>NC_140579.1:240599366-241799366 GCF_964204655.1 Triturus cristatus
TAGTGGGGTAGAGGGGTAGTAGACGGGTAGTGGGGTAGTAGAGGGCTGGGTAGAGGGGTAGTAGTGGGATAGAGGGGTAGTAGGGTAGTGGGGTAGTACGGGGTAGTGGGGAAGTAGGGTAGTGGGGAAGTAGGGTAGAGGAGTAGTAGAACGGTAGTGGGGTAGTAGAGGGGTAGTGGGGTAATAGAGGGATAGTGGGATAGTAGAGGGGTAGTAGGGTAGTGGGGTAGTAGAGTGGTAGGAGAGTAGGAGGGTAGAGGGATAGAGGGGTAGTGGGGTAGTAGGGTAGTGGGTTAGTAGGGGTGTAGTAGGGTAGTAGTGGAGTTGTAGAGGGGTAGTGGGGTAGTAGAGGGGTAGTAGAGATGTAGTGGGGTAGTAGAGGGGTAGTGGGCTAGTAGAAGGGTAGTAGGGTAGTCGAGTAGTAGAGGGGTGGGGTAGAGGGGTAGTGGGGTAGTTGTGGGGTAGTGCGTAGTAGGGGGTAGTAGGTAAGTGGGTAGTGGGGTAGTAGAGGGGTGTTGGGGTAGTAGAGGGATAGTAGAGGGGTAGTGGGGTAGTAGAGGGGTAGTAGGGTAGTAGAGGGGTAGTAGGGTAGTGGGGGTAGTAGAGGAGTAGAGGGGTAGGTAGTAGGGTAGTGGGGTGGTTAGGGGGTAGTGGGGTAGTAGAGGGGTAGTGGGGTAGTAGAGGGGTAGTAGGGTAGTGGGGTAGTAAGGGGGAAAAGGGGTAGGGGGTAGTGGGGTAGTGGAGTAGTAGGGGGTAGTAGTGTAGTGGGGTAGTAGGGTAGTGGAGTAGTAGGGGTGTAGTGGGGTAGCAGAGGGGTAGTAGAGGGGTAGTAGGGTAGTGGGGTAGTTGAGGGGTAGTAGGGTAGTAGAGGGGTAGAAGGGTAGTGGGGTAGTAGAGGGGTAGTAGGGTAGTGGGGTAGTAGAGGGGTAGTAGGGTAGTAGAGGGGTAGTAGGGTAGTGGGGTAGTAGAGGGGTAGTAGGGCAGAAGAGGGGTAGTAGGGTAGAGGGGTAGTAGAGGGGTGTGGTATAGGGGTAGTGGGTAGTAGGGTAGTGGGGTAGTAGGGGTGTAGTGGGGTAGTAGAGGGGTAGTAGAGGGGTAGTGGTGTAGTAGAGAGGTAGTAGGGCAGTGGGGAAGTAGAGGGGTAGTAGGGTAGTTGGGCAGTAGTGAGGTAGTAGGGTAGTAGAAGGGTAGTGGGGTAGTGTGGTAGTAGAGGGGTAGTGGAGCAGTAGAGGGGTAGTAGGATAGTGGGGTAGTAGAGGGGTAGTAGGGTAGTAGGGTAGAGGGGTAGTGGGGTAGTAGGGTAATGTGGTAGTGGGATAGTAGAGGGGTAGTGGGGTAGAGGGGTAGTGGGGTAGAGGGGTAGTAGACGGGTAGTGGGGTAGTAGAGGGCTGGGTAGAGGGGTAGTAGTGGGATAGAGGGGTAGTAGGGTAGTGGGGTAGTACGGGGTAGTGGGGAAGTAGGGTAGTGGGGAAGTAGGGTAGAGGAGTAGTAGAACGGTAGTGGGGTAGTAGAGGGGTAGTGGGGTAATAGAGGGATAGTGGGATAGTAGAGGGGTAGTAGGGTAGTGGGGTAGTAGAGTGGTAGGAGAGTAGGAGGGTAGAGGGATAGAGGGGTAGTGGGGTAGTAGGGTAGTGGGTTAGTAGGGGTGTAGTAGGGTAGTAGTGGAGTTGTAGAGGGGTAGTGGGGTAGTAGAGGGGTAGTAGAGATGTAGTGGGGTAGTAGAGGGGTAGTGGGCTAGTAGAAGGGTAGTAGGGTAGTCGAGTAGTAGAGGGGTGGGGTAGAGGGGTAGTGGGGTAGTTGTGGGGTAGTGCGTAGTAGAGGGGTAGTAGGTAAGTGGGTAGTGGGGTAGTAGAGGGGTGTTGGGGTAGTAGAGGGATAGTAGAGGGGTAGTGGGGTAGTAGAGGGGTAGTAGGGTAGTAGAGGGGTAGTAGGGTAGTGGGGGTAGTAGAGGAGTAGAGGGGTAGGTAGTAGGGTAGTGGGGTGGTTAGGGGGTAGTGGGGTAGTAGAGGGGTAGTAGGGTAGTAGAGGGGTAGTAGGGTAGTGGGGTAGTAAGGGGGAAAAGGGGTAGGGGGTAGTGGGGTAGTGGAGTAGTAGGGGGTATTGGGGTAGTGGGATAGTAGAGGGGTACTACGGTAGTGGGGTAGTACAGGAGTAGTAGGGTAATGGAGTTGTAGAGGGGTAGTAGGGTAGTAGGGTAGTGGGGCAGTAGAGGGGTAATAGGGTAGTGGGGTAGTAGAGGGGTAGTGGGGTAGTAGGATAGTAGAGGGGTAGTAGGGTAGTAGGGTAGTAAAGGGGTAGTGGGGTAGTAGGGTACGTGGGGTAGTAGAGGGGTAGTAGGATAGTAGGTTAGAGGGGTGGGGTAGAGAGGTAGTAGGGGGTAGTAGGGTGTAGTGGGGTAGTAGGGTAGTGGGGTAATAGAGTGGCAGTAGGGTAGAGGGGTAGTGGAGGGGTAGTAGGGTAGTGGGGCAGTAGGGGGTAGTAGGGTAGAGGGGTAGTAGAGGGGAAGAGGGGTAGTGGGGTAGTAGAGAGGTAGTGGGGTAGTAGAGGGGTAGTGGGGTAGTAGTGGGGTAGAAAGGTAGAGGGGTAGTAGAGGGGTAGTGGGGTGGTAGTGGGGTAGTGGGACAGTAGAGGGGTAGTAGGGTAGTGGGATAGTAGAGGGGTAGTAGGGTAGTGGGGTAGTAGAGGGGTAGTAGTGTAGGAGGGTAGAGGGATAGAGGGATAGAGGGGTAATGGGGTAGTAGGATACTGGGGTAGTAGGGGCTAGTAGGGTAGTAAAGGTGTAGTGGGGTTGTAGAGGGGTAGTAGGGTAGTAGAGGGGTAGTGGGGTAGTAGAGGAGTAGTGGGGTAGTGGAGGGGTAGCAGGGTAGTAGAGAGGTGGGGTAGAGGGGTAGTAGGGTAGTGGGGTAGTAGAGGGGTAGTAGGGTAGAGGGGTAGTAGAGGGGTGGGCTAGAGGGGCAGTAGGGTAGAGGGATAGTAGGGTAGTGGGGTAGTAGGGTATTGGGATAGTGGGGTAGTAGAGGGTTACTGGGGTAGTAGAGGGGTAGTGGGGTAGTAGAGGGGTAGTAGGGTAGTGGGGTAGTAGAGGGATAGTAGGGTAGTGGAGTAGTAGAGGGGTAGTAGAGGGGTGGGGTAGAGGGGTAGTAGGGGGTAGTGGCGTAGTAGGGGGTATTGGGGTACTAGAGGGGTAGTAGTGTAGGAGGGTAGAGGGATAGAGGGGTAGTGGGGTAGTAGGGTACTGGGGTAGTACGGTAGTAGAGGTGTAGTGGGGTTGTAGAGGGGTAGTAGGGTAGTGGGGTAGTAGAGGAGTAGTAGGGTAATGGGGTAGTAGAGGGGTAGTAGGGTCGTGGGGTAGTAGAGGGGTAGTGGGGTAGTAGAGGGGTAGTAGAGGGGTAGTGGGGTAGTAGGGTAGTAGAGGGGTAGTAGGGTAGTGGGGTAGTAGGGTAGTAGAGGGGTAGTGGGGTAGTAGGGTAGTGGGGGTGGTAGAGGGGTAGAGGGGTAGTAGGGTAGTGGGGGTGGTAGTGGGTTGGTAGTGGGGTAATAGCGGGGTAGTAGAGGAGTGGGGTAGAGGGGTAGTAGGGGGATAGTAGAGTAGTGGAGTAGTAGGGGTATTGGGGTCGTGTGTTAGTAGAGGGGAAGTAGGGTAGTGGGGTCATAGAGGAGTAGTAGGGTAATGGGGTAGTAGAGGGGTAGTAGGGTAGTGGGGTAGTGAGGTAGTAGAGGGGTAGTAGGGTAGTAGAGGGGTAGTAGGGTAGTAGAGGGGTAGTAGAGTAGTGGGATAGTAGGGTGGTAGGGTAGTGGGGGTAGTAGAGGGGTAAAGGGGTAGTAGAGGGGTAGTAGGGTAATGTGGTGGTAGTGGTGTGGTAGTGGGTTAGAGGTTAGTGGGGTAGTAGGGGGTAGTAGGGTAGTAGAGGGGTAGTGGGGTAGTAGAGAGGTAGAGGGGTAGTAGAGGGGTAGAGGTGTAGTAGAGGGGCGGGGTAAAGGGGTAGATTAGTAGAGGGGTAGAGAGGTAGTGGGGAAGTAGGGGGTAGTGGGGTAGTAGGGGGTAGTAGACGGGTAGTGGGGTAGTAGGGTACTAGGCTAGTAGAGGGGTAGTGGGGAAGTAGAGGGATAGTGGGGTAGTAGGGTAGTGGGGTAGTAGAGTAGAGGGGTAGTAGAGGGGTGGGCTAGAGGGGCAGTAGGGTAGAGGGATAGTAGGGTATTGGGATAGTGGGGTAGTAGAGGTGTAGTGGGGTAGTAGAGGGGTAGTGGGGTAGTAGAGGGGTAGTAAGGTAGTGGGGTAGTAGAGGGATAGTAGGGTAGTGGAGTAGTAGAGGGGTGGGGTAGAGGGGGTAGTGGCGTAGTAGGGGGTATTGGGGTAGTGGGTTACTAGAGGGGTAGTAGTGTAGGAGGGTAGAGGGATAGAGGGGTAGTGGGGTTGTAGGGTACTGGGGTAGTAGGGTAGTAGAGGTGTAGTGGGGTTTTGGAGGGGTAGTGGGGTTGTAGGGTAGTAGGGTAGTGGGGTAGTAGAGGAGTAGTAGGGTAATGGGGCAGTAGAGGGGTAGTACGGTTGTGGGGTAGTAGAGGGGTAGTGGGGTAGTAGAGGGGTAAGAGGGTAGTGGGTAGGTAGTGGGGTAGTAGAGGGGTAGTGGGGTAGTAGAGGGGTAGTGGGGTAGTAGGGTAGTAGAGGGTTAGTAGGGTAGTGGGGTAGTAGAGGGGTAGTGGGGGTTAGTAGAGGGGTAGTAGGGTAGTGGGGTAGTAGAGGAGTAGTAGGGTAATGGGGTAGTAGAGTAGTGGGGTAGTAGAGGGGTAGTAGGGTAGTGGGGTAGTAGAGGGGTAGTAGGGTAGTGGGGTAGTGAGGTAGTAGAGGGGTAGTAGAGGGATAGTGGGGTAGTAGAGGTGTAGTAGGGTAGTAGTAGGGTAGTAGTAGGGTAGTAGAGGGGTAGTGGGATAGTAGGGTGGTAGGGTAGTGGGGGTAGTAGAGGGGTAGAGGGGTAGTAGGGTAATGTGGTGGTAGTGGGGTTGTAGTGGGTTAGGGGTTAGTGGGGTAGTAGAGAGGTAGTAGGGTAGTAGAGGGGTAGTGGGGTAGTAGAGAGGTAGAGGGGTAGTAGAGGGGTAGAGGGATAGAGGGGTAGTAGAGGGGTGGGGTAGAGGGGTAGATTAGTAGAGGGGTAGAGAGGTAGTAGGGTAGTGGGGTAGTATGGGGTAGTGGGGTAGTAGGGTACTAGGCTGGTAGTGGGGAAGTAGAGGGATAGTGGGGTAGTAGGGTAGTGGGGTAGTAGAGGGGTAGTAGGGTAGTGTGGTAGTAGAGGGGTAGTAGGGTAGTGGGGTAGTAGGGTAGTAGAGGCATAGTAGGATAGTAGGGTAGAGGGGTAGTAGAGGGGTAGTAGAGGGGTAAAAGGGTGTAGTGGGGTAGCAGAGGGGTAGTGTAGTGGGGTAGTAGGGTAGTAGAGGGATAGTGGGGTAGTGGGTGGTAGTGGGGTAGTGGGGTAGTAGAGAGGTAGAGGGGTAGTAGAGGGGTAGAAAGGTAGTAGAGGGGTAGTAGAGGGGCGGGGTAGAGGGGTAGATTAGTAGAGGGGTAGAGAGGTAGTAGGGTAGGGGGGTAGTAGGGTAGTAGGGGTAGTGGGGTAGTAGCGGTAGTGGGGTAGTAGAGGGGTAGTGGGGTATTAGGGTACTAGGCTAGTAGAGGGGTAGTGGGGAAGTAGAGGGATAGTGGGGTAGTAGGGTAGTGGGGTAGTAGAGGGGTAGTAGGGTAGTGGGGTAGTAGAGGGGTAGTAGGATAGTAGGGTAGAGGGGTAGTAGAGGGGTGGGGTAGAGGGGTAGTAGGGTGTAGTGGAGTAGCAGAGGGGTAGTAGAGGGGTAGTGGAGTAGTAGGGTAGTAGAGGGGTAGTGGGGTGTTAGTGGGGTGTTAGTGGGGTGTTAGTGGGGTAGTAGAGGCGTAGTAGGGTGGTGGGTAGTGGGGTAATAGAGGGGTAGAAGGGCAGTAGTAGGGTAGAGGGGTAGTAGGGTAGTGGGGTAGTAGAGGGTTAGTAGGGTAGAGGGGTAGTAGAGGGGTGGGGTAGATGGGTATTAGAGGGGTAGTAGGGTAGTGGGGTAGTAGAGGGGTAGTGGGGTAGTAGAGGAGTAGTAGAGGGGTAGAAAGGTAGAGGGGTAGTAGAGGGGCAGGGTTTAGGGGTAATTAGTAGAGGGGTAGTAGAGGGGTGGGATAGAGGGGTAGTAGAGGGGTAGAGGGGTAGTAGGGTAGTGGGGTAGTAGAGGGGTTGTAGGGTAGTGGGGTAGTAGAGGGGTAGTGGGGTAGAGGGGTAGTAGAGGGGTAGAGGGGTAGTAGAGGGGTAGAGGGGTAGTAGAGGGGTAGAGGGCGTAGAGGGGTAGTGGGGGGTAGAGGGGTGGGTAGAGGGGTAGTAGAGGGGTAGAGTAGTAGAGAGTAGTAGAGGGGTAGAGAGAGAGTAGTAGAGAGTGAGTAGTATGCCAATGCCAAGTTACAGGGCGCGCGTTTCAACAAAATAAATACAAAGTCATCAAACTAGGACAAGCTCCTACAGGAAACAGCATTCTATTGCTATTACATCAAAATGCGGCAAGCTGCATACTTCCAAGCTCTTCAAACCCGAGCAAGCTGCCTACTTTCAAAGTCATCAAGTCCTGGCAAGCTGCTTACTGAAAGCAGCCTTTTTAACAACAAAAACACACTCAATTCAATTCAAAAAGCTTTATTCGGTTGGAAAAGGACAACCATATAAGCACACAAACACATAAAACAATTTTTAAAATTTACATGTTATATAAGAGGACCTGTTACATAAAATACACAATATTTTATACATAACTATAAACCGATTTGCATGGTAAAAATAGAAGGACCTTCAAAAAAGTGCAAATACACATAAAGTAGCAAAGTGCCGTGCATGAAATGTTATAAAAGCAGTAAGGGCCAAAAGTGCAGGTGCAGCTCATACAGACCTCAAACTATTATAGTGCATAGAGAGTTACAAACAGTACTAAACAGAAGTGCAAAAATACGCAGAACATCAAAAATTATACTGGAATGACTATATACTTCCTTATAAAAACACATTTTATCATATATGTTGCAGTAAAAAAGCAAATGTCAGGGCTATCCAGAGTAGTTAATAATTTCAGTGCAGATTTAGTGGACCGAACATTATATTTTAAAAAGATGGGTTTTAGATAAAGTCTCCTAAAATGGGTATAAAATTTACAAAACAATAAAAAATGACAGCAGCTTTGTTTTGAGATATTGTCGCAAGGGCACATCTTATCAGATCTAATTTTCATATGTGGAAAAGAGACTAAGTGATGGGCTATCCCCAATCTTAAACGCGTTAGCACAAAACGGTGGGAAGTGCGTGTGACACAGGAAAGGTGGGCCTGGAAGCCTTTACTTAGGTTCAAATCATTATACTGTACAATAGTTGTTAGATTTCTAGATTGCTTCTCTCTGGTTGCATTCTTGTGTGAGAGAAACTTCAATTTTAGGTCTTTCTTAGATATCAATCCTGAAGCCTCAGGGTTCAGGCGGACATTACATTTGAATAAAAGATCGAACCAATAACAGATGTAATTCAGCCAGGGTATACATGATGAGTTATCAAGCCTCAAACAATCTTTGATAATTGATTGTGTAAAGATCGTTTCTGTTTTAGACCAAATAGATCGCCAGAGTAATAATGGGCGTAAAGAGGCTAGGTCCGCAACATAATCAATACCTACTTCCTTGTGAATCAACAGGGTAGAAGCTGATGGGGGAACACATAAAAGTTTTTTTAAGAACCTGTTTTCATCATTCTGTAGTGCATTTACACTATGGTGTCCCCACACGCCTGCCCCGTATAATGCAGCAGAAATACATCTAGCATTATAAATTGTCATCATTTCTTTTATTCTCCTTTGACCCAATTTGGCAGCAAATCTAAAAATACTAGTAGTATTTCTGATCATCTTGGATCTAACATTTTCATCTTCTTGGTTCCATTTCCCATCTCCTGAAAATGTTATTCCTAGATAACAGAACCATTTGACAGTTTCAATCTTGGCTTTATCAATATAAAAGGAGGTGGTGGTTGATTTAGCTTTCCTCCCACATGCCATTGCAAATGTCTTAGACTTGTTGACTACCAATTTTCTTTCTTTAATGAATGTCACAAATCTGTCCATAAGACGTTGTAGCCCAACCTGTGTTCTTGACATAAGTACCGCATCATCAGCGTACAATAAAATTGGGGTTACATTCCCATTGATAATAGGAGCATCCGAGGGTAGTTTACATAAAATTGAGTCGATCTGATTAATAAAAAGTGAAAATAAAAACGGTGCTAAAACACAACCCTGACGGATGCCCCTAGCGACTTTAAAAAAAAGGTGTGCATTCGCCCTGGGGGCCATAACGAACCTTGCAGGATAACTGAGAATAGAGCCGCGCCAAAAAATAGACACACTCCTTTGGAGCATTTAGTTCTAGTAAAACGTCCCATAAAATTTGATGATCCACAAGATCAAAAGCGCTGCTCAAATCAGCAAAACAAAGAAATAAATTACCCTCCTTAGCAACAGTGTATTTATTGATCAAAAGATCAAGATTTACGCACTGCTCCAGGGTACCCAGGCCTTTCCTGAAGCCGTATTGTGCCTTTGATAGGATTGAATTATCTGTGGCCCAATTTTCAAGTCTATTTAACAAAATTCTGCTCAGAATTTTAATGGAGGAATCTAATAAAGAAATAGGGCGGTAATTTCTTGCCTCCGACTTAGAGCCTTTTTTAAAAAGAGGAATTATTAAAGACTGGCCCCATGATGTGGGTAGTTGACCCTCTGCGGTTGCATTAAAAAATCTGGTTAAAAGAGGGGCCCACAAATTCTTTTCGGTTTTATAGAGGTCGAGCGGGACCCCATCTGGGCCAGGAGCTTTTCCTCCCTTACTATTATTCAATCCATCAAAGACCTCATCGAGGGTTATGTTTAGTGGTAACCTAGGCCAGGAAAGGTCATTATCCAATAAAAGATCTAAAACAATCCCATCTGGATTAAAAATGTTTAAAAAATGTTCCATCCATGAATTACAATTAACATGTGAAGTTAACTCTGGGGCGCTGTCATTCTTTAAAAAGGTACTATTAATAGTCTCCCAGTATAATTTGCTATTTTTTGTGTCTGCGGCCAGGCTGAGATTATCCCAAGCCTCCTCTTGGAGTTCTTTTTTCCTATTGGCGAGTGATTGTTTGTACATAATTCTACAGTTCTTAATAATTGAGGGGTTTCGTGGTTTAGTGCTCAGGGCTATTTTTAGCTCATGTAAAGCGCGAGTACAATTATTATCAAACCAACCAGAATTCATTTTATTTCCCCTCTTGAATTTCCTGGTCAATAAACTGTCTATTGTTTCGTTAATCAAAGAAACACTATTAAGTATAATAGAAGATGAAATATCCTCGCCAAGGCAGTACTCTATTTCTTTGCTGCGTTTAGCCAACAATTCCTTTAATAATTCATGTGGGATAATCCTTGACCATCTTATCCTCATACCATTTGGTCTTACAGCTTCGGCAGAGTTAATACAGTTACTAGCATTCCTCAATTCATCACCCCAACAATGCAGTGAAATGGAAATGCTATTGTGATCACTCAAAGCTTGTTCGTTAACCCATAAATTAGAGAAAACAGTGTTGTTTGAAAGTAAGAAATGGTCAATAAAAGTATTGGCATCTCTACCAGTAAAAGTAGGGCAGCTAACATTATCTCTATTTTTAGTACAACTTAACAAATCCAAATCATATTTTGCTAACATCTGGTTTAAGGCCATGCCATACGTACAGTGTAAGAAATGTAAATAATCGGCATCCTGTGTGTTTCCGCTCTCCCTGCGTAGCCCACAAAGATCATTCATAGCAAACATACACGGGCTGATATTAAAATCACCCGCCCATAGAATGACTGATTGATTACCCCGGAGTTCCAGTACCCTCTCTAATTCCGCGTCCAGGGGTGTCAGGATCTTATCTCTCTCTTTGGAAAATATGTTGTTGTAATAATTAATCAAAACTAGGTTTTTTCCTCCCTCAAACTCGAGACATAATACCTGAGCGTGGACACCCACTGACACACAGCTTCTGATTTTACAAGAATAAAGTTTGGTTGATATCAGCACAAGAAGGCCTCCCTTTGCTCTGCCAGAAATGGAACTCACTGCATTCAAACAATAAGCACAATAACCCTCAATAAAAATAGACTCCTCACTCCAAGTCTCTTGAAGGCATATTATGTCATGTCCTGTGTTGATGAAGTCTTTCCAGAAGGGAGTGTCCAATTTTTTATTTAGGCCAGCTATATTCCATGTGATTATTCTGAGGCCACCGTCCAAATTAGGTTCGGGAGTTAAAATGCCATCAACTGTTTCTTCATCAGTTGCCAGGTTGGATGAGATAACATCAGTATTATTATTCCTGTTAATCCAGAAAGTCCCTTTATCAACAACTACCGAAGTTAGTTGGGGGGTGGTGGGTAACTGAACGGCTTCCACAGTTATGGATGTATAGGAAATGTCTTGATGAACCTTCTCTCCTCTTACAGTTTTAAGAACTTCATTCATTATGTGAGGGGAGGAATTATGGTCATAAACAGTACCCTTGCCAGGATTATGTCAATCAATGTCCTCCATGGATTCAAATACTTGGAATCTGTTATGTGTGGGGACAGGGGTATAGTTGCTTAATCTCAACGTATCTACGTAGCGGGAATTCGTTGGGTGATGAGACTTAAATGGGAAACTGGATTCCAGTAAGTGCCTATAGAAATAGCCTAGTGGTAGTAAAGTAGTGTTATATTCCCAGGCTGAGGGAGCAGGGGCATGTTTAAGAGTATTTTTCGCCCAAGAGCAGGTTTTTTTTTTTTTTTTTTTTTTTTGAAAAACCTTTATTGACATTGCAACCAAAGACAAGTATGGGCCTACAACCCTCGGGGCCGGCCGCTAAGCAGTTAAAGTAACAGCAAGCAAATCTTAATCACACGCAGCACCCCGGGAAGCAGATTCTCCATGCTAGTATACTCTAGTCCAGCGAACAGCCCAAAGGGGAAACCAGGATATAAAAGGTTTTCATTTTACAATAAGGGATAGAAGGATCAGGTGCCAATCAAGTTCTCAGCAGCGAAAAATGGCAGGCAGAGTAGTGAACGTCAACAATGAACAGCAATCTATCAAGTCAATGGCGCTGAAACAGGAGGTTCAGGATGTGGAGGAATGTCACGAGCCGTTTGCGCCTGCAGTCCCCTGCCCTAGGACCCAGAAGACATCACGGAAATTGATGCACAAATAAAAAACAATGATTGGCAACGAAGGAAACCTACCGTACTGACCCCAGAAAAGAAAGACAAAGAAGAATAAGAGAAGCAAAAGGAGGCCATAGGAACAAAGTAAAGGACTAAAGAAGCCCCTCCCCCAACCCCCCACCCTGCACCTCTGCAGATGACTACGGCCCCCCCCCCCCGCAGTATGCCTGTCGCCCCAGAACCAGACCCGAAATATAGAAGAAACAGAGAAAAAGGGGAAAGAGAGGAAACCCCCCCTAACAGAGAAGGGGAGAGAGTAGTAATAAACTGGAGGAGGGCCTTCTACCATGCCCCTGGCTTCTCCCTCCCGCACAATATATTCCTCCCCAAAACAAACAGTAAACAACAAAAATTCGACCCTGTCTAAGAGAAATGGGGAGCATTATTCACAGACTACACTATCAGTTATGCCGTGAGAGCACACAACCCCCAAGCCCGCCCGCCTATTAAATGACAACCTCTGAAGGATCAGCCTTATCCTTGGCCACGCTTTGCGAATCCACCAATGCATACCCAGCGACCCATTATCATGTCCAAAGTTACAAGGAAGAGGAGCGTCCAAAGAAGACCAGGAAGGGACACACACATGTAGGGAGGATGTCTCTGAACACCAACACAGTCATCGTCATGGAAGATCACCTTTCCCAGTACTGCCCCAGGGCCTGCGCCGCACACAAGGTCCAGGAAGGAGGAATCAGCCAGAGCAGTCGACCGCTGCGGGAAGATCGCCTGGGTCGCCGGAGGCCGCGCATGGGACAAAGTCACCACCTTCTGCTCAAGTCCAAAATCTCCGGAACAGGCCGACCCCACAGCCAGCCGACCACACGCTGCCACAGTGTCCGAAATTTCCAGCTGTCCCTTATTCACAGAGGCGGTCACGTTACTTTCCTCCTGTGTAGGGTGAAGCAGATCCTTGTGTACCTGGGGACAGGCAGACCGCAACTGTTCCGACGCTAACGCAATACCGTCCAGCTTCCTCCCCAATACCCGGGCGCCGTGAACCAGGGTGGAATGAAGGGCTCCGAGAGCGTCGAGAAGGTCACCGTACCCCAGCACAGCCCCCTGCGCTCGCTCCGCTACGCTCCTCTGCGCCACACACTCCCAATCTTGCTGTGACCCAATGTACAGGATGATAGAGTCCATCCCATCAAGATGGCCGCAGGGCAGGGCCACCCCAGATGGGAACCGGGACTCAGGCACAAGCGCATCAAGTTCCATGTCACTGCAAACAGGGTTCCGGAGGCAGGCAAAATATGCATCCAGTGTGTGGTCACCGGTAACAGTCGTTCTCCTCCTGGGCCAGTGCCCGCGAAAACCGGGAGTAGCCCGCGCAAATCGGGACGCGCCACAGGCCGCGTCCGATCAGTTCACCGGCGAGGGCCCAGGCAATCGCCGAAAGACCCTGGAATCGTCACCCCGGGTATGCACCCGTTACGCCACGCTCGATGGTAGGAGCGACCACAGCGAGATTCAGGCCAATATTCGCTCCGCTTCGGTATTCCGACTCCACCCGGTCACCAATGGCCGCTGTTGTTGAACTGCCGCCCGGCCATGTTGTCCACCCGAGGTCCCGGCTCCAGGGCTGCACAGGCCGCAAACTTCAAACGAACATTTCTCAGGCGGTACCGCCACCAGAAACTTCAGGATCACACGATCGGTTGCCGCTCTCAATCACCAACACGGGCATGTAGCGCAGGCTGAGGATCACATGCAGGATATCTGTGCGGGATGTGGAGGTTCACGGAGCCGGGAGCCTACGCTGCCGTCCCGGTCGCCATCTTGGCTCCTCCCCTCCAAGAGCAGGTTTTAAAATTTAGTACAACGCAATCTCCTTCAAACTCTTTTCTAAGGGGACCTATCCAGCTTACTCTTTGTGCTAATATAATCTGGTTAGCCCCTATCATAGGAAAATTGCAATTGTTGGCCAACCAGTGGAGTGTTTTATTCTTGAGTGTTTCATTGCTCTCCTCTTGGCCATTTCTTAGCTTGGGAATATTCACAAGTACAGCGACATATGGGCTGTATTCTGGGGGCAAATTAATGCAAGGTGATATTTTTCCAGCCTTATTTGAAGCCATATAGACTTCTTTCTCCGAACATGCTTGTTCCATAGGTACAGTTTTACTATTTGGTTGTCTTTTCTCAGTGGCTGTTTCTATTAGTTTCTCACCCAAGGCTATGGTGGAAGGATTACTTAACTCTCTGCATGGCTGGGTTGTAGAGGTCTTTTCTTTAATACAAGTTGGAACCTCTGTGTTCCTTACAGCCATATCCGTAGTTGTGGTTGAAACTTCTATACCTGTCTGAAGTGGGCCGCGTAACCTGACTTTATCAATATCTCCTCTTAATTTGTTCACCTCCCTGATTAAATTATCCACCTTTTCATACAGCGGTTTAATCAGTTCAGCGAGTTTGTCACAAATCGTCTCCGGGTTAAATTTTTCCGAAATGCATAGATTAGCCCTGGAGCGTGTAACAGTCTTGCTGACTACAGGAATAGATTTTTTCCCTCTTTTCTTAGGGCTATTGAGTAACCCCGGTGTTTTTCTACGAGCTCCTGTTTTGTTTCCCAATGGGGATGTAACTAAAACAGGACTGACATCAGTGGCAAACAGTCTAGGGGAGTTGGAAATATTAGAGGGGGTACTAATATTAGTGGCATCTCTTTTGGTGGGAATTAGCGCTATAGATACCTCACTATTACTAGAGGAGTTTTGGTTTCCTTGGATAATTGGGGGTGGTGCGTTTGAACCCAGAGACAGTCTTTTTTCTGTGCGATCTATTTCCTGGGTAAGTGCGCTAACTGCTTTTACCAAGTAAGTATCGATGGTGTTACAGGCAGAGTCTGCTAAAACTTTAGCTCCACGTTTCACCATAACTGTGGATTTAATGTTCCTACTTCCTGTTCCCTATATCACACTGCGAGTGCAGCGTACTTCTTAGCTTCACAAATTATGTAGTGGGGCTACAATACTAATAATCCACACAAGGTGATGACTTGCCGTGACAAGGGGGGTGGCCCGGCCCGTCCTCCTTCGTCCTCCGACGGCCTCAGACGGCCCGCCCTCTGCCCGGGCTCAGCCCGGCGTCGCCCGCGCGCGTCCGCGAGGCGGAGGGGGCTGGCCTCTTTTCAGCTCCTCCGGCGCGGGAAACAGTCAGTGGGCGGAGTCACTGGGCATTCTGGGGATTGTAGTCTGCACCGCTCCGCGGCCGCGCGATGTCAGGGCACGGCGGCGGGTGCGACCACAACGGCGAGATTCCCTGGCTGCTCCGCTTCAGTTTTCCCAGGTAGGCAAGCAGGGAGTGGATATAGCGTGACCTCCTGCGATCCGGCTGCAACTCTGTAATGTTGGTCCCCCGCTCTCCAGTGGGCGCTGGCCTCTTTTCAGCTCCTCCGGCGCGGGAAACAGTCAGTGGGCGGAGTCACTGGGCATTCTGGGGATTGTAGTCTGCACCGCTCCGCGGCCGCGCGATGTCAGGGCACGGCGGCGGGTGCGACCACAACGGCGAGATTCCCTGGCTGCTCCGCTTCAGTTTTCCCAGGTAGGCAAGCAGGGAGTGGATATAGCGTGACCTCCTGCGATCCGGCTGCAACTCTGTAATGTTGGTCCCACAACACACTCACTAAAATGAGCACCAAGTTACACGGCGCGCGTTTCAACAAAATAAATACAAACTCAGTGTAAGCGGCATTTTTAAGAAACGTGCCCGTTAAGAATAAATAAATAACCATTTTTGTTGCTAGAACACCTTCCACCCCTACAGGAAACAGCATTTTCGTCGCCAGGAAACAAAAATGCAAAATGCAAAATGGCGTGGGGCTGTCCACAGTCCCTACGGACTATGGACACGCACATGCCGTTTGCTATGGACACATGGCAAGAGCAGCCATGTTTGTCCATGCAGACGCATGCATGCAAGCCCTCGGCAGTCGATTCCAAAAGGTACTCGCAATAGCGAGAGTTGTGCATGCGCTGCTTTCGCTAGGCGAGACCTAAAAACATGGTGGTTTGGTTTTAGTTTTTTTTCTCTGGGTGCATGTGCCAGCTGGCACCCTACCGAGGACAGTGAACATCTCAGTGTTAATAAATCAACATTAAGTAACCGATTCCAAGCCCTGCTCACACATGCACTATTAAAAGAACAGAAAGCAGCACAATAAAAACAAGTATTGGCAATGCCAAGTTGGTTGCCTTATCAACGAAAATGTGAGCCAGATCAATGGACTTTGCCTATGCTTATCTACATTGTTGTTTGTAACTACTGCCTGTGGGTAGGGAGATCTGTTAGGCCGTGCTTGCAGTCATTCTCATCGCGCTGTTTCAGGTCTGTCTAGAGACCTGGCATGAGCGGGTTGTGAGAGTGCTTCTAGAGTGCAAGACTGCTACGCTGATCTGTGTGGGTGTGCTGTTGATAGAGTGGGAATGCTGGCAATGCTGGCATGTGAGGAGGTTAGGAGCACCCCCTTCAGTATGTAACGGGTGTGAGAGTACTGTCGAAGCTTGGGACGTTTTGCTTTTCCACACTGTGTATCTTCTTAAGGATGGATGTCTTACTCTTGGAACAATATTACAGAACTCATTCTTGAGCAGAGCCCTCTTCCTCTGCTTGTAAGCCTTGATCAGTGGTGGCTGGTGATTGCAGAAAGTGGTAAGTAGAAGTCTATAGGCAGAATTGCGATACGCGAGTGAGCATTGCAAGATCTTCTCAAGGAGAGCAGGTGAACCCAGATATTCATTTTTACCCAACTCATGAATTTTATTATTATCGAGCTTGGTTAGATTAAAGGCTGAGTGGAGCGCCGGTGTTCAAACAATGGGGTCAAATACAGACCATCATCCTTGTTGGAAGGCTTAGTGGACATATTACTCCAAAGAGCCTTCAGATCCAGGTAATAGGCAAAAGGCACCAGATTCCCTTCAAAACGTCATGAGGATTACCAGCGTATGTTCAGCACAATCTCACATCAACTCACATTCATCCATCTACCCATGCACTCTCACCCCCACTGAATGATCCACCCTCATCCATACACTCACCCATTCTGCTGTTCACCAACTAACTCATACTCATTCACGCACTCAGTCATACATTCACATCTAACTACCCTCCCATTATTTTACCAAATTCACATTGCCTCACCCACTCACTGTTGTATTTTCAATTATTGAAATATGTTTTTGAAGGCAGCATGTTCCATTTCAGGGAATTCATGCTGTTTTAACAGGGTTTGTTCTACCACCCTTATCATTCCCACGGTCATCCACACTCATTCACTTTCACCCACCTTACATCATTTGGCCATCCACTCATATTCCTCCATCCACATCAAGCTTTCCGTCATTCACCCGATTCATATAACCAGTCATCACATTTACCTATCCACTTATTCAACTCCCACATGCAATGACTCGCCCATTCACACAAACACACCAAACATCACTGACTGAGTAACCAGCAGTTTCATTAATAAAAAGCTACACTTAGTGGCTTTGTTGTTGCTTGTTTTATTGTCCCTGCTGGTTACATCTAGAGGTCCACCATCACAACGATAAGCACATATAATCTGCAAGGGAGATAAAACAGCCATATATAGTTGTGACAATAAATAATTTTTCACTGACCCAATTAGGGCTGCAAAGGAGACAGTGCAGCAGTAAGAAACAAAGAAAAAGAGACGACAGATTTTAAAACTTTTTCTCCCAACTTACTTGTGCTGTTTTTTTGAGGCAGCAGCTGATCTGGTCATCTTGCTTGAAAATGTTACACTCACCAGGATCAGAACTATGATTCGCAAACATGCCGTGCTGAGTATGAATGGGCTCTTCCTAGCCTTGAATACACTAAATTAAACTTGACCGGACACCACAGACTGATATTAGGTTAGCCTGTGGCATCTTTCGCATGCTTCCTAAGCCCACCCTTTCTCATCCCATCCCATCTCATCAGAGGGTAGGATGTGGTCAGTGAAGCTTGGTGGTCCCATCTCACCCTGTGGCGAGACATTAGAGGGTGGGGTAAGTGCTGCTGAGTGGTATGCAAACGTGTTCAGCTGGGCTTCAAAGCAAAACGCCAGAGGCTGTAATCGGCACTCCAGGTGAAAGTGACGTGAAAGTGCTGTGAGTGAAGACTGGGGCTGTGGGTGGGTAAGCCTCCTAGTGCGGAATCAGTCACATTCTTAGGAAAGTGCTGTCCTTGCAAAAA
This sequence comes from Triturus cristatus, assembly GCF_964204655.1. NCBI lineage: Eukaryota > Metazoa > Chordata > Amphibia > Caudata > Salamandridae > Triturus > Triturus cristatus. Next base: position 240,616,888 of record NC_140579.1, read on the forward strand.
TGCCTATTTAACTGACATTTGATTTAATTTTGTTTATTTACTTACGTTTTTAAACTACAAAGCTATAAAAGTAAAGGGGGCATAGCCCCTGCACCCCTGTACAGGAGCCGCGGCTGGTCTTTATGGTCTAGTTTCCCTAGTAAGGTTGCCCAAAGATTGCAAGAGAGTAGTGGTGGAGAGAAGGATGAATTAATGACCAAGTCTATCCAGTTATTTAAGAGAATCCTTGACCAGTGACCACTAGCAGGCTGTCCACTCCACAGCTACCACCCCTGGCTTTGTGCATATCAGTGATACCCACTCCAGCTGTACAACCAGTTGTGTTTACTTGCATCACAATGCGCCAGTTCTAACCGTGAAAAAAGTCTTATTGCCCTCCCCTTAGACACCTCAATGTGTGCAGAGGGTCACCCTATGCTCTGGATCTGTGATTTTGATCTCAGATGGGCAGCTTTGCAGCTGTTTCTAACAGCTGCTCTTCTTGACATATGCTGGTCCCAGTAAATCAAACCCAAAATCAGTGCAACTCTTTTGCATGTACATACAAATAGTGCACATGTGCAGCAATGGCATTTTTTTAAGAGGAAGGCAAATATGTTGTACATTGCGCCCTGAAACAGCTGCTTTGCCACCATGCAGGATCATTATACTGGGCATATGCTGAAGAGCATGCACGCACACAAACATCAAAGGGCACCTGTTAGCCCTCAACCCTTCAGGTAGCGTTTCCTCAAACATTTTGCTTCCTTCTCCCGGGTATGCGGATTCGCTTGTTAGGGCCTTAGGGCTGGGGGTGGGGGGGAGGGGACACACCCTATACACTTTAGGAAGTAGTGCCTACCTGGGTTTGTAAGCATGTGTTCTGCCTGCCATTGTAGGCTGGTGTATGCACTTTGCACCAATGGTGCTCTTAAATACGTTTCCAGCCTGCCATTGTAGGCTGGCATGCCCTTTCCACCAATGGTGCTCTTAAAGATGTGTCCAGCCTGCCATTGCATTCTGATGCACAAAATTGCGCGTTTACTCAGACTGGCCTGTTTAAGTCACTAGCCATGCTGAGAGTACCTTTCACTTCCACCCGAGTACCCTGAGGGTATGTCTTAAGGAGTGGAGCGAGTGGCAGGTGAAAGGCAGGGCAGGTACATGTGTGTGTCCCCTGCTCAGGTAGTGACAAATACCCATGCATGTTTTCACTGCCTAAGAGGTTTTCTCTTCCCATAGGCTAACATGAGGAAATGGTTGAACGCACTTCAGACTGCAATAGTGGATTGCACTGGAGCAGCCTTATGATGCTGCCTATCATTGGATTTGCAGCGACATTCCCTTGCCAGTGGTAAAGGTGGCCTTGTCGTAATTCACACAGAAATGCCACTGCTAGAAAATGGGCCTTTGCCCCAGTCTACACTGGAGGTTGGGGGCAAGTCTGGGCATTCCCCAGTGACCGCTATAAAGCACTGGGCATGCAACTGGAACAGAAGACCTCACCCATTTGCCGGTCGGACTGGAGAGATTGGAGGAAGAAGTTTTAACACTTGGCCTCTGAAGCCAGATCATGGCCCCACTAAAGTTAAAGATCTGCATTCCATGGCTTCATAGCAGACACAACTGAAATTTAGGGGAGACATCTGTGGTTCAACGGGAGACCCGTTGAACCACCCCCAACTTTAAAGGCACACTCCAGTATAACTACTGTTGCCATACTTTAGCACAGGGTGAGATACGCTTGTAGGGAAGTAGGACCGGAGAACCTGGACTATGTGATGCACATTGCCAGAGGACTCTGTTGTGCACAAAGAGGATTACTGCCATTGAAAGGGACTGCATGCTGTTGGACTTGGCCCTTTTTGCAGGATCATCCCTAAACTTTTGCCTTCCTCCTGCATTTTTTCTGACCTGTTGTTGGCTGTTTTCTGAGTCTGGGCACTTTACCACTGCCGATCAGTGCTAAAGTGAGTATGCTCTCCCCATTGTAAATTGATAGGTTGGTTGGATTCCATGATTGGCTTATTTGCTTTACTGTCAGACCCCAGTAAAGTGCACCAGGAGTGCCAGGGCGTGTAAATACAAATGCCGCTGGTGGGCTCGCAGCACTGGTTGTGCCACCCACAGAAGCGTCCTGGTAAAATGTGTCTAGGTCTGCCATTGAAGAACCTGCGTGCAGTCTGGTACTGACATGCTAACTGGCAAGTGCACCCACTTGCCAGTCCCTAAAACCTTCCCTTAACTTCATGTTCGTCACCCCTATGGTAGGCCCAAGGGCAGTGTGCATTGTAGCATAAGGTTGGACAAGCCCTGATGTGTGTGGCATGTCCTAATAGTGAATTACCGCCATTTTCCTTTTTCACTATTGTAAGGCTACCCTGTTCTCATAGGTTAGAATGGGTGGTTAAGATTGTTACATCCTATGATCCTAACCGACCCAGGGAACATGGTAGAAAATCGAGTTTAGTATGCCTGAACTCAGAATAATAAGGTACATCTTTTCGTAAGGTTTATTTTAATACTCTGCGTTTGCAAATGCCACTTTTAGAAAGTTGGCATTTGCTAGCCTAACCATTTCAGCCTGCCTCTGCGTGATGTGTATCTGCTGTCTGGCTTGTGTGAGTGACAGGGCTGGGGAAACCCAGATGGGCAGGGCTAGGTAGCCTGGTGGTGAATAGGAAGATTGACAGATAGATGGGTGGGAGGAGTACACCTGGACCCTGAATAGGGCTGTGCTCTGCCACCACAATGCTGGCTCCGCCCCCTGTGGAGCATCTGATGGCTCTGCCCTGCACCCTGAAAGAAGAAGCCTGCATCGCATCAACAAAGTGCTCCAGACTGGACTGAACTAGGCAAGGGCCCCCCTGGCCTGGAAGAACAAAAGAAATGGTGTATAAAAGAAGGAGCCCTGCTCCTAAGAAATCAGATCTGCTTTGAACCAAGAAGAATCTCTGCCTGAGGAGGAGGCACCGGGAAAGCTGTACGGAGGAAGACTATCCCTATCCTGGGGGACTGGCCTGCAGTGGTGACCTTGCTGCCAAAGGAGAGAAGAAGAACTCTTTACTAAGACTTGCTCCATTTTTATTTCAAAAACCTTGTGCTTTCAAAACAATCTCCAAGGGCCTGGAAGTGAGCTTGCCCCCTGAACTGAGCCCCAGGACCATTGGGCTCATCCTGACCTTCGCCCGCCTACTGCTGGACTGTGGTGTTCCTTCCCTCGCCGGAGCCGTGACTCTGGTGCTCTTTAGCCCCTCCTTGGGTCGTGACCGGGCTGCTTGGCTGCCCCTGCCTTGAGAAGAGCCTCGCTCGACCCGAGCCGCTCTCTCTATGCCGTGCTGGGCTGCCCCCGTCACCTCGCCTGCTGGAGTCCCGCTGTGCACCTTCACCCCTCTCGCCGGTATCTGCGCTGTGAGCACTCCAAAAGCCTCGGATGGCCCGGACGTGGAAAACGTACCCAGCTGCCCCGCTCTGCTCACCTGCCCACCTGGACCCACCACTCCCCCTGTAAGCCTGAAGGACCAGATCTCCCCGTAAAGCTTGGGAGCCCCGGATGCCGCCTCGCCCTTTTGAAGAGCCGCTGGACGCCCCGCACCCGCCTTTACAAAGAAACAAGGTACTGTGACACACAAACTCGACAGCGAGCTCGCATCGGATCCAGGGTCCGCAACGTTTGTTTTCCCTGTCGTCCTACATGTTCCACCAGGTCGCCTCACCAGCGCGAAGCGCGCCAAGACCCACAGTTCACCTTGTTGCCCCGCACTAAAGAACTTTCCGCAGTATTAGATATCGTGGCCGAACCTTTCAAACGTTACTGGGTCGTGTAATAAGTCTGCATAAAAGATATATATATAAAAGCCTTATTTTTATATAAAACCTGCCTGGTGTCCGTTTGAGGTGCATGCAATGTATTTGCTGTGTGTATGATTGCAAATGCTTAACTGTGTACGCCCTGAAGTTTAGCCTTGATTGCTTGCGCCACGCACCTAGAGGGTCAGCAGGGGTTATTCTAAAGAGTCATCCTTCGCCCTGACTAGAAGTAAAGGGTCCCTGCTTGTCGCTGGTACTTACCTGCACCAACCAGAGCCCTCTCATTTCTAACACATGCCCTTCCTGAATGTTGGCTGGCCTGGGCCGACTACCTGCTGCTGTGTGGGACCCTGACGTATGCTCTCCAAGGGTTTGTTGAGCTTGTTGAGCTGTCTCTGGGACATCAAAGATATCCTAAGATGGTGTCATCTACCTGTGACACCTGAAGCGCTGTGCCCTCTCAATTGCCCACTCCTCTGCTGGATTCCAACTGGCAGCGTGGCATGGGCGTGGAACTAAGAACTGTGCCTGGAGACCGGATTGCCTTGTACTGAACTCAAAGTTTGGCCCACATCTAAGTTGTGTGGCCCCCTCATTGTGGGACCTTGGCACGCTTAAGCATCTTGTTGGTGGTAAGAGGATTCACCTGTTGCGGAATCTACGTGGCCCACTTCATCAATAGTGCTGCATCTCTCTCATTTCCAGAAAAGGCATGGATATTTGCAACTCTTCATTCTGTGTGCAACCGGAGGTGTCTGGTGCAGCCAACATGGACAGGTACCGGACGTTGTGCCTCATTTCCAAGGAGGCATGGCTTTTCAACTCTTCGTTGTGTGTGACCAGAACCAGGGCCGGAGTGGCCGGAAGGGCACCAGGCATTTCCCCAATGGGCTGCCAGGGTTGGGGCCGGTTTTGGGCCCCTGGGAGGCCGTTTTTGTTACAGGGCCGTTTTTGCAGCATAGCTGCAATATCGACCGCTGTAACAAAATCTTCTGAAACCGGCCCTGGCTAACAGCTCGGCCGCATCCCCAATCCCCCGGGGGGCCGGCCAAGCACTTTGCCAGGGCTGGTTTTGGTTACCAATCCAGCCCTGACCAGAACGGTCTGGTGCCACCCATACCACTGTGCACCAGACGTTGTGCCTGGATGGGTTGGGTGTATCTCTGATCAACATGTACCTGACCGGGTGCCTCCTCCTTCCGAGAGGCCCTCCTGCTTCATTCTCCATTCATCCACTACGTGACACCCCCCCCCCCCCCCCCTGTGCTTCGCAGAATTGGGCTGGTGCTGGAAGGACCTCGGGACCTCTTTGTCATGACCGCCTATTGCCCTTGGCTGTTGTCTGCTCCGCATCCTGTGGGTGAACTTCGAGTGGTTGTCAAACCCCTTTTGCCAACTGCCTCCAAATTGACCTTGCTGCCTACTCCCACCTGCTTCCTGGGAGCCTGACAGTGACTTCAGCTGCTTGAAGTCTAGTGTCCGGGAGAGGGGGAGGATGGGGTGTCTCCAATCTGTTTTTGTAGGATAGAATAGGTGAGGTGAGGTGAGCAGGAGGGCGGAGGGAGGCTTGGGCCACAGAGTCTGCAGTGTGTAACTAATTGACCTGCTGGTATCTATGCATTGCATTACGGTGCTAAGTGCGTATGTGTGCAAGCGCATCCAAATGGATTTGTCTGCTAGCCATTGCACCGCATAGCAGTGTGGAGTGAGGGTGTGTGTGTGGGAGTGACAGTGGGGAACCACCCGTGATTCAAGACACTGGATGGCGGTTTGCCTGATAGGTTGATTTCGTGCTAGAATAGCATTACCTTTGACACTGGTTCTACCCGTGCAGATCGGTCCGCAGTGCTGCTAAAAAGTGTTAGAATTTGTAGTATGTACATATTTGTGATATCGTTGTGACCCGGGGTACACCCCATAACTGTGTGGTATAGAATTATAAGAATTACTAGGGTGGGCCTGGGGTGGACAATGTATTGCACCACATAAGGGTACTGGGGGGGGTAGTGTAGATTAGGATACTTCTCAAGTGTGCATATTACTGATGTAATTTTCACATGACTCGGCCTACTCATGTTAGTAATAATTCTTAATGTGATTTATGCCCAGAAATACATGATGCTTATGTTGTGTTGATTATTATGTGTGTTGAATACAAATGTTATTTACATGCATCATGTGTGACAAACTAGACAAACTAATAAAAAAGAAACACACTGGAAGAGAACTAAACTCAGTGTATCTTCCTTGTAGTTCAGGAATGTGAAAACTCGTTCAGGGGTTTGTTCTAGAGTCATCAGGGGGTCACTTGGATGATGACTGGAGTCTTTTGCATCTGATATCTTGGGCCCATCATACTACTGAACCCAAATTGAGCACTAGTTACAAAAATGAACACAGTCTCCGCTCTATTCCCTCCTCCTACCCAACCTCCTTATACTCACGGACACTAATCCTCTGCTCCAGGAGTATACCTCTAACCTCATATGAACAACTCCACAGCGATTTCTGGCTGGTGATCTTGGCCTTCAGGGTAGTGAGGCAGAGCAGTCGAAGGCTTATCCAGAGAGGTGGTGTGGGTTAGGAACTCGGAACTCTGAAAAACACACAATTACACTTAATACATATTCAATGTTCAGTTTGTGCTTTTAATTTAAAAATATGTATTAATTCCATGCAACTAAAAACTAGAGATAAAATTACAAATGCACACAATGAAAAACAAATTTCTTCAGTCCATCCTTAACTAGAAATCCGTGTGAGGAAGTTTATGATTGTCATGAAATAATGTAAAACTGCTTTCTGCAGTATGTGTCAAATGGTTGTACCATTCATAGACTCTCCCTACTGAATTTGAAATGGGTTCTCTTGTAAAAACACATCTACCAGTTGTGAGCATTCGCCCTAATGTTTAGGCAGGTTAATACAACTGCAGCATGCTGTAAAGAAAGATAAACAAAGGGGCACAGCTAAGAATTGCTTGTGAAAATCTTTTAAGAATGTAATTGTCTAAGGATTCCAGACAAAGCGCTCACACTTTGTGAGAGCCCTGAATTACAGTGTAACTGATGCCCAGGGTGCGAGGAGACAGAGAGTAACTAATGCCCAGGGTGCGAGGAGACGGAGTGTAACTGATGCCCAGGGTGCGAGGAGTCGGTGTGTAACTGATGCCCAGCATGTGAGGAGCTGGAGTATAACTGACAATAGCGGCTCCAGGAGGGAGTACTGCGGGGCGGAGGGCAGGGTGGGGGGTGGTAAACTCCGGCATACGGCTGAACCGAGGTAAGTACATAAATAAATAAAACGAATTACATTGCGCACCATGCAACGCCAAATTGTGATGCAGCGTGCGCAATGTAATTCGTTGTTACGTTTGCATTTTACGTGTTTTCCTCGTGCTTGCATGCACAAGCTTGTATACTTGTTATTTTACAAGTCTTGATTTCTGGCACGATCAATATGTTCCAGAATAAAACATATGATCGGTCCTGGAATCAAGACTGGCAGTTGTTTGGAGGCAGCCGGAGCCTGAAGTCCTGTAACCGGTGGTACTTCCTTTTTATTTGGATTAAACTTCTCTTGAAATATAATTCCGAGTTATGAATTCTTCATAACAATTTGGGGACCATCCAAGGAAGCATCTTGTTACCGAACCCGTTACTTGAATTCATTTTATTCAATATTTTTTTTGGTCCTGGTTAACTGAAAAGCAATTTTCAAATATTTTGCTTTGCTTCAGGACTTTGCTACGCTAAACTTTGGAAACTCTCCTTGTTACCTCGTGTGATTTTCGATAAGCCTTTTACCAGAGGCGTAGCTAGAGCTTGTGGCGCCTGGGGCTATCCCTCAGATTGCCGCCCCCCTTCGCTGGGGAAAAAGGACCGAGAGACACGTAGTATCGCCGCTAATAGTTACCTTGATCATGCAAGTTACATGCCCATAAATGATACGATCCAAGGCTACACAGTTGAATACACTGGTGACCGGCAGTACAAAGGAGAACACACAAACTGCCACCCTGCAGGATTTCTGGAAGGGCCTAAAACCATGGTTATTCAATTGAAGTCAATCATCAGCAGCACCGCCCCCACCCCCAGCGCCTAGATACCCGTACAGGTGATAAGTAGCGCTATGCAAATCCTGTTTGTTTGATTGAGACCCGGTTCCACACATCGTTTGTGCGCTATATTAGTTTTATCTGTAAAACTGTATGTCTTTGCAAGTTAAGTGACCCCTTCAATGGAGATTGTGCTGTCTATAAATGACAGTGCGCGAACACGCCATGCTTTAATGATATATGGACAACATTGTGATTTCAGTGATGAAGCATTGATGGCAGCGACGCCACTCTGAAAATTGTTTGAGCACCACTGGGTGTTCCCAATCCTGTTTCTCTTGGTTATTACCTTCTCTAACTCAAGGAAATTCTAGTCCCCCTCCCATATGAATGTGTCCCAAGCCCTCTGGACATTATTAAGGCAGGTATTGTCCTGATAATGTGGTAACCAGATATTTTTCTCATTTGCATTTTTAAAGAAAGAGCGCATGTTGTGTGTGTTTGTAGTGTCTCACCAGAGTGGCCAAAAATAGAAGCCTGCTGTGGTAGGCCCTTTAAATTTTCAGAGCTCAATACAGTTTTTGACAATTCTATGTTTATTCGTAAATTGTCTGGATTCCTCCTTGCACAATTGTTGGCATGCACAGGCCTCTTTTGCGTTTCCTTTTTAGACTGTTCCTTATCCTCCTGTCATTTATAAGACATGATACGTTGGCACGACATTAATGAGCACCATTTAGCCTTATCTCCTTGATATAATCTTTTACTAGAGTTTAGTAAAGTTATTGTGACACATCGGCTCCTGGGGTTGCAGTAAATTTCACGGAACCTGACAGGAGACTGGAGAGCTGCATGTGATACCTAGTTTGTCTGTCAGATTCGCCAAATTAGTGCCACACTGACACACTCTAGTCTAGCCAGTCGAAAAAATAACTGAATAAAGAGAAAAGAAAATATTTGCGCCAAACGGAAATTTTGAAGCAAAAGTGGGTTTTTCTCAACGCAGGCACTAGGGTCATAAAAACAGGCAGCACAGTCCACAGGCATGCATAGGCTCTGAATGGCAGCATGTTCTGTGTTATTAGTGGTTGAGGTTGTCTTTTTTTAAAACATGCAACCGCGTCCCATGACGCATTACAGTTGGTGCAGAGAAAGAGCACCGTGCCCTGTTAGCCACCGCGCTGCTTTTGCTCACACCCATTCCCAGCGTCTCAAGCTGGAATGCGGCTGCTTTTAAAACTGCGATGTAAACACAAATTTAATCTGGGGTTGCTGATCAATCTGCCACAATCCTTTCAGGTCTCTCTATCTCTCACAGGCGCATCTCCACAAGCTCGTCAGCTCAAATACTTTAGCTGTAACTCTAAACCTAGAACACAAACCCTAACCACAAACCTGCAGTAAGACCCAATCGAAACACTTGTGTTCATCCAAACCTTACAACTAACCCGCGATCTAAGCATAATCATACATTTATCTCTAAACCTATTGTTAATCCAAGCAATGCTAATAATTCCAATCCTCGTTCCACCCCTATCCCATTCATCTAACCATCACCCTCATCCTAGTTGTAACCTAATTCTTTCTAACACTAATTTTAACTGTCACTCCAACTCAAACACTAATACCAGCTTTAAGGCAACCCCTATCTCGTGCCCTAACTCGAGAATAGCAGATCTTGTTTCAGTGCAAGATTTGTGCATGCTGTGGTGCCTTATGTTAAAAACAAGATCTGCAAACCTTAGTCCAGTCTCTAGATGTCACCAGGTAGGTATGTGAAACTTCCCTACTCACTGGCCTATCGAGCCTGGCTTCCCCAACATTATTATTAATCTCAGCAGCAAGGCTTACTGCAAACATGGAAAGGGGAGACCACAGCTCATCAGTTAAAGAATGTCTGAGCTCGCTCCCAGTAGAGAAACACTGCATACTCAGGACGGTGTTCATAACCTTGAAAGCCCTTCATCAACCTACCTAGTATCAGCAATTACACGTCACTGGGCAAAACAGAAACCCCAGAAACAAAGAAGCACTGATGCTTGTAGCTCTGAAATTCTACATACAAAAATCGTATGGCCTTATTTAGAGATTTGTGAATGGAATACTCTGCCACACAGTGGCACATATCCTGTGCTCTGTATACAAAGGCTATAGGCTACAATGCACCTGTAATACATTTGTGTCTGAGTATCCCATCGGTCAAACTCCAAAGTAGGCCCTTACTCCATCTCAATAACAGCGCCCAGAATATGGATTTTTTATTTATCCAATAAAACTCCATATTCATGCATCATAACACCTAAAACTAACACTTACGTTTGTGACATTTAATTGCAGCTCTCTCCAGCACCTGCACCGCCACATATGCAGTGTCATTCATAAATGAAATATTGTAGCGTGAAGAACAAACTGACGACTTAACGTTCACTATAAAACAACATATCTTTGCTAACATGGATTTATATGACTTGGATGCATTTCCCAAAATATGTATCTACAAATTGCAAAATGCTCTGACGTCATCCTGAACATTTCTTTGTAAATATGTATGTTTATTATTTGGAATCACTTCTCACATTTTTTTGTAAAAAATAAATAAATGTAGAGTACTTTAACGTCGTCTGCATGTGGTATACATTTTCAAATAAAGAAATAAAAACGTAGAAATTACCAGTATTCGCAGGGTTCTATACTTTATGGAATGTTCTCCGACACCCCACTATACAACCGGCGGCCATGTCTACATTTCTGCAGTTTCAGGGCAATGCCTACAATGTTCAGCTCATGGTTTGTGCACAACGAGGGGCGCAGCTGGCACCGGAAGTACAGCTAACAACAGGCTGGACATAAAGGAAGGCAGAGTTAGTCACATATGAACTAGGGAATGGCGGAGTGAAAAAGGTGGGAGTGGCTCACCCCAGCCCCCACCTCCTCGCCAGTCTTCCGCCGTGGTTGGGAAGGCTTTGACTGCGTGCCCTGCCATCTGTCCCTCTTCTCTCTCTGCTGTACTCTCACATAGGATGCAGCCCACTCTCCCTTATGCTGCCGATCCGCAGCCAGCAGCCGGCTCGCTCAGGCCTGGTCCAAGAATACTCCCACCTCACCACCCGCCTACCTTGTTTGTGAAGGAGAGGAACTTGACAGAAAAGTTGTTTGGCCTCTGATTCACCTGGACAACTTGCAGGACTGAGGCAGAGGAGACACGAACACCCCCTCTATCACTGGCAGCATTCCCTCATTGCTGTCAATATGCCGAGTCAAAGGCGTCAGACAGGCCCCGCTCCTACCGCCCACGAGGGGCAGGGCGTCAAAAGAGGCAGCATGCCACCCGGCAGTGCGCGGGAGGTTGGCATTGTCCAGGAGACTGCATGTTCTGACCTCGGTGACCCGGTCGCGCAAGCACCACACCTCCACCACTATGCTAGGTGGTGGTGTGTGCAGCGTGCGTCAGTGTGTGTGCGCATTGCAGGCAGCAGTTGCAAGCAGGTGAGCTTGCTTGCACTTTAAACGGGGCCGCGCGCACGGCACTGCAGGCCTGCCAAGTATCACGCATCAGGCGTGACTCTAACGCATTTCAGTGTGGTGTTCCGCATCACCGCACTGAAATGCATTGTCACGCATTTTAATGCTGTCTCTCTGGTGTCCCAGCGCTGAAGTACTGGCCACGCCAGACTGCTAACCTGCGCGCATGTGACCTGCGCTAGCTCTGCTGCTCCCCACAGACTTGCCACCCGGGAGCTGCTACCAGCACAGGCTCAGTTAAGTAACAGTTAATCTTTGGCGCACTCACCACTGCTGCTACAAATATATCTAGCTGGCTCCAGGCTGCTGCATTGAAATTGATTCCCGCCTGCAGCGCCGGCGCAGCTGCATAGCTGCCAAGGTTTCAGATTGCCATGTGTGACATTTTCATAATTTCAGTGTAATTATGAGTGACATTTCAATGACTATGAGTGACACTCATGCCAGCAAAACCAAGCATTGAAGACAAAGGAGACATATAGATATCAGAAATGAAACCCATATTGTGTAATATCTGTAACAATGATGTGCACAATGTCTAAGGAAACTGTACCAACCAATTAGAATATGTTTCATTTGTATGACTTTGCTATGCCATAACTTTAATAAAAAAGAATACAATAAAATAATAATTAAAAAAAAGAAATGAAACCCATATGAGCATCTGGGTCTATGCCTGGGCTTCTGTTTTTTCCCCCAAGTATCCTACATGGTTTATGTTTGCTGAACTATGCTCAAATACTAGTCTTAACATTACCCTGTATGATTAATGTGTAATTTTTCGGTTTGTCTTTAAGCTAGCCTTAGTGCCATTCAGGCCAAGCCAATTGGTATTGTCTACAGATGCCATGCTTAATTTGCAACCAAATAAAAAACATAAACAAGGAGCTCAAACGTATTCCCACAAGGCTGTCACTCATGCTGCTGAATGTAGGGGTTTATGAATACCAAGGCTTATACATTTTGATTGTACGTCATGCTTTTTCTTCGATCACCCTACATTTCCTATCTCCTTATCTCACTCTTGTAGGCTATTTTTCATTCCTGCTATGTCCAGCTGTCACTGTTCCCTTATCTTCCTAAGCCTTCTTCTTGCTCCATTAAAAAAATTCTCTCTTGCAATGGACCAAAATGTGGTGGAAGAAAAATGATTCTCTCAGGCCCCCAAAAATGAATTCCCTCTATAGCAACCACCTGCATAAAGTAAGCACTGCATACAGGACATAGATGAGTCACAAGAGGTGGAAGGCCTCCTGCACTTACCCTGCCCAGCCCCGCAGCCACTGTCAGTAGCTGCTCGCTGCTGCTGCACAGCGATGAGCTACCTAAGTAAAGGACAGCTGGAGCTCTTGGCTGGCCGAGGGTGAAGTATAGCTCATATATACTCCATACACTTCCTCCTTATCGCTCTATTCTCCCCTCTTTCTGCCTTACCTCTCATTCTCCCAACACAGAGCACTGCTGCCACTAGATGTCTGTATGTCCCTCCTATACCAACTCCTTATTCCTCGGCCCACCCAGCTCACCTGCCTGCTGATCCGTCGCTACTGCTGCAACTGATGGCTTTTCCTTAGCCAATAATGGAGGGCGGGCATCTCGGAATAGTGTAAGCATGTTATGTTGTGTACTTATTGTTATACCGTTCCAGGACGGCCATCATGTTGCATAAAGATGTAACGTGACGGCCATCTTGGAAGTTATACTAAATAACATTCCAAGATTACCACCTGCTGCTATTGGCTTTGCCACATTTCTGCAATCAGTGGCAAAGTCAATATCGACAGTGAACAGGAATTGGTAAAGCAATAAAACAAGGTCTATTGCTCAGTTTTGGTACAGTAACATCCCGATATGTAAAATCTTACAAAGGGACTGTGAGAATATGCATTATGCTGTTCCCTTCTAGAACAAGGCTCCTAATAGCGAGCAGTAGAACACTACTCCTGAGAAGAAATAAGGAGATGATATCCTTAAGTAGAATACTTTGTTCACTGAAAAAAGGTGTTTCAAAATAAAGTTTGGCATTCGGTCAAAAAGAATTTGAGTCTCTGCTGAACTTGTTAACCTTAAACTAGACGTTCACCAAAGAGGGAATGTACATACAGATAAAAATAAGCACTGGACTCCAAGCTGGTTTACTGCGTTAGCAAATTTACTATTCCAAACATATTCGCAGTGCTCCCAACCTTTCTAACGAATTTTGGGTCTCATGTAAACGTTTTATGTCTGAAAATCCTGCCTGTAATTTGAAAAAGCAGAGGGTGAATGTAAAACAGGCTCGGGCAGCAGACACTCAATGGTCACAGCACTCCGGCAGCCTCAAGCCATTCCCGGGGAACTTTATGACTGGCACTGGCAGCAGGTAGGTAAGCGCGCGCTGACATCATGCAAGGCTGGCACAGTCTCACTTACTTGGAGGCCGCCCCCATCACTAACTGTACCCAGAGGGAAGACTGACGTGCACATGCGGGACCCTGCACCACAACAGCTGAAACAAACGTGACTATTATTAAAAGAAAAAAAATGTTCCTACCTTACAACTCGAACCAACTGAAAACTTTGGGAAAAGGAGGCCCCTGCACTTCGAGGAATGCCAAGCTGATAGTGTGTGGCAACTCTATGCTACACCACCCTGCTGCCGTGGCTGCCATGAAGGTGTCGAGGTCAGGGAGGGAGGACAATCAAACTCCCGCCGGCGGCACGGGCAGCTCCTGGGGGCCAGGTCCATTGGTAAGAAATTGAAAAAAAAACACATAACGGTGGTGCCTGCCTCACGCTCACTACGAAAGGTGCAACATTGTCGAGTCTCTTCACGTGACCTGATAGGCGCCAGCGTTCGGGTCCCATTCTAGCTGAGGGCACCAATTTGTTACTAAATGCCCAGCTGTGATCCTCGGCGTATAGTGTCCCAGGCGGCCGCCAAAAGGTGTCAGTGGCATAATAGGGAGTGGGTGGGGTGGCAGACCCACTGAGGGCAGGCCCCGCAGGTGTCACTTACTGTCTCGTAAACATGCCAACATTTCAGAAAAGTGGGAGTTTAAAAAAAAAACAAATCGGGAGAATGGGGCCTTGAATCGGGTTACTGTCATGTATGGGCTTTGGAAGTGTACTGCTGCAGGATCGGACATTTGTAAGTGTTGTGCACTGGCCTGGCAGGTTGCTGGCAGTGCATACACCCCCGTGTGTGGCAGCCCGGGCTGAAACAGCTTCCCGGGCAACCACACAGCCGCCCCCAGTACTTCACAGGTCTTTAAAAGACCATTTGTATGTTAATGAGGCTTTATTGGTTTTTCACCCCTCCTAGAGCCCCTGCATCGCCACTCTGACTATAGCTGGAAGAATAGGCAAGTTACACAATACCAAGCCCTGTCAGCTGAAACCCGGAGGAATCGGGTTATTGCTTGCAGGAATCGGGAGGCGGGAGACTAGCCTTGAAATCGGTAGTCTCCCGCCTGAATCGGGAGGGTGTCTGTTCTCGATCTGGTGACGTCTGGCCTGGGCTGTAGTTTGATTGACTGGTGGCCCATTGCGGAGGCCTTTATAATTTATTTGGGGACTCGGGACACTGACTGACACTACTGTAGTGTCAGACAGTGAGTGTCCCCCACTCCCCAAATAAATTATAAAGGCCGCCGCAACGGGCCACCAGTGACCGCCGCCGCCCCCAAAATAGTGCCGCCTGGGGCGGTCCGCCCCCCTCACCCCCCTCTAGCTACGCCACTGCCTTTTACAATCTATCGTGATTTCATTGGAGTGTGGAATTTCCATTTGTTTTTGGCTGCCTGTGAACTGCCTTGCTAACGTGGAATTCGGAGTTTGAACATGCCATAAGAGAGAGGTGCTGTTTCTACGTGAGGTGTTTGAGGTCCATTTCGAAGGAGAGGAGCTTCTACCAGTGCGAGCATTAATCTTTTTTGGAAGTGCAGAGCATTTGTCGTGGCAAGCATCCTTCAACTTGTTATGTTTCAAACATAACCAACGACTCACTCACCTGATTCTCCTCGGATTCTTCATCTTCGTTCCAACTTCTCCAGTTGAATTCCCAGCAGATTTGTTCTTCCTGACTGCATTAGTGACGTAGGTTTCCGGTCTTTACGTCCTACGTAATACGTGTAGCAGCCATTTTTCTTCCGACACTTCATTCAGATGCCATTTCCTTTCAACAACGCGGAAAATGTTTTCATGCCGATTTAGGTGTTGAGCTTCTGAAGGAAAGTTAAGGTAACTCTTTTTTATAATTAATTGTTCTTTTCGTCAACTCCTTGCTCAAATAAGTCTAATTTTCGACGGAGCTTGATGAAACATTCTGTCCTTTTGCCTCGCATAACACAGCATTAAGGATCACTAGACAAGTGGTATACAACAGGGCCATCTACTGGTTTACATGCGTATATTTCTTTTAATGGATCATTTTAAAGCTAATGTACTGAATCTTTGTACTTCATCATTTTCTGACCATCATTTCTACTACAGCGTTTCTTCTTGAATACCTCTTCACAGACAGCGGTGATTACTTTGTTTATTTTTTATATAATCTGTGATATACTATTGTTAAGAGGTTATTGTATTTATTTAAGTATTTATTTTAACTTATTTTTTTATTTTTGCTTTCCTTCTTTTGAGCATGTGTGCATAAGGTTACACTCTTTCCCCTCCACAACCTTATTGGTCTGCTGGTAGTTCACCTTGTATGCCTTGGGTTGAATGGAAAGCATATTTCTTGAATTACATTGAAACGTTAGACTCTAATGGAAAGATGAAACCATCTGGAAAAAAAGGGCATCTTTCTACATTCTTTAGGTCCGGAAGGTCTCAAGGCGTTTAATCAGTTACCTAGAACGGAAAGTAGTGGTGATGGTAATGTTTTTGAGAAAGCCATCCCAGATTTTGATCGCTACTGTTCACCTAAAGTGTGCATAGGTATTTCTAGATATACATTTTTTCAAAGGAAACAACTTAGTAATGAATCTGTTGACAATTATGTTTCGGCATTGAAAACTCTGTCTTTAGATTGTAAGTTTGGTATTTTACAGGAAGATCTTATCAGAGATCAAGTCGTAATGCATGCTAGCAATACTACAATCCAAGAGAGGTTGTGGGTTAATGGTGATTCTGATTTTGAAAGCATTTTAGCCATTGTGAGAAAATCTGAGATGTCATGTAGAAGTGCCAAACAAGTCAAAGGCGAAACAAACAGCAGTAACAATGACATTGTTGCAAAAGTTAACTCAAAAAATTATTCAAAAGAGGATGATCTTAAAAAAAAGACACTTACCACTTCTTACAAGAATAAAAATGTAGACCACAAGGAAAATTTGAGGTGTTATAGGTGCAACAGTAAGTCTCACCTTGCCAATTATAAATTATGTCCAGCTATTAAGCAAAAGTGTTCTAATTGTGGTGTGGTTGGCCACTTTTCTAAAGCTTGCAACAAAAAGAGTAAAAATAAAGTAAAATGTATTGATCAGAGCGAAGATAGTGGTGGTAAGGAATTTAACACAGATTGTGGTGATGGTAGTTCTTTTGTTCTTAACATCAAGGATTCTAAGCTTCCTATTCTAAACATCGACAACTCTGCCGTTAAAAAGAAAACTGTATGTGATATGGTTATTGGTGGTGTAAGCACCAAAATGTATGCCGATTCAGGATCACCTTACTCCATAGTGAATGAGATGGTGTGGAATTCTCAGTTTGTACAAAAACTAGGAAGTGAATTGGAACTGCCTGCCATCAGTCCAGAGGGTTATCATGGAGAACGTATTGACATTATTGGGTTTAGAACTCTCATAGGTTCAAGAATCGAGAGTGTACTGCAAAATTTTATGTCTCAAAAAAAGGGCCTTCTGTTTTAAGCTGGTTTGAACAAGGTAAGTTAGACATCATTCTTAATCCCAACAGCCCAGACCCAGTTATGGTCATTGATGAGTCTAATGGCCTTGGTAATCTTTTGTTACAGAAATTTCCAAGTGTTTTCAGAACAGAAATTGGTAAATTAATTGGTTTCAAGCATGAAATACGTTTTAAAAAAGACTCCTGTTCTAAGATTTACAAAGCTCGTAATATCCCTTTGGCTGTACGTGATGAGGTAAAAAAAGAACTTGATTCTTTAGTTAAGGAAGGCATCATTGAGAGGATTGAATCCTCAGAATGGGTTTCACCCATTGTAGTAGCCAAACGTGCCAATGGCAAAATTAGGTTATGCATTGATTTACGCCATTTGAAAAATAATATCATCATCTATCAATTTCCGTTACCAATCATTTCTGAAATGTTAACTAGTGTTGGTGGAGCCAAATTGTTTTCAACTATTGATTTATCTGCAGCTTATCACCAGATTGAGCTACATTAAAACAGCAAAGACTACACTGAATTTATCAGGTATAATAGAATGCCTTTCGGATTAGCCTCCGCTGCAGCTATTTTTCAACGTGTCATGCAAGACATTTTGAAAAATTGCAATAACGCAATTTGTTTCAGGATGATATCCTTGTTTTTGGAGGTGATGCACAAGAACATTTGTCAGCTTTAGATAATGTTCTTAAGGTACTGTTGGATCACGGTTTGACAATAAAACACTCCAAATGCAAATTTGGAGTGAAATCAGTAAACTATCTTGGACATGAATTGTGTGAAGGAGGAATTAAACCTAAATCTGATTTGGTTGAGGCTATACAATCTGCTCCCCATCCTACATCTAAAGATGATGTAAGGTCCTTTTTAGGTCTTACGGAGTTTTATTCAAGGTATGTACCAAATTTCTCTTGTTGTGTTTTCAATATTAGACAATTAATTAAGAACAAGAACACATTCTGTTGGTCGAAAGATTGTGAAACAGAATTTGTGGATGTCAAGAAAGCAATATGTGCAGCTACTGCTCTTTCAGGCTTTGACCCATCACTTCCATGCATTGTAACCACCGATGCCAGTTCAAAAGGCTTACGGGCAGTCCTGGCACAAAAGTCCAGTTCTGGCAAGGAATGCATCATTGCTCAAGCGTCAAGAGCACTCACTCCTGCAGAAGAAAAATATTCTACAATAGAAAGAGAAACATTGGCATGCGTGTGGACTCTTGAGCACTTGAATGTTTGTATGGGCCAAATAACGTTTGATTAGAAGTGACCATAAACCTTTAGTGCGGTTATTAACCACAGAGGGCATGTTGAAAGCTTCAGCTCATATTGCGCGCATGTCCATGCGTCTTCAAGATTTTATTTACACTGTTGTTTATGTCCCTGGCAAGGAGAATGTAACTGCTGATTTTCTGTCCAGAATGCCTTTACCACTCAAAGAAAGTATTCACAATGAGTGGGATGATTTCCAGATTGCTTTGGTACATGATGTGGATTCTTTACCCATTGACCAAAATGTATGGCGTGACGAATTCAAGAAATATCCCTTATTGAAGGAAGTAGAAAAATAAATTTCTGAGGGAAGGTCACATAAAAAGAACATCAAGTCTGACCTTAAATGTTTTTGGGAAATAAGAAATTAGCTTTCGTGTGTAGATAGTTTGCTTAAGAGAGGCGACCGAGCTGTTCCCCCTTGTAAGCTCAGACACAGTATTGTTTCGCATGGTCATGAAGGTCATTGCGGCATTGTTAGGACCAAGCAAAAAGTAAAGAATAATTTCTGGTGGCCAGGTATGGACATTCTTATTGAACGCATGGTTAGGAATTGTATCACATGTGCTAATGCGGACAAGACTTTGGTCACTCTTAAACCTAATTTGGGTGATCATATGATTCCGGACGATCCGTGGCATACCATTGCTATGGATATCACGGGACCCGTTGTTCAAAATTCAAAGTATATCCTTGCAGCTATTGATGTATTCTCTAAATGGCCGGTCATCAAAATTGTAGAAAAAGTAGATACCGATGCTGTTTTATCCTTTTTGGATGAAACTTTCACTGAGGAGGGCTTACCTGTTCGTCTTATTACTGATAATGGCGTACAATTCCTCTCTAACAAAGCTAAAGCATACTTCAAAAGAGTTGGTATAATTCATTGTACTACCTCTCTATACAATCCCAGCGGCAATAGTGTTATTGAGAGATTTAATAGGGTGCTCAAGAGTGCAGTTCAAATTGTCGGAATTGACAATGATAAATGGGAATTACAGATTTTCAAAACCGTTTGGATGTACAGGACCTCGACTAATGTCATAACTGGTTATTCTCCTTTTGAGATTATGAGAGGTAGAATTCCCAGAACTAAATGTAACCCTGCATGGTTAGCTCCTTCTACGGTGTCCAATATTGATCTTACTGCTGTTAAGGAAAGGCTTGTTCAAAATCATGCTATCAATAAAGAACGATTTGATAAGAAAAAAGGTTCAAAACATGATCCCATTGTCAAAATTGGCATGCTTGTTAAAGTTAAGAAACCTTGGAAAGTCAAAAAAGGTGAGAGTCAATTCATGGGTCCTTTTGAAGTTAAAGAAGTTCTTAAGAACTCAGTCAGACTTAATGATGACAAAGTTTGGAATTTGAGCAGAATTGCTGTTCTCAAGGGTGACAAAAATGTTTATTGTAATTCTGAGATTAAGCAAAAAATTGTTGACCGTTTTGATGCTGAAGACTCAAGTGAATGCCCTGTTCTTGGTCCTGGTATTACCAATGATTCTGACAACATTATTAATACTGAAGAACTTGAAAAACGTCAGCGTAAGAAACCAGGTTGGATGTCTGATTTTGTCTCATTTATCAGAAACAAATTTGTAAACTAAATTATTATTATTATTTTTTTGATTGTTTATTAAAGGAGGAAGATGTGTTACGTTTGCATTTTACGTGTTTTCCTCGTGCTTGCATGCACGAGCTTGTATACTTGTTATTTTACAAGTCTTGATTCCTGGCACGATCAGTATGTTCCAGAATAGAACATATGATCTGTCCTGGAATCAAGACTGGCAGTTGTTTGGAGCCAGCCGGAACCTGAAGTCCTGTAACCGGTGGTGCTTCCTTTTTATTTGGATTAAACTTCTCTTGAAATATAATTACGAATAACGAATTACATTGCGCACCATGCAACGCCAAATTGCGATGCAGCGTGCGCAATGTAATTTGTTTTATTTATTTATTTATATATGTACCTACCTCAGTTCGGCCGTATGCTGGAGTTTACTACCCCCCACCCTGTCCCTACCCCACCCCGCCTCACCGCACTGCAGCACTCCCTCCGGGTGCTGCTACTGATAACTGATTCCCAGGGTGCGAGGAGACAGAGTGCAACTGAGGCCCAGGGTGCGAGGAGACGGAGTGTAACTGATGCCCAGGGTGCGAGAAGACGGAGTGTGACTGACGCTCAGGGTGCGAGGAGATAAGCGAGTGCCAGCATCTCCAAGAAGGGGGCTGACGGTTCTCGTCCACCAGTAGCGGCTCCTGGAAGGAGTGCTGCGGGGTTGTGGGGCGGGGGAGGGGCAGGGTAGGGGGTAGTAAACTCCGGCATATGGCCGAACCGAGGTAAGTACATAAATAAATAAATACAACTAATTACATTGCGCACTCTGCAACGCCAAATGTACTTACCTCGGTTCGGCCGTATGCCTGAGTTTACTAGACCCCCACACTGCCCCTTCCCCGCCCCGCCTCACCGCCCCACAGCACTCCATTGAGAATGCCCGCTACTGTCATCCACTATGAAGTTGAAGGGACACTACGGGCAGCTTATGGCCGAAACACACGCTTGGGCCTTCAGCTCCATTATTCTCCACATAACCGTCCCCAGGGGACCAGTAATGCCCTCTGCGGTTTCACTACATCATTTTACGCCGGCATTCAGAATGAGCCCTTAATGTGCAACCACTACCACGCTGCAGAGTGTAAGCTTCGGTGTGCCTGCACAGGGTGCATGAGCTTGGCATGAGCCATACTTTTCACTCACAGCCACACCTGGCATGGGACTCCTTGGCATCTGTGACCTCGGATTCGACAGGACAATGCAGCCGGCAACATGTCTGGCCACACTCTAGTAAGACATTGCCGCTCAGGTCCATATCTAAACCACTCAAACATCCCTGGGCTTCAAGACAGCAGGATATTTGGACAATTCGTAGGAAAGCACAATGGCCTCTAATTACCCACAGGTGTGTGCTTCACCTGAGGCATATTCTCACAGTGCATCATAGTCCTTGTAGTTCAGCATTTTTCATTACTATACTGGCTGCCTCTGGCAGGGAGAAGCATTGGTAGTCCGGTGTTTTTTTACTCACAGCAGTGCCCTGTGGTCTTAGTAGTTTAAAAAGATTGTTCATGATGTTTCAACATTAGAAAATCTGTAATCATGCATGCATGCAGTACGTATGTATGTATACATGGTCAAATACAAACATAAAGTCAAAAAGTATGGGGAGAGAAAGGGTTGTGGAAGGTTAATTAATACATTGTGATGCAGTGATTTTAAAAGAGTGGAATCTTCAACTCTTTCCTGTATTGCAGCAGTGTAGGGGCTGTCATGATGAATATGAGGACGCTATTCTAGATCCTGGGTACATATGTAATGTTATGTTATGTGTATATTTATAGCGCATAGATGGAGAAGGGCTTTGTCTTGTGGGTTTTTTGTTTTTACACTTTGTAGTCTTCAGTCTGATGGTGTACTGGTCGCAAAGGTGCCGAGATTGCCCAGAGATGGTGAGCTTGTCTGCAAGATAAGTAGGGGTGCTGGCCATGATAGCTTTGTAAATAATGCAGCTACTTTTGAAGATGGTGTTGGCTGGCAATGGGAGCCAATGGAGATCCATTGAAGATTGGTGTGATGTGATCATGTTTCCTCAAGCCCTGGATGAGACGTGTTGCAGCATGTAAGATGTCCCTAAGGGGTTTGATAGTGGAGTGTGGGAAGCCATGGAGTTTGGAATTACCATCAGTATGAGCGCTTGTGCAGCAGTTCTGAAGATGCTTTCTGGAAGGAATGGTTTGACTTTCTTTAGAAGAGACAGCTTGGCAGGGTTTAGTTACTGCAATGTTCATCCAACGTTCAATACAAGACTAGTCTGTGCTTAGGAATGGTAATTTTAAACTGAAACACCAAAGACTGCTAAAAAAATGTTTACATTCCACTCTAGAAGTTTTAGGAAAGTTATTATTTGTCGATTGTATTGCAAAACATTGTTTAATGTTTTATTACCATCTCCCCATAGTCAATGATTATAATTCTGATAAGATGAGTGACAAAAAGTCTACTGTTCAGCAGCTTTACATGTTCATAGGATTATACAGCTAAATATGTGCACTACTACAGCATGTTGTGAGTTATAACTGACAGTGTCTCAATCAGCACTGTAATTGTGCACACCATTCACTTGAGACATAGGTAGGGAGGCACGGCCTTCCCTGCATATTGAGGCACCTTAGAGCTTGATTTTAATTCTCACAATCTCTGGCAACTCCGCATGGGCTCCAGTACGAGTTGGGTGCAAAGCGGGCGGTATTTCTC
This sequence comes from Triturus cristatus, assembly GCF_964204655.1. Classification (NCBI taxonomy): domain Eukaryota; kingdom Metazoa; phylum Chordata; class Amphibia; order Caudata; family Salamandridae; genus Triturus; species Triturus cristatus. The sequence goes on from NC_140579.1 coordinate 240,639,695, forward strand.
CACCCTGAGCTACAATCACCAGAGGCATCAATAATTAGGGGAAATGGGTGCTGGCTGCAATATTTTTGATTATGGGATTTTGCCCTGTGACATACCTCAGTCAGTATTTCCACACTGATTCCTGCATGTTTTTGCTCAACGTTCCACCCCAGATATCTCGGTTGCTTTTACTAGCTAACCTCATGATACCAGAATAATTGGACTAATTGAGAAACTAGTAATAAGTCCCTGAGTATTTGTGTCCCAATCATGCAGAAACATTTTTCTCTTAAATTGTTTGGCCAAGTAAATTACTTGTATTGAAGTTAAAAACTATTAACTACTTCCATTTTCAGAAACCCAGGCTTTTTGAGTAAAGAGTAAGTGGCAACATTGTATTTCAAATGTGAAAGAATGCTTTACATTAATTTATTGGTTCAATGAATATTTTGGGATATTATGGTTTGTTACACAACACATTCAATAAAGTCTTGAGGAAGCAAAGTAACTCACAAAACGTGTCAGCTGCATTGGGAAAATTCTATGAGATGGGGACTCTGTGAAGAATCTGTCACAGGATTGTTTGAAGATGATTCAACAGTTTTGTTCAGCGATGCCTGGCGGCAGGAGGCGTGGCACCCAGAGCATGGAAGGTGCTGGTGTCGTAGCGGGGGATGGTCTGAGAACCAGGGTCCGACTCGGGCCCCAGTGGCGGCGGCCTTTATAATTTATTTGGGGACACTGACACCAGGGGCGGCCTTAGGCATGTGCAAGCTGTGCACCTGCACAGGGCCACCAAACCCCAGGGGTCACCACGAGGAATCGGATACAATACATATTCGTGGCGGCCCCTGGCAGGGATTTGGCGCATGAACGACTGAGGCGTGCTAAATCCAATGTGATGCACGCTGAATGGTAGTTCTTATACTCTTTTCCTTTCTAACCCAGTCTCGTCTTTGTGTGGGGTCGGCCTTGTTTCGGGCTCTTCTGGTAGGTCTTGTGCTTGTTTAGAACTTTTTTTCCAGGAGAATCGAGCTTGTTTTAATAGTCCAGATCTGGCACCTCCGGAGGTTCGCATGTGCGCGCATGTGCAGTGCCCGCGAGTCCTGCAGCGAAGGGGTTACAGAAGCACCACGCATCACTGGCGGCAGGAGGGGTGGCAGCACCTGTGCCCGGCGTGCAGCGAGCAGCACCGAGACCGGCCGAGGCCATGCACCGGCGTGCCTAGAGACCCATGGCAAGAAAGGCCGCCTTGCAGAGGCTAGCATGCCAGTGTGCAACCTTTGGTGCCAGCTGCGAGGTGAGCAGCCCGAGGGTCAGGGCATGGGGAGGGGGAGTGAGGAGGTCAGCGTGTGCCACTGCAGACTGAACCCGAGGGAAGGTGAGCCATTGGACGAGGGTGTGGGGAGCACTGGGGAGGAGGGCAGATCAGGCGTAGGAATGTATCCCAGCCCGTGGGGGTGAGGAGCCGGGGGCGTGGGGAAGGTTGGGTGAGGATGTTATTGTAGATGGTGTGTGCTTTGGGTCTGGGTGGAGGTAAGCCATGTGAGGTGGCGAGCTGGAGGTATTCTGGTGGCCATGGGAAGGGAGGGCATGATGAATCGTGAGAGAGAGCCTCTCCCTCACGATTCATCTCTGAGAGGGCGCGGGTCGGAGAGGTGGTCACCGTGCGCCAGGGGTAGGGAGTGGTACAGATCGGCGCTGTATGTTGAGGGAAGAGTGAGTCAGGAGTGCAGGGGCGGTGTTTACTTGTGGCTGAGGGGAGGCATGGTGACTTTTGGAGGTGTAACTTGGGAGGCACGGTCGTAATGGGGGGGAAGAGGAGAGCAGGGTACGAGGTGTTAGACGTAATGTTAAGGATTCATTAAAATGATTACAATTACTTATCAACAATCATGAAAACAGAGTATGAAGCTGATACTTGTGATCTAATGAGTGGTTCTGCCTGCACAAATCTTTTAAAACATCGAGTGTTCGAATGTACTTGGCATTTGGTTATGTCTGTTTATATGGTGTTGAGGCAGACATGAAATGCAAGCACCTATGGATGGACGCCTGGAATAGAATGGCAGTGCCTACCCAAGTTAACTCAATCTAATGACCTTTTGAAGAGACCTTGGTAGGAGACTGGCTTCTTGATCATTTTTTTAATTACATTCCAGTGCTTGTCATGTGACTAGCAGAGAAAACTAGTTTAACTAGTCCTCAGTTTGCAATTGGTGAAGCAGCCTTCTCTGTCCATACTAGGGGCATAGTTACCATTGGTTCAGCAAGTACAGTGGTAGTGAGACCCAAAACCCTCAGGGGCCCATTGAACCCTGATAATTGCTATATTTTACTTCCTGAGCAGCAGCCAAAGGTGCCATTTTCCTTGCTTATGCCACGGCCCATGGGGTCGTTGGTACGCTGTGCTAGTGATTCGTACGTCTGCTTGAAAGTTGTCTCCTGACTGGATGTTCCTTGCACATTAATTTTGCTTCAGTGAACCTCTAGTGCCTTTTCATAGCCTTAGGACTCACTGTAATTTAATCCTTGTTTAATAGGTGCTCTGAAAGCGAGCAGAACTGGTTGCTGGAATATGGCACTATACAAGAAACCTTAATTAAATATATTGTATTTTGTCTTTTGACAATGTGGTAAAGTGGACGAGTCTTTGGTTACCTGTAGGCTGTCTTCAGGATCAGTTAGTGACTTACTGAGACAGGTCTCTGTGTGCCATGATTTAAAGGTAGCCTACTCCCTTCCTGCTAAGGTCACTTCCCAAATAGATCATGAACTATTCTCCAGGCTCTACTGCTCTCAGTGGACTGAGAAAACAGACCTTGTATGCCAAGTCACATGATGGAATGAAATGAAATGAAAGAGGCATTTATAGAGCGCATGGCTACCCTAAGGCCTCCCAGCGCTAAGAACCAGACGACCAGAAAGCAGATTAAATTATACAGTAGGAAAAAGATGATCTACCCTATAGTTTTATAACACTCTTCAAATAAACCTTCCATATATGGCTAGTCCTCATAATGTGTCATACATGTAGTCGGAAGGGTAATTACTATCAATCAGTCAGGGTTTGTAAAGCTCAGCTGCTTCACACATAAGGGTCTCGAGGCGGTGTGGGATCCATGCTGCTGGATCATGCTTCTTGTTGGTTGAACAGCGAGGTCTTGTGGTCCTTCCTGAACTGCTGGAGCGATAGTGAGGCTCTGAGGTGCAGGGGGAGGGGTTTCAGGTCTTCACTGCCAGGGGGGAGAAGTAGCGGCCTCCACTGTTTTATCAGCGGCTGCATTGGGGGGCTGCTAGGGAGATGGTTCTGGAACATATTTTCCTGGTAGGTTGGTGGAAATTCACTCGTTCATTAAGGTATGCTGGTCCTTCATTGTGTAGTCCAGGGAAGACATGGCTTGGCAGTTCGGGCTGGACTGTTCCCATGAGGCACAGGGTCAAGGCTGATTTGCATATGGCCATGTCTGAACTGGGGTGGTGTGGTGAGCAAAAAAACGATGGATTTAGGCCCAGATCTCTGTACTGGGGTGAATGTATGACATTGTTCTGCATTCTGTCCATCAACTGTTGTTTTTGTAAGAAAATAAAAATGACACATCAAAATCTTTCAGCAGCCGCCACTGCTGATTGTCTTCTTTTTTTCCCCTACCCACTGCTAGCCTCGCCCGCTGCATTGCAAGCAAAATGAAGAGAATTCGAGTACACAAATCAGAACGCTTTTGCTGTGAGGATAAACCTGCTGTGCTTACCTGACGTCCTCTTTGGCCTCCTGGGGTTGCCACATCCCTTTTGCCGCAGATTGCTTCTCCCTCCCGCCGTCGCACCGGCGAAATTGGCCGATAATGGTCAAGTCAAAGAACCATCAATCCAGGGTGGAGGGAGGGGTAAAGGGTACCCTTGACGCCTTTATCATACGAGCTGAGTCACTGCTAGCCCATGAGATCCAGTTGACTGAGCAGCGGCTCTCACTGGATTCTCTAATAGCTAAGAAACGGTCCTCCTTGGGCAATATAGCTTTTTGCCCTACGCCTAGTGGTAGAGCCCCTCTAACTCAAGCTAAACAAGTCCATTCAACTCAGCCTGATTCCACCGACATATTAACAGTGGCAGAGTGTAGTTCACAGGGGGACCCAGACACACTAGGCCCAATTGTAACAGGCCTCACCACTAAAGACATTTCGAAGCAAATGTCCGGCACTAGTGACACTCAGCTGGTTACTGTAAATAACACACTGGGAGGAGAAGACTTAAGGGGGGCGCCCAGCGCTCAACGATCAGCGCCTAATCTAGACCTCACTCAGACCCCCATCAGTGAAGTTGTTACACGCTCCAAAACATCCCAATTATTGACAGGGCCCCTGGATAGAGGTGGGACGCTTTTAGTAACTCGTCCCAGTAAGCCCAGCCGTAGAGGGCCATTAAAGCCTAGTAAAGGAGTAAATACGAACCCTGAGAGCAGAGTATGCCCATCCTGTCAAATTACAAATGGGGCGGTGGGGCTGCACGAAATTACTACAGCATTTGGTGAAAAAATGGAACAGCTTTTACTCCAACATTTAGGCCCAGCAATGACAGCAATTTCTAATTTGGTTGGGAAATTAAGTAGGCTGGTAGACCCGGTTAGTGGACAGCCATCCGGGACTAATTCACAGAGGAGGGAGGAGGAGCCAGTAGTGGCTGATCGTGGGAATAAGGCCGCCACTAATACTGACCCCGGGCACAGAGACCACAGGGAAATACACGGGGAACAAGCAAATACAAGTAATGGGATCCCGTGCTGTAAGGCCCAGGGCAACACGCGGATTCTTCCTGACCCAAAGGACGTTTGTCGGGGACAAAAAGAGCCCGACAATGCTCACAAGAATAATAGTAATGTCTGCGCCCAGAGTACTCCAGGTCTTCAGACATTGGATTTACCCCCCGCATCTAGCCCCTATCCGATTGTGCTAGTAGGCGTGCCTGGTCTCAATAAAGATAGTGAAGAAATGACCAGCACACTGATCAATAAAGCCTCGCACTGGCTACGTAATAACACATCTGTCAGGAGATTGCAGCATAGGCATATTCTTATGGCCAGGAGGGTGGCTTGGATTGGAAACAGTGAGAAAAAATTTGCAGGCGACTGTGCCTGTTAACTTCAGGCACCCCGAGTTAGTAAGAGATCTGCTTGATAATCACCATGAGGAGGGAGGAAATGGGTCCTGTATCAGGATGCTACCCCTGCATTTCTTTTACAGGAATAGTGCCCCAGAATTTGGGCAGAGATGGCATGGCCTGGGGTCGTCAAGAAAAGGAGGGAGGATGTCCTCAGCAATGAAACAAACAGATTTGCCCCTCTCTATAGTACCTCTGCACTGGACGAACAAGACTGACTGATGAAAACAGGGAGTGGGGAGACTGAGACAGAACGAGACACCCACCGCATTATTGGAGATATTCACCCACTAGGGGTACATGATCTGGAACTAGGGGCACTTGACCTGGATTTAGCGGGCGGTATCATAGCAGGGCCGGAGAGGGAAGTAGAAACCATGCCACCACTAGTAAATTACCCAAATACGTGCCCTCCCCCAAAAAAGCTGCCAGGAGCGATTAGGGGCCTAGACTCAAACTATAAAGAACTGAGGCTGATTTCCTGGAACATTGCAGGGCTTGTAGCCAAGATTCAAAATTTAGACTGGCTAGATTTCATCAAAAAACACCATGTCATTTGTCTCCAGGAAACATGGGAAACAAGCAGTGACGCGTTATTTCTCGAAGGATACACATTGTTCCGTCCCGGCCCGGAAATCACCTATGGGCCGCGCCAAGGGCGGACTAATTATGTACATGGCACTGGCATTGCAAGGAAGGTGGGTTGACCTGGGGTGGGATTCATGCTGTCTCCAGGGCGTAAGATACATAACAAAGGGCTTAAAGCTCATTTTTATAAATTTTTATAATGCGGGACAATCCTTGTCAAATTTGGTGGAGCTGGAGGAGAGGCTGGTCAGCCTACAAGACACAAGGGATGCAGGCACCCAGTTAATCCTTATGGGGGACTTTAATTGTCATCAGTGCCCCTACCTGAAATGAGAAGGTGGTACTTGGGACGCCTGTCCTTCTATTAAGGGTTGGCATCCGGAGCATTCTAGAGAGGGTCTGGCGCTGAGTACAATTCTGAGCAAGTTTGCTTTAACCCACACGATGGATAGGATTGGGTGTGGGATGCCTAACACTATAACTCCTTCCTTCAAGGGAAGGGGCAACAACTCAATTATTGATTACATCTTCATATCCAATGTCTTAGAAAGTAGGGTAGGCGACTTTAAGATAGTGCCCAGTGTGTTCAGTGACCACAACCCCCTGGCACTGTCACTGGTGGACACGATCTGTACCAAAGTGGTCAAAAAGACCACTGTGGGCGAATATAAGGCAAAGGATCAGGGGAGGAGAATTAAATGGAGCAGCATTGATGGAGAGGAACTCCATAGAGTTCTCCTCGCCAACGCTGATAACCACACTTGGAGGTGTTTATATCTAAATGTAGAGGGGACGGATTTGATTGCAGCATTCGAGGGCACTGCTCAGCACATAGATAGCCTTTTAAGGAGTAAACCAAAGACTCAGGCAGATTTCTGCCCCAGATGGTTCGACAAGAACTGTTCAAGGGCTCATAGGGACCTGAAGACGGCACTAACAACAGTCCCAAAGGATAGAGGAAAGATTGCTGCCTGTAGGATTCGCTACAAAAAAGCGACCAAGTTGCGGAAAACCTCCTTACAACTCGAGGCTTGGGACTCTCTAAGAGAGGCTGCAGAGCTTAGAGACATGAGCAGTTTCTGGAGGGTAATAAATGCCCCGTGTTTCCAACCCCCAAATAAACCCCAAGTGGCGTCTCACATTCTGCCAGAGGCGTGGGTGGTGCACTTCACCAGTCTGTACAATCGTGGGAAATTTGAGGAGCAGTCAACCCCAATTTTAGGACTCTCTATCAGCGATTGGACACCCATCATGGTAGCTGAGGTCAAATTGGGTATCGATGGTCTGGTAATGAGAATGGCACCAGGGCCCGACGGGATACCTCCCGATTTATTTAAAAGCCAGGCAGACCTCTGGGCCCCTATACTAACTAGGGTGTTCAACACAGCCTTCGAAGTAGGTATGCCCAGATCCTGGTCCACGGCCGTCATTGTGCCTATATTTAAGAAGGGCAACAGAAATGAACCACAATGTTATCGCCCAATATCCCTTATAGATGTTACGGCGAAAGTCTTGGGGAGAGTCATTTTAAATCGCTTAATGGTCTGGGCCGATGAAAACAACATCTTCACGGATGTTCAGTATGGTTTCCGAAATGGGCGTTCAACAACTGACCAATGCCTTAACCTTTATCACCTGGTGGCAAAGTATACTATGGCCAGGGAAGGCACAGTCTACTTGGCATTTATGGACCTCTCAGCAGCATTTGACTGTGTGAACAGAAGAAAGCTGTGGGAAATTTTGGGAACCATGGACGTGGACACAGGACTGATCCACGTTTTACGAATGCTTCATCAAAACACCACGGCACGGGTTAGATTTACTGACGAGGGAGACGTCACAGAGGACTTCCAGTGTCGTGGTCGGGTAAGACAAGGATGCATCCTTGCGCCCTTCCTGTTCTCGCTTTATATCAATGGGCTCGACAAGGCGCTTGGAGCCTTGGAGGCAGACTGTCCCTGCATTGGGAGGAGAAGTATACCTGTCCTCTTATATGCAGACGACGCGGTCCTCTTGGCGCGTACAGGAAGGAGTTTGCAGGCCCTCATTAGCGGATTTGTCAGTTTCATGGTAGACCTTGATCTAGTACCTAACCTCTCAAAGTCGTACATCATGGAAGCGGGTAAAACCCCATCCAAGAATTGTGTCTTTACTATAGGAACACATAAACTTGAGAAGGTTAAATTCTTTAACTACCTGGGGATCCTATTTGATAAAGACCTCAATTTTAAATCCCTCATAAGACATAAATGTAGCCAACACCCTAGTGCGGTGGGGTCAATTATGAATTATGCACACAGACTTGGCCGCTGGTCACCCAATGAAATAGTGCATCTATATGGCTCTGTCTGTTGCGCCAAAACCCTGTATGGAAGTGAGGTGTGGGGCTTCACAGACGGGGAAAAAATTCAATTGGAGGAAAACAAGTTTTTAAGGAGACTCCTGCAAGTGCCTCAAAGTACCCCTTCTTTTATAGTCCATGAGGAGCTGGGTATCTCCTACCTTAGCGAGAGGGCTTGCCTCAAACCGATTATTTGTTGGGTTAAAATATGGACAAATCCAGAGGCAAGTCTAAGTAGACAAATCTTGGAGGACTGTATGAGGGGGGACAAGGGGCTGCAAATACCCTGGCTCAAATATGTAAGGGACACACTAAATAGATTGGGTCATGCCAACTTTTTCAATGATCCCTCTACATTAGCCAAGAGAGACAAGGGCGTCATAAAGGCAGACTTCCTACGGTATTCAGCCGGGGTTAGAGAGGAAAGGGAAGGGCAGAAAAGCACTGTAAGACAATACCAGCTCAAAAAATCTTGCCTGGGCATGGAATTTTACCTGTCCAATATACACAATGGACAGGATAGATTCCTGATGACTAGATTCAGGCTAAATCTTTTGCACCACATTCTGTCAGTCCCAGCTGGTTTTGCAAGTGATGCAAGCACAAAAGGGTGTTGCGGCTGCGATCTAAGATCTCCGCAAGATACCCTTCATTTCGTCCTAATCTGCCCCTTTTATGCATACCCAAGGTCCCGGTTCCTAAAAACTATTTTAAGACGCTCCAAAATCAGACAGGCTAAAGTGGCTCTTTTATTTCTTAAACTCTCCGCCGACCCCTTTGTTTTATTTAGCACTGTACACTTCCTGCGATTGGCTGTTAAACTAAGAAACACTAGAGGAGAGGACTAACTATGAGGGTCGCTCCCAAGTTTATAGGATTAAAAAGTTTGTACCCAGATTCAGTCTATACTAATTACTGTGAGAAAGTTGTACATAATGGATTATAGTATTTGATTGTCCCGTTTTTAATTACTATGTATATCGGGGTTTTATCATTACTGATTTTACGTGTATTGTGTATAATGATTTAAGTTTTTAACAAAAATAAGACTGTTTTATGATGTGTATCTTTTATGGATATTTTTTTAATACCCGAATAAAGACTATTTGATTGAGTACACAAATCTGGTTATTTGAAACGAAAGAGAAAGGTGGCTCAGCAGGCTTTCGTAGTGTCACAGGAAGGAGCAATCCTGAACTTTATCACCCAAGGGAAACCTAAAGATGGAGAATCCTCTGGCCAGAGTACTGCTGATGCACTAGGTAAAACAGGCGCTGACGACCATAAAGAAGAACAAAAAAATGATGATATCCATGAGCAGAATGATACTCATGAGCAGACCAATGAAAATGAACAAGGTGACTCTGAAATTGATACAAACATGCAGTAATTACCAACTCAGGATGAGGATTATTACAAAAGACCCTCAGACAGAGAAACTGAAACATCATTCATCGGTCCATCAACATCTGGCATTCTGAAGGAGGTTCAGAGTTTACAGACGGATGATGCTGGTATTGAAAAGGAAGCCAAAGAGCAAGACCATGTTACAGACCCGTGTTCTGAATATGATTTATGTGATTGGAGGGATCCTACTTTGTGGCCGAACTCTCTTACGGACGCGCAACGTGTTTTTCTTGTTGAAAGGGGTCCCTCCAGAGACCCAGATTCTAAAATAAAGTATCCAAGTGATGAGCACTCAAAAAGTAAATGTTGTTTTTCTGTTACCATGTTACTGGTCATCTAACGCCTTTTCTGGACGTTTTATTAAAACACCTTCCTGAGCTCCGCCCCGCCCGGACCCCCTCTTCCGGGGCCCCCTACCTGCGCTCCCTGCACAGGGCCACCATGAGCCTAGAGCCGCCCCTGCTGACACTACTGTGAGTGTCCCCAAATAAATTATAAAGGCTGCCGCCCCCAAAATAGTGCCGCCTGGGGCGGACCGCCCCCCCTAGCTACGCCCCCGCAGTGGTCCTATGGAGTCCCCAAAGCTTCCGAAAGCTCCGAAAACAGTGAAGGCTGATGCGGGTAGCTTTACGTAATAGTATCCCTGCAAGAAAAAGGGCCAGCCAGGCAAAGTGGGAATCAGGATCTTTTCCGGCGAATTTAACTAGTCAAATTAGTCTGAATGTCCAAAATTTCATATGCATTATTAATTGAACAGGCATGCTTTTTAGCTGCAATTACACCTTTATCCAAATGGAGGGAAATACATTTTGTTAATTGATTAAAAGAGCACTTAAGGCAATCTGTGCCCATATGAGCAGGCCTTTGAATCTGTAGTCCGAAGGTTAGAGGAAATACGTCTTATAGGCCAGCCATAGGATGGTATGGGCAGAGTTGATTGCCCACCAGCACGTGTTAGCAAGAGAGCCAGATTGCGTTATAGATAATAAATCTAAATATTTTTTAAAAGGCTGGCTGCGGCGCTAAAGCCTGCCTTTGGAGGCCAAGTTCTAATCGGATTTGTCCCCAGAAAATATTCTTCGAGATCTTAAAAACAGATTTTACTGACTTAATTTACAACAGGTCCAATATTTTAGCATCTTTACCTCTAAAAATAATTGAGCAATTTGTTAAACCTGGAATTATTTGTCTGACAATATATCCACGAGGTGAGCATAAGATGGACATGCCAATTTATCACAAAGAGTCTTAAACTCAAAGAAGTTGGTGACAGCTGTGAGTAAGTCGAAATGGCTTCTGAAGGAGATTTTATTGTCAAAATGGCGAGGTACTTTTACGTATTGACTGTTTCGATTGGTTTCCCTCTTGAGTACCAGGAATATAGTCTAAATGGAGAAACTCCAATTGAAATCATTTTAGTTTTTTTTATATTCAGCTTAAGATGATTGGCTAATGTGTATTCATCAAAAGAGTTAATTATGTGCTGCAAACCTATAGTGTTTGACTGCATAGTGTTGTCAGCATTTTGGAGATATTTTAAAATGTTTGTTAACTTGCGGGAATGTGGGTTTCTTTTTTCGATCGATTGAGATCTGCCATAAAAAGATTAAACAGAGGGCACCCCTGTTTTAGGCCGTTTGATGTTTTACAGATGGCAGCAGCATTGCAGCAGGGTCTAGGGAACACGTACACAGCCACACACAAAATCATCACTGCCCCCTCACAATAATCGCCTCGAGAAACAACACACGTTGAGTTGGACAACAACATTTCACATGTTTCGCCAGGATGCTCTTCTATTCGACCAGGTCTCTAGCATTTTTGAACCGTTCACAATCCTAGTAGCGCAGACGAGGGCAGATTGCTTACATGCAGTTCTTACAACATCTACACTTACCTACCTACAGCCATGAAGAACTGACATAACTCACTATAAATACACATTTTAGAGCAAGTTATCAAATAGGAGTTCATACAAGGAAACAGGGACAACCCCTGTGCATGCAGGAGGTGAGCTTTTATGTTTGTGTGATCTTCTAAATGTATCAAAATGACATTTAGACAGTTCAGTGGGCTGAGCACCGGCTGCAGAGATAAATGTGTAACCTGTAAATCAGTAGAAGATGACGCAAGCCTTCCATTCTGCTGAGATTAATAACCGAATGCTGCTGAGCTGAGAAATAATCACATATTTTATTTAGATGAGAAGAGAGGATCCATATTGAGGGGTTTACTACAACATTCATCAGTATAATAATTATATAACTTGTTTCCTAACATTCTTATTGCAACAGGGAGGTTCACAAGTCACTAACAACGCATTAGGCTGTGAACAGCACACGTTATTGCTGCAGGCACTTAACGACCCCAACTTGCCCCTGGTTTGTGAGCATCACACCCAGCAGCTGCATGAGCAGCTGCAGCAGCAGCCCTCACTAAGTATCATAGAGCAGTTACAAGGACACCCTTCTATAACGCACTACCCGTTATTGTGGGTGTTGGACTTGGCCCTTCTGGCAGGTTCACCCCTGACTTTTTTTGCTTTTATTGGTGACTTGGTGATAGTGGTTTTTGGTTCCTGCGCACTTTCCATGTGTCCCAGGGTAAAGTGCGTGCGCACTCTGAGTGCATGTGGTGAGATAGGCCTGCCCTCCCATAGGAATGCATGGGGAATGTATGCGTCCCTGGTAGTTCCTGATGCGTGGGGTGTGCATGGTCGAGTCTGGTATGTACAGATTCGTGCGGTTAAATGCTGCGCAATGATGCGTGCGGCGTGCGTGTAGCTAGTATGGAAGTGCCACTTCTAGAAGTGGGCACTTCGGTGTGCAGTGTAAAATGTGTGCCTTGTCGCGTGATTGGCTGGCTGAGGTCATGTGACGGGCTAGGGATTCCCCAGAGTCAGGAGGAGTCACCCGGTGGTGCATAGGGAGATTAGCATGCTAATGGCTGGGGAGGAGTGCGCCTTGGACCTGAATAGGGCAGGGCTTTCCCCACACAATGCTGGCTCCGCCCCCTGTGGTGCGACTGACGACCCTAGACCTGCCAGTGAATAGAGTGAGGGGCTGAGCACATCAAGGGTGCTCCCCAACCAGCTGCGTCTGGTTTTCCCCCTCACCCTGAACCAAGAACAAAGGGCTTTACTGTATAAAAATGGGGCTGTGTCCCCACAGAATCTGTTCACTTCCAGGATGCTACCTGAGGGGGGGCTGCTGCTGCTGCTGGACCAGATGACCGCCACTTGGACTACCTCCCTGCCTGGAGGCCCAGTGCGCTGGCTCTGGGTCCAGCCTTGCCCCCCACCCCTGCCTTGCTGGATGCAGGGAAGAACTTTGCTGGACTTTGTTATTATCCTTCTTAAAGCGCTGGGAGCGCTTTATTTGTATCCCTAAGCGCCTGGGAGCTTTTACTGGCCTTTTAGCGCTGAAAGCGCTTTCACTTTTGTCCTTAGCACTAGATTTCTGGAAGCCGGTGCCCACCCGGCATTTGCCCCGTTCTTTGCAGATCCTGGAGTCCCCTGGCAGGTGCCCACCCTGCCAGGAACATTGCCACTCGTTGGCGGGTGCCCACCCCGCTTATGGTATTGCATTGTCCTTGAACGAGCGGGTGCCCACCCCGCGTCTATGTGCTTTTGGACGGGAGCCTACCCCGTATCGCGGCCTCACCGAGAAGGTAAAATCACCGCTGCGACCCGGTTCGTAACTGGAAGTCAGGCATCTGTGGTTCAGACGTGGGCGTGACTGAAAGCAGGAAGCAGACGGGAGCCTACCCCGCGCTCCTGCACGAAGCAGGAAGTCCGTGCTGGCTGACGCGGGGCTCCCGTGAGGTCGAGGGAAGCCCCGCGCCGAGAAGAGGAACGCCGCCGAGAGGAGGTGCAAGCAGGAGCGGGCGGGAGCCTACCCCGCGCTCCAGAAGTGCTGCCGGCTGAGGAAATAGCCTTCCCCGACGAGCCCGGTGAGTGAGGGCTCCGAGGGGGGGTCCGGCCCACATTTCGCTCCCGCCCCAGCGGGGGCCTTTCTATGCTCGAGTCCCAGAGTGGGGCTCCAACCTTCTGGGGGCAGTATTCTTTAGCAGTCCAGAGCGCGAGTGGCGCTCCAACTACGGGGGCATTTTTCCTGCAGTCAGAGCAGCCCCGGAAGGCAGCGGGCCGCTCCAACGAAGGGGCAGAGTATTTGTTTCGAGCCCACGAGGCTCTAACGGGGCACATTTGTTTACAGAGCCACGGAGGCTCTGGGGGCCTTTCGCCTTACTTCTCGAGTCCAGGACCAGGACTCCAACGGGGAGGGCCATCGTTGTTGTAGAGCACCAGGACGCTCTAGTGGGGCAGTTTCATTTCTGTTTAAGGCAGAGGTCTTCAAACTTTTGGATGCCGAGACCCCCCTGTCAAAATTTTCAGGCGTAAGGACCCCCTCCTGACAAAAATGTCAGACTTGGTACTCTTCATCATCGACAACCATAAACGCCCCCAGTTCCCATGGCAAATCATTTTTACTGTGGGAAAATATTATTAAACCGGGTTTAGCAAATCAAAGGTTTGTGCGTGACTGTGGTTCGGAGTCCGAGGCTTACTACACAGTTCAAAGAACTACCCAAATAGGCACAACGGTACTTTATTTTTCCCAAACACAACATAATTTGACATAGCTTAATTGGATAATAACACATTTCTGAACTAATGTGTTGGTGTGCCGGTTTTTCTCCAGAGAAACGGTCAATTTGTGGATGTATTCTGTGCTGTACTTCAAGTTTTGAACTGTACTTCGTCTTTAATACTGCCAATGCTGAGAACCCAATCTCACATAAATATGATGGCTAAAAGGCAGAGGAGCCTAGAATGCAATTTTTGACAAATATTAATGTCCTTCACAAATTGAGGCAAATCTATAGCTGTGTGGAACGCGCATCACCAAATCTATAGCTATGCAGAATACACAGCAACAGCAAAACTGCATAATTCTAGTGTCCCTCCCTGCCTATAACCAGGGCAGTCTGAGCCTAACCACCACTGCTCAACCAGGCCCATTCACTGTTCCCTACCAAGCCTGCATGGCACTCTGCCCTCTGGACACTCCGCTGCTTCCCATCCTTTGGACCCTGCAATCCCCTCCACACCTTTAAATGAAGCCCCAATTACTCAATGCTGCAAACAACTTTTGAAAATATACAAACATCTAAACAACTATAATTGAAAATGCTTGTTTTCGTTGTGGCGGTATTTGTTTTTTCTGCCTCCAGCAACGTCCACATACCGAGTAAAATTCTGTTTTGATGTCAGGACAAATCTTTTTAACAATGCTGTTTTTTTTTTTTTTTAATGAATGTTATCTGAAACTGGTTTCTGATCCAGACTTTCTAAAGAGAAAAAAGGACAAATATTCGGGCAAAATATTTAAAAAGAGAGTGTGTGAGATAAAGATTAAGGACAGTCACAAGAGAGTGGTACGAAAGAGACCACTGATTGAGAGAGACAGGCTGAACTAAGACAGAGCACAAACGCACACTCAACCATGGAAAGGGGTGAGACGCACCAAGCACCTCTCTTGTTTCCTCTGGCATCAATGTCCACGCCAAAAAAGAAATCCTGAGACGGGGTCACCCGGTGACCCGTAGGTGCTGCAGATTTACACTTTTGAGAATAAATATCCAAATCTTACCTGGCCCTGGTTTGGGAGCAGCAGGGGTCCCCCTTAAAACCAATCCATCTTTCATATCTCCCCTTTGATCTCTCACACCTTATTGAACCAGCACCCACCACAGTATTCCCTCTCTTCCCCTATCGCTGCTCTCCCTCACCCATGTCGCATCAAATTTTCTTTTTACCTCATAGATCACCTCTCAGCTATCTTCTCTCACCCTTCAACAGTAGCCCTCCTCTCTGCCCTCACATCGCCTCTTGCGTTTCCGCACTTCCTTCGCCACTTCACAATTCTCTTAATCCCTGACCTCTTAAATCGAATTCTCTCCCTCCCATGCCACCCTCATCACCTCTCTCGGCTATCTCCTCTCACCCTCTCACTCTTTCACGTCTTTCACCTTGCGTCTGCTCACTTCACTCACATCATCCACCCCTTCTCTCCAGTCCTCTCTCATACCCGCATCCTGCCTCTCGCTCCGCACCTCTCTCCTTGCCTTCCAGTCTACCTCGCATAGACCCATCTCCAATCCGCATTCATAACATATTATGGTACGTGTTGTGCACCATTATTTCTTCTGGTTGTATAGGCACAGTATGTTTGGTTTTCTATTTTAGCTGTCTTTTTATTCCTATTTCATTGTTATACATCATCTTCCAAGTATTTGCCCTTATTTTTCACTAGCTTCTTATGCAAAGTTTGAGGGGCCCTCCGCAGGTTTTGGTGAAAAGTAACCCTTAATCCAGGTTTTCCTCGAGCTTTTTTGCTGTTATGGTTCCTAGGATACAATATAAGCAATAAAGCAGTATAGAAATTGCAAAGTTTGACTCCATGTTTGTCTCTGTGTGTCTCCTGGTGCAGCGCTTTGACACTCTTCGGAGCTTAAACTGCGCTTCAAAAAAACATACAAAACAATAGGAGAGGCTTTGAAATTTAGCAAACAAAATAGGCCCGAGGCTAATATACACATGCCTTATTAAAACAGCCTGCCTGGCCTACGTAATATCCTAACTAATCAAAAAAACATAAATGAGAGAATCTTCAAGGAGGAAGAAAGTATTGTGGGAAATAGTTTCAGGCAGGAAAATTCTTATAGATAAGAATGTCTGTGCGTGTATGTTTGTGTGTATGTCTGCAGGGTGAAAAGCCAGGTCATGGTGGATGAGGGGAGGGGGGGGGGGGGGGGGAGGCAGTTTACTTACAAGTTCTACGACGCTTCGGTTTTCTTGGCAACATGGAAACAGTTTAGAGAGGATTGCAAAGGCTGCCACGAGGAAGAATCGTGAAAATTACACCAGCTGAAAAAACACAGCAGCAGTAGCAACAACGAGGAAGACAAGGAAAGGCAACAGGACGGAGTGCAAGGAAGCGGAACAAAATGATATTGAAGCACTCCAGAGCATTCCACAGGTGCATATTTATGGCCTCATTACCGGCATTTCCTGATGTTCTTCCTGCAGTCTCACTGATTGGAGGACAGTCGTGGATGACGTTGTATTCTTTAACGATGTCCTCCAATCAGATAGTACATTGAGATGCACTGAATCGGAATCCAAAACGAAGAGCAAACGTTTTGGATTCTGGATCCAGGCAGTTCCATGCAGGAGTGTGACCGGGAATGCGCGACCCCCTTTGTATGTCTCCACGCCCCCCCTGGGGGTCGCGCCCCACAGATTGAAGACCCCTGGTTTAAGGTGAACCCACGAGGCTCCAAGGGCGACAGATTGGTTTTAAAGGCACAGTGGTGCCCAAGCTCACTTCCCCAGCTGCCCAGCACTTAGTGGGCAGCTGCAACGTGTAGGTTGTGTCTGGTGCGCCCTGGTTTGCGCAGCCTGCGCAGGCGCGCCCTGACTCTGCTGGACACAGGGCGTCCTAGCCCTGACAAGGCCAGTTGGCCTAGGGACTGCCACAGGTGGTGGCTTATGTGAGTTCTTGCGCTATTGTTCCTTTCCTGCACCCCTGAATGTATTTTTATGCGTCATGTGCCTTGTGTTTACACCTCTGAATGTGATGCATCATGTGTAATGTGCGTTTACCCCTACAGGTATTGTGATACTTAGGTGGTTGTTTTCTCCTAGTACAGGTGGTGCTAGTGAGGTCCTGGTTCCCTGTGCGAAATTTTCCTAAGGTGGTTAGGGTTGCGTAGGTGGTACTTACCTGTTACCAGTAGTTACTGGTTGTGTGCTACATGTTCTATTTTTAGTGCTACAATGATTGTATGTGCTATGTTCTAAAGTATTATTCTTATGTTCTAAGTGCTAATTTCTACAAAGTGCTAATTCCGGACAGTGGTCCATGTGGCCCTGTTCCCTGTACATATAATCCCTTGTAAATTCTGCCCGTGCCTGTTGGCACAGTGTAAATTGTGTGAATATTATCTAATGTGTTTTGATATAATACAAAGGCTATTTTTATATAATACTTTGTGTGGAGTTTCCTTTGTGGTGGGCCTTGAGTGTTGTTGCTGGGTGCGCGCGCAAACGCTTTACACATTGCCTCAGAGATAAGCCTGACTGCTCGTGCCAAGCTACCAAGGGGGTGAGCAGGGGTTATCTTTGGCGTGTAACTTCCTTGCCCTGACTAGAGTGGTGGTTTCTGCCTGACTTTGGCGCAAGCCTTAGCCAACCAGAAATCCCATTTCTAACATTGGTGGCAGCGGTGGAATTTGGACTTGCGTTTGCGCTGTACTGCAGCGGCAACTGGCTGCACCACAAAACTCTGCATTTAGATAATCACGTGGTATAGGGATTATTGTTTTAAGTTTGTTTTTAAATGTCATTTCTTTGGAAATGTGTTTCTTGTGCACTGGGAGTTAGGTGTCCCTAGCTCGGGAGGGTAGATCATCCCCCTAAGTGCATTGTGTTTTCTGGATTCACCAGAGGGTGGGATCCAGTGGTGGCAGCATAATAGTGTCCAGTACATTTGTCCCCCACCCTGCGCCCAGAGTTGGTACCTGTGTCACTTGTGGTCAGGTTGAGGAATCAGGGGTGGTAGAAACTGCCTTACCAGTCCGAGGGGAGGGTTGTGTGTGTGGATGAATGGTGTGTGGCACTAGGCAAGTGAGTGTGAGTTCTCTGGGATAGAGAGCTTGCTGAACCCCTTTTTTGTGAATTGTGTACTACTGTTAAGCTCAGACCCCTAGGTTCCCTGTGTAATCTTTTCACCAGAACGTCCGCCAGAATGGAGCCTGCTTTTGATCTCAGTGATCTAGTTTATTACAGTATGCAGGAGTTGGAAAGGTTCTGTAGAGAAAGAAACATAGGGGTGAGAGAGTCCGACACTGTGTACGAACTGAGGAACCACATGATCGGATGGCAAGCAGGTGAATGGGAACGTGAGCGCAGTGAGGAAGAAAGGGCCCGGGCCTCACACCTAGAGGGTGGTGGGTCTGTGGGGAGCCCTGAAGATTCAGAAGAAGATGACAGTACCTGGACGCCAGTAGAGAGTGAGGACCCCGTAGGTAGGGAGTCCCTTGCTGGGTCCAGCGTAGGAGATAGCGCCTCATCCCTTTCCCTGTCCCCTGAGCACAGTGGTAGTTTTCTGGATTCCCCAGTGAGGGTGGAGTCCAGTGGTGGCAGCGATATAGAGTGCAGTACAGAGAGTTCCATTCCCAGTTCACCCAGTCTGGTACCTGTTTCCTAAGAAGAGGAGTATAGGTTGAAATTCAGGGGCAGTAGGAAGCTGTCTTACCAGACTTGGAAGGAGTTTGCGGATGAATGTGATGATGCACTGGACGATTGGGTGAGGCTTAGCCCGGAACGCAGTTATTCCGCCATGTATGATCTGGTTATCAAAGAGCAGATGCTCAGTAGTTGTTCTCCAGGGTTGCGCCAACACCTGTTGAGGTATGGCTCTTTTTGTCCTTGGGAACTTGCGGATGAAAAAGAGCGCTGGGAAAGTGCTAGAGGTCC
Organism: Triturus cristatus; assembly: GCF_964204655.1. Classification (NCBI taxonomy): domain Eukaryota; kingdom Metazoa; phylum Chordata; class Amphibia; order Caudata; family Salamandridae; genus Triturus; species Triturus cristatus. Next base: position 240,658,708 of record NC_140579.1, read on the forward strand.
TCTAGAGTCATTAGTGAGTGATTCCAACAATAGTGGGTCAGAGATCCTCCAGCCCAGCGTGGTGGAGGAGGCTCAGTGTAGCCCAGCTAGGTCCCAGGATAGCGAGGAGGGTGTAGGAGCTCACTGCCTGGCTCAGTGGAGCAGGAGTGAGGGGGTGACCGAGGGTCCCCAGACGCCCGAAACCCTGCCTCATGACTTGGATGGTTTCATGCAGGAACACCAAGTTGGGGACCTAGGCTGTCCTGTTAGTCCACTTGAGGAAGATCTCTTAGTAAGTAGAGGACCTGGAGCGCTTGTAAACAGGGCTCCTGTGGTTCTGGAGTCTGGCAGTACCGCTCCGGTAGGGTGGGTACAGGAGTCCAGCGTGAGGAGTTATTGGGGGATGAGTTCCCCAGTGGAAGAGCCGGTGGGTCAGGGACTTCCCAGTTGGGCTAGGATCCCGGGTAGTGACCATGGGGACACCACTTCTGTTCTGGGGGATCTCCGCGCACTGTCAGGTGGACAGGGGACGGGAGATCAGCGCCAGACAGACAGTCGCTCGACATATGTGTCATTTGATAGCCTCAGGGGGATGGAGTGTAAATCCCCAGAAGTCCTGGAGTGCCAGGCGATTATTCCACCAAAGGTTCTAGGCCGGAGGTTGGAAGGCCAGGTTCGGGATCAGCCTGACCTGAAGGGTGGGACGTCTGTAACCAGCGTCCCGACCGGTTCTTCTTCCAGAGGTACCGCCCCAGTTGGTAGGGAGCAGGGCTCTGCAAGGGGGTGCAGAGGGTGGAAGAGCCCACCTCTGACCCCGGTGCAACCTGAGGGGTTAAACCCTGGGTTGGAATGGCGTTCTAGGTGTACCCCTCACCGCAGGAGGAGGAACCCTAGGAGAAGAGGTAGGGGGAGGAGAGCCTTCCCTGAGACTCCTGGTCCGCCTGAGGGTGTAGACCCTAGGCTGGAGAACCAGTGGCAGTCTAGTCCTGTCTTGCAGACAGGAAGAGTGGAGAATGGCCGCTATGTGCCAGGGGTTACTACCCCCCACTCTGTGGTTAGGCAAGGACCGGTGGCACCTGGGTGGCCTAGGGCCTGGTCTTGGCCGCGGACAGCTTGGGAGTACCAGTGGGGTAGCCCAGTTGGTCCAGACAGTGGTTTTAGAAGGAATTCCATGGGTTCACCGTGGCGTAAAACCGGAGGGTGTCCCTGCAGTTGCGGGCCCGCGTCCGTGTTCTATCGCCCCAAGCAGGGAAGTCCATCACGGTGGTGATTGGTCTGCCCTGCGTTTTGGCTGGAAGGGGGTTGTGTTGGACTTGGCCCTTCTGGCAGGTTCACCCCTGACTTTTTTTGCTTCTATTGGTGACTTGGTGATAGTGGTTTTTGGTTCCTGCGCACTTTCCCTGTGTCCTAGGGTAAAGTGCGTGCACACTCTGAGTGCATGTGGTGAGATAGGCCTGCCCTCCCATAGGAATGCATGGGGAATGTATGCATCCCTGGTAGTTCCTGATGCGTGGGGTGTGCATGGTCGAGTCTGGTATGTACAGATTTGTGCGGTTAAATGATGCGCAATGATGCGTGCGGCGTGCGTGTAGCTAGTATGGAAGTGCCACTTCTAGAAGTGGGCACTTCGGTGTGCAGTGTAAAATGTGTGCCTTGTTGCGTGATTGGCTGGCTGAGGTCATGTGACGGGCTAGGGCTTCCCCAGAGTCAGGAGGAGTCACCCGGTGGTGCATAGGGAGATTAGCATGCTGATGGCTGGGGAGGAGTGCGCCTTGGACCTGAATAGGGCAGGGCTTTCCCCACACAATGCTGGCTCCGCCCCCTGTGGTGCGACTGACGACCCTAGCCCTGCCAGTGAATAGAGTGAGGGGCTGAGCACATCAAGGGTGCTCCCCAACCAGCTGCGTCTGGTTTTCCCCCTCACCCTGAACCAAGAACAAAGGGCTTTACTGTATAAAAATGGGGCTGTGTCCCCACAGAATCTGTTCTCTTCCAGGATCCTACCTGAGGGGGGGCTGCTGCTGCTGCTGGACCAGAGGACCGCCACTTGGACTACCTCCCTGCCTGGAAGCCCAGTGCGCTGGCTCTGGGTCCAGCCTTGCCCCCCACCCCTGCCTTGCTGGATGCAGGGAAGAACTTTGCTGGACTTTGTTATTATCCTTCTTAAAGCGCTGGGAGCGCTTTATTTGTATCCCTAAGCGCCTGGGAGCTTTAACTGGCCTTTTAGCGCTGAAAGCGCTTTCACTTTTGTCCTTAGCGCTAGATTTCTGGAAGCCGGTGCCCACCCGGCATTTGCCCCGTTCTTTGCAGATCCTGGAGTCCCCTGGCAGGTGCCCACCCTGCCAGGAGCATTGCCATTCGTTGGCGGGTGCCCACCCCGCTTATGGTATTGCATTGTCCTTGAACGAGCGGGTGCCCACCCCGTGTCTATGTGCTTTTGGACGGGAGCCTACCCCGTATCGCGGCCTCACCGAGAAGGTAAAATCACCGCTGCGACCCGGTTCGAACCGGAAGTCAGGCATCTGTGGTTCAGACGTGGGCGTGACTGAAAGCAGGAAGCAGACGGGAGCCTACCCCGCGCTCCTGCACGAAGCAGGAAGTCCATGCTGGCTGACGCGGGGCTCCCGTGAGGTCGAGGGAAGCCCCGCGCCGAGAAGAGGAACGCCGCCGAGAGGAGGTGCAAGCAGGAGCGGGCGGGAGCCTACCCCGCGCTCCAGAAGTGCTGCCGGCTGAGGAAAGAGCCTTCCCCAACGAGCCCGGTGAGTGAGGGATCCGAGGGGGGGTCCGGCCCGCATTTCGCTCCCGCCCCAGCGGGGGCCTTTCTATGCTCGAGTCCTAGAGTGGGGCTCCAACCTTCTGGGGGCAGTATTCTTTAGCAGTCCAGAGCACGAGTGGCGCTCCAACTACGGGGGCATTTTTCCTGCAGTCAGAGCGGCCCCGGAAGGCAGCGGGCTGCTCCAATGAAGGGGCAGAGTATTTGTTTCGAGCCCACGAGGCTCTAACGGGGCACATTTGTTTACAGAGCCACGGAGGCTCTGGGGGCCTTTCGCCTTACTTGTCGAGTCCAGGACCAGGACTCCAACGGGGAGGGCCATCGTTGTTGTAGAGCGCCAGGACGCTCTAGTGGGGCAGTTTCGTTTCTGTTTAAGGTGAACCCACGAGGCTCCAAGGGCGACAGATTGGTTATAAAGGCACAGTGGTGCCCAAGCTCACTTCCCCAGCTGCCCAGCACTTAGTGGGCAGCTGCAACGTGTAGGTTGTGTCTGGTGCGCCCTGGTTTGCCCAGCCTGCGCAGGCGCGCCCTGACTCTGCTGGACACAGGGCGTCCTAGCCCCGACAAGGCCAGTTGGCCTAGAGACTGCCACAGGTGGTGGCTTATGTGAGTTCTTGCGCTATTGTTCCTTTCCTGCACCCCTGAATGTATTTTTATGCGTCATGTGCCTTGTGTTTACACCTCTGAATGTGATGCATCATGTGTAATGTGCGTTTACCCCTACAGGTATTGTGATACTTAGGTGGTTGTTTTCTCCTAGTACAGGTGGTGCTAGTGAGGTCCTGGTTCCCTGCGCGATATTTTCCTAAGGTGGTTAGGGTTGCGTAGGTGGTACTTACCTGTTACCAGTAGTTACTGGTTGTGTGCTACATGTTCTATTTTCAGTGCTACAATGCTTGTATGTGCTATGTTCTAAAGTATTATTCTTATGTTCTAAGTGCTAATTTCTACAAAGTGCTAATTCCGGACAGTGGTCCATGTGGCCCTGTCCCCTGTACATGTAATCCCTTGTAAATTCTGCCCGTGCCTGTTGGCACAGTGTAAATTGTGTGAATATTATCTAATGTGTTTTGATATAATACAAAGGCTATTTTTATATAATACCTTGTGTGGAGTTTCCTTTGTGGTGGGCCTTGGGTGTTGTTGCTGGGTGCGCGCGCAAACGCTTTACACATTGCCTCAGAGATAAGCCTGACGGCTCGTGCCAAGCTACCAAGGGGGTGAGCAGGGGTTATCTTTGGCGTGTAACTTCCTTGCCCTGACTAGAGTGGTGGTTTCTGCCTGACTTTGGCGCAAGCCTTAGCCAACCAGAAATCCCATTTCTAACAGTGGGGATACTTACAAAACCGCCTGTTACGAAGACAATAATATTGTTAATTTGCGGTCATAAATTGCCCACCTCAAAGATAGCTCCAGGAGGTGAGCAACCAACCCACACAATACCCTAGGTTAAAGATAACGGTAGATAAAGAAAAAGGCTGTGTGGTGCCCCTTCAGAGGATACATCCCCATCCTCTGTCCATGCTCCACCCCTAACTTGTGTAATACTATTGACGCTAATTCCAACCCTGGGAGTTGATACAACAAATTTACAGCAGGTAAGACTGATAGTAACACCCAGTGGAGGTACACTGTAACTCCTTACTACACACAACGCTAGAGAATAATGGCAACACCACTAGAACACGTGATAAAAAACTTTACTGCTTAGGGAAAACATATAATAAAACATTGTGGAGAGCTGCACAAACTCACACAGACTATGCTACACCCATGGCCAAAAGAGGGTACTTTCGATAAAGCAGTACTAGATCACGCTGCAACATTCCTGGAGGGGAAGTACTCCGGTAACAAACTGAATAAACATAAAGAGACCCTGGCCCTGTGGAGAGTCTTTAAGGACAATGATGAAAAGGCCCCAGTACCTACCGCACCGCCACCAGCCTATGACGCAGATGGCATGTATACAGAGCGAGTTATCAAGGCTGACCTAGAGCCTAATTCAAATGATCAGGCAGCTGTAGGACATGAGGATATTTCTGTCCCAGACACCTCAGATGACTCACCAGACAGCAGGCCAGAGAATACGCAGGGCCAGTTATCCCTAAGCTCCCAAAGCCCAGGGGTGCAGTGTGCAACATCAGGAATGCCAGGTCAGATTGACGCGCTATTTACAATAAAACTGACACCACCATCCAACTCTGCAGCTCACCAGCAGGAAGAGGACTCAGAGAGCGATGGGGCCTCTGGTGGTTCACAGCACAGCTCCCACCTGCCACTTCCTAGGCCTAACCCCACAGCACCCACATTTGTCACTGAAAATAGCGAGCCCTTAGAGACAAGGACTAGACACTATGGCCCATTCCTCTCCCCTGGCCAGCAGCACTACAATACACAGGCACACCATAATGGGTGGCAGCCCCTTAACACAGGTCCCAAGCGAGAGGAAGGGCACTTGCTACAATTCAAAGAAGGAAACAGGGATAGTGAACAATATCACCCTGAAATAGCCACTGAGGCGGACATTAGCAGCTGGAGAACAGAGCACGACTTACACCAAAGATCAGGTAGAGAAGCAGGGGACATGTCACACGAGCAGCATTCAGGGAGCCCCACTGCCAACCCCGCAACAATACAGCGGTTGTCATTACAAGTGGATAGGGTAGAGGATCAACTCACTGAACTAATGGGTGGTTTAGGCCAATTTAGAAGGAAGCAGCCACCAACACTAAGTGAATTAGCTGGTGCTGCAGGCCCGGTGGGTTCACGTAGTAGTGGGGTCCCAATGATTCCACCACAGCAGGAGCCATGGATAGACTTCCATCAGGAAGTCCAAAGCATAGCCCCAGCCCCACCTCAGAGTAACCCAGCAGCTCTTCTGACGATCAACCCAAGCATACCGCAAGCTCTGCCAACAGTTGTTACGCCATCGTCTATGCACATACCTCAGGCAGTGCCACCAGTAGTCACACCACACAGGCCAGTGGCACAACAGTTAGACCTTGACAATTTTGATCTGCCAAGTGCGCTTGGACGGGCAGAAACAAGATGGAGAAGGCAGAGAAGAACAGAGATAGAAAGACTTGCAGTGTTAGGTAGCCATGGGCGACCTGATGACATCCCACAGGAATATGATGTATCAGGTACTGCACAGCTGCGAACAACAAGATCTAGAACCCTGCATCACATGGCCCCTAACAGGCCAATACTGTCAATGACCAATGGTCTGACGCCAAATGAGATAGTGATACTTGGAGAAGGGTCTGACTACTATGTCAATCCATTCTCAGATAATTTGGCAGGTTGGACAGAAGCTAATGCACCTCAAATGAATGTCTGGCCTCGAGACGGGTCTTTTGAACCGGAAGAAATGGCCACTGCTGAAGAATGTATTCTGCAGGGGGCAGGAGACGACGATTGGGACTACGAATACATGAGCAAAGGCCTAAGAGTTTGGCAGAAAAACTCACGTAGATATGACCACACAAGGCCTACAGGGGTGACACGCCAGTTGCCCCTGCTATTTAAAAATGTTAAAGATCCCCCCCTTTATGTCCCTTGGTCACTCATGGACAAGGACAATTTGAAGAAACAGCTCCCACCCCTTACAGAGGGTGCGGGAAAATGGATACAGGCCTTTGAAAAGCACACTGCAGGTGTACCATTGGCTATTGGAGATGTAAAAAGTCTGCTCACCTCCCTGATTGGAGAGGATGCAGAGGATATGTTCACACGCATTGACACAAGACTGTCCACTACTAATACACGGTGCGATGGTAATCCATTCAATAAGATTAGATCACCCCTATGGAATGAATTGCGCTGGAAATTTCCCGACGTCCCGGACATTGGCTCTCTGATGTCACAAACAATGCAAAGTAATGAAGATCCAGCACAGTACATTTCAAGAATGAAGGAGAAACGGCATCAGGAGTTAGGAGAAAAATGGGAAGTGACAGGGGGTAATTGTAGATTCTTTTACCACACAGTTAAAAAGGGACTACCCACCGCAGTACAGGACAAATTAGATGGAATAGTAGCAATGGAATGCAAATCATGGCCAGAGATACAACACCACATCATTCATTTTTGCAAAAAGGAGCAGGAACAGGAGAAGAAAAGGTTATTAGCAATTGAAAATGCAGCAGCTAAATTAGTGCAGCAAAAACTTAAGAAAAGAGAGGCCCTTGACACAATGATGGTAGCCTCACCGGTTAGTCAAATGACTGCTGTTACCAATTTCCCGCAAGATGCCCAGAATGCACTAGGAGGTAACACACAGGTAGCTGCACCACGCATGCAGGCACAGCCCATCAATAACAATGCACAACAACAGACATACACCAATGGACAACAACAGCAGTATTATGGTAATGAGCAGATGAGGTATACCAATACTGGGATGCGGGGGAGAGGTAGAGGATTCGGCTTCCAAAGACCTGCGCCACAGGCAGGAGCACGACTGTGCTTCTACTGTCAGCGACCAGGACACCTTGTGAGGGAGTGCCATACTAAAATGCAGGATGAAGAGAGGTCGGCAGTTAGAGGAAGAGGACACCCACAGCAAGCCCAGGTGCCAGTACAATACTTCCAGCAGCCACAGCCGCTGCCGCCCCAAGCAGTGTACTCCTATCCTTCTCCAGCACAGCAGCAGCCAATGCTGCAGCAGGTACAGTTACAGACACCTATGATGGCCCAAATGCAGCCCCCTGTCCAACAAGCACCGCCACAGCTACTTCAGCCACAAATGCCTGTGTACCAAATGGTGCCACAGACACAAGCTCCTGTGCCCCAGGGAGCCACGGTACTGCCCCCCACCAATCCCTATTCACAGGGCACCATCCAGCAGCATCAGGCTGGAGGGTATTTAAGTTAGGACAGCCCACAGACAACTCTAGTGTGTCCCGTGTTATCGTGCCTCACACATATCAGAGAGGACCCAGTTGTGTATGTCACGATAAACAACAAAACTTATAGTTTTATGTTTGACACAGGTGCTACATTTTCCTGCATTAGGGAAGGAGCACTGCCCATCTCCAATCAGAGCGCAGACACACAGGGTTTCTCTGGGGCAATAATAAGGGTCCCTTTCACCAAGCTAGTACCAATGGAAATAGGAGGTAAATGTATTCAACAACGTCTACTCTACTCAACACAGTCCCCAGTAAATCTCTTGGGACGAGATCTCATGGCCAAATTAAATATGACAATACATTTTAATGAAAACGGCACAATGACCTGCTCCATTCCTGGTACATCAATGGCCAGGATGATGGTTGCACTGTAGATTCTTCCCTGAGAGATGAGATAAGAGCCCGCCCGATGGATGAGCAAGCATTCTCCACAGCAGTACACATTGTTGTTGCCAACACACCAGAGATGAATGGGCACACTGTCCAACTTCCCAAAGAATTTCTTTTTCGTCCCCAATCACAGAACATCCCTGCGCCTGACAAAAATATGATCCTCGGAATACACTGTCTTGAAATAACACCCACATATGGAGCTTTTTTAGCACTAGACGACTATGCCCACACATGGGCCTGTGTCATTTTCATTGAACCCGGACATCAGGTGAGGAACATTTCAGATCACCAACTATTTGGAGATCCTGAGGAATATTTCAAAGCAGAAATTATTTACCAGAATGCAGTCCCCTTATCGGTGACAGTTGAGATTAGAACTCCAACTCCGCCCACAGTATTTGATGCTACCCGTGACTCAGACCTGGCTCAGGTACCGAGCATCCTTTGGACAACAGGTCCCAATGATGTGGGGCTCATTAAATCAGCTACACCATTCAGAGTGACACTGAAACAAGGTGCCATTCTACCCAGAGTGCGCCAGTACCCTTTGTCTAGGGAAGCAGTGGAGGGAATTGCCCCTACCATACAAGCACTGCTAGATCAAGGTGTGATATACCCCTGTATTTTTCCGTGTAACACGTGCCTTTTTCCTGTGCGGAAACAGAAGACAAACCAATGGAGACTAGTGCATGATCTTCGCTCGATTAACAGCATAGTGGTCCCAGAGTTTCCCATTGTCCCAGACCCTTCAGTAATACTTACTAATATCCCACCTGATGCCAAATATTTCTCCGTCATTGACCTGAAAAATGCATTTTTTAGTGTCCCTCTACACACTGACAGCCAGTTTTTATTCGCATTCTCATTCCAAGGTATACAATTCACATATCAAAGATTACCCCAGGGGTACTGTGAATCCCCCAGTGTGTTCAACAGAATTGTCAAATATGACTTGTCGAATTTCCAATGTGACAGCATTCTGCTACAATATGTCGATGTAGCTCCACTGAGCAGCAGTGCCGACAGGATACAGTTGCTCTGCTTACAACACTGGCACAGAGAGGATACAAAGTAGACAAACAGAAACTTCAATACTGTCAGGAAGAAGTACAATACCTAGGACAGCTGATCTCGGCATCAGGGAGAAGGGTTACCCCAGGAAGAGGCAATAAGACACACTCCAGAACCTCAGACAGTTAAAGACATGCAAAAGTTCCTAGGACTAGTGAACTACGTTAGACAATGGGTTTTTGACTATTCTACCATTACTGCACCACTCCTGTCAGCTGTCAAAATGGCCAAGGACAGGCGTAACAGGATTGACTGGACACCTGAAATGACATCAGCCTTTGCAAAATTAAAAAATGAGATTACAAACGCACCTGTTTTAGGCTCTCCTGACTACACAAAAGAGTTCTATCTATTCACTCACTGTAATGGACAGGTCATGACAACGGTCCTCACCCATAAGTACCCCATGGGCCACAAACCCATTGCATACTTCAGTGGCATGTTAGACTCAGTAATGAGAGGCCATTATCCCTGTGAACAGGCTTTATCGACCGCAGCATTTGCTGTTGAGAAAAGCACCCCCATAGTTATGGGCTCCCCTCTGACACTGTACACTGAGCATGCAGTATTTACAATAATACAAAAAGCTAAAACAACTCTCACCACACAAAGAGTGTCAGGATATGAAGTGATACTGTCATTACCATCCTTGAAGGTTGTTAAATGTCATACTGTGAATCCAGCCACGTTCTTTGCCCATCCCATTGCCACCACTGATGATGACTGTCATGACTGTGCCACATATTGTCCAGACGAGTCAGGAACAGCAAAAGAGGACCCATTGCCAGATAGTGTAATTTACTTTGTTGACGGTTCCCCTACCATTGATCAAGAGACAGGAATAAGATACACAGGTGCTGCAGTGGTCAGAGCACGACAGAGGGACTCCTCTGACTCTCTAGACATCGTACAGCAAGTAACATTGCCATCACATTATTCAGCACAGGCAGCAGATTTAGTAGCTTTGATTGCAGCCCTCAAACATGGAGCTGATAAGAGGATTACTGTGTACTCAGATTCTGCATATGTCACCACAACGACACATTCCAGCATCCTGAGATGTAAAAGGCGTGGCTTCCTTAAAACCGATGGCACGCCTGTACTGCACGAACAGTTACTTGAAGAACTAATAGATTCATTAACATTGCCAGCAGAAGTGGCTGTAGTAAAGTGTGCTGCACACACAAATGGCCAAGATTTTGTTTCCAGAGGAAATGCCATGGCAGATTGGGCTGCAAAAGCAGCTGCCAGAGGGCCCCGACCTGTACCATCTCTAGTCACAGAGCAAAATACCTGTGCCCCCATCCTACTTGCTCAAGATGCATCCTTAGTAGTACAGGTAGATACACAAAGTACAGTTGATGACAGAAGTGAGCCGCTGCTCTCAGATACCCCTGATCCAACACTTCCGTACACTATAGATGACACACAGCAATATGATATCATTGCACAACTACACCTACGAGAGATACAGGAGAGTGCCCCACTATAAGAAAAAGAGCTGTGGAAGAAGAGGGGAGTGCAACAAGATGTCTCAGATTTCTTTTACAGACAGACAATGACAGGGAAGCCAGTCATGCCACAGGCACTATTGCAAGTAGCACTCACTCAGTTACACCTTCCTGTACATGTCCCTCGTGATATCATGTCCACAACTTTGCAGACAGAGTGGTTCATCCCCAATGCATATGAGCAGATACAACTCTTCGTTCATCAGTGCCTCATCTGTCAACAGTATTCACCTAACCCAACTATGAAAACAGTTGCCTCAACAATACCTAGGCCCAAAGGTCCCTTTAGAGAGCTCCACATTGATTACGTAGACATGATTGACAGGTGCCATAATTACAGATACCTCAATGTAGTGGTATGCCCTTTCTCACGGTGGATTGAAGCCGGACCATGTGTCTATTGTGACGCAAAGGCCGCAGCTGCCTTCCTGCTTCGTGAGGTCATATGTCGCTGGGGATTACCGGATGCCATTCGGAGTGACAATGGCCACCATTTTTCAAACTACATCTTTGACATAATTACCACAATGTTAGGAATAAAACATAAGTTGACGTCAGCCTATCACCCACAAAGCAATGGTATTTGTGAGCGCCTCAACGGCCTGCTCAAAGCCAAAATCAGTAAGATAAGTGCCACAATTGGAAAGAAATGGCTCGATTGCCTTCCCATTGCTCTGTTCACACTCAGAAATGCTCCCAGTTCTGACCATTACCTCACACCTCACCAGCTTGTCACGGACAGATCAATGAATGTGGTTGTTCCCTCCACCAGACCTAAAGTAGACACTGAAACGTCTTCTGAGATTGTGAAAGCTGAACTGTTTGATTACTTGTGTGCTCTAACTCGTGCTGCAAAGTTCCTTTCTATTCAGATATCAAGGACACAGAACAAGGGCCCTATTTCTGATGAACTTCCACCTATTTGCCCTGGGACAAAGATCTTCATAAAGAAACGAGTACGGAAGTGGAGAGATCCAAAATTTGAAGGACCCTATCAGGTTATAGACTCTTCACCCACTGCAGTCCGAATAGCCAAAAGGAAGGCATGGATACATCGGAGCCACGTGAGGATCCACCCGGCACCATCCCAGGCCTTAACTATGGTCAAGAGGAGGGCATCATGTTTCCGCTGTATATCCAAGAGAAGGAGTATGAAGATCACATGATGATCTATGGACTGAGACACAGTAACAGACGCCCCACGCATATCGAACTGTCACTGAAAAAGATATGTACAGTCACCATTATTTTCTTAGTTGCATTTGTTGTTGCAGTAGCTGCCTTTCACTGGTTTGCAGTGCGTTCAGAGAGAGAGAGAAGTGCAGCTAGCAATGTTAGATCCACCTTAGGACAATCCCAGTCCAAGACACTTCCTGGCACCTATGCACCGCCCACCCTGGCACCTTCCACACTCCCTGCCAACCCAACAGAATGGGATATGGTACTTGATATCACCCTGAATGCCCCTGTGCCAGATACTCATAAAAGATCCTGCCAGAATAAGCGAAGTGTTGGGAATAAGTTGAGTGCCAGAGGCATGAAAGTGGCAGCCAGGTTTATGCCACGTACCGCTCGTAAGCAAGCAGCGGCCCCGCAGATAGCAGACTGGGTCAGTAGCCTTCAGAACACAGTCGTGTACACCTATGACCAGCACTCCATGCTTGGTTTCCACTCCCAGCACACTGATAAGATAGCAGAGGATAATGGGGTTCACAATGCACTATTTGACAACATGTGGTACAGAGACATGAGGGAGGTTGGGAGAAAGGTCACGAATGAATCCTGCTTTGTGTGCTCACACATCCCTCACGCTGTGGGCGCAGATAAATTGATATTTCCCAGAGAAGTGCCACCACCCACCGCCAAATGTCTCCTACACCTGTTTCTTTGCCGCATAAATGGTCAGATACAGCTCCACTCAGCCACAATAGATGGTGGTTTGTGAATGCTACAGAGTGGGATGACAAGTATATTACATTTACAGTTGTAACTGATCCATCAGAGTTTGAAAGGAGACTAGAGGTTTACCATGGTATGGAAGTGCCCGCCGACCTAATGCATGTCTGGGAATATCAATTTAAGAAACTAGGGTACTTCACCTTCCCAACACCCCCATCAAAATGCCACTCACCCGTACATCGCCAATCCAACCATAATGATCCCCAGTGCCCTTGTCAGTGGAGGCCAATACTGCGCCTACAGGCCAATATTTATTTTAACAGCAAGTGGAATGGCCCACATGACCTGATATATAAGACAGCCTCCTTAGGGGATGCCATTGTGGAGGAAGAAAATACACATCGTATTAATAAGGAAACAGGGGAGGAGTGCGCTGAGATGTGGGCACAAGAGACTAGAAGATACACTTTCAATGAGGGTACAAAATACAAACCAAAAAGAGCATACAAGCTAAAGTCTCCTCTCCTTTGTTTCCTAGGTAATGGAACAGTTTCTGTGTGTCGGAACACAAACTGCAGCAACACAATTTTTTATTCGGACCTTCAGTACGGCACCTCCAGCCTCATGGACATCTATTGGGCCTGCGGTGAACACATTTATCTGCAGCTGCCCCCCCCCACTGGAAAGGACTCTGCTCCATAGTTACGATGCATGAACTGCACCTGGTTGTACCAGCAACGAACATTTCCCGCATCCATACCTACCCGATGACAGGTGATGTCACCCTGCTCCACCACCGAAAGAGGAGCATCTGGAAATACTTCTCAGATGGCCCATTTCACGAGATTCCACAAGAATTCCTCCTTTTCAACGAAGCTGAACTATTCTTCGGGGGCGCTGTCCCCATGTTCCAGACAAAAGCCAATGCTCGCTGGCTCCAGGTGACGCGGTACGAGCTGATGCAGCTCGTCAACAACACCCGTGATGGGTTCAACGCAGTGAAAGAAGAACTGAGACCTCTGAGTCTTATGGTTCTAGAGCACAGAAATGTTCTAGATCAGCTAACTGCAATGAGTGGTGGTGTATGCACAAGGGTGGGGAAATCCTGCTGTACTTTCATTTTGGCCAATGATGCGGACAATGGAACACTTACAAAGGTCATTGAGGACCTGGACAATCTGGAGAAACAGATGCATGAGGAGGGAGGTGCCGAAGCAGACGCTTTTGATAATTGGTTCAACTTTGACTGGATGCCTTCATGGCGGTCTGCTGTACTGAAATTTATGATGCCTATCATTTGTGTGTTGTTGCTGTTGTGTTGCGGTATACAGAATCTAATACATTGTGTAATAAGATTCAGCTCTAAGCTAATTGGTATGAACTATGCAGACTCAGGAGTATACACTGGAGTACGCACTGAACAGGGGGACGGGGAAGACATAACTATGATAAATATAGTAGAGCTCACCATCCCTGGCTCCAACACGTCACAGGTTCCCCTTGGTAGGAGCTACCAGCCCCAGGTGCCTGGTAGCCCCCACTTCCCTCGAGGAAAGACTTAGTGCACCCGTAGGAGACAATGGCTGACCAGAAAGGGGGATCACCGAGAGAGATAGAAGCAGACCCGAATAAGAGTGACGGAGAGCCTTCTCCTCGTGACGCAACATGGCCACTGCCCCCACCGCCAGCTAAATATGCTGTACGAATGGTGTTCATAAAAGATGAACAAGATGAGGGAAATGAGAAAGGGACTGATTGTCCCATATAATTATCCTGAGACATCCCTACCACTTAGCCAGCATGAAACCCCTGTGTAGGCCCTTCTATTCAAAATGTAGGCCTCTGTTAAATTGACCATAGCTCTGCCATTCTACTGTATTGCAGGCTGATGGCAGGTCTGACCCAAATCATATTCAGCTCCTCTTTCTGCGAGGCCTCCTGCTCCAAACTAGTAGCCCCCACCCTACCCGAGTGCTCAGTTCACTGTATCAGAGTTCAACATCCCCCTGACACTTTCGACATACAGTAGGCTGCATCCTGGACTGGTTCATGCTTCCTGGGCTGGTTCATGCTTTTAAGGAAGTGGCAACCGCAGACTGTCAAGTTAGAGAACAGAGGAGATTTATACACGTATATATCGAATTCCTGCACAATATCCACTTATTTTCTGCTTGCTCTATGCAGCTTACGACAAGCGATTGGCCTGAGAAATTGACCTTTTGACCTAGTTTATTGTCAGCATTAAGTGGGTAAATGACGAGATGTCTGGTAAAAATTGCAGACAAAGCTTTTTGGGGTAGCCTGACGTAGGTAGAAGTGGCATGAGATGAAGTTATTGTAGGTGCCTCTTATAGCCTAAAAATGATATAAAAGGGGAGCCCACACACTCATCAGCGGACTACCTTGCTGTCTGTATGTAGGTAACAGACTGTCGTTTTTTCCCCAAGAGCTAAGAAGCTCTTGTGTTTTAAAGTGTCTTAGTCTGCTTAGCTTAGTGTTTTGTTTTACTTTACCTATATGAAATGTTATGTTATGTTATGTTTAATCATTGTATTCTTCACTGTGGCATTTAAAATGTTTGAATTGTAATTGCAGGAATGCTTGCTCTAGAGTAAACGTGAGTGTTTCTAGGTAATAGTGTTTTTATATTCTGAAACATTTTCCTTGGTGTAACTTGTTTCTCATGATGCATTTATAAATGTGTTTTCTCTCTCTGACAGTACAATAATTGAGATACAGAGAATATCATGAATTCCATGTGATTATCTGGATTCTGTATTTTGTATTTTATGCCTTTGTCTTGCAGTTTCTTTGAAGTTGCATCTTCTCATTAAACTGCCATTGTATTCTGCCTCCAATTCCATGTCTCACATGTCTGTCTTCTTCATTTTTAGAGCAAGCGTTCCTAGGCACCCCGGCTCAAATTAAGGTGCCCCTTTTGTCCCTAGCTCACTCCCTTGCTCATTCCGTGGTGACTCCCAGGGCTCTGTGTTCCGCCCCTTGCCCCCTTGACCCGTAATAAATCTTCCCTCCAACACAACATTTGGATGAAGGTGTTGTTCCAAAACTCTTGTCGCCTATTTTGGAGATAAGGGGACAAGGAGACATTGGAATGTTCAGGAGGCGTGGCATCAGTGGGCAATATGGTATTCTTGGCTGGTGCCCCTTCTTCTAGGATCCAGAAGAGGATGCCAAAGAAAATAGTGAGGAGGAGAACTGTTGTCAAAGCTATTGACCTGTTATTATGCAGTTTGTTACATAGTGCTATCTTCTTGTTGGAAAGTTCCATGGTTTCTTTGTTTGTCATAATCAGTCTTCTTTTGGGCTGTACAGCTGTTGGAGAGAAAAGGTGAGCCCTACGCGTCGCCGGTAGCTGGTGGTTGCCTCTCCTGGCTAGGCTTCTCAGTACCCCGCTACCTGGAGTACCAATCCACCCTTCCAGATAATACTACCGCCCTGCGACTTTTGGTTCACCTCCCCTGTCCGGTCGCTGGAGCTCCAGAGGCCGTGCGTGGGCGTAGGTTGTATCTTTCTTTAGTTGGCACGGTGTTATCTTTGAATAATTCCAGTTCTGGTTCTGGGAGACCACACACAGGGGGGTCGCACGTTAGAACTTCCTTGTAGGTGGACAAGGTAGGATCAGTTTGAGTGATGCTGGGGATCTTCCGGCAGTGCACAGCATGGATCCAGGATTTCTTGCCTTCCACTCGCAGGGCCGTTCTAGTGGTCTTCTTTCGAACAAAGTTTTTTACCATAACGAAGTGGCTCGGTCGGATGGCATGTCCCGGCCCGGTGGATCGATCAGGCAATGCTTCCTGGACCTGCTGATGAATGGAAGACAAAGTTTGTGTAAGTACGGACAAATAATCACTCAACAATTCACAAGGTGAATCAGACAATGTGGTAGCAGGGGGTGCGCCCCAGATGTTCATTGGGCGTCCAAAGACCACCTCATACGGAGTCAATGAGGTGCTGGAATGCGGGACAGATCTTATTGATAGAAGGGCCAGTGGTAGCGCATCTGGCCATTTTAGTCCCATAGTTTCTACTATTTTGGCTAGTTTGGATTTGATCGTGGCATTGTATCTTTCCACTAGGCCTGCTGATTGGGGGTGGAAGACTGCATGACATTTTTGTTGAACCCCTAATCCTGATAGTATATGCTTGACTATTTCTCCAATGAAATGACTCCCACTGTCACTCCATAGGACTCGGCAAAGGCCATAGCGGGGAAAGAATTCCTTCAGCAATATCTTGTCGGTGGTTAGGGTAGTGCTGCCTCTAATCGGGTAAGCCTCCACCCATTTGCTGAACGCGCAAACAACCACCAAATCATATTTAAGGTTGTTGCATCGTTCCATTTGGATACAATCCATTTGCAGTACTTCAAAAGGTGATGTGGGGATGGCATAGCCTGCCCGAGGTACCCGAGTCCCTTTACCTACATTGTAGCGGAGACGAACCAAACACTGTTGGACCAGCCTGGAGGCGGTAAACCGGAGTTGGTGGTTATCCCACACTTCCTGTAATATTTTAGTCATGGTGGCAGCATTGGTGTGTGCTGGCAAATGAGTCATGTTCAACAATGGGAGGAGATAAGCATTTGGTAATTTCCAAAGTTTTGCATCTTTGGATCGCCAACAATTTTCTTCATCAAGCATGCCCTCCTTCTCCCAATTTTGAAGTTCTTCAGAGGTGACAGTGGACTGGATGTCCCGGATCTGTTGTCTAACATCATGCTACTTCTCTGCTTGGGATTTTACTATGTACATAGGGGTATGTATTCTTTCCTGTGCTGTAGCCCGGGCTGTCTCATCTGCAAAGGCATTTCCTAATTCTATTTCGTCTGTGACCTTCTTGTGTGCGTTGCATTTAACAACAGCTAATGTTCTGGGTGGTGTCAATGCTTGGAGCAATGCAGTGACTAAGTCACCATGCTGAATGGGCGTACCATGTGACGTTAAGAACCCTCTCTCCTTCCAAAGGATACCAAAACTGTGGGCCACTCCAAAGGCGTACTGGCTGTCGGTATAGATTGTGACAGCGAGATCCTGGCTAAGGATACAAGCGCGGGTGAGAGCTATAAGTTCTGTGGCCTGGGCCGATTTCTGAGGTATGCGTACAGTCTCAACAATGGTATTGGTAGTGGTGACGGCATAGGCAGCAGATGTGGTACCGCTTGATAGTTTAATACAAGATCCGTCCACCCACAATGGCCCATCCTGTTCCGTGAGAGTGGTGTCTTTTAAGTCTACCCGTCCCTTAGTCTGTTCTTCTGTTCGAAAGAGGCAGTCATGTAGAATGTCTGGGATGTCAGGATCAGGTGTGGGCAGGAGTGTGGCAGGATTCAAGGTCGCACATCTCTGTAGCGTGATATGGGGTGCTAATAGCGTAAGTTCGTATCCTGTTAGTCATGCACTTGTGAGGTTTTATGTCTTTGTCTGATTCAGTAATATGTCGACTGCGTGTGGAACTAATACCGTCAATCTAGTTCCCAACACAATCCCTTCACTTTGTCGGATAGAGACAGCCACTGCTGCAACCGCTCTAAGGCAAGAGGGCAGACCTCGGGCCACAGGGTCTAGGGTGGCCGAAAAGTAAGCGCATGGGCGTTGTTTGGTGCCGTGAATTTGGGTCAGGACTGAGAGAGCACATCCTGAGCGCTCATGGGTGTAGAGGCAGAAGGGTTTAGAGTAATCAGGTGTGCCCAATACTGGTACAGAGCAAAGAGCGTGGCGTAAGTCTTGAAAGGCTTGGTCGTGTTCATGTGTCCAAGGAAGAGGTGTGGGTGTGTCTTTTGTAAGCAAAGCAAGGAGTGGCTTAACTATGAGGGAAAAATTCGGTATCCATTGGCGACAAAAGGAAGTGAGGCCAATTAGTGCACGAACATCTCTTTGGTTGGAGGGAGAGGAAAGGTGTAGTATTGTTTGGATGCGGTCAGGTGTGAGAGTACGCCCCTCCTTAGACAGCAGATGGCCGAAGTAGGTCACCTGCTGTCTACAATACTGTAGCTTATTCTTGGATACCTTATGGCCCTGTGATGCCAAAAAGTGCAGTGTAGTAAGAGAGGCAGTGCGAGCCAGGGCCTGAGTGTCTGCAGCCAACAGATTGTCATCGACATATTGGATGAGAACAGCGCCGGGTGGTAACTGTATTTGGTCGAGCTGTTGTTTAAGAGCCTGGCTGTAGATGCTAGGGCTTTCGGTATACCCTTGAGGAGCCCGACAGAATCTGTACGATCTGTTTTTTATGGTGAAACCAAAAAGATAGCGTGACTCAGGATGTATTGGTATGGAGAAAAAGGCATTTTTTAGATCTATTACTGTGAAGGTAGTAGCAGTTGAGGGGATCATTGTCAATATAGTTGTTATGTCAGAGACCACAGGATATTGTGGGACCACTATTTTGTTAATTGCGCGGAGGTCAATGACAAAACGGTATATTTTCTCAGAAGTGGATGTACGTTTCAAAACTGGAAGGATGGGGCTATTGCAAATGTTAGACTGAACTTCCTCAATTACCCCAGCTGCAATCATATCCTGTACTATAGTCATGAGAGCCTTTTCGCCGTCTGCAGAAATTTTATACTGAGGGAGGCGAGGAAGAGGTGCATTCTGTTTTACTGTTATGTGGACAGGATCCATCACAATCTCCCCCACGTCAGTGTCCATGATGGCCCACAGGGTGTCCGGTAACTGGGACAAATCCGGCTGTTCGGAATCAGTGAGACAATAAAGGCGGGATTCATAACCAAGGGGGCAATCATTATCAAACAGTATGACTCTGACATTCTGAGGAGAACAGCGAATGGTGGCTCTGAAATGCTTTAAGAGATCAATGCCCATCAAAATGTCTGGGCAGTTTGGGGAGAGCAGAAAAGAGGCCATCACTGCGTTCCCCTGTATGTCCAGGGGCACCTCAGTAGAAAGGGGGTTGGTGGAGAGCATGCCATCAAATCCTACAGATGTGACCGATAAGCCAGACAGGGGTGCCCTAGGAATCAGCTTACGTGAGAGGGCACTTCTAGAGGCCCCTGTGTCGACCAAGAATTTGCCCTGAGTTCCAACCACTGAAGCTGTGACATAGGGCCCTGATTGATCAACTGCAAGTTCCACTGGTTCCTTTCCCTGTCCCTGGCTGTCTCATGCAAATTCATTGTCGAGGAAGTGGTCACCAGAAAAATCGTGTGCAAAAGCCTGTCTATTGTTATCGAAGACATTGGGGCGTTGTCCATTGGAGGGTGGGACTCTTCCTCCACCTCTACTCAGTCCCCTTCCCCAACCCATTGTATTTCGCTGTAAAAGAGGACAATCTGCGCGCCAGTGGCCTGTTTCCTTACAATATGCGCATTGGTCCTGGGACAGTTGACGTGGGGGTGGGTGTGTTCCAGCAGTTGCGGGCATATAATTATACTGTGGCCCTCTACCATTTCTTCCCCCGCTGATGCTTATTTGGGAAAGCATTACTTTTATCTTTAAGTTCTTTTCTTTTCTTATCTTTTTCCTCCTCTATCTTATTCTGCAGATGTTCATAATATTGGGCCATAGTCAAGATCTGTGTGGGTGTTGCAGCAGGCTGCGTGCTTTCGCTACTCTGTAACTTTGTGGAGATGGGTGGCAACAATCCTTTAACAAAAGTGTGAACTAGTAAGTGTCGACCTGTCTCAGTCGTCGAGTCCTGTCCACTATAGTCAATAAACACCTGGCTGAGGCGGAGAAGTAGTCAGATGTAGTTTCCTCAGATTTTTGTTTACAAGCAGTGATGGCTGTCCAATCTACTTTCCTAGCTGGAATTGTGGCCTTCAATTTTTTTACTATGTTACCTGGCAGCTCTAAAATAGCTTCTGCAGGCCTTTCACCTGTTTTTCTGTCCCTATCCATTGTCGTCAAATCCTCCCACTTATGTTTAAACAAGGCCTCATCGTCAACTTTCCTTATGGGTCTCCAAATATCTGGGGGCAGAATTAACCCAAAGAACTGATCTATGTCAGTCAGTGTCATCGTATAAGTGGTAATAACCGTGTCCAGCCCTTCGTAGAATCCCGTAGGATTCTTCCGGGGGTCAGGCAAGTCCTTTTTGAAAGCTAAGATGTCAGCTCGAAGCCACGGAGTGTGCACCCAATTATATAACGTCCTACTTTTGGCATCTGGACTATCCAGTCCCTCAGCAGTACCTGCCCCTCGAGCGGGGACAAAGACTGGAGCTGCTTCCCTTATTGGTGCCATACGACCTCCAGTCGCACCCTCCATTACTAGTGGCTTTTCCTCTTCCTCCTGGTCTCTTCTTAGACCCTCCATCATTTGTAGCGTGAGTGTTAACAAACTGTTACTTTACTCAGCACTTCCTCCCCCCTCTGTCAACTTACGATACAATCCTCTAACATGGTCTGCTGGTGTCACTTCGTGGCGTTTCTCATAAAGAGAGAATACTTCATAAGCAAATTGTTGTAGGAAGTAGCCCTTTTGAGGTGGTGCATAGGCCTCGTAGATAGCACGGACTTGGCTAGAGGTGAAAAGATCCTCCAGGGAGGTGCGAACTAGACCATCCAAGGCCTGTTTCTGTGCGGATGTAATGCTGGGTGTGTGGGATCGAGCAGAAGATGTGGTCTCGGGGTCAGATTGAGCGGGAGGGGCAGTGGGATCGGGAGGCAGGGGTTGTGCATTTTCGGAGGGTACATTTCCATCGGCCGGCTGTGGGATAGGATGGGGAGGGACATGGTACGGTGGTGGCAATGGATGGAGGAGAAGCTCCTCTTCATGGGGGTCTGCTTGCGCTAGTGGTGTATGACGCACAAGATACTGACCAGACACATTTAACCTGTGTTCTCTGTCTGTGCACGCAAGATTGGATGCAACTTTTTCCTGCTGTAATTCTATTAATGTCTGTTTATCACTCTTTCGAGCCTCTTTCTGTAGCCTCGCCTGAGCCCTTCTCTCTCTTTCAGCTCCCTCCTTTTTCCATTGGCCCAGGGCGTCAAACATAGCTTGTCGCGACCTTCGTCTACAGAGCTGTATTTCTACAGCTTTAATTTTGTGAGATTCAAAAGAACCATATATGGGCCACTGAGTCTCTTTATCCTTGGACGTGTATTTATACCATAATGAATTATACATTATGGGAGAAACACCGTATTTTATGTACATATCCTTACTTGAGGTACCTTCCGGGGGAGCCGGCTGACCATCTACCAACACCCTCGATCGAGATATACAGCAACCAAACCATCGTGCAAATTTACTAAACGCGGGCATGTTTTTCTATGTTAAAAAACGTCTCTACAAATTTCTAGTTCGGACAAAAAGTCCACATTACCCGCCCAGTATCACTCTTTGCAAAGAGTGACTTCTTACCGAAGAAAACCAGCTAACCAAACAAATAACAAAAAGGTGTCGCAAACCAGCGACCCTACCAGAATCCTTTGTCTCGTTCTCCAGGCGGTCTCTTTACTGCAAAGATCGTCCAAGTCTATTGGGGGCCCGAGTCAGGTCCGGAGCCACTTGCGGGGGTCTTTTTGGATGTAGTGAAGGTCGGGTGGTGGCTACGAGGACAAGGGTCTTTTTCGCGTAGGCATGCCCCACCACCGTCCTTTCAACTTCCTTGTCGGGACCCCTCGACCGGGCAGTCGCGTCGCTGATCGGGACTTACATTTGGGTGCCAATTGTGGATTTGGGGGTCTTTTGGGGGACCACCCAAAGGTGCACGGTCCACCCTTCGTCCACGGGTCCGGAATACAAACTGAGACCAACACTGGAGTGCCGAGAGAAGGGATATTTATTACAATCTCATGAGATGGAGAGAGAGCATCGGCAACAGACACCCGCAGGTTGTCTGAGGAGGCAATCTCCTGAGTGCTTTGCTTCTGCACCATATATACCCTTCAACCCCACCCTGTGCGTGCTAGGTGAACAATAACCAATACCAATGATTTACAGACAAGCAATGGTCAGTTATGATACAATCAGCAGGTGGTGGCTGTTTGGCCCCTGCAGGGCATAGGTGAAAAAGGCATGATTATATGTCAAACAAAGGTTAATCTGATAAGTCCACATATGGTAGCGGTGAGGCCCCTGTAGGGTGTAGGCGAAAAGCATGTTTATACGACAAGTAAAGTTCGATCAGATAAGTCCGCAGATGGTAGTTGTTGGACCCCTGCAGGGCACAGGCGAGAGGAATGATTACACAGCAAGCAGAGGTCAATCTGATAGGCCTGCAGATGGTAGCTGTTGGACGCCTGCAGGGCATAGTGTGCAGGGTGAGGATTATAAACATCTGGGAAACTCCCTGTCCGACTGGTTGAGCATGGGCTGGTCAGTTTGTGGCAGGTCAAAGCACGAACCGGGTGTGAGCGTCCGTGCAGGAATGTGGGAGGTCAAAAGTGGAGCTCCAGAGTGATCGTGAAAGAGAGCGAAGGTCAGTCATGAAGGGTATAGCACAAAATGGCAGAGTGAATGGCAAGATAACAGACCTACTTTTCCACACAGTAAGGTACCTCTGCGCGGCACAGTAGGGGTGCCAGAGCCAAAGACCAGGAGCCTCAGGGAAGGTTCCTGGAAAACCGCGACGGCGCCCCGTTAGTCCTTCGGGCGGTTGGGGGCCTGACCAACCGGGGGTTTTCCCTGCTACGCTCCGCCCCGAAAAGGGCGTGAGTAATAAGAGACCAATTTGTCATGTGATCCGGAAGAGGATCATCAAAAGGTGTAGCACTGTCTGGGTGTCCCACAGTGTTGGCTCATCAGGCGGGAGGGATCAGCTTAGGTTGGTACAGCTGCCCGTCCTTGGATCGCCCGTAAGATAACCCACCATATTGTGAACTTCTGTGTGGAATAAACCTGCAGCAATATTTTCCCAGAACAAAAGTTGTCTTGTGTATTTATTTATTCTTACATGCTGAGACTGTGGGTGGGGGAAGTTGCCGATAATGGCACTATGACTGTCCGACCCCAAAGCCATAAGTAGGGTTTGAACAGCTAACTGGCTCTCTTGTTTTCCCTAAACCCTTCGAGCCGCTCAGTAATCCCCCCTGTTGTGCACATTTACGTGTGTCAGCCTGAAGTTGAACGTGTGAAGTGGGGCACTGAATGAAAACAGGCGTCTTTATCAATCAGCAAGATAGAACAGCGTTAGAAACAGGGCCGGACAGGCCGTAGCGGGCACCGGGCAATCCCCCGGTGTGCCGCACGGGTGAGGGCCGGTTTTGGGCCCATGGGGGCCGTTTTTGTTACAGGGCCGTTTTTGCAGCATAGCTCCAAAATCGGCCCTGTAACAAAATCCGCCTAAAAGCGGCCCTGGCAAAGAGCTCGGCCGCACCCCCAACCCCCCGGGGGGCCGGCCGGGCACTTTGTCAGGGCCGGTTTTGGTTCCCAGTCTGGCCCTGTTTAGAAATGCCAGACCCCTATCAGGTGGTTCTAAATGCTAAAATCAACCAGTGGTTCGTGAATACCTCCGATATAAGGGAGGAACCTGCCTACACGCCTCAAATATACTTAAATCTGTGCCGTTATGAACCATATGCAGTCTTTACCGGTATTCCATCACATAGGTGCTTCCTTAGCAACTTTTGAAGATGTCCCTTCTTTTGAATGCCCTTTACTGCAATGTGTGGAAATTGGCAGTGTGTCATTTCCTTTCTGTATCTTTTCATTAGAATTTTATCGACAATGGGCAAGGCCATGTTCTCATTGTTAAATCAGTGGCAGAAAGGAGCCTGTATCGACAGTGCCAGCAGGGCTTCCGGTAGCCAAGTTGCACCGACGTCTATCTGCCCACGAAGAGAAAGAAGCCTGCGAAGACGCCCGGTCTGTCTGGATGGGCTGTTGTGCCATGCGGCCACGTGTGCAGGGGCGGCCTTAGGCATGTGCAAGCTGTGCACCTGCACAGGGCCACCAAACCCCAGGGGCCACCACGAGGAATCGGATACAATACATATTCGTGGCGGCCCCTGGCAGGGATTTGGCGCATGAACGACTGAGGCGTGCTAAATCCAATGTGATGCACGCTGAATGGTAGTTCTTATACTCTTTTCCTTTCTAACCCAGTCTCGTCTTTGTGTGGGGTCGGCCTTGTTTCGGGCTCTTCTGGTAGGTCTTGTGCTTGTTTAGAACTTTTTTTCCAGGAGAATCGAGCTTGTTTTAATAGTCCAGATCTGGCACCTCCGGAGGTTCGCATGTGCGCGCATGTGCAGTGCCCGCGAGTCCTGCAGCGAAGGGGTTACAGAAGCACCATGCATCACTGGCGGCAGGAGGGGTGGCAGCACCTGTGCCCGGCGTGCAGCGAGCAGCACCGAGACCGGCCGAGGCCATGCACCGGCGTGCCTAGAGACCCATGGCAAGAAAGGCCGCCTTGCAGAGGCTAGCATGCCAGTGTGCAACCTTTGGTGCCAGCTGCGAGGTGAGCAGCCCGAGGGTCAGGGCATGGGGAGGGGGAGTGAGGAGGTCAGCGTGTGCCACTGCAGACTGAACCCGAGGGAAGGTGAGCCATTGGACGAGGGTGTGGGGAGCACTGGGGAGGAGGGCAGATCAGGCGTAGGAATGTATCCCAGCCCGTGGGGGTGAGGAGCCGGGGGCGTGGGGAAGGTTGGGTGAGGATGTTATTGTAGATGGTGTGTGCTTTGGGTCTGGGTGGAGGTAAGCCATGTGAGGTGGCGAGCTGGAGGTATTCTGGTGGCCATGGGAAGGGAGGGCATGATGAATCGTGAGAGAGAGCCTCTCCCTCACGATTCATCTCTGAGAGGGCGCGGGTCGGAGAGGTGGTCACCGTGCGCCAGGGGTAGGGAGTGGTACAGATCGGCGCTGTATGTTGAGGGAAGAGTGAGTCAGGAGTGCAGGGGCGGTGTTTACTTGTGGCTGAGGGGAGGCATGGTGACTTTTGGAGGTGTAACTTGGGAGGCACGGTCGTAATGGGGGGGAAGAGGAGAGCAGGGTACGAGGTGTTAGACGTAATGTTAAGGATTCATTAAAATGATTACAATTACTTATCAACAATCATGAAAACAGAGTATGAAGCTGATACTTGTGATCTAATGAGTGGTTCTGCCTGCACAAATCTTTTAAAACATCGAGTGTTCGAATGTACTTGGCATTTGGTTATGTCTGTTTATATGGTGTTGAGGCAGACATGAAATGCAAGCACCTATGGATGGACGCCTGGAATAGAATGGCAGTGCCTACCCAAGTTAACTCAATCTAATGACCTTTTGCAGAGACCTTGGTAGGAGACTGGCTTCTTGATCATTTTTTTAATTACATTCCAGTGCTTGTCATGTGACTAGCAGAGAAAACTAGTTTAACTAGTCCTCAGTTTGCAATTGGTGAAGCAGCCTTCTCTGTCCATACTAGGGGCATAGTTACCATTGGTTCAGCAAGTACAGTGGTAGTGAGACCCAAAACCCTCAGGGGCCCATTGAACCCTGATAATTGCTATATTTTACTTCCTGAGCAGCAGCCAAAGGTGCCATTTTCCTTGCTTATGCCACGGCCCATGGGGTCGTTGGTACGCTGTGCTAGTGATTCGTACGTCTGCTTGAAAGTTGTCTCCTGACTGGATGTTCCTTGCACATTAATTTTGCTTCAGTGAACCTCTAGTGCCTTTTCATAGCCTTAGGACTCACTGTAATTTAATCCTTGTTTAATAGGTGCTCTGAAAGCGAGCAGAACTGGTTGCTGGAATATGGCACTATACAAGAAACCTTAATTAAATATATTGTATTTTGTCTTTTGACAATGTGGTAAAGTGGATGAGTCTTTGGTTACCTGTAGGCTGTCTTCAGGATCAGTTAGTGACTTACTGAGACAGGTCTCTGTGTGCCATGATTTAAAGGTAGCCTACTCCCTTCCTGCTAAGGTCACTTCCCAAATAGATCATGAACTATTCTCCAGGCTCTACTGCTCTCAGTGGACTGAGAAAACAGACCTTGTATGCCAAGTCACATGATGGAATGAAATGAAATGAAAGAGGCATTTATAGAGCGCATGGCTACCCTAAGGCCTCCCAGCGCTAAGAACCAGACGACCAGAAAGCAGATTAAATTATACAGTAGGAAAAAGATGATCTACCCTATAGTTTTATAACACTCTTCAAATAAACCTTCCATATATGGCTAGTCCTCATAATGTGTCATACATGTAGTCGGAAGGGTAATTACTATCAATCAGTCAGGGTTTGTAAAGCTCAGCTGCTTCACACATAAGGGTCTCGAGGCGGTGTGGGATCCATGCTGCTGGATCATGCTTCTTGTTGGTTGAACAGCGAGGTCTTGTGGTCCTTCCTGAACTGCTGGAGCGATAGTGAGGCTCTGAGGTGCAGGGGGAGGGGTTTCAGGTCTTCACTGCCAGGGGGGAGAAGTAGCGGCCTCCACTGTTTTATCAGCGGCTGCATTGGGGGGCTGCTAGGGAGATGGTTCTGGAACATATTTTCCTGGTAGGTTGGTGGAAATTCACTCGTTCATTAAGGTATGCTGGTCCTTCATTGTGTAGTCCAGGGAAGACATGGCTTGGCAGTTCGGGCTAGACTGTTCCCATGAGGCACAGGGTCAAGGCTGATTTGCATATGGCCATGTCTGAACTGGGGTGGTGTGGTGAGCAAAAAAACGATGGATTTAGGCCCAGATCTCTGTACTGGGGTGAATGTATGACATTGTTCTGCATTCTGTCCATCAACTGTTGTTTTTGTAAGAAAATAAAAATGACACATCAAAATCTTTCAGCAGCCGCCACTGCTGATTGTCTTCTTTTTTTCCCCTACCCACTGCTAGCCTCGCCCGCTGCATTGCAAGCAAAATGAAGAGAATTCGAGTACACAAATCAGAACGCTTTTGCTGTGAGGATAAACCTGCTGTGCTTACCTGACGTCCTCTTTGGCCTCCTGGGGTTGCCACATCCCTTTTGCCGCAGATTGCTTCTCCCTCCCGCCGTCGCACCGGCGAAATTGGCCGATAATGGTCAAGTCAAAGAACCATCAATCCAGGGTGGAGGGAGGGGTAAAGGGTACCCTTGACGCCTTTATCATACGAGCTGAGTCACTGCTAGCCCATGAGATCCAGTTGACTGAGCAGCGGCTCTCACTGGATTCTCTAATAGCTAAGAAACGGTCCTCCTTGGGCAATATAGCTTTTTGCCCTACGCCTGGTGGTAGAGCCCCTCTAACTCAAGCTAAACAAGTCCATTCAACTCAGCCTGATTCCACCGACATATTAACAGTGGCAGAGTGTAGTTCACAGGGGGACCCAGACACACTAGGCCCAATTGTAACAGGCCTCACCACTAAAGACATTTCGAAGCAAATGTCCGGCACTAGTGACACTCAGCTGGTTACTGTAAATAACACACTGGGAGGAGAAGACTTAAGGGGGGCGCCCAGCGCTCAACGATCAGCGCCTAATCTAGACCTCACTCAGACCCCCATCAGTGAAGTTGTTACACGCTCCAAAACATCCCAATTATTGACAGGGCCCCTGGATAGAGGTGGGACGCTTTTAGTAACTCGTCCCAGTAAGCCCAGCCGTAGAGGGCCATTAAAGCCTAGTAAAGGAGTAAATACGAACCCTGAGAGCAGAGTATGCCCATCCTGTCAAATTACAAATGGGGCGGTGGGGCTGCACGAAATTACTACAGCATTTGGTGAAAAAATGGAACAGCTTTTACTCCAACATTTAGGCCCAGCAATGACAGCAATTTCTAATTTGGTTGGGAAATTAAGTAGGCTGGTAGACCCGGTTAGTGGACAGCCATCCGGGACTAATTCACAGAGGAGGGAGGAGGAGCCAGTAGTGGCTGATCGTGGGAATAAGGCCGCCACTAATACTGACCCCGGGCACAGAGACCACAGGGAAATACACGGGGAACAAGCAAATACAAGTAATGGGATCCCGTGCTGTAAGGCCCAGGGCAACACGCGGATTCTTCCTGACCCAAAGGACGTTTGTCGGGGACAAAAAGAGCCCGACAATGCTCACAAGAATAATAGTAATGTCTGCGCCCAGAGTACTCCAGGTCTTCAGACATTGGATTTACCCCCCGCATCTAGCCCCTATCCGATTGTGCTAGTAGGCGTGCCTGGTCTCAATAAAGATAGTGAAGAAATGACCAGCACACTGATCAATAAAGCCTCGCACTGGCTACGTAATAACACATCTGTCAGGAGATTGCAGCATAGGCATATTCTTATGGCCAGGAGGGTGGCTTGGATTGGAAACAGTGAGAAAAAATTTGCAGGCGACTGTGTCATTGTTAACTTCAGGCACCCCGAGTTAGTAAGAGATCTGCTTGATAATCGCCATGAGGAGGGAGGAAATGGGTCCTGTATCAGGATGCTACCCCTGCATTTCTTTTACAGGAATAGTGCCCCAGAATTTGGGCAGAGATGGCATGGCCTGGGGTCGTCAAGAAAAGGAGGGAGGATGTCCTCAGCAATGAAACGAACAGATTTGCCCCTCTCTATAGTACCTCTGCCCTGGACGAACAAGACTGACTGATGAAAACAGGGAGTGGGGAGACTGAGACAGAACGAGACACCCACCGCATTATTGGAGATATTCACCCACTAGGGGTACATGATCTGGAACTAGGGGCACTTGACCTGGATTTAGCGGGCGGTATCATAGCAGGGCCGGAGAGGGAAGTAGAAACCATGCCACCACTAGTAAATTACCCAAATACGTGCCCTCCCCCAAAAAAGCTGCCAGGAGCGATTAGGGGCCTAGACTCAAACTATAAAGAACTGAGGCTGATTTCCTGGAACATTGCAGGGCTTGTAGCCAAGATTCAAAATTTAGACTGGCTAGATTTCATCAAAAAACACCATGTCATTTGTCTCCAGGAAACATGGGAAACAAGCAGTGACGCGTTATTTCTCGAAGGATACACATTGTTCCGTCCCGGCCCGGAAATCACCTATGGGCCGCGCCAAGGGCGGACTAATTATGTACATGGCACTGGCATTGCAAGGAAGGTGGGTTGACCTGGGGTGGGATTCATGCTGTCTCCAGGGCGTAAGATACATAACAAAGGGCTTAAAGCTCATTTTTATAAATTTTTATAATGCGGGACAATCCTTGTCAAATTTGGTGGAGCTGGAGGAGAGGCTGGTCAGCCTACAAGACACAAGGGATGCAGACACCCAGTTAATCCTTATGGGGGACTTTAATTGTCATCAGTGCCCCTACCTGAAATGGGAAGGTGGTACTTGGGACGCCTGTCCTTCTATTAAGGGTTGGCATCCGGAGCATTCTAGAGAGGGTCTGGCGCTGAGTACAATTCTGAGCAAGTTTGCTTTAACCCACACGATGGATAGGATTGGGTGTGGGATGCCTAACACTATAACTCCTTCCTTCAAGGGAAGGGGCAACAACTCAATTATTGATTACATCTTCATATCCAATGTCTTAGAAAGTAGGGTAGGCGACTTTAAGATAGTGCCCAGTGTGTTCAGTGACCACAACCCCCTGGCACTGTCACTGGTGGACACGATCTGTACCAAAGTGGTCAAAAAGACCACTGTGGGCGAATATAAGGCAAAGGATCAGGGGAGGAGAATTAAATGGAGCAGCATTGATGGAGAGGAACTCCATAGAGTTCTCCTCGCCAACGCTGATAACCACACTTGGAGGTGTTTATATCTAAATGTAGAGGGGACGGATTTGATTGCAGCATTCGAGGGCACTGCTCAGCACATAGATAGCCTTTTAAGGAGTAAACCAAAGACTCAGGCAGATTTCTGCCCCAGATGGTTCGACAAGAACTGTTCAAGGGCTCATAGGGACCTGAAGACGGCACTAACAACAGTCCCAAAGGATAGAGGAAAGATTGCTGCCTGTAGGATTCGCTACAAAAAAGCGACCAAGTTGCGGAAAACCTCCTTACAACTCGAGGCTTGGGACTCTCTAAGAGAGGCTGCAGAGCTTAGAGACATGAGCAGTTTCTGGAGGGTAATAAATGCCCCGTGTTTCCAACCCCCAAATAAACCCCAAGTTGCGTCTCACATTCTGCTAGAGGCGTGGGTGGTGCACTTCACCAGTCTGTACAATCGTGGGAAATTTGAGGAGCAGTCAACCCCAATTTTAGGACTCTCTATCAGCGATTGGACACCCATCATGGTAGCTGAGGTCAAATTGGGTATCGATGGTCTGGTAATGAGAATGGCACCAGGGCCCGACGGGATACCTCCCGATTTATTTAAAAGCCAGGCAGACCTCTGGGCCCCTATACTAACTAGGGTGTTCAACACAGCCTTCGAAGTAGGTATGCCCAGATCCTGGTCCACGGCCGTCATTGTGCCTATATTTAAGAAGGGCAACAGAAATGAACCACAATGTTATCGCCCAATATCCCTTATAGATGTTACGGCGAAAGTCTTGGGGAGAGTCATTTTAAATCGCTTAATGGTCTGGGCCGATGAAAACAACATCTTCACGGATGTTCAGTATGGTTTCCGAAATGGGCGTTCCACAACTGACCAATGCCTTAACCTTTATCACCTGGTGGCAAAGTATACTATGGCCAGGGAAGGCACAGTCTACTTGGCATTTATGGACCTCTCAGCAGCATTTGACTGTGTGAACAGAAGAAAGCTGTGGGAAATTTTGGGAACCATGGACGTGGACACAGGACTGATCCACGTTTTACGAATGCTTCATCAAAACACCACGGCACGGGTTAGATTTACTGACGAGGGAGACGTCACAGAGGACTTCCAGTGTCGTGGTCGGGTAAGACAAGGATGCATCCTTGCGCCCTTCCTGTTCTCGCTTTATATCAATGGGCTCGACAAGGCGCTTGGAGCCTTGGAGGCAGACTGTCCCTGCATTGGGAGGAAAAGTATACCTGTCCTCCTATATGCAGACGACGCGGTCCTCTTGGCGCGTACAGGAAGGAGTTTGCAGGCCCTCATTAGCGGATTTGTCAGTTTCATGGTAGACCTTGATCTAGTACCTAACCTCTCAAAGTCGTACATCATGGAAGCGGGTAAAACCCCATCCAAGAATTGTGTCTTTACTATAGGAACACATAAACTTGAGAAGGTTAAATTCTTTAACTACCTGGGGATCCTATTTGATAAAGACCTCAATTTTAAATCCCTCATAAGACATAAATGTAGCCAACACCCTAGTGCGGTGGGGTCAATTATGAATTATGCACACAGACTTGGCCGCTGGTCACCCAATGAAATAGTGCATCTATATGGCTCTGTCTGTTGCGCCAAAACCCTGTATGGAAGTGAGGTGTGGGGCTTCACAGACGGGGAAAAAATTCAATTGGAGGAAAACAAGTTTTTAAGGAGACTCCTGCAAGTGCCTCAAAGTACCCCTTCTTTTATAGTCCATGAGGAGCTGGGTATCTCCTACCTTAGCGAGAGGGCTTGCCTCAAACCGATTATTTGTTGGGTTAAAATATGGACAAATCCAGAGGCAAGTCTAAGTAGACAAATCTTGGAGGACTGTATGAGGGGGGACAAGGGGCTGCAAATACCCTGGCTCAAATATGTAAGGGACACACTAAATAGATTGGGTCATGCCAACTTTTTCAATGATCCCTCTACATTAGCCAAGAGAGACAAGGGCGTCATAAAGGCAGACTTCCTACGGTATTCAGCCGGGGTTAGAGAGGAAAGGGAAGGGCAGAAAAGCACTGTAAGACAATACCAGCTCAAAAAATCTTGTCTGGGCATGGAATTTTACCTGTCCAATATACACAATGGACAGGATAGATTCCTGATGACTAGATTCAGGCTAAATCTTTTGCACCACATTCTGTCAGTCCCAGCTGGTTTTGCAAGTGATGCAAGCACAAAAGGGTGTTGCGGCTGCGATCTAAGATCTCCGCAAGATACCCTTCATTTCGTCCTAATCTGCCCCTTTTATGCATACCCAAGGTCCCGGTTCCTAAAAACTATTTTAAGACGCTCCAAAATCAGACAGGCTAAAGTGGCTCTTTTATTTCTTAAACTCTCCGCCGACCCCTTTGTTTTATTTAGCACTGTACACTTCCTGCGATTGGCTGTTAAACTAAGAAACACTAGAGGAGAGGACTAACTATGAGGGTCGCTCCCAAGTTTATAGGATTAAAAAGTTTGTACCCAGATTCAGTCTATACTAATTACTGTGAGAAAGTTGTACATAATGGATTATAGTATTTGATTGTCCCGTTTTTAATTACTATGTATATCGGGGTTTTATCATTACTGATTTTACGTGTATTGTGTATAATGATTTAAGTTTTTAACAAAAATAAGACTGTTTTATGATGTGTATCTTTTATGGATATTTTTATAATACCTGAATAAAGACTATTTGATTGAGTACACAAATCTGGTTATTTGAAACGAAAGAGAAAGGTGGCTCAGCAGGCTTTCGTAGTGTCACAGGAAGGAGCAATCCTGAACTTTATCACCCAAGGGAAACCTAAAGATGGAGAATCCTCTGGCCAGAGTACTGCTGATGCACTAGGTAAAACAGGCGCTGACGACCATAAAGAAGAACAAAAAAATGATGATATCCATGAGCAGAATGATACTCATGAGCAGACCAATGAAAATGAACAAGGTGACTCTGAAATTGATACAAACATGCAGTAATTACCAACTCAGGATGAGGATTATTACAAAAGACCCTCAGACAGAGAAACTGAAACATCATTCATCGGTCCATCAACATCTGGCATTCTGAAGGAGGTTCAGAGTTTACAGACGGATGATGCTGGTATTGAAAAGGAAGCCAAAGAGCAAGACCATGTTACAGACCCGTGTTCTGAATATGATTTATGTGATTGGAGGGATCCTACTTTGTGGCCGAACTCTCTTACGGACGCGCAACGTGTTTTTCTTGTTGAAAGGGGTCCCTCCAGAGACCCAGATTCTAAAATAAAGTATCCAAGTGATGAGCACTCAAAAAGTAAATGTTGTTTTTCTGTTACCATGTTACTGGTCATCTAACGCCTTTTCTGGACGTTTTATTAAAACACCTTCCTGAGCTCCGCCCCGCCCGGACCCCCTCTTCCGGGGCCCCCTACCTGCGCTCCCTGCACAGGGCCACCATGAGCCTAGAGCCGCCCCTGACGTGTGTTATTCTTTTCCAGGCCTGGGAAATGTCCGCCGAGGTTTTATATCCGTGCTCGGACTTTCATTACCCTGGTTTATTAGCGCCGCCTTTTTCTTTCTTTAGCAAAGCATCCTAAGCACACGAGTGTGCGTAGATGTTTACAGGCAAATAAAAAAAAACCCTGGTGCCCCTTCTAAATTAAAATAAATCCCTGCCCAACAATCTCAAGCATGGGAACGGCCCAAACCTCTCCGCACTGACCTTGTTCCCTGGGCAATTAACCTCCCAAAAAAGCCCGGGGCCTGCGATCTTTAGAGTGCAGGGATGTAGCAACTTTGTCTAAAGTTGAAGGTCGGCAAATTATCTGGCACACCTGATGAGAAGTTATTTTGAAAATATATTGTGAACTCAATGAATGTATTGGACCGCTTTATATGAGCGCCAGTTCTATTACGCAGGGTCACACGCTCTGTTTATCTCAATGCGGGTGTTAAGTGATGTGCCCAGAATCACAGTCCGTTAACACCGAGACTCATTGATCTATAGTTGCCATTTCTGACCGTACACCCACATTCTGGGACAATCCTGATACCATCGATCTTATAAAAGGGTATTTTGCAATGCAGGTGACTTCGTAATGCCCCTTTGTCTATGCCGGTTCTAAATCGCCCCTCCCCTGCTTCTTATCTGGGTCTTTACGGCCCAGCCGTCTGAATCTTCCCGCCCGTTCCCCGCCCCAGTCAGTGCCCGCACAGCGTGAAGACCAATATATGTTTGCCATTCGTGACCGTGCTCTAGGCCCACATACTGCGGAAGGAGGGACAAAGACACAGTGGTGATGGTTATTTTACTGGCCACGAGCACGTGCACCCGGGCCCTTTTATTAGCAGGCTCACGCAGGCTCACGTCACTCCTGATGCCTGTGAGGGATGCATGTGGGGTGCTAGTGTGCCCACTCCCATTGTGGAAATTTAGTTCGTATCTGAACATTATCTGCGCCATCTTGTCTCTCCCCAAGCGCCACACGCAGAAAACGCGCAACGGCCATTTTAGGCTCCATGGTCTCATTGCCGATCGCCAGCGCGTCCCTCAGGCGCTGCAAACATCCCCCGCGCGCCGGCCACCCCCGCTCTCTCATACATGGGCCATAAACCCTCTCCTTCTGCGCGACCCTGCCATGGAACCACATCCCGCGCCTGACCAACACCTCCTTTCATCCCATACATGGTCATACATCCTTTTGATAACCCCCTTCCTCTGAGCCCGATTGTCCGAACCGATCCCAGGCCATCACCTAGCCCTGCCGATGCAGTTTATTGCCCCTACTGTAAGGGAAACACCTCACATCAAAGGGATTACAGTAGATCAAGGCCCCCACCCCCTGAGACCCGACCAGTCGCACACACCCCCGGGAATTGGCGGAATGTCCCGCTGTGTGATAGCCATCTCCTACTGTGGGTGGGGTGGGGACTTCTACTGTAGATATGTGTGGGAACAAGCTTGAAGTGGGGATTCCAAGGATGTCTTTCTGTACATCAAAGTCTCAACAAGAATGTATCACGTGCAATAAAGCAATAAACCTGTGTATAAGAGGCCAGGCCTCAGAGATGTGGTTAGAGCACCTCGAGACGATACCTTGCTGTCCGATCTGACGTGTTCTGCTCCGACGGAATAAAACTTTGTTTCCTGCCTTCCAGTCTCCGGCGCCTGCCTCTTTTGTTGGTTAATCATCGAATGGTATAAGAGGCGATTACCGCCGGGCAATACTTGAAAGGTTATCGACTGAAATTGCCGCTACCATTTAACAATTGGCGTCCCAAACGTGGGGCCCATCAGCGACACGTGGATCCAGTGGGAGAGGTCCCGACGACAGAGTGAACGACTGCAACGATCGGGAAGAGCTCCTGCCCGATAGACCCTCGTCTGGCAGCCGATCATCCGAACTTCACTGGTTCCGAGCAGACCTCTCTCGAGTGATCTACGGTCCTGACTGGGAACCATCAGGAGTGCCGCGGCAAATACGGAGAGTAGAGGACGATCGGGCGCTGGAGGCGGAAGAGGAGAAACTGTCCATGCGGTCCGGGTAAGGTCGTGTAACACGACAAATTGCGAAACGATTGATTGATTGATTGAAAATACTAGTATTGCTTATTTGATTGTTCTTTTTGAGATATTCACTGCCTACAAACGGGGAAGAGTAGAAATACTCTCTCTCCCTTTGCAGATAGTGAAGGGTAGGTAACGCGGACTTTTGTCCCCCTTTGTAATCTGTCGTGCCTATTTTTCTCCCCACTGATTGATTGTCCGAACATTGATTGTTTTTGAAGAATAGTGCTCTTTGAGATATTCTCTGTTTGCAAATAACGTAGAATAGAAATATTCTGTCTAGTCTTTGCAGATAGTGAAGGGTAGGTAACGCGGACTTTTGTCCCCCTTTGTAATCTGTCGTGCCTATTTTTCTCCCCATTGATTGATTGTCCGAACACTGGTTGTTCGATGTTGGTTCTTTGGAGGTATTCTCTGCTTACAAATAGCGTGGAATAGAGATATTCTGTCTAGTCTTTGCAAGCAGTAAAAAGATAGGTAGTGCAGACTTTTGTCCCCGTTGTAACCCGTCATGCCTATCTTCTCCCCACTGATTGGTAGTTGGTTCTGCCCGGACCGCTTATTAGAGATGAACCATCCGGCTCCACTGGAAGGCACCCCTAATAAGGACATGTTTACTAAATATGGACTAGTCGCTGTAGCTTATAGCAAACTATGGCATAAATATACAAAGAAGGACTCCGAAAGTCAGTGGCCACTGATGGGATCCTTGGATGACCATAAAATAGAAACGCTAGAAATAGCTCTACGTAGCAATAAAACGACGCCCCCTATGCTCGACAGTATCGGCATGTGGCGCAAAGAAACAACGCAACGGAAAAAGAGAGAAGAAATAAAGGCAGAAAAAGAATTACGAAAGGCAGCTCACCTTGTCGCCAGAAAGTTAGAGGAAGAAATAAAGGAGAGAAAGGAAGCTAATCAAAACCAAGAACACAACACTCCAACAAAGTAGTATGATTAAAACGCTTTAAAAACTTGTAGGTATATGCAACACTCCAACAGGGTAAACACGTTAAAACACTCTTTTTAAACAACTATTTACATGGCAGCCTGCCGCAACATCCATCCCAAAGCATTCACCGTCCGCTTGACACAGTCCATGCCCCTCCTTCCTCGGAGTAGCAACACTGGGATGCTTTGGTCTGTCTTTTAGTCGGCTTTGGGCTATAAACACGCCCACAAAATCCATCGGCCTGTGAGGCGGCATCAGTGGCGGACTGTTGTGCGAATAGGCCGGAGGCAACACGGCGCGCCGAGATCCGGACGGCACTGAGGTGGTGTCCAGCAAGTTGTTGCACTGGTCTGGGCAGCATAGAAAGACGGCGTGGGGTGCCCTGGGGGGAGGCGACGCGAACGGGCCTCCCCCGCCTCCCCAGGTGGAGGCTCCTCAGTTGCAGTAGGCCACCCCTTAGCGTTTCACTCGCCGACCAGCTGAAGAGAGCACCCCTTAGCGTTTCACTCTCCGACCAGCTGAGAGAGCGCCCCTTAGCGTTTCACTCGCCGGCCAGCTGCAGCAGGGTAGCCATTAACGTTTCACCTGCCGGACGACCACCCAGGCGGAGGTTCCTTTCTGCACCAAGTTTCCATTAGCGTTCCACCCAAGAAGTGGGCCCCCGCAGTTGGTTGGTCGGGGGACCCACTCCGGTGGTTGTGGTGGAGAACTGCTGCTACCACAGGACTCTCAAAATGGCGGCCGGCTTTTCGGATTCGGGCCTGGTCCACTAAGATGGCTCTGGGCTACCTTGGAACTCGGAAGCTTGCCTGCTCGGGCATGGGCCCCACCCTTGAAGCCGTCCTCTCAGCTTTGCAGATTCTACGGGAGTCATTAGCCTTCGACTCCCGCGGACTTCCGGTGGGGGCAACCGCCACTATTGCTCGATCATTCCACATTAACTTGTCTTTGCCCCGGGCGGCAGCCATATTGTCCCCATTTGGTGCCGTGAGAGAGACTGATTCAGGGCGTCGGCAGAGAGACACGCCTGCTGTCCCGCTCTCCGAAAGGACCACGGCGTTGCTGCGAGATGGTGGTGCCCTCATGCTGACGCCAGCTTCTGTTTGAATTACCAGGAGACACTGTAGACTACCAACTCGAATCAGTTCCGGTGGAACCTCAGCATGACCCGGTAGGAAAAAGAAAAACTTTGCTTTCCCCACCTTCGAGTCACGGTTCATGCTGTCTGTTGTTTCTGTTGGCGTTACTCAGAATTTTTGAACTGCCGAAAGGGATTCTGGTCCGGCCGCTAGTTAGTGGAAACATTTAGACTGTACCCTGGACCCACCCGACCTCGCCCCAAAATGGCGCCGATGTAGGAGGGACCTACAACTCCTTATGGCGTTCCGGTTACTTGGCATTGATGTTAAGGGATATGTATACGATCTTTTTGCACATGGCGGGCGGGGGACGGGGAGGGTACTGACTGGACATGCGAACAACCTTATTGATGCTGGTCTCCTCATTATTGATTATTTTTATTTTTGCGTTAAGGTAGTGTTGCTCATGATACTCGACCCCTCTTGCACCGTGGCCGGCCTATACGGTTGTAGGCCCGTATTTGTATACTGACATTTTCACAATAAAGGGTTTTCGAAGGAATTATGGATCAGCATCATAACAATCGCCTAGGTTGGTAAGGTTTTGAATAATGGTTGTCATTCCCAAACAATAGAAGACAGATAATGCAGACCCTTTTCCTGAATTTTGGATTGGTGAAAATTTGTATCCATCACACCTGTCTTTTTCCGGAGTTATTAGAAAATGGCTGACGGTAGCTTAAGGTATCTGCCGAATGTAAGGTATGGTATTTTGTCCCATAATATACGACTAATTGAGAAACAAATGCACGAAGAGGGAACTCGAATTTGGGGACAAATAAAATGAAGCATTTTTGGTATGGTAGAAAGGAAGGATATAGTACACAGAAAAATAAAATGCGAAAAGGATAGTCAAGATCTGTGGTATTATACGTTCCTGCAGCTAGTCTGGTACGTGGTAAGTAGAACTTTTCCGTGTTTATGCGCGCTGATGTGCTTTGAATGCTGCCCCCCCCCTTCTTTTCTTCTCTGTAGGTTACATCGGAGTTCCGACTGAAGAATGGAGTGGACATAGACCGCACCGTGCTCCATGTAGGGAAAGACATAGGCAAGCGCTGTGAGATGGTGCGTGGAATGCAGACCATCACTGGGAACGTGAAAAACTGTATGGTATGACTGTGCGTACGTGCCCTGATTGTACGGTATGAATGTGTATGTATTGCATATGCCTAGGTCGCTGGAGAGAACGTCTTTTGTATGACTGAAATGCTTGTCTATCGATCAAGGGGATGGGAAAATAAGCCCGAATATGGTAACTCCTTGTTTGAAGAAACGACTCTCCCTCTCCCGGAAGCTAGTAAATTGGAGGGTGACTTACACCAGAAACTTGAAGGGTCATTTCGGTACGACGAACCCGACTCCAACTGATAACCCAAATGTGCCAACAGTGAGTCGATTCGTGTGCTGACTGAACGAGAGAAGTTAAGAATACCCCAGGTCGGGGTTCATCCAAAACCCCCCCCTCAGCCCAGAAGTTAGGGATACTGGCATGTTCTAGATTCACCACTTCTTCCACCCACTTAGAAAATAAGAGTTGTACCATCGAACGTCCGACTGATACCCCTCCTCTGCCTCAGTTTGGATCACCGCCTGCCCAGGGGTTGGAAGGTTCCACCGTGAGTATAAACACGACTGGACTAATGTCCGACCGGAAAAAGAGGAGTAAGTTTTTTTAAAATGAGGCCTCCAACAAAATTGCCCAGCAAGGGAGGGGAGTAAAAAGTCCGACCCCCCCCCCCCCCCCCCAAAATGAATTATGGAAAATACTGAAAATACGCCGCACGCATAGAAAAAGGGCAGGAAAGGAAAGGTCCCCTTACCCAAAATAGCTCTGTGTCTTCGTCTTAGGTTTCTGCGCTTGATGTATGTACTGTTACACCCTACCCGGTATTTGTGTGTACGTGAACGTTGAATTTATGTTTTCCCCCAGCTTGTGTTTTTGTACGTAAAACTGACCCGTGCTGCTCTATGTTGTGTGTACACCAAGTATCCTATTATCGTACACGTTTGTCTCTCTCTCTCTCTCTCGTTTTATGTCGTACGTGTACCAAATAGCCTACTTGATGCGCACGTCTCTCTCTCCCTCTCTCTCTCTCTCTCTCTCTCTCTCTCTCTCTCTCTCTCTCTCTCTCTCACTCTCTCTCCCTCGCTGAAGGCTCCCTTGCCCTCTTTTTGAATAAATGACGACACTGTACCTCCTCAGTATATGTATAATTGGCCTAAACACGACAGTGTTCGAACAAATTGACAGAAGCAAAACGACCGTATTTTTGCCACACTACTACCTCTCCTTTCTGTAAAATGATGGAACTTAATTGGCTGAGAAAGAAAGGACAGGTAAGACGACTGATGTCTCCCAATCTGGCCCTTATAACGGGAACTATATGTCAGTGGTTTTTGTTGTTTTAGGGCTCTAACGACTCCACCTCCATCGCTCAGAATCGCCCCGCCCATTGCACAGAAATCGAGCGTCTAAGCACCCCGTCCTTCCATAATAGTCCCAGTTCTATACTAGCCGTCCCCGGATATTTTAAGCAATACAGCTGATGACCTTGTTTTTAAAGATACATCGCCTAAAACTGATAAAGGTTAACTATTGTCTCCAGCAAGAAAAATGTTTAGCTTGTGTTCCTCCCCGAAACAGATATTTGTGAGCCCATGACAGTAGCACCTCGCACTTTTTCATAAACTTAGCAGTCCCTGGAGAAAAATATGAATCAACAGGGCTTGTGTTAGAAAGACGAGTCTCTACCGGAGAAGCCGGTTCGAATCTTGCCACGTTTATAAGGTACAGGAATCAACACCTAGCAGACCTGATGATGGAAATTTGCAGGAACACTCGCAAACCTGCACCACAGCAATGATTAATGAGTTAGTAGCATACACCGACATAAGAGTTAATAGACATCCACCATAGAGTGACCGATAAGCGTTTCCCCGACTACTTGGGGTTGGGAGAGAGAATGAAGTGTGTAAACGTCTTCCCTACCAGTTCTCTAAGATTTTGTTTCTTGTACTCATTCAAAGATAACATGCGGTCATCGGAGGAGAGGGGTCGGACGTGACGCACAGCCTGGCTGAGGATCATGGAACATCCATGGCCTCGACCAAGGGGGAGCCACGGAGCAAAAAGATGCGGGACGAGGCACCATTCTCAGCATGGAAAGCGATAAAAAGAAGGGCTATCCCGAAGCCCCCCCCCTGCTCACTGATCAGCTCGTGCCTGAAGTCCCAGCCCGTCGAGCCCGATTGATGGGCTCAGTGCTAAAAGATTCTGCTCTCCTTGGTCCGCTTTTTGATCCGATCCCACTCCACCCCCTCTTCCCTCGGCCTCCCACAAGCACGCCCCTATCCCCCCCCTTTTTTCATATGGGATTTTGAACTTGACTTGACAAAAGAAGAACGAAATGCGGGTACCCCGTCTCAAGGTACCTATGATAAGATCAGTTAGGGAACAGGACAAAACAGGACTGTGATCCGAGAGCAAAGAATGGTCACACCCTGCAACGTGAAAACATGGATTTGAGCTGGACCTTAGCTCCACCGCCGGTGCTCAACAGTGCCAACGAAAGAAGAAGAACAACGAGAGCTTACCAGTGATGGCTCGCTGTAATAGGACACTGGAAAGAAGAACTCCCTTTCGGACATTGCCACCCCCCCCTTCTGACTGTAACTCATGTTGAGTTGAATTCCTCTCCCAACCACTTTCGTATTGACTATCTTCCAATCGAGTTTTCAAGATATCACATCGGTCACTCCCAACTGTACACTGATAGTTAAGAAACATTAACTTTGTATAATGACAATTGTATAACATCAGCCGTGCACATGACTATGCTGTCTAGTTTGATCCACACGAAGTCTAGGCCTTAAGTAATGTACGTAATATTCCTTGTTTTGCCAGAACATTTTTACGGTATCCTGTTTGTGTTCAAGCGAGCTTCCCTCCTCCTATCTCCGGGTCTGGCATATGACGCAGCTGATGTAATTTTGTATGCACTACCTCCCCGCCTATCACATCAACTACATGAAATTATGTACAATTGTGTCAGATTATTCCTGTCTGTCCTAAGACTCTGAACTTTGAAGCAGAACGAATGAAAGCCCTGTGCGAAGTAGAAGTACGTGGTATTATGGGGATAGATCCGAACTAAACAAGCTGGCGAGATATGTTAAAAGGGAGGACTGTGGAAATTTAGTTCGTATCTGAACATTATCTGCGCCATCTTGTCTCTCCCCAAGCGCCACACGCAGAAAACGCGCGACGGCCATTTTAGGCACCATGGTCTCATTGCCGATCGCCAGCGCGTCCCTCAGGCGCTGCAAACATCCCCCGCGCGCCGGCCACCCCCGCTCTCTCATACATGGGCCATAAACCCTCTCCTTCTGCACGACCCTGCCATGGAACCACATCCCGCGCCTGACCAACACCTCCTTTCATCCCATACATGGTCATACATCGTTTTGATAACCCCCTTCCTCTACGCCCGATTGTCCGAACCGATCCCAGGCCATCACCTAGCCCTGCGGATGCAGTTTATTGCCCCTACTGTAAGGGAAACACCTCACATCAAAGGGAGTACAGTAGATCAAGGCCCCCACCCCCTGAGACCCGACCAGTCGCACACACCCCCGGGAATTGGCGGAATGTCCAGCTGTGTGATAGCCATCTCCTACTGTGGGTGAGGTGGGGACTTCTACTGTAGATATGTGTGGGAACAAGCTTGAAGTGGGGATTCCAAGGATGTCTTTCTGTACATCAAAGTCTCAACAAGAATGTATCACGTGTAATAAAGCAATAAACCTGTGTATAAGAGGCCAGGCCTCAGAGATGTGGTTAGAGCACCTCGAGACGATACCTTGCTGTCCGATCTGACGTGTTCTGCTCCGACGGAATAAAACTTTGTTTCCTGCCTTCCAGTCTCCGGCGCCTGCCTCTTTTGTTGGTTAACCATCGAATGGTATAAGAGGCGATTACCGCTACCATTTAACAATAGGGGAGTGGCTATAAACTCTATGCCTGTCGAGACACTAGAATGTGTCTCACAGGACATAACATTCCTCCCAAATTTTAATAAAACAAAAACTCTATAGTTCAACCTGTAGGGATAAACAGTAATGAAGTATACACCACAGGGTCCATCAGTTTCTCGGGTCCGGCATCAGGAAGACGGTCGACAAAGGCTGGGGAGTTCGACTGTGGCAGGACACTCTCAGCAGGTATTCATCATTTAACCTGATCGGTTCAGGATACGAACGCTTGCTTGAAGATGTCACCTGCGCATTAAGAACGTGCCGGTGTAAGCATGTCCTTTAGTCCCCCCGTAACTTCCGTCCGCTTGACATGGATGATGGTATGGGGTGTGTAACAATAGTTCATTGACTGGGTGCGTCAAGATCAAGGTGGGAATCCATGGTGAGAGTTCACTGGATTATTCCTGGATCGGCTGAAGTCTCAATTAGGCCGTCTTGCTGTGTCCGGTGACCTGCCGGTGGGGCAAGGTCTCTTCCAGCTCTCCCTCCTGGGGAGGCCCTTCGTCGGGCTTGCCACAGAACTGCTGGTAGGCTGCGATTGGGGCTGCGTATGTGCCGGCTGGGGACAGCTGCAAACCACCAAGGAGCCAGTAGCCACTCTTTGGCACAAACCTCAAGGGTGTATGGCTCTTGATCAGGACATGCTCTCGCTGCCGCAGTTCAGGTGCAGACCAGGCTAGCAGGTAGCCTCTGAGTTTTCTTGTTGGGTTGTTTGGCAATAGCGTAG
The DNA here is from genome assembly GCF_964204655.1 of Triturus cristatus. Taxonomy (NCBI): domain Eukaryota; kingdom Metazoa; phylum Chordata; class Amphibia; order Caudata; family Salamandridae; genus Triturus; species Triturus cristatus. Next base: position 240,702,233 of record NC_140579.1, read on the forward strand.
GACTCCACTCCATGTGTATACGAGATGGTGTCGGTTGACGCACGTGATGAGGACTGGCATGGTGGCGTTGCCAGCCGTGTGGTGAATCTGGACAATGGCGGGTGATGACTTGCCTTGATGGATGCAGGCGTTTAGTCTGGAGTCGATCACCTGAGGCAGGGAGTGGCCAGGTACCTCCCTGTTCTGAGGAGGCATTTGCATTCATGTACTTGGACTTCTTTGGCTGTTGGGACTTTGATGACGGAGGAGTGATGAACACTCTGAGAAACATAGGGCTTGAGACTTGGTTAGCGCAGGCTGTGCGGCTTACTCTCGGACTCCCGCTGTGCGGTTGCCAGTTCCTTCTCTGGTTATCCCGGTCTTCCCTTGTTGTCGCTGTGTCAGGACTCACTCCTGTTGTAGCTTAGGTTTTCTTCATCGTCCGGCCCTGCCACTCACGACTTCCTCTTCTGACCTCAGTTGGTTGTCCGATTCTTGGTGTATACTCTCCGGTCACACTTCCACGTGTCTTTCTGAGTGCGGTGTTATGCACATGGCGCTGATGACGTAGCTGCCATTGGGCCTGGATGGCAGGTGGCGATGGTTAACTAGGAGAGGAAGTTTCTGGATGGACGTCGTAGCCACGTGACTGCCTCTTCTGAATCTTGTCTTGCACCTCTGGCATTTGCAGTCATGAGCAGGGATGCTACTCGACTCCAACTGCCGACACTCTGGGCTGGACGGTCTCACTGTGAAGCGACGGGAGCAACGCGGTTTGCGCTTGATGCGGCTTACATGTGGTTCTCTCTTGGTGCTGTCGCCAGGGCCGTCGGTCTGCCTTGGTGGCTGTCTGGTTTCTTTGGAGGTGTTCTTGGCTTGTGGTGCTACAAGTCCTCGTGCTTCTCCTCTTGTTGTCTTTGACGCACCTGCGTTTGTCCAGCTCTACTGGGTGACATGATTTCCACTCTTCTTCTTCTTCGTGTGCAATGACATGCACCATGTTCTGACATGGCCAACAGGGCCGTTGAACTTCAATGGTCTCCGGACCACTCAGGCGACCCTTCAGTCGCTCTTCTCGGCTGCATGGCAAGCAGCCACTCACCTTGGGTGCTCCTTCTTCCGGCAGCTGTTTGACACTCCTATTCCGGGTGTTCTCTCTCCAGGGAATGGCTTCCACGGGCAATAGGGAGCAAAGCTCCTACTCCGGGTGTTCCCTCTACAGGGAATGGCTTCCACGGGCAGTAGAGAGCTGTGGTGACAGCTGGCCACTTGTGGTGTACGACTCTCCTCTCGTCAGCCTTGGGCCGCTGACGACTCCTGCTTGCGGCAGTGTGAGGGAGGACACTGTTCTGCGTTGGGCCCCTTCCGGGCTCCGTTGCTATTGTGGAGATGTATGGGATCTCCATGCTGGTTCCAGTAGTGCTTCTTTTCTTTTGGAGAGGTATCTTTTCCTCCGGGGCGTTCATCTCTGCTGACAATTTTCTGGGCACATGTGTCACGAGCCTCGGACTGTGCATGCTTCAGCATTGCCGGGGCGCCCTATTCTCGCACCGTGCGTGCCTGCTCTTCTTCCTTGCGGTGGTGTTGGACCACCGCTGGTGGCGCACCCTCTGCACCATTCTTTTTTGCGCGGTCAGTGGGGATGGCTTCCTCAAGACATTGTTGTGCGACAGGTCATCCACTCTTGCTAGTATGGACTGTGTCGCAGTGTCTTTGCTTGATGTGCGCACGTTCTCCTGGTGCTCTTTCAGTGTCTCTGCACATTGTTTGTGTATGGGCAAGTCTTGGTAAGCTGGCGCCTTTCATTGACACCTTGCATGCCTGTGCTTTCGCTTGCAGTAGGGGAAGATCACTCCCACAGGCCTGCAGCTATGCCCTCTCAATTGCGGTGTCGGCAGATGGCTGCTGGGAGCTGCGCAGCCTGCGATGCCCTGTATATCTTTTGTGGGTTTGCTGGCTGGTGACTCCACTACCTTGTGTGTAGCTGGACTCAGACTGGCTTGTACTGCCAGGGGCAGCTCTGGGGTTTATGTCAGGCTATGGTATGTGTAGTGTCCTGGAAGTGGACACTAGGACCTGGAGATGGGCGATGGCCAGGAAGGTCATCGGACACCACATACGGTCGGGGGGCGTGGACACACTCACAACGAGGGCAAGGGAAGGTCAGCGGACATGCGATCTGTATGCCAAGTAAATAAATAAAGAAGTACGAACGCTTACCTGTGTGTTGTGATCCTTTACTGTGGAGCGACATGGCAACTGGCCGACGAAGGCGGGATCGGCGTCGCGCCGACTGACGGAGCCCACCCGGTCGCGACGATTGATTCGGAGCCAGGAGCCCACCCTGGTCTGGAGTGCCGGCTGGAAAGCATCGATGCCACCCGGTCGCGAGTCGCAACGACGAACTCGGAGCCAGGAGCCCACCCTGGTCCGGAGTGCCAGCGGAGAGAAGAATAGATGCAGGAGCCCACCCCGGCGCTAAGAAACTGAAGTAAGCGGAGCGCGCGAGGAGCGAGGAGGTTGAAGAGCTGAGGGAGATAAGAATCTCGTGCGCGTGAGTTCGACGAAATCTCGCGAGAAGAGGTGGCCATCTTGAAGTCAATCAAACGAGCCAATAGGCTTTCAAGATAGACGGCAGCCATTTTTAAGTCAGGCAATAGTGAAAAAGCCTGAAAAACAAAGAAAAAAAAGGAAAAAAGAGGAAACAAAGGGCAAAGAAGGTACAATAAAGAAAAAATAACAAAGAGAAGCACTTAAACTTCATTTGAGGACACAATTTCTTTTTTTTTTAAATAAATATATAAATAAAAAGAAAAAGGGATGAGTGACGAAGACTCAAAGAGCACACAAGCTGTATTCCGCAGGCCGCTACCATTCAGCACATCGGAACCTCAAACAGGCATCAGATGGGAGAGATGGATACAGAAACTGGAACGCTACATGCGCGCAACAGATGTCGTAGAAAGCAAACATCTAGATCTGCTTGTAAACCTTGCGGGGGACGAAATAGAGGACCTGCTCCTCACATTCCCGAGTGACAGAACGACAGACTACAAAGGCGCAAAAGCATGCCTCACAGAGAAATTTGACCCCCAACGCAATATCGACTTCGAGAGGTACACGTTCAACATGGCGTGCCAACAAACAGAAGAAAGCATGGATGATTTTGCGACAAGACTGCGAAAATTGGTGACGTATTGCGAATTAAAAAAGTTCGACAACGAAGAAGCAATACGTCTACGCCTCATCGAAGGGTGTCAGTCGGTAGACTTCAGAGCACGCATTCTAACGGAACCGACAACACTTGAGAAAATATTGACGATGGCTCGCACAGAAGCACCGGCCACGGAACATGCAAGCAAATACAGATAGGCAAAGAGAAAGGAATGGCAATGGCGCATCGTGTCACGGAAAAATTCAAAAGAAGTGACAACAGGGAGCAGCCACCTGCAAGAAAAACTAACAACACGTGCTACAGGTGTGGCCTTGAGTTTCCGCACATCGGAACCTGCCCAGCCATGGGCCAGAAATGCAGAAAATGCAATAGAGACAACCATTTTGCAAGTACGTGCATGAGCAGGCAGTTCAGGAGTGAGAGGGGACGAACAGCCAAACCAAGGATGACAAGCACAAGACACGCCCGACACATGGAGACGGCGGAGAGAGGCTCGTCCGAGGAGCCAGACAGAATGACAGGGTCAGGGAGAGAAGAGAGGCTATACCTCATGTCCGACGCGCTTAAAGAAGGAAGACAACAAGAACACATCCAGCTGGTGGAGAAACAGCAAATAAAAAAGACAGCCACAGTAGACATTGAGGTCGGACGCCATAGAGCGAAATTCGTGCTCGACAGTGGAGCAACATGCAACATAATGTGCATGTCAGAATACATGAAAATGGAAACAAAGCCAACACTGTCGCCATCAACTGTAGATTTGTTCACGTGGGGATCAAAGAAACCGGTCGAAAACATGGGAAAATTCACTGACACTCTCACGTATAAAAATATGGCATACCAAGAAGAGATACACGTGCTGAAAGGGTACATTCCAGCACCATGCTTGCTGAGCAATGTCACAGCACAGGTCATGGGGCTACTGGCCATGACTTATCACATGACGGGAAAAGGCAACATACTACAAGAATATCAAGGAATACTTAAAGGTCTGGGAAAACTAAAAGGCAAGCAGATCACGCTACACATAAATGAAGCAGTCAGACCGGTGGCACAGCACCACAGGAGAGTGCCAATTCATCTGCAGCCGCAAGTGGAGGAAGAGATAAACGACTTACTACAGCAAGATATCATAGAGCCTGCAGACGGTCCGACACCGTGGGTGTCACCGGTAGTGGCGGTTCCGAAAAAGAACACCTCCAAAATATGGATTTGTGTGGACATGAGAATACCGAACACCGCGATCTCGAGAGAACGTCACCCAGGGCCACATTTGAACGACATGATAAGCCGTCTGACAGGGGCGTGCAGGTTCTCAAAGCTAGACCTGTGCAAAGGCTATCACCAACTAGAACAGGATCCCCAGTCGAGATACATAACAACTTTCTCCACACACCTAGGACTGTTCAGGTAAAAAAGACTACGTTTTGGTATCTCGTCAGCGGCTGAAATATTCCAAGAAACAATACAACAGGTGATACGGCCAGTACACAACAGTTTTAACTACAGCGATGACATCCTAGTATTCGGGAAGTCTGACGAAGAACATGATGGTGCCCTAAGGCAAGTGTGCAAACAGCTGGAGCAGGCAGGGCTGACACTGAACGGAGAAAAGTGTGAACTAGGGAGAAAAGAATTTGTATTCTTCTGACATATATTTTCAAAAAAAGGGATGAGGCCAGATCCCAGCAAAGTAGAGACACTACAAAACACAACGCCACCGACAGATGTAGCAGAAATAAGATCATTCCTGGGCCTGGCAAGCTACTGTGCCTGATACATACAAGACTTTGCCACGGTGAGCACACCGCTAAGAGAACAAAACAAGGACGATTCATGGGAAACATCAAGAAGGCAGTTCAGAGAGCGAAGCTGTCACAGATATCGTTGGGCCAAGCACTATGCCAAATGCTGAGAGACTACAGAAACACGCCACATGGGTACACAGGAAAATGCCCGGCGGAGCTGGTACTGGGGAGGAGAAGCATAACAAGGCCGCCGCAAGTAGAAGGACAGACAGCATCAGGGCACGAGAACATAGCAGACAAAAACAAGTAGGTAAAGAGAAAAATGAAGGAATATGCGGTCACGCCACCAGGTCGCAACTACAAGAAGGAGACACTGTAGTAGTGCGACAGAAACAGCAACGGAAATCTGACAGCCTGTTCGCCCAAGAACCATTGACGATAACTGTGAGAAGTTGGCCTGGTATATGATGTTCACTAATTAAAGTGACCACCTTGTACCATGCCAAGCAACCCTTATGGTGTGGTTGTAAGTCAAACTTTTCAGACCAGCTGCCCTAGTGGTAGCGTAGGCTAAGCAGTCTTTGAGGCTAAACTCGTTTAGGCATGTAAAGCAAGCTGTTTTACCACATGTAACCCCCCTTTATACCAATGAAAGGACACCACACAGATATATATTCAAAATATATATGTATTTATTACTCAAAGTATCCCCTAGACTCTTTATGAGCACAGGAGCATAAATCGTTAAACAAGAAAGTATCACAATATACAGAAGTTGCACTTTATATGGATAGGCCCTGGTGGCCGCTCAAACCATATACTAAAATAGTGGTATAAGTACCACGAACAGGAAAGGGAAAAGGCCAAGGGCCTCTAGAAGCGCTGGGCCTACAAGGAGCTAACTTTAGTTAGTGACCAGGAGGTCCACGGGTCGCGTGTGCAGTGAGGAAAGTTACACGCGGGCTCCCATAGGTTTTCAATGAGTGCGTAAAAGTTCAAAAGTTGCTGCTAGAAGTGTCTTCTGGTTGGACTACGAAATCAAGACTTCAAACCTAGACACTAGAGATGTTACTCTACACTTGTGCACCGGAGTGCCAGCTTTACCTCACCCACAGGAAGCGGGTGCATAGGGCTCGAAGTGCGTCGGGTTTCGTCTATCTGTTCAATGGAGCCTGACGACAAAGATGCTGCAGGCGGTCGGTCCAGAAGAGATGCGGTGGATCCAAGGGTGGATCGGAAGTGTAGAAGACCTGTAAGCAGAGGGGACAGTGTTCACAGTCACTAGACAGGTGAAGAGGTGTAGCTTGTCTCTGCAGCCTCGTGGTCCCTGAAGGTCGACGACATCCAGGAGTCGGTTCACAAGCTGTCCCACGCAGGCTCTCGCTGTCGGCGGTGTCGGCGACTCAAAAGAAGCAAACAAGCCTTGGCAAAAGCAGGAGTCGCAGGAATCGAAGAAAGCTTGTAGCTCTGACCAGCAAGGTCAGAGGGGCTGCTCCTTTGGAGGGAAGCAGGGGCCAGTCTGGAGCAACCAGACCAGCATTGTAGTTTTCAAAAAGGTTCGCCAAGATGGCCACTAGCCAACGGGCCAGGGACCGGGTAGGCGCGTCGAGTCGCAAAGTGCAGAGGGGCCCCACGCAGATCGTGGAGATGCTGGAGGGCTCACCTTTGGTGCAGATGCTGCTCGGATGTTGGGTCTCTCAGGACCCAAAGCACAACTCGGAGGGAGCCTCTGTTGTCACGCTTGCAGCTTGTCGAGTGTCTTCCAAGATGGCTGGCTCCACGTGTCTCGGTGCCTCCACGGGTTCCTTCTTTGCAGGGACTGTGGATCGGGCGGTGAGAGGTCTGGAGGTCCAGTTCTTGTCGGTCTCTGGGCTCGGGCTCCAGCAGGAGGCGGCGGCAAAGCAGACGTCGATTTGCTGGATGGTGCTTGCGTTAGCAAGATGGTCACTCCCTGACCATAGGGGAGATTTCCTTCAGTCTTCTGTGCAGCAAAACGTCGAAGTTCCCGTCTTCTTCTTAGTTTCAAGTTGATTCCAGGATGGATGAACTCTTAGGACACAGCTCCTACCTTTAAGCGGATTCTAGGGGCTGGACTACCTGCTAGGTCCTTCCCTAAGGGTGGGACCAGGAAGGGGGGTGGTTACACCCCCAATCCTTTGTCCAGCTCGCCCCAGGTCTGGGGCTGGTGTGCCCCAGGACCGGTTTGAACTGGCATATGCAACTAGGCTCCTTGTGAGCCTCAGGCATGTCTGATTCTATTCAAGCCCTACCTGACCAATACACAAAATCCTGTCTGGGGTGGTGCTCGCACCTCCCCTGGCAGGAAACCCTTTGTCCACGTCTCCCAAGCTGGAAGGACTCCCAGCAGCAGGAGGGCAGACTTGTGTCGGTGGTGGCAGCGTCCATTTTGTGGAGCTGAGGCTATGTCTGATTTTACCCGGGTTTCAGGATCTGTACATGTCGTGTCCCTCTAGAAGGGTGGAATGCTAACCCCGTCACCAGAATTGGCGAGGGGTTAGTATTCCAATTCGTATGACACCTTACTCGACATGTTTTGATAAAGCCAAACCCAAGATAGCATTTACCGCGAGGTTCATAATGCACTTAAGAGTATATGGTATGGCGATATCTGGAAACGGTAGAAGAAAGTTGTTCCGACTACTGCAGACAGGCTCAGCTCATGCCAGAGCACCATCTCACATGAAACCAAGCACTCTGCCTTCAGGATTGTTAAGGCCTGCCATAGGAGTGACTTATAGGTTAACATGTGTGGATACACCAACTTACCCCAGCTGAGTGATCAGCCAGTTGTGTCAAATTGTTAGGCCAGGCCAGGGGTGGCACAATACACGCTTCTGCCCCTGGTAGGCCTTAGATACACCAATGCCCTGGGTACCTAGTGTACACTGGTACAGGGGCTCACAGGGTGATCCAGTTCCAATTGGTTATGCACCTAAAGTGCATAGTGTCAATTTAGTAGAGAGAACAGCAGGCTGGGGGTCTGATTAGCAGGCCCACAGCCTCAGTATGTCAAAAACCAGTGAAGCAAAAAGCAAAAATTTGGGGTGACCATAGGATAGCAGACCCTACTCTCCTACAATAACGAAGAAAAAGGGAACAATGATTACAGCAGAATCGGAAAGCAAACGAATAACGAGAAACAGTTCACACTTCAAAGGTCTAAAGGAAGAACTGGACGAAGAGCACGCATCAGGCACCGAAGAGACAAAGAAACTGGAGCGCTATGGAATGGGTCCAGCAGGCAACACAGGGCCAAAAGAAGACCCAGAACTGGAGACAAGGCCGAGAAGAGACATAACGAGACCAAAGAGACTGATAGAAGAAATGTGATACATCTCTCTGGGTACCATTCCATGTGTCACATCTGTACATATCACCTTACATTACTAATAACTATAGCTCGTCAAGGGAGCGAGCTCCGCCGGCTGCACTAAGTAATCCTGAGATTATCCTGTACCGGACACGCACTGCGTTCCGCTCTGCACACTAGCTGATGGCGGAAGCCCCGGTGCCTCGCAGATCGGACTCTGGCTGCTGACAGACGTGGGAGAGCTGAGCTGTGCGCTTGGGCGCCTGGGCCGAGACTTTGCGGAGGAGGAGGCCCGACGCCTTGGAGCCCGAGGCGGGAACGCGAAACTACTGTGGCTCGCGGGAGGCGAGGCCTGGGGGCGGGCGCTGGAGCGCGACCTACCAGCCGAGCTGCATGAGCGGAGCACCTTGGGCTGGCACTGGCGGGCCACTAGGGAGATACACCCCGTCAGCGAGAGAGCGAGCCTCGGAGGTCTCCGATGGGCTTGGTCTAGGTGAACCCTGCAGTCGCGGCCGCCATTTTGTGGGCAAGATCGGTGACTGGACGGCGGCGACTTGCGGAGGAGGCCCGCCTTGCCGAGCCTGGGGACGACCCTGAGGAGGGGCGCACGTGCAGCGAGAAGGGCCTGAACGACGCTGCTGCGAATCCAGGTGGACGGTTGAGGTAGGCGAGTGCCCCCCCCTGAGATCTGCGGCCTGGCGGTGGGGGCGTGGGGCGCGGGTGCGACAATCCCCCCCCCTTGCATAGCGACTAGATTTGAAGAGCGACGCCTGCGCGGGGGGGGACCGCGCTGTGCCCCTCCCTGCCCCGTCTTGGATGAGATCGTGTCCCCTCTGTGGCATCGGCTGGCGGCCGAGACCGGGCGGGCTGCGGGTCTCTGTTGGCTGCGCCCCGCCTGCCTTATCGTTTGGGACATAACTTGTGCACCCGCCGGGCCAGACGCATGTCTCTGATGCCCGCGGAACATTGGCCGGGCGCGATGCCCTGAGCACGCCTAACAAAGACGAGACGACACGGAGGTGCCCCTGATCCCCTCCTTAACGCGGTGCCTTCGCCCTGCAGCGCGAGTGATGTGAGGCGCAGCGCAATTCTCCTGGAAGTGGAAAGCGAGGCAGGCATCTACACTAGCTGCGGGCAGATCGGAGACGAGGGCGAAGCAGCGAGGTATGCGACCAGGGCACAGCGGAGTGGGGACAAGGACCTCGAGGGGCACCTGAGTGCGGGTGCTCCGAGGACGGCGCTGCGATTCCGCACACCGCCACCTGATCCTGAAGTGGCACGGCTGTAGCTGACCTGCCGTGGCACACGGAGTCGAGCCTGAGGCACTGGGGGCTGAGTCTTCTGCACCTTCTCGGCCGGACTGGGTGGCTGGGAGAGGAGGTGACCTTCTGTCGCCACACATCCCCTTGAGGGGTCTAGTGCCACTGAGGTAGGCGAGTCTCGAGCACTGGTGCACAGCGGGACCCACAGTATAATCCGGCCGGTGGGCACGCTTGAGGTGCTGCGATGGGAGGGAAAAACGATGCCAAGCAGCCCAAACTCACCTTCGACCACAAACGTCAGGCTAAACAGCACGCGGCGGACCTGGAGTCGGCGGAGTCCTCCTCGCAAGGCACTAACTCTGATGTGGACTTCAGGGCTCTGATGCTGGAGGTCCGGTCGAGCCTCAAGAGCATTAACACTAAGCTGGACGCCATGTCCTCACAACTGGACTCGGTCAAAAAACAGGTGGACACTCACGAGGCCAGACTAGACAGCCTGGAGAACGGGCACACCGAGTGCTGCGAGTTCCAACAAGATACCAAGAGAACCCTCACCGCTGTTGAGAAGGAGCTGGAGTTCCTCCGGGCTAAGACAGACGATTTGGAAGCCCGCTCTCGTCGATCCAACATCCGCATAACAGGCATTCCGGAGACAACGAACACTAGGAGGATGGAGGTGTACGTGTCCGACCTGCTTCACGAGGTCTTTGACCCAGCGCTCTCACAGGTCTTCACGGTCGAAAGGGCGCACAGATCGCTTGGAAAGAAGCCGCCGGTGGGAGCGGCGCCGCGCCCCATCCTCGCTAAGATCCTGAATTTCCAGGACAGAGACCTTATCCTGCGCTTAGCCCGAGAGAAAGGAAAGATCACGCATAGGGGCAACAGCATCTCCTTCTACCCCGATTTTACGCCTCTGGTGCAAGCCGCCCGGAAAGAATTCTTGCCGGCCAAAAAACTGTTAATTCAAGCAGGCATTCAATACTCACTGCTCTATCCTGCAAAGTTGAGGGTGTCGCATGAAGGCACCACACATCATTTCACAGACGCCAAAGCGGCCTTGAAGTTTGCAAAACATATTGGGAGTGCGGGGGCTAGAAGAAAGTCGCCAAGAGCAGGGGAAGGAGACGGCCATCTGAGTGACAATGACTGACTCAATGGGAAATGAGTGAAGTGCACTATACCCACAGACTGTGTCCCCCGGAGGGTCAACCCGAGACCTCCTTCGGCCCACGGCTGCCCATACGGCCTGTTTCTGATTCCAGGGTGGCGCAAAGATGGTGCTGCTGCTCTACGTGCTCTGTTGCTGGCACAAGTTAAAACAGTGGGGCTCTGCCGGGGTGAGGGTCATGAACTGGGTGTGATGACCAACGCTGATGCTGTGTATGGACGTTTATAGTGCAGCCACCCTGTGCAAACGGGGGTGTACTCTAGGAGCACCACGCCCCCATGGGGTGTCTCCCACTGTTATTGAGTTTAGTATGCCAACACGCTAGGTGTGTATTTCGAGGGGTTCTGCCACAACCTGATTGGGGGGTTGGTGCGGGTGGGGGGTGGGGGGGGGGGGAGTTGTGGAGTTTAAAGTTATTCATGTTCAGGTACGATGGAAATGGTTTCTTACAGCGAGTCAGGGGTATGTCTTATCCTTACACAGGGTGCACATCCCAGTTAGGGAACACCATGCTGTCCGGCAGCACTGCACATACTACGCGGAGCGGGTGGCGGGATGACGAGCGCCAGGATACTGACATGGAACATTAGAGGGCTCGGGGACTACAAGAAGGCTAGATTAATGCACGGGTTCCTCTCCAGGCACAAGGTAGACATATGCTTCCTCCAGGAGACGCATCTTAACTCTGTTCCATCACCTAGATTGAAACACTCACGGTGGGCACGGGTATACTCCGCCATTTACTCTAACTACTCCAGAGGGGTGGCGATCCTAATTCGCAGTGGGCTGGACTGGTTAGAACACCGCACTATACTGGACACAGAGGGTAGGTACGTTATAACACATGGCACACTCCAGGGGAGACCATTGACACTGGTGGCCGTATATGGCCCTAATGCAGATGACCCAGACTTCTTCAGAGCTGTATGGGCCCAGATCACGCTACTAGAATGTTCGACAATCATCCTGGGGGGAGACTTCAATGTGGTGCTCAATGATGAGTTAGATCGCAGAGGCGCTGGGGGGCCCACGCACACTGGGGCCCGTCAGGCTCTCGTAGACATTATGGAGGAGGGGTTGTTGATTGATGTGTGGAGATCCAGGCACCCAACTGTCACCGCGGGGACATGCATAACTAGTCAGCATGCCGCTTGGTCTTGCCTGGACTATTGGCTGGTGTCGCCAGATGTGGCTTCCTGGGTGGTGGAGGTGAACATTCAGGCTAGGTCGCTCTCAGATCATGCCCCCTGCTTACTGGAGATAACAGTGCCAGATGCCCCTCCACGCGCCTTCTCCTGGCGGTTACCCCCTCATGCGCTTACCGACTCCGCCTTCACTGAAGAGATCAGGGCAGACATTGAGAAATACTTTGCAGACAACGCGGGGTCGGTGTCCACTGAGGCTGTCCTATGGGATGCGTTTAAGGTGGTGATCCGCGGCCTGTGCATCTCGAGACAGGCGCGTGTCCTCAAAGCAATCCGCCAGACCCTTGGCCAGTCGGAGAGGGAGCTGCGAGAGTTGAACTGGCGGTACAGATGAAGGCCAAGCTGTTGACATTCAACGAAGAGGCAGAGCGCGAGGTGGCATTCCTGGGCAAACACGCAAGGGCACGTACATACGGGGAGGGGGACAGACCGAGTAGGACCCTGGCGAGGCTCATATCGCCACGCGCACAATCAAACTATATCCACTCCATTAGAAGCAGAGAGGGGAAACTCATTGTCGGACAGGAAGAGGTCCTTAGCACATTTTCAGAGTTTTACTCGTCCCTATATACCTCACGGCAGACTACCGCTCCGGAAGCACTGGATGAATTCCTGGACTCCATAGCCATAGTCTGGTTTAACGACTCCCATCGTCGGTATATGGATGCCCCATTCACCGCCAAAGACATAGCGCAGGTGATAATGAGCATGCCCGCATACAAAGCCCCGGGTCCGGGTCCGGACGGTCTGACGACGGCCTTTTATAAGGCCTATGTTGAAGAACTGGCCCCCAGACTTTATTCTGTCTTTGCCGAGGCCCTGGAGTCGGGCTCCCTGCCCGAATCGATGCGCGAAGCATTAATAATAACGCTGCTGAAGCCGGACAAGGATGGCCAGGTGTTGGACTCGTACCGTCCCTTATCACTAATTAACGTCGATGTTAAAATCTACGCTAAAATCATCGCGGACCGGCTGCAGCCCCAGCTTCCCATGGTGGCACTGCCCGATCAATCCGGGTTTATCCCAGGCCGAGCTACGTCGCTGTGAGAAGTTTGCCTGGTATATGATGTTCACTAGTTAAAGTGACCACCTTGTACCATGCCAAGCAACCCTTATGGTGTGGTTGTAAGTCAACCTTTTCGGACTAGCTGCCCTAGTGGTAGCGTAGGCTAAGCAGTCTTTCAGGCTAAACTCGTTAAAGCGTGTTAAGCAGGCTGTTTTACCAAATGTAACCCCCTTTTATACCAATGAAAGGACACCACACAGATATATATTCAAAATATATATGTATTTATTTCTCAAAGTATCCCCTAGACTCTTTATGAGCACAGGAGCACAAATCGTTAAACAAGACAATGTTATAATACACAGAAGTTGCACTTTATATGGATGGGCCCTGGTGGCCACTCAAACCATATACTAAAATAGTGGTATAAGTACCACGAACAGGAAAGGGAAAAGGCCTAGGGCCTCTAGAATCACTGGGCCTACAAGGAGCTAACTTTAGTTAGTGACCAGGAGGTCCACGGGTTGCGTGTGCAGCGAGGAAAGTCACACGCGTGCTCCCATAGGTTTTCAATGGGTGCGTAAAAGTTAAAAAGTTACTGCAGAATGGGTCTTCTGGTTGGACTACGATCTCAAGATTCGAAACACAGACACTAGAGATGATTCTCTACACTTGGGCACCGGAGTGCCAGCTTTACCTCACCCACAGGAAGCGGGTGCATAGGTCTCGAAGTGCGTCGGGTTACTTCTATCGATTCAATGGAGCCTGATGACAAAGATGCTGCAGGCGGTCGGTCCAGAAGAGCTGCGTTGGATCCAAGGGTGGATCGGAGTTGTAGAAGACCTGAAAGCAGAGGGGACAGTGTTCATAGTCACTAGCCAGTGACCGGCGTGGCACCAGGTAGGTACCAGGCGATGTCGGGTGCAAACAGGTGGTTAGGTGTAGCTTGTCTCCGCAGCCACGTGATCCCTGAAGGTCGACGACGTCCAGGAGTCGAGTCACGAACTGTCCCACGCAGGCTCTCGCTGTCGGCGGTGTCGGCGACTCGAAAGAAGCAAACAAGCCCTGGCAAAGGCAGGAGTCGTGGAAAGAGAGGAAAGCTGATTGTTCTGACCAGCAAGGTCAGAGGGGCTGCTCTTTTGGAGAGCAGCTAGGGCCAGTCTGGAGCAACCAGACCAGCGTCGTTAGTTTCAAGTTTCGTCGCCAAAATGGCCACTAGCCAACGGGCCAGGGACCGGGCAGGCGCGTCGAGGTGCAAAGTGCAGAGGGGCCCCACACAGATCGTGGAGATGCTGGAGGGCTCACCTTTGGTGCAGATGCTGCTCGATGGTTGGGCTTCTCAGGACCCAAAGCACAACTTGGAGGGAGCCTCTGTTGTTGCGCTTGCAGCTTGTCGTCGGTCTTCCAAGATGGCTGGCTCCAAGTGTCTCGGTGCCTCCACGGGTTCCTTCTTTGCAGGGACTGTGGATCGGGCGGTGAGAGGTCTGGAGGTCCAGGTCTTGTCGGGCTCTGGGCTCCGGCTCCGGCTGGAGGCGGCAGCAAAGCAGACGTTCAATAGCTGGTTGGTGCTTGCGTTAGCAAGATGGTCACTCTCTGACCATAGGGGAGATTTCCTTCAGTCCTCTGTGCAGCAGAGCGTCGAAGTTCCCGTCTTCTTCTTGTGGTTAAGTTGATTCCAGGATGTCTGAAGTCTTAGGACACAGCTCCTACCTTTAGCGGATTCTAGGGGCCGGACTACCTGCTAGGTCCCTCCCTAAGGGTGGGACCAGGAAGGGGGGTGGTTACACCCCCAATCCTTTGTCCAGCTCGCCCCAGGTCCAGGGCTGGTGTGCCCCAGGACCGGATTGAACTGGCATATGCACCGAGGCTCCTTGTGAGCCTCAGGCATGTCTGGTTTCTTTCAAGCCCTACCTGACCAATACACAAAATCCTGTCTGGGGTGGTGCTCGCACCTCCCCTGGCAGGAAACCCTTTGTCCACGTCTCCCAAGCTGGAAGGACTCCCAGCAGCAGGAGGGCAGACTTGTGTCGGTGGTGGCAGCATCCATTTTGTGGAGCTGAGGCTATGTCTGATTTTACCCGGGTTTCAGGTACTGTACATGTCGTGTCCCTCTAGAAGGGTGGAATGCTAACCCCGTCGCCAGAATTGGCGAGGGGTTAGTATTCCAATTCGTATGACACCTTACTCGACATGTTTTGATAAAGCCAAACCAAAGATAGCATTTAACCGCGAGGTTCATAATGCACTTAAGAGTATATGGTATGACGATATCTGGAAACAGTAGAAGGAAGTGGTTCCGACCACTGCAGACAGGCTCAGCTCATGCCAGAGCACTATCTCACATGGAACCAAGCACTCTGCCTTCAGGATTGTCAAGGCCTGCCATAGGAGTGACTTATAGGTTACCAGGTGTCCCATTTAAGGTTAGGTATAGGTATACTACACCTAAGTAAGAGGTGGTTACACCAACTTACCCCAGCTGAGTGATCAGCCAGTTGTGTCAAATTTGTTAGGCCAGGCCAGGGGTGGCATAATACATGCTTCAGCCCCTGGTAGGCCTTAGATACACCAATGCCCTGGGTACCTAGTGTACACTGGTACAGGGGCTCACAGGGTGATCCACTTCCAATTGGTTATGCACCTAGGGTGCATAGTGTCAATTTAGTTAAAGAGAACAGCAGGCTGGGGGTCTGATTAGCAGGCCCACAGCTTCAATATGTCAAAAACCAGTGAAGCAAAAAGCAAAAATTTGGGGTGACCATAGGATAGCAGACCCTACTCTCCTACAGTCGCACAACCTCAGAACGATATTTTCAATCTTACACTATCTACATCCTTCCATACAGGCAGCGGTAATTTTTTAGACGCTACAAAGGCGTTTGATTCGCTGGAATGGCCCTACCTTTTTAGGATCCTCTTCGTCAACTCGATTCGATTACTATACGATGCGCCCAGGGCGCGGGTGTGTGTGAACGGGCTGATATCCCAGCCGTTTGCTATCTACCGCGGGACTAGGCAGGGCTGCCCCCTATCCCCGCTACTCTTTGCCATTGCCATGGAGCCTCTTGCGGACAGAGTCAGACAGCATCACACGGCAAGGGGCATCGGATTTAGCTCCCGCAGCTTGCTGATCTCCCTATACGCGGACGATGTCACGCTGTATGTCACCAACCCCGCCGAGAACTTAAACCCTCTGCTGAGAGAGTTTGTCCGTTTCGAAGGTCTAGCAGGGGTATCCATCAACTGGTCCAAGTCTGTCGCTTTCCCCTTGACGGATACCACAACGGAGGTGCTGTCTGATTACGCCCTGCGCTGGGAAGCTGACGCCGTCAAATATTTGGGGGTCTGGATCAGCCGGAACTTAAACGATCTTTGGTCTCTGAATTTTGGCAGGGCGGTGGACTGGTTGGAAGGGAAGATAGAACTGTGGAACCGGCTCCCCTTGTCTCTGGTTGCTAGAATAGCCCTAGCGAAAATGGTGGTTCTTCCCAAATTTTTATATCTATTCGTAAACCTTCCAATACCTCTAACTGTGCATTTTCACACCCGGGTGCGGGCCCTGTTGTTGACGTTGGTCTGGGCTGGTGGTCAGGCGAGGGCGTCTTGGGCGCTTCTCACACTCCCGCTGAGGCAGGGTGGACTGGGGGCCCCAGATATGCAACTATACTCACTATGTGCGCAAGCACAATTTCTACATTTTTGGGCTTTTCCCACCCCTTGTCAACCGCATGTTGCGGTAGAGCTGGTCGCCGCGGCTCCGTTGCCGCTGAGTGTGGCGTTGTAAGAGAGGGCGCCGCGCCCATCAAAAGATGTGGACACGGTGGCAATGCTCCGATGGACGTGGCGGGAGCTGCAGAGGAGGGCGAAACTCCCACTTCTCTATGTGCCGGCCATTCTCTTGCGAGGCAATCCAATGATGCCCTGCCTACAGGACAGCGGGGGCGCCATCACTATTAAGGGGAGGCCCCTGCACACCTTTGCTGACATCTACCCCAAGGGCACCTTCAGGGAGCCCGGTTCTGGAGGGACGGACCCACCCGAGTCCTTTTCCGACCTCTTCACTTACTATAAGCTCAAAGAATCCTGTAAAGCACTGTGGCCTCAGTTTCCGGAGGAACCCCCACAGCTCCTAGCGCTACAAAACTTGCTCTCGAGGGCATCTCCCAAAAAACTGGTGTCCCGGCTATATAACTGTATGCAGGAACAATCCCCTGTTGTGGTACCTACTTCCATGCACGCATGGAATGCGGAGTTGGACGATCCCTTGTCGGAAGAGCAGTGGGCCTTCTGCTGCAGGCAGCTGACGGAACTATCGCCTAATTACAGGCTGCGCCTGGTGCACTTCAAGTTCTTACACAGATACTATCGTACACCAAAGTCGTTGCACCGCATGGGCCTTAGGGACGACGATACGTGCTGGAAATGCGGATCCGAAAATGCCTCTTTTCTGCACGTTGCGTGGAGCTGCCCGAGGCTCGAGGAGTACTGGTCACACATTTTTGCTGCTATTAACCAAATTTTACTCAGAACCGATGCGCCGACTCCGCACCGCGGGTTATTGGGGTACGTTCAAGATACTGCACCGAAGAACAGGAAATTACATGCACTATTACTCCTCTATGCTAAGAGGCAGGTGGCGATGCGCTGGGGTCGCAGATCGCTGCCTAAGTTCTCCGAGTGGGTGAAGGACGTGACGTATGGGAACACACAACTCGAGCGCTATTGGGACTTGATGCCAGCTGCCTCCCGGCCCAGGGATGTCTGGGAGCCATTCCTGCAGTGGTCGCGAGAAAGAGCAAGCTCCCCTAAGTCCCCACGTTCGGGGTCTGGAGAGGTCTCTGATGACATGGGCTGACGCTGTTGGGCGGGGGGTTGCGTTTGCTTGTGCCGCTGGGCCCGGTGCACTTCCACATTACATCGACACCCCCTGAGGGCGGAGGGAATTGGCTTGTGCCTTGTAATCTGGGGGGTGCATTGCCGTGACATGCCTGACCCAGAGTCCGTATTCTACTGTGTGTGGGCCTGCGCGTCCCGAAAGTTATTGCAGTCCAGACTATATGTGTATTCCTCTCTTTGCTGCCGTGTCCACATACTAACTCTGGGGTATCTCCTTTGTAGATGTTGACCCTCTCTTGCTGGAGAATTCAGATTGGTTTCTCCTATGCTGCTCTCCGTTCATACCATCGTTTGTTTTGTTTCTGTTTATCTAAAAGTTAATTTAGGTGTAAAAAGAAAATGCTAATTGTGTACATGGTATTTTACAGTGTCACATTGGGTTTGAGATTACATGTGTCTGATGACGCCGTGAAAGTACGCAACTGTAATGTCATGGATTTGCTAACCTGAATAAACAAATTTAAAAAAAAAAAAAAAAAAAAAAACTATAGCTCGTCAAGATGTCGCATGTCTGAGAGTTGGCTAGTATTTGTCATCACATTTTTGTGACAAAGGGGGGAGATGTAGTGTCCTGGAAGTGGACACTAGGACCTGGGGATGGGCGATGGCCAGGAAGGTCATCGGACACCACATCCGGTCAGGGGGCGTGGACACACTCACAACGAGGGCAAGGGGACAGCAGGAAGGTCAGCGGACATGCGATCTGTATGCCAAGTAAATAAATAAAGAAGTACGAACGCTTACCTGTGTGTCGTGATCCTTTACTGTGGAGCGACACAACAGTATGCTCTGCACAGCATGAGTGTCTGTTTTGTTTGTGCTCTTTGGCTGCTGATTGCCATATTTATTTGGTACACTGCCACACTTGGCTTGTATGGTTCTAGTTCCCCTTTTATATGTAAGTGTTGCACTTCAGCTGCTCAAACACTGTCCGCAGGATTGTACTGATGGCCGTCTCGCCTAATGGGGAAATGCTTCTACCAGTGCTGTTTTTGCGAGGTGCTGTGAGTCAACCGCTACGTGGCGCTGTAGGTGCTTTGGCTATCTCGCTCTGGAGTCACCGGGATTAATCATGGGGACCGGAGTTGGTCCTGTCGTTGCGGCTGGATGAGAACCCTTCCTTTCCTCGGGGATGTGGTGCGATACAATAAGCCACCGCTAGGGGCACTGCAGTTGCTTCGTGCGTGCTGTGACGATGACCTGCAGCGGCAAGAAGGTCGTGAACCAGAGAGCTTCCCGCCCCCGCTAGGCCACAGCACCGTGTTGCGTTGGATCCGCGCACTGGGGAGAGTGCGGAGGTGAATGCTGGTTGGTGCGCCATCCTTTGTCTGCTTACCACGCTCCGGCTGCAGGGAGCGATCCTTGCCACAACCCTTTAGTGCGCCTGCAGCTCTTCTGAATGCAGTGAAGATGGGGCAGTCAAGCGCTCCGGCGGTGCGGTGTGGCTCCGGTGGCAGTTGTCAGACATCAGGTATCGCCTTAGCGCTGCGCTTTCCAGAGTTCGATCGCCTGCCCAGTGGCGGCACCAATGCGCTCTGCTGCGAACTGTCTCTCTTTGTTTCTTTCACAGCGGTGGGATTGCCGGTATGAGATCGGGGAAACACGCATGTGCAGGCGGCTGCAGGCGGACACCTTAGAGGAGTTGCAGCCATGCTACGCTTCAGCAGGAGCTCTGCCTCACCTCGAGGGGACCCCGGGACGCTTCCTTTTCTTATCCGGTGCAGATCCGGCAGGCAGGGCAACCCATGTATGCCTCAGGGCTGTGTACGCTTTGCGGGTCAGAAGCACAGCTTCCTCCGGCGCGGCGCTAGCAGTGGCGCTTCCTCTCGCGCCTTTGCTGGTCCCTCACTGACCTCTCCCAGCTGGGCTGGCTGGTGCCAGGGCTGCAGCGACGGCAGTATGTCGGCGTCTGCGGTGCCAGTATGCACACCGGGTGACCTACGTCCGCCCCAGCAAGACCTCGGCTGTCGTGCTGGCGATATGCCTGTGTAAGTCTTCCGGCAGGCTGCGCTGATCATCCAGGGCAGCAGGCACACAGGTTCAGACCCGCCTCATCGCCATTGTTGTGTTGTGGGCTCTAGGCCCACATACTGCAGAAGGACGGACACAGACACGGTGGTGATGATTATTTTACTGGCCACGAGCGCGTGCACCCGGGCCCTTTTATTAGCATGCTCACGTCACTCATGGCGCCTGTGAGGGATGCATGTGGGGTGCTAGTGTGCCCACTCCCATAGGGGAGTGGCTATAAACTCTATGCCTGTCAAGACACTAGAACGTGTCTCGCAGGATATAACACTCACCTACTGTATGATGATGCTAATTGGGGGCACAGCCGCCCGCTCCGACACTGCAGTGCGTGACCTAAGCCCTGGTCACCAAACGTGGTGGCCCTGCGAGGCCCGTCTCTCCTCACTGCCCAGGTCGTCAGCCCCTCCGCCCATCAGATTTCCTCTTCGGCGAACGTTTGTTCCCTTCTCTTTTGTGATGACGTCCATTCTCCTTTCACAGAGATGAGGCCTGGCTGCCGGCTAGGGGGGATGGTGTATTCGTCTCTTCTCTACCAGTCGATTTCCCCCGGTGCAGACATCCCCCTCGACAGCTTGGTCTCACCAACGGGTATTTCTTCTCTCTACTGCGGGGGGAGGTTTTGCTTATTTGGGCCTGATGCCCCCTATTTATCCCCCCTCGCTTTTTCCAGCTCGCCCCAGATTGGGGGGGGGGGGGGGGTCCGAGCTCGCATTGGGTGACCAATCCTTGTCGCCCCCTTCTAGCATGATATGCAGATGGGCAGGGAGGGGCCTCCCACCTCCGGATGGCGTTTTCCCCGGGCACCTACTGGGTTCGGCTTCACCTTCCCAGGCCTAAGTTACGTCCGTTCCCACGCGCTCTCTTTGGAGCTTGCAATAAAGTTGACACAGTATCGTACTAGCAGAGAGGGTTTCCATTATTCGAAACTAGTGAAAGAAACTTCAACTAAATTTCTCATCGTCAATGCAAAGTCATTTTTACTCAAAGGAAATGATGAATAATTAAATGCATTTTGAGGCCTACATGGAAGCTTGCTGTATGTGATTAATTACGGAAATTTCAAAACATTTCAATAAATAGGGAAATTATTCAATTTTCTCATTGCAATTTTACTATTTCATTAAAATTATTATGCAAACAACCCTTTAGTCTTCAGACAGCATTAACTCAATTGTAAACCCTTTTAATACATGACATTTCTCTCGACATTTGAAATTGCACATTTTGATGTCAGTGCTGCTACGCGATTAGGAACCATTTTATTATTCTTCACCCTAAGTAAATCCATTTTTTTTAACTAATTGAGCACTCATCTTAGCCTTTTCATAACTACATTTGTTAAAGCTGCACCATTACGTCTCGTTTCCGAGATATTTATAAGTGTTCATAGCACATTATCAACCTTAAATTTCATTTACATTGTTAGTTTCTCTCTTTCTCATGTTTAATTTTTATCTCACTTTTTAGATTGCAACCTTACTGCATGCTTTTATGATGCAGATTGGACTCTCACGTGATTTACAAGTCACACTGTTAGTCATGTTTCTTAAGTATGTGTTAATATCACACTATCTAATGAGCAGGATTTGATCGAGATATATCATGTAATAATAATTGTGCTCCATCAACAGAAATACAGAGAATACACTTCCACTATCTGTGGGAGCTGCCCTCACCGTCCATCTTGTGCTGTGCTGCCTCAAGGGAATCTAGAATGGATCCCACGGGACCGAGTACTCAATCACACAGCGTTATACCCCTATAGATGTACCACACATGACATAGACACAGTTGGCTCAAGGTGCTGGGTGTCACACAAAGTGGAACTCTACGTAACTGGTTCAGTGTTTCAAACACTGAACGATACAGATATAAAAAAGCGTCTGGTCAATTATAAGATCACAAAAACACATTATGTTTCCTCCATTTATTTATACGCTAAACTTGGGACATGGGCAGTAGTCATTTGGTAATTATGGGGGCACACTTGGCATGCCATTCCAGGTCAAAGGACATACATAGGCCTATGTGTCCACACAAGATTAGCATGATAATGAACCAAAATAAGTCAGGATACCAGGTACTCATGCAGTTGAGCACTCAGGGCAGTTTTATATCCTCCGATTGCATGCTACTCCAAAAAGCTTCCCCCAACTATTTTCAAAAACCCACATGAAAGTCTGACCGGGAATTAAAACTTTCATTTGTTCCTTCTTTTTTGTTTTAAAGATTTGCTCCATACCTCCATCCTCTGTATGCCTAATTTCTCTGTGAATAGCATACTCTTAAGTCACATGCCTGTCTTCGTTAATCTCATTGATAATATTTCTGCAAATCACTTGCACCTCATTTCATTGATCACAACCTCCCTTTTTGAAACCAAACCGACCCCTGCCCCCTCACATCTACCACAGAGCTGCGGCCGCAATCGCACCCGAACTACAATGCACCATCAACACCACCTTCAAAACAGGCACCTTCCCAGATGAATGGAAGCGTGCAGAAGTCAGACCCTTGCTCAAGAAGCCCACAGCTGACCCCACCGACCTCAAGAACTATCGGCCCATCTCGCTCCTCCCCTTCGCAGCCAAAGTTGCAGAGAACACAGTCAACAGGAAACTGACAAGATTCATTGGAGAGAACGCCGTCCTCGACACGTCCCAATCCGGAAGGACCACAGACTCAAGTAAGAGCTTTTGAAGGCCAGCACCTAAATATTATTTCATGGAACATTGCGGGGACTAAGTCAAAATTAAACAACCCGGAATGGGGTAGATTTGTGGAAAGTAGTCATATATGTCTTCTGCAAGAGACCTGGGCAACTGAGCAGTACTACAGGGTGGGGTACACCACATTTAGTATTGAAGCTAGACACTCGACAGCTGGTAGACCTGCAGGAGAATTGCTAATATGGGTTAAGTCAACTTTGAGTTGTAAAATGAAACAGCTAAACATAGGATCACAGGAAGTTCTTGGTCTAGATATTATTTCATCAAAAGGGAACATGCACTTGTGGTTAATTAATCTTTATAACCAGTTCAGTAGTCCCCACGAGGACTCGGACACCATATCAACACTGATCGGATTTCTTGATAACTCATGTAAAGGATATTATCTTATTGTAGCCGGAGACTTTAATACGATCCATGAACCTATTGACTATGTACAAGACCTAGTACAGGAGGAAGAGCAAGCCAGAGGATTAAGTAAGCTTCAGATACTGGCACTGGAAAGAATTATAAAGGTTGGACAGCAAGTATTGTCTTTTACACTTGCTTACAGCGTTCGCGCATGTAATGGGCGGACATCCTCGGATGCAGAGGCCAAAACTACGTTAAAAAGGGGCAGTATCAAGAGTAGAATTGATTTTTTCATGGTAGATCTTGACCTATGGTCTAATATTAGCGATATGACTGTCCTAGATGGAGAGGACAGTGATCACAATTCATTGTTTCTGGATCCATCAGGTATTATCCTCCCACAGCATCAAACAAGTTTTGTAGCAGCACCTGTTATTACATCTAATAATAAAAGAAGAATAAAATGGCCTCAGATGATTACTGATGAGACGCTCCTACCGAAAATTTATAAAGAGGTGGCTGATGCCCTAGTTGTATTGGGCAATCAGACATATAATAATGTTACCATGATGTCTACTTTTCTGCACCTATCCTCTAACATTAAGGCTATCGTTAGTAGACAGTGTAACACTAAATTAATTACTAACAACGCTGCTCCACGGTATAACGAAGATTGCAAGCGTATCAAAATAGGTCTATCCCTGGCAGTCAAAAAAGAATAAGGGCTGATATAACTAATCTAAGAAGAGCCTATAAGAGAGCACAGGGTGAGGCAAAAAGGACCTGGGAGGAAGAAAACTGGCACATATTAGTGGAGGCAAAAAGGAAGAAGGACTCCCAGACATTCTGGCATTTACTATCCAAAGTGCTATGCAAACAAATGATGGACGGAATGCTGAATAAATCATACATTCACCCCCAGTCAAGAGATCTGGGTTAAATCCATCGTTCTTTTGCTCACCATGCCACCCCAGTTTGGACCCAGCCATATGCAAATCAGTCTTGGCCCTGTGCCTCATGGGAACAGTCCAGACCGAACTGCCAAGCCAGGTCCTCCCTGGACCGGAAACAAGCATCCTGGGACCGGTTTCCAGGTATTACCCTTCATCAGCCAGGCTAGCTTGAATCCAGTGGCACAGTGAGCAAGGGACCCATGTCTGGGCATACCCATCCCACTTAGGGTGAAAAGTGCTAGGCAAAAAAATGATGGACGGAATGCTGAATAAATCATACATTCACCCCCAGTCAAGAGATCCGGGTTAAATCCATCGTTCTTTTGCTCACCATGCCACCCCAGTTTGGACCCAGCCATATGCAAATCAGACTTGACCCTTTGCCTCATGAGAACAGTCCAGACCGAACTGCCAAGCCAGGTACTCCCTCGACCGGAAACAAGCATCCTGGGACCGGTTTCTGGGTATTAGCCTTCATCAGCCAGGCTAGCTTGAATCCAGTGGCACAGTGAGCAAGGGACCCACATATGGGCATACCTATCCCACTTAGGGTGAAAAGTGCTATGCAAACAAATGATGGACGGAATGCTGACTAAATCATACATTCACCCCCAGTCAAGAGATCTGGTTTAAATCCATCGTTCTTTTGCTCACCATGCCACCCCAGTTTGGACCCAGTTGCTCTCCGTGTCACTGGAATCAAGCTATCCTGGCTGAAGAGGGGTGAAACCCCGAAACCGGTCCTAGGAGGCTTGTTTCCAGTTCAGGGAGGACCTGGCTTGGCAGTTCGGGCTGGACTGTTCCATTGAGGCACAGGGTCAAGACTGATTTGCATATGGCTGGGTTCAAACTGGAATGGCATGGTGAGCAAAAAAATGATGAATTTAGGCCCAGATCTCTGTACTGGGGTGAATATATGACATTGTTCTGCATTCTATCCATCAACTGTTGTTTTTAGGTCTCGCCTGACCCAGCGCATGCGCTGGTCTGGCGAGACTTATTGAAAGGGCTCCAAAAAGTTCTACCAGGCCAGCCTAGAGCTACAGTGCATGTGCGCCGGCGCGCGCGCTGCGTTTTACCGCAATTACTTTCACTTTCACGGCCGCAAGGCCGCTTTGATGTTGATCACGATCGCAATCGCGATCAGTTTCACTTTCGCGGCCACAAGGCCACTTGGCATAGCCAATAGGTCTCGATTTTGGGACCTTATAAGTATTTAGTTACGCAACTGTTGCATGGCTAAACACTTATAAGGTCCCAAGGGCGAGACCTATTGGCTATGCCAATGCTTGTTGCATTTGTCGCCCGAGTGGGACGGGTATGCCCAGACGTGGGTCCCGTGCTCTCCATGCCATTGGAATCAAGCTATCCTGGCTGAAGAGGGGTGAAACCCCGAAACCAGTCCTAGGATGCTTGTTTCAAGTCCAGGGAGGACCTGGCTTGGCAGTTCGGGCTGGACTGTTCCCATGAGGCACAGGGTCAAGACTGATCTGCATATGGCTGGGTTCAAACTGGAATGGCATGGTGAGCAAAAAAACGATGGATTTAGGCCCAGATCTCTGTACTGGGTTGAATGTATGACATTGTTCTGCATTCTGTCCATCAACTGTTGTTTTTGCATTTACTATCCAAAGGGCTTAAACAGCCAGTTAGTGAAACAGATTTTTATTTACAACCCAAAGTGTGGGAAGAACATTTTCAGAGATCGTTCTCAGGGGTAGTGCCCATGCTGGAGAATGATGCAGCTTTGTTAGGTAGGGATTCCCATATAGAGTACCGAGCAGAAGTATATTTTTCTCTAGAGGAGATAGTAAATGCGATTACTTCACTGCAATCTGGGAAAGCACCAGGGCTAGATAGACTACCAGGTGATCTATACTGTTCAGAACCCAGTATATGGGGCCCCTTGCAACACATAGTTTTTTCTACTATCTCACGTGGTGGGGATATCCCTGAGTCATGGAAAGGTGCTGAAATACTTCCCATAATTAAACAAGCATTGGCATAGCCAATAGGTCTCGCCTTTGGGACCTTATAAGTGGTTAGTCATGCAGCAAGGGTAGGAGAGGACTAGGGCAGTGCGCTCAGGTCCTCTACTCATAGAGGGCAGGGAAGAGGTAGACTAGCTCGTGAGTAGGCGCACGGATTCACATTGAGGGTACTTGCCCATTGAGGGTAAGACTTGGGGCTGATCTCCAGAGCCCACAAAGTACATACACATTAGTATATACTTATATATTTTAGTATATATACAAGAGGTCTTGAATGCTTGACCTAAAAATACTGCCACTCCTGCCCGCCCTAGCAGACAGGTACACATCAGTAACCTATGCATCTAACTTGGTGCTTTTTTCATCTCTTGTGCTTTACTGTGTATGACTGCTGACTGCTGCTGAATATTTGCTGCTTTTTGTTACTTTTTTTTTTGCTTCTTGACGTGTTGCATTTCCTCCTGATTGTAGTATTTTCTGCGAGCGGTTCTTCGCGCCATCCCTTCTTTCTGTCCACGAGCACCAGGCTTGTCAGTCTTGGGCGTCAGTCCTGCGTGTGGACTCCGCCCTGCGGTGTGTGTAACTGCCGGCAAGGTCACTGAATAAAACATAAGCCTACTACTCCAAGACAAAAGAGCAAACCAAGAAGGCATGCAAATCGCACCTGTTTCACTTCAACGAGCGTGTACATTTGATATGCAGCAAATTCAGATCATTATTTCAAACATTGCACACACTTCATTTAGTCCCCTCAGCCCGGGAAAAGCAATGACGTTAAACACGCACTTAGATGTCTGCGAGATAGACCACAATTGCTTTGATACATGTTTTAATCACATCTGCATGCACGTGACCTTTGTCGGATATTACTTCGGCTCGTGCACAAAGCAGTACGTCTTCGGCAATTTGACTTTCACACCCTGTTGTGGCGTATAATCCGGTGGAGCGGGATGTCTCCGGTTCTCATTAAAATACAAATGTGAGCGCCCGGATTTGGGAGCGCGTGCCAGTGACAGATAATAAAATTGTCGGACACAGCAGGCGGGATGTGACACAGGCGCGCAACACCCATTGGACTCAAAGGGCTTCAGCCCCCCCCCCCCCCCCCCCCCCGTCGTGTGTGGCAGCCCGGGATGAGACACCTTCCCGGGCAAAAAAGCAGCCGCACCCGAGCACTTCACAGGTCTTTAAAAGACCATTTGCATGTTAATGAGGCCTCGCTGTTGTTTCACCCCATCTAAGAGCCCCTGCAGCTCCACTCTGCCGATTGCTTAAAGTTCAGCCCCCCCCCCAAATTTTTGCTCAGCCCCCCCCCCCGAAATGTGGCTCTAGTTGCGCCTCTGATGTGACACACATACTAAGGTGTGTGTGTCCATTTCAGGGCATTCAGAATATTGGCAATAGTAACTGGTCCTCATCTCCGCTTAGATGGCTTCACGATTGACAAAATGTTTTCAGACGATGCCCTTAAAATTCCGGAAATATGCTTATTACTATGAAAATGTTGCATAAGAGATTAACGCAAAAGCTCACGGTAAATTCTACAGTCAGATACCAGCCCTGCGCCGGGCTCACTGGCGTCATTTGCACACCGAAGCAACCATTCCAGCTGCGAAGAACGAGCTTCTCATAGGATTACACAAATCAGCCCTCTGCGTAGCGCTGCACAGTGAACCTCATTACAGCACTGCAGACTATCACTGTACAGTGCCCGTGAAAGGAGCACTGTCTATGCCCCTATGGTGACCCTCCGTCATCTATTGCACCGCGCGCCCATCGCTAAAACGTGATTAATTACGTTTTTTCCCCACTTTTGGGCGTTAGGTGTACACATTCATGTTAATAGGCTTGCAAACCACTTGGACGTAAAACACATAAATAGCAAAATACCCAGTGCATCCGGCCAAAACCTGTCACCAAACCATGACCTGATGGAACGGACATGACGTCGCAGATAGCTCAGAGGAGCTGGGCAGTACTGCTGAAGTAGCGCCTACATCTCGATAGGAGCTTTGCACAGTGTTTCCATTTCTCAGACTAGGGGTCTCAAAGACTAAAGGGCCGAAGAAGTCTTAACAGCGATAGAGGGTACCTGAAGCGCTCTGGGCATCATGCACTAGAATATTTTCACCATCAGCCGACCATTTGTACGGCACTGGCCCCTGAAGCTGGGTACCACTAGAGAGACAGTTTAGGGGTCCCTGACCCCTAGTGTTCTGTTGACTTGTGGCGAGTGCAGACACACACCTTGCACGATATCACACCTCAACCTAAAACGGCTACGCTAGTACAGAGACACTCTCTTGCACACTTTTACACCAATAAGTGAAGCAGAGAGGTTGTGTGTTGGTGTTACAGTGCACCCCTTAACCGGTACGTACCAAGTCAGCGACTCTGGTCGAATAATCTGTAGAGTTATGTGATGACTGATTCCTTCCATTTCCCAATTTTGAATAAAGGGGTACTTTACAAGTAGGGGTCGAAGCCTCACACAAGGATGCTGATTTATTAAGCACTTTAAGAACTAAGCGCTGTACAGTTGTGCACCACGCACGACCCTGGTGAGGCCCATAAGTGCTCAATGTTTGGGCGGGGGGGACCCTGGGTGCTGTAGCTGGCAGGAAGCCCGTGTATCATTGGAGGACTGGCAGCTAGAATTCAGCTCGTCTCTCTGCTGCCCTCCAGTGGTCGCCACACGGTAAATGAAAGAGTGTAAAATAAACACAAGCAAGCTAATTGGAGAAATTAACGGCGCCCCGCTGCTAATTAAAAACAGATGGCACCGGCTACGCTGCTGCTCGCTCCCGAGCTCCCTAGGCTAGGGGAGAGAGAAGGCGGGACATGCACCCGCCTTCGGCCAATTGCATGCTGTCTTTCTTAAAAAGACGCACGCAAAGGCCAATAGCACGAGCGTGTGGTCTTGAGTTGAAAGTCCTTGCAGCGCATGCGCGCTAGCTCAGACGAAAAAGGGAGACCCAGGAAACTATATGCCTATCAGCCTTATATATGTTTCACAGAAAGTATTCAGTAAAATGATCTTAACGCACCGCCAGTGTTGGATGGAGGATTCCTGTATACTTTCTCATTTGCAGGCTGGTTTTAAATGGTTTTAGATCTTCGAGTACCTTAGACCAGGTATTTCGGTTTTTGCTGCTTATCCGGAAGGAGGTAACTATTTTGAAGGGCCATTTGTATGTCGTGTTCGTTGATCTAAAAACTGCATTTGACTCAATAGATCGCTCCAAGCTAAGGGTTGCCTTAAGGGATCTTGGTCTTCCAGGGGGCTGCTCCAACTCCTGGTCCGGCTGCACTCTGGAAATTAAGCTAAAGTTAGGTGGAATTCAGATGGTAGCCTAACTAATAGCATCCCTGTATTAAAGAGGGTGCGCCAGGGTTGTGTCTTAGCGCCAACTTTGTTCACTTTATATATGAATGGGCTTATCAATGATCTTTGACTCTGGAGGTGACCCACCAAAATTAGCAGGCAAGCAAATTCCCTGTCTCCTATTTGCAGACGATATGCTGCTCATTTCTAAAACCCCTATGGGTATTCAGAAAGTGCTAACCAAGTTCGCAACTGCCTGTAAAGAAAGGGGTTTAGAAATTAACAGCTCAAAAACTAAGTACATGGTATTTAACCTGTACAAGTCAACAAAGAGTAAATTGAAGCTAGATGCACAATGCCTAGATCAGGTTAAGGCTTTTGACTATTTGGGAGTTAGAATTAATGAGAATTCGTCATGGCTTCCCCAAATTCAGAAGAGTGTGCTTTCACTGCAACACTCAGACTGTGCTATAATTTAGAAAGTCAAAAGTTTCCCTTATCACCTAATTTCACCAATTTTAGAAATACATTGGGATAAAGGAAGGGGCGCAGCCTTATATGGGGCAGAATTGTGGGGCTTGGAACAATTGAACCAATTAGAAGTATCAGAAAATACATTTCTACATGCCATTTTAAACCTACCAAGGAATACACCATTGTTAGACCTGGCATCATTGGCATGAGTCTCTCCTCCATTTTTTTCTGTTTGCCTCCTCTGTTTACGATGTTTTTGCAGGTTTATTGCTTTGGGCACTGTGCCACTGCTGATCAGTGCCACAGTGCAAGTGCTCCCTATGTTAAATTGTTACATTGATTGGTGTTACCATGATTGGCTTGGTTGACTTACTGTTCAGTCCCTAGTCTAGTGCACTGCGGGTGCCAAGGGCATGTAAGTTAACTGCTGCTGGTGGGCTTGCAGCACTGGTTGTGCCACCCACAGAAGCAGCTTGTAAAATGTGTCTCAGGCCTGCCACCGCAGCGCCTGCGTGCAGTCCCTGACTGCCATGTCGACTTGGCAAGGAAACCTACTTGCCAGTCTCTAAAACCTTCACTTTGCCACATTTCAGACACCTCTATGGTAGGCCCTAGGCCAGGGTGCATTGTTGGTAAAAGGTAGGTCATGCCCTGATGTGTGTGGCATGACCTAATAGTGAATTACAGCCATTTTCGTTTTTCACTATTGAAGGGCTACCTGCCTCCAATAGGCCAGACTGGGCAGACTGATTATTAACTCCATTATAATCTATCTGACTCAGGGAGCATGGTAGCAGGTCGAGTTTAGTATCCCTGAACTCAGAATTTAATAACACACCCTTTAGGATGGATGGTTTTTAGATTCTGTGTTTGAAAATAGCCCTTTTAGAAAGTGGCTATTTTCTTGTCCAACTATCCACCCGTCTCTGCTGGTTTGGTGTGTGTGTCAGGGGCTGGGTGGCTCCAGAGGTCTGAATGAGTCAGTGTGGGGTGAATGAGGCATTTACACATAGAGTGAGGGAAGAGTAGCCTGCCCTGCCTGACACAATACTGGCTCCACCCCCTGCTGGGCGACTGATAGCCCTGCTCCTGCCAGTGACAATACTGGCTCCGCCTCCTGCTGGGCGGCTGAGGACTCTGCCCTGCTCAGTGAATAGGCCAGGTGCCTCTGCCTGGCAACACCCACAACGAACCTGAGATGGGGGGAATTTCCCTGCTTGGACAAAGGGAACAAAGGAGAAAAGGGGTATAAGAGAAGGACCCCTGAACCAAGAACTCAGATCACTTCTGACAAGGAAACCTGTACCAAGGACAAGAAGCCTGCTGATCTAAGGACTTGCCTCCCCTTTCTGCCAGAGTGCTGTTTTGCTGTGGAGGAACCTGAAAGCTGCTTCTTTATTTTTGCCAAGGAACAAGGAGAGAGGAACTTGGTGTGTACTCTCTGAACACTTGCTAGGAAATCT
Source organism: Triturus cristatus (assembly GCF_964204655.1). Taxonomy (NCBI): domain Eukaryota; kingdom Metazoa; phylum Chordata; class Amphibia; order Caudata; family Salamandridae; genus Triturus; species Triturus cristatus. The sequence goes on from NC_140579.1 coordinate 240,733,320, forward strand.
CCAAGGACTGGAAGAGTGCCAGTCTCCTGTTGAAGTCACAGGGCCAAAGGACTTCACCCTCTACTGAATTGCTGAATTGCTGGAAAGTGTTGTTTCCAGTACACAAGGGAAAATCTGCAGTCTCGACGCCGCCGACGCCGCCGAATCCAGCTCGACATCGTGAGTAACGGCTCCAGTGTCCCGAGCCTTCGCCGCCGGCCGCCGGGCCCGATCGACGCCAGCAGCAACGCCAGTGAGCAATGGGTATCGGCCCCGGCTCCAAGTGACCCCGTCTCGACGCCGGTATCGACGCCAGTGAGGAGTGAGTATCGGCTCCACCTCCAAGCGACCCCGTCCCGACGCCGCTGCTGATCGCATCGACTCGACGCCCTTCTCGACGCCGTGAGCGCTGCTCCGGCCCGACATCCCTCGACGCCGCTGCGGATCGACCCGAATCCAAGGCACGATCGACGCCGACCTCGACGCCGTGGATCATCGTTTTCTTCATTCCCAAAGGTACTGTACTTGTGGGGTCTGTTGCAACTCCAGGCTCGACGTAGCGCTCCTCGCGGTCGACGCCGAACCTTGGGAATATAGTAGACTCGACGTCGTGTGACTCCTGTGGGGGTTACATTGTTGCCAAAGAACTGTGCTCAGAAGAATACTTAATTTCGTTGCTAAAGAACTATTTGCCAAGAAGAAACCTTACTTGAACTATTATTTTTCCTTCCAAAGAGTATTTATTAAGACTGTGGTATATTTTTGTCGTTATTTGGTCTTGTGCTAAACCTTATATAAAAATCCTATTTTTATAATAACTTCTGTGTCGTGTCCATCTGTAGTGTATTCACTTTATTACTGTATGTGGTCATAAATGCTTAACACACTGCCTCTGGGATAAGCCTGTCTGCTCTGCCAAGCTACCAAGGGGGTAGCAGGGGTTATCTGAGTGTGTAATCCCCTTGCCCTGACTAGAGTTGGTAGGTCCCTATTTGTCAGAAGTGTATACCTCTGCCAACTAGAGACCGCCGGTTCTAACATTGGTGGTCAGCGGTGAGGATTGAACTTTGCATTTATGACTCATGTGCAGTGATTAGTGTACGCTACATAGTGAAAGCAGACCATAACGCAGCCACAATCTGTTTTTGGTAGGATATTCTATTTTTGTTCTCCGCTTTCCTGGAGCTTATTTTTTAAACACTGCCAGTTTTGACCATGGAGGATGCTGGAGGTGCTGCCCCTTCTCTTATTGTTGTGGAGAAATTTGATAAGAAATTGATAAATAAGTACAAGAAAAAGGAGCTAGAGCAATTTTGCAAGCAGTTTCAAGTTCCTACCACAGGTCTCAGAGTGAGAGACGACTTCCTTAAAGCGCTGAAGGCCTGGTTAGAGGCCAGAGATCCCTCTGATCCGGGGGTGGTACCGGAAGAGGAAGAGGAAGAGAACCTGAATGGGCACGTGTCATCTCCCGGCAGCAGTGTTTCCTCTAAGAGCCTTTCTCCTGAAGAGTTGGAAGACAGGGAGAAGGAGAGGGAATACAAGTTAGAGATGGCAAAACTTAAATTAGGAGGGCAGTTGGAATTAGAGAATGCAAGAAGCAAGAGAGAAGCTGAAATGGAGAGCAAAAGATTAGATTTTGAGAGAGAGAAGTTAGCATTTGAACGTGAGAAGATGTTGAGGGAGATGGAACTTAAAGAAAAGAGTTTAGAGTTGAATCCCTCTGGTGGCAGCGCTCCATCTGTGCCTGCAGAAAGTAGGTTTTATTTTCCTAAAGATGTGATCAAAGATTACAGTAAGAATGAAGATATTAGCCAATGGTTTAAAGCGTATGAGTTAGCATTGTTGGCCCACAGGGTCCCTGAGAAAGACTGGGGAACGGGGTTGTGGTGCCGCTTTTCAAATGAAGGGAGAGATACCTTGTTGAGCATGCTTGAAGAGGAGAGGGCATCTTATACTCATATGAAAAATGCTTTAATGCTGAGATATGGCTTAACTCCAGAAAAGTACAGACAAACCTTTAGAGAATGTAAGAAGTTGCCTGGTACTACGTGGGTTGAATATGTGTCTTTTTTTTGCAGAGCCATGGATGGTTGGATAAAGGGTAGCAAGGTTGATAGTTATGATGCTCTTTATGATTTGTTTGCTTGGGAGCACTTGTCTAATAACTGTTTTCCAGAGCTACGCCAGCACCTTGTTGATAGCAAGATATCTAACCCTAGAAAACTTGCCGAGGAGGCGGACCGCTGGGTCAGTACCAGGGTCCACAAGGGTCCAGTGGGAGACTCAGCCAAAGGTGGGCAGGGTCCCCAGCAGAAGAGTGGAGGGGACAGGGGTAACCAGAGGGAGTTCCAGAAAGGGCCCCAAAGTAATCCCCAAGGGAACCAAGGGAAGGGTTCCCAGCCTCCCCCTGTAAAGAAGCCAGAGGCCCCGACAGGTAAACCTGTTCACAGGGGCCCCATGACCTGCTATGTTTGTAAGCAGGTGGGACACCGTTATTATGATCCCCAGTGTCCCATGAATGATCCGAATGCACCGCCGCGTGCACCCCCTCGTCAGGTAGCGAGTGTAGCCCTGGGAGGGAATGAGATGGGTGCCCCCGGTGGGTGGGGTCCCGCAGAAATGTCCCTGGTCTCTTTAGGAGACGTGGATATGGTCCCTCCAACCCCTCTGCCTAGTAACACTAAGAAATATAGGCAGTGGGTGACCATTAATGGCCATAGGGTGGAAGCTCTCAGAGACACCGGAGCAAGTGTGACAGCTGTCAAGTGTCACTTGGTGTCCAGGGAGCAGGTGGTCCCTCATGCATTCTACCCCGTTGTAGCTGCTGACAACTCACAGAGTCTGTGTGAGGTAGCTCAAGTTCCTTTTGAGTGGGGGGGGGTCTCAGGTACTCTTCAGGTTGCTGTGAGGCCCGCCATGCCTGTTGATTGTCTCCTGGGCAATGATTTGGAGGACTCCCCTTGGGCTAAGGTGGAGAGAAAATCGCATCTGGAAATGTTGGGTCTGCCTGAGTGGGTGTGTGCGACCACCCGGTCCATGTCAGTCAGTAAGGGTGTTGATGGGGCCCTGGAGCCTGAAAGTATGGCCCAGGTCCCAACCGTGAAGAGAAGAGGCAGGGGGCGCGGGAAACCGTCCCCCATCGTTCCCGCGGTCCAGGAGGGAGCAGACCCTGAGGGGGATGCCCTGGAACCGACAGGAGAACAAGTGGCCGAACTGGGAGACCTGCCCGAGCTGACCCATTGGCAGCAGGATGGTGGTCCCTCCAGGGAGGAATTTTGTGCTGAGCAGAAAGTGTGCCCTTCTCTTGTGGGTATGAGGCAGCAGGCCTCAGCCCAAACGACAGGTGATCAGTCAGGATCACATTGGATCTACTGGGAGAACGACCTCCTGTATAGCGAGCCTAAGGCTGCTGAGCCTGGGTCAGCCCGTGTGCTGGTGGTACCCCAGCGCTTCAGAGTTTTCCTACTGGGGTTGGCTCATGACGTTCCGTTAGCTAGACATCTGGGGCAGGACAAGACCTATGACAGGCTTGTCACCCATTTTTATTGGCCCCAGATGAGAAGGGATTCAGATATCCATTGTAGGACCTGTCAAACTTGCCAGGCAAGTGGGAAAAGTGGGCGGAAGCAGAAGGCTCCCCTCCAACCTTTTCCCGTCGTCAGTACCCCCTTTGAGCGAGTGGGAATTGACATTGTGGGGCCACTGGACCCCAAGACAGCCATGGGCAACAGGTTTATCCTGGTCTTGGTGGACCATGCCACCCGGTACCCGGAAGCCATCCCTCTCCGCACAGTGACGGCCCCCGTGGTGGGACGGGCACTGATGGGTGTTTTCTCCCGCATGGGGTTCCCCAGAGAGGTGGTATCAGACCGGGGCACCAACTTCATTTCTAATTATATGAAGTCTCTGTGGAAGGAGTGTTGGGTAACCTACAAGTTTACCACTCCTTACCACCCTCAAGGTAATGGGCTGGTTGAGAGATTCAACCGGACCCTCAAAGGCATGATCATGGGTCTTGAAGAACCAATGAGGCGTAAATGGGACGTCCTCTTGCCATGCCTGCTGTTTGCTTACCGTAAGGTGCCACAGAAGTCTCTAGGGTTCAGCCCCTTTGAGATTTTGTATGGTCACCCGGTAAGAGGACCTTTGAGTCTGGTCAAAGAAGGCTGGGAGCAATCTCCCAGGAAACCTCCCCAGGATGTATATAGTTACATGCTGGCCTTTAGGAACCAGACTCGGCGCTTCAGAGATCTTGCTCAGGCAAATCTGGAGGCCAGCCAGGAAGAGATGAAGCGGTGGTACGATCAGAATGCCACTCTGGTTGAGCTTCAACCTGGTCAGAAAGTTTGGGTCATGGCCCCTGTGGAACCTTGTGCGCTCAAGGACAGGTGGACTGGACCATTTGAGGTTGTGGAGAAAAAGAGCGATGTCACCTACTTGGTGGACTTGAAGTCTCCCAGGAACCCCTTAAGGGTCCTGCATGTCAACCGGTTAAAGCCCCACTTAGAAAGGTCCGAAGTGGGCATGCTCCTTGCCACAGATGCTGGGATGGAGGAGGAGAGTGAGCCTCTTCTGGACCTCCTGTGTGCAAAAGAAAAAGATGGGTCAGTGGATGGTGTTGTCCTCTCTGACACACTGACCCCTGAGCAGCAGCACGATTGTCGCCATCTGTTGGTACAATTCCCTGATCTGTTCTCCTTAATCCCTGGTGTCACTCAGTGGTGTGTCCATGATGTGGACACTGGGGACAGCACTCCTGTGAGGCACAAGGCCTACAGGGTGACTGAAAAGGTCAGAGCATATATCAAGGAGGAGGTCTCCAAGATGTTTGCCTTAGGGGTGGTTGAGTCCTCTAGCAGTCCTTGGGCCAGCCCAGTGGTCTTGGTCCCAAAGGCTGCAGCGCCTGGTGCTTCACCAGAACTTCGGTTCTGTGTGGATTACCGAGGACTCAATTCGGTCACCAAGACTGACGCGCACCCCATCCCCAGAGCTGATGAGCTCATCGATCGGTTGGGGGCTGCCCGGTACCTTAGTACGTTTGATCTAACGTCTGGGTACTGGCAGATCGCCTTGACTGATGGGGCAAAAGAGAGGTCTGCATTCTCCACACCAGATGGGCACTACCAATTCCGTGTGATGCCCTTTGGGATGAAGAATGCCCCTGCCACATTCCAGAGGTTGGTTAACCAGGTATTGGCCGGGCTGGAAGATTTCTGCGCCGCCTACCTGGACGATATAGCAGTGTTCAGCGCCAGCTGGGAGGAACACTTGCGCCACCTCCAGGAAGTGTTGTTGGCCCTGCGCAGAGCAGGCCTCACAATCAAGGCCAGTAAGTGCCAGATTGGGCAGGGTTCAGTGGTGTACTTGGGGCACCAAGTAGGGAGCGGCAAGGTGGCCCCCCTGCAACCCAAGATAGATACCATCCTGGCTTGGGAACCGCCCAAAACCCAGACTCAGGTGAGAGCCTTCTTGGGTCTCACGGGTTACTACAGGAGGTTTGTCAAGGGGTATGGCAACATTGTGCACCCCTTGACCTCGCTGACTTCCAGGAAGCAGCTGAGACTTGTGATCTGGACTGACGCCTGTCAGAACGCCTTTGACACCCTGAAAACTGCAATGTGTACATCACCGGTCCTCCAGGCACCCGACTTTTCAAAAGAATTCATTGTTCAGACAGACGCTTCAGAGCATGGTGTGGGGGCTGTTCTAGCACAGATGAATGAGGAGGGCCGAGACTTACCTGTAGCCTTCATCAGCCGGAGGTTACTTCCCAGGGAACAAAGGTGGAGTGCGATAGAGCGTGAGGCATTTGCTGTGGTCTGGGCGCTGAAGAAGCTAAGACCCTACCTGTTTGGGACTCACTTCCGGGTTCAGACAGACCACAGGCCCCTCAGATGGTTAATGCAGATGAGGGGTGAGAACCCAAAGCTGTTGAGGTGGTCCATTTCCCTACAGGGGATGGACTTTATGGTGGAACACCGCCCTGGTACAGATCACGCCAATGCTGATGGTCTGTCCAGATTTTTCCGCCTTAGTGATGAGGACTCCCTGGGTGAAGGGTAGTTCTCCCCACATTTCAGCTGGAGGGGACACGTGTTAGACCTGGCATCATTGGCATGAGTCTCTCCTCCATTTTTTTCTGTTTGCCTCCTCTGTTTACGATGTTTTTGCTGGTTTATTGCTTTGGGCACTGTGCCACTGCTGATCAGTGCCACAGTGCAAGTGCTCCCTATGTTAAATTGTTACATTGATTGGTGTTACCATGATTGGCTTGGTTGACTTACTGTTCAGTCCCTAGTCTAGTGCACTGCGGGTGCCAAGGGCATGTAAGTTAACTGCTGCTGGTGGGCTTGCAGCACTGGTTGTGCCACCCACAGAAGCAGCTTGTAAAATGTGTCTCAGGCCTGCCACCGCAGCGCCTGCGTGCAGTCCCTGACTGCCACGTCGACTTGGCAAGGAAACCTACTTGCCAGTCTCTAAAACCTTCACTTTGCCACATTTCAGACACCTCTATGGTAGGCCCTAGGGCAGGGTGCATTGTTGGTAAAAGGTAGGTCATGCCCTGATGTGTGTGGCATGACCTAATAGTGAATTACAGCCATTTTCGTTTTTCACTATTGAAGGGCTACCTGCCTCCAATAGGCCAGACTGGGCAGACTGATTATTAACTCCATTATAATCTATCTGACTCAGGGAGCATGGTAGCAGGTCGAGTTTAGTATCCCTGAACTCAGAATTTAATAACACACCCTTTAGGATGGATGGTTTTTAGATTCTGTGTTTGAAAATAGCCCTTTTAAAAAGTGGCTATTTTCTTGTCCAACTATCCACCGGTCTCTGCTGGTTTGGTGTGTGTGTCAGGGGCTGGGTGGCTCCAGAGGTCTGAATGAGTCAGTGTGGGGTGAATGAGGCATTTACACATAGAGTGAGGGAAGAGTAGCCTGCCCTGCCTGACACAATACTGGCTCCACCCCCTGCTGGGCGACTGATAGCCCTGCTCCTGCCAGTGACAATACTGGCTCCGCCTCCTGCTGGGCGGCTGAGGACTCTGCCCTGCTCAGTGAATAGGCCAGGTGCCTCTGCCTGGCAACACCCACAACGAACCTGAGATGGGGGGAATTTCCCTGCTTGGACAAAGGGAACAAAGGAGAAAAGGGGTATAAGAGAAGGACCCCTGAACCAAGAACTCAGATCACTTCTGACAAGGAAACCTGTACCAAGGACAAGAAGCCTGCTGATCTAAGGACTTGCCTCCCCTTTCTGCCAGAGTGCTGTTTTGCTGTGGAGGAACCTGAAAGCTGCTTCTTTATTTTTGCCAAGGAACAAGGAGAGAGGAACTTGGTGTGTACTCTCTGAACACTTGCTAGGAAATCTCCAAGGACTGGAAGAGTGCCAGTCTCCTGTTTAAGTCACAGGGCCAAAGGACTTCACCCTCTACTGAATTGCTGAATTGCTGGAAAGTGTTGTTTCCAGTACACAAGGGAAAATATGCAGTCTCGACGCCCCCGACGCCGCCGAATCCAGCTCGACATCGTGAGTAACGGCTCCAGTGTCCCGAGCCTTCGACGCCGGCCGCCGGGCCCGATCGACGCCAGCAGCAACGCCAGTGAGCAGTGGGTATCGGCCTCGGCTCCAAGTGACCCCGTCTCGACGCCGGTATCGACGCCAGTGAGGAGTGAGTATCGGCTCCACCTCCAAGCGACCCCGTCCCGACGCCGCTGCTGATCGCATCGACTCGACGCCCTTCTCGACGCCGTGAGCGCTGCTCCGGCCCGACATCCCTCGACGCCGCTGCGGATCGACCCGAATCCAAGGCACGATCGACGCCGACCTCGACGCCGACATCTCGACGCCGTGGATCATCGTTTTTTCATTCCCAAAGGTACTGTACTTGTGGGGTCTGTTGCAACTCCAGGCTCGACGTAGCGCTCCTCGCGGTCGACGCCGAACCTTGGGAATATAGTAGACTCGACGTCGTGTGACTCCTGTGGGGGTTACATTGTTGCCAAAGAACTGTGCTCAGAAGAATACTTAATTTCGTTGCTAAAGAACTATTTGCCAAGAAGAAACCTTACTTGAACTATTATTTTTCCTTCCAAAGAGTATTTATTAAGACTGTGGTATATTTTTGTCGTTATTTGGTCTTGTGTTAAACCTTATATAAAAATCCTATTTTTATAATAACTTCTGTGTCGTGTCCGTCTGTAGTGTATTCACTTTATTACTGTATGTGGTCATAAATGCTTAACACACTGCCTCTGGGATAAGCCTGTCTGCTCTGCCAAGCTACCAAGGGGGTAGCAGGGGTTATCTGAGTGTGTAATCCCCTTGCCCTGACTAGAGTTGGTAGGTCCCTATTTGTCAGAAGTGTATACCTCTGCCAACTAGAGACCGCCGGTTCTAACAACCATTAATACCCCTTCGTTTAGATCTTGGTCTAAGGTCTATTGTCCATTCAGCTGTCTTAAAGGTGCTTATGTTTTGGATCAGACTTTGGACCAGCAAGACGCAGATCACTGTTAAGGAGGCAACGGAGGAGCTTTAATGTACCATTGCCAAACTGGACGCCTGGTATTGTTTAAAATAGTAAAGGACTGGCACTACAAACTGGGATTGAGATTCATGTGGGAGGATCCGAAAATTATTACTAAAAGAATGGGGTTTCACCTAAAAAAGAGGTTTTGGGAGTTTATTGATTCCTCATGTTTTGAAGTTAGGATAACCAGCTCCCTAACCTCCTGTTTCCTAGATATTAAAAGTTGTTTTAAATTTGAACCCTATATGGATGATATCGAACCCCCCTCATGCACCTGCACTTTATATACAGTTTAGAAATAGGGTTCTTCCACTGAACGCGATGAGAAGTAACTGGGAGAATGCATCCGTAACTTCGCTGTGCCCCTTGTGCAATGCTAGCCCTGAAATACTAGAGCACTTTATATTCTTTTGTCCGTTTTATGCTAATTTGAGGAAAATCTGGATTATTCCGGCCTGTCGGGTGCTGTTTTTCTCACGCCCCATAGATGCCCTTTGTGTCTTCATATCAGATACAACTAGGTGGCTTGTATTCACATTATCTAGATTCTTGCTTTATGCATGGTGGAGAAGGTCTAAAACTGAAACAAGCACGTATCGTAATAATATGGCTATTACTGGGGAAGTAAGCACCAAGGCTCCACTCACGCTCGGAAATTAAATTTGAGGCCTGTGATTTAACCTGATACTATGGTCCTTTCCCCTCTTTTTATCGAATCTTAATGTTACATGATTTTAAAGCATTATGTTTTTATCATATTTTTACATTATATTAATGACAGGGAATTGATATTGATGTCTGCTTCTTAATTGTATGTCTCAAGCTCAAACTGAATTTTGTATGCAATGAAGTAAGATGCTGTTTATCTCTTTTTAACTGATTTCGATATTTTAATATTAATTTGTATGTTTTATGAGAATTTTTTTAATGAATGATCATGCTATTGATCGAAATAAACAATTACTACTAAAGACATGGCTGTACAATCAATCAATCAGACATTTGTAAAGCCCTGCAAATCACGCATGAGGGTCTTGAGGCGCTGTACTACTCCTAGACAGGTACTTTCGACCATCACTAGCCCGATCAGTGTCACAGCTACTACATTTTTTCTCCCATTGTACAAAAAGCCAATCTAAGCTTCTTCCACTTTCGCCGATTACTGATCCTTACACAACTTTTTATTTTGGGGGATTTATAAAGTGCTACATGCCTTCCCAAGACAACCCCAGAGAACTTTGAGGCAGTGAAAGAAGAAGGGCGTAAAACAGTAACATCTAGTAATCAGTAGTTCAGCTGCAGGATAGAATCTGCCTGTGCAATCTCTCCTCAAAAGAGTACATTATTCTTAAAGCCTTGGAGTCGAACCACATATATTTGTACTTGCCTAGGGATAAAAGTGTCTGGCTTTATATCAAATGTAATACTGGTGTTTGGTGTCTGACCGGCAGGACAAGCATTAAGAATCATTGGACAGTGACTCAGTTGGAAGCTATAGGCCTCAGAGAAGAGTTATTTTTTCAACAGATTCCTATTCAATGATAGATATTTGATTAAAAATAAAATCGAGTTTTCTGATTTTGTTTTCTGTCAAAAGCCAGACTGGGTGTTCATCACGGAAACCTGGGCCAAGGACTCTTCTGGTCCTGACCGTGTTGGTGCCATCCCACAGGGATTTATCCTATCACAATTTGATAGAATAGGTAAAACTGGAGGGGGTATAGGCATTATTTTCAAGGATTTCTATACTTGTTATACTGAGCCAATAACTACTCTCACTGACTCCTATGAAGCACTATTTTTCTCACTAAAAGTACTCCCAACAGAAACCTTTGCTGGAATTCTGACCTATTGTCCTCTGGAGCCTAGGTCGTCTTTTATCCTGAATTTACCAATCCAATAGAGCCCTACCTGGGAAAACAAAATCTAACACTCTTGGGAGACTTTAATTTTCATTTGGAGAATACCTTATGTACGGTATCTCAGACTCTTAAAGAAACATTGGCATGTTGTGGTCTATCTCAACTAGTAAAGATAATCACCCACTACGCAGGACATATACTGGATGGTATTTTCTAATGATCCTCGTCTCATGGTGGCTGAACCTCTTCCCCTCTCCTGGTCAGACCATTATGCTGTTTCTTTTGTTTCGATGGATCTGGGCCTAAACGATGAATTTAGGCCCAGATCTCTGTACTGGGGTGAATGTATGACATTGTTCTGCAACCTGTCCATCAACTGTTGTTTTTGCATTTGTCACCCCGAGTGGGAAGGGTATGCCCAGACGTGGGTCCCGTGCTCTCCATGCCACTGGAATCAAGCTATCCTGGCTGAAGAGGGGAGAAACCCCGAAACCGGTCCTAGGATGCTTGTTTCCAGTCCAGGGAGGACCTGGCTTGGCAGTTCGGGCTGGACTGTTCCCATGAGGCACAGGGTCAAGACTGATTTGCATATGGCTGGGTTCAAACTGGAACGGCATGGTGAGCAAAAAAACGATGGATTTAGTCCCAGATCTCTGTACTGGGGGGAATGTATGACTTTGTTCTGCATTCTGTCCATCAACTGTTGTTTTTGCATTTCCTTTTGTTTCATGCATTATATAGAAAAGTTAATAAGGGAAATAAAATAAATTATAAACACGTTTGCAAGGAATTGCTTTCTTGGGCCCTTAGCAACCAATATTTGATTGAGTATAATGATCCTAATTTTGAAACCACTGAGTTCTCAAATAGGTTTACAGCAGCTATTGATTCTCTTTCCCCCCTCAAAGAATATTATGTAGGCAGAAAAAAGCCCACAGCTCCCTGGTTTTCAGAAAAGCTTAGAAAACTCAATAACCTGTCGCCACCAGGAGCTTATCAGGCAGAGACATTTTGATCCAATTGAAAGAGCAAATCACAAGAGGAAGTTAGCAGAATATAAAGCAGCCATCAAATTTGAAAAATCATAATTTTATATTCAGAAGACAGAATCGCTGAAGTCTCCCAGTGAATTATTCAAAGTGATTAATATTTTATCCTCACCGCCTGCTCCATTATATAACAAAAGTTTGCAGGATTTTTGTGATAGGATGGCCAAATACTTCCACTCCAAAATTCTTGAGATCCATTCCTCTCTGGACAGCCTTAACTCTGAACTCTCTATCACGGCCCAAAAGATTAGTTCTCCACCTTATAGCTCTTTCAATATTGAAAAGCGGCATGTAGGTCTGTCCAATTTTCTTCCTCTATTTTATGAACAGACTGATCAACTCCTAGGGGGAATTATATCTGGCTCCCCACTGGAGCCCTGCTCCATGAAGCTTATGAAGATGGGAAGGGAGTTTATTGTTCCCCTTTTAACATCAACTCTCAATCTGGTCATCCCCTCTGGACATTACCCTCATCACCGGAAAACAGCGGCTGCTAAGCCTGTACTTAAGAAAACCAACCTGGACCCATCAGAACCCAAAAACTATTGGCCCATTTCCTTGCTACCTGTTCCCACCAAGATCTTGGAGAAACATCTAAATACCCAGTTGAGCGCCTACTTGGAGCAACAGCGCCTGCTTGATTCCTCCCAATATGGATTCAGGAGTGGCCACGGCTCTGAGACTGCTTTAATAGCTGCAGTAAATAACATTCGCATCCAAGTAGATGCCGGGCATTGCTGATACTGTTGGACTTATCTGTGGCCTTCAAAGCCATGTCCCAGACAAGGCTGATGGACCATCTTCAGGAAATTGGAGTGTCAGACTCTGGCTGGGAGCTCCTATCCTCATTCCTGACAGATAGATCACAGTAAATAAAGATAGACCAATTTTACTCTGATCCCATATCTACCTTCTATGGAGTTCCGAAGGGATCCTCTCTGAGTCCTACTCTATTCAATATATATGTTTCTCCGCTGGTTAAGGTGATTAGATCCTTTGGGTTGGAGGCCTTATCCTATGCTGATGATACACAAATAATTGTGTCCATCACAAAGAATATAGAGGCCTCCGCAGCCAATTTTGCATGCAGGCTGTGGCCTCCTGGATGGCAAACCACTACCTTCGATTCAATGAGGGCAAAACTGAGGTTCTGCTCTTTGGCAGCCAACAAACTATATGGGCCCACTCATGGTGGCCAGAAATGCTTGGACCATGCCCTTTCCCTGCTGCCTCTGCAAAGAATCTGTGTCATAGTTGACAATATGCTGTCTAGGGCTGAAACGTTGCCCTAGCGGGTTGTGACCTATGGAGGGAATGAAAACATATAGTACGTAGCGGCTTCCCCTTGCTAGATGCTTCCGTATTGGAATTAAGGTGTCTGTTGTCTTACATGGCTGAGTATGATTCTCCACAGAACTACTGATGACCGAGCGGCATGCCTGGGGGGTGGGAGTGGGCGGGGGGAGTTGCATAGGGGGGGAGGGGAAGGGAAGGGTACGTTTCTCTTATTGTTTGTTGTGATCTAAATGAGTTCGTACTGAGACAAATTATTGAGATGCCGATCTTCTAACCACAACGACGCAGCGCATAACCTCCCTGAGAACTCGAACGCTATACTTTGTTAACAATTCCCACATGGGCCACACATGGTGAAATCTGCACCGGGAAATATGCGCCAAGCAGCCATACTTATCAATATCTCTTATTGGTCAAACGATGTATGCTCTAATCCCACTGTCATACTTATGTACTTGAAATTTGCTGAATAAAATGTTTAAAAAAAAAAAATAGTTGACAATATGCTGTCTTTTTATGTCCAGGTTAATGGAACTGTCTCATCCGGTTTCTGGGTTATTAGGACCTTGAGGAAGATCTTCCAATTTCTCTCACTCTACTTGCGTAAACAAGCAGCGGTTGCCCTGATTCTGTCCAGGTTGGATCACTGTAATGCTCTTTACCTGGACATTAACAGGGGATTCATTCATAAGCTGCAACCTGTCCAGAATGCCACATCGAGACTTATTCTGGATCATCCCAAATTGCACTCAATTTCCGAAGCGATTCGGAAATTGTGAATTCTGTTTAAGGCCCTATGTATTGTTCATAGAGCACTTTCATAACTCGAGTCCAGAAGGAATCGAACACCTCCTCTAACGCTACGTCCCTGCTAGACAGCTGTGATCTGCCAACAAAAATTGGCTGATTGTGCCCAGGTTTAGGAGGGCAAGGTGGGGAGGAAGAGCCTTTGCTGTGGCTGCATCTAAACTCTGGTATACCCTCCCTATATCGATCTCCTGTCTCGAGTCACGCTCTCTTTTCCGTAAATCTTTAAAGACCTGGCTCTTTGTCCTTGAATTTTCTTAGAGAGTGACACTTCCATCCCTCTGACCGTGGCACCATTTCAAAAGGTAAACAAGCTATTTTAATTTTAATGCTTTTCCTCAAGTTGCCACAGACATGTTTTGGATTAGATGTGGCTGTAAATCTTTGAAAATCCCATCTAATGCTTTGCCAAAAACACATTCCCTTGATGTGACACAATCTCCTGTTTCTCTTACTTTTCAGTGTCTTTTTTTAAATCTTTCACTTTCCTTCTTTCTTTAACCAAAAGATTTGTCTAGAGTCTGCTTCCCTCACTCTCATCAGCACAAACGGAGTGTAAACAGAATTGCAGCCAATTTAATGTACTCAAATGGCTTTAAAGACTGCCGCCCTCGTTCCTTTACCGTTTCTGGCTCCTTTGATCCCCATATTGAGAGGATGTAGCCTAATGGCTAGGTCGGTCGATCTCAAATCTGGGGCACAATGACGCTCAACATCCTGTGATTCTGGGCAAATCACTTAATCTCCCCGTGTTTAACAAAAATGAACGTGTCCTTATGTAACGCAACTGGTGCTCATATAAAGCGATCTGATACCCGATTTCGGGTCAAGTTCGTGCTATATAAAAATAAAACTTTGGAATATTCATTCCATCAGCCCATTTGTTTGTGGGTTATAAAAACATCTTAAGTGTGATGAAAAATACCTACATCGCACTTAAACTTGTGCGCTGCTTTCCGCCATAGTGATGTTAGTATCACTTTTGTAAATTGTTCTCTTCCATAACTGATTTGGAGGACCTATAAAGTCCAGTGCAGTTTTGTAGCATGAATCCTTGGGTATTGTTGTTGCTAAGACTGCACGGTCTGTTTCTGATCGGCTGTGCTGTACAACATTCAAAGCATATAAAACACAGTCCTCCTTGCTACAGAGTCAGGATTGCATCAAACCCATATGCACAAGCTTCCATGGTGATGGTAGTTGTTATATCCTACTTAATTGAATAACATGTAGTCCAGCCCTGCTGCCACTAGCTGCTCAGCCAGAGCGTGAGATGGTCATAGAATGTTGGTGTGCCTGTGATGCATGGAATGCCTGGGTGTCTGAGTGGATGAGTGTTGGCAGTTAGAGATGGGCTGAGCAGCTAGGGAGGCTGCTCCTGGTGGGGCTGGTACCACACTAGGCTGGCTGGAGTAGAGACAGATGTAACCTGAACTGGAGACTGAATAAAGATGGCTTAAGAATACCTCCTGGCTCCAGGTGTCTTCCTACAGAGATCACAACATTTATTTTGGCGACGAGCGGACTTGAACCCTAGAGACTCTTGGTGAACCTCTGAAACAAAGGAACTACAAAGAAAATAAAGTAGAAACTAAGAGATCCTACAAGCAACTACTTCTACAAAGAAAGAATTCCCAGGAAAGCCAGCGCCAGCCCCACCAGTGTCCTTTCCAATGGACAGCCCACAGAGAAGTGTCATCACAAAAGGACACCACAGCCTGGGAATAATACAGCCATTTAAAGGAATAAAGTGAGTTGGAGGAGTAGCTAAGCTACAGCCGCATCTGGTGTTCCAGCCACAAAGTTTGCCACATAAAGGATTATAGTGAGTTGGAGGAGTAGCTAAGCTACAGCCGCATCTGGTGTTCCAGCCACAACGTTTGTCACTTAAAGGATTACAGTGAGTTGGAGGAGTAGTCAAACTACAGCCATATCTGGTGTTCCAGCCACAGAAAGAAGGAAATGTCAATTTCAAAGATGTGAAAACGGAATGTGTGTAGTGGCTGCACACATGGATTATATCTTTTACTAAAGGGTCCTTATTTGACAGTTGCAGCGTTTTAAGGAGCCGCCAAAACCACAGTGATTTTAACACATGGATTATATCTTGTACTAAAGGGTCCTTATTTGACAGTTGCAGCGTTTTAAGGAGCCGCCAAAACCACAGTGATTTTAATTAAAAGGTACTATGGCACAACGATCTCCTTGCAGCAGTAGAACAAATGGTCAATGTTTGATGCCTGACAGGACTTTCAATCTAGGCGAGTGACCACTACTTCCACTAATATCAGTATTTATACAGCTGCTGCATGTTTGATGAATCTGAGGATTTCTGGACGTCTACTTTTGAGGCGAGGTGCCTGATCGGTGTCTTGGGGCACGACTTTGCTGGTTTGGCATTGCCAGCGTGATGAAGATGCCGCACAGTTGTGGAGACTACGGAGTGTGCTTTCTACCCAGCGGTGACATACAACGCTTCGCTACTCAGTGGTGACATTCAACGCTTTGCTGCATTGGGCATCGTTGGTGCCGTGTGGGTGGTTTGCTCTGTTGTTTATATGCGGCAGGATACAATGGTTAATAACAATAGTACAATTTTTCGGCGACTGGCAGTGTTTTACAGTTGGAGTGGCTTCTCATTTTAAATTCAAAAAGCTGAGACGCGCGCTACAATCAGCGCGTGGACACTTACCTGTATCTAGGAGATCGCGCTGTTTCTTCGATGACGTCCTTCCATGACGATGGTGGAATCTTCTGTTGTGCTTCCTAGCTGCTTTTGGACGTACGGTGTGCACCGACGCGCCGTGAGCCACTCTGCTGCGACGTTGATAGCGTGCTGCCATCTTGTGGTTGGCGTCCGCTGTTGCTTTTCCTTTTGGTGTTCCTGATTTGTGCAGAGTTGCCGAGTACAAGCTTTATTCTGCTAACCACGGTGTTTGCGATCCTAGTCAATAAAGTTTCCTGCAAGTCGACATGTATGCCAGTGACAACACGGTGTCTTCACGTTATCCATCTTTTGTCAAGCGTCTATGGTTTGTGCACTCTGTGGACGCCGAAGTCTTGAAACACCAGATGTTACTTCGTTTTGCAAGCTGTCAGCTTAAGTGCAATGATAGATCCTGGTGGATCTTGTCTTGGTATTGTATGTGGAGGTAAGGTCTCATAAGTTAACGAGACGAGTGGCGGTTTCCAGTTGAGACTATGGAATGTTCAGAGTATAAAGTACAAGTGGTACGAGAAGCTCTGCAAGACTGTGCTCTGTGAAGACTATTTAGAGTCTGAGTTTAGGAATTGGTAGTATTTTGTTTTGGGAAAGAGAACATGCTCAAAAAATTTAGGCTACAGTGTGGAGTATTACTTGTATTTGTGATACAGTATTGTAACAAGTCACTATGTCGCCGTCTGGACAACCTTAGAGTGTAGTGCTCTGTTTCATGTATGTCGGAGCGTTCTAGTTTGAGGGTGTAGTTCTTTGCAGGGAAAGTCCAGACCTGTCACAACTCGGGTGAGATATCGCTCACCGGTGAGGGGCACAATGTACTACTGTTTTACAGTTAACGGAATGGCTTTAATTGTTAGTATTGTGACAAGAGGAAAAAGTTGTGATGCCACAGGTGTATAGTTTGAGGATGGGTCTTCATTTTACAGTGATTGTTTTCCTGTGGGGGGTCATCACATTGTTCCCATACACGAGGGAAGGTTTTGGGTAATTGCCCTGTGTTTAGTTTTGTGTGTTACTCCCATATGGGGGTATGTAACCTCTATAAGGGGTTTGGAGTACCTAGGTTAACCCTCACACAGGGTAGGGTTATGGTTTAGTCCATAGATAGTTGCACGCAGTACTAATGTACATCTTTTTATGGTTAACCCTCACACAGGGTTGGGTTGTAGTTGCGCGCAGTACTATTGTACGTCCTTTCACAGGAGTTTCTATGGGTGACGACCCATATACATGTTTAGTTCCCTTTCTTTTGGGATTGTAGTAGTAGGGTATGCTATTTTTTAGTGCTACTCTAGGTTATGACTTTGGGCATTGGTTGTGTGGGGTCTTTTACCCTTTCCGTTGTAGTGCATTACGTCACAGTGTTTAATGCAAAATGCTTCAAATGTATTACGGGTAATGTTATTCTTGCTTCATAAAGTTTTTTTTTATTTCTTTAAGGAAGGGATGGGAGATATTGTTTATCAAATGTATTTATCTTATCCGTTCTTTGTATAATGGTTCTTTTGCGATGTTTTAATTTTATGTTTGCATCCGTGGCACTTGTACCATTATTCACTTTTCTTGTGGATAGTTCTTCCTTGATGTTTTCACTTGCAGGTTTGTTTTCGTTGAAGAAAAAGGGATAATGTTATATCCTACTTAATTGAATAACATGTAGTCCAGCCCTGCTGCCACTAGCTGCTCAGCCAGAGCGTGAGATGGTCATAGAATGTTGGTGTGCCTGTGATGCATGGAATGCCTGGGTGTCTGAGTGGATGAGTGTTGGCAGTTAGAGATGGGCTGAGCAGCTAGGGAGGCTGCTCCTGGTGGGGCTGGTACCACACTAGGCTGGCTGGAGTAGAGACAGATGTAACCTGAACTGGAGACTGAATAAAGATGGCTTAAGAATACCTCCTGACTCCAGGTGTCTTCCTACAGAGATCACAACATTTATCATATTGGTTTCTAGTATCTTGAAGATGGGCGCATCAACAATGTTATCACTGTATGAAAATATTTTCAAGCTTCTTTCTCCACATAAACTCCTTTCACTTTGTTAAGAACTGTCTTTGTTGTTAAATTACCCACATATTTGTAGTATTCTGCCACCCCTGTGAAAGATTTCAGTAGCTCCTTATTTCGGTGCCTTCAGTGCTTCTTACTTTGGTTTGACATTCTCAGTGGAGATGTAGCCTCATGCTGAAGAGTAATTCTACGCTTTTTGGGCAGAGTAAGGCCCATAATCTGTAGGATCATAAAACCCATATTTAGAACGGTTATGCTCCTTCTTGGTGTGTTGTAGATTATTATACCGTCCTCGAAGAATAAGATTGTAAACTGCTGCAGGCAAATCATATCGGAACCAGTTGAGCTGTAGAATCGCCCCCTCCATGGTGATGAAGGTTGTCATTTCAATATGTTGGTACAGTCTTGGTGATATATTGACTTCAATTCCAATGTAAAAAATAACTTATTCCCATTTAGTAACGGTACAATTTCGTTTATTTTGGACAACTGCACACTAGGGAACAAACTATGATTTAGAGTCCTCAACATCACAATCAGTCACTCTCAATCTGCATTTTGATGAAAACAGATGAAAGCTACTGTAAAATGTCTGCTGTTTTTTCGTTTAAATTTGTTTTATTGAATTTTAGTTTTTTTGCATATCAATTCGCACATCTACAACACGTTACAATGTATACATTGAAACTGTTCTAGTCAAATTTACAGCATGATTTACTTCAACAGTTAATACCAGTGTTGTATCTAGTTTTGTTAACAGTAGTTGCGATGTCTTGGTGATTTAAACTTAAACACTTTTCAACATCACATTGATGTAACAAGGAAAACAGTACATTTACCCTTCCTCTAAGGATTGAGTTATTAAACTAGTGCATCACATCAGCCATCATGCATCACTATTACGTATCGCCGTTCTGCCCCCTCTTCCACAACACTTTATTGTGAGTTATCCTAAGTATATGTTCCTGTCGATACCCATATTACTTAATCAGTACATTTTCATCCTGGTTGATTGTCAGGGGTGTACCACGTCTACAGCTCTGTGTGTATAACCGATTGGTTATCATTTAAGTTTCCATGTGTCTTGCCTTCTGCCTATTTTAATAGATTCTACCCCTCATCTCACTCAGACTTGCCTTCCAACGCTTCAGAGTATCTCTGCCAGGATGTGCGAAAGTCTGACAAGATCGCATCCCACTCTATCGCCAGTGGCTGCTTCCTCGTCTTTACGACGAAGCGCTATACTTTCCGCCTGTGCCCAACATAGAAGTGATTGAAGCCAGGCCTTCGCTGCTGGGGGTTCAGGGGATTTCCAGCATCGCGTGAGCAGCTGCTTGGCCATTATGAGTCCCAAGTCTATGTTGCGGGACGTCACTTTGTATTTTTTGGGCGTCTGGTATAGCCCTAATATGCATATCTTCCATGACCAATGTAGAGTGTGTTCTGTTCATTGGGTTAGGCATCTGGTGACCGTTTCCCAGTATGACTGGATAGCTGTGCAGGACCATAGCATGTGCAGTAGGTCTCCGCCTATCGCATCGCATCTTGGACATTTGGCATTGTTGCGGCCGAAATTCTGGTTTATTTTGGCTGGTGTCAGATAGGCTCTTTGTGCTATATAATATTGAATGAGTTGGAATCTGGCATTGCTGGAGATACATGTAGGGCTCCCGAGAATGTCCTCCCACCACCGTTCCGTGCTAGGCCGCTGCATGTCTGCGTCCCAGTCGGCACGAAGGGAGAGTAGTTGTGGTGCTGTGTGTATTCTCAGGGAGTCCGCGAACCATCTGGTGAGATGGCGGTCTGTGCCTAATTCATGCAGATATTGTATAGTTTCGTGGGTGTCGGGTTCCAGCGTCATATTTCCCCATACTGTGTGTAGCGCGTGTCACCGCAGCTTGAAGCAAGAACTGGCCCATGGTAAGCCCGAGTCTTTGGTGAGCGCTTCAAATGGCATGAGGTGCCCATCATTGTATAGGTCTCCTAGTATTTGTATGCCATCTGTATGGGGAGAGACGGTGCGTACGGGGTTACTTACTGTGTGAGGCGCAGGCTGCTATGGAAGCAGTGTAGCCCACCCATACCAATAACTGGGTAGGTGCTTTGCCGTTTCTGCCAGGGTGGAATAGCGGCATTATCTGGGGTGGGGGGGTGAGCCCTGGCACTTGTTTTGCAGTGTCTTCTAAGTGGCGTGCACTTAGCCATCTTGCCACCCATTAGAGCTGTGCTGGTAAATAATATTGCTTCATATTGGGTAGCGTGAGACCCCCACGATCGGTCAAGGGATCAAGGGATACATTTTGGTTAGAGCTACTCTGCTGCGCGAGCCATGCCAGCTGAATTGCCGCATATCTAGTTCGAGGCCTTTAAACAGTGTTGGCTTGAGGTGTAATGGCAAGTTTGTGAAGTGATATAGGAGGCGCTGGAGTACTACGGTCTTCAGTAGTGCAATCTGTCACATAACTGTTAGGGGCAGAGTGCCCCAGAAAGTCATCTGCAATCTTACTGCTGTGATAGCTTGCACCAGATTGCCCTCAAGTAGGTCTGTTGGGTCCCTGTATATAAGTATCCCGAGGTAGCGGAACGCTGTTAGTTGCCAGTGCACTGGCTTGCCATTAATGACCAATTGCGAGTGTTGAGTGCACTCCAAAAAGGGGTACAGGCACGATTTCTCCCAATTCACACGGAGCCCTGATATGGAGGCAAATTCAAGCAATATTCTTTCTATTGTTGGGCAGGGTAACCTGACGTCCCTGAGAAATATTAGCAGGTCATCTGTATAGAATGAGACCGCATGCATACCGTCATCTAAGGGAATTCCCCATTCATCTTGCGTTCTGCGCAGTGACTCGACTGGCGGCTCGATGGCTAGCGCAAACAATAATGGGGAGGGCGGGCAGGCAGCCCTGCCGCGCGCCTCGTTCAATTGGGATCTGCTTTGATATGTACGGGCCTGTCTTGATCCTAGCCATTGGTCGCGTGTAGAACAGTTTAACGAGCCCTAGAAATTTGTCTCCCAGGTCATACTTGCGCAGCGTGGCAAATAAGAATCCCCATTCCAGGGTGTCAAACGCTTTTTCTAAATCCAATACTAAGCACCCTGAATGCGCCCAGTTGTCCCTGCAGTAGTGCGCCACCCCACAAAACGTCGCAAGTTTAATGTGCTGCGAGCAGGTACAAACCCGTTTTGGTCTGTGTGTATTTGTTTTGGTACCAGTGGGGCTAACCTACATGCAAGTATTTTGGCTAGCACTTTGTAGTCCGTGTTTAGGAGTGGTAACGGGCGATACAAGCCTATTGGCTCTGCATTCCTGTTTAGCTTAGGCAGCACCACCAATAAGGACTCGCAAAGTGTGCCTGGCAGTATCCCTGGCTCCTGCGTGCTCTGGTACATTGAGAGGAGCTGCAGCGCTAAGGCCTGTTGATAAGCTTTGTAATATTCAGCCGGTAACCCATCGGGCCCTGGCGCTTTACCTGTGACTAGTGATCATATTGCGTCTTGTAGCGTAACTGGCTCGCCTAATTCATCTCTCCGTTCTGTTGTGACTTGCTGCAAGGCTAGGGGGGAGAGAGAGGATTCCAGCTGAGCCGATTCAGCGTGGTTGTTTGGTGAGCACCCGCCCCGTGGTGGATTGCAGCCACAGTACAGGTAGTTGCATGTGCTCTTGCGTAATCATTCTCGCAAGTAGTCTGCCTGCCCTGTCTGCTGCTGCATGTGTGCACGCAGCATGTGACGCATAATTCAAGCAGCGTAGCCTCTTCAGCACGTCCGCATGCTTTTTCATTGTATGTCTAGGGCTGACTGCGTAGCACTGCCGTGCGCCAGATCGGTTTCTAACTTGGTCAGGATGTCTTCGATATGCTTTACTTCACGGTCAAGCTGCTTTTTAACACACCAGCTCAGTCCCAAGCATTGCCCTCTGACCAATGCTTTGCCTGCATCCCACGACACACCCACATCAGTGACTGAGCCTGTGTTATTTTCAAAGTACGCATCTATCGCTGTGCCTATTACCTCTCTGAATGGGGGATCTTCTAGTGCCAGGGGATGCAGCCTCCATAGGTGGGTGGTGCATCCCTAATCATCCCCCTGCATTCGCAGTATATGGGGGTTGTGTTCTGAGTGCGTTTTGCCGAGGTAGTTCGCGCCGGAGCATTGTTTTAGTATTAGTGAGCTTGCGACAAATCGGTCAATGCGAACATGCAAACTATGTGGGTATGAGTAATGAGAATACAAGCACGCCTGCGGATTGAGGGCTCCCCATATATCTGTTAGGTCCCAGCGATGCAGTCACTCCCCCAAACCCCGGGCGTTGAATGCTGCGACTGTTTGTGGCAGTGGAGTGAAAGATCTATCGAGGGTGGTGTCGCGGACCGAATTATAGACCCCTGTGTGTGCCAGGATGTATTCTGGTCTGTATTTGGGGCTTATATGGAACCCAACACCATTAGTTTCCCATTGAGGCGCCCTTTTGACAGTACGTATCTACCATATGTATCTACCTGGTTTGAACAGGGTCCCTGGCCTAATCCACATTAAGGCCACCCTGGCGTACGACGAGTACCCCGTGGCAAGTATTTGAACTTTCCATCTCTGCTGCAATTTGCGAATCTCTGTTTGTGCTATGTCATCTCTTGCAGGAGCGCCACATGAGTTACATGTCGCTTGAGGTATGCATAGATTTCATATCTACAGGCTGGCGTGTGTAGCCCCCTAACATTCCAGGTGACTGTTTGTGGGCGGCATGCAGCAGGGTCATAGGCTAGTGTTGTGCGCGAGCGGCTCAGCGTGTTGAGGGTTGGGCGACGATGTGGTGAACGCCCAGTGAGTGAGTTGCATCTGTGGTTCTCGTAGGCTTGTGAACATGTTGCCTCGGATAGTTGCCGAGGAAGGGAACCATGTGGGGTTTAACTGGGGTAGAGCAGAGGGTCAACATGTATCTGCCCAAACAAAGATCAATGCCCTGCGCAACTTACGGCTACGTGCATCGCATTGGTCATGGTGAGGGGAGGGGTGGGGTAAAGCTTGCAATAGGCAGGTTGGCTTTTTGTGCCCGTATTGTGTGTGTGTGTGTGTGCACTGTGCCATAACCTATACAGTGTGCCAGTCGCCCGACATCTGGAGTGAGAGAGATGGAGCAGGCCCTGTCTGGCGCACCTCGCCTATTGGCTTGCGGGGTCCCATGTGGAGTGCGCGCATATCATGGACCACATGTGTGCACTTGTGTGAGTGTATACTTGCATGTCTACGGATTGCAGTGAGCTGCTACATTAAGTCATCTGCAGTCTGGGGTGTTACAATCGGGAGCGTTTGCAACTCCTCGCTGACAGGCCACAAGGCCAGCAAACTGTCCTCGCTACACGATCGTTCCAAGGAGTCATCTGTGTGTCTGCTGGGCTGCCGCCTCCTCATGTCTGCCACCTCTTGCAGGGTGCCCTGCCTTTCCTGTAGCACTTGCTCTAGGATGGGGACAGTCTTTAGCTGTCTCGGCGGCTCTGCAGCTTGTAGTCTGTTTCTCCTGCTGCGGCTCCTGCGGGCTCCTGTGCTTGATTCTGTGGTGTTGCGCCTCTGGCTTGGCGAGGTGTGGTGGCCCATAGTTTTGAACCAGTCCCAGGCGTCCTCCGCTTTGTTGAAGAAGTGAGTGGACCCATCCGCGACCACATACAGACGGGCCGGAAATATGAGGGAGTATTTCATGTTCAGGTCCGGCATTCGCCTCTTGACTGTTAGGAACATGCTTCGCTGCCTCTACACCCCACGGCGTAGTCCGGAAAGAAAAGGACCTAAGAGTTGTCTACTTTGACCGCTTCCGTTTTTCTGGCTTCGCGGAGTATCGCATCTCTGCCTTTGAAGTTTAAGAGTCGGAACAGGAAGGGTCGTGATCCAGCACCTGGTAGTGGTCGGCCCAATGGCACCCTGTATGTCCGTTCTACTGCAAAGAAAGAGGAGAGTGAATCTGCTGGCATCAGGGACTTCAGCCAAGCCTCGGTGTACGATACTGCGTCTCCGCCTTCCTTACCTTCGGTAACCCCATTACACGGACGTTGTTCCTGCAGGACTGGCCTTCAGCATCGTCCACCCTATGCTCCAGTGAATTCAGCCGTGATGTGAGTTCACTTATTTTGGGGGTCATTGCCTTAGCCGCTGGGGCGACCTCCTCGACTTCTGCCGCCAGTTCGTTGACTTTCCTGCCTAGCTTCCGGTGGTACGCATATAAGAGCGTGAAGTACTATGTGACTTTGCCTATGCAGCCTTCCAGAGACGCACGGGTCTGTGTCACTGTTTCGCCGATTTGCGCCACTGCCTGGAGCACCGAGTCTATTTTTGACTCCAATTTGGAGGTTGTGGAGGCCCATCATGCTTCGGGTTCTTGGTCTGTCTGTGCTGGGCCTGGTGTTGACTGTGTGGTCATTGCACCCGTGCCTGCGTGTTGCCTGCCCATCTTGTGGAACTGGTTTTGCTCGTGTGTTGGATGGTAATGCGATTTGCTGTATCACGCAGTTCTCGCCAGCACTCGAGGGGAGGCTCTCTGTATACAGCTCAGCAGGTGTTCGTGGATTACTACTCAGGGCCGGGGTCTCTGCGGCCTGCCCTTAGAGTTCTGGTGCCATCAGGCACTCTCAGCCCTTTTGTAACTCCCTGCCGCTCTCGAATGGCGCCCTAATCAGCATTTTCGTGGTGCTCCACTCCAGTAGATTCCCCTCGGGTACAGGCGTGAACCGCTCCGCTGAGTTGCCTATGTCTGCGTCTCACGTCTTGCTGACTTTCACCCCAGTTATCAGCTGGTGTGTTGCGGGATTTTCGCAGGTTGCGCCAGGCGTGGACTTCCGCCAGCGGGTCCAGGCTCTGTTCGGCCCACGGTTGTGTCACAGTGGGAGCCCCACGGTTCACCGCCTCCTTTAGGCTGTACGCCTTCGTCATCAGCCACGCCACCCAGTTGTGAATGAAATGAAAAGTGCGGCTTGTATTGCGCGACTGTCACTCCTAACGGAGTCTCCTGGCGCTGCTGATAACTAAGCACAACTGTAACAATGTAGGCTAAATCAGGGCCAAGGAGCAAACATCTGTAATTCCAAAATCCAAGTCTTTAGGGCTCTTCTAAACAGCTCTTCCTGTTCCATCGATCTCAGTTCCTTTGGCAGGCTATTCCACGCCTTTGAACCCAAGACCGTTGCTGATTTCCCTCCTTTAGTTGACAGTTTGTACCCTGTTACTGTAAGTAAATTTGCAGAGCTAGATCTAAGTGTCCTTGTTGTGGTATATGGTTTGAATCTTGAGGAAAGATAAGCAGGACCCAAACAGCGAGATGCTCTGAAGGTTGTCAACAATAGTTTGAACAAAATTCTTTTATGAATCGGAAGCCAATGCAGAGTTTACAAAGCAGCAGAGGCAGACGCTCTACGTGGAAGTCCTAGGACCAATCTGGCCGCCGCATGCTGAACTACTTGAAGTAGAGGGAGGATTTATTCATCCCTGCGAGGAGGCTATTACAGTAGTCTAGCCGCGATAATATAAGAGCTACTGTTACCGTTTTCCTTGCTGCAAGCGGAATTAGATTGAATTTTTTTTTCAATGTTTTAATAAGGCCAAAACAAGTCCCTGTTAGTTTCAAAACATGAGGTTTGAATGAAAGGGAAGAGTCAAACCATACTCTGCTTGCATAGCTGCTTGCTCTTGCCAGACCCACTGCTTCGGGCTCATTTGAGTCAGCGCTGGCAGCGGGCCCTGCCTCAGCAGGCCGTACGATCCGGACTGCCGCTCCACTGGTGTCCTTCACAAGCTCCGACACGGAGCAATCCAGGGGTTGAGCTGCGGTACTCCTGTCTGTGCCGGTTCGCAGTCGGTGGCAGCTGTGACCGAGCTTTGGTTCCCCAGTCTGTCGGTGTGTGGCAGGCGGCGGCAGCGCGATTCCAGCCTCCTCGGGAGCAGGCCAGCCACCTCCCGCGAACTCCAGCGGCTGCTCGCAGACCTCGCGCCAGCCTCCTTTGAGTGCCCTCTGCAGTAGCGTATGATACAGCCCGGATCTAGCTCGTTACTCAGGGCTGCCCTGCGTCTGGCTTCACACTCGCGCCGCGGCTTACTTGAGTCGATGATGCTTCTTGTTCCGCTGCTCTGGCTCGCGCCAGTCTCTGCAACAGTCCCTCCAAGACGCTTCGTATTCGGCAGTCCGCCGCACCTCCACGATATTTGGCGTGGCCGTGAGGAGTTCGCCTCAGCAGCCTGCCTCTGTCCTGTCGTCGTGCGGCCTCGGCTCTCACCAACTCCGCTGCTGCTACGCAAGTGGCTCCCTCACAGCCGGAGTGCCGCCCAGTGCCTCCAAATTTGCTGTGCTTACTCACACCGGTGCCTGGTTCCCAGCAGGCCAGCTTTGGCGATCTGATGGCATCAGTTTTGCCCAGGATAATTAACGAATTAGTAGGCCACGAGACGGAGCCTCTTTAGAGTGCGTCCGCCATCTTGGCTGGCTAGCAACGCCCCGTAAAATGTTCACTGTTTATCATCTGTTGTGACACCATTTCTTCATAAAGTTCTCTGAAACTTTGCTTTCACCACTATGGTTGCTGTCTTCAGTGTTGGTATCAGCATCTTTCATCACTCAATTAGAAGTCTGAAAACTCTTTAAAAGAACCCACCTAATCTATTCAGTCACATGATACCATGTATCATCACTAAAATTGGGTTTTCCTTTCTATGATCAGAAACTATGCACAAATTGTACCGATGAGCCTCCCCCTAAAAATGCGTGGTGCATTTTTTAGCATAAATCATTGCCCATATGTATCCCAGAATAATCTATTCCTAAACCACATGCTTAATAGCCCTGTTTGTGACAAAGCCTCCGAATACTTCTCACCAAATTAACTTTTCTGATGGACACTTCTACATGTAGATTGCTCACCGCTAAATATCCCAAGCGCCAGGTGACAGCCTGGTGTTTTCCCCTGTGACATTGTATAGAACTTAGGACTCCCAGTGACAGTTCTGAAGACTTGGTGAACTGTAGTTCTGCCTCTAACTAAATGTCTACAATGACAATACCGCGACAATATCTTGTCCGCAATGATTACTGTAAACCAGAATAATTAAAATCCTTTTAAGTATTGGGGCTGAAAGTATTGGGGCTTCAAGTATTAGCCGGTAAGGCATTCTTCCTTTTGCCCAAACTTTTTGCCCTACTAGAACTACTATGTAAGATACAAAAATTCCATTACTCCTCTTCCATAATAATCTCCAGGATCTGTTGAGAAATTTGTAGACGTTGCAGCTGACTGTTTTATAGCATCAGCCACCAATAAGTATCTGTCCATTTTTTTCTCTTAAAAAATAAAAAAGTCTGCATAACTGATTCGATGCTCTTTTGAGTCTGCTAACACTAACATGTAATGACGAATAAACACAGTCCTTAAAGCATTTTTACAGAGGGCTAAGCAGCAGCCATCTCCTTTAGTGTTTGCTTTGACAAGCTCCTTTAAGGTAAAGTGAATAGATGCAGGGACCCATGGCCCTCCCTAAAAATCTAAGAGTCTTAGACGTCATCAAAACCGCAAATGTTGAGCCATACTAATACTACTGTTATCCTGCCCTAATGGAGACCACACTTGAGTGCTGTGCGACAATCCAAGCAAGTGAAATGACGTGGAGTGCACAACAAAACCAATGTGATTGCACGTTTTGATGCTAGATGCACATTTTGATCTGGTACAGAAAGCCCTCCTAAGTACTTTGGGAGTCGATTCTTTCTGCATTGGCTTGATCAGAGCCCACACGATGCTGGTATTGGACACATGCCTGTTATTGGCTTTTGTGCTGTTCTTTGTTCCACATAAAGGCACATAAGTGATACTTATTGTATATTTATCATATTTTTATCATTATGATTCATCCAACATCATTTTCATCATTTTGTTGATAAGATTATTAAGTTTAATGGATGTAGTCTGTTGATTTATGAGAGGGTTTTATTGGATGAATGGGGATGTGTGATTTGAATTGTGGATATGTAGCTTAGACAATTTGACTGTATAGCTTTCATATATTTATATATTATAAAAATAATTAATTGGATATCAAACAGAATTCATACAACGTTATTGTATTGTGTGCCCTCAATGTTGTGGTAATCATTTATAGTTATAGATTTTTTTGTTCAATGTTAAGTTGCCTAATATTCTTAGATACTGATTATATTTACCCTGCCTTAGGAGCTGTAGCAACCGAAGGGGGGCCCCTTTTTCTTTATATATGTATTTTAAGCTTCCACCAGCTGCTTTTCTATTTGCTCACGCTCCTTCTCTAATTGAGCACATTTTTCATGCATTTCACGATAAGCTACTTCCCACCCAGTATCTCATTTGGTATCTGGGAATCTGCCTTTGTCTTTTTTGAAAACTTCTTTCCCTTTAATATTGTATCCTGTTGGTGACACCAAAAATGTATTGCTTCAGACTAGAAACGCTAGGACGCACTCAAGGCAAACTCTGCACTCTCCCAAAATGAGGCAAATAAACCTATCAAGTCGCTTTCAAAATGAAGCACATGTATTTATGAATACAGCACTTTTTAAAAAGAAATCAAAATATATTTATTGATGCATTTTCCATGATGTCAAATGAAAGAATCCAAACATAGGGAACATGTATACAAAGCAGAATAAACATGAAATATGTACACAGATCAAAAACACTTATAGAATATATACACAAAGTAAGTAATAGCAATACATCACAGATAGAGTGTCTTTCAACATTCTGGCCAGCACGACTGGGAGCCCTCACAGTTAGGCAGAAGTCTTGATCATAATCACAACAAGCATTGGCATAGCCAATAGGTCTCGCCTTTGGGACCTTATAAGTGTTTAGTTATGCAGCACAATATCCTTGGTGCAACAACATCAAGTGTTGCATGGCTAAACACTTATAAGGTCCCAAAGGCGAGACCTATTGGCTATGCCAATGCTTGTTTTAAATGCTATAAAAGTTATTTTAAAAAAACACTGCTATGATGCGGGCAGCAAAAAAATGTTAATAACTTTTTTTTCCTGTTATAACTGTTTGCCTCTACAGCATGGCTGAAAAGACATTGGCAAAGCTCACCGATATCACATAGGAAAGAGCTACTGGCTTTTCCACTGCTTGTTTTCAGTTGGAAAACTCATTATGTCCCACCAGGCTACCTTTTCTCCATCAGATGAAACAAAAAATATATGTTTTATTGTCCTAGCAGCGTGATAAATTAGTGAAGGGATCTCCACTATTTGTCAGCAGCCTGACAGTGTAGCCTGATAAATAATACAAGTGTTTTGCTATTAATCAAAATAGTTCCATGTTTTTGAAAATCAATATGGTGTTCCTCTAAGTTCAAAAAAGAGGGCAGCGACAGGAAAGCATCGGCATGCTTCTGCTTTTCCGAGTTCACTTTCCAAATGCGGGCTTTGGACATGTGCAGGATAATGCTAAACATGAATCCTATCCACTATTACAGTAATCAGCCAGTAAAACGGCAACCTCCTCGGCGCCTCCATGCCAGCAGCCTTTGAAAACAATTTAAATAATAGAGGCGGTTTTCAAAATAAAATATGCAGGAACAAGAAAGGTTTAGAGTAGGGGAAGAGCTGTGTTTCGCATTGGTGCAGCGGGCCACTTCTGCCGCCTCACACACCGCGTTAAATGATTTGTGATGTTTACCCAGAGGTCGAAGTGCAGTAAAAACAAGCACTTTTGAAAACCCACTTACAAAATGTCTCAAAGAGACAGCTTGCGCTGTCTCAGCAAGACCTAAAAATACGAATGACCAGAATGCGAGCAACTCTTGCTTGAGGTACGTTTGTTTTTACATTTTTTTTTTAGCATACATTGAATCTTCACATGCAAAGTGAAAGTGAAGACTCCTTTTGTGCTAAAGTGAAGTGCTAAATTCCAGCTCCGTATTTTACGTAATTTTTGTAAAATATTGCAAAATTATGCAAAAAAGAAAATTACACTAATTTTGCACACTCCTAGTTTGCCGACATGCTATGGGATATTTTATGTGACATTTTGGTCATGTAACATTTATGGAAGATACTATTTCCAAACGCAGGCTGTACACACAGTACATTTCCTCATTTGCAGTTGGACTTTTACTTCTCCACGGAGAAATAATTTTCGTCGAGGAGAAATCATTGCTGAGCACCACAAATTATTTTCGCCATGGAGAAACCCTTTCACCCCACAACATTAGAAGTGTTCCATTCCCCATCCCACCTTCGAAGGTGACTTCTTCCAGCGCTTTGTTGGATTACAATTTCCAACATTTGCCAAGGTGAGACAAGGTCAGAGAGCATTTTGTAATTACTAATAAACTCACAACTTTGCAGGCACTCACAATCTCTCAAGGCAAATAACAGGTGATTCGCCCACTCCACACTGCTTGCATGGGGTTTACTACTGCGTTATTGTACCAAGTTGTGACGTACACCTATGCAGTAGTAAATGTTTGGTGAATACACTCACGGAGTGTGATGTGGTAATAGTAGGACAAAAGAACACAGTAACCCGACTAGCCCTGGAAAACAATGTAATGCCAGTGCTTTCATTTCACCGAGCGCGTGCACCCACGTGCTTCCAACCTCTCATGGGTGCAGCACTAATCGTCGTCTCCCCACTCCGCCCTCCTGCCCACTGCTGTGTTAGTTGGGAAACTCGGGCAGAACATGCCCCCAAATCTCACTCACTACGACACACCCCTGGTGGTATGTACTGCAGGACTCCAACTTGTCCCAGACATTGCAAAGCGAGAAGTACCGTTAAAGGACTCAAATAAGGGTTGATATCCCTCTGAAGAGCCCGGTGTTAGAAAACAATGGAAAACAACTTCTCTATTTTCTGGTGGTCTGCCCCACTTTTTTTTAATGAAAGGATGAGCAAACGAAACGCTCATGAGAATTCGAGCTGCCTCCCAGAAAGCCTTGAGGCCTGTAACCTGTAGCCTGTAACCCTATTTAGGTCTTTCAGCCCTATGCAGGCATGAAACAGGTGCCGGGTGACTGCTAGTGTGTGTGTACTCTATGGCTGGAGAGGTGAGGGGGCGGCGGGAGGAGGTCGAGTACCAGTACGGGCGGGCTCTGCACATGCAGCTCCAGTAACATGGTCACTCACATCATGTGCTTACATGACATTGTAGCGTCTCTGAAGTGGTTGCGCATGAACACCATGCTGGGACACGGTCCCGGGAATATGCACTTGATGTTTATTTTCCTCGTCAGACCGTCAGATTATAGGACTGAGGCATATGGAGAGTCTGCTTTGCAAAAGATCAGAGTATGGTAAAATATGGGTCGAACCCTCCGCCTAAGTGTTATCAAATCCAGGTTTGTATACAACACTTTAGAAAGTGAATGAGAGCACACAATTTCGTAAAATCGAGAAGCCGAGAATAAAAACCAGAATTCTTTTTATTCGCGAAGTTTTTGACTAGCCCTCTAGGTCATTAATGGGGGGTGGGGGGGGAAGGGGGCAGTGACACTGATGGCAAGACCAGTGCACTATGTTTCCCAGGGAATGCCATTTGCGGTGGGTCCTGTCCGGATCTGTAATCAATATTCCAGGATATGTATGTAAAGCTGGGATAAGAATTCAAGTCTACTATGTTGGTGAACATTTACTAACTGGACCCACGGATGGAGGTTGTGCCAGGCCACACGAGAGAATGGACTACCTTGTTCTGTCAAGGTTTTCTCATAGCACCATCTGCTTATACTAAGGGTGTTTCTAAACTCCCCGAAAATTTTAATATAAACCGGGGAAAGGCAGAATTAGATTGTGAGAACTATCCTTTGGGTCCAGAGGCAGTATATGGTCACTGAGCAGTATCTGTGCTGAATATGGTTGTTGTTCCCTGCTAAATCCTACTGCCTTATCCACAAGACTAAATACTGCCAAAAAAAGTGGCGTCCTTCACTATCACTAGTTAGGGAGTGCAATTGTGAAAATCAGGTTAACGAAGCACACCACGCAAACCCATTAAGTGCACACGGGCGATCCTTGCAAATACTCCCTACCACGTCTCGTTTAGCAGCCTCGACGAAAAGGAGCACCGACCACTCTAGAAAAAATCACGTTTCAGGAAGCAAGAAATGCAAATGCATCACTATCCCACAGTGCTTACGCCGGGCAGACAGGACGAGACCTCATTATGCCTACTCAAGCCCCCACCCCTCCAGAACAGCTGAGCAAACCAGGGGGTGGGTGGGCGGTTTGGTAAAGAAACGCAACAGGGTAACAA
The DNA here is from genome assembly GCF_964204655.1 of Triturus cristatus. Taxonomy (NCBI): domain Eukaryota; kingdom Metazoa; phylum Chordata; class Amphibia; order Caudata; family Salamandridae; genus Triturus; species Triturus cristatus. The sequence goes on from NC_140579.1 coordinate 240,765,841, forward strand.
GGACGGTAAATCACGCCACCTTACAACAACTAGTGTGAACTCTGACTCCAGTGCCTAAACTAACCTTCCCACAAACCAGTGATCCTATCGTCAGCCTAAAGAGGTCCCAGTTCACCAAAGAAGCATGAAACTATGAGGAATGGGCAACTTAATTACATGCTGAGGATTCTGTACACATATGTTCTGCATGACAACAGACCTGTAGCGGAACGCCACACAAGTCCTCTCTGCCGCACGTGACCCTTAAAACTCGTAGCTCACAAATATTCATGGCCCATGGGCTAACTGGGGTTCTCTGAAATGTGACAGGTAGCCTGAACTACAGGGGCCTGCTCTACACGATTGCATATAATTTAACCGGTGCAAGGTAGCAAAGGGTCTCACCGAAATCCTCACGTGGCAGGGTGTGCACTGAAAAAAATGTCAGCCTCCGATATGCCCCGGGTCTGCACTAGTACTCACGATTATTCAATACACTTTAGCATGGAGTGAAACTAAAGGGCCGTGCACTGAGTAAATAAACATAATAAAGTTACTCTCGGACCTGTAAACGCATGTGGTGGTGCAGTGCATGGGATAACCCTGACAGAAAGAACTGCCCGGGTGGGAGGCCCGTCACTGACAGAGCCTTCTAGGCGCTGAGAACAAACAGTCCAAGCAACAAACCGCAGCTGAGGAACTGAAAGACGACAAACAGATGCAATCAAAGGGCTCAAACAAGAAGGGCTGGGCGAGAAGGGAGTGGGGAATGCGAGGAGCCTGAATACAAGTGACGAAAAGAGGAGGAGAAGGGAGATGCGAGCAGAGCATCAAAGGGCTGGGTGAGAAGGGAGGGGGGAATGCAAGGAGCAGAAGAGCAGCTGTGCACGTGCACACCATCGTGCACTCAAGCTCTAGGCCAGCAAAACCATGTGGGTAGCACTTTTGAAAACCCACTTACAAAATGTCTCAAAGAGACAGCTTGCGCTGTCTCAGCGAGACCTAAAAAGGTCCCAGTGGCAACGCGTCCGCTCCACAGGCGAGCCCCTGTCTGAGAGCCAAGATTCCCAGTCTTTAATACCTTTACTCAACCCAAGGAGAGATGTTTAGAAACCTCTTCCCCCTTCGTTCTGTTGCGAAAACAAGGCTGGCCGTACCAGTCTGCGTCGAGGTCACTCACAGGAGCTGGCCAGGACCCTGTGTTTGCGCCAAGGCAGAGCTGTACATTCAAATGGCGAAAACAATCTCAACCCTGTCAACGGTATCAAGTGCGCATCCCACACGATATGTTCCAGCTTACTCTGCACGGTGAAGAGCAAAAACATCCCCTCCCTGTAACTATGCGAGAGCACACAAATAGAATTGTGTATTCAAAAAGGAGTCAACTGTCACCATCTTACTCATTGAATTATACCACTTCAACCTCAAAAAATGCAGATACTCGTTTTATGGTCAAGTGGCTGCGGACAGTGACTGGTCCGTCTCTTTAACAATCTCTGCCTTACTGTTCTATAGGTTTTTTATGAACACTGGCATAAATCCTTGTTCCAGGCTGTGTCTTTCACTAAAACAAATAATGGTTTGTTCCTCAGGGCTAAATTTATAATAGTGAGAGCCTTTGAATGATCTGTATCACTTATAGCCTGTATACATTAAGGCGTACAGTAATGTGCGAAAAGCAATGTCGGAACATTTGAAATGCAAAGCAGTGCAATTGACTGAAAACTGACATATAGGAACTGTGCCTGAACTTAGCAATGCCATTGGTAAACTGAGAAACTAGAAAATAACAAATGAAAAGGATTTCTGAGAGACCCAGTAGCTGAAAACCTGTTGCCAGGCAAATGAAAAGCACCTGACTCTTCCTAAGCCCATTGGTACCTTTGAGGACCACCCTTATATCTAACAGACAGCTTTCTCCATAGGCTTGTCTGCCTTTGCTGATAGATTGGTTGGTGGACGAGAGTGGAGCTATAGATAGAAGTGATGGAAGGTAGGTAGGAGATGAGGTGTTGGTGTGGCAGAGAAAGCAAATGAAAACACAGAAGTGAGTGGAGATGCGATGATTCATGACTATATCTGTAAAGCAGGGAAAGCAAGGATATGAGGGAGTGTGGTTCGATGGAAATGAAAAGACAACATGGGCTCTAGAAGAGAAGCTGATGAATTAGCAGATGGGTTAAAGGGGAACAAGGAGAGGATTTTGGAGTGAGTTGAGGGGGTGTTTAATGACTGAGCAAAAACTCCAGGCTTGCATGTGGAATGGGCAGCACAAGAAGGGAGGGAGCTGCAAGAGGTAGACACTAGGGAGGGATTAGAATGGAGAGGACACTATGAAAGGTTCATCACTGCTGAGAACTGTTAGTAGAGGTAAACTGAATATGGAGTAAATGGTAATTATTTCCCACCTTTCTCTTTTCCTGAGAAGTTACCTCTGCCATTCGGTTATAGCCTATAAAACAAACTGCTTTTGGATTCATAATCAACAGACATAGCGTAATACTACTTAACAGTACGGGCCACTGTGAGCCCATTAAATACAATGGAATGGCAGAGGGCTAATAATGGCTAGAATAGGTCCTCCTTATGTTTCTCTCTTCTTAATTTAAAGATTTCTTCCCTTGTTGGAATTGTTGGGTGTTCTAATACAGTTATAGCCATTTTGAGGCGGACTCCAGCGGTCATTAATAGCCATCTCCTTCACAAACTGCTCAGGCCTGTAAATCTGTCAAAGAGCTTATAATGACGGGTGCAGCCTTTGGCACTGGGTTTACTGCTGTAGCATGTGCCTGTGCTGTAATTGCAGTATTTCGTAGAAACCTGTTGAAACAGCTTGGAAATGGTGAATGTTGTCCAGGTCCTGGATAGATTCGAGAGTAGTTAAAATATAATAATGATATTTAAGTTATCTCACTGTGCTAATCTCAGGTTTGCCTGCATATGAAGATTGGTACTACAATACACCAATGGAATATTTTTGTATTGGTTTTTATGCTGCAGGCAACTGTTCAACTCAGCACTATTTGATAATGTTGCTTTCTATCATGTTATTTGGATTTATTGGCTCGACGATGACTCAGGGCCAAATATAGTTGCAGCGCTACCCGAAGGCTATGACGCCCTGCGGCATAATAGGCATGACGGGAGAAGAGGAGCGGGCGTGGCGTTATTGTACAATAAGCGATTGACGATTAGTAAACTAGAGGGAGAAAATCAGGAAGGTGCCGATATTTTAATAACCAAAGCCAACACCTCAAGCATGGCAATAGTGGTGGTGTATCGCCCACCGCAAGCCCCTCCTCAGTTTATTGACCACCTCACTGAAATTGTCACCGACCTCCGCTCACGGTTCCAACAGCTTTTAGTGGTAGGGGACTTCAATTACCACTGGGACCAACAACCAAGAGAGGCACAAGCCCAACAGCTAGAAGAAACTATGTCTACACTGCGGCTGCAGCAACTTGTAGACACTCCCACCCATGAGAAAGGTCACACATTAGACCTCATTTGGTCGACTCTGCCACAGGTCAATCGGGTGGACACAATTCGCTGCGGGTGGTCTGATCACTTTCTAATTAGCTTCCAAATCGCCCAAGCTAGCCGTCCCACGCGCCCTCCACCCAAATGGAAAATGGTGCGCAGGTGGAACAAAATTGAGGGGAAACATTTAGGGGAAGCTCTGCGAGACAACGCCCCTAAGAACACTTGGACAGTGGATCTTGAAGAGAGGAGCAAGTCTATCTTCAGGCAACTAATAACAGCCATCGACAGGCTGGCGCCTACCCATAGAATAAAAATGGAAAATTAGGAGAAGGGTGCCCCCTGGTTCACTGAAGAACTAAGGGGACTGAAGCGGACTCTCCGCCACCACGAAAGACAGTGGCGCAAAACCTATGAGCTGCAGGCATTCACAGAGTATAGGACCAGACTTACCAGCTACAAAAAAAGCCATCCTTAGAAGAAAGGCTGAATTTTATGAATCAATGATTAGGGAAGCTGACAATAAACAGAAAGAAACCTTCAAAATCCTGAAGGAGCTCAGCCAAAAACAAATGCAAGAAGCTCCCACCAGCCAGGAACAATGCAACAGGTTCTTGCCCTTCTTCCTATTTAAAGTCAAAGATATCTTAGTAGACATTCACAAAACCCCCATTAACCAACACGCCCTGGCAAGGGCAAAGCCACACAAAAACATGACAGAATCTATCACCTCCTTCCCTAAGCTAGATCATGAATCTCTGCTCCACATTGCGACCAGAATCAAGTCGGGCTCACCTGCGGACCCCTGTCCACCAAGGATCTACAAATTAGCACTCCCTGCAATTGAGGGTGAAGTTCTCTCTCTGATCAACCTCTCTCTGGAAATAGGGAAGGTCCCCAGGAATTTTAAAGAAGCAAGAGTAATCCCCTTACTCAAAAAAACAGGAGCCGATAACACCAAAATGAAAAATTACAGGCCCATTTCCCAACTCGCTTTTCTGGCAAAAATCTTGGAACAACATGTCCTCAAAACTTTATCAATGTTTATGGAAGAACATCACCTACTCGGGGACAGGCAGGCTGGCTTCAGAGTCCATCAAAGCACTGAGCTTGTGATGCTGTCGGCTGTGTTCGACACGGTCAACCACGATCAACTTCTAGCTAGATTCCAGGACATAGTCATCGGTGGGATGATACTTATGTGGAAATATGGATTTTTCTGGTCAGTTATGTCCCCTATCTTGGACCCCAACGGTTCTATGTGCATGTTACAAGTACATGTATGTTCCCTCCAGTTCCAGTTATGAAGACGCAAACACATGTGCGTCCACCGTTAACATGTCCTCTTTCAGATCCGCCATGAATGGGCCGGATATTCCATTCCTAAGTACAAAAGGCCACCGCCTTTATATGGTTCACTTATGCCATTTTTACAGTCCAGGCAAGTAGGCCCTGATTCTGTCATCAAGCTTTTCTTGCTTTCTGTCTCTGAAGCTCCAGTCCGAGCCTGCATCTGTGACCATGAACTTTGTCTCATTCCCTGCGCGGCTCACGATGCCTGACATCAGCTTGCTGCCTGCCAAGAACTGTATTTCACCTTCGAAATTATCTGCTCCGATCCCTGCCCAATGCATTCCTGTCTAGTAGTTTCAGTAAACATTCTTCCAGCTACCGAGCAAAGGCCCGGCTTCTCTGTCTTCATGCAAGTAATTCATAGCCCTGTTACTATGGAAGATTCCTGCCCTCGCATCTAGTGTAGACACTTAGACGCTTGTACACGCACTAACAGTCAGTATAGTCAGTATAGAATAAGATTCTACTCTAAGAGACCTCTCTTTTGGATAACCTAGTTCTTTAAACATAGGATGTTAGATATGATTTGGGATTAGGTTGACTTGACCCTCCAGACTTCTGTCGCCACATGTAGAGCTAAATGTCAAGTCCCCTCCACCCCCTAGCTGCACGTCAATCACACGTCATACTGCTGCGCGCGCATTTCTGTCAAGTATTTCTGCTGACATTGCGAAATTCTTTCATGTAACCGCCCTCTTATGACATCACATCTGATGACGTTCTTTAAATCACTCCCAGTTACGCCAATTTTTGCTACGCACGAATATATTATCCATACTATCAATTGTTACGCCTCTTGTATTTGCTTCACTGTAATGCCTATTGTATAAAAGTAATTGATTGTCAATAACGTATGTACTTCACTTCCTGAACCTTCGTGGTGATGGAACCTGGAGCAACCGATTATAATCGACCATTGGAATAAAGCCCATTCCGAACCTCTAATACCACGGATTCTGCCTCTTATTTACTGAGCTATTTTATTATGTTTCTGTATCAAATTAAGTCCCGGTAATTAAATTATTTACCACATGAATGGCGCCCGAACAGGGACACTTTCTCATCTCACGCGCCGGCGGTGCGTTGCAGGCCCGGTCTCCTGCCACAGCTGGACGGACAACAACGCGTACCAGCAGGATTTCCTGTATCTCCCTCCGGTCAAGCGGGGGCGACTGAGGCTGCGATCAACACCCAGACGAGGCGGTGAGAAGTGCGAAGTATCCCGACCAGAGCCTAGCTGAGAGAGCAAGATCCGAGGTATACAGAGGCCCACCAGGTTTCCGATGTCCTGACGTGTCCGAAGTTTTCGAGTCGAGTCGAGTCCAGTCCGGTTCAAGTTCAGTTCAGTTTCCGAGGCCTTCCGTTCCGAGCTACCCGGTGAGTACCATTACTGGGGAGGCGTTCTGGCGTGCACATAAGTTGTGCCGGTCCAGACGGGTTTGGGTACACAAATCCGGTCTGCACTGTTTCAGCAGTGTATCTGTACTGTTTAGCAGTATATCTAGTATATCAAGTATATAAATTCAGAATAATTCAGTTCAAGTCGAGTATTATGTTTAGTGATTAAGTTTTCCTTAGATCGTCATCATCATTGTTGCTCAGTTAAATGTTAAATGTTAAATGTTTTTAGTACGTTCTGCATATTGTGGTATGAATGACTGTTCATTATTGTGATTACTGTATTAAGTTTGTTCAAGATCAAGTATCAGATCAGTTCTCAATATGCCGCTCTTTTCGAAATTAAGACAGATCACAACTAGAAAAGGGGTACTCGAAGAAGCTGTTCCTATTCCTCCTAGGGACACTCCAGGGTACTTCATGTATCATAAACATGGCCTAGATGCTATATTATTTCTTGATTTATGGGTAGACTACACTAAGGAATTACCAGAAAGTCAGAGGTGGCCCGCGGCTGGGACCTGGGATGCAGAGTGCATCGTGAAAGTAGAGGAAGAATTATGGAAAAAGAAAGCTAGACAATCACAGAAAGACGCCATTGAATTATGGCGTAAAGAATCGTATAGACGTACAGAAAAAGCACGTAGACAGGAAGAGAAGAGTAAAGAGAATTCAAATGAAGTCCGAGAAAATCTATTAATTGAAGAAGGTGCACGAGTGAAATCAGAACAAGTAGACAGACAAAGACATGCCCTTATGAAGGGTATGTATCCCCTTCTGGCCGAGGGATTACCTAAGGCTACTGCGGGGATACCAAAAGACTTGCCACCCCCATTATTTCCAATAAAGATACATCCCAAGGGGCATCCTAGAACCGCAGAAGATGTTTTTCTTTCCTCATATTTAGATGACGCAGCTCCCGAGTATGCTAACCCCGCCCCACATAGACCGTTGGCCGGGGAGGTTCAACGCCAAGATCCTGTATCTGTATCTCTACAGCACCAAATCCTGACACAAGTTCCGGCAAGCACATCTGTTTCCACATCTGTTCCTACAGCTACTTCCATAGCTGTGTCCACACCTATAGTTGCTGTATCGCGTTCAACGAATCCTTTCACGCCCGATACCCCAGATGGGGCTACGGGAGGTGCTACCAACATTTTTTCTACGCCACCCAGAATAAATAAACTTACTTTTCAAGAATCTGCACATTCACGTACCCCCAAACTCATAAATGCCCGCACACTTAAGGAACTTCTTATAGATTGTAGATATGACCCTGTGCCCGGCAAAGAGGACGAAATGATCCTGGCATCATTACGTATCAGACGAGCCGCGGTGTATTTAGGGAAGTTACCAGGAATGACTATGCATCTAGATAATATATACCATTTTGTCCAAACAGGGCGAGATTCTGAATGTATTAACAGAGCTATGGAATACCAGAAAGTGGAAATACAGGGGGAACTGTTACGTTTCCTCATAAATTGTGTGATCAGAAATCAAGACCGACCGGGGGTAGACCCGGAAGCAATGCAAATTCTTACCAGATGGAGCCAGAATATATCAGAAGGGAGACATGATAAGCAAAACCGTATAATAGCCATGTGCCGAAAGATCCGTAAAGAAATAGAACGCCTACACGAAGAGAGATTAGCGGTAGACCAGTTTGAACAAAATGAGGAGGAAGGATCAGGACTGCCCACAGGACAGTCAGAAACCATAGCCTATGTAGGTAGAGGAAGATCTTGTAATAGTACTAGATGTCTTACTGACCCGATACGTCCGATACGTCCAGATAATAACAGGAATTTCCAAACACCTATAATAAATATGAGGTCCCCCGAGCATTCGTTCCAAGTCGCTGACAAATTACTGCGAGAACGAAGGGGTTATCATTTTCTTGATTCTATGGATGAACAAGAATTAGCCAGGTCAGCCGTTCATTGGATTGACAGTCCCGGAAAGTATGATGATGATACAGTAGCACACACATTTTTGAATCTCACCCCAGATGAACAGCGTTTAGCTGGGATTTATATGATTCAACAACTTCTTATACTATATAAAAGCCAACATTCAGATCCTGGTCCCTTATCTGACATATTGACTGAATTACTCACGAATAGATGGAAATATTCAGGTACTAAGTTAATTAAGGAAATACTAGAATCCAGAAGGCAGTACATTCTTTTTGTATGTCCAGAACATGTTTCATTGCCCATCAAGGAAAGACCGATGTATTACGTGGACAGACAGAATCCCTTACGAGAAGTACACCCAATAAAGGGCGAGGACAATCAGTTTAAACGTGTATATGTATATACGCCCATATCAAAAATAGAATTGTTAGAAATGAAGAAAGTGGTACCCAGTCATGACAAAGACCCAGCGGGTTTCCACCGAGAAATTAAAGACATGTTACTCATGGGAGAGTATACCTATCCCGACATTATGACAATATTAAAGGTATTAATGCCTGCTGGCATTTATGAAAAACTCAAGGAAAAAGAGTGGGAGGTGGGAGACCAAAAGATAGATTGGACAGCATTAGAAAATGAAGAAAAGGCCCGAGGCCCAGGTTCGGGGCTTGGGGACAAAACTAAAGCACTACCAGGTTTACTAGTACAGGTACTGCCACGTTTATTGACTACGAAAAAGGAAGATTGGGGTACAATTTCAGCCTGTAAACAGAAGCAAGATGAAGACACTAGTGATTTCTATGCCCGATTCGAAAAATGTTTTGGTATAAATAGTGGTATAAAAGCAAGTAGCGAGTCATACCCACATCTGTTTGTGACAAAATTAGTTGAAAATTCTTTGCCCCAAGTGAAGAATAGAGTATTAAAATTCGAGAGTACCTGGCAAGGTAATACCCCATCACAAATGTTACAAATGTTACAGTACCATTACAATAGAATTAGAGAAGAACAAGAACATGAACAAAGACGCATGAAAGACACGAAAATGAAAATGCTCGTCTCCCAGACAGTTCCAGCTGAAGGACATAAAAAGGGTACGACACATTCCGGTGATTCAGCAGGACCTGTAAAAGGGACATGCAACTACTGTAAACAACCAGGTCATTATATACACGATTGCCCAGTCCTGAAGCGTAATATCGCCACAGGTATTACAAAAGAAAGACCACGGCCACCTAGACAGGATCAGAATGAACAAGGAGCCTTGCAGCATGCACAGGCCATGCCAGCTCCACAACAGTCTATACAGTTTGTGCCGGCCGCACCAGCGCTGCCTGTTGCTGCCACGCAAACCACGACACGACAGCTGTACCAGACCGCACAGTATGACTACCCTGATTATCAACGATACGCATGAACCAGCCTAGAGAGGGAAGTTGACTTACCCCTTATCGAGGTCCCTGTAGACCAAGAAGGACCTTATGTACATAGTGAATTATTAGGTCAAGATAGAAAATTTTTACTTGATACAGGGGCAAGTCGAACAACCATAAAACGTAGTGAAGTTCCAGGGGCACCCCTCTCAGGCTCACAGAATATTTCCCTTGGTTTTTCAGGAAAACCTATTGTTAATGAAGTATCACAGCCTCTTCCACTTACGATAGGACCTTTGACCCGAACTACAGATTTATTGCTTACTAAATCATGTCCAGAAAACTTGTTACGTATAAAAACACTGAAAGCTCTAGGAGCTATAATATGTTGTTCTCCGGAAGGAGTAAGATTGTTTTTACGTGATTTCAAAGGTCATTATGTGTCTAGAGACATGGATCCCCGATTGCGGACTTTACCTACACATCTATGGGCACAAGGCCCTACTGATGTTGGTTGCATGAATATTACACCATATCGAGTTACACTAAAGGCAGGAGTGGTACTACCACGAATGCGACAATACAAGTTACCACCAGATGCTGTAGTGGCTTTACTGCAAATCATTGACGAGCTCATTGCCCAAGGAGTGGTTGTAGAAACAGACTCCAATGTATGTAATTCACCGATAATTCCGATTCTTAAACGAACAGATCCGAAGGCCCCGCCAGTATATCGATTGGTTATTGATTTGCGCGAATTGAACAAATGCATTGTGCCACAATTCCCTGTGGTTCCAGATATCTCATCATTACTGACAGCTATTGATTCCGAAGCAACATTCTTTACTGTAATTGATCTCAAAAATGCCTTTTTCAGCGTCCCAATAGATCCGGAAAGCCAATATTTGTTCGGATTTAGTTTAAATGGACGTAGCTTCAAATTCTCACGCGCACCTCAAGGATTTACAGAAAGCCCCAGCATCTATAGCCAAGCACTGAAACGAGAACTCGACAGTATCCACATGCCAGTTAACACTGCTTTGCTTCAATATGTCGATGATCTGCTGATCACCGCCCGAAGCGAACTTGAATGTGAAAAAGCATCACTGACGGTTTTACAATTTCTAGCCGAAAAGGGGCACAAGGTGTCCCCTTCTAAGCTGCAATTCTGTGTCCAGCGAGTTGTTTATCTTGGACACTCGCTGTCCAAGGAGGGAAGGCAGCTTACACCCGACCGCATTCAGTTAATAGCTAACATGCCAATACCCAAGACACAAAAGGAGGTGCGGGCTTTCATAGGCCTCACTTCATATTGTAGGCAGTGGATCCCTCAGTATGCATTTCTAGCAAAACCACTCATTCAGTTGACAACACAGGAGGCAGCCACATCGACTGTTCTCACTTGGACTCAGGAACATACACAAGCTTTTGAAAGCTTAAAGAAAGCTCTATGCCAAGCACCTGTTTTAGCAACACCATGTTACAGAAAACATTTTACACTCTTTGTTACAGAACGAGAAGGTACTGCTCTGTCAGTACTCACACAGGAACAAGCAGGATCACACAAACCGTGTGCTTATTTTTCTAGTACATTAGATCCCGTAGCTCAGGCTCTGCCTGCGTGCCTGAAATCAGTGGCAGCGACAGCTTTAGCAATCAGACAAAGCGATGCTATAGTGTTAGGACATCCATTGACAGTTCAAGTACCACATGCAGTAGAGGTTCTTGTGAATCGAACGCAAACACAACACTTGACTATAGCACGACTTACAGGGTATGAACTAACATTGTTTCAGCCACATATAGAAATCAGACGTTGTAACACATTGAATCCTGCCACACTTTTACCTGTAAATGGAACAGACCCACTAGCCCATGACTGTATTGATGTTATTACAATCACGACGAAACCCAGACAAGACTTGACAGATGTCCCATTGTCAGACCCAGACCTGACGTTGTATGTAGATGGTTCATGTATGAGAAAAGGTACAGGAGAACTAGTGGCCGCTTACGCAGTCACAACAGACACTGAAATCATTGAAACAAATTGCATAAATACCTTGTCCGCTCAAGCAGCAGAGCTCGTCGCTCTGACACAAGCCTGTATTCAAGCCACAAATAAAAAAGTCAACATATACACTGATTCACGTTATGCATTCGGAGTTGTACATGACTTCGGCGTGCTGTGGCGAGAGAGAGGTTATTTAACTTCTCACGGTGCCCACATTCAGCACTGACCCCTCATTCATGCTTTATTAGATGCAATACATCTACCCACTGCAATATCAATTATGAAATGTAAAGCTCATACGAAAGTTACTGATATCATTTCTCAAGGCAATGATTTAGCTGACAGAACAGCTAAACAGACTGCTCAAACTCAAACATCCGACATGACAAAGACAATAGTCCCGACGCCAACACATTGTATGACGGTTAAAGATCCTACTCTTGACGTAATTGATATACAGACACATGCTACACCAGAAGAAATAAAGAAATGGACTGAATTAGGAGGGATCCAAACGGATCAAGGATGGTTGATGAAGGAAAAGTCTGTGTGGTTCCTTCCTGATTCAATGGTCCAGGTTATAATTAACACTGTACATAGTCCAGCACATCTAGGAGAAAAAGCTATGCTAGACAGCATTCAACACATTTGGTTCAATAAACATTTACGAGCTGCAGCCAAACAAAAAGTTCGTACCTGTATGATCTGTTGTCAGTTCAACCCAGGAAAAAGCATCCCCGTAGAGCAGGGTGGATTTCAGCCTCCTGATCACCCTTTTGAAATCCTCCAGATGGATTATATCCAGATGGAACGATGTCGAGGATTCAAATATGTTCTCGTAGTTGTCTGTGCTCTTTCCCGTTGGACAGAGGCATACCCGGTTTCAGATTACACTGCCCCGACTACTGCCAAACAGCTAGTTCGAGAATTCTTCCCACGATACGGTTTACCACGTGCTGTCTACTCAGATAACGGCCAGCCGTTCTCATCCGAATTAATGAAACACGTCTCACTCTTGTTAGGCTATCAGTGGAAATTCCACTGTGTCCGACACCCCGAAGCAGCAGGTCTCGTAGAAAGACATAATCAGACCCTGAAAATTAGATTGTCCAAAATATGCAGAGAGAAAGGTGTCGACTGGGTAGTAGCGTTACCAGTTGCACTCTTTTACACAAGAATGGTAGCACACTCTCGAACAGGGCTATCCCCGTATGAAGTGATCTTCGGCAGACCACCAAATATGTGGGGGACGCCTATACCACGCAAAATAACTGATATTGACTGTAATATGCTGACAGATTATTTGGCTTCCTTGATGTCTGCACTACAATCTTGTCGTTCACAGGTAGCTGCAGCTTTTCCTGACAACACTGAGGTGAAACCCCATGACGTAATTCCGGGGGATCTCGTTTTAGTGAGGAACTTTGATCGAAAGACTCAGCTGGATCCTAGGTGGAGGTCGCCTCAGCTCGTGTTATTAACGACGAGGACAGCCGTGAAGATCGAGGGCAGAAAAGGCTGGATTCACTCAAGTCATATCAAGAAATTTCATGGACTACAATCAGATGTGAATACCACACCTCGTGTGTCTTCACCCATTGACTCAAAACTTCCTTTTGTTGAAAGGAGTAATTCCGAACATTATAAACTAAAGCTCAGGTCCAATCAGTCAAGCAATTTGATTGTTTAAGTCCTCTCCGAGGTGAAGCGGTTGAATTGTCTCTGACATGTATCCCTTGGACCTGAATAGAGATAACACCCGAAAAATGTTGAAACGACAGGCGTACTGTAAATCACTACGGAGTCATTGCATAGTGACGTTATTAATTTTGTTTTTCTTAAGTCTTTTTATAATTACTGCAAGTATATTATTGCACATATATTATCCTATTTCTAGACATGTTTACAATGTTACTGCTGAACATTCTTTTAGTGAATTACCTCCGTTTGAGTTGTCTTATAGATTTGCGCTGCGCAATAACACGTTTATCAGTATGTTACATCATTCCCATCAGGTTAGCAATGCTACAAATTGTTGGATATGTGGCCGACTCCCTCCCTATCAGAATTATAAAAGAATTCTACCTCTCTTTCCATACCCGTTCACACACAACGGCTCCTGTGGAGCATGGTTTAGCTTAATCAATTCCTTAGATTCAAATTCTGCAGTTTATCAAGACAACTGGGTAAGGGGAAATCTGAACTTAGTTTTACTTAAAGTCTGCCACCCCAACAAGGAGGGACTTCCCAAAAGAACAGGAACTGATCTAGAAAACGAAGTATATGGATTAGGTAATTTTACGCTTAATCTCTTGATCTTGAATGTCGAATCCGAAGTTACTCCAATTTTGCCCGCTATGTCAATATTTTCAGTAAAAGGTGAATTATGTGTAAGAAAGAATGGTTCCATACATATGGGCCATAGTAGATGCACCACTGTAGTAGAATTTAGTGATCAAGGCAAGTCTACATTTAGAGCTTCCCGCCATTCCTATTTCATATGTGGTCAGACGGCATATGTACGTTTGCCTCTAGATTGGGATGGTACCTGCTACATTGGATTCCTTTTGCCACCTGTTTTTCTAGCTCCTCCCGATTATCACAGAAATACTCATTTAGTATATAATAGAGTAAGGAGAGATCTCCCGATAGTCGATTACACTGAAACAGCATGGGAAAAATACACAGATTTCAATAAGGGTCTCTTTCCCTATATAGGTACCGTTACTAATAGTAAGCTGATACGTAGATTAACTAGAACCCTTGAAGCAGTAGTGAACGAAACTATTTCCGCCTTAGGCAACTTAACAGAAGAGCAGTCTGCTATGCGGATTGTTGTGCTTCAAAATCGTCTTGTCCTTGACGTCATCCTGGCCGATAGGGGCGGAGCTTGTAGGGTCATCGGATCAAGCTGCTGCGTATTCATACCAGAAAATTCGCCATCTGTATATAAAGCTATAACCCGCCTTCATAAGATTGTGAGCCAGATACACCAGAATCCAGGCACTTGGACTTGGTCCGGGTGGTTTTGGAGCGTGTTATCAGCCTGGGGATGGAGAGTTCTATCCTTCCTAGGTATTGGCCTTCTCATACTATTCAGTTGCTGCTTATGCCTGCAATGTGGACCAGCGATTTGTGGTCTGTGTGCCACATCGTGTATTCCACATCAAGATTTTCGTTCAAGATCCCGGAAGAAGAAAGAAGAACAAATGATGCTATATGAACAGATCAATGGATTAATGAAGATTGATATCTCTTGACGGGCAAGTAGGGGACAAGGAGGGAATGTGGAAATATGGATTTTTCTGGTCAGTTATGTCCCCTATCTTGGACCCCAACGGTTCTATGTGCATGTTACAAGTACATGTATGTTCCCTCCAGTTCCAGTTATGAAGACGCAAACACATGTGCGTCCACCGTTAACATGTCCTCTTTCAGATCCGCCATGAATGGGCCGGATATTCCATTCCTAAGTACAAAAGGCCACCGCCTTTATATGGTTCACTTATGCCATTTTTACAGTCCAGGCAAGTAGGCCCTGATTCTGTCATCAAGCTTTTCTTGCTTTCTGTCTCTGAAGCTCCAGTCCGAGCCTGCATCTGTGACCATGAACTTTGTCTCATTCCCTGCGCGGCTCACGATGCCTGACATCAGCTTGCTGCCTGCCAAGAACTGTATTTCACCTTCGAAATTATCTGCTCCGATCCCTGCCCAATGCATTCCTGTCTAGTAGTTTCAGTAAACATTCTTCCAGCTACCGAGCAAAGGCCCGGCTTCTCTGTCTTCATGCAAGTAATTCATAGCCCTGTTACTATGGAAGATTCCTGCCCTCGCATCTAGTGTAGACACTTAGACGCTTGTACACGCACTAACAGTCAGTATAGTCAGTATAGAATAAGATTCTACTCTAAGAGACCTCTCTTTTGGATAACCTAGTTCTTTAAACATAGGATGTTAGATATGATTTGGGATTAGGTTGACTTGACCCTCCAGACTTCTGTCGCCACATGTAGAGCTAAATGTCAATTCCCCTCCACCCCCTAGCTGCACGTCAATCACACGTCATACTGCTGCGCGCGCATTTCTGTCAAGTATTTCTGCTGACATTGCGAAATTCTTTCATGTAACCGCCCTCTTATGACATCACATCTGATGACGTTCTTTAAATCACTCCCAGTTACGCCTATTTTTGCTACGCACGAATATATTATCCATGCTATCAATTGTTACGCCTCTTGTATTTGCTTCACTGTAATGCCTATTGTATAAAAGTAATTGATTGTCAATAACGTATGTACTTCACTTCCTGAACCTTCGTGGTGATGGAACCTGGAGCAACCGATTATAATCGACCATTGGAATAAAGCCCATTCCGAACCTCTAATACCACGGATTCTGCCTCTTATTTACTGAGCTATTTTATTATGTTTCTGTATCAAATTAAGGCCCGGTAATTAAATTATTTACCACACTTCAGTGGATTACCTCCTTCCTGACAGATTGCTCCCAAAAAATTCAGATGGGTGATTGTGTGTCTGACAGAGGGCCTATAACCTATGGAGTCCCGCAAGGATCTGCCCTGTCCCCACTCCTTTTCAACATCTATCTTAGACCGCTGGTGAGGGACCTGACCCGGATGGACTGCCAGGTGTTCAACTATGCTGACGACACACAAATCATTTTACAAATTGACAATTCCCCTCAAGCCCAAGCACGTGTGCAAGACATCCTGAGATATGTGGTAAATTGGATGACAGCCAATTCACTTAAGGTTAACCCGGACAAAACAGAGGTATTAGCCATCACTACGGATAACAACCCATGGACCACCCAATTCTGGCCACAAGAGCTGGGAGACACTCAGTCTCCAACCCCGGTGGTAAAAAGCTTGGGTATTAAAATAGATGCCAACCTCTCATTGACCAACCAAGTATCCACCGTGTTTGGGACTTGTGTGGGTCTGTTAAGGCAATTGAGGAAACTTTCACCCCTCCTCTCATTCTCCACCATGCGAACTGTGGTTACAGCCTTGATCATGTCACGCTTAGATTACGGCAACTCGCTTTACATTGGGCTACCGGACAAGCTGCTACGTAAACTTCAGGTGGTGATGAATGATGTTGCCAGATTAATTTTTAAGCTCCCCAAATGCACGCGGGCTTCTCCTCTGCTGCAAAAGCTCCACTGGCTCCCCATCAAACAGAGGATAAGATTCAAGGGTCTTTGCATTGCCCACAATGCCCTGCATGGACAGGCCCCAAGATATATCAAAGAGCGCCTGGGGAAATACGTCCCCGGTCGCACCCTAAGATCTTCCACAGTGGACCAACTAATCTGCCCACGTTTTAACTACACGACTAAAGGAGAGCGAGCTTTCTCTGTCCTCATCCCCCAACTATGGAACAGGCTGCTAGGTCATCTTCGCACCAAAATAGCCCTCCTCCTGTTGCAGGGATTCTGCTCATGCACAGAACTATGCGCAGGAAACCAGGACCTCAGTGAATTGTGGTGTACCAAAAACTCACCTCAGTACCCAGAACCCCTATCCGACTAGCATCAGTGTCTCATTCGTTTTCCGTATCATCTCGAAGCTACCAATGATTAGACAACCCAGACCAAGCGACTTAGAGTACTCTCAGGAATGGTGGGAATCAGAAACACCTTTCCGTTATTATTCTCATATCAGTCCACAACGAGAGTCATCGGAGTCACGGTAAAGTTAAAAATGTTTATTTTTAACTACGTGCCCTAAGGTGCAGTACTTTGGCTAACATAAGCAGACAAATGATTAAAAACAAAACCATCAGCATTGTTACAATACCATAGAAAATGAAGGGAGAAATCATATTACAATTGATAGTGGAATATAGCCACCCTCCCTTCGCTAGTAAGCTAGTTTTATGAAACTAATAGAAGGTCTCTAGGCTTGAATGGGGAACCCCATACTGTAAATATCAGCTTAGGTGAATCACATCACGGGATCTGCTCTGATCTGTGTCTGGAAAAAGTTTTCTCCAAAGTGTCTCAATCATGCATGCAAATGCAATATTAAAGGCACCCAAGTTTCAGATATTTGCAGCTGTGTGCGTGTTATGGCTAGAGAGTGGGCCGATCAAACTGAATTCAAAAGCATACATTGTTTTTTGACCTTGACGGCTTCTGCACACAGTGTTCAGACTAAGGTCGCGGTGCACGTCTAGGGATGTAAACAACAGACCGTTCTAATGTGAAGAAAAAGCAAGCAAGCTGTTTTTCTTGTAATAACAGCTACCTGCAGTGTCGTGTGCAAAAGCAGCAAAGTGGCAAGATGGCGTTTTACTTCTAAAGCGCTTATGCTAACATAGCAATGTGTGTACATGGAACTCCGTCTCCACTACACTCCCATTTAGGAAGAAACTGAAGACTCTCCTTTTCACCGATGCTTGGGCATAACTCAGTCTAGTCAGGGTTTCCCGCACCTAGGGGGACTGTAGCTACTCTTCTCTCAGCGCTTAGAGATCTGCCGGTATTAAGCGCTCTACAAGTCACCATTAACAATTGTAGGAGAGTAGGATCTGCACTTATGTTGCCACCACTTTTTTTCTGATGTTTACACTGGTTTCTGGCTATAGTCTGTCTGGGTCCCTGCTAATCAGGGCCCCAGTCTCTCTGTTCTCTCTCAACAACTTGGAGTGCATATTAGATGCACTAGTGATTGGATACTGTGGTACCTAATGAGCCCCTAGTATATGGTACCTTAGGTACCAAGGGCAGAGGTACTTCACAGGCCTACCAGGGGCTGAAGCATGTATTATGCAACCCCTGGGAAGCAGACTAAATCTGACACCACAGGCCTGCTACTGCAGCCTGAGTGAGGTAGTGTTAGCACTCCTCACTGAGGTATAGGTTCCCTATATCTCACCTTACACACACATATACACTTATCAGTAACCCCTAAGGCAGGCCCTATCAATCCTGAGGGCAGGGTGGTTGGTTTTCCATGTGAGAGGGTGCCTCTGCCTGAGCAGGGCCCCTCTGCAGCCCTCAGAGTCTATTCTCTGTGGCTGTTTGTGGACGCGGTTAAACCATATTCTCTTAAGTGCATTATAACCTAGCGGTAAATGCTAACTTTGGGATGGCTGCATCAAAACATGGCGTGTTTGGTGTCAAACGCCTTGGAATCATACCCCCACACCAGTAACTGGTGTGGGAGTATGATCCCACCCTTCTAGAGGGATTGACATGTGCCTACTGTGGAAACACGGTAGAAATCTGAAAGAGCTTGGCATCACAAAATGGATGCCACCAGCACAGACACTGGGCTGCCCTCCTGCTGCTGACTGAAACTCGCTGTGTAGGAGGCCCAACAATAGGCATCCTGTCTCAGGGAGGTGTCACCACCTTCCAGACAGGATTTAGTGTATTGGGGCTGGGTGGGTGCACTCTTAGAGTGCTTTGAAGTCCTGCACTGGGGGAGCAGTAGGCTCCTCTGTGCATATGCCAGCTCAAACCGGTTCAGGGGCTACCTGCCCCTGCTCTGGCGCGAAACTGGACAAAGGGAAGTGGGTGTAACCACCCACTCCCCTGACCCTCGCAGAGGAGTGGTCATAGAGCTATTCCCTCCCTCCCTTTCCTTTAGTATAAGATAGGGAAACCTTGCCATTGCAAACTAGATATCTCTGGACGACGCTCTACAAGAAGAATCCTGGACCTTCGAAGTTCCACTACCTTTGAAAGACTGAAGAATCACCCTTGGAGTCAAGGAGTGACTCCCCTGCTTGGCAGGCACCAAAACTTTGAATCAACGGTTGCAAACTTTCCCAGTCCCGCCGTGGTCCGAAGTCCCTGCAGCCCCGAAAGTAGATTTCCTGACTTCGACGGCCATTGTGAGTCCCCAGCAAACCTGAGGCGAGTGAACCCAACGAGTGACAAGGAACAGCAATACCCGGGTAACGTGCACTATTGTTGAGTGCAACCCCTTCACGACGTTCTACGAACTTGTGCATTGGACCACGTGTGGTCCAAGCCTCCAGCAGGATTTCCTTCGAAAATCAGAGGCCTACCTCGTCCTGAGTGACCGTGGGCTCCTGTAAAGTGAATCCTCACGAGGCGTCTTCGCGATCCCTTGCCGGTTGGCTTGTGGGTCCCCTGAAGACTTTTTCATCAAACCAAAGGGCTCCCCTGGTTGCTCCAGGCCTGCCCTGACTTACCCTTGCTGGGTGAGTCCCTCAGACCTTGCTGGTCTGCACTGCTGACTTTCTTCACATTCCATGAGACTTGCTGTTGCCAAGGCTTGTTGGCTCCAATCCGGTTGCCGACACCTCAGTAAGCTGCAGACCTTGAGGGACACTCTGAATCCAGCTCCTGGTCATCGTCGATTCCTCCTGGACCTCGTGGCTGAAGAGTCAAGACACCCATGAATCACCTGAAATCACCCGACTACCGTGGGCATCCATCTTCCTGGCCCCGGGTCACTGGCAAGTGACTGTGAACACTGTCCCTTCTGCTTTCAGGTCTTCCTTCTTCTGAATCCAGCCTTGGATTCCACCGGACAGTTCTCCAGTCTTCACAAGCAGCAAATCTTCTTCGGCTTCCTGCGAAAACGACACCGCGACCCGACACCAAAAGACACCTATGCACCCGGCTTCCCTGGGTGAGGTAACTCGTGTACTCCAGTGCTCCTGTGGGTGTTGGCCCTCGAAGTACTTACCATGTAAGTGGCTTGCTTGTAGACTCTCCCGAAGTACCCTAAAACTTTAAAAATCCAACCGCGACTTGCTCCATTGAAATCAATAGGGAACCCGCGGCTGTGTTCTCACACTGCATGCGTCTCCCGTGGGTCCTTTACTTACCTGCCTTGGGTGGATTAGTGAGGCCCCAGCGATTCTAAAGGCCCTAGGCCTTGTCCCCTTGCAAGTCGACATTCCTAAACCTCTTTTTTAGTATACGGTCTGGTACGCCCCTAGGGCCCCAGCCATATAAGTGCTTAATTTGTTGTGAAACATTGATTTGTGCATATGTTCCTGACTTCTAATCTCATAAAGAGATTAGTAGAGTGTGTCTAGAAATAAATAGATATATATTTTATATATATACCTGTGTGGTGTCCTTTCATTTGGTAATTCAAGAGATTATAAGGTAAAACAAGCTGCTTTATATTCCTCTGAGACTTAGCCTGAAGGCTGCTCTCCACAGCTACCACTAGGATAGCTTTCTTTAAAAGGTTGTCTTAAACCTATCTACCATAAGAGTCGAATTGGACTGGTGCAAGGTGGCCACTATAACTAGTGACCAGCATATGCGAGGCCAACTTCTCACAACAATTTATAGAGTGCGGCTAATTAGCCGTGAGGGCATCCAGGCTCTGAGTAGGGCAGGCCTGAAAGGAGGAGATCATGCCTTTTTCGTCTGAAGTCATGTCTTGAGGTTCCTTGAAAGCCAATGAGGAAAGGGGATGTTCTGAGGTGTTTCAAAAGGTTGTTCTGTGTCTTAGCTGCGAGGGGAAGAGTGTCCTCCGCTTCTGGTGGTCTTGATGTGAAGGAGGTGTGCTCTTGCATGAGACGCAGATCGAAGGTGTCTGGTGGGTTGGTAGAAGCTGAGGCGGTGGTTGAGGTAAGCTGGACCGGTGTTGTGGAGAACTGTGTAGGTGTGGGTGAGTCAATTGAACTTACAACTTTCCTGGACTGGGAACCAGTGGAGATTGTTGAGGGGTGGAGAGATGTGGTTATTTCGCAGGATTTTCAGGATTAATCTGGTGGCGGCGTTCTGTGTGGATTCGAGTCGGTGTAGGACATGGGTAAGATTCCAATGTAGAGGGCGTTTCCTTAAACTAGGCTACATGCGATAAGAGGCTGGGTGACCGTTCTACTGGTGTTCAGTGGGATTCACTTGAAAATCTTGCGTAGCATTCACATGATGTGGAAGCAGGATGAGGAGATGGCGTTGATCTGTCTGCTCATGGAGAGGTTAGTGTCCAGGATGATGCAGAGGTTCTTGGCATGGTCCGCAGCGGTGAGTGGGGGGCACGTTCGGAGGGCCACCAAGAGGGGTGCTAGGGGGAGTAATTGTTGCCGAAGATTAGGACCTTAATTTTGTCTGTGTTGAGCTGGAGGCAGTTGTTTTTCATCCAGACAGTGACATTGCTCATGCAGTTGGCGATGTTTGCTTTGATGGTGCTGGTTAAGTCAGTAAGCATGAGGATGAGCGGTGTGTCATCGGGGAAGGATACTATATTGATGCTGTGGGCTCTGACAATGTCCTCAAGGGGCTGCATGTAGACGTTGAAGAGTGTTGGGCTGAGCAATGATCCTTGAGGGATGCCACAGATGAGTTTCTAGGGTTCTGAGGTGTAAGGGGAAAGTCTAACTTGTTGAGTTCTGTCCGTGAGGAAGGAGGATATCCACTTGTGGGCCTGTCCGCAGATACCAAGTGCTGAAGCTTTCTGGTGAGTGACTTGTGTGAGACTGTATCGAAAGCTGCGGAGATGTTGAGGAGGATGAGTGCGCCATTTCGCGTGGGTCGAGGATGCTTCCGATGTCGTCGGGCACAATGAGGGCTGTCTTTGTTCTGTGGTTGGTGCGAACGCCTGATTGAGAGCTGTTCAGTTGTTTAGTGAAGTAAACTTCTCATTTAATTTACAGATTGGATAGTGAGACACAGCAAGGCAAGATCCGAAGGAAAAAAATTACCAGCAGAGGGCATCTCATCAATTCTTCCTTAGATATGACAGCGCTGTCAGCAAGAGTACTCCTGAAACTCACATTTCTGCAGTCTTCAATTTTTGACTTTTTGCCATTACTACAAAAACAACACACGAATAGTGACGAGGCTAGTCCAACTTGGCAGAGTGATAATGTTCAGCATATCTGACCTGATATGGATTCTGTGCCTATGGATACATTGCATGAAGCATCCGCCGTAGAGGTCACCCAGCTTCCAGATTGCTGGAACACAAAGCAGTGGTCTTATTTTAAAGAGGAAAATCCTTGGTTATATCTGAGTTCGAGTCATGTTCTATGTTTTGTTTGCTAAGAGGTGAAAGCAGCTGGTGGTAGTGTCCATGGGATGAGTTAAACTCTGAGTGGGCAGAAGGAAAGGTTGGTCCCTCTGGTACTAAAACATCTTTCCGGCAAAAGCAGATTAGGAAAAAGATTTCAGAGCATAAGGCAAGTGGCACTCACATGGTTGCAGAAGAAATTTGTAAAACGCTCCAAAACCGGACAGTGGAAGATGCAGTTCAGCAAAGCAATGCCACCCGCCTGAACAGCACTTGCAGAGTTTTTATAACTGCTTACTACTTAGCAAACAAGCATTGGCATAGCCAATATGGCTCGCCTTTGGGACCTTGTAAGTGTTTAGCTATGCAGCACATTATCACCCACCGGGCAGATTATGGATCTGATGCAAGCAGGGATCTTAGGGCAGGCTTGAAATCTATTCTTTTAGGGCAGGATTTAGAGAGATTTCAGATAGGGGAAGGAGTAAAGGCAGATAGGGGAAGGAGTAAAGGCCTTGGGTCTGAGGCAGACTTGATCTGGATCCAGTAGACTCTGAGAAGTCAGAGTTGGCCATGGATTTAAGTGCAGACCAGATATCTAGTCCAGTCTGGGCACTTGATGCATGCTGTAAGGGACTGGTGCGAGATGGGGATGCACTGCTGGCTGGGGATCAAGTGAATGTGATAATCCTGTGCAGGCTGCAAATAATATGCAGCAGAAATAATCCAGTACATGCTGAAAGCCTAGTGGGGCCACAAGAGGCTACGGATCCAATAGATTGCGAGATCTCGTGCAGCCTGGCCGGCCCACATACACGTATTTAAAAAGATGGGTAAAATAATTTAGCAGAAAAAAACGTTATTTGTTTTGACAAAATAAACCTACTGCATTCCTTTATAGACACATTAACACCAGCCATGTATATTGAATTAATGATTTAGAGACCATTAAATTTGTAACTTGATGAAAATTAGCATGCAAGTTACTGAAATATATTTATTTTCGAGATGTTTTTTTCTGTCTGCAAATGTCTAATTAGAGAAACTTCCAGGATTATTTTCCATTGTAATTTTGAGCTTGGACTGATGGCAACTTTTGAGTATTCTCAGACCTGGTCGATTCACAAGGCTGTGTGAAGAGAGAGGGGAAGGGAGCTTAGAGAGGTTAGAGTTAGTACATCTGTTGTGCCACAAATAAAGAGCAGGCTGAGAAAAATAAAGTGCTTGATATGGTGTGACAAAAATGTATCTGCCTTCAGTTGGACCCAGCTACACTGTGAATGCAAAAGACGAATCACTGCGGTAATGTGGAGACAAGGTGATGCGGATTAACCCGAGGCATGTCAATGCTCAAGAAGCGACATGGCCGTGCCCAAAGTGGGGCCCCTGGTCAATTGCAGCCTCTTCTGTGCCGTTGGAGGACGATGAAGGCATCCCACGGGGCAGGTTGTTCAACGTCCCCAGGACAAAAGAGGCTCAGCAGCTGTTTGCGCTCACACGTGGGAAATGGAGTTTCCTAGTCTAAGAGGCAGCTGCATAGTACTTTAAAGAGTGGAACATGGTAATAAGTCTGCCTCATACAAAACAGAACTTGATACCAAGTACCATATATCTGCGTGGAAGGACTTACTACATTCCGTCATCAAAACCCTCTAAATTTTGTCTGCATGCACTGCCCCCTCCCTCCCTAATTTTTTGTAAAGCCAGGGATAGTTTAAAGCACATAGATAAACATCTCCTACGAAAAGCAGACGTACATGATACCCAGAAACACCCACTAGATTACAAACACAATTTTAAAACGCAATAGCAAGTTCCCCTCCAGTACGGGTATTCAGTGGTGAAGCTCAGAAACTTCACGCACTCAGTAAATGCATTTGTTACAAACTGCCACAAAACGCTTAGAAGATCAACAAGCATTTGCAATGCAATCGGTCTCACTTTGGGACCTTATATGTATTTAGCTATGCAGCACATTAGCCTGGGTGCTGAAACATCTACTCTTCTTTAACATGGAGTGAAAGTAAGCACAAAACTGTGCGGCACAACAGGTATGGGAACACATGGAGAGACATATTGCCTTTCAGCGGGAAATAGTATTGTCCAAAGCTCTGTTTTTAATATAAAATTAGGGCCTTCGGTGGTCATATCACTAAAAATACAAGATTTAAAAAAATATTATTGTCTACGGGTGCGCATGGAAAATATTTTTTATGGACTGGAACTCAGAGAATGCTAAAGTGGTTCTGGTATTTTACTTTTGGGTAAGGTTTGCTGCAACCCACCCCAAGTTGTCAGTTAGTAGTTGGGCTCTAACCTGGTCATCTAAACAACACTGGATGATGAGGTTCATAAAGCCACAAGGGATTTCGGCCCTCTTTGTCCCCTTTAAATGCCCTTCATGAGCCTATTTTTGGGCTGCACAAAAAACATATTCATATGTTTTCACTAACTCCAGATGAGAGTTATTTGCTCACGAAACATGCTGACATGGCTGTCATGGGGAAGGGACTAACAAGCTTAAAACCAATTGGAAGGCATCATTTATAGCCTAGACCAATGAAGAAGATGGGCCGGAGAGTGGGAGGAGCTTCCACAAACCTTCCACACTATAGTGTATACTGCATGCCTCGCGCTGCAACGCTAGTGACACCTAAAACATGGATGGACAAAATGAGACCTAATAACCAAGCCCTCCATACCCTTCATCAAAGCAAAACCAGCTGAGCGTTTTGTGAAACGGGCACGGAGATGATCGTATTGCCCGTGTTACTGGAATGTACAACTAATTGCGAATATGTGTTTTGTCTCATTTGTTTAATTTATTTCCACAAACAGGTAATGTCGAGAATGCACCGGCCTCTTTTAAACAACAAGCTGGAGCCCGGTGACTGACTGGAAGGGAGGAGGGAGGGGGGAGTGGGAGCAGAGAGAGTGGGATAAGGCAGCAAGACAAGCATTTGCAATGCAATCGGTCTCACCTTTGGAACCTTATATGCATTTACCTATGATGCGCTCTCATTCCTCGCCCATTCATTGACTATGCATTAACTAATCTCCATGAAACACATAGATACAACTTGTGCTCGCCATATTGATTAGCTTAGTTGTTTATTTTATATTATAAATAATTAATGTATTTTTTGTGACATGTAAAAGTAGTGTGTAATAGAATTCATTTGATGACTTACTTTGTTTAATAATTGTTTTATTATCACAGCAAACATTTGCTCATATAATCAAAAGGAGACCTGTGAACTGTTTGGCTGCAGCTCCACCCAAACGGACGCTAACGCAGCCACCAATTTAGCAAAAATAAAAGCGTGTTTTTGTGTGCTGCAAACTATAGTTACAAGTACTGCAGCTTAGGGGATTTGTGTGTGTCTGCTTCGATCCTGTATTTGGAAGCAGTCGGTACCAGTTCAATGGAGGACCCACGGGACCGGGTAAGTGTAGCAAGACCGGACTTGAGCATAACCCAGAAGAATCTCTAGGCGGGTAATACCTCGACGGCTTGACTTGATTTTGGATTAGTCTCTCTAAATTAGAGGAATCTGTAGGCAGTTAATCCTTCTATTCTACATCGCTAGAGAGCAGCATTGATTGTATGCGTGTTTTCTCTCTAGATGGCGCAATCACATCTTTGAAAGTGAGTTGACAATCTACACTCCGAATTTCATGGAAGCAGTGAGACGCTCGATTATTGCACGATATAAATAATTATCAGTAAGTGCGGACATGGTGTGCCTGTTTATATATTCCGTGATGGGTTCCATCAGCAGGAGTGGTCATTTACCACCCTTGCATGTAGAGTAGCTTTCCTTGTCGGTTTCCCCCCCCCCCCCCCCCCTTTTTTGGCCGTTTGTTACAAGTGCTATCTCCTTTTTAGGCCGTTTGCTATTAGTATTATCTATTGCTCTCTGTTGTTTCCATCGTTTTAGAGACACCTGTGTCTTTGACACCGCATTGGCCGTAGTCCAGTAGTTACGTCTGAACCCACGTGATTAACGATACATCCGCCAATAAAATGGAAGCCTATGACGTTTCTATGAAGCACTAAGCACACGGGAAATTGCTACAACCAAAACCGGGAACGTCGAGCACCAGAGAATCTAAGGTAACATATGTAGCACTTCAATTCAGTTTTAGCTACAAATGCATACAATTGATACAAAATAATTCCAGCTCAGTGTAGGTCATACACTTCCAGAGCAAGATAAATACTAAGTATGGTTGGCTGATCTTCCATTTACAGAGACATTAGGGGAGATTGTGGCCAACCAACAGGAACGGACAAACCACGCTGTACATTCCCAGTCCAACATCACAAGTCCTTAACGTTGATACATGATCGGCAATAAGAAGGTAGGCAACCCTTAGGTTTCTTTTAGGATACGCCCTTAACTGTTTGTTTCCTTTAGCAATATTTAGCCACAGTGTCAGTAATTTAATTACCAAGTACGAAATTATGATCTTATAGGCTCCAATTACATAAAGTTCCAATCTATTTGAGGCACAGGCCTTAGAATTTAAGTAAGTAAATATACCAAATGGGTGACCCCCTGACCTAGGAGTTGTCTACTGCATCTAATATACTCTGATCTTAGAAACGTCATGGATTTGCTAACCTAACTGGAGATAGATTGTTTTAATGTGTAAATAATGTGTAAATAATGTACATATGAATAAGATTTGTATAGTTTGTTTTGATATGTTGTGCACTTAAGTGATTTGGTATATTCAAACAAATATAGTTTATTGTTGTCTTTACTTATTATGTTATAGGAGCTAAGAAACCATGGCTGCATGAGGAAGGCTGAGCGCCGAAACGCGCGTAGACCGAATAGAGCCATGTTCAATAATAATTTTTCTTCTTTTTTTTATATGAATTAATATGTAATCATTGTAATCATTTTGACCAAATCTGTGATGACACAGTACCCACAACAGGAACTGTTTATACAAAAGAGACATTAAGAAAAGTGAAATGATTGTTTGTGTATATGTTTATGAATAAATGTATAGAGTAACAAATAACTAATAAATGAATAGAAACGACTTAGTTTCCCTGGGGTCATAATTGGTCAATGGGACAATACTATGCATGTTGGTACATATTTATTCACTATATTTTGTTTGTATACTACCTCACCGTTTTTTGAATAAGTTTCCTATATATTGATTCACAAATATTTGCTTTAAACCCTGAGATAGGAAACTAAATTAGGGGTACCCTTGTTATACTACATTATATATCTGCTTTAATATATGTACACATCTTACAGGGATCAAAAGGATGTCAGCCTTAGAGAAATAGCACAAACATTTGAGTGAGCCTACTGAAAAATCTTAGAATTTCAAGTTGCTCAAATGGATGTCATTTGCAATATACAGGACTAAACCACTAAAATAAAACGCCGACACTGACCTGCCGAGACTCTTGTTATACGTGTGTAGATAGTGCCATGAGGCGAGTGACCGGCGTTATTGCCTTGGGCGTTAAAGGGAAAGCAAGGGGTACCAGCTCATACTTTTATTTAGCGATACTTTACATTTAGGCGAATTCTGAGGACAGTGCGTGTTTGTGTGGGGAGGGGGTGTAGGAGGGGGGCTATGTGAAGTACTCCGCAGGTGTGACCCTCTTTTGGCTCAGAGTACACTGGGGCATGGGACGTTTAGATTACATAAACTGTGGTGGGCACGTTAACCCTTTGAGCTATCTTTTCACCTGTGCTTGCAATGCATCACGGAATGTAGCGAAGAGCCGACAAGCAAACCTGCCAGAACCAGAAAATGTAGCTCCTAGCAGTAAACATCACAGTCGCGGTAGGCCCCAACTTGCAGCCCATCCTGATCCTGTCAACGACCCTACACCCTGGCAGAGGTGCTGGGATCGAGCTCCATAAAAAATGCATTAATATCCCAAACACATCTAAAACAGAGCATGGTACATTAAATACCCAAAAACACAGCTTAAAAAAGTTTAGAATTACACTGAAATTAGGAAAATGTCACACATAGCAATCTGAAACCTTGGCAGATGCTCACTAACTTCTTGACCTCTCTGCTGAGTGCGCCAACTGATGTGTCTCAAATACTATTGACACAGAACAGCTGTTTACTGTTACACAACTGAATTTTACAATACAGATTACAAACAAAATTGTCTCTGTGCTCGAAAGCATGCGTTGCTGTTAACCAAATTAATGCTACCCATGCTAGTGCCCTTTGGAAAGATGAAATAAGGAGCTGCTCCTCCCAGAACTGGCCCTACGACCCTCGCACTACATCTAGGTCCGCAGCTGATACCTGACCCTACTAAGTCATTTTACAGAGTTCATCTCACTGGTGAGGTTTGCATCATAGGACTGAACTACTAAAGGCTACCGAAACTCTTGTTATAAGTGTGTAGATAGTGTTGCGATGCCAATGACTGGCGGCACTGCTAAGGAGATTAAAGGGAAAGCAACAGGTAGCAGCTGGTACCTCTATTTGGCGATACTTCATATTCAGCCTACTTGTGGGGACAGTGTGTATGTATGGAAGGGGGGGTGCGCATAGGGGGAGCTCTGTGATGTACTCTGCAGGTGTGACCCCTTTTTTTTTTTTTTCTCAGAATACACTGGGGCATAGTTCTTTAAATCACATATTTTGCAGTGGGCACGTTAACCCTTTCAGCCATCTTTCCTTCTTTGCTTGCAATGCATCACATAAGGTAACAAAGACTCACTACAAAACAAACCGGAACTAAAAAGTGTGGCTCATAGCAGTAAATATTACAAATTATCTCTGTGCTCGGAAACATGTGTTGCTGTTCCCAAATCAATGCTACCCATACTAGCGCCCTTCAAAAAGGTGAGAGAAGGAGCTGCCCTACGACCCTCAGACTACACCTAGGTCTGCAGTTTATACTTGACCCTACTAAATCATGTTACGGAGTTCATCTTACTGGTGACGTTTGCATCATAGGAGTGAACCACTAAAGGATAAAAGTCTGACGCGGCCAATGCAGACCTGTGAATACTCTTGTTATTAGTGTGTAGCTAGTGTTGTGATGCGAGTGACTGGTAGCACTTTTATAAGCATTAAAAGAAAAACAATAAGTAGCAGTGGTACCTGTATGTGGCGATACTTCATATACAGGCAGCTTGTGGAGACAGTGCGTGTGCGTGTAGGGGGGCTGTGTGATGTACTCCACAGGTGTGACCCTCTTTTTGCTCAGGGTACACTGGGGCTAGGGTGACCAACTGGCATTGGTGCAAATTCAGGACGGTGAGTGTAAGAATTCAGGACAAAGGGTCCAAATTCAGGACACAAATTCAGGACAGGAGGTCAAAATTCAGGACAAAACTTCAGTACAATAGATACGTTTTACAGACACATCAGAGGAGGTTGTGCAATAGTATATAAGTAAGCCCACATATTCAACCATTTGCAAACCTATCCATCATGTATCCTTCCATCTATCATTTCACTCATCCATCCCTTCATCCATCCTTTCACTCATCCATCCATCATCCATCATCCATCCACCCTTTCACTCTATCCATCTGTACACTCATCCATCCACTCTTCTACCCATCCATCCAGCCATTTACCCTTTCACCCATCCAACCATCCTTTCACTTACTCATCCATCCACCCAGTCAGTCATCCTTCCACCCGTCCACCCTTTCAGTCATCCAGCCATCCTCCCTTTCTCTCTCCATCGACCCTTTCACTTAGCCATCCTTCCTTCCATCCATCCATCCACCCACCCACACATCCATCTACTCATCTACTCATGAATCCATCCATTGACACTATCACTCATCCATCCTTTCTCTCATCCATCTATCCTTTCACTCCTTCACTCATCTATTCATCCTTTTGTCCATCTACCCTCCCTTTCACTCACTCATCCATCCTTACATCCACCCTTTCACTCATCCGTCCATCCATTCACCCTTGCACTTATCAATTCATCAATCCATCAATCCATCCATCATTTCACTCATCCATCCACCCACTCACTTACTCATCATCCACCTTTTCACTCATCCATCCTTTCACTCATCCATCCACCCTTTTACCCATCCAGCTACCCTTCCACCCATACATCCAGGTATTTACCTTTTCTCTCATCCATCCTTCCACTCACTCATCAATCCATCCATCCATCCTCTCTCATTCTCCATCCATTCAATCTTTCACTCATCCCTTCACCCTTTCACTAATTCATCCAGCCATCCCTTCACTTACTCGCCCACCTTTTCATATTAATATTGAGCTGAGCCTTTTGGAGAAGAGGCCCATCAAGAACTTCACCCTCGCTGCAGGAGCCATTCCAGGACTGGGGCAGAAGCCACCCAGGGCGGAGACAGTATCCACCACAGGGGGGACAGGAGCCATCACAGGCGGGGGAGGGGTTGGGGGGGACAGGAGCCACCATGTGGGGGACAGGAGCCATCACTGGGGGGGGGGGGGGGGGCAGGAGCCATCACGGGAGGATCCACCAGGGTGGGCATGCAGTATTCTAGTATCATCTTGGTCTCTTCCAGGGTGGGATAGGGCTCCTCACCCCCTCCTGGACAAGACAACGAGACGACAGGCTCTCTTTCCAAAATGTTAGTTTTGCCATCCCCCACTGTGATGTACAGTACTTAAAGGAGATACTTCAAGAGAACTGATTTAACTGATTTTATGTCAAGACAGGAGGCTAGCATTATGCATAATACTTTTATTTCCCACTTCCGAGCAGCACCTTTAAAAGCTCATGGAATCCTTATAACATCACAATCTAAAAGAACTTTCAAGAACATAAATAGCATGAGGCCACCATCTTCTTCCTCTTTTGTTTGCTGCTTCTGAGCAGATAAGTATTCATTAAGGAATATAAAATTGTTGAGAGATTATTTAAAAAATAAGGTTTAAAAGATGAATGAATGACGTGGTATGCAGTTGGAACCCAATTTATGGGTGAGATGAGTGGAGTTTGTTTATGAATTTTGGTAAAAAATATAAGTAAAGATGTAAGGAACTCTGAAGATGTACAAAAATAGTATGAAGTTTTTAAAGTAAGACGAGTCTGCTATTTTGACAAAAATGCTAATTTAAAAGTTTTAGAATCAAATGATAGTAGAAGGGAATTGTAACGTAGTAGCATTGTGTACTTGAAAGAGAGATGTCGTCGATATGGGGACAGGTTTAATGAGGTGTTTAATATAGCGGAAGATTGAAATATATAAATAATAATAACGAGCATAAGATGATCGCGAGGGCGAATA
This sequence comes from Triturus cristatus, assembly GCF_964204655.1. Classification (NCBI taxonomy): domain Eukaryota; kingdom Metazoa; phylum Chordata; class Amphibia; order Caudata; family Salamandridae; genus Triturus; species Triturus cristatus. The sequence continues at coordinate 240,797,601 of NC_140579.1, forward strand.
AATGAAGTTTGAAAGTAAATAAATAAATAAACGAACAAATCAGGTGATCGCGCGCAGAAATTAAGTGAGGCATTGTTTAAGCGAGGCTCGCGCTTACCGTATTATCATTTGAAGACAAACGGTGAAGCGAGTAGGCTCAAAGTGAGAGCCGACGTGGAGGAGGATGACGCGTACACGCGTATGCGTGACCGGGGATTGGATAACTATGAGGCATATTTTTAGAGGAAATAGAGCATGAAATGAAACGCGAGTAGCGTTTTTGAAGGGATATAGGAGGCTGTGAGTGGTTACCATAGTAACCAGTGGTCGAGCAGAGCGAAGGGGAAAAGAGATCGGTAATTAGATGAGGAGAAATTAATAGATAAAGAAAAGAAAGGTAGAGGAAATAAAGAGTATAGATTTAAAGTGTAAAGAAAGGAGGAGTTGGAAAAAATAATTTAAGGATGGAAAAGTCAGGTGAAGAACAGGAAAAGATGATAAGAGAAATAATAAATAAGGAGTTGAAGGAAACAATTCAGGAAAGTGTAAAACAGGCATTAGGAAAAAGGAGAAATACTGAAGAAGAAGAGTATTTTTCAATTTCGGATGAAGAAAATGATAGAGACCCAGGAGGGAAATGCACAAAGAAAAAGAAACATTTGGCAGAGAGAAAAGAAGTGAGTGGAGTCCAAAGCGGCTCAAAAAAGAAAGGTATCCTAAGCGGTATGCAGGAAGGCCAGTTATACACTGGAAGGAGAGAAAACGCATCAGAGGATGCAGAAAGTGATGAGGAATTGGATGAATACATCCTGGATTTAGAATATAAAGATGGTCTAGGAGAGGAAAATGAGAACAAAAATAAAGAAAAATTTAAGGAGACAGTAGTTGATCCTTTTGGGCAAGTAATGTTTAACCCAAAGGAGATAAGACATCCGAGAGGGAAAGATTGGTGGCCACTTGAACATGTGGCAGAGTACATTAAAGGAAGAATGCGTAAGTCACTCGAATTAGAGGAAAGGAATATTATGAGAGCAGAATGTTCGAGACCAAATATTGATGATAAAATCACAATGACTCCGAATATTGACACAGAGCTGATTACATACCTATTCAAGATGGGTAAAGATCCGCGAAAGGGGTTAGATCATTCACTGAAACAGTGTCAGGATAAGGTTTTGGATATTCTTGGACCTTTGGCAAAAATATTTGACGCTGTGGAAGAAGCATATTTAAAGGATTTAAATCTGGATCTAACCTTGATGCGGGGATGGTGCCAGAGAGCAATTTGTTTTTTAGGGAATGCGAATGCAGGGATAATATCTGAGAGAAGAAAATCTATCCTCATGAGGATAAATCCAAGATTGGGAAATCTGGCATATAGGGAGTCGAGTGAAGAAACAAGGGGTCTTCTGTTTGGAGACGGAATGGTTAAGTCATTATCAAAGTTTGTGAATACTTTCACAAGTTTAGATAGAGCGCAATACAATATGCGACGAGTCTTTGGCCATAACAGCCATGGTTTATATGGAAGGGCCAGAAGAAGAGGGCAATCTTTCGGCCGTGGAAACTACAGAGCCCAATACCAGAACCAAGGTGGAAATTTTGGAAGAGGACAAAATAGTTACAACTTCTTTCCTCAAAGAGGAAGAAGCAGGACACGCGGAATTAGAGGAAGAGGTCAGAGTCAGTCACAGAATCATAACCAGGGTGAGTATGAAGACTGGTACTATTTCTATCCCAGAAAAGGTAGGAGGAAGGTTGAAATATTACAAAGAGAAGTGGAAGGAAGTGACGAAAGACGCGTGGGTCCTAGAGACTGTAGAGGGATTTCGAGTAGAGTTCGAAACAGATGCATTTCAAGAAAAAGAACCAAAAGAGTTGAGATTTCTGGAAAAATGTATGTTAATAGTGGAGAAGGAAGTAAGTTCGATGTTGGAGAAAGATGTAATTATTCCAGTGAGAGAAGAGAAGAAGGGGTTTGTAAGTACCCTTTTTCTTGTAGAGAAAAAAGGAAAAGGTTGGAGACCAGTAATAAATCTAAGAAGTCTAAATCAATTTGTGTCTTATCGACATTTCAAGATGGAAGGAATTCACTTATTAAGAGACGTTCTGAGGGAAGGAGATTGGTTGGTAAAGTTAGATCTAAAAGATGCATACTTCACTATTCCAATTGGGGAAGAGAGTCAAAAATGTATTCAGTTCATATGGAAGGGACAGTTGTATCAGTTCAAAAGTTTTCCTTTTGGTCTTTCGTCGGCCCCTTGGTGTTTCACCAAGTTGATGAGGACAGCCGTGGGATATTTGAGAGAGAGAGGAATAAGGATGATAATTTATTTAGACGATATTCTGATTATGAATCAGGAATGTGTAGTTTTAAAGAAACAGTTGAGTTTTGTGATTCATTTTTTAGAAGAATTGGTTTTTTTGGATAAATTTAGAAAAATCTGTTGTGGAGCCAGTAAGGAAGTTGGAATTTTTGGGATTCATGATAGATACGATTTTGTGTCAGTTGTGTCTCCCAGAGAAAAAGATAAAGAAAATAAAAGAAGAAATACAGAAGGCCTTGGTCAAAGAGAGAGTTACTTTGAGGAATTTGGCAAGGATAATTGGTTTGTTGAGTTCGTCAATTCAGGCAATTTTCCCAGGGCTACTGCATTACAGAGCATTACAACGAATGAAGAAAAATGGTTTGTCAAGAGGTCTGTGGTACGGAGATATGGTAGATATTACTATGGAGGCGAAAGAAGAATTGATTTGGTGGAAAGAGAACATAAAGGCATGGAATGGAAGGGCGATTTTTGGGGTTTGCCCAGAATTTGTTTTAGAGACAGATGCAAGCAACTTAGGTTGGGGCGCAGTTGGTTTGGGAAAAGAGACTGGAGGGGTCTGGTCTCTTTTGGAGAAGGAAGATCATATCAATTCATTAGAAATGAAGGCAGGTTTGTTTGCTTTGAAGAGTTTCAAAGAAGGTTTGGTAGGAAGATCAGTCCTTCTAAGGATGGACAATGTATCTGCTGTTTCTTACATAAACAGACTGGGTGGAACCAGGTTGAGAGACTTGGCAGAATTAGCGAAAGAGATATGGGAGTTTTGTTTAGAACACAAGATTGGATTGAAAGCAGAATATCTTCCAGGTGTTTGGAATGTGATGGCAGATTTGAATTCAATGAATATGAAGGATTACAGCGACTGGAAACTGAAGGAAGAAGTTTTTATTCAGTTGAAGGAGAGAATGGGTCCGTTGGAGGTGGATCTGTTTGCGTCGAGACTGACAAATCAGCTAGACAGATATGTGAGTTGGAGACCGTATCCAGGTGCAATAGCAGTGGATGCATGTCAACAGGATTGGAGGAGCTGGACATGTTATGAATTCCCACCATTTTCAATGATTCAGAGAGTTCTGGTTCAGGTAAGGAAACAGAAGTGTCAAATTGTGTTAGTAACTCCTTTTTGGAAGAGTCAGGCTTGGTTTCCTTCGGTGATGGAGTTAGCGGTGTTAGAACCTATAGTAATTTGGGCTTTCAGAGGCCTTTTGAGAAATGTGGAAGGAGAGGAACATCCATTGGTGGAGTCAGGTTCTCTCAACCTTCTAGTTTGGAAGATATCAGTGGTTAAGGAGCATTCTCACACCTTTCGGAAACGGCTGAAGAGTTGCTGTTTGAATCCTGGGCACCAGGAACTAGAAGATATCAAGGATCATGGAGAGTGTGGCTTTGTTGGTGCGTGGAAAGGGATTTGGATCCCGTGGAGGCAGATGAGGTTCAGGTAGCAAATGTTTTGGCTGGACTTTATAAAAAGGGTCTGTCATATAGGACTATTAATTGCTATAGATCCGCAATTTCAGCTGGCCATTCTTTAAGTCATGGTTTGACTATTGGTAGGAGTAATTTAGTTTGTAGGGTAATGAAAGGCATTCGGGTGAAAAGACCACCAGAGTCGAAATATAGGTCCTTGTGGGATGTGGATTTGGTGCTTAAGTTATTTTTGGAATGGCCTAGTAATACATTTTTAGATAACAGGCAGTTATCTTGGAAGTTAGCCACTTTGTTATGTCTCATTTCTTTTAAGAGAGTTTCCGATGTACAGGCTTTAGAAATTTCACATAGATTTTTTCAACCAAACGGTGTAATGTTTGAAACTTGTAAAAGGACTAAGACTATGTCAAGATCTGTCTTCTATCCAATGTTTGATGAATGTCCAAAACTGTGTGTGGTTAGATGCTTGAAAGAATATGAAAACAGAATGTTAGATAAAAGGAGAGATGGAATAGAACAATTGTTGATCTCATACGTAAATCCATACAAAGCAGTATCAAATGCGACAATTGCTAGATGGGTTAAAAGTTCAATGAAAGAGGCAGGCGTGGATGTTAGTAGGTTTACTGCACATTCGGTACGTGGAGCAATGGCAAGTAAGGTGAGCATGTTAGGAGGTAGGCTAGAGGATATTATGAAGGCAGCTGATTGGTCTTCAGTTTCAACCTTCAGAAGATTTTATTTTAAAACAGTTGAACATGTTTCTAAATGTGTTTTAGAAAGCTTTGAACATGCATAATGCTAGCCTCCTGTCTTGACATAAAATTGCGATTCTAATAAGTTTTACTGAATTTAGAATTGGGATTTTATTAAAGACAAGGAGGCTAGCATTATCCCTCCCACCCTTCCCTGGGTGGAAACGAAGTATATTTAAGGAAAATAACAATTTACTTTTTTTCAAAGGAGAAGTTGAGTATGGTGGACAAATGTAAAGTTAATTTATTTTTCTTTATCTTAGAGAATTAATGTTGGATGATTCTCGTTTGGATTAACAAGAAGAAAGTTTGAAGAAAGTTAAAGTTGGAAGAGGCAAACGAAAAGAGGAAGAAGATGGTGGCCTCATGCTATTTATGTTCTTGAAAGTTCTCTTAGATTGTGATGTTATAAGGATTCCATGAGCTTTAAAGGTGCTGCTCGGAAGTGGGAAATAAAAGTATTATGCATAATGCTAGCCTCCTTGTCTTTAATAAAATCCCGATTCTAAATTCAGTAAAACTTATTAGAATCGCAATTGTCCTCCATACTTTGTTAATCAGTGATTGTGCCATTTCTTTATTTTATTACATTATAGACTGCATGTTTGAAGAACCGAGGTTTGCTTACAATCAGTAATTAAGCTCTGTGAAGAGAACCAGGTGCTGCCTCGGTGTAATCAGGACCGGTTCTACGATTTTTGGGGCCCTGGGCAGAAAGGGAATGTGTGAGGCCCCTCTAAATTGCAGAGACATGGCATTCAGGGCTGTTTACATCTGAATAGATGCCCCTGCTCCTGAAGCTGCAGCCCCTCCCTCTCAGTCACCTTCAAGCACCTCTTAACAGCTCATCAAGGGCTGAAGGTGTGAGGGTTGCCATCCCGCTGTGTCTCTCCAATGCTGCCGGGTATCTGAGCTTTGGTACTGCATCGGAGTCTGTTAAACCCGACCTCAACAGCATCCGCGTCAAGAAGGGAGGTGGGTGGAAGCTGTGCCGGCTTTAGGGTTGTGCGACCGGTGCCCGGTTAAAATTACAGACAAATGGCGTCCGTTAAAGAATCCTTCACAGACAACGGACAGACGGCCAAAATTACGGACTGTCCGTGAAATTTACGGACGGTTGGTCACCCTAACTGGGGTATGATTAGAAGAGCAATGCCACATTTCAAGGGGGGCTATTAACATTTCCGGGGGGGGGGAGGGGTAAGTGTTCCAGCAATAGATAGATTGAAGCCGCAGGGGCTCTAAGAAGGAATGAAAACCCCAACAAAGCCTCGTTCACAAGTAAATGGTATTATAAAGACCTGTGGAGTACGGCTGCAATCAGGCCGGGCTGACACACATAATGGGGGGAGTGGGGGGCTAACCCCTTGTTCAACCCAAAGGGCGTTGCACGCCTGTGCATGCTACCTATTGAGATCACACAAACTGCAGTAGGCACGTTAGCTCTATGAGTTCTTTTGTTGTTTTACGCTTGCAATGCATCACGGAGGGTAAGAAATACCCCACAACAAAATCCGTCGAAACCAGAAAGTGTGGCACCTAGCAGTAAACATTACTGTGGAGACGCCCAACTTTTAGCCGATCCTGGTCCCATTAGCGACCCTACATCCTAGCAGCCGCGCACAAATTATTAACAAAATTGACTCTGTACTTATAAACATGCATTGCTGTTAACCAAATCAATGCTACCTATGCTAGCGCCCTTTGGAAAGGTGAAAAGAGGAGCTGCTCCTACCTGGACTGCCCCTACAGCCCTTAAATTACACCCAGGTGTGCAGCTGATACATGACCCTATTAAGTTAAATAAACAGAGTTTATCTCAGTGGTAAGGTTCGCATCAGAGGACTGAACTATTGAAGGATGAAAGGCAGACGCGATCGACGTGCACCTGCCGAGACTGTGTAGATAGTGCCGCGAGGCCAGTGACTAATAGTACTGTTATAGGCATTAAAGGGACAGGAAGGGATAGCAGCTCGTCCCTTTGTGTGGTGATATTTCACATTTAGGCGGTTTTTAGTGACCATGCCTGTGTGTGTGTATGGGGGGGAGGGGGTGTGCTAAGGGGGGCTATGTGATGTACTCCGCAGTTCTGCCCCTCCTTCATCTCACGGAACACTGGATTATCGTACTTTTAGACCACATAGACTGTGGTAGGCATGTTAACCCTCTGAGCTATTTTTTTTTTACATGCCCTTGCAATGGAGCAAAGAAGGTAGCAAAGACACCATAACGAAACACGCACCAACCAGAAAATGTAGCTCCTAGCAGTAAACATTACAGTCGCGGGAGGCACCAATATCGCAGCCGATCCTGGTCCCGTCTGCGACACTACACCCTGTCAGCTGCGCTAGGCAATGGCTCCTCAGAAAGCGTATTAATATCCTAAACAAACACTGGGACATGGTACTTTCAAATCACACAAATTGCGATGGGCATATTAACCCTTTGAGCTATCTTTCCTTCTGCGCTTACAATGCATCAGTGAAGGTAGCAAAGACTTCAAAACGAAATTCTGAAATTAAGAAAGTGTAGCTTCTACCACTAAATATTACAATCCAGATGAGCCAACTTGGAGCCGATCCTAGTCCTATTAGCGACCCTAAGCCCTGGAAGCCGCACTAAAATTATGAACAAAATTGTGCTGATACCTGACCCTGCTAAATCATTTTACAGAGTTCATCTCACTAGTAGGTTTCCATCATAGGACTCAACCACTGAAGGATAAAAGGCCGACGCGGTCAACAGAAATCTGCCAAAACTGTTGTTATAAGTGTGTAGATAGGGCCGCGAGGCCAGTAACCAGTGGCTTCATATTTAGGCAGCTTCTGGGGACACTGCGTGTGAGGGGAAGGGGGTGCGTAGGGAGGGGCTGTGTGATGTACTCTGCAAATCACACCGTCCTTTTGCTTGGGGAAAACTTTACCCTACTAAACCCTCAACACCCATTTGAATAATTTTATTAAATTCTGACACGTTTTTTGTATTTAAAACACTTATAGCAACATTATACTAATTCAACAAGCAAACACAATTATTAAAACTTACAGCAAAACAAGCACTGGATTTATGACAAACAGCAAATATTTGGGCACAACATTTGTAACACGGCACCAGATGTAGCTGAAGTCTGCAAAGAGTTTCCAAGCAAACGGACAAAAGGGTCTTACCCCCCCCCCCACTCCTAAACAGGACACAAGGAGTTCTTCAGGTGGAACAAAAGGACCCCATAAAACTTGTGCTTATCTTGAGGAAGCGCATTCGTCAAAGACTCTCTAAAAACTGCCAAAACGCAAGGGGTAGCAGCTTGTACCTCTGATAGGCGATACTTCATATTTAGGCAGCTTGTGGAGACAATGCGTATGTGTGGAGGGTAGAGAAGTATGGGGGGGCTATTTGGTCTACTCCGCAGGTGTGATCCTCCTTTTGCTCAGGGTACACTGGGGTGATGGAGCTTAGATTTCACCTATAAAATGTATGCATTATTATATGACAAAAAGCTGCAGACATGAGTTCTAAAATGGCACGCAGATTGTAGAAAAGCAAGATGAAAACATAGGGCCTGATCTCACTATAGAATGCACATTAATTTAGAAAATGTATTTGCACTTTCAAAACGGCATCATGTATTTTTGCAAGAGTAGAAATGTGCTGAATTGTGTTTCACAGTGTAGAAAACCATGTGATTTTAGTTTGCTTTAGTGGACTCAGCCAAACTGAAGTTTGCCCTTGAAACATTACATTGGAATGTGTTCTTCTTCCCTCCCAACTTTCAATGAAAGGGCTCTGTTAAAAATCCTGCCTACAGCTTCCTTCGACCTTCACACAATGTTGCATATTTTTGTAGCCTGTTTAAACGTGGAGAGAAGAACACACTTTTTTTTCATAAATCACAAGACTGAAATTTGAACAGGAACAAGCCTGATTAATGACGTATCCAGTCAGCCCATGGGGAGATGATATGTCTTGAAGTTCTGATTGGACCAGCTATGAGGACTGAGCACGTGAACTTTTACTTGAAATATGGATTACAAGTGGGAGGAGTGCCTTTTTGCCTTGCTTTTTGCCTCTCTCTTCTTTTTTCATTATTCTGAGGGCCAGGCCCAGTTTCTGTGCTGGACACAGAGACAGGGAGGGGCTGCATTCTGAGGGGGCTATGGTGCAGCTTGAGACAGAGACACAGCGGTAAACCATAGGTGATGTGGTTTTGAATAGGGAAATTACCAGGTAATTACCGCTGGATCAGTTTTTGGTAACAGAGTTAAGGTTAGTGCCATCACCAAAAGGAGCATAGTTAGTTTAATGCCTAGTGCTAGAAAATAATTACCCAAGTTAGATAAAGTCCTGATTCCTGTGCTCAGAACCTGAAGACTGGCAAAGCAGTACCGGAAAGGTGATACAAGAAGGAGATTGCTGGAGTGGTGTGAGTATTAATAGGGTTGTGAAATGTTAATGTGCCTGCAGGTATGTTTTTGTGGTATTGAAAAATAGTAAGGGTTTTGACTGTGGATGAAAGTTTGCTCATTTTGACTTGATGTTTTTTATTTTGTTTTATTGATTGAATTGGTAATTTCATAGGACAGATTTATTGATTATTGATTTATGTACTAACATTCTATGTTGAGTCGCGTCGCGTTTTAGGTTGTTTTTGACGACTTTTGGGATGTAGGAAGTCGGATGTTTGTAATGATTCCATAGTAGGGCAGAGGTAAGCGCTGCTTTCGGGAAAGACGGAATTATTGTTGCCCTGTAGGTACACAGGGAAAACGTGTAACGATTGAAGCTGCACAACGCATTGTCAGGGTTCGATTCGGTGACATCGCCATGTGTTGCCATTAGAGACATTTTCTGTGTGAGAGAAGTGTATATGATAGCGAAGGTCACCTGTGAAATTTTGGTCTTGGGTACCAGGAGTCCAAATGGCATTCCGATAACGCTTATCACTGGAAACGTAACAGGTGCTCCCTAAGCTTGCTAGAAGGGTAAAGTAGAGGGAAGTGCTACTTTATCAACGTATGTCATAATTCTGTAGTAGGACAGACTGTTCGCTGTTCTCGGGAAAGACAGAATTCTGTGTGAATGTACTACATTTTCCGTGTGAAAGTGCGTGAATGAAATAGCATTCAGGTTAATTGTGAAACTCTGGTTTTATTTCTCAGGAGCATTTGGTCTCCAACTAGGTGTCTTAATTCTGGAGAAACAGTTAGCTAATGCTTGTTAGAAGGGTAAGGTAGAGGGATGTGCTACTTTATCAACAGAAGTAACGATTCCGTAGTAGGGCAGAGGTAAGCACTGCTCTCGGGAAAGATGGAATTCTTGTGAAAAAGGTCATTAACTATACTTTGGTTAGCGAAACAGATAAGGGTGGCGTTTTTATGTCGTTACTAACAGATTTTGAGTAAAAGAGAATGTTAGAAAAATATTGCCATAAGATTTTGTAAAGGGAGGGCTGGCACTGGACGAGACAGTGGGTGTGTAGTGAGCCCTGTTTGTAAAGAAGGGGTCAGTAGCAGGAGTGAAACAGACTGAAACTATCAATTGTGGCAGGATTGGAGAAAATAATTTGCATTAAAATATTACAGAAATGGAATTGTTTAACGGTTTAAAGAAGCTGTTTGGAGGTAAAGTGAAACATTTGTTTTTTATTGGTGATGCTCCTGAAGGAACACCTGTGCATTTTATGTCTACCAATTTGGGACAAAATTCATGTATGTGGGTTCACCAATGGTGCAAGATTACTGAAAAAGAGGGTCCTTAGAGGTTTCCAAAAGATGGTACTTTTGAATTGCAAGTTATTGACAAATTAAGGGAAGTGTTATGTGAAAGAAAGACACCATCTAGAGCTGCATTTGAGGCCTCAAGCATGTGGGGAAAAGCAGCAAGATGCAGGAGAAGGGAATTAATGATGATAAAAAGCTTCAAATAAATAATGATTCAGGGGATGAAATAACGGATGCATTGTTAACTGAGTGTCCGCCACTTTATGTGGTTCCCATTAAAAATACTGAAAATAGTGTACCAGTGAGTACTACAGTGGCTACTGCTTCTGTTGAAAAGAGAGAAATACAGAATGAGAGAAATGTGCAGATATTTCAGATTGACCCACTACCTGTTGATTCAGCACTGACAGTGATACCTCCAGGTGTTACTGCTTTAAATGTGACTGATTCAGTGAAAAATCTACAAGCTGCAGATGTACAGACAGTGCCTAGACAAATTATGACTGTTCAAATTAATATGGGCCCTACTCAAAAGGTTCAAATAGTTGTAGAAGAAGTAAATATGTCAGGGTTTATTTCAGAAACTCAGAATGCACAGATTATTGAACAGACATTACCTCAGACAGACCAAGCATTGAAAGCTGGGAAAAATGGTGTTTACAGCACCCACAGCCCAGGATAAAATGAACATATTTGAAGATGGGGTTTTTCAAACCTACTTTGAGGAAGCAGCAGTAATTAAAAAGATAGAAAGCATGGGGGAACAAATTAACCCAGACCCAGAAAAAGAGAAACAGCTTAGTGTTTTAAATTCAACATTTGAGCATGGAGAAATTAACAGTCCTTGCTATTTAAATCATGAAAATGTGAACCAGTGTCAGGAAAAATAATTAATTTCCCTGAGTAAGGAAATAAATACATGTGCAGTGACTACACATGGTAGACTGACCGATTTGGCTCAAAAATATGAAATTAATGTTTCAGGAAGTTTTCCATTTCAGAAAAGTTTCAGGGTACATGTGGATGATGAGGCAAATGAGACAATGCATTCTTCAGAAATGCAATTGCACATTGCAGAAACGAAATATTTTTTTAAATGCAATGAGTTTGAGAAATTAGGAGACAAGTGCAAAAGAAAACATGAGAAGAAAAAGAAACCACCAGACCTAGCAAGGGAATTGGTTAAGAAAAAGAAACAACCAGACCTAGCAAGGAAACTGGATAAGAAAAAGAAACCACCAGATTTAGTTGAGGAAAATAATAAGCAGAATGAGGGAGAAGCTTTTGCTTGCTCATTGAGAAAAATGGTGGGAGAAGTGCATGTTCATGTGCTGCAGATCGGCGCATATAAATTCTCCCTACTTCCGCGGACAGAGTAAACCTACAGTCGCACGCACATACACTCTTCATACGCTAGGGCCCATTACACTAACATTCATTCTATTACTCTATCCACACTGAATATATGAGAGAAACCTAAATCAATCTGCATCTAAAGCGAGGTCAATGCGACCATAAAGAAATTGTCCTGAGTCATGATTTTAAAACATAGGGAAAACATTTGAAACTCAATAAATGACAAAGAAATAACCACCCGACACTGGAATTCAAACAAATGGTTGTTTATCTAAATTAATTCAGATGAAAGTCAATCAATAGCAAGATCATTATTCTCATAGTTACCTATTCTAGCTAAATGGGTCAGGACAGGTCTCTCAGTAAAGTCTCCCGAGTCGCCGTCCTCTCGATCAGCATCGATCCTCACGAGCATAGGTTCAGGAAGAAGTGGCCTCAAATGCTACAGACCCTCTCTAGTCTAACATTATTTATAACAAAACTAGCGAAATAGAAGTAACAAATAAACTCTGAATGTCCGTTGAGCCGCTGAGCAGAGCGAGCAGGAAAGGATGTCGCTTGGTAACATTTCGAAAAAATCACAAAAATAAAAACACGGAAGAAGGAAACTCGAGTTTGCAAGCGATACATTCATGAATGCTCTTCCTTGGTACCATAGCAGAGCCACCGCAGGTTTATCTTTGTTCATTGTGGCTTTATTCTTTCCCAAGGGCAATTGGAAGCATGCCCGGAGCTGCTGTCCTCACGGAAACTTTTAAATCAGACAGAGGCTGTGGTCAGGTGACTTTCAACCATGTTCAGCAAGACCTCTCGTCACATCTCAATCACTCGAGCGCAGGCTGAAAATAGCAGCCATCTTTGTTTAGGCCAAAACGGACCATCTTAATTAAAAGAAACACAAAACAACGTTACCACATCATAATGATAATACAGTGTTAATCCCCACTAATACCCTTATGTGTATGTAATTACTGTTAGGAACTGAGCTCCTCAGGGTCCGAGCGACGTAATAGGGGTCCACCTCCCGATATCCCCGGGCTCCAACCAAAAGGTTACAGAGCCCAAAGGCGATCAGGCGAGGGAAAACAGGAAGGGGGGAAGGGACAGCGGGGAATAGAACCTGAAAGACAAATGGCACAAAGGTTATATCGTAGTTACAACGTCTAGCTACTCTCATATAATTCTCACTAGAAAGGTAGTTACCATGTGTAGTGGGAATCCTTCCCCGCGATCACTGAGATACCTCTCTCAGGACCGCAAAAATCTCACTCCAATACCCAGGCGTATTCAATGTCTGACAGCCACCACACTCAGCTTCAGTCACACCCGCAAAGTCATGAGCCTCAGTCTTTCTTCAGACCCGAGGTGAAGTCATCCACTCCCTAAGCGCTCATTCTGCTCCGATGTACTGACTGTTGGCTTCCACGGTTACTATACCGCCGCCTGAGTATACCAAATAGATAGCGCTCCTTCACACCCGTGAGGATCAACACGCTACTAGTCTTGCTTCCCCAAAAGTACCACTGCTGCTCGATGGTTAATCCTCACCACCCATACAGCAGGTGGGTTGCAAGGCTTCCCCTACTCCTTAGTCCCCCTGCTCAGCCGAGCAAGGCTTGGTCGGGATACTCCTCCTCCGAACCCGGAGGGGGTCTGTGTGGGGTGAGTAGCACCCTCGAAAATAGTACAAGTCTGGTGCACCTCCTATGGTGCCCTCCCAAGGGATATCCGCTCCTCGCGGACCTACGGTTCTGCACTCTCGCTTCCCCTCTGGGTTACGAGCGCGTGAGTACGGGGAAAGGAGCCAGGGACTCGCTTCCTACCTGCTCCTGAACGAATCACGGCAGACGCTGGATGTTGTCCTTCCGCCGTGCGCGGCTTCCGTCTGCTCGGTGCCTTAAACTCCAGGTGCTCTCTGAGGATAATGCGCAGCTCCGCTCGTCTGCGGCGAACACGGAAGTTTCCTCTGGAAAGTAGAATAACGCACACCTTCGGCTGCGGGGGACGTCGTTATATGGGCGTCCACTTCCGGGTCCTCGAGGCTGCTGGGAAATGTAGTCTAAACGCTAGGTAGGCGCGTCGGCCTACGAATCCTGACAGAAGGCCCTCCTCCCAAGCGCCTCCTAGCACCCGGCTTCCCCGGATACCGGTTATAGAATCTCCGCACCGCGAGCGGCGCATGCACCGCCTCCGCGGGTTCCCAGGAGTCGTCCTCCGCCGTGTACCCCTTCCACGCGATCAAGAACCATAACTTGCCCCTGCGATACTTCGCGTCAAGGATGCTCTTGACTTCGTACTCCAAACCCTGCTCACTCCAAACAGGCGGCGGGGCTCTCCTCCTGGCCGACACCGCCGGTTTCAGCAGGCTACAATGAAAAACGGGGTGGATCCTGAGAGATCCTGGAAGCCGGAGTCGATAAGCCACCGGATTGACTTGCCTGACCACCTCATAAGGCCCGATGTATCGTGTGTGGAAAACGCTGCGCAGCTTGAACCTGATGTTCCTGGTGGACAGCCATACCCTGTCGCCCACCGCATACTGGGGACCATCAATCCTGTTCTTATCAGCCCACCTCTTGTAGGACCGCTTGGCTGCCTGTAAAGCGCGTTGCACCTTCCGATGCAGCCGTCTGAGGGCGCGGACATGCTCTTTCACCGAAGGATGATCGGACACTTCTGTTGGTATGGCAACCGGGAGCGTCTTGGCGTGGAACCCGAAATTTGCCATAAACGGGGACATCCCCGTCGAACTGTGTAAGGCGTTGTTATATGACAGCTCCGCCAACCAAAGCCAGGATACCCAAGAGCCCTGTGCTTCCGACACATAGCACCTTAGGAACTGTTTCAGAGTTTGATTCAAGCGCTCTGTCTGCCCGTCGGTCTGTGGGTGAAAGCTGGTTGATGTGGCCGACTCCACTTGCAGCGCCTTACACCAAGTCTTCCAGAACCTGGCTATAAACTGAGGGCCTCGGTCCGACACGATCACCGATGGTAGTCCGTGGAATCGCACCACATGATTCAACAACAGTTGCGCGGTCTGACCCGCCGTGGGGAGGTTTTTGCATGGGACGAAATGGCCCATTTTGGTCAAACTGTCCACCACCACTAGGATAGCCGCACACCCCTGATCCAGGGGGAGACCGGTGACAAAATCCAAACTGATATTCCTCCAGGGCTGTTTGGGGGTGGGCAGTGGGAGCAATTTCCCTTTCTTTCGGCCTCTCTCTCCTTTGACGCGGGCGCATGTTTCGCATTGCCTGACCCACTTGTGTATGTCTTGGGTCATGTCGTCCCACCAAAAATGCCGCCTCATGGCCTCCACAGTTTTCCTGACTCCAGGATGACCTGCCACGGGCGACACGTGACACCATTGGAACGCCTGGTATTGCAGTTTGGGCTTGGGCAGGAACAGCCTGTTTCTATGAAAGGGGAGCCCCTTCGTCAGGGTTCGCTCTGTGTCTCTCTGAGCCCACTTCTTCCAGTCGCCCACAGAACGGCTGATGCGTACCTCCTCCACAAATTGATCTGCCCTCAACACACAGATGACCTTGGATGGGTTAATGATAGCCACCGGCGCTGGAGTGAGATGGTCCTCCTTCATGGCCTGTCGGGACAGTGCGTCTGCCTTCTTGTTCTCTGAGCCTGGCCTAAAAGTGATGAGGAAGTCATATTCCTCAAAAAAGAGAGTCCACCGCATTTGTCTGGGTGTCAAATGCCTGGCCGTCTTCATGAACTGAAGATTTCTGTGGTCGGAATACACCGTCACTGTATGTTGGGCTCCCCACAAGTAGTGTCGCCACTCCTGGAAAGCCTTTTTTATTGACAGCAGCTCCTTCTCTGCAATGGTATAGTTTACTTCTGCCTTGTCTAGCTTCTTTGAAAGAAAGGCTACCGGGTGCAACCTCCCTGTGACCTTATCACGTTGCGATAATATGGCCCCGATGGCCTCATCCGACGCATCCGCTTCCACTATGAATGGAAGGTCCATCTGCGGGTGTCGGAGGATGGGAGCCGAGGTGAATGCTTTCTTGAGGCGTTCGAAAGCCTGGGTGGCTTCAGAGGTCCACACAAACGGCACTCCCTTGCGAAGCAGGCGAGTAATGGGCACGGCGATCTGGGAGAATTCATGTATGAATCTGCGATAATAGTTCGCGAACCCCAGAAAACTCTGAACATCCCGAACTGTCCCGGGAATGGGCCATTCGCGTATCGCCTTCACCTTTCTCTCCGACATATTCAACCCATTCGGACTTAGAATCACTCCTAGGAACTCCACCGTGTCCACCCCAAACTCGCACTTACTGAGCTTACAGTACAGCTTATTCTCTCTTAGTTTCTCCAAGATCAACCCTACGTGTCTGGTGTGTTCTTCGATCGTGGAGGAATAGATCAAAATGTCATCTATGTAGACGACTACAAAGATGTCCATGTACTCTCGCATGACTTCGTTCAAGAAGAACTGGAATGCCGCCGGGGCATTACAGAGCCCGAACGGCATCACCAGATATTCATAGAGCCCAAAACGGGTCTTGAACGCTGTCTTCCACTCATCCCCTTGTCTGACCCTCACCAAGTGATAGGCCCCTCGTAGGTCTAGTCGAGTGTAGATGACTGCCTTACGCACTTGGTCCAACAGAACGCTGATGAGTGGCAACGGGTACCTATTCCTGATGGTGTTCTTGTTCAGACTCCTGTAATCGCAACATGCTCTCAGCTCGCCATTGGCTTTAGCTATAAAAAACAAGGGAGAGGCTGCAGGGGAGCGGGATGGCCGGATAAATCCCAGTGCCAGGTAGTGGTCTAAGTACTCCCTCAGATGTCGTGTTTCAGGCTCGGACAATGCATATACCCTACACGTGGGGATGACGGCTCCCTCCACCAGGTCAATCCGACAATCGTATGTCCTATGTGGAGGAAGACGTTCCGCCTGTCTCTTATTGAACACGTCTTCGTATCCTGCATACACCACCGGCAACTCCACCTCTTTTTCTGCCGCCGTAGCGACACAAAAGGGGTATGTCAAGGCCAGGGCCAGCGCTTGATGTTTCTGTAGACATCTGTCCACACAACCTGGTGAGAGAAACCGGACCGTCCGGGCTTTCCAATCCACCGTCGGGTTGTGGCAACAGAACCACGGCATTCCTAGAATAACCTCATATTGAGGGGCCTCGATGATATTTAATTCTATGGCCTCTATATGCTGATCGGGCCCATCTCTTAGGGACATCTTCAGGCTTTCGGTATGTAGTGTAATGCGACCAGATTTCAACGGCTCTCCATCTACGGCCAGTACTTCCTCCGGGGAGTCCCTGCGGACTACCCCTATCGATAAAGACCGTACCAACCCCTGATCTATGAAGTTGCCAGTGGCCCCCGAGTCCAACATTACCAGTACCTGATGCACCTGCTGCCCGACTTCTAGCCCGGCCTGTAACACTATGTGGGCTTCAGTGCGGGTGGACCGAGTCGTGGTCAACGACGGTATTCTCCACTCCGTATCCCCCGAGGGTCCCCCCAGGCTCTTCTCCAAACCGCTGCTTTCGTTACTTAAGGTAGACGCCGCTGCCCTCTTTCCTCTGTACAACGGATGGGTGGTTTTGGGTTTCGCCGGACATTCGCGCACAAAATGCCTGCGTTTCCCGCAATACATACAAAGGCCTAGGGTGCGGCGGCTTTCCCTTTCGGTTTTGGACAAAGGGGCTCTCACTGCCCCTACCTCCATCGGTTCGCTGTCAGAGGCCACCGGAGCCGTGTCTCTCCGTGCGGATCTGTAAGTGGACCCTATCCCTCTGTGTCTATCTCCCATCCTTTCCGCCATGCGCCCATCCAGTCGCAATACCAGATTCATCATGGCGGTGCACGTGGTAGGCTGGGGGTCAATCTGGGCCACTAGGTCCTTGAGATCCTCGCTCAATCCCTGGTAGAACAAGGACATCCGCTTGTCTTCGGGCCAGGACGTCTCTGCCACCAACCGATTAAAGGAGGTGAGGTAGGTAACCAGGTCGCTCTTCCCTTGCCTCAAGGAGAGCAATTCTCTGTCGGTACTGAATGTGGTGGTTCGTCTGTCGAACACCGCTTCAAAAGCCGCTCTGAACGCGTCCCAGTCGGACAGAACCATATCATTGTTTCTGACCAACGGGACCGCCCAAGAGGCCGCGTCTCCTACTAGATAGGATATCGCGAACGCTACCCGTGAGTGATTGGTGGGAAAAGAGGAGGGCTTGCACGAGAAATATAGCATAATCTGAGTCAAGAAGATTTGTATCTTTTGGGGATCTCCGGAGTACCGTTCCGGACTGGCTAAAGGAATGGGCGGTGGCACCGTCACCTGAATCTGCGGGCTGCCCCCTAGGGAGGCATCGAAGGGGTTACGCGTCGATCTATCTATCCTGTCCCTCAGGGCTGCCGTCTCGGCTCGCGATGCCACTAGTTCCTGCTGGACCAAGGCTAGCGCTTGTACTACTTCATCTAAGGTGGCCATGTCGTACACCTCGGACCAGGAGGAGCACGATTCGTTGGTGCGTTATTCTGTTAGGAACTGAGCTCCTCAGGGTCCGAGCGACGTAATAGGGGTCCACCTCCCGATATCCCCGGGCTCCAACCAAAAGGTTACAGAGCCCAAAGGCGATCAGGCGAGGGAAAACAGGAAGGGGGGAAGGGACAGCGGGGAATAGAACCTGAAAGACAAATGGCACAAAGGTTATATCGTAGTTACAACGTCTAGCTACTCTCATATAATTCGCACTAGAAAGGTAGTTACCATGTGTAGTGGGAATCCTTCCCCGCGATCACTGAGATACCTCTCTCAGGACCGCAAAAATCTCACTCCAATACCCAGGCGTATTCAATGTCTGACAGCCACCACACTCAGCTTCAGTCACACCCGCAAAGTCATGAGCCTCAGTCTTTCTTCAGACCCGAGGTGAAGTCATCCACTCCCTAAGCGCTCATTCTGCTCCGATGTACTGACTGTTGGCTTCCACGGTTACTATACCGCCGCCTGAGTATACCAAATAGATAGCGCTCCTTCACACCCGTGAGGATCAACACGCTACTAGTCTTGCTTCCCCAAAAGTACCACTGCTGCTCGATGGTTAATCCTCACCACCCATACAGCAGGTGGGTTGCAAGGCTTCCCCTACTCCTTAGTCCCCCTGCTAAGCCGAGCAAGGCTTGGTCGGGATACTCCTCCTCCGAACCCGGAGGGGGTCTGTGTGGGGTGAGTAGCACCCTCGAAAATAGTACAAGTCTGGTGCACCTCCTATGGTGCCCTCCCAAGGGATATCCGCTCCTCGCGGACCTACGGTTCTGCACTCTCGCTTCCCCTCTG
Source organism: Triturus cristatus (assembly GCF_964204655.1). NCBI lineage: Eukaryota > Metazoa > Chordata > Amphibia > Caudata > Salamandridae > Triturus > Triturus cristatus. The sequence continues at coordinate 240,816,493 of NC_140579.1, forward strand.
GGTTACGAGCGCGTGAGTACGGGGAAAGGAGCCAGGGACTCGCTTCCTACCTGCTCCTGAACGAATCACGGCAGACGCTGGATGTTGTCCTTCCGCCGTGCGCGGCTTCCGTCTGCTCGGTGCCTTAAACTCCAGGTGCTCTCTGAGGATAATGCGCAGCTCCGCTCGTCTGCGGCGAACACGGAAGTTTCCTCTGGAAAGTAGAATAACGCACACCTTCGGCTGCGGGGGACGTCGTTATATGGGCGTCCACTTCCGGGTCCTCGAGGCTGCTGGGAAATGTAGTCTAAACGCTAGGTAGGCGCGTCGGCCTACGAATCCTGACAATTACCTAGCAATCTGCGACACAAGAAAGCATCATAGCACGTTATTTTAAAAGCGTAAACACGAAACAAATAGCACTTTAGCAACACCTATTTAATTAAATTGCACATCAACTTAGTTCACGTATTATTTAAGCAACATATATGCATTCCCACGTGTAATTTCTCTCATTAGTAATGTTGGTTAATCAAGACTTTTAACAAAACTAATAATTAATAATTATAAATCAGTAATTTTAATCATAACATATAAACAAAACTGGAGCTTAAAACTCAATAAATTTTCAACAGAAAACTCTGCTCCAGCACATGTGCCACGGAACAAAAGTGAACTTGCAGAATTTCTGAACACATTCCCGAAATTGAGAGACAAACTTATGCTGTGGTACCCACAAGTTGATGGAATTATCGAAATTTTAAAGGAGTTGTGTACTAATTTGGAAATTATTTTTGACACTGCCATGCAAACTGAATTATGGTTTGAATCTAAAGTTGCGATGCAAAGGCCAGGTGAGGAGACAGTGAAAAATGTTTACATGAATGCACCATCATTTTCTCTTGTTGAGAAAAATGAAGCAGTGATTACTTTTCCGAAGAGCAGAGTGCCAGGAAAATATGTTAATTGGGTACAGATTAAAAGAACAAAACAGGAGCTAAAATTGGTTCATGAGTTTTGTGAAAGTGTGTGTTTAATGTTTCAGCAAAACAGTGGTAGGGTATGTCCTGATGCCACTAGCATAAGATCCTTTGTGACTCAGTTGGTTATTGGTTTAATATTTTCTGATCAGATCAGTGTGCACATACAGCAAAAGCTGATAGAATGGCATCTGAAGGATGAAGGTTACTATTGTGCTGAACAGGGAATGAAGCCAAAAGAGTTTGAAGAAAAACCTATGATGGTACAGAGAAGGTTTGCACAGAAACGTTTTCAGAATAAGCTGTTTGCAGAGAATAAAATTGTGGTCCAGGGTGTTGTTTCACAAGCAGAGGTAAAAAGTGCTCAAGGAAGATTTGGTGTTCCACAGGATGGAAATAAAGGTGTTTTGGTTTGTGCAAATTCAGGTATGAATGATGTACTGCTGGAAAAAGTGCCCGTTTGCCATCTTTGTGACAGATTTAAGCATTGGAAGAAGAAATTTAAAATTAAACATGATGCAGCAGTAGGAAATGTGCAAAAACAGAGAGAAATGCAGGTGCAAGAGGTGCCAGCTAAGCAAATGCAAATGTCAGTTCAGAAACAGGTACCAATGGAAGAAATGTTTCAAGCCCAAATTGTCACACAAAATATGAAAAATGCTAAAATTAATTTAAATAAGTTGTCCAGAGCAAATGTGAATAATTTCCAGAAACAAGGCCTGACATGAAAACAATTGTTTTGCAAATTAAACAGCACAGATTACTGTACACCAGATAATGTTAATTTTCAGATTCTTGATGAGGATGTACATTTTAAAATGGCCCAACAAGAGACAGCTGTAGCATTGTTTTCAGAAAAGACAGTTGAAAAATGACCTTCTGATTTGAAAGCAATAATAAACACAGAAATAAAAGAGTTCACAGAGAAGGATGTCAGATTAATAAAATGTGCAGAGCATGACTTATTCAAATTAGAATTAGAAGACATGTATTGAAGAACAGCATCAGTTGCAGGAATTTTACCAATAAAAGGATTTTTGATGGAATTGATTGGAAGTTTATGTAACTTTCTGATCACAGGTTCGCAGAAACTAAATGAAAAGAACAGATTAGAGCAGGAGATTAATAGCATACTTTTTCCATGTTGTCCTGTGGTACCGAATCCAGCCAATATGTTTTTTCACGTTCCATGTGCTGAAGAATGGCTTACTGTTATTGATTTTTGCCAAGTTCATGTCACAGTGTCATTGCATGAAGCTAGTGAGGAGTACTGTCAGAAAGAAAATGAATGGCTGGGACACATAATAGGAAAGGAAGGTAGAAAGGTGTCACCAGAGAGAGTGGAAATAATTTACCAGATAAATCTACCTCAAATTCAGAAAGAAGTCAGGAAGTTTTTGGGACTGGTTAGCTGCTGTAGAGAGTGGTTGCTAAACCTTTCCCTAGTGGCTAAGCCTTTACTGAGGCTGACACACAAGGATGTATCTGATCCGCTTCCATTGGACAACAATTGCACAAAAACATTCCTAGAGTTGAAAGTGAAAAGGTGTCGCGCCCCGGCACTAGGAATGCAAGTTTATTTAAAAGAAAATACACCAATGTGCAGTGAGAGGGAGGGCTGCGCTCTCTCAGTGCCTGTTCAAAAACATGACAGCGTTCAAAGGTCTCTGACGTATTTCCCAATGACCCTTGACCCCAACGTCACAGAAATGCCCAGCTGCCTTAATTTAGTAGCTGTGGTAGATGTCAGTCATAAAAAGAGTGAGTTTATAATAATGGCATTTCCAATTATTGTAATGGTTGCTTCCTTTGTGGAGTTGTTTTGGGAAAATATTGTGACCAAGAAATGTCTAAATTCAAATGTATTTAGCTTACTGCCAGCAAATGAAATTGTTTGTGATCAAACTGAACCTAAATGTTTAAATGTCTTGAATTTCTGCCTGAAACCAAAGTTAGACTTTAATGATGAACGTCTGATTCAGCCCAACCATTTTGTAGATGGACCATATTTGAAAGGTAACAATGACACATTAAGAGCAGCACATTCTGTGCTTCCTATACATTATGTTGTCAAAGTTTAATGGCTGTCAGCAGTTACCTCAGCCCAAAATTCGAGATTGATTGCCCTTACCATAACATGCAATATAATTTTTTCAATTGAGAGTCACTGTTGTCCTGGGAAAGAGAAATGCTAATTCAGTTGCAAAATATTGTATCCTGTTAGTCTCAAATGTGTTATTGCAAAAGCTGATGCCCATGTATAGATTGCCAGTTTCTCTGAAATCAGATCATAATGAGGTCTCAAAGATGATGAGTGCAAAACCACAGACTGGACAAGAAGTGGATTGTAGCTATCTGCCTGAAGTTTCAAGCATAATAAAGCAACACAAAGGCAGCACAGAGTTACACTTTGCAAAAGACTGTGTTTCAGCATCACCAAAGGTGCTTGAGTATTTACATGCAAATGCACTTGTGAAAACGACTAATGAAAAGACTAGCCATTGCTGTGAAGGTCTGACTGATGTGGAGCGTGCAGTTTCTCACCAGATTGCAGCTGCTACACAAGATCTACATAATGAATGGTGTCAAAACTTTGATCTGAGAGATGCTGTGAAATGGAAAGGCCTGTTCCAAATGATCCTGGCAAAGACTGTTGTGAAATGTGGTGGCCTTCCAAATTGGGTGCATGCCTCTCACACACGCATGGTCCTGGGTCCCCCTGATAAAACAGCTCCTCTTCAAGAAAAAATGCCAGCAGTGGTCAAAAGTCCACAGAAGAGGGTCAGTCAAGCTGTAAGGGAACACACAGAGTTTGAAGCAGCACTAGAGAAAACGGAGGTGGCACTGGAAAAGCAAAAAGTGGAAACTGACTCAGATGAAAGCGGTATCCAAAGGGTGAAAGAGTCAGATGCAGCCTCTGAAGAAGAAATTAGTGCTGTGGGCCTACGAGTGGAGGTAGGAAAAAGCTGGCTGAAAGGGAATCCAAAACGTTTGCAGTGGTCCCTTGAAAAATCATTTGCACCCATAGCTGAAACATCTGAATCTGTTCAAAGTGAAAATAAAAGTGAAAAGATTGGATTGGAAAAGTGCAAGGAATTGATGGTGCTCTGTCAGATTTTTTTAGCACCTGAGTGGTCAAAATGCATGGAAAAAGTACAGGATGCCACACTGTATGAGCCACCCTGAAGGCAAGCAGGTGACAAGGAGCCAAAATGTGCTGAAACAAATAAATGAGAACTGTCAAACTGTTCCAAGAAGCTACTTACATAAATCTGCACAACAACATTTGAGCTTGGCCATATATGATCTGCTTACAGACCAAATTTGTGTGGCCTTAGAAATAGAGGTAACATTGTTATATGCTCAGCTTTTGTAATAACCAGTGATAAACAACATACTAATTTAGTAGGGTTTTCTTTTAGACACCTGTGTACTAAAGATGAGTAGTAATATTTTAGGTAGAGAAAAACATATATTTGACTCAACTAATGATGTGTTTTTAAAAAAAAACAAATGTAACATGTGAAATTTAATTAGTGTGATAAATTTCGAAATCATTTGAGGTATAATGATTTGATATTTATCAAAAGGGTGAATTGATGGAGCTTAGATTTCACCTATAAAATGTATGCATTATTATATGACAAAACGCTGCAGACATGAGTTCTAAAATGGCACGCAGATTGTGGAAAAGCAAGATGAAAACATAGGGCCTGATCTCACTATAGAATGCACATTCATTTAGAAAATGTATTTGCACTTTCAAAATGGCATCATGTATTTTTGCAAGAGTAGAACTGTGCTGAATTGTGTTTCACAGTGTAGAAAACCATGTGATTTTAGTTTGCTTTAGTGGACTCAGCCAAACTGAAGTTTGCCCTTGAAACATTACATTGGAATGTGTTCTTCTTCCCTCCCAACTTTCAATGAAAGGGCTCTGTTAAAAATCCTGCCTACAGCTTCCTTCGACCTTCACACAATGTTGCATATTTTTGTAGCCTGTTTGAACGTGGAGAGAAGAACACACTTTTTTTTCATAAATCACAAGACTGAAATTTGAACAGGAACAAGCCTGATTAATGACGTATCCAGTCAGCCCATGGGGAGATGATATGTCTTGAAGTTCTGATTGGACCAGCTATGAGGACTGAGCATGTGAACTTTTACTTGAAATATGGCTTACAAGTGGGAGGAGTGCCTTATTGCCTTGCTTTTTGCCTCTCTCTTCTTTTTTCATTTTTCTGAGGGCCAGGCCCAGTTTCTGTGCTGGACACAGAGACAGGGAGAGGCTGCATTCTGTGGTGGCTATGGTGCAGCTTGAGACAGAGACACAGACTAGCACAGCGAAGCAGAGGCAGAGGGAAAGAGCTGAAAGGATCAGAACAGATTTAGATTTTAGGTGCTAAACTGTATTTATTTCTCTTTATGGGATATTTTTGCCATTATTAATTATTGATTAACCTTGTAAGACTTACTCTTTTTCTTAGAAACTCTTTAAGAGTTTTGACTAACAATTTGCGCCACATTTCCCTTCCTAGATGTGATGCTTATATGCAGACTGTAACATGTTCTGTATTAATGCTATTTTTCCTATTTTTCAATTCTGTAACCTGATTGATATTTGACTAATGAATAAAGAGTCAGAGAATCTTAACTTTTGACTTAAATAAAACCCTTTAAAATAACTCACCACTCTCATTATTGCCTCTAATATTGTTTGCATTTAATTTTTATATATATGTCAAGTCTCCTGTTTGGTGAAACACGGTCATCAAAAGATCCATCATTTTTCACCCTTTACAGCGGTAAACCATAGATGATGTGGTTTTGAATAGGGAAATTACCAGGTAATTACCGCTGGATCAGGGCATGGTACTTTATTTTTCAGATCGCGCAGACTGCGGTGGGCACTTTAACCCTTTGAGCTATGTTTCCTTTTGCGCTTCTAATGCATCACGAAAAAAGGAAAAGATCCCACAACGAACCCACTGGAGCCATAAAGTGTAGCTCATAACAGTAAATATTACAATCGAGACGTCCCAATTTGCAGCCCATCCTAATCCAGTCAGCAACCCTACAACTTGGCAGCCACGCTCAGATTATGAACAAAATTATCCCTATACTCACAAACATGCGTTACTATTAACCGAATCAGTACTACCTATGCTAGCGCCCTTTGGAAAGGTGAACGGAGGAGCTGCTCCTCACTAAACTGACCCTACAACCCTCACACTACACCCAGGTGTGCAGATGATACCTAACCCTACAAAGTCATTTTACAGACTTCATTTTACTGGTAAAGTTTGCATCAAAGGACTTAACCATTGTAGGATAAAAAGCTGACACAGCCTTGACCTGCTGAAGCTCTAGTTATAAATGTGTAAATAGTGCCGCGAGGCCAGTGACTGGTGGCATTGCTATGGGTATTAAAAAGAAAACAAGGGGTATCAGCTCATACCTCTGTTTGGCGATACTTTTACATTTAGGCAACCTGTAAGGACAGTGCATGTAGGTATGAGGGGGGAGGTGTGCTACGCAGCTGTAACCCTCTTTTTCCTCATGATACATTGGGGCATGGTTCTTTTACATCACACAAACTGCGATGGCCACATTAACCCTCTGAGCAATTTTTCCACCTGGATGCCGGCTCCACGGAAAGCGCATTAATACCCCCAAACACATCTGAAACGGAACACAGCACAGGGTGAACCTGTCTACACAGTTAAAGCAACCCTCAAAAGCTGACACGGCGGACGCGGACCTGCTGCGATTGTTGTTAAAAGTGTGTTGATAGTGCCTCGAGGCCAGTGACTAACGGCACTGCCAAGGGCATTAAAGGGAAAGCAAGGGGAACAGCTTGTACGTCTGTGTGGCGATACTTAAGATCCATGCGGCTCGTGGGGACAATGCGTGTGTGTGGGAGGGGGGAAGGGGGTGTGTGGGTAGACTGTGTGATGTATTCCACATGTCTGACCCTCCTTTTGCTCAGGATACAGAGGGGCATGGTATTTATAGATCACACACACTGCAATGGGTTAAATCTCATCTATATTTCCATTTGCGCTTCTAATGCATCACGGAAGATGGCAACCACCCCACTACGAAACCCGCACAAACCAGAAAATATGGCTTGTACTAGTAAACATTACAGTCACGAGACGCCCTACACCCTGGCAGCCCGACCCTACACCTAGCAGCCACGCTGGATGCCGGCTCCACGAAAGGCGTATTAATACCCCAAAAACATCTACTGCCAGTCATGTCAATGTGTTAATTTACGTTGAAACTAGCGGTACAAAACATAAAAAAAATTACATAAGTAAACACCGGAGTTTGTCTGCTTCCGCTGACACCAAGCTGAGTATAAACAAGTTGGGGAATATGTTTAAAAATTGGTCAGGTTTGTGTGGCCTTTCTGTGCCTCACCCTCAGGTTGGAGTCTTTTTCACTGTCTATCACTGTGAATGGCGTCCAGTGCTGGTTTGAAACATGATTGGGGGTGTGGGTTTAGCCCCAACCAAATATTCCTGGCTACGGGCCTGGGTTTAGAGAGTGTTGGGGATGGCTTTTCTGCGGGGGTCTGACTCGCGCGGTCTCTCTCTAATTCGATAGTTTAGTGGAAAGTGGTCTGCAATGGGTTGAAACATGACTGGGGGTTGTTTAGAGGTGATCCCGTTTGTGTGTTTGGGGGGGAGTGGGTGCTTGCTGTGCGCAGGGGTCTCGCTGTCAGAGTGATGAGTCTCTTGCTGGGGGTCTCTTTTTTTTTTTTTGTTGCATATTTATATAGCGGGAACTCGACCCGAAGGTATTGGAGCGCTTTACATAGCACCGTATTTACATTACACATTCAGGCACAGAGAGGTTAAGTGATTTGCCCAGAATCACAGGATGTGGATGCGACCTCGAGGCTCGAACCCTGGTTTCCTGCACCAGAGGCGGCAGCGCAGCCGACGGACCACATCCTCTCCCTTGTGGGAGAGGATGTGGTCCCTCCCAAGTCTCTCGCTCGGGGTGGTTTAGTGAGAAGTGGTCTGTCTCTTCTGGGTTAATAGGTTTTGGGAGTTCTTTTAGGAGAGGTGCGTGTTGCATACAGGGTTAACATTCCGGGGTGGCTGTGTGTCTCGAGTTCTGTCATTGGGAGGAGAGGGGGGGCCGGGGGTCTCTTACCCTGCACGTCCACGGCGAGCTTCTTCCAGATGAGGGCGAATTTCTGGCAGCTGGGAAGAGAGAGGGGGGAGCACGAGCTTAAGTGACAGGCCGCATGACAGGCTCGGAGGTAGGAGTACTGGTGGTTGAGGGCCGTCGACAAGTACACGGGCACTGGAAGTCCTATCAAGAGGCAGAGGCAGACTTTTTGCGCGCATGCGTACGATGTATAGCATCGCAAGCATGCGGGAGGGACAGGTCAGGCAAAATAGAGTCCGAATGCAGCCAGCCAATCGGAGGGGAGAAAAAGCATTTACAAATGCAATAGGAATCGTATTTACGCGAGTGCTATTGCATTGTAAATAAAACTGCAGTCGTCCAAGAAGGCAGGAACAGGAGTGGGTGGGGGGGTTGTGGTGGGCACAGAAGTGACGGACTGTGGGAGGGAAGGGGGGAGCCAGGGGAACAAAACAGTTTTAAAAGTAAAGGGGCCGATAGCTATGGAAGGAGAAAAATGACATCATGGCAGTAAGGAGGTGGGACTAATACCCCGGCAACCAATGAGAATGCAACATTTCAGATTTGAGCCAATCTAAAGCATGGGCAGAAAGTAGGTGGAGCTTCCCCCACAATACTGTATACAGCATCTCTCAATGAGACAGTGCATGCGTTGCCTAGCCGAGACCTAAAAAACACACAACAATGAAAGGATAGCCAGCACGGCGCTTGTGAAAGGGCGCCGCGCTGATAGAGCTCACATCTCTAGTGTTCCCGGAGACCAGAGTCAGTCCACGTCCGGGGCAGCTGCGAGGAGCAGGGCAGGCACAGACAGCAGTGCCCCCTGCTCTGAGCCAAGCAGCGCAGCCTTCTCTCTGGTCCGCCGTTATAACGCAGAAGGTGTTAACTTTGCCTGAAGAGTCATGTTTGGCAGACTACAAGACAAGTTTAGCAAAATAACGCTGGCTGTTAAGGCGTTAATGCTGTAACTTGTTGGTACCTAGTGAATTTAATGATGCATTTATTTAGGTTGTTTGCATAGCACGTGAAGATTCTGGTCACAGTATAAGCGCTTCGCAAAGCAAACAATATAAAAATAAAGAACAAACAGGAAATTTCGGTCTTCAAAGTGTGGTGTTTTCTTTATAGTGCAGGATTTGAGAACACCAAATCACAATCTATGTATTAAGAAAGGTCTTTTACGAAATGGTGTTTGAGGTCCATTTGAAAGCGGAGATTGACGAGTTCTGTTTGAAATGGATCGGTATAGCATTCTAGATTACTGGTGCTTTTCAGAGTTGGAGCGGCGCGCGCACAGGCAGAGCCCGCCTGAGCCCCCAGCTCCTCGAGAAGGGGGGCACCTGGCTCCGCATCTTCATTGTCTGCCCCCACGCTGATGAGGGCCAGCTCGGTGGCCCGTGGCCCGGCTGAAGCAGGAAGGCACGAGCAGCCCGATGGAAGGATGAAGGAGATGGTGGGAGGTTGCTGCGTGTGCTCCGATGAGAGGGGATGGGCTAAGAACCATCTGGTCTACTGAGATGGCCACGGCTGCAATGTGGCCATTCACCAAGGTACCGAGCCTGGGGCACTGCTGGGGCGGCGGGAAGGAGGTCGGCGGGACTGTGGTGTTTGTGTGTGTGCGTGCGTGTGCATGAAGAATGGAGAACGGAAGAAAGTGAGCCTGAAAGACAAACGGAGAAGGGGGGATGAACACATGGGAGAGACAGTGAGATGAAAGGAGGATGGAGAAGATGCAAGTGGAAAAGAAAGAGAGGCGGAGGCGTTAGTCCTGAAAATGCCAAGTCTTTTAATCCGTCGAAGCATTATTTCCTCTTGAATCAGATACTAGGAGCAAAGGAAGATGGTCCTAGCTGACAGTGGCACCAATACTAGGAGACGTGGAAGTGGTGCGCGCGCGAGAGAGAGGGGGAGCAGGAGGTGAGCCCGGGAGTGGTGCGTGCATGCATGCGCAGTCTGCTCATTTTCAAGCACACACTCATGCTTGTGGCATGCTGCCAGAAGCACGAGTGTGTGCTTGAAAATGACCAGAGCGACGGCTAAAGGCCCTCCTACGCTGCGCATGCGCGCTGCGTAGGCGAGACCTAAAAACAACTGCCCTTTTACAGACTATCCAAATGTAATTAAACTCCTGGAAATGAGTGGCAGCGCTATGGCTCGTGTGCTACACAGCAATGTCACAGCTGCTGAAATAGTCAGACACATAGCAGTAAAAATGCAGAGAAAACTTGTTTGTTACATCAAGGACCAGAAGCCAAGCTTACTGTGATTGTTGATGAGAGCACTAATATAATCAACAAACCAGCCTTAATTATCTATCTGCGTGGTGCTTTTGGTGACCAGTGTAAACCAGTGACTGTTTTCTTTGGTCTCGTGGAGCTACACGAAATTAATCCCTTGGCCACTAAGATGGCTCTCTTGCAGTATTTTGAAAATATAGGGTTCTCTATGAGCCTTCTGCATGATCTCTGGATTGCCCTGTGCTCAGATGGGGCAGCCGTTGTGTTTAACAAAGAAGTTACAGAGTTACTAAGGTCAGACTTCCCGAATATTGCATTGTCGTGGCATTGTTTAGCACACCGCCTGGAGCTCGCTGTGGCAGATGCAATTGACTGCGTTGCTGGAATCACTTATTTTAAAATCTTCATGGACTCGTTGTATGCATCATACAGCATGTCACCAAGGAATGCAAGGGAGCTGGAAATGACTGCTACTGAACTGGTTATGTAGCTGCAGAAAATTGGCAGAATGCTTGACACAAGGTGGGTAGCATCGAGTTATGGGACTGTTCAAGCTGTGGGGCACTGCTTTGTGCAAGCATTTTGAAGATGCCTCCAAGGACCCATCGGGGCCAAAACGAGAAAGGGGTAAATACGAAGGGCTTCTAAATAAACTCACTTCTTGTTCCTTCATAAAAGATTTAGGGTTAATGTGTGATGTGCTCGAGCAACTCAGTGACTTATCAGAATTGCTAAAGAGGCATGACATGACCATTGTTAATGCTCACAGGTGTTTGCTAAATCAGGTTTGTAGATTTACAGCTATGAAGGACACACCTGGAAAGTTTGCTACTATTGCTCAGAAAGCAGCAGACGAAGGGCAGTTCCTGAGAAGTCAGATTTCTGAAAAAAGGGTCATATTCAGTTCGCCTAACACAAGGCAATTTTATCAAAGTTTGTCAGTAATGCTTAATGAACGATGTAGAGTAGGCTCAGATGCAGAATTAATTGAAAGCTTCAGCGTGCTCAATCAGGAGAATTTACCAGTCGGTGACAAACCTATTTTATATGGAAAAGTGGAAGTTCAACTTTTAATCTGTCCCTAAGAGAGACCATAGACGCTTACAGGTGCTTTACAGATTCTGGTGGCAAGAGATGCCCGGAAATACTTGGAGAACTAGCTGTGTGCATGGAAACTCTGCCAGCAAACAGTGCAGACTGTGAGAGAGGACATGGCGCCATGAATGTAATTGTTTCTCCAACAAGATCATCTCATGCAGCCACTGTTTCTTCATGTTTATGGCTTAATCTTAATGGCCCGCCTCTCAATGCTTTTGTACCATTGTCCTATGTAGAAAGCTGGCTAGCGAAAGGAAGGCGATCAGCTGAGGAAAGACATTGTGAGAGACCACATCAGAAGAAAGATGATGAAGAACACTTAAAGGGATTCTGGGAGATTTTGAGCTAGACGTCTGTATTTTTGCTATTCTGTATTTCTTGCAGTCCTACGGTAACTATTGGTTATGCAGATCTGTGCTGCTGTCCATGCCGCTAAGTCATTTGGAATTTAAAGGTATGTTTACTTTTAAAATGTTAAATAAAGGATAAATGAAAGCGTATGACTTGTAAACCAAGCAGAACATGTAAAAGATGTTTCCTCTACCCTTCTGAATGTATTGTTGTAACTGCTGGTAAGGATCTTCAGATAAGTGTACAAGAAACTATTGGGATTATATTATGCTTTTCCTGATTTCAGCAATCCTGCTGCGTAAAGTTCTTCAGTACATGGAAATTCACTATGGACATCAGATTTTTATTCCCCATTAAAATCCCTTGTAGATATGTTAAATAGTCAACATCACTTTAAAATGTTTCTTAACTTTGCACCATAGACAGTACCCTGCCAGGCCTGTTCCATGTTCCTTTTTGTAGGCACAGAATCCCACACATACTATGCTGCATTCCGACAGAAGTGGACTACCACCTGTAACGCACCATTATATAATCTTGACTTCTCTCGTAAATGACCAAGCCACTGTTGGTGGTCATGGAAAAGGACTACTTTCCTGTTGGTGGCCATTAAAGAAGGCCATTTTCTCAGTGTGGAAGACCCGGATGTGCAGCTATGTTCTGAGTAACCTCCATTTCCTCCAATAACCTGCATTTCATATGAGAGGGATTTGGGAAGACTGAAGTATATGGCATTGCCATAGTCACTGTGAACTTAAATTTGTGTCTGGGTGATTGTTAGACCTGACATCCTTGGTGTGGTTTCTTCTGACTTTTTTTGTGCTTTCTGACCTCCTGTTTTGCTGACTTCATTTGTTGCTGGCTTTAGGATTCTGGGCACTTTTCCACTGCTGACCAGTGCTAAAGTGCAGGTGCTCTGTCCCTAAAACATGGTAACGTTGGCTTATTCACAATTGGCATATTTAATTTATTTAAGACTCTAGTAAGGTGCACTACATGTGCCCAGGGCCTATAAATTAAATGGTACTTGTCGGCCTGCAGCCCTGACTCTGCCTCCCACTCCAGTAGCCCCTTAAACGTGTCACAGGCCTGCCCTTACAAAGCCTGTGGGTGCAGTTCTAAACTGCCATGTCGACCTGGCAAGGGAACCCACTTGACAGACTCAAACCTCCTTTTTTAATACATATGTCACCCCCTAGGTAGACCTAGACCTCCCTAAGGGCAGGGTGCAGTGTATTGAAAAAGGTGGACTTGTACTTTCAAGTTTTACATGTACTGGCAGTGAAAAATTCTTAAATTCGTTTTTCACTCCTGCAAGGCCTCGCTTGCCCATAAGTTAACATTGGGATTACCTTATTCCATTTCATAAGTTTAATTTCCAATTGGAATAAGATAGAAAGTTTGGGTTTGGTGTCTCTGGACTCACAATGTAAAATTGCAACGAATGGTGAAGTCAGATTTAAATTGCAAGTCTGAAAATGGTACTTCTAGAAAGATGTGATTTTCTTATTTTTGGTACTCCACTGCCTGTCTCTCAATACACGTCTGGGGTGGGTGACAGCTGGGATTTTTGCATCCCTCTAGATAGTCACACATAAAGGGAGCCGAGGTGAAAAATTCACATCCTGATGGTCCATTACCAGGTGGATGAGCTTTCCTGAGCTAGATGAGAGGGAGGAGCTGACACCTGTGCCTGAATAGGGCTGTGCCTGTCCCAACACCAAGAACTGTATACCCCCTTGTAGTGAGTTTGGAGCCAGGGCAGGAATGGTAGGGGCCTTGTGGACTTTAAAGGCCTCTCTTTGAAGACTCCCACACTTCAAAGGCACAACTGGGTAGAAGTACTGACACCACCAACTACGTACACTTTGGACCTGAGGACACCCTGCCAGGAAGGAATACTGCTGTTCTGCTGAAAGGTCTGACACTGCTGGGCTCTATTGGATTTGCTGGACTCCTGCTCTGCTGCCCCTGCCCTGATGTCCCTTGCCTGGTATGAGAAGGACTTGACCTGAATCTCTACATCCCAGAACCAGGTGATTCCACGGGCTTACTGGCTTGACTCCTATTGTGAAGTCTCAGGGACATCATAGACTTCCTTTCAACCCTGCTACAGCCCTTGTGAGTCCTACCCTGCCAAATGGTGCCAATCCAGTCCTGGGCCCTTGAAAGTGGGTTTTTTGGTTGTTTCTGCAAAAATCCACACATTGCCTGCTTCGTGCCAGTCGGAACCAATGTACTTGTCTTCAGCGCCAATTCATCACCTTTTTGCGAACTCCACAGCATTGGCAGCGCAACTCGACGACGACGCATTGCCTTCATCGCCCGGAGCACGACAATGACATGGGACTCTACTGCACAACTCATAACCGCTGCATCGCCCACAATCTTTCGTATCAATGACCACTCATCTCCCCCTCTCCCTCCCCTCCTCCTCGCAGCTGCTCCTCTACGTCAACGCTTTCTCTCAGTGAAGGTACTGTTTCAATAGAGCCTGAATGGTTTCTGTATCGAACCTGCGCTCCATCACGGTCAGCTTGACTTTTCAGATTTGGCCCGGTCCATCATGACCAGATAGCCCTGATTGGTGCTTTATGACTATAATTCATTACACATTTAAAAATTCATAACTCCGGTTCTACTTATTGGACTTTTTGTAACGTTGGTCTTGTTTTGTTCAATAGATTAAGCTCTCTTTTTCTAACGTGGTGTGGATTCTTTTTGTGTGGTGTTTTCACAGTTACTGTTTTAAGTGTTGCACAAATACGTTACACATTCCCTCTTAAGTTTAGTCTGCCTGCTCTGTGCCAAGCTACAAGAGGGGGAGCACAGGTTAATTTAGGGTGTGTATCTGACTTACCCTGACTAGATTGGTGGTCACTACTTGGACATGGTACATACCTCTGCCAACTAGAGATCCCATTTGTAACAGTGATATATTTGTAATATATTAGCAAAAGTTAAAGGGTAAAAACCATGATACAAGATGGCGTATGTGTAAATGAAAGTTGTTGGTCCAGTATAATTTCTGGGTTACTTTGGTAAGTGGAGGTTCCCTTGAATGAATGCCACCAAGTGTTAGACCAGATCGTATTTTCACCTCCAAAAATGAGGACTTCCATCTTGTTGGTATTTAGTTTAACGTGGTTGGCGTGCCTCCACCTAGCAATATTGACAAGACCGTTTTAACGTGTACAATGCAACTGCATCTGTGAATATAAAATTAACAAATGTATTAAGGCTGTAGAACAGCATACACAGTAGAACTAGGATGTGCTAATAATGAGAAGAATCTGTATAAAACTGCAAAGCACTATGCGGGTTTAACCAATTTCTAAAGAAAATTAGATGCAAAAAATTGTTGTTTAACGTTACTGTCATTCGCCTCCATGATCCAACCACTACAAAGGCGATTATGATATTTCCTGGATTACTGCACTGTTCTCCTCGGTCACTTCCCCCACTTTCTTAGCAACATTTTTTCCTTGTGTTCCACAAACTGTAAGGGCCATTTCCTGTACTTTATTTAAGCCAGGTTTCTTTTTTCCTCTACTTAGTCTGGCTATACATTTTCAGCCATACTCGCCAGCCAATTGTGTATGCTTGCAATAGTGAAGCATACCGCGAGATCTGTAGCAAGACATCGGCTTCTGTACCGTTTGCTCTTCATTTCCCCAATTTCAAGATTATCGAAAGAGGTTTTTCTTGCGATTAAAATGCAAACAAAGCTATCAAATCTAAGACAACATGCATGTAATACTGAATATTTGGCACCCAGTTATGCCTGTGGTCCTAGTGGTCTGCCGCTCCCTTTAATTAATTCAGAATAAAGCCGAATATGTAAGTCAAAAACTAGTGGGCAGTCAGAGCATCCATGTCTGGCACCTCTGTAAATGGCATATTTCCTCCTGAAATGGCATTTATCGTTATTCCCACCCAGTGCAAGCATATTAAAGCTAGGTCAGCCCTGTTAACTGAACATGTATGCCAATAACCTCCAGGGCAGCCCATAAAAATGTCCATTTCACTAGGGCGAATTCCTTCTCTGTATCTCATAGAACAGTAGCAAAGAGGTTTCACCTCTTGGCTTCGTGATCTATTTGTTACAAAAGATGGATGAAATTCGCCGAGGGAAGCAACCTGGTATTAGCCCAGTTTGATCTGTTCTCATTAAAGTATGTTGCCCACCTACCTTCCCAAAGTCGACTTGCCACAACTTTAATTAAGATTTTAGAATCACTAGTTATCAAAATGACAGGACGATATGAGGCTCATTAAAGTGCATCCTTATTTGGCTTCCTCTGGTGGTCACAAGCCCTAACGTAAATGAGTTCAAACATATCTTCTACCAAACTATTTTTATATGCCACATAAAGATTGGTATTAGCCAGTATGCATAGGTCTTGTATCAAATATTGCTAAGGCTAACTTTTGCTTGTGCCTTATTACATGGTAATGCGGCAGTGGTCTCCCTTCCTTTGTGACATGTAACACAGAGACACTCGAGTTATATTTGCCAAGAAATCAATGTAGCCCTGTTGGACCTTTCAGCCTTAGGGTGGTCTTCCCCTACCTTTTTGCCCTTTTGCCACCCATTTTTACCTTACAATTTTGTTGGACTTAGGACTCTGGGTGCCTCACCACTTCTAAACAGTGCTGAGATGCAGGTGCTCTCCCCTAAAACATTCTGACACTGGCATACTGTAGTATATGCTTAATGCTCTCAACGCTTCGGAATGTTTATTCACCTATGTTCTCTATTGCCTTGTGAATTCTAGGTTCTCTTCCACGGCAGTTGCTGTTGGCTTCTGTCGTGGAGAGTCCGCTCTTGTGCTTGCTCTGTACTTTAATAAATCATTCTATAAGAAGATGCCTGTCTGCCTCAGCCTATTTACTACGCATACCTGCCACAGGCCCCTGCTACCGCAGTGAGGCCTAACCCTCCATACGATAACATTGGGAACCCCCCTTATGGGATAATTTCTGACGGGGACCTAATAAGCCTGTCATGTTTGGTCTCGTTGGACTCGGGCGGGGAACCCTTTCCAATGATATATGGGGTTTGGGCCCTACTACTTTAGAAATCCCACTTTTAGAAAGTGGACCTTTTTCTGCCTACATTTAGTCTGGGCATTGTAGACTCACCCCCTCCCCTCTGCATACTACTGATAGCCTGCCTGGGTTGGGAGGTGGGAGTGGCAATTCACACCTTCTCCCCTGGAATGGGCTGTGACTGGCTGCGCACTATAGCCTTAACGGCCCTGTCTTTCGTCACTGTGACAGCCAGGTCAGGGAAGGCAGGGAATATTCCAGAACTCCCTGGACTCTTCCAGAAGCCCCTGCCCCCAGACCCTTTCAGAGACTTCTGCAACCTTCTAGTAACTGGACTGTAAGGTATATAAGGGAGGGTCCTGGCCTCTCATCTTTGTTACACTACTGGACCTAGGAGAATCCCTGCTGGAGTGAGGACTGCTGCGCGGGAGGATTGCCATTGGGAAGGAGGCTGTCTGCTCTAAGGAACTGCTGCCTCCCAACCTGCTGAGCTGCCCTACTGCCTGCTGATCCTGCCCTGCGAGGGAGAACCGGAATAACACCCCCCAGAGTGTCTCCACAGCCTTCCTAAGAACTGCCTTTATGGGACTACAACCCTTTGTTAAAAACTGCCTCTGCAGAACTTTAAGGACGACAACGTTTTCCTTTAATTGGAAACTGCCTCTGCAGAATCTATAAGGGCAACAACTGTTTCCCTCTTCAAAGAACTGCCCCTGCAACATTCACCAGGGCAGCGACGTGTTGCTTTTCTCCAAAGTCTGCCTCGGCAACACCGAGAGCGTGTGAGGGAAACTTTCTATGGCCCTTTGAAGCACCGCTGCCGGCCCGAGTGGAGCGCACTATGCAGATCACCCCGCTGGGCGCTATCTAAATCACTCCAGGAATCACCGCTGCGGGCCCGAGCTGAACTCCAGTGGAATCGACTCAGAAGACACCACCGTGGGGCCGAGCTCAAGCCTATTTAAAACTCCCAAAATCACCGCCATTGCCCCGAGATTGCAAGGGGTTACATTTTGTCAACTGGGACGCCGTGCGGGGTTCCAGCATTGCCCAGCAACCAGGACGCGATTGAAGTGCGCACCCGCTGACCCAGCGTGACGCCAGCATCGAGCCGAAGGGGAGCTCTGCAGGCGATTTTGGGAGCGCCCTCCTGCTTTCGCCCCGTGTAGCCCATCCCCGTCACGCGTCCCGGAGACCCGGAGGAGCCTCGTGCCAGTGGGTGCCTCCCCCACCCCTCAGGTAAACCCCCACAGTTGTGTGCAGGTGAAGTGTTGCCTTGGGCGGGGTGCGGATCCGAGGCAGTGGGGGCAGGATACCGATAGCGGGACTGCCGGGGTTTAAGTGGCATTGATCTGAACCCCTCAGCGCCTCGCAACTTAGCATTGGGCTCAAGCTCGCCACTGTGGGAAAACCACCATTCCGCTATTGTGGTGCGGCGGGGAACAGGAAGCCTTCCTTTCTGGGCTCGAGCCGGAGACTGTGTTGGTTGGGCCCTTCTGCAAGCGGACGGGTGGGACATTCTGGTGACTGTGAGCTCCGCTCCTGGTGACACGCCCGTATCGGGGGCCCATTAACTGTGCATCTTTTTGCCCCACGTAATCCAAAACACCCTTCCACCGAGACGATCAGTGCGGAAGGGACTGGCCTTCTTTACACTTCGATCTGGGCAAATCACTGCTTGTGCTTGGGGGCTTTTTTTTGCCCTAATGTTTTACAACTGAAAGACAGCCGATTACCAGGATCTCTGCAACAGCCGTCCCATAGAGACACTTGACTGATACCTGTGATTTTCTATGTGCGGAGTCTTGCTATTTTTGAACCTTGCCCAATTTCTAGATAAGGATAACTTTCCTTTCTTCATATGCAACTGGATTTATCTGATTGTTGATCTTGTCTGGAAACTGGATTTACCTGCTTTTGGATCTCGTACAATTTTAGATAAAGATTCTTTTATTTTTATATAAAAACCGGTGTGGTGTCCCTTTTGTGCGTGTTTTACTGTGTTACTATTGGTGTGTGTGGCACAAATACTTGACACATTGCCTCTGAAGTTAAGCTTTCCTGCTCTGCGCCAAGCTACCCTGTCGGAAGCTGTGGTCCCTACTTGGACTAGGGTGCATACCCCGGCCAAGTAGAGACCCCGGTTCTAACAAGCCCTTACTGTGAAACTGGTTCCAACCTAAAATGACTTAGTTAAAAAAATACAACATAAAAGAAGGTAACGGGTTCTCTGAGGGTCTCAAAGAACAGTGATGTGATTCTCTACAATCCTCTCCTTCTCTTGCTATGCAAAAAGGTTGCCACATTTTCTCCCTCTTTCCACAAATGCAGTTTTTCCCTCCTAATGTGTCTCGAATCTGTATTTTGAGCAGGAAGTAGATGATCCTGAAATTTCTGTAGTGGACAGATTTGTATCGCCTGTAATTCTTTCGTCATCACCCTTCCTCCTGTTTTTCTCCTTTTAATCTTTAGCCTTTCTGTGAAACTGCAAGTTCATTCAAGAAATGTTAGAAAGTTTCCAACCCTACCATTTAGACTTATCAAATACTTTTTTTTTTTAATTCTTTTTATTGGCATTTGTTGATATAAGCATACAGACATTACATTCCGTACAGGTAACTGTGACACATGTGCAGCAGAGTAGACCAACATCAATATAGAGAGTACATTTGCGTCTTATTCCGCGTAGATGCGGCATGTGTTGTAGCAGGTCTTCGCCAGTAAGAAAAACTGGGGGGGAGAATTAAACTGGGAGGTGCCATGGGGTTCTTAGTGGTTGGGCCAGGCGTATGCTGTGAGTCCGCGAATGCCTACTCGACAGTGCAGCTGCCTGTCGCTTAGGAGGGGGTGGGTGCGCGGGTTGGTGTGGGGGGCCGTTTAGTATGTCAGGCGAGCGAATGCGAACCCGACGGATCTAGGGGTGGCGCGGATATTCGGGGGGGGGGAATCCCCTGCCCTGGGAGCATGTACAGCATGTGGCTGTGCGGTGTCGGGGGTATGTATGTCGGTGACCGGGTCCTTTGGGGTCTGGGATTGTAGACTTATCAAATACTTATTGCATGAACCTGGTTCAGGTGGCAGCTGGTGGTATTTTAAAGTGGTGCAGCGTAAAAGTTGGGGATGAATTAAGTAGTTTGGTTGGTGCCTTTCGAGGCTGGGGGCTTGTCCGCACTCCACCCGACTGAGCATGAAGGGCTAGTCTTCGCAAGGCAGCTGGCCAAGCCGAAGTGCGCTTAAACTTTGGGCCAAGTCATCTCTGCTGCCAGTCAGCAGGAATGGCCCCGCCCTCACGCTTGAGCTGACTGTCACACTTTAGTACTTTAAAATAAAATGGTAATGACTATTTTATTTACATTTGCTGCACTTGCAGCACGTATGGCGAAGCTCCTCAGCCCTAAAGGAGTCAGAACTGCCTGGTTCCTGGGACAACCAGAGGGTTATGGTCTCACCCTCCACTAGGGCCCTATTGGACATAAGGGAGTAGCCAACAAACACATTTTTCCTTCACTTTGTACCATATTGTGAATGAACCAGGGTGTTGGAGTGAAAATATGCCATTTCCAAAGACTTTGGTCAAATACCTACTAGTTTTCCGGACATTTCTTGAGGAGCACTAAGGTATCAATAAAAAAAAATCATTTACTGACTATCTCTAGGAAATGGGGGTGGATAATTCTGCTCAAAAACATGCTTCATGATTCACTGATGTTTGCATTTAATCCATTCCAATCAAGTATGACATTTATTAAAATGTGTAGTTTTGAAACATGCATTTTAGAAACATTTGGATAACTTGTCATGCATGAGCAAAGAAATAATAACCTTTTTGGTGCACATTATATAAATGGTCAATATGTTCATTTGGATTTCCACCACACTATACTAAGTTATATATAAGAGAAACTCTTTGGTAATTTACCCTTAAAATTTACAGTCCAAGACAATTGGGAACAGTCAATCAATAAATCTGAATTTGTAGAGGATGGTTAATCACCCGTGAGGGTATGCAGGCGCTTTGGTCCTGCCGCGTCCAGTCAAATAGCCAAGGCTTGAGTCCTTTTCTGAATTCCGTGAGGGAAGATGCTGCTTGAAGGTGGAGGGTAAAGTTGTTCCAGGCTTTGGCGGCGAGGTAGGAGAAGGAACGTCCTCCACTGTGGCTTCAACAGATGCAGGAAAGGTAGCGAGGGAGGCAGAGCGCAGGTGTCTGGCAGGTTGGTGGTAGTTCAGACGGTGGTATTGCATGCTGGTCCTTGGTCGTGGAGGGCCTTGTAGGCATATATCAGTATCTTGAATTGGCATATTTTCTGGACGGAGAGCCAGCGAGGTTACTGATGTGGGGGATGATGTGGGTCCATTTGGGAAGGTTGAGGCTGAGTCTGGCAGCTGAGTTCTGTATAGCATCGAGTTTCTTCAGGAGTTGATTGGTGATTCAAGCATAGAGCGTGTTGCCGTAGTAGAGTCGTCCAGTGACCAGGGCGTGGGTGACTGTTTTCTTGGTGTTGACGGGAGCCCTGTGAAGACCTTTTGGAGCATGCGAAGGGCGTGGAAGCAAGCAGAGGCGACTGCATTGATCTGGCGTTCCATGGTAAGTTTGCAGTCCAGGATGATGCCAAGGTTGTGGGCGTGGTCGGTCAGTGTTAGTTCGACTCAGAGGGCCACCAGGTGTCGTTCCACTGGACAGTGTTGTTTTCAAAGGTTAGCACTTCGGTCTTGTACATGTTGAGCTTCAGGAAGTTGGTCTTCATCTATTCAGCGACGCTCGTCATGCAGTTGTGTAAATTGGTCCTGTTGGTGGAGTGGTCTTCTGAGAGCGAGAGGATGAACTGGGTTTCGTCTGCATAGGGAGTGTTGTTGAGGCCATGGGTTCTGACTATGTCGAAAAAGGGGGGAGGAACCAAGAGCTTTTATATATGAGGTTCTGCACTGTGCTCCAGACGTATAATACACAAAACCAGGGGTACAGTTCCTCTAGGCAGGGAGGGAAGGGAGGGAGGTGGAAGAGAGATTTGTCTCTATATAGTGCCCTCACACACCTAGCAAGGTGTCATGCTTCATCATAGGGCTGTGCTCCTCGTCGGGCCGGCGCTGCAATGCCCGACGGGTTCCCGCGAAGGGGCTCTTTCTCGGAGATCGACAACTTCCTTTAATTTGAACTCTCTTCCGCGTCTCAGTCACGGAAGCCCAAGCCACGATAGGATCACAGTTGCGAGCACTCCCAAAATTGTGAGTACGATGCAACTTATGCCGATACTCCCGTAACGGCACATGCTTGATATTTATACGCATCTTTATTTTCAGGGCGAGCCCCGTTTTACTGGCTTCGAGGCGAACCCGTACAGCTAATTGCTGTCCCTCAGGGTGTGAGTCTTCCCTCGTGGATTTTGCTGGTTTTCCGAGTTTACCTCTCGCACCATGTTTACTACTGCTCATGATCCGCCAATTGCATGGTAGTGAGCCCATTTATTCAAGAGGTCGGTAAACGACAACCTGCCCTAGCACTTGGCCACCCTGACACTCTATTGCGGCTCTATACGATAGAGTCCTCTGTACTAGTGTCTATAAGTTTTGACACCTAGCGACTTAGTCTTGGGAACGACTACCCGCCACTTCACCCGGTCCTTTTTTCCGCCCGATCACTTATCGCGGCATTTTGCTATACAGTCTGCTATGAAATAGTCCACAATACTCGGCACTTAACGTTTCTTTTTAGCACTGCCAGTCCGTCATGAAATAGTCCACAATATTTGGCACTTATCGTTACGTAACAACATTATCAGTCCGCCTTGAAATAGTCCACATCACTTGGCACTTAGCGTTACGTTATAGCATGTCAGTCGATACTACGATCTCCACTTTAGTAATCGACCACTACGAAAATCTCTCGTAGCAAATTTTACTTTTAACCTCACTGCTGCACGGGCACTCACGGATACCAATCAGCACTAAAATTCGTATGCTGATATTGTTCTTATTGTTCCTATGTGTTGTACTTTTTCTTCCCTTTTTAGGTGGCACAACAGTGGGTCCATCCCCCCCCCCCGTGGGAACCAATGGACGCACCCGGTGAAGTACTAATTTTACTATCACCCACCATGTAGTAGAGATTAATCAATTTTTCGAGCACCGTTCTCACTTGGTCCTGAAGAATTGCCACGACCCGTTCTGGGCATATGGCAAGAAACATGTCGACCTTCTTACTGCCCGGGGGAGCATCATAATCCCCATGGGAGTCACCTTTTTCACCTTTTTTAATTAGGCTGGTATATCACCAGAATAAAATTGTTCCTCGTTTGGCTATACCAGACCTATTTTAACCCACCTCACTTCTTCTCACTCCACTTGTTACACTTACCCCCACGCACCCATACGGCTGTCTCTAAAAAGATCTCCGAGAAAGAGCCCCTTCGCGGGAGCCCGTCGGGCATTGCAGCGCAGGCCCGACGAGGAGCACAGCCCTATGATGAAGCATGACACCTTGCTAGGTGTGTGAGGGCACTATATATAGACAAATCTCTCTTCCACCTCCCTCCCTTCCCTCCCTGCCTAGAGGAACTGTACCCCTGGTTTTGTGTATTCTGACTATGTCGGCCAGGAACTTCATGTAGGTGTTGAACAGGGTTGAGCTGAGGGATGAACTTTGCGGGGCGCCACAGATGACGCTCTTGGGTTGTGAAGGGTGGCAGGCGGATTCTCTAGGTTCGTCCTTTGTGGAAGGATGCGATCCATTTGAGGGCATCTCCCTGGATTCCGATGTTACGGAGTCTCTTAATAAGGGTGTAGTGGGATACTGTGTTGAACTCTGCTGAGTGGTCTAGGAGGATTAGGACTGCTTCGTCTCCCCGGTTGAGGAGGTTTCTGATGTTCAGGGCAATCTTAGTGCTGTGGTTGGCTCGGAAGCCGGTCTGGGAGGTGTCCAGCAGGTTGTTGTTCTGGAGGGGTTTGAGTCGGTTGATGGTCTTCTCTAGGACTTTTGGCAGAAAAGGGGAGGAGAGAGATGGGGTGGTAGTTCTTGAGCTCACCAGTGTCGACAGAGGGTTTCTTGAGAAGGGGTACATCGACACTGTTTGACCCTCTGTGGAGCGCTACCAGGCAAGCAAGGACTGACTACTGTCCCTCAGTTGTGGGGGCTGACATCATTTGCCTCTGTCCCAGAGCTCGTCTTGCTATAAATCTGTAAACTGGGCCAAATAGAAACCCTTCAGCACTTGGTATGTTATGTTACATTTGAGATACTTGATGACGTGCAAGTTCACCAAAACGTTTCTTGGCACAAAGTATCTGAGGATATTATTGAGTTGAAATTGAAAAAGCCAAACCTAACTGCAATGCACCTGTCTGAAAAAAAAATTCTGACTGTCCTAAACACAGTTTCTGAACGTAAATATGCAGTAAGAGAATGCCCAAGGGTTGGTGCCTGAACATAAAAGCTCTGGCCACCCATACTTTTCTTCTGGTATCTGAGGGTCCTAAGAGATTGGCATTGGATGATGTCAGCATACCAGAAGTGGTATATTACCAAATGGGAGCCAGTAGTGACAGACATCTGAGGGAGGTTAGCTTACAACAGACACCAAACAGTGTTAAACACTTTATTGTCCAGACCAATGCTTAGCTTTATAAAAGAAGTGCTTTAATACTATTATACACTACAAAAGCTCAGGTACCTGGAGTCTCTGCCACAGGGCCACTCATTTGAGTGAGGATGGCAGTCTGCTTCTTCAGTCACCTCTCCTCACTCTTAGAATTATGGTACCCGTTGTGGGTCTTGGGCAGAGGTGCAGTGCTCCCTTCCCTATCTTTGAGAAAGAGTGCACAGTACTGTCTGTCTTTATCTCACCAACTGTGAGTCTGCAGTAGGACACGACATGGCCTCTGTGTGATTCAGTGTAGGCCTTCCTCTGAAGGTGAGAAGATGTGCCCATAGAGCCGTAGGTGACCCAGCCTCTGCTCTGCTCCTGGAAGCAAATGCAGAGCCGCAAAGGAGAGTCCAGAGGCGGTGGCAAGAGTGCAGCTGTCTTCCAGACTGTGGCCTTCTTCTGGGCGCACAGTGAGTCAGCTGGAGGCTGGGGCCCAAGGGTCTGGGAAGGCCCTCCTCTGTTTCCACTGTTCAGTGAGTCAGCATCTCAAGTGGACAGTCCTCCTGGGGTTTTGGAGGCGATGTAGTCGACATCCGGTCTCAAGTCCAGGTGGTGAAATTGGTCCACTTCTAAATGCTTCAGTTCATTGAGGGTGGCGTGGCCCAATTGTGTGCACTTCTGGTCAGTGTCTCAGGCAGCCGAACAGTCACTCAGGCCCACAGTGATCAAGTCTGTGAGACAGGAGGTTTACTTAGTGGCATAGTCCGGCACATGTTGAGCAAATGCCGCAGGACTAGCCACTGCAAAATCTGTTTTGGCACTCTTGGATAGTGCCACGGGCTCGAGAGAAGTCTCTTCTCTAGCGGTGCGGACCACTCTGGCACACTCTGGGGAAGTGCACCTGCGGCAACAGCAGAGTCCCTCTCGGGTACACTTGAGGAAGTGCCACATTCTCAGCAGGCAGATTTTGGTGGGATGATTCGCTCGGGCCTCCTTTGGCAGTGCCGTGGATCATCATCTTCAGCGAGAGTGACTGGATCAAAGCCAGGAGCATGCCAGATGTCTGTTCGATGTATCCAGGCACCAGGGTCAGCTGCTCTTGCCCACATCGGTAGTCTGCTCCTCCTTTAGGGTTGACTCGCTCCTTCCCTCTTTTCCCATGCAGGGTATTTCTAGGCATTCCAGGACGGGGAAACTGCTATTCCTCTAGTCCAGACTTGATGTCTCCTTACCTTTTGGAAGCTGCCTCCCAGGCAGACATCAGTTCTGTTTGTGCAGTACTCATATTGGTAATATGTGGAGCACCTCATTATGTGAAGTGCCTCATCCTTGGTCAGAGAGAACTTGGAACAGGAGCAAGTGAGTCACCAGCTTACACTCTAATCCATGCACAGCAGACAAGGAATATTTACTTTCAGAATCAGTTTGGGTCAGTTGTTTGTGTCCTTCTCAGGCTGTCTTTCAGGCTGTATCCTATGAGCTCATGAAGGGAGCCTTGATTGCGGGATTTGGACTCGCTACTGAGGAGTAAAGAATTAAGCTTCGGGGGGCGGGGGTTAGCAATCCCAGCGTCAGTCCTGGGTGGAATTTGTAGATTACTCAGTAAAAACACTAGGTGGCTGGTTGACTAGAAGTAAAGTGCAGGATTATGAAGGGAGTCACCGCATCAATGAAATGTTGCATCAGCATCTGGTAGTCCTAGGTCCAATTTCTCCCCAACAATTGGGAAAGAAGGCGGACCACTGGGTCAAGACAAGGGTAACCAAGACAACCACTGGGGGTGACCAAAAGAAAGGGGTCACAAAGCCTCCACAAGGGAAAGAGGGTGAGAAATCCAAAGATAAATTACACAAGTCTTCTAAAGGCCCCCAACATTCTGGTCAGTGGGGTGGGCACAAGAACTCTTCCCAGACCATTAGTGGGTACAAGGGGAAAAAGTTTGAAGAGGCCTGGTGTTTCCACTGTAACAAGAAGGGACACCGAACTGGATATGCTGCCTGCCCCAACAAACCAGTTCCTAGTCCCCTGACAGTTTCTACTGGTATGGCAAATCTCCAGATGGGATCAATAGTGTGCCAAGAGCAAATCAGGCTTCACACTGAGGCTGTTTTAGTCTCTGAAGGGGAGGGAGAATTAGCCACTTTGGCTGTCTAACCCAGTGAATGGAACTAAGATAGAAGCCCTGAGGGATACAGGTGCCAGTGTCACTATGGTGAGAGATACACTGGTTTCCCCAGAGTAATACCTAACTGGAAAAACCTATCCAGTTACCAATGCTGACAGTGTCACCACTAACCATGCAATGGCGATATTAGACTCAGTGGCGGCTCCTCCACTATGGCAGAGGAGCGTCGCCCCACTGCTTTCAAGCAGTACAAGAAGTAGAAACCTAAAATAGTAATAACTTTCAGTTATTATCATTTTATGTTTGTGCTGCTTTGCGGGAGGTCAGGTGGGCCGGGCTGCTCTGCTCTCAGAGCATGGCAGGGGAGGAGTGATTTGCCCACTCCTAAGTGCGCAATGACTGTTTGGTCGGCTCTCTCGGGCCGCCCAAACCATACATAAGCATACCTTTTTTATACTTACCTAATTAGTCTGGATTCTGTCTGTGTGTGCCGTCAGTCTTGATTGAGTGAACACAATAAATGCTCCCCCACACTACCACAAAGAGGGCTGTTGGTACTTACCTAATTTAGCCTCTGCTATACCTCTGGGGACCCCCTGAACTCTGTACACACTATATCTTACTTTGGTATAGTATATACAGAGCCAGCTTCCTACATTATTTTAACTATTATTCATTCAGGTTGTGTTATGTACACTTTTATCTCCTTGTTCCTAACTTTTCATATTACTGATGTTATAGTTCTATTTTTTCATTTACATAGTCGATACTATGCATATCTTAATCATTTTGTAGATGCTGTTATACCTTACTTCAACTGTTTTTTATACATTTATGTATAGTCACTTGGAATGTTAAGGGGTTAGGCTTACCTATCAAACATCAAAGAGTCCTTACGCATTTAGCCAAAATAAATGTAGATATTGCTTTATTACAGGAAACGTATGATGTAGATAAAGAAGTACAAAAGCTTGTTCTAATTGGGTGGTCGATGCTTTCTCTTCACCAGGGACAGGCAAACGGAATGGTGTGATTATTCTCTGTAAAAAAAAATCCTTAACTCTTAAAAATGTTATCACAGGATCTAGACACAGAGGGTCGATGGCTTCTGTTAAGCAGAACCATCAATAACATCCCAGTTGCAATTGTTAACTTTTATGGTCCTACTAATTTTGACAAATCGTTTTGACACTTAATTGACAGACAAATATTTAATTTTTGGAGGATATTGCAATATGGTAAATGGACCCTTTTTTAGATTGATCTTCTAAACCCCCCTTTGTTTCTTCTTCCATACATAAACAAATCACTGCGGCTATCAAACAATTTTTTTGTATCTAAAGCTCTTTCTCAATGCATGTTATCTGCAATCATTGCAACCATTTTAATTTCAGATCATGGCCCAGTTATTTTCGATTTGGACTTTCTTCCTATTACTCCCAAAACAAGGCATAGGTGTTTCAATACTTTCCTTCTATTAGATGTTAATTTTACTCAGAGTTTTCAAGATTTTGTTCATGAACTGTTAGATTTGGGGGTCTCTAGTTGGCAGAGGTAGGTTCCTTTGACAAATAGGGACCCTTGCATCTAGTCAGGGTAAGGGGGTACACTCCTTAAATAACCCCTGCTCACCCCCTTGGTAGTTTGGCACGAGCAGACAGGCTTATCACAGAGGCAGTGTGTAAAGCATTTGTGAACATATGCAGTAACCAAGTGACAACACTACAGATGGACACCACACAAGTTTTATATCAAAAATAAGTATTCTTTATATAGACTTATCACAAGACCACAAACGACAAAAATCCAGAATACTATACTTTAAAATGGTAGAATTAGCTTAGTTCTCTTTAGATGTTAAATTGCGGCACTTTGAGTTCAATGTACCCTAAGATGCGTAACGCAATACAACGAAAGTTTTGCAGGGAAGGTGATGCGTCGGTTCCTTACACGCAAGAACGGTGATGCGTCGGGTCCCTACTGCTGCGTAGGGCATGCGTCGGTTCTTCTCTGCGAGGGGAGGTGATGTGTCGGTTTGTTACTGTGCTTCCGTGGTGCTGCGGCACGCAATGCCGTGATGCGATGAAGATCCGGTGCAATGAAACAAAGATGGCGTCTTTTCTTGACGCGAAACGATGCGGACCGCGACGGGCCCTGCGACACGCTTCTCGGTGATGCGGCGGCGTCTGCTGCGATGTCGATCCTCTTCTCCGATGATGCAAGACGCTTCGGCAAGGATGCGAGCCCTGCGACAGGCCCTGCGACACGCTTCCCAGCGATGCGGAGGCGTCTGATGCGACGTCGATCCTCTTCTCCGGCGAGGCGCTTCGGGGACCCTGCGATGACTCAACGGTTCTTCTGGGCCGCGCCAGGCCCTGCGACACGCCTCCCGGTGATGCGGCGGCATCTGTTGCGCTTTCTCGTTGTGGAGCGACAGCGGCAGTGCTGCAACACTCTTCTTGCTCGTGAGTCGCGCTTCCAGCTCCTTGCGACATGCAGTCCCTCAGAAAGCCTCGCAAAACAGCAGGCACTTCCAAAGAACTCTTGGGGAGCTGGTGGGTGAAGTCTGTTGTCCCTGAGACTTCAGCAGGAGGCAAGCTCTTCTCTCAAGCCCTTGGAGATCCTTCACAAGTTGAATAAAGTATACACAAAGTTCCTTCTCCTCTCTTTGGCAGTCAGGCAACCACTGCAGGCCAATCCCTCAAGCTTAGGGATAGTCTCTCCTCAGTCTCTCTGGTTCCGCTCCTCAGCAAAGGTTTCTTCTTGTTTCCCAAAGTGATCTAAAGTTCTTGGGTTTGGGTCCCAATATTTATACCCAGTTTCTCTTTGTTCTATGAAGGCAGAGAGGCCTTTGCCTAGTCCAAACCAGTTCTGGTCAGTCCTGGAGCACTCTGTTTACATGACTCCTTCTTTCCTTTCACAGTGCAGGGCAGAGACATCAGACGCACCACAGGAGGGGGAGCCAGCATTTTGGAGGGAGGGCACAGCCCTATTCAGCTCCCAGGTGCAACGCCTCCCACCCATCTACATGCAGTTCGTTCTATTCAGCCCTGTGCTGACTCACCCTGTCTCCTGGAATCCCCCAGCCCCTGTCACTCAAACTCCAGACAAGGAATACACAACCTAGCAGAGGCAGGCTTGGATTGTTAGACGAGAAAATACCTACTTTCTAAAAGTGGCATTCTCAAACACAGAATGTTAAAACCGACTTCACTAAAATATGTATTTTATCATTCTGAGATCAGGCATACTAAACTTGAATTTCTATCTAGTTCCCTGAGTCAGTTAGGATTATAAGATGTAATAATCAAACTGCCCATTCTGGCCTATGGGGAACAGTTAGCCTTGCAAATGTGAAAAACTAAAATGGCTGTAATTCACTATTAGGACATGCCACACACACCAGGGCATGTCCTACCTTATACCTACAATGCACCCTGCCCCTGGGCCTACCATAGGGGTGTCTGATATGAAGAAAAGGGAAGGTTTAGGGATTGGCAAGTGGGTGCACTTGCCCAGTCAGCATGGCAGTATCCGACTGCACACAGGCTCTTCAATGGCAAGCCTTAGACACACTTTAACAGGCTGCTTCTGTGGGTGGCACAACCAGTGCTGCAAGCCCACTAGCAGCATTTGGATTACCAGCCCTGAGCACTCCTGGTGCATTGTACTAGGGTCTGACAGGTAAACCAAACCAGCCAATTATGGAATCACTAATCCATACATCAATTTACAATAGGGAGCACTTGCACTGTGGAACTGGACAGCAGTGGCACAGTGCCCAAAGCATCTAACACCAGTAAAAACACATGAGGCAACAGCAAAGAATGGAAGGGAGACCCACACCAAGGTGCCAGGTCTAACATGAATTATTCAACAAATCCCCAGAAATGTATTTTCAAATAGTCTGCGATTCATATAAAGCTGCTTCAAGGGATTTCATTCTTTCCTATGTTTCTATCAAAAGGAAAGCAGATACGAAGACAGCTTTAGACATCATGAAACGTATTAAAGCTTTAGAACAATCCTTTTTCTCATCCAAATCTTAGGTGGATTTAGATGCATGAATTCAAAATAAATTTAATACAATATCTATTGATAATGCTCCTACCTATTTACTTAAATCAAGTGTCAAATACTTTGGGGTCAAAACAAAGCAGGTAAACTTTTAGCAAATTACCTTAAAGTAAAAAAAGAAAGAACTAACATTAAAACAATCCTACATGATGACTTGACAAGTATTTCAAGATACTAATATTCTCTTAGAGATTTCTAAATATTACAAGTCCCTGTACACCCTTGAAAATTATCCAGCAGACTTGGATATTGAGTGATACCTATCCTCTATTCATAGAGGATTCGATCCCCATAAAGAGTTGTCCTCTCTCGATAATGAGATTTCTTTTCCAGACATTCATACAGCACTCAATTCAGTTAAAAAGGTAAAGCTCCTGGACCTGATGGTTTACCTATCGAATTTTGTAAACATTTCTCTAAAATACTGATTCCTAAACTACATAAACTCTTCACAATTCGGCTTCTGGTATCTATCAAGATGCTTAAATTTGCCTTATTCCTAAAGATAATAAAGATCCTACATTATGTAAAAACTATCAACCAATTTTCCTAGTTTATTCCGACAACAAAACATTTGGCAAAATTCTTGCTTTCCATCTGGATTTCTTTTTACCCAAATTAATTGGCAAACAGCAAACTGGTTTTGTTAAAGGGAGACACCTTTCTGATAATACACTAGTCTTCTTTAAACTTTTCAGTAAATCCAAAACCCGTTCAAACTCCTAGGCAGCCATTTCTTTGGATGCAGAGAAAGCTTTTGATCGAGTCCAATGGAATTTTCTCTCTTCTACTATTTCATGGTTTGGATTCGGTCAAAAGTTTATAAACCTAGTCTATCTTCTTTACTCTTCTCCTAAGGCGTCAGTTTTCATCAATGGCTTAATTTCTTCTCCTTTTTCTTTGCATAGAGGAGCCAGACATGGTTGTCCTCTTTCCCCACTGCTTTTTATGCTCGTGCTTGAACCTTTTCTGTCCAATATCTAACAAAATGCTGGCATACAGCGTTTTCAATACAAAAATATACACATCAAATGTTCAGTCTGTGCTGACGATATTCTCTTATATTTGCCTTCTCTTCTTGCCTCATTGAAATACTTTTTAGACACAGAATCAGAATATGTAATACTTTCCTGTCATTAACTTAATACTGATAAATGTGATTTTCTTTTACTTAATAAATGGTGTTGTAAACATGATTTTTCAACCTCAAAATTTCTATGGAATCCAACAAAAATAAAATAGGTAGGACTCTTGTTCACTACTTCTATTAAAGACACCGTCTCAACACTACTGCCCTAATTTCAATACTAACTACCCTTCCAACAGGATGGAAGCCACTATTTCTTTCATAGTGGGGTAGGCTGGATTCTATTAAAATGGTATTAGTTCCTATAATCCTCTTTTATATCTCTACAATTCCAATCCAAATCCCATTTTCTGTAATTCAAAAGTTATATTCTATTTTAAGTTTTCATATGGAATAATGAAAAACCTTGTATGTCTCTGAAGAAGCTTCCACATAATAAATAAATAGGAGGTTTAAATTTCCAAGCATACAATGCAGACTTCTTTCTGAAACACTCAACCCATTACTATAATGGTCATACTACACATGAAAAACCCTTATGGATAGACGTAGAATTAGCATTCATCCAACTATTTGCTTTTTCAGAGTTTTTGTCTTTTACACATAGACCTTCATTCTTGGCAATTCATGTCTTCAAAACACATATAGATTATTACAGCCCATCTTTATATCATATCTATTTATTCTAGATCAGTTTCTTCAATCTTCCATCTGACATAATGTACATATCTAAATTTATAATAAGTTTATCTTTTGGAAATCTTGGCAGGAAAAAGGTTTGTTATGGGTTCCTTAACTATTCCATAACCATTCCTCCATTACTTTCTCATAAGCCCAATCATTATTTAGGTTTCCTAATTTATATAAATTGAAATGCCAACATTTAAACTCTGTAATCTCTGAAGCCTATTCTTCCTTATCTACTAATACCTCCTCATTATCCAACCCTTCACCTTTACATGCTCTGTTACTAACATCTCCTTCTAAAATATATTCTTAACTTACTCCCATTTTGGAACCCAGACAAAAGACATCACTGGAGTTACTTTGGGAAGCAGACTTACCAACTTCTTTTTCAATTCCTATATGGAATAAACTTTGGCTTAAAATCCGCAGAACCTCTTGTGCTGCAAATGCTACTCAAACACTGTTTTTCATTTATAACCACTTAATGATTACACAGAGCCTCTGCATAAATTTAATACCAGCATTTCGTCAACTTGTTGGTCTTGTCACATCTCCAACTCGACTTTAAAACATATGATCTGTGAGTGCCACATACATACCAATTTTGGCTTCATGTCTGGTCATAAATTACTTAGATCTTTCAAACACATATCCCTTTTTCCGTACCACACCTCTTTTTAGGTTGCATTGCAGATGCTTGGAATAATTGTAACTTTAATATACAGAGTGTAGATTTATTAATTGCTGTTACATTTAAAAAAAATCACAAAGAACTGAAATAATACTGTTAATATTTCCTATTAAGCATGGTGGTATGACATTTGCTACAATCATAGATTGGATAGAGACTATGGGCCTTATTACAATGTCTGTCATTCAGACTGCCATCGTTTCGGGCAGGAACTGTCCAACAATGAGTCAGCAGTCCTGCCCATCCTATTAGGATATGACCGCCATGCAGGCAGTTGTAAAATGCCTTTTTCTACTGAGGCTTGTGCTGCAGCCCAGGAAAAGGACTGCAGCACAAGCAGCAGTAGAAAAATGCACTATGTGCACATCCATGTATCGTGTGCCAGTTACAATGTGGGGGCCCTACATGTGCCCCCCAGGCCACTTAGCAGTGGCGGAGGGGCCCTGCTTGCCCCCTTCCCCCCAAGTCCGTTTCAGTCTGCCTTTTTATTGCGGTTGGACAGCCATGAAAAGACAGTTGGAAAGGGACATCCTAATCCCTAAGGTGGTTCCTACGCAGGCACCGCCTCCATTGTAGAGATAGGAGTCCGACCGCTGCCTCAATGGGATCTTGGATCCTGTCGAAGATGGCGGTCTCCCCCCCCACATTATCACTCCAACTGCCTGCATCGTAATGCAGCAGTCAGACTGATGCCCTGTATGTCGGGCGACCTGCCACCGACGGCCTGTCATGATAATGAGGGCCTATGTCACCCCAATTTCCCTAGCAGTTAAGAGAGAGCTTCTTTGGTCACCTGTAACATTTTTGCCCTCCTCTGCTTCAATGGCTGATTTGCATCATCCTCCTACTGTAGAGGTTTCAAAACCACTTTAGACTTTCCATTTTTATTTAATTAGGCACATTTTCATAGTAATCATACGTTTTCACTTACCTTTATGCTATAATATTACATTTCTGTGCAATCTTTATTTCACTTTTATGATATTGTTAATCTGATAGAGACTACTAGTCGCAGATTCCTTAACATAGAATTATCCTCAGGCGTGAGACTGGATCTGGAAAATCTTTGCCACAGCATCTCTGCGAGCCGGGGGCGGTACCACGCAACCCCGCCCTGACGTTGTCCGCGGACGTGACGTCAGCTAGGTCACATAAGTCCCACCCCGGCGCACTGACGTTAGTTTTCCTTCTTTTCCGCGTGCATCATGGATCATGAGTGTGTTCCCTTGACCTGTTTTCAGGCCTCTTTTCACACCTTGGAGTTGGGAACAGTGTGCAATGTCTTCGGTTTTCAAGACTTGTACTTCTTGTACACGTCAGATGTCGGCGACGAACCCTCACCCTATTTGTATGTGGTGATTGGGCGAGCACCATGATTCCACGGACTGCGAAGCTTGTCAGCATCTCAAGCCGAAGTCCCGGCGGGAGCGCCGGATGAAGTTGCAGCGTCTGTCTCCTTTCCAGAGGAAGGTTTTAATAGGGAGGTACCCTTGGCAGAATAAAAAAATAAAAAAACGTAGGTTTAGGAGTTACCTAAAGGGGCGCAATGAGCCCAGGTAACTATGCTGAGGTCGACATGTTTCACGCCTATGTTGGTCTGATAGCTCCCTGGCGTTTCATCAGGACCAGAAGTGAAGGTGGAGTGGGGTGAGTGCACGAACGTGTTAGTGTGAGCGGGGTGAAATTAGCCCTATCACACCTATAGGGGGGGAGGGAGGAACGCTGCCTACAAACTACTAGTCAGTGGCGGCTGTACCTAGAAAGAAAGTCTTTTTCCCCCTTAGATTCTGACCTGTAGGAGAGAGGAGAGGGGAGAAGGAGATAAAGAACAACATACAGGGTTCAAGTGTATTAGCTCTACATCCTGCAAATAGGTATTCAAGACAGCAAAAGTCCAGGATGCGTAGTTTAAAAAAACAAAAAACTAGGTCAGACATGAAAGGTAGGTGATGCTAGAAGAATCCACCCGCCGTGGGGGCCAGCATAAACATCTACAGCGAGGCATGGAAGGAGGGGTGCCATCAGACATAACAACGCGGGAGCGCGAAGTCCGAATGGCAGACCCCTCCAAACAGCCCCGGTCGAGGTCACATCGATGTATGTGGCAAAGAGGGGGAACGAGCAAGGATATGTTCCAAACCCTGGGACTACACTCAGTCCGGTAGCGGAGCCGTGACTCGTGCAGTGCAGAAGGTAGGCGCATTCCTATACGATCCCAGACAACATGAAACAACGACAACCATAAACATAAGTGCTCAGTATGCGTATGTCAAAGGCTGCATCTGGGCTTACCTAAATATGGAGATAATGTTACTCCATGAGCTTTTTGGCGTAGGATGCCCGCACCGTCTTGGGCTGAAGGTGCAAAGCGGGACAAGCAACAAAAGGGGGAGGGGGAGGGGGGAAAGGGAGGGGGAAGGAAAAAACGGGTATAAAACATGCCATCAGTATCGTAGCGTTTGCACACGTAGTACATCAACTTACTTCGGACTTGGTTGTAGGTGTGCGCTACTCAATTACTCACGGTTTACTCGGGTGTCGGCGCTTGTAGCCTACCCTGTCCGGACTCCAGCTCGCAGTTAATCAGCTGGGGGATTTGGCCGTGTCATCAGCGTGAGTTCGGGGTCACGGAGGAGGTGCCTGCTTCTGGTTGCCCAGTCATGCCCAGTCATGCTTCTGGAATCAATGCGCATGCGTGAAAGAGCTAACGCTGCTGCCTGGGGGCGCACATGCGTGTTATGGCACGGATTGGACCAGCGTCTGTGGTTGGAGGCCAGGGTTTGGTGGGTAATCCTAAATGTGTAGTGTGTATCTCCCGGTACATTTGACGGGCATGAGCCAACTCCTAAGATGGAGGTATGATGCAGTAGGGGGGGGGGGATCCAGTGGCCGCAATGACTGTTACCTATACTACCCACCCTACCTAAGCTAACATGTAAGCAGGGAGGGAGTAGTGTATAAAACAGGGAGGAGAAGAAGGGGAAAAGGGGGCGGGCGGGTAAAGTGCACACGGAGGTCGTGTCACTTGTCCTTGGGTAATGAAGCTGTGGTGGTGGTCCAGAGTTTGGGCACCGCAAGGTGGACAGCGGTGATCAGCGGAGAAAGGTAGTCCCGCACAGTAGAGGTAAATGCATATTCAAAAATGTCGTAAGACACTAGCCATGGGGCGACTCTGTGGGACTGAGCCCAGTGGGTTATCGTGTACATTGGCCATTGGTGAAGGAGCCTACCAGGTAGGGTTGTCAGTGGGTCATAGTTCTGACCAGGGGATTTCATCATTAAGGCCCTGTGTATTTGTGTGGAGGCGGTGGACCCACCTTTGTTCGCGTCTGAAGAGTGAGTCACTATTCCAACTGGGGTTTGTCTCTAAGATAGTCCACTGGATGGCCTCACACTGGTGGCATTTTTCCAAGAAGTGGTTGGTGAGTTTCGTAGCTGTGCGTGCTCGTCGCACAGTGCTTTTATGTTCACTGATCCCTTTCTTTATGGCTCTGGTAGTCATACCAACGTAGTACAAGGAGCATGGGCACGTGATGAGATATACACAGTTGGTTGAGTTACAATTAGTATGTTTTTGTTGTTCCAATCGGAAGTGCCCCAGTTGTAATGATTTTGTATGTCGCGTGGAGGAGCAAGCCCCACAAGTGCCACATGGATAGTGTCCTGTGACTGCTGAGAGGTTCCACAAGGTGGTTTCCTTGATCGTCTGTGGTGTTTGTGGGTGTTTGACTTGGTAAGAGTATTCTGCATCATTCAGAAACTCTGTCCATCACCACCCCCTTTTTCCCAAATCGTTTTTAACCACACTCAGTGTGGGAGGGTATGCTCAGACGTGAGGCCCTTGCTCATTGCACCATCAGGATTCAGGCAAGCCGGGCCGACGAAGGCTGTGATGCCAGAAACCGGTCCCCGGAAGCTTGTTTCCTTCCCAGTATAAGAATTGGCTTGGTAGTTTGGTTTGCCCTGTTCCCATCATGCACTGGGACAGGTACAGACTAATTTGCATGTAGCCAGGTTCTGAGCTGGGATGGTGCAGTGAGCTAAAAAACGGTGATGGATTAAAACCATGATCTCTTGACTTGGTAAGAGTATTCTGCATCATTCAGAAACTCTGTCCATCACCACCCCCTTTTTCCCAAATCGTTTTTAACCACACTCAGTGTGGGAGGGTATGCTCAGACGTGAGTCCCTTGCTCATTGCACCATCAGGATTCAGGCAAGCCGGGCCGACGAAGGCTGTGATGCCAGAAACCGGTCCCCGGAAGCTTGTTTCCTTCCCAGTATAAGAATTGGCTTGGTAGTTTGGTTTGCCCTGTTCCCATCATGCACTGGGACAGGTACAGACTAATTTGCATGTAGCCAGGTTCTGAGCTGGGATGGTGCAGTGAGCTAAAAAACGGTGATGGATTAAAACCATGATCTCTTGACTTGGTAAGAGTATTCTGCATCATTCAGAAACTCTGTCCATCACCACCCCCTATGTCCCAAATCGTTTTTAACCACACTCAGTGTGGGAGGGTATGCTCAGACATGAGTCCCTTGCTCATTGCACCCTCAGGATTCAGGCAAGCCGGGCCGACGAAGGCTGTGATGCCAGAAACCGGTCCCCGGAAGCTTGTTTCCTTCCCAGTATAAGAATTGGCTTGGTAGTTTGGTTTGCCCTGTTCCCATCATGCACTGGGACAGGTACAGACTAATTTGCATGTAGCCAGGTTCTGAGCTGGGATGGTGCAGTGAGCTAAAAAACGGTGATGGATTAAAACCATGATCTCTTGACTTGGTAAGAGTATTCTGCATCATTCAGAAACTCTGTCCATCACCACCCCCTTTTTCCCAAATCGTTTTTAACCACACTCAGTGTGGGAGGGTATGCTCAGACGTGAGTCCCTTGCTCATTGCACCATCAGGATTCAGGCAAGCCGGGCCGACGAAGGCTGTGATGCCAGAAACCGGTCCCCGGAAGCTTGTTTCCTTCCCAGTATAAGAATTGGCTTGGTAGTTTGGTTTGCCCTGTTCCCATCATGCACTGGGACAGGTACAGACTAATTTGCATGTAGCCAGGTTCTGAGCTGGGATGGTGCAGTGAGCTAAAAAACGGTGATGGATTAAAACCATGATCTCTTGACTTGGTAAGAGTATTCTGCATCATTCAGAAACTCTGTCCATCACCACTCCCTTTTTCCCAAATCGTTTGTGGGCGTGTGTTCACCAATTGATCGCGTAGGTTGGCCGTTCTCTTAAACGCAAACCGGGGGGGTTCGATAGCCAGTGTATCACTGTTGAGGATACTCCAGTTTCGATTGATTATCTTCTTGATTTGATTGGATAAAGGAGTGAAGGTTGTGACGCAAGTTATGAGGTCAGTGGTTTTGGGTGCCCTCGTCTCCAATAGGCCTTCTCGTGTGTTATTCCTAGCCCGTTTTCTGGCTTCTCTGATCACTTGTTCAGGGTAGTGTCTCTCAATGAGATTGTGTGCCAGGATGTTGGCTTGGGTTTCAAAATCGTGTGTCCTGCTGCAGTTACGTCTGATTCTCAAGAATTGGCCATAAGGCAAATTCTCTCTCAGTGCCTTGGGATGGTAGCTCTTAAAGCTAAGGAGGCTGTTACAGTCCGTGTCTTTCCTGTAAGTGGTGGTATGTAGTACTCCATTTTCAAGGCTGATCGAGAGGTCCAGGAATGGGATCTCCTTTGTACTGGTCGTCATAGAGAAGCGTAGATGTGGATCCTGGTTATTGACCCATTCGTGGAATGTCTTGGCCGTGGTCTCTGTCCCCCTCCAGAGGATTAGGATATCATCTATGTAACGTTTCCACGTGACAAGATTCTCGTGGAATGGGTTTGTCTCAGTGAAGATGTGGGTAGCCTCAAAATGGGCCATGTAGAGGCCTGCCAGACTCGGAGCGAAGGTGCCCCCCATGCTGGTACCCTGTATCTGATGGTAAATGGTGGTTTTGTACATGAAGAAGTTGTTGGTTACAGCCATCAAGATAAGGGCTGTGATGAAATCCGCCGGTGTGTTGGTGGGGAGTTCTGATTCTCGCAGGAGGTTACTCACGACCTCGATGGTGGCATCCTGAAGAATAGGTTAATATCCTCCGTATTTTCCTCATTGAGCATTTGAATGAGGTTGAGGACATCCCGGGTGTTCTTAAGGTATGCTGGAGTAGATTGGACCATGGGGCATAGAAAGAAATCGCTGAATTGGCTGAGGGGTTCCAAAAGCGAGCTGACGCCTATGGGGCGGCCAGCGCATGGCGTGACCCCCTTGTGAATCTAAGGGAGAAGGTAGAAGTATGGCATTCTGGGTGTCTCGTTTATAAGGAATGCTGCTTCTTTTGCCGTGATCCAACCCTCCGTGGAAGCCTCGTTTACTATCATGCGGAT
The DNA here is from genome assembly GCF_964204655.1 of Triturus cristatus. Taxonomy (NCBI): domain Eukaryota; kingdom Metazoa; phylum Chordata; class Amphibia; order Caudata; family Salamandridae; genus Triturus; species Triturus cristatus. Next base: position 240,855,982 of record NC_140579.1, read on the forward strand.
CTGTCCCAAAAGGCGTGTAGTTGGGTCAGTCTCCAGTATATCTTAATATTCTGTGTTGTTCAACTGGCGGGTGCATTCCTGCTCATAATCTTCGATGTTGAGAATCCCGGTGGCGCCCCCTTTGTCAGCGGGTTTGATGATGATCGCGGTGTCATTTCTTAGGGAGTTGACTGCATTCCATAGTCTGTTAGGCATATTGTTGTAGGTGGTGGGAGGTTTCAAAAGATTGACCTCCTTGAGCACTGCCTTCTCGAAGGTGAGGACCTCAGAGGGAACCATGCCTGCCGTGGGTGTGAATCTGGAGGGCGGTCTCAATCCTGTGTCCTCCTGTTCAGGTCTGGTAGTGTCCTTGAAGAAGGCCCTGAGTCTGACCTTGCGGAAAAGTTGGTGAAGTTCCTCGCTAAGTCGGAAATTGTCTTCTTTAGGTGTGGGTACGAATCCTAATCCCATTTCAAGTGCTGCGGTCTCATCGGGAAGGAGTGTTCTTGATGAAAGGTTGACGATCAGTTTTTTGGGTGCGCCATGCTCCTTGTTGTTCTCTGCTGGTTGCCCGTGTCTTGCCATTGGACGTGTTTGTTCCCTCTTCTTCTTCCTCTGCCTCTGCCCCTGCCTCTGTTCTGAAAAGGAGGAGGAGGGTTGTGGACGAAAGGTTGTTGGAATCCTGGTTGAGGTATGTTGTATGGGAGTACCACATTGGTCCTGGTTGCGGATACGGTAGAAACTGGATATCCGTACATCGGTGGCATAGGAGGTGGTGGTAAGAGGCCTTGTTGGTTGGAGCGTCTACCCCAGCTTTGGTTGCTGGAGTTGCTGTAGGAGGAGTGTTCAGATTGGTTAGATGTGGAAGAGCCATCGTCTGACAGGACAACTACGTCTGAAGGTTGGAAGTCGTCTTTTGTGTATGGATAGATTTTTTCCCTATCGAATCTTTTGAGATCTTTCTGCAATTTAGTAATTTTTTGGTTTAGAAGATAGTCACGGTGATCCGCTATTTCTGTGTTGATCTCTGCTAGGCGTGTTTTGTATGCGTTTTGTATGCTGACAAGCTGATGCCGGTTTTGAGGCCGTTCTCTGCTTCTCTGATTCTTATTATGAGTGCTTCAGAGAGTCGTTTGGCAATGCTGATTATCAGGACGATCCAATTCCGGGTGCATTTCCATGCTATTTGACTCCATTCCCTCCTGAAGATGAGGTCTTCCAGAAAACTGAGCCGTGGAGGGCGATTTTAACCTGCAGTTTCTTAAGGGAGGCTAACGAGTTCCAGTCGCCCTGAGCGCTAGTTGTGGCTGTGTTGCCGTCGCTGTCTAGTAACGATGGAGTCCTCACAATTTTTTATTCAGCCAAGGGTACCTCCCTATTAAAACTTTCCTCTGGTAACCCTTAGGCATTTTTAATACGCACTGCATGCACGCATCACTCCCAGTATAGGACCCTTCCCCACACACCCACATGCACCGATCGGCAGTTCTCTAGAAAGATCTCCGTCAAAGAGGCCCTTCGGGGGACCCATAGGGCATTGCACCGCCGGCCCGACGAGGAGCACATGCCCGATGATGAAGCATGACATCCCTCGGGGTGTGTGAGGGCAACAAGAGACAATGTACCTCTCTCCCCATCCCCAATATTAGGGCCCTGACCTCCACCTTTCTGTTCTCCCTTTAGTGCGTCGTTGACTCTCCACAATGACTTAGCTTGCAGCCTTCGCCCACGGAAGAGTTGCTTTCCCCCCCACGACGCCCTACGGAGGCGAGTGTGGCCTTTGTCCGGGCCATTTCCACGGCCACAGGCATTTTGCAAACGGGCAATCCGGTCACTCCGCTCCCAAAGGACCACTTGTTGGAGGTTATCCACCAGGGCTCTGGTGGAGGGGAGCCGCTTCTCCCATTTGAAGCTTCGCTCCACAACTCTCTTCTGGGGGCCTGGGGGCGTCCTGCTACGGGGGATCCGGTGCCTCAGCTGCTCCTTCACCGCCACCGTCCTGCCTCGCACGATCCAGTCTGCCTCTTTTCCCACCCCTCTGCCCAGGTCCCTGTCCTGCGGGCTGCTTTTCCTTCCTTGCCTTCGGTGCTGCTCCCGCCATCTCGGGAGGCCTGGTGGTTGGACTCCTGGGGGCGTAACATTTTCGCCTCCACTAGTGCTGCTCTGCGCGCGATTAACACACTTTGTGTGTTGCCCAGAGCTACTTTCAACCTGTGGGATTCCGCGGAGTCCCCTCTGTCCCGCGCCTCCCGATAGGCTGCCCGTGCTGCGGCACCATGTGCGTTAGCTACCTTTATTCTTCGTTCGGCCTTGGACGTCTCTGATTCTCTCGCCCGCGCTTTGGCGAGTTCTGTGGCCCACCGCCGACATGCTTGGTTGCGGGATGGCGTCTTTCCGGAGAATGTTCGGGAGCGTCTGGTTGACCTGCCTTTTGATGGGACTCTGTTGTTTCACACCCACGCGGACTCGCTATTCAGCGACTCCTTGCGGGGCTCCGTCCCCCTCCCCCTCCGTAAGCTTCGGGTTGTCGGTCCTTCGGTGTCTAATGGGAGGTGTTTATCCCACCCTTTTTCTTGGGGCCTTGTGTTTCGGTTGGCCCGTCTGTGTGCTGTGTGCAGCTTGGAATGCCTTCAGGGTCCTTCAGTTGGCCCCTCTGTTCTTTTGGCTGCTGGTTCAGCCCTTCAGCTTTGTGGTGAGTGATTTTGGCTGTTAGTGATGCTGTATAGGTCCTCAGATTGGACCCTCTGTGTATTTTTTGGCTGATTGGTAAGCCGTCTGTGGTGTTCTCCACAGGTCTTTTATGTTCTTGACCTCTGCTGCGGGTTTTTCCCTAAGAGGTGTTTCCCTGTTTTGTTTTGGGACGAGTCATACCATAGGTGGGTTACTTGTTGGCTATTGTATAGCTTTGTCTTAAGCTGGGCGGGTGTGGATACCTTCTCAGGTTCCTCGCGTTTTCCTGTATACCGCTTGGTGCGGTCTCCCTTTTTCTTCCGCCGTAGTGCGGCTTGCGCTGCTCCAGGTTCTGTCCCGCTCAGTATCCAATGGTGTTTCTCTCCTTCTTCTATAGGGTTTGCCTGTCGTCCATTTTGCGCCTTGTTCCTGCGGGATATCTGCTCCTGGGCGGTTTTGGCTTCCTTCTTCAGCCTCTGGATCGCCGGACTGACTTTTTTCATGCTGTTTACAGCATCGTGTCTTGGTGTTTCCACCCTGTGTGTTCCAGGGGGGCTAGGTTATTCCTGGTGCTCTCCTGTGTTCTGGTTGCCGGCTTTCGGTCTGTTCCACATGTGTCTCCTTATTTTCTGGCCTGTCCCACTTCTCTTCATGGGCAGGGTGGTGCTACTGGGACGGTCCTTCCCTAGGGCTTGTTCTGGGCTTGTTCTGGGGTTCCCTTGCCTCTTTCTTCATCTTGTGGTCGGCTTGTTCTGGGCACGCTGCTTCATTGTATTTGCCAGCTGTCTGCTGCGCACGCCTGGTGGTTCTGGTCCACCTCTGAGGGCCTCTGCGTGTCAGCGTGTGCTCCTGTCCCTTGCTTGCTGGAGCTTTACGCGTCTGTGTCTTCCTCCTCACGTCTGTGCCTATCGGCTGTGGCACCGTTCCTGCCTTGTTCCCTGCCTCGGTATGGACAGCTGTCCCCTTTGCTGTGTGTGTGTGTTCTCCTGGGGTGGGTTCTGCCTCCGTTCCTCCTTCTCATCCTTGGAGTTGAGGGTGGCTCTTTTCGTCCTTTGGTACTCGCTGGGTGCTGTCTTTCCCTCCGGGTTTTCTGGCGGTCGCTCCTTGCTCCTCGGGTAGGCTTGTGGTATCCTGGCCTTCCCGTTTCTTTGTTCTTGCTTACTTTTGCTTGGTAGGGGCTGGGCCGTCCTTCCTGTCCCTATGACGTATCCCCTGTTGGGGCCCTGTGTTCTTCCAAGCTGGTGAGGTTCTCTCGCACCCCTCCTCCCCTCAGGGTATGGCTAGGGTATCTATTCTACGTTAAGGAATCTGCGGCTAGTAGTCTCTATCAGATGTACAAGTTTCTTACCTTTGGTAACGATGTATCTGGTAGAGACGATTCTAGCCGCAGATTCCTTCACGGCCCGCCCTTCCTCCTCGTTCTGTGAGGACACTTCAGCTTGGTCTTCTGCACTCGCCTCCCTCCCGGTGGATTTTGTCTTCTGCGGGTGCACTCTTTCTCTTCCTCCCTGGCGGAATGCTTCGTTCGGTTTCTTTGTTCCACTCCTTCCTTTCTGGTAATTGGTCGGTAGGTTCATATGTACTGTTGCATCCCCGCACCCTGGTTCTTCCAGTGTGGAGCCTACTCATATCTTCTCCCTTTTGTTTCATTACTTGGGGTTTCTGACTCCTCTGCACACCTCTGGGCTGGGGTCTCTTGGCTGTGCCTCAGCCATTAGCTTGTTACAGGGGGATACAACCCTCCTTGCTGGTGTTGTCTTGGGGTGATTTGTCGTTCTTCATCTGTTCTGGACTTGTTGCCCTTAACTGTTAGATTGCAGTTGCAGACTTTCTGTCATTTGCCCCGACATTTTACACATGTTTTTCTGTCTCCAGGGGGGAAACCGCCTTCGCTTTGCGGGGTTGCTTCTCAGAGTGGTGCTCTGTTCCTTCCTTTCCATGCCTTTAAGTAACGCAGTGCTTGGCACTGTCCCTTATGGTGCTGTTCCTCACCGTTCACTTCCCCCTTTTTATTGTTTCACTGATTTTTCCTTACACTGTTCCCATACTCTCACAGTTTTGTTTGTGATGGCTCTGCGTTGTGGCGCGGAAAAGTTATCCGAAGAAAATTGACGTCAGCGCGCCGGGGTGGGACTTATGTGACCTCGCTGACGTCACGTCCGTGGACGACGTCAGGGCGGGGTCGCGTGGTAACGCCCCCGGCGCGCAGAGATGCTGTGGCAAAGATTTTCCGGATCCAGTCTCACGCCTGGGGATAATTCTACGTTAAGGAATCTGCGGCTAGAATCGTCTCTACCAGATACATCGTTACCGAAGGTAAGTAACTTGTACTTCAACTTGACAAATGTTTTTCTGTATTTCCCCCTTTCCCTTTTTTCTTTCTTTAGGCTTCATATAAAGTTACATAATCTTGTAGAGTATTTTAAGTATAGTTATTTATAAAACTGTTCTATTGTACTGTAAAAAGTATTCTTGTTTTATGTTTATTTGCTTCCAATAAAGCTTATTTATAAACTTAAAAATCCTTCTTTCCTATTCTTTTGTCTTTCCCACCCCTGACCCTTTTAGTATGATCCTGCCGTAGAATGTTGTTGGAAAGATTCTAAACGGGTCAGTTGAGAGACCCGAGGGATCTGGCCGAGGCAAGCTTTTGTTCTACTGTTGGGTTCCCCTAGCATCACAGCAGAACTTGCCTCACACCAGTTGCTAGTGGAGTGCTGTTGGCGGCATTTCACGAGCTCTGTTAATGACTCTGTCTACTGAATGTCAGGCCGCCTCATCTGCTGATCCTTCCAATGCCCCTTTCAGTTGTCTCAGTTTATTTCCTGGATGGGATATTTAAAGGAGCTGCTATTTGGAAATGGGGGACCAGCACCATTTTCCTTTTGACTACTCGATTTATTCATTTCCTGTTTGCTCACAAGTCACTCCCCCATTACTTCAGGAAGGTTCCGCCTACTGAACTGTATGAGTTCTATGTCTATATTGAGGAGATTTATTAAGGTATTATTTGGAAATTTTGATTGATGTCCACTATATTTAGGAAGCCACTGTTATAAGTATATGTTTTATCCTTGAGCTCTAGCTAGTGGCAGTTTGGTAGTATTGTTGATCACCACCTTTCTGACTTCTCTCATTAGGTTGGCAGTATGGCTGCTGCCAGTATGTGGCAACCACTTTCTTTTCTCAATGAAGCTGGGGAGCATATAGTGATTTGAAAGGAGCGGTTTAAATTATTTCAATTTTATCTCACTGCGATAGGGGGTAAGAAATTTATCCCAGGCCCCCCGCCAGAACACAGCGTTCTTCATAACATGGGATTCAAAGGCAGGTACATTTATGAGACCTGGTCAATGATACAGGAATTGGAGGCAAACCTCAATTGGATATATTTCAATCCATGCAGAAAAATTATAGTAACAGTTTGAAGACAAGGTGTAGATGTGGTTTTGGAGAGACACATTCTTTGGCAAAGCGCAAGGGAAAAATGAAAAAGGAGATGCCTACATTGTAGCCTTAAATGGCTTATCTAAAACATGATTTTGGAACTTTATGCAATTTGCTAATAAGAGATCAATTGGTGTGACGGACCAGCTGCTAACGCATTTAAGAAAAACCTTTGGCTCTGAACCCAGATCTTAAAGATGCTGTAGATACAGCTAAAGGCATAGAACATACTGATGACTGTGTTAAACTGATGGTGACTCCAGCTGAGAAAATTTGGTTGGCGTAGAAACCAGAGAATGATTCAATACTAAGAGTGACAAAAACTAGGTTAAATCATCACAAGAGTTTAAGGATTAAATGCTATTGTTATGGGGATATGGGCCACTCATCTAATTATCCTTCTGTCCTGGGAATGGTGCTCTATGCAGGAAATGTGAGAAAAGGAGACATTTCCTCAGAGTATACATTGTTATGCAGAAGAATGTTAATGAGATTGATGCTGTGGTGGAATAAAAGAAGAGTATTGTGCTTAAGATTAATGCTATACAATCCACTGTACATTCGCAGTCGTGAGATTTCATTAGATGGGGAGGTACAAGTCTTTCTGGATTCCTGTTCCCCTTTCACATTGATAGATTTTTATAAGGCAAATTTGTCAAATATAATATGTCATAGACGAGGCAGATATCAATCCATGGGGTACAATAAAGACTCCATCCCATTTGTGGGAGTAGTTTGAATGAAAATGTAATTCAAGGTTGAAAAAGTATATTTTGGAAAAAAGGGTCTGAATATCTTAGGGTGGAGACATGAAAAAAATTGGAGAACATATTAAATCATAGTGCAATTGAATCTGTACTGCTGGTAAACTTTTCTTTTTGCAGGAGAAGAGGTATGCAAAAATCCCCTGACGTCTTCACTGATGAGTTAGGACTTTTATCTGACTTTCAATCCAAAATTAGACTTAAGTCATATACCACACCTTTAGTGATTTAAGATCGTCATGACCCGTACATGATGAAAGAGCCTTTAAGAAAGGAGCTTGACTGGCTTTTAAATCTGAAAGATATTGAACCAATAGAAAGTTCTCTCTGTGTGGCTCCTATTATCACTTCCATCGTGGGAGAGAAAGTGTTTGTGTGTAGATTAGGAGAAGCTAGTAGCTTCACTGTACTGGACATATCTGCAGCATACCACGAGATAGGGTTATGCTCAAATTCATGAGCCCTCACATTCTACCTAATGCCTTATGGGGCTTTCCAATTGTGTTGCATGCCATTTGGGTTGGACTTTGTTGCTGCTTTCCAACGCATAATGCAGCAGGTATTGGAGGGCATCCCAAATGTAATTTGCCTTCAAGACGACATTTTAATCTACGGTAAGTATGGCAAGCTCCCATTCCACAAAATAAGGGCAAAGCAAGGTCCTTTTTTTAAAAAAAAATGTTATTAAGCGGTTCCGGAATATACAAAAAAATAACAGACAGTAATAAACCAGCAGTAGATTACAAAGGTTTAGAGAAAGAAGAAAAGGGCTAGTAAAAATAATACAGTACATCCTTCAATAGTACATAAACTAATCCAGCGAACCATTGGTGAACTGGAAAAGCAAAATGCTTTACAAACATGTGTTTATAAATAGATCGAATCATTGGAGCCTACTTCACATACAGCTGACCATTATTTTGTTAATTGCCTTCCTATGAACCCCTTATATTTCTGGTCCAGGCGGCAATATAAGACCAAACCCTCTGACCCCGAATTCTGGCCTGTCTGCCCCTGCTGGCATAAATAGCCTTTTCTTTATTATAAATTCCCAGGAGCCTGGCAAGCCACATCTGGAAAGTTGGAGGTTCAATATCTTTCCATCTTGCTGCAAGAATTATTCTATATACAGCTGTCCCCAAGAACAGACAAAATTTCTCCTCTAAGTTTGATCCCAGTGAGCCATCATAACCGAGAATCAACAGAGTGGGGGATAATTCCACTCTATGACCAAATACCTCCTCCCAGTATCCTGATAGACCTTCTTTTAGCAAAGCTAGTTTGTCGCAGTCATAAAACATATGTATCAGAGAAGCTGGCCCTAGCCCACATCTAGGACAATGATCATCAATCATTTTCCCCCATGTAAACAATTTAGCAGGTGTGAAATATAGATTAAAAATAGTTTTGTATAGTTGTGCTTTTAGACTTGAGGACAGAAGTATTTTAGATGTTAAAGACAGGCTCATATAAAGGTCGACATCAGAATTCCCAAGCTTCAAGGCCCAAGATGATTCTGTTTTTTCCAGATCATCTGGGATTTTATCAAGGAGTAAACTGTACAGATTCCTAATTCTAAAGGATTTCTTAAGTATGCTATCTAGGGGTGGAATTTTATCAAGCTTAATCTCAGGGGTGTTTGAAATGAGGATGTCTTTAATCTGAGCAAATTTAAAATACTGATTATTAGGAATGTCAAATACCCTCTGTAATGCCGAAAAATGAAAATCATGCTCTCCCCCCGAAAAATCTCCAATTGTTCTTACGCCCATCCTTTCCCATTTCTTTCCCATATCATCATTAATCTGAGATGATAATAATGATGAGTGCCACAAGGGTGTATATCTATTAATCTGTGGGATTACCATAAATCTAGAGACCTGCTTCCAAACTTTCCATGCACCCCAAATTACTTTAAATTGAACCTTTTTATAGTAACTTGGCTCCAATTGTTTCAATAAGAGCCCAGGAGCTTTCTTCCCAATAGAAAGTTCATATATAGAAGGAATTTTTAGCCTTTGCTCTATTCCATAGCCATTACCAATAATAAACAAAGTAGCCATTTGGTGAAGAAGAGCCGCCAAATAATATAAAAAATATTAGGAATCGCTAAACCACCCCTGTCTTGTGGTAGAACCAGATACTTCATTGCTCCCCTAATTTTTCCGTATTGCCATATAAAATTAGAAAACATTGATTCTAATTTTTTTTAAATACTATCATCTAAGGCCAGGGGTATAGCTCGAAATAGGTACAGTATCTTTGGAAGCATGGTCATTTTTACAAAATGACCCCTCCCAATGATCGATAAATGAAAACAATTGACTCTCCTTAAATCATCCCCAATAGTTTTAATCATGGACTCATAGTTACATTTGTTGATTTCCTCTATTTTAGCACTTATACAGACCCACAAATAGATAGCAGTGTTTGCTTTACTTGGATCATTAAAACAGATATTGTCAGTACACACAACAACTGTTTTCCCTTTATTCAAAATATATCCGGAGAAAAGCCCATAGCTCTCAGCAATTTTGTTTATTTCTACAATGGCCTCAGCTGGATTCGAGGTTAATACCGCCACATCATCGGCATATGCCAATACTTTGGTCTCGTAGCCCCCGGTAACTATTGGTTTAATATTCTGACTCTTTAATAATTTAACCACCAGGGGATTAATGTAGAGAGCAAACAAAATCGGAGAGCAGGGGCAACCCTGCCTGGTCCCTCTTGATACATTTATGAAGTTAGATACTTTACCCATGAGTTGCAATCGGGCCCTAGGTTGACAATACATAGCTCTAATTACCTTAATAAATTGGGGCCCAAATGTATTTATTTCAAGAATATCCCATAAAAATTTCCAGGACACCCGATCAAAAGCTTTCTCGGCATCGAGGAGGATCATAGCCATCTGGCCCCCCGTCCCAGGCATGATATCGAAGAGAGAGATAACTCTACGGGTATGTTCGGAAGTTCCTTTGCCCGGAATAAAACCATGTTGCCAGAGGGAGACCAGATGTACTATGACCCTCCCGAGCCGATTGGCCAGGATTTCAGAATATAGCTTAGAATCTGAATTAATCAGGGAAATTGGTCGATAAGACGAAGGATTATCTGCCAGTTTACCCTTCTTGGGGAAAATTATTATGTCGGTCTCATTCCAAGACTCAGGGGAGATCCCACTATATTGCACTCCCTTGAACAGGTCTAATAAGAGGGGCATTATTGTTGTTCCTAAGATTTTATAGAGCTCTAGCGGAATTTTGTCGGGTCCTGCGGCTTTACCTGAGGCCATCCCTAACAGGGCTAAATGAACTTCATCTAATGTAATTTCCTTTTCTAGCTCATCTCTCATTAGCCGATCTAACCCCCCTTCAAGTTCAGTGCCAGCAGTCAGCTCTAATAGAGCCTGCCTAACTTCCGCAGAGTTCTTCTTAATATCATCTTGATACAAAGTTTGATAATACCTTTGAAAGCCATTAACAATATTCTCTGGATCTGTATATTCTTGTCCATGTATTTTAATAGAGGGTATTACATTAAGAGAAATCTTCCGTCTAGTTCGTAAAGCTAATCTCTTGCCTACCAGCTCTCCGTTTTCATATACACCATCCCGCTTCTGCGGATCTTTGAGTTAACCAGCTATTTAATGCTGTTTTTAAAACAATTGTTTGATGTTGGATGTGGGCCCCATCCTGTCCCTGAATTATTGCAAGTACATGATCTTCTTCAGCTCTAGCCAGCTCCCGTAAAATTTGCTGATTCTTATTTTCCTGCTCCTTCCTAACTCTGGCGGTATAGCTGATAGTTTCGCCTCTAAGGGCGACCTTAAAACAATCCCAGACAGCCCCCCTGCTCGCGCTAAAGCGGTTCATATCAAAATATTGTTGTGTCCATTCCTTGATAAATTCAATATAATCTTTATTGAGAAGAAGCTTTCCATCAAACGTCCACCTAGTCCGACGTTTTTTAGAATTGGCAACAACAATTTCTAAAATAAGAGGGTTATGATCTGATATTAATTTAGGAAGTTTCCTAATCTCAGCCTCTACTAGTAGATCTCTTTTTCCAAGGAAGTAGTCAATCCTGACATATTTGTTATGCGGACAGGAGAAATACGTGTAGCCAGGGTCAGATGGATTTTTTAGGTCCTAAATATCAACGAGGTCATGGCTGTTTCTAAGATAATTTAGGGCCCTGTGAGCTAGGTTTCCGACCAGAGTATCCAGCCCGACCTTGCTTCCCAACACCTAAGGAGATATTTAAATCTCCACAGAGAATTAGGGAGTTTGGCCTGGTGGCAAGCTCTATTTCTAGGTCCTCAAATATTTGTGGGTCATCCTGATTTGACCCGTACACCGAACATATCGTGATCCCGGATATAAGTTCTACCATGACCCACCTCCCCAGAGTGTCAACTGCTCTGCGCTTAGCTAGCCCTAGTGATATTTTAGCTAGGATTGCCACCCCACGAATGTTAGAAGTCTGGGTTGTACAGGCCAGAATGTTGTAGCCACCGACCTTTAATAGTTCTCTTTTTTCCCATGGAATGTGGGTCTCTTGCAAGTAGACTATATCAATAGAGTTAAGCCTAATGATTTCAACACAGCGACTCCTCTTAGCCCTATTGTTCAGCCCTGCCACATTCCATGTACATAGCGTTATCTTCCCCATTGGGATTTAGTACCAAATTCCAGAAATCCATTGATAACCATTCTAGTGCCTTCATATTCTTCCACCGTGTGTCTCACCTTTCCTTCATTAATCTCTTTTAACTGCTTTTTTATTTCGCCCCTAATTCCAGAAATGCTTTTTTTTATCTTACTGTTCACCCCTCCTGCTCTCCCCTCCCACCATCCCAACACTCCCACCTCCCCTCTTAAGGCATACCGACTCAGCATTGAGTCAGTTCCGTGATGGAAGTGCAACATGTAGCCAGAGCTCTAATACTAAAAAAACTTCAAGTACTACTCAATAGATGCTGCTCATGAAATCCTACCTCAAGGAATTATTCTTCAAAAAATTGCGTTTAATTTTCGAATGTGTGGTTCTTTTTTTTTTTTTTTCTTCACTTTTGCTTTCCCCTTTTTTTCCTTTCCTCCTCCATCTTCTCCCTTTTCTTTCTTTTCCTATCGATACCATTACCCCTTTAATATTTCAGATATATCAAATAAATCAGATGTGTCAGAACCAAAAAAAAAACATTATATTCAATTTTCTCACCCCCTTGTGATATTTATACCTTCCAGCTATATTAAGCTTAGTCTAAGCTTAGCCAGACAAACTGTCGAGATAGTCTCTAGCCTTTATTTCAGACAAAAAGAATTTAGTTCGCCCTCCCAAATTACTTAGAGCCGAGCTGGGTTATTTAAATAAGCTTGTGCTTTTTTGTCTTGAAATGGTTTAATCAGCTGGCGCAACCTCCACCGCCTTTCGACGATGGAGTGGCAAAAATCTGGACGAACGAAATAGGCAATCTCGTTCCTAGATCTCTTCGACTCGGGTTTTGCCTTCTCAAAAACTGCTTGACGCAGTAAAAAATTCCCAAAATATACCAAAATGGCACGGGGAAAAGACTCGGCTTTTGCTGGCTGTTTTTGAACAAGGGGGACACGGTGAGCGCGTTGCACTTCCCGTGCCCAATTCCAATCAGCAAGTTCTGGCAAAGAGTCTTGAAACAGGTTCACAACATATGAGCGGGCATCCCCCCTCCTCGACCCCTTCGGGAACGCCCAAATCCCGTAGGTTGTTCCTCCGCTGGCGATTTTCAAACTTCTCTAGTTTCCATTTGACATCGACCAGCTGTGCCCATGGGAGTCCACTCGTGTTTGATTCTGAGCCAACTCAGATTCATTAGAGACAATCCTAGACTCCAAATCAGTCAGCCGATCCCCAAACGCGCTGCAAGTCTTGGTTACCTTGCGGACCACGCCTTGTACTTTACGCATGGCAGCTTAAGCCGTACGCCCATCTTGGCGTGTCTCATCCCGATGCAATGAAATGGCCTGAAAGATAGCTTCAAGCGTTGGGGCGGTTGGTCCTGGATGGTTAGAACTAAGCGGGTCAAGGGGTGAGGGATTGGTGAGTTGATTTGTGGGGGTGTAGTTCCAAGCCAGCTCTTTAATCCCCGGCTTTTCTTCTTCTTTTTCCCTAGAATAGTTTTTAATTTGGAGCCGGGATCGTCACCTTGATCACTAAAGCTCTCATCCATTGTAGATGAAATATCATCTGACCATTCACCTCTGTCGGATAGAGAGAAAAAGTCACTAGGTTCTTTCTTAGGCTCCGTGTCCCCAATGTATGTTTTGCTGGGATTAAGGGCAACATGAGGCTGGGATTGATGAGCTAAAGCGAGATCTGAGCCAAACCGTTGTATCAGGGGTGGGGTTGGTGTTAAACCCCCTCCCCTAGCTCCCCTGGTCGCGTCCTGTGGGTCCGCTAGGTTACAGGGAGAATTCACAGCCTGTTCACTATCATTGGGACTGGTCAGACCCTCGGTCCGCTTAGCACCGGTCACAGTTGAAATTACATAGGGGGGGAGAGACTTGGACATACCATCATTTTCAGCACTCAGTTCAAGTTAAGAGCGCCCTCTGCGTCAGCCTCAGCTTCCCCGCATACCTCCGATGCAACCCTCGATGTGACAGGGATCGATCTCCGGACATCGCAAGGAGCCGCAGCACTCACGGCATTCGTAGCGTTCGCCCGGGGGCCTGCCTTGCTCTTCACTCGCAGCAGTTTTCCCGGCCGACCCTCGCAAGAGATCAGCCACAGTAGGGCCGGCCGGGCGTGCTTTCTGTGCTGCTCCACCTCTACAGCGTTTTGGGGTCTGTGTGGGTGATCCGAAAACTTCCAGATCGGGAGCCTTTCCCCCTCCGGCATCTCCCGGGTCAGGAACCCCCAGCAACGCCATCCTGGTCATCCTTGCTTTGGCAGTGGCCGCCTTCGGGGCCATCACTCCAATCTCGGCGGTACGCCCTGCTCGTTCTACTTGGTCTGCCTTGTCCGATCTATCCGCAACCTTGCAGGGCTGGTAGGAGTTCCCCTGCAAGGTCCTTTCTGAGTATTATTCTAACTCTTTGAAAAACTTAGCCGCCAAAGTTGAATCAATTAGGACCTTAGTCAAGAAAGGGACACCTTTTGTAGGGACTCATGAATACAATGAGGCTTTTTCAGATCATAAAAAAGTTTTAATGAGGCCCTGTCCTTAGCCAATTTTCCTACACACCTCCAAACTGTTTTAATCACTGATGCCAGTACTAAAGATTTAGCGGCTACATTGGAACAGTTTGACCGAGGTAAGGAAAAAATCATAGCATATGCCTCACGTATGCTCACTTGTTCCAAAAATAATTACTCTACTGTGGAAAAAGAAACCCTGACCTGCTATTGCTCTGTTGGATATATTACTATGCTATTTATTCCCTTACAGAGAGACTACCCAGCATTTCTCTCTAGTTGTCATAATAAAAGTTACAAAATTCAAAACATGTCTCTATCGTTATTCAGTTTCATGGAGTATATATTGTTTCGCAATAGTTAACATCACTTATGCCAACAGTACATTTCTCACAGGGTGCTCCATGCACAGTGACAATAGTGCTCATGCAGCGTGTGACTGTGTATAACGGAAGTATATCTAATTTAACATACACTCATAATAATTTAAGTTAGGGGTTGGCCACAGAGACTCCAAAAAATTCAGCTGTGCAGGCAACAATATCACACAATTTGCATTCCAATGTAATGATATGGCGAAAACCTGTTATAATCTGTCGACGTTTCAACCCGTTAAAATTTATACTGTGCTATAAATACATCCCTTTGGGTCTCCATGACTATATCAGACCTTGTGTGTCAGTAGTTAAATGAATAAACATGTTTACTCAGTGGGTAACAACTTTCCCAATTGTTCTAGTGTAACTGGCAAATAATACCTGTTCCTCTGTTATCTTTTGAGGGGGGGCGTGGCTAGCGCCCGAAGAAGATGACGGACTCTCCTTAGCTCTTCCGTGACGCGGGAGAGAACGACCGACCTGGCGCGATGACATGCTCCTCTTCGGACTTCAAAGGATGCGCTCACCCGGCGGAAATGAAGCTTCGCTAGCTGCGGTGCTTTTGAGTGGTGGTAATACTCTGTGAGAGGCGCTTTCCTTTCTTGCGCGTTGGAGCGGTTCCGTCATAGAAACGGCCGCCATTTTCCCTATGCTCTGAGAGGAATTTTCTCACCCATTGCTCACACGAAGTTTGTGCGTATTGCACACCTGCCATGCCCCTTTAGCTGACTGCCAAGGCTTCACACTTCCACAATGGAGCATATACTTCCTCATATGTCTGGCTTTTCTCACATTGTGTGCGCTTTGCTTGCCATACCGATGCTGAATTCCTCATGAAGCTCGCTTTACAATACTTTTCACAGCTTTCAGGAGCCTACTATTTGACCACTGGAAGGTGCTCTGCTGCCATCTACTGCCCATTTGCCACATTGCATCAGAGAATAATTTATTATAACTGTGGCTATGGCTCTTTTTACCATGTTTGCCTTCTGCAATGTGATCATTTCAGCAATTTCTCTCTCTCCTGTGAGTCGCAGCTAATACATGGCAACTGCTGGGTGTTTGAATTATTGGCAATCTTTCTTTTTTTTGCCTAATTACAGCTATTACTGAGCTATATATCGGTGGAGCTTTCATACGCTCTGACCTTTCAGTCATATGAGCTTTTGCATGTGGCATTTTTTCAGCGACTGAAGGTTATATCATCGTTACTTTTTTGTCTGCCTTTCTCCCCGTAAAATAGCTGGCCCTATGTAATTTGTGTCCACTTTTTCTGGTTATCTTACTGTTATGTGGGCCCTTTGACTCTTATTTACTGTTTTTTACATTACTAGCCGAGTTATGCCATTGTAATCACCCTTTCTGGCTGTGCCTCTCCTTCTCCTTGGCTCCGTCTATATCTTCAATTATATTTAACTGAGGAGTTAAATTTTAAGGTTCTACACACAGACCACTCATTGTTACTGGTTTTCCAATTACTAGATCGTCTCTATTTATGGGACGATTAACCAAGAACTTTTCTCAGCCCAAGTCTTCAACGTGTACATTTTTAATACATTCCAGCTCTCGCTATAGTTGTCTCTCCATGGAGGACTCACCTAACGGCTCACTTAAAGGTGCGTTGACATCTACTACCACCTCCTCTTTAGGAACCACCAAAGCACCAAGTAAGAGACTAAAGAAAGATCCTTCTTCTCCTCCTAAACAACCTACTTCAGCCACCATGGACTTATTGCTTGAGGAAATCCGGGCCTTGCGCCCGTTTATGGAGGAGACTAACTGCAAGTTGCAACTCCTTACCAACAGATGGTCCAATGTGGAAGAACGTGTTAATTCACTGGAACAAAATGTTGACTCCTTAAACTCCTCTATTTCCAAAGTAGATTCCTTGTGTTCTCAGGTGCTAACGCTGCATAAGCACATTGAGAATTTGGAAAATAGGAATAGGAGAAACAATCTCCGCATTTATGGTTTGCCGGAGGGAACGGAAGGTACAGACTCAATTGTCTTCTTCAAATCCTTCATTCCAAAGCTCCTTAAACTACCGGAAGGTACTCTTCTCAACACTCAGAGAGCTCATCGGTTGGGCCCGACATCGCCTTCGACGTCTTCTTCTACAGTTAGAAAGCCAAGAGGAGTGATCTTGTACTTTCTGGAATACACTGACTTGCTGAAAACTTTATCTGCGGCCAGGGCAATGAATCACATTACTTGGTCAGGGAACTCTTTATTTTTCTCTCAGGACTATGCCAAACCAACTGCAGACCGACGAAAGGAGTTCCTAGCAATGAGACCGCAGCTTCGTTCAATAGGTGCACGTTATGGCCTTTTCCATCCTTGTCTATTCAAAGTGACCATCAATAACAAGACTAGCACCTACGAAGATCCAGTAAAGCTGAAGAGTTTCCTCTACTCTTATCACGCTGACTCTATGGACACTTCTACATCACATGCCAAAAAGACGTCTGGGCTCCTGAAATGCTTCTACTCATGTTATAAGCTTTTCCGATCTGTTTTTGGTTTGCTTGTGAGTTGATTATTAGCAAAATGCAAGTTTTTCGTTAGTATGTCTTTGCTTATAAAATTTACTTCCTTTTTTCTCCTCACAGGTTATGTCTTCGTGTCACATTTCCCCTTGTGTTTAGTCGTCCGTCGGTTTGTTCTTTCCCTCGTTTTCCCGCATGGGCTTTGGACACGTCATTGTTCCGTGTGGCCTCACACCCCTCCACCCTTCGTATGTCCTGGATTATACGTAAGTCTTTTACTGCTTTTAGATTCTTTTTCTTTTGCTTCGCACTCTTTTTCTTTGATCCTTTTTCCCTTCTGAGAGCTTTATCTCAATGCCTTTTCATTGCATCATTACCTTCTCTTTCACGTTTCCCTTTCCCATCTCAAATGTTGTTTACTCACCTTACCTTTCTTTCTCTTCTATTCTCTTCTCTATCTTACTTGATTCAATTTATATGTAATTGGTTCGGCATTCGTTATTGTTTGAATTGTTTAGAGATTTGTTATAATCGGTGCGTATCACTCATTTACAGTTTTGTTCTAGGTCTTTAAAACTTATTTCGTGGAATGTTAGAGGTTTACATTCACCTATTAAACGGCAGAGGGTTTTGACCCACTTAGCGAAGTTAGGGGCAGATATAGCATGTTTACAGGAATCTCATTTGACGGCTGAAGAATCTCTAAAGTTAAAAAGAGGTTGGGTGGGGGAGGTCTTTTTTTCCCCAGGAGATGGCAAACGTAATGGAGTTCTCACTCTGTCGCAAATCTCTTCCTATCAAAAAGTTATCGCAATGTATGGTTCAGGATGGCAGATGGCTATTTGTTAAATTAATGGTGGGAAATGCTCCGATCTCTTTGTTGAATATCTATGCGCCCACAGCTGGAGATACCTTTTTCTGGTCTTCCCTAGCCCAACAAATCACCCAATGTTTTGATGATAATTTTATCCTTACAGGAGACTGTAATGAAATTCTCGACCCTTTTTTGGATCGAAATTCGTCCATCCCCTTTGCCCCTCATAAATCTCATAAATGTTTCACACAAATAATTCAACAACATAAGCTTATAGATGCCTGGAGGCTTTGTAACCCCACATTAAGAAAATACTCTTACTATTACCCGACACATCACACTCAATCGCGTTTGGACTATTTTTTTGTGTCCCACAACATTTCTCAATCATTGGTGGTGGCAGATATTGGATCTATCTTAATATCTGACCACGCCCCCGTCAATGTCCAACTTGATGTTTTACAGAAACCCAATTTATCTCGAAAATGGCGTTTTAATAACGTACTACTTCTAGATTCAGCATTTACATCCTCCTTTGTTTCTTTTTTTAATGAATATTTCCTCTTTAATCATTCAGCTACTTTGCCTTTTCATGTGATTTGGGATGCTTTCAAAGCATCCGCTAGAGATTTTATTATTAGATATATTTTAAAAAAACGGAAAAAGGCACAGGAAATAACGAATGCCCTCTTGGCCAAAATAAAGAGATTGGAGCATTCTTACTACTCTTCCAAATCAAAGTCCTGCTTATCTGAACTTATTAATGCTAAATTTCAGTTTAACAAAGATACAACTAATAATGCTTCTAACTTTCTGCTGAAGTCTAGTGCAAAATTTTATGGGTGTCAGAATAAAGCTGGAAAATTGCTAGCTAATTATTTGAAAGTTAAACAAAACAAACTTAATATAAAATCTGTTTATGATTGTAGCCATACATTGAAGTTCAAAGATGAAGATATCCTAGAAGAATTTCTCCAGTTTTACAAAAAATTGTACACGTCTGAAACCCTTTCCACGCTCTTCTGACACGTGTTCAGATCTTTCACTTTTAGAATCGGACCTCACACACAAGGAGCTTCTTGCTGCATTGCAGACACTTAAAAAAGACAAAGCACCTGGCCCAGACGGTTTCACTGTTGAGTTTTTCACCCACTTCGCACATTTACTCATTCCCAAATTACATACACTCATAAATGCCTTTTTAGAATCAGGTGAATCGTCTGGCTCTTTTTCAGACGCCCTAATTTGTCTCATACCTAAAGATGGCAAGGATCCATAACATTGTAAAAACTATCGACCCATTTCTTTGGTTAACATTGATTACAAAAAATATTCAAAGGCCTTAGCCTCGCGTTTGGAATCTCATTTACCTGACCTATTAGGACCAGAACAATCTGGTTTCGTTAAAGGACGTCTCATTACAGATAACACTCGTTTATTCTTTGACGTCCTTTCCAAAGCTTCCAATCTTTCGCACTCTTTAGCAGCAATTGCCCTAGATGCAGAGAAAGCATTTGATAGAGTTGAGTGGCCCTACCTTTTCTATACACTTAAATGGTTTGGCTTTGGCCCAAAAATAACTGCTCTGATTTCTATTTTGTATTCTAACCCGAGAGCGGCTGTTTGTGCAAATGGGGGCATGTCTTCCTATTTTCCTCTTGGCAGAGGTGTCCAGCAGGGTTGTCCACTTTCTCCTTTTCTTTTTAATCTTGCCTTAGAACCTTTTTTGTTAAGAATTCGACAAAATTACAATATTCATGGTTTTACCTTTAAAGAGACCAATATCAAAATGGCAGCTTATGCCGACGATGTTCTTTTATTTCTATCACAACCCCAACTCTCTCTCCCCGCCTTTTTGGAGGAGGTTGATTCCTTTGCATCTGTGTCTGGATATAAATTAAACAGAGATAAATGCGAAATTCTGCCTTTAACAAAGTATAGTTTTAAAGCTGATTTTATTGTTTCAGGTTTCACATGGAGTCCCCAATTCATTAAGTACTTAGGCCTTCAGTTCACTCCCTCGGTTTCAGGAACAATATCACGATGTATGGAGAATTGCACACAGAGATTGTCTTTATTAACCACGAAATGGCATCCATTGTATCTATCTTGGTGGGGCCACGTGGATACTATTAAGATGATGCTATCTCCTATAATTTTATTTACAATTTCCTGTATTCCACTTTCTATCCCCCTAAAGTATTTTAAGAAATTCAATTCCATTTTATCCTCCTTTATATGGAATAATAAGAAATCACGTATGTCCCTTTCAAAATTGATCCGCCCAAAAACTGAGGGTGGGGTGAATTTCCCTGATTTTCCCATTTATCATAAGTCCTTTTTACTGCATCAAGCTTCGAGGTGGCTCTCTGAGCCTTTTACAAATTGTCCTCTTTGGGCCACGCTTGAACAGTCCTTCATTTCCCCATTCTAAGATTCTATCTATTTCCTCCTCGAACTCCACTGATTGGACCTCATTTCTCAACTCCACCATATGGCACAATGTTTTTATTTTAATAAATAAAAAACCTATTTTTTGGAAATCTTGGAGAAAGCGTGGTCTGGTCTGGGTACGTCAATTATATGTCCAAGATGAGATTATGTCCTTTTCACAAGCTAGCGGCTCTTTTGATCTGTCTGCATCTTTCCACTCGGAATACTCCCTCTTATCACAAGCCATCCAAAATGCCTGTGTCCAGTATAAATCTGCGTCCCTTTCTGCTTTGCGTGAACCTACCTATGCAGATAAACTACGCACTCTTCTAATTCATAAATCTAGGGCCTCTGTCATATAAATTCGTACATAGTTCACTTATTCCAAGAGAAAAATCTAAAGTAGAGCATTCTTGGGAAAGGGATTTAGACGCTTCTTGGTCTGTGGAGTTTTGGGACAAAATTTGGCTTAAACTTAGGAAGTCCTCTAGAGCTGCAAACACTACAGAGACACTCTTTTTTATTTACAATAGGTTCCGCCTCTCCCCACTCACTCTAAATGTGAGACATGTTGCACTCTCAGACGTATGTTGGACTTGTTCTTCACCACTCGCGGATCTATTTCATTTACTCTTTACATGTACACTTGTCCACAGTTTTTGAGAAAAGGTGTGATCTCAAATTAATGCGATCTTTGGCTCCCGTCATCCTTTCTCTGTTTCACATATCTTTTTGGGCAGTCTAACCCCTATTTGGGCAAATTCTGGTTCCAATGTAAAAATTATAGCTTTGTTGTTAGCAGTTGCTTTTCAGCAAATAACTAAGAATTGGAAAGATTTTACTAAGTTGTCGTATCAAGCATGGTGGTATGCTGTCTGCTATAATCACAGATTGGATACAACTTTTGTATATCCAATCCAATCCAAAATTTCTTTATTTCGGCCGATAGAATCACACAATACATTTAAAACGGTCACTAAAAATACAAGCATGATAAAACCAGTAAAATCAATATACAAATGTTACGGACATCTAGACAATGGAATTCATTAAACAGCACAGTTCTTATTTATATTAGACCTTATGTACCACATAGCCGTTAAAAATTTTGCAACTGCAAAGACTATGTGCGGATCAGTGTTCGTTTTCAATATTCTGTACACCTGCTGATGACTCCTAATGCCCAGATTTCTGCATAGCGGGACTAGCCAGTATCTTCTTGGTCTATTGTAAGCTGGGCAAAAGAACACAATGTGGGTTTCTTCCTCATCATGATTGCAGCAGCCTGGACAGATTTTATCATTCTTTATTGTCCAGTTGTGGGTAAAAATTTTGATAGGGAGAGTCCCTAGCCTCCATTGTATGAACAATTTTCTGGATAGGATGGGAAAAATAATATCCATAAATCCCTCAAACTGGTAATGGTCCTTGAAAGTCAGAAATCGATCAGTCAAGGACCCTTTGTTAGATGCAGAGACCAGGGAGGCATAACGTTGCTCCCTATATATACCCACAAGGCGTTTGCGGGAGACCCCAAGACAGCCTTGCTCGGGCGATTCCCATAATTCGGGGAGCCCCAGCCGATAGAGTTCTTTCTTAATCGAGGCTAGCCAGGTAATTTTATCGCAGGAATTCAGATTCATAACATGTACAAGCTCTTGCCTATAGTGTAGAAGCTCAACAGTGGACCAGAGCCTATGCCAGAACCTTAATGGCATAAGTTCCAGGTCCTCTTTTATAGAGGGTAGACCCATATCCATTCTTAGGGGAAGAAGGGGTGTGCCTCGGGGGAGGGCCAGGAGACGCCGTAAAAAATTGTTTTCTACATAAATGATTCCTGTGCCCGCCGTGTATCCCCAGAGTTCTCCACCGTAGGATGCGGCTGCTTTGGCTTGCGACTTGTACATTACAACTGCCGGGCTAATTGGTTTGTAGGTGGAGGAATTTGCTACCTTCAGAATTCCCCCGGACAGTTGTGCAAGTTTCATGCGACTAATTGCTACGTGAGGTTCCCATGATAGGTTCTCATGCAGCGTTACCCCTAGGTACTGAAAGGTTTTTACTCTCTCCAGTGTGACTGAACTCAGGGATGGGTTTGGTCTAGTTTTGGCTGAGGGGTTAAATATCATAAATTTGGTCTTCCCTGTATTTATTTCCAGGCCATGTTGGCTACAGAAAAGGCCAAAACCATCTAAAATCCGTTGAATCCCCATCGGGGATTTGGACAGCAGGAGGGTATCATCCGCGAACATAATGGCCGGTACCCTCCTGCCGGCCAGAGACGGGGCGTCATTATCATGAACATTGTCAAGATATGCAATTACATTGTTAACATAGAGGCAGAACAGGGTCGGGGCAAGGACACAACCCTGTCTGACCCCTCTATGTACTGGGAATTTAGATGTCAGCGCACCCGTCCTTCCATACCTGACCTGTGCAAAGTTGTTTTCATGGAGCCTAATAATGGCATTTAGTAGATGGGGTGGAACTCCCAGCCCCGTTAGTGTCTCCCATAGTTTCTTCCTGGGGACCAGGTCAAAAGCTGACCTCAGGTCCACGAACACCATGTACAGCCTTCCCCTCTCAATGATCACAGTTTTCCAATATAGGAGTACGAGGCGGAAGATCTGATCCATGGTGGACGTGTTTTTCCGGAAGCCAGCTTGTAAGGGGCTGAGAATTTTATTTTCCTCCATCCACTCCAAAAGGTGGTTTAGGAGTAGGCGCGAGTATATTTTCTGGGGGACATCTATGAGGCTTATTGGCCTGTAGTTGGCTGGGAGCAGAGGAGAACCCTTTTTGAAAATGGGCACTATCTCAGCCCCCAGCCAAGTACAAGGAATCTCCATCCCACCCAGAATAGCGTTAAAGAGTGTAAGGAGATAGGGACCCCATATGTCTGCGTATGAGCGAAAAAGATCGCCAGGCAACCTGTCAAGACCAGGGGCCTTCCCCCTCGAAAGGGCTAGAATAACATTGACCACCTCGGAAAGAGTAAATTCCAGGGCTGGTACTGGGGCGGGAGCAGCAGTAGAGACCATATCCCTCCCACCATCAATTTGAGGTGGTTCCTGGTATAATTGGCCAAAATGGCCCTCCCAAACAGATGCTGCAATATTTGGCTCTATTGCAGCTTTGGGGTCTGGCATACCAGTATTCACCAGGGACCAAAATTTCCTCAGATCTTTCACTTCCAGTGCTGATGTTAAATCCTGCCATTTATTCCAATCCCATTCGGCTCGTGCCACTGCCATGGTTTTCTTGTAGATTCGTCTAAGCTCAACAAGTTTGCTCTTGTCCGATCCTTTTTTAACACACTTCAGGAGTTCGGACTTAGCCTTTTTACAAGATGCATTATACCAGGTTGGAGTTCGAGTTGTATTTTTCCTTGGGGGTAACACTGGGTAAAAGACCTCACCTAAAAGGGCCACCAATTCCTCATGTATGTGGGCTAGTTTCTTATTGAATTCCAAGTTTCTTGGCTGTGAGATTAGATTGTCCGTTTCTATTAGCTTCGGGAGTGCTAGCCGAAAAATCTTACTTAGGGACTCTTCGGAGCTCGCCAGTTTCCCCCATTTGATCCTACGTCTATTGGAACTAATTGTCAAGTTCCCGGGATCTTTGCTGGGCTCAGCGGCAAGTGATCGATCAGCACCTTTAGGGTGCGCCATATACATTACAAGTGCATTATGATCACTGTCCGTTCTTGATATTATTCTAAAATCCAGAACCATAGGCCAGAGACTAATGTCTACAAAAATGTAATCTAGCCTAGATTCTTGGTTCACCCTGTTAAAAGTACATGCAGAGGGAGTATCTGAGGTACTGCGGCCATTACATGCCCTTAAAGAAAAATTTAGCGTTAAGGACAGAATTTGTACTACTAGGGGCGACCAGATTTTGACATATGGCGATTGACAACGCGGTACGCCCCAGAGGTCGTCTTCCACTACGAGGGCTCCTTCCTTAAGGCCTTCTAGGGGCTCAAAGTGGCAATTCAAATCGCCTCCCAAGACTATCTTAAAGTCATTAGGGAGGCTGGCCAAAAAGCAAGTAAGATCATCAAGTGTGGGAGATTCCATGGCCAGCTTGGTGGGACGGGAGTATACATTGATTATTGCTAGACTCGAAGCGTTAGGCCACCTGAGTAGAACGCACTGGATGTCCTGCGAATGCGTCGGTAAGCTCTCCGCATTACACCCAATGTGGCTAGCCACCCAGATCGCCAACCCTCCGGAGGGCCTCCCTCTGCCTGACCAGATCGCGTTTATTTCGAACACAGCATACCCCACTCTAGATAATGGTTCCCTTGCCCATGTCTCTTGAAAGAGGCAGATGTCGCTGTTGGCTATCAGGGACTCCCAGTCGCTCGTGTCGAGTTTATTGACAATGCCAGCGACATTCCAAGAAAGAACCTTTAAGGAGACGTTAAGCGGGTCAGGGACACTTCCAGCACTTTTAAGCGGGGCAGCATCCAATGGTGCAATCGTAAGACTGGGCAGGAATGTTTCCACAGTAGATAGTTCCATCGGGTCTGCATTATGATGCGTTGGGACTGACAATTTTAACTTGTTATTAGTACAACCCAAGATGATTTTAGTTTTGGATGTTACAGTTTCTTCACCGTGGGGGTTAATGGATATCAAGTTCTCCCCTTGGGGGGCACCGTATTCTTGAGTGGCGGTATCTATTTCGCATACGCCATGCCCCTGACCCTTAGAGAGTCAATCTGTCTGTTCAAGACAGCTATATCTATTGGGATGGAAAAGGTTACCAAAGTTTGTGCATGAAGCATTACGGGTGGGCCTGACTCTGCGGCCATCAGCAGCCGTTCCAACCCGGGTCCAGCCATTGTCAATGTTCAAAATTGGCTTAAAAATATTGGGATAAAAGTATGACAGGTGGACCACTTCAATAAATGTAGACCCTTTGTTCCCGGTCCAATTACAAATATAGGACACAATTTTGGGGTTCCTAAAATTTACAATTATACAGTCACCAGCACATTTCTTATCGGTATGGCCGATCCAAGGGACTCTTCTAACCATGAGAATTTCTCCCTTAGTGTTAGGTGGTAGTGGCCTGTGAGTGTTAAGCCAACTAGTGACCTTGTTATGTAAAGAATCATATGGTTCCACCACGGTTCCCTCGAACGGGGGTACTCCCTTCAAAACAACAGAATAGGCAGCAGCCTCGGGAGGCAAATTTACCACTTTGCGCCGATCTTGTAGACTGTCTTGCCTGTCTGTAGGGTTCCTTGCGTCATTTAATAATTTTACCTGATTAGGACCAGAGGCCGTACCAGATGAGTTCAGCCTACTGGTAGATCCTGTGATGGGTTGGTGGTTGCAGGGTAGTGCGGAGGCGGATTTTAACAAAGAAGCTGGCTGCACATTTTCCAATGAGGTGGCTGTGAGGGGTACAGGGGACGGGATGATGGAATTTAAAAGTAGATTAGGTAAATTGGGAGCCCCTATGGAGTGCCCACCTACTGCGTGCATACCTGCTCTTTGGTCTGAGACTAAACCTAGTAATCCCCTACGCAAATCTATTAGGCAGATTTCAATGTTGGCCAGACGGTCTTCTAGGGGATTAAGCAATTCCCTCAATAGAGTGCGTAAATCAGAGAACATACTATCATACATCCCGGCAGCGTTTTGTTGGCTAGGAGGATTTTTTGCCGGGGTGTGTTGGTGCAGGGCTTCGTGTTTACGGGATGAGACCGGCCCTTTGCTAACTATGTCCTGTTTAGTTCCCCTAGCTCTAGGATTAGCTTTAGTAGCTTTAGAATTACCCCCCCTGGTTTTGTAGGCCCTTTTATCCAATTTCGGGATTGCTCCCTCCTTCTCCTGCTGTATGGGCTGAGTCAGGGCCTTGGTATTGCTTATGGTCTGCTCAATGACAGCTACCTCAGCAGTGGTGTGTACTGTGGGGCCCTTACAGTTTGGGAGAGGTAGGATGCTAAGCTCTGCATGCTCAGAATTTTCACAGTCAATAGAGGAGGTAATGGAGCAATTAGTAACAGATAGGTCTGGGAGAGCAGGCAGCCCAACTACCCCCCCTGCCGGAAGTGTTATGAGATTTGGTTGCTTGGCGGGGGTGGCAACATGTGCGATGGGTCCCAGGGAGGATCTCCTCACCCAGTCTATTTCTTGGGAGATACGTCTTTCAAGAATGGAGATCTCATCCACGAGAAGGGACCCAGCTTTAGCAAAGTACGTATCCAAAGTACCTGTTGGCCTTCCCGTCGCCATAGCACTCTTGCTCCTAGTTTCTCTCGTGGTCATAATGTCACCGACGGCACCTGATATGTGGTGGATTGCGGACACGCTGGAGTGCCCCACGCCCTCCCTCGTCCGTACTCGAACGGCCTCAAACGGCCCGCTCTTTGCCCGGTCTTCGCTCCGGGCGCGTTCCGCTGGCGCGTTCGGGGAATAGGCTTAAACTGGGGGGAGGGGTCGATAAAGGGGCGGGACCGGGAAGAGACACCAGGTGTGCCGAGTAAGGTTGTCAGAGAGCACCCTGGTCCTCGCAGTCCCGGTCTCACGAGCTCCGCAGCGGCCTCTCCGCAGGCAGCGCGACTTCCCCTCCGGTCCAGCAACAGGGTAGAGACCAGCTCCAAGGTATTCCTCAGTCCGTGGCAGGTTCAGCGAGCGGCACCCGCGAAGCGGGGGCCGCGAGGAGTGATGTAGGCAATAGGGGCGGGACCGGGAAGAGACACCAGGTGTGCCGAGTAAGGTTGTCAGAGAGCACCCTGGTCCTCGCAGTCCCGGTCTCACGAGCTCCGCAGCGGCCTCTCCGCAGGCAGCGCGACTTCCCCTCCGGTCCAGCAACAGGATAGAGACCAGCTCCAAGGTATTCCTCAGTCCGTGGCAGGTTCAGCGAGCGGCACCCCTTTTGTATATCCATTGCATATGGCATCCAAACGTTTGGACCTATGGTCGCCTGTCACACTGTTTATCGATGCTAGCGCTCAACGTTCTCTGTCTCTCACTCCCCTCCAGCAAGAAGTGACTAAACCTCCATGACTTCCTGCATATTGATATTTTACGGTTTAACTATGTTTTATTTTGTAGTGCGCATATTCACATAGAGTGTAATGTTCATATACTCACCAATCCTTTATACGATATTGTTATTTCTCTTACAGTTGGCATGTTTACTTGACTTACATTTTTTGACCCTTTGTATTTCTCAAAAGTGAATTGCTTTATTATTTGTATTTTTCTTTTTTATTATCCTTCTATTTTCTGTACCAGTATCTCCTTTTATCTCAATAAACTTACTTTTGAACTCTCTGTTATCTTCTTATGGTTCGAAAGGCTTCAATGGATAGACTCCGAAAGTAGACCAACATGACTTCAGTGTACAACCAGACAGTGTCTGAGTTGGTAATAGAAAACCCTTGGGGGATAAACTCAACCTTGTATTTCTGGTAAATAGCAATTGAGAACCTTTGGACTTGTTTTGCCTGTTCCCAACAGTCGCCTTGTCATAGTAATCGGTACCTCAATGCTATGAAACGGATGCACTTCATTAGTTCTTAATTTGCTCGAAGTTGCATCCTAAAAGGGTAAAATGAAGGAAATGTGCATTAGTCCTGGAAGCATTTCATGTATATGTAGAAACAAAGGAAAAATCGAGCGGTATGGCTGTACACACCCTGGTGGCCCGGATAGTGAAAAGATCAAGTTCTGGTTAGGGACGCACTAGAAAAATAGTTACCAATGAGCAGCAGCACATCTGCTTGCACACTGATGGGTGAGGACATCATCATGTTAACTATTGTGAAACGATATATACTAAATAAATTTGAATAATGATTGAGACCTCTATGTTGAATTTTGTAACTTTTATTAATACAACTAAAGAGGATTGCTGGGTAATCTCTATGTATGGATATAAAAGTCATAATAATATATCAGATAAAACCGTATATATTGTAATAGGCCCAGGTTCTGAGCACAGGGAAACCCCATTTATTGTTACGCTGACCTGCTATTGGGCAATAAAACATTTCATTTTTTTGTTGGATATTCCATTTATAGTAAAAACAGATCACAAACCTTTGGTTTTTGCCTTTTCCTGTGGAGCGTACTACTCCCAGAATTTCCTGAAGGTTATTAGAGCTGTAAGGATATAATTTGAAGAAGGAATAACTTCCTGGCTCACGTAGTCGTGTTGCTAAAGTGCTTATTCTAGCTACCCAGTAAGAGTAATGATGGTAATGAGCAGCTGGATGATATTGCTCTGACCATATAATTAGAGGGTTTTGACAAAGAAGAATGGGAAGAACGTATGGAAGATGAGGAAACTTACAATGTTAAACACTTTCCTTAAGGGTAGTGTACCTGAACAAGTAAGGGGATTTTGAGAAGTCAGGCATGAACTATGTCTAATGGGCAAAATGGTATTGTGAGGTAAGAACACTGTTCTGCCACCAAGTCTACTGCAAGACAAAATTGTAGACTTAGCACACGAGGTTCATATGGGCAGGAGTTTATCCAAGAAAAATGTTTGTTCACATTTCTGGTGGCCCAGGATGGAAAAAACCATAGATCAGAACATCAGGGACTGTATGGGTCGTAGTGAAAAGTCCAAATGCGTCAGGAATATTTCCTTTGGTGGATGTACCGTTCAAACCCTGGACCAAGTTGGCTATGGATATCAAAGGCACTGTTCAGCAACCAAAGTTCAGAGGTAGATATGTCATAGAACTAGTAGACTACTATATCCCACGAGTGTTCTCATCAACCTTTTTGGAAGAGTTTTATAGAGAGACGATACAACTAAGACGAATTGTTGACAATGGAGTACAACTTATGTTAGAAATTATGCAGAGTTTTCTGCACAAATCATCAGTTGAACATCTCAGAATTGTGCTTTTTTTCCTTAGAGCAAATGGACTTGTAGAAAGAGTCAACAGAATGGTCAAGGGATGTATAGTTTTAGCTTCTACTTTGGATAAACAGATTGATGATGATACATACAAGAAATGTTGTGGTCATACCGCCTAACAACTAATAGTGTTACTGGGTTGGCTCTCTTTGTGTCTTTGAAAAAAAGACTACCTGGTACCAAATTGGTACCCAGAATGTAGAATGTGAAGTTTTAAAGGACAAAATAGCGTAATCAGCCAAATACAGAGTAAGATACCTAAGAATGCATTCTGTTAAACATCCTAACTGGAGTGTACAAGAGTATGTGAGGACACAAAAGTCAGTTTTAAAGAAAAATAGAGTGTCTTCCTTCTCTCGTATCTTACAAATAGTGAAAGTGCGATGTAATGTAGTCAAATTGGGGAATGGTCAACTGAGGCTGCTGGTCAAACGTTTTGAAACTACTCTTGACACTGTACAGGAGACAAAGGGCACAATTCTCAGTGCTACTCTTAGTAGAGTTTTATTTTATTTTTATTTTATTTGTTTGTAGAGGTTTTTTTTGTAGAGTTTTATATAGCGCGAACTTGACCCGAATCCAATCAGGTATCAGAGCGCTTTACATAGCACCAGTTACTTTACATGAGGACACACATTCATTCTTTGTTAGGCACGGGGAGATTAAGTGATTTGCACAGAATCACAGGATGTTCAGCGTCATTACCGAGACTCAAATCCAGTTGCCCTGGTCCGAGGTCGAGCGCCCTAGACGTTAGGCCAACTCCTCTCCCTAGTAGACTGAACATTGACAAAAGAACAACGAGGGCTATACTTCCACCTATATTGCTTTAAGAATATTTATTGAAATAAGTTTGTCTGTATGTTAGGTAGTTCTTACTTCTGATGGATACATCTGCCTGTGGATTCCTCACCCTTTGAATACCCCCTGCGTCCGCAAAAATTCTTTTCCTAGCTCTCCCACGTCGACGTCATAATAGCATGGCTCCGCTCGCGACTTCGTATGACGTCATCAGAGCCATAAGAAGACCTCGTCGTCAGTTCCCTTTTTTCCGCGCCGTCGACGCGTAACGTTTTTTTTTTGTGACTCTCCATTTTCTTAGTGATTACTTCGTTTCTTCGAGTATCTTGAGAAATGGCTACTTCTAAGAAGTCTGGATTCAAGCCCTGCAGGAAGTGTGGCGGTCATATGTCGATGACTGATCCCCACGATGATTGCCTTTGGTGTTTGTCTTCCGACCACTACGTCAAAGGGTTTGTGCTGCAGGAAAATGAATCCCAAGGCTTTAAAAGAACATGAGGTGAAACTCTTCATGGCTAAAGCGAAGAAGGAGAAGAGGGGCCGTAAACGCTCGAAGTCGTCGACCTCATTTACTCAAGATCCAAGAAGCACAAGAAGTCGAAGAAGAGACATAGTTCTTGACGTCGCTCTTCAAAGGGCAAGGCTTCGAGGTCGGCTTCACCAGTTCAGCGGCGTCGGAGAAAGGACTTTGTGTCTACGTCACCTTCTCCTTCTCCGCAGGCAACTCCGATCCACTCACCGGCTCCGAGGTCGCCGGCGTCGAGGGGCTCTTCGCCGCCTAAAGGTACTGTGACGCCCAGGAGGTCTCCGATACCCAGGGAGTCTTCTCCTGTTCTTGTGGCTTCGCCCATGCGGGCGCCGTCTCCTTCGGCTCCACAGCCTCCAGTTCGGCCTCAGGTAGATCCTGTTCAGGAAGGTACAGATTATTATCCTCCTTTTCCAGGCCCTGGAACGGATCCTACGCATTTTTTTATATGCGATGTTTGGCATGTTTGTCAGGGACTCCCACCCTACCGGTGTGCCTTCGGGCCTTGTGGGACCGTTGGCCTTTAATTTGGGTGTTCCCCATGAATACGCCCAGGTGCAAATCCAAAACAGCTTTATTCGACAGAAGTCATAAAAGCGATACAAAACAAGTACAGGTACATAATACACAAATAAATTAACAAGGAGACAATATAAAAATGTTACTATTTAAAATATTTACAAATTTTTAAAAATACATATAATACACAAAGGGATCATTGTGGGTAACATCCAGGGCCGCTAACGCTACTAGCTAATACTCTTGATTCTAATAACCCATGCCCACCCCAAAAATTTAGCAACGGCCACAACAATTACCGGGTCAGTGCAGGTATGAAGGAGTCTTACTGCTTCAACACTCCATCTAGTACCCAGTAGTTTACAAACAGGTCTCAACCAAACACGCCTCGGGGCCGCGTAGGCAGGGCAAGCAAAAAACGTGTGCTAGGGTTTCCACCTGGGAATTACAGTAAAAACATAAGTTGCTACTTGTAGGTTTCCACCTAGCTGCAAAAGAGTTTAGGGGCAACACTCCCACCCGCATCTGTAAAAATAGTTTCCTATCAAGCACTTTTATAACGAGATCCCAGAAGTATTCTAACCTTGGAGCAGATTTGATGCTCAAGAATTCGTCAGTTAGCGAATGGGATTTAGCTTCGTGAAGTACCTTGGTATTTACCAGCTCCCAGTATTTCTCTTTCATAAGTGCTTTAGATGGGAAGGAAGCAGCCAGAGGGTTCTCCCAGAGATCGCTCATCCCTAATGCCACAAGGGATTTTCTTGTCTCATTAAGCCAAACGATCTTCCGGGAGCCCACCAAAGACATTATATCTAGAAAACCCTCCGCGTACTGAGCTAAATCCGGGGTGGTCCATAGGCGAAGCCAGTAAAGAATAGGACGAAGCCTGGCTACATCGGCTATTGAGTTCTTACCAAGGTCATATCTTAAGGGAACTATAGGTGTGCTCTGGGGGAGAGAAGTGATGCTACGCAAGAACCTGTTTTCCGAGATAGTTAAGGGAGACACGTTCTCATATCCCCACAGTTCAGCACCATAAAAAGCCGAACTCACAGCTTTGGCACTGTACACCTGAAGCACAGGTCTAATAGGCTTCGAGGGGGACTTTTTAAATTCGCCAGCTAGAGCTCCAGCAATTTGCCTGTGTTTGAGGGTAGACAAGTCTCACTGTAATTTCCATGAGAAATTATTTTGGATGTTAACACCTAGGTAATTAAAAGCCTGTACTTGTTCTAGCGGATTTTTAGACAAAACAAAATTGTTTTTAAAAGATTTGTGTGGCCTGAATACCATAAGCTTGTTTTTTTTAAATATTGACCTCAAGGCCACGGTCAACACAAAAGGTCTCAAAAATATCCATTGAACGCTGAAGTCCGCAAGGTGTTTTAGCAATTATAAGCGTATCATCAGCGAACATTAGAATAGGGACCTTTGTGTTGCCAAGAATGGGTGCATCGACATGGGCTTTCAAAAGACGGTCCGCTATATCGTTGATATATAAGGAAAATAACGTTGGGGCCATTGCACAACCTTGCCTAACACCTCTTTGGACAGGGAAGTCCTCAGTCGTTGTTCCCTGTCCTCCCCATCTGATTCTGGCAGAGTTATCCGCATGCAGCCTCTGGATTAAGGACAACAAGCCGCCATGAAGCCCTAGATCTTTCAATGTCAGCCAGAGTTTGGGACGTGGTACTAAATCGAAGGCGGCCCTTAGATCCACAAACACCGCATACAAATTCCCAGGTGCCTTGCATGCCGACGGCTCCGGCTTGGCAATTTCCGGCGCCAAGGGTTTCCACTCCAAATCCTCGGACTCCATTTGTTGTCGATTCGGCCCTCCTCAGATTCGATAGGCGCCAATGCTTGATCCTGAAGGTCCTCCTTCAATGCCAGTGCCGTAGTCACCGCCTCCGCCGCCGATTCTGAAGCAGCGCTCCAGGTGGGATGCGCAGAGACTGCTTGAAGTGGAAGAATATCGGCAGGAGGAGGGAGAGATTATCGACTCTGTTGACGAATTTGAGGGCCTGCAAGAGGCCAGTGGGTTGGATACTTCCTCAGAATGGGAACTCCCCTCACTCAAAGGCTGGAATTTCACAGGATATTGCTTCTTATCATGTAGTTGTTAGGAAAGCCGCTGAGTAGCTAGACCTGCAGTTGTCTTCAACTGAAATTAAATCTAATATTTTGACTGAGGTACTCAATACATCTTCTTCAGTAAGTGAGCCTCTTCTGCCCTTCAATGATGCTTTGACAGAACCTATTTTAGAAGTTTGGAAAAAACACCCTTGACTGCTCCGGCTGTTTCCAGGTCTGTTGCGAGGAGGTACAGGCCAGCTCCTGGGGATCCGGCTTTTTTGTCTACTCATCCATCTCCTGAAACTTCTTGAGAAACTTCTTGCTCCAAACAGTTGTCTGGTTCCTTCCCTACCATCCCGGGATTCTAAGAAGATGGAGCAGGTAGCTAAGAAAGTGTTTTCCTCTGCAAGTAGGGTCGCAACACTACCAGTTTGCGGTCCTCCCGTTCAGTCTGACTTCCGCACCTCGAGTCTCCACGAAGGTGATGGCGGTGGTAGCGGCACATCTCAGAAGGTCAGGGGTTCCTGTTTTCCCCGATCTGGACGACTGGCTGTTGAAAGCCAAGTCTCTGGAGTTGGTATTGCGCCATTTGCAAGCAACAACGCAACTGTTGTTCAACTTGGGTTTCTCGATAAATGTACCCAAATCTCACCTGGTGCCTTCCCAGCGCAGCCTGTTCATAGGGGTAATACTGGACACTACTGAATGTTGGGCATTCTCACCTCCGCAGAGGATTCTCAAAATTCAGGAGATGATTCCTTTGTTTCACCATGGAGCGGTTGTTCCAGCAGTTGTTCCAGTCCTGAAGGTCCTACGCCTGCTCGGTCTGTTCACTTCCTGCATACTGTTGGTCAGTCATGCACGCTGGCACATGAGGGCACTCCAGTGGTGTCAACACAACGGAGATCTTAGGGAGAAGGTCAGAATCTCCAGAGACACTGCAGCGGAGCTGAATTGGTGGAGTGTGCAGGGCAACCTGTCTCATTGAAAGCCCTTTCAGCCTCCTACGCCTGTGGCCACAATGATAATGGATGCCTCCACTGTAGCGTGGGGTGCTCATCTGGGGGATCTGGAGGTCAAAGGTCTCCAGAAGAAAGGTTGTTTCACATCAACCTTCTGGAATTGTGGGCGATACGTTTGGCACTAAAGGCCTTCCTTCCTTCCCTTCACGGTCAGTCAGTTCAGGTCCTGACGGACAACACTACCGCGATGTGGTACATCAACAAACAAGGAGGAGTAGGGTTGTATCGTCTCTGCCAAGAGGCTCTGCGACTCTGGTCCTGGGCTCAGGGACATCAGATTTGTGTGTTTGGAGATCATCTAGCCGGTGTGCTGAATGTTCTTGCGGACAGTCTCAGTCGGCATTACTCGGTCGATCACGAGTGGCGGCTTCATCTGGAGGTGGTCCAGCACATCTTCGAGATGTGGGGATCTCCTCGGTTGGACCTGTTTGCCACTCACGAGAACGCGCACTGTCCATTGTTCTGCAGTCGCCAGTATCCGATGCAGAGAGCGCTGGGGGATGTGTTTCAATTGGATTGGAGCTCGCAACTCCTTTACGCATTTCCTCCCATACCCTTGATTCCTCGAGTTCTGAGGAAGATTCGCCAAGGCCGGGCCCAAGTTATATTGATTGCTCTGGATTGGCCAAGAAGGGTGTGGTACACAGATCTACTTCACCTCTCATCGCACCCTCCGCTCCGTCTCCCTTTCAGGCCAGACCTCCTCTCGCAATTGCAGGGGCAGGTTCTACACCCCACCTCCAGAGCCTGCACCTTCATGCCTGGACATTGAACGGGGCAATCTGAGTTCCTTCTCTCTCCCACCGGATGTGGTGCATGTCATTTTATCATCCAGGAGGCACTCCACCAAATCTGTGTATTCCTAAAGGTGGTCCAAATTTGTAAATTGGTGTGGAGAGAGGACCATTGATCCTTTAAAGGCTTGTTTGTCTGATGTGCTGAGTTTCTCTCTTTCCTTGGCCCAGCAGGTTTGTGCTGTTGCTACAGTTAAAGGTTATTTGTCGGCCTTGTTGGCTTTTATTTGTTTGCCTGACCAGCCGTCTTTGTTCAAATCTCCAGTAGTTATGAGGTTCATCAAGGGCCTTACAAATAAGTTTCCTCCCACTCCTTCATTATGCCTCAGTGGGATTTAAATCTTGTTCTTACTTTTCTAATGGGTTCTCCATTTGAGCCTCTTCATAGTTGAGGCTTCTCTTTTAATTTGTATTTTATTTTAAGAGTTTTCTATAGCGCTAGCCAGACCTGAAGGTATCGGAGCACTTTAAAACATTGTCATACGGACGGTTAAACATTAACCGCTTCGACGCGCATGACGGAACGGTTCCGTCATGCACGTCGGTTGGGCTGTGCTTATGACGGAACCGTTCCGTCATGGCCCCGCCCGCGCACGGAATCTTCAGCGTGGCGCGGAAATCCGCGCCGCGCTGAAGAGGTTAACACTCTAAAATGTACAGAGATTTATGAAGCATCAAACAATATTATCGCATAAAACAAAATTACATTTGTAGGATATTGTATCACATTGGCATGTACATTGACACATGTTGCTTCATGTACTGTCATTATAGATGGCACAGTGAGTCTTGACGGGATGAGACTGGGGGAGGGAGGAGGAGGTGGTCATGATGCGAGTGAGGTAGATGTCTTGGTGTCACAGGTGACTATGTGCTACTGTGGGTAAGCTTCAGTGGTTTGGCTAAGGCTATCCATTTACGAGGGATCGGTTGATGATGAGGTCTTTGAGCTGTCTTTTGAATTCTAGGTAAGAGGGGTTGGTTCTGATATGGACTGGTATGGCGTTCCATATTTTGGGTGCATTTCCTATGAAGGATCGAGATGCGGTTTTTTGTTTGCGGGTTTTCAGAGGGATGAGGAGTAGAGTGTTGGTACTCCTTAGGCTTCTTGTCTGTCCGGCTTTCTTGAGTTTGGATGCCAGGTAGTGGGGTTTCCCTGTGTGTAGCGCTTTGTGGGTGAGGCAGGCAGTTCTGAAGTTGGCACGCATTTCGATTGGGAGCCATTTTAGCTCTTTGAGTGCAGGCGAAATGTGTTCATATTTCTTTATTCCAGTGACCATTCTGGCTGCTGCATTTAGAGTTGATCTGAGGGGAGCTAGGTGTGATTTTGCTGCTCCAATGAAGGTTGCATTTCTGTAGTCCAGTCTAGACAACACCAGGGATTGAGTGGTTTGTTTGAGGTCGTTCTGAGGGATGAAAGGTTTTATTTTGTTAAGTAGTTTAAGGTTGATGAAGGCGCTCTTTGCAGTGTTCTTGATGTGTTTGCTCATGTCTAATTTAGGATTCAGGGTGATTCCCAGTGATTTTAGAGTCAGCTAGTGTGGGGTTGTAGTTGAGGGCGTCAATGGCTTTTAGCCATTCTGTGATTTGGGGGTTCATCTCCTTGTTGGAGATGAGGAGGATTTCCGTTTTGTCTTGGTTTAGTTTAAAGTGGTTGCGTGATAGCCATTG
This sequence comes from Triturus cristatus, assembly GCF_964204655.1. Taxonomy (NCBI): domain Eukaryota; kingdom Metazoa; phylum Chordata; class Amphibia; order Caudata; family Salamandridae; genus Triturus; species Triturus cristatus. The sequence goes on from NC_140579.1 coordinate 240,892,441, forward strand.
TTGGACTTCCCTTAGAGTATCATTCAGTCTCTGAATGTCTTCCATGGAGGAGGTTTCCAGATAGATCTGGGTATCGTCTGCATAGAGGTGGAAGGGAATGTTGTTTCTTTTGAGTATGGTGGCAAGGGGTTTCATATATATGTTGAATAGTTGTGGGGAGAGTACTGATCCTTGGGGGACACCCCTGTTGACGGGTGTTAGGTCTGGTAGGAAGATTTTGATTTTTATTCTTTGGGTGCAGTTCTGTAGGAAGGTAGTGAACCATTTTAGGACCACCTCATCCGTTCCATCCCTTTCTTGCAGTGCCTTGGTGAGTAGTTTGTGGTCAACCGTGTCGAAAGCTGCTGATAGGTCCAGAAGTATGAGTAAGCAGCATTGACCTGTATCTAGAGATTTGTGCATATCATCTATTACATTTAGGATTGCTGTCTCTGTGCTGCAACCTTTTCTGAAGCCCGATTGGTGGGGGTTTAGAAGGTTGATGTTGTCTAGGTGTTGGGTGAGCTGGGGGAGAACACATTTTTCCAGTATTTTCGCTAGTTGAGGGAGGCTGGAAACCAGTCTGAAGTTATTCAGGTCATTTGAAACTGACACCCTCTGAGGCGGAAGCCGGAGGTTTGACGCTCTTTTTAAAAACACTTACTTGTTATTGTTTTCTGTTTTAAATGACCTAAACTTGATCAAAAAGGACAGGCTACCACTCCACTTACAGCGGACATAGCGCTGTCAGGTGCCAGAGTCGGAGTACGAACGCCTCACCCTCGCGACACGAGGCCACGCCCCCAGCCAGGCCACGCCCACTTTTCCCGCCTATAAGACTGCGCAGACCAATAGCGCGTCTTATTGAAACTGACACCCTCTGAGGCGGAAGCCGGAGGTTTGACGCTCTTTTTAAAAACACTTACTTGTTATTGTTTTCTGTTTTAAACGACCTGAACTTGATCAAAAAGGACAGGCTACCACTCCACTTACAGCGGACATAGCGCTGTCAGGTGCCAGAGTCGGAGTACGAACGCCTCACCCTCGCGACACGAGGCCACGCCCCCAGCCAGGCCACGCCCACTTTTCCCGCCTATAAGACTGCGCAGACCAATAGCGCGTCTTATTGAAACTGACACCCTCTGAGGCGGAAGCCGGAGGTTTGACGCTCTTTTTAAAAACACTTACTTGTTATTGTTTTCTGTTTTAAACGACCTGAACTTGATCAAAAAGGACAGGCTACCACTCCACTTACAGCGGACATAGCGCTGTCAGGTGCCATAGTCGGAGTACGAACGCCTCACCCTCGCGACACGAGGCCACGCCCCCAGCCAGGCCACGCCCACTTTTCCAGCCTATAAGACTGCGCAGACCAATAGCGCGTCTTATTGAAACTGACACCCTGTGAGGCGGAAGCCGGAGGTTTGACGCTCTTTTTAAAAACACTTACTTGTTATTGTTTTCTGTTTTAAACGACCTGAACTTGATCAAAAAGGACAGGCTACCACTCCACTTACAGCGGACATAGCGCTGTCAGGTGCCAGAGTCGGAGTACGAACGCCTCACCCTCGCGACACGAGGCCACGCCCCCAGCCAGGCCACGCCCTTAACCTTTCTCCCTAAATGTGCCTCCAGCACAAGCGCAGCGGACGAGCGCAGCGGGAGCGCCGTTTGCGCGCCGAAGGCGCGCTTAAGGCAAGCCCGTCTGCGCCCGTCCGCGATCGCACGCGGTCTAGGGCTATACCCCATGTCCCTCGTGTGAACCATACACGGTGGAGTAAGTTAGAACTGCTAGCGCTTTGCCCTAGCACTACTGAGCTGTGCAATCACAAACTAAAAGCAGAGGACAACATAGGTTGCGAACATTGTCACTTCTCCTATGATCCTGGTAGGAGTATGGCCACTACGGACAACACCCTAGAATGCGGACTGATTAATGTCCGCTCTTTACGCAAACACAAGCTAGATCTATACGATCTACTTACTGAAACACAATGGGACCTGACATTTCTAACCGAAACTTGGCTGGATGAGGAATCCACGCCTGACGCCCTAGAGGCACTCCCAGAGGGATATACAATATACAGACAAGACAGACCCATAGGCAGAGGAGGGGGCATTGCAATAGTTGCACAGGAAAGTCTACGCTGCCAACTTAATCATGTGCCTATCTTGGACAGTGAGGCAGGGAGCTTCACAATAAAAGTGAATAACAACCACACACTGGAAGGAATGTTAATTTACAGACCCCCCGGCCCCTCAACTAGGTTCGAGGAGAGTCTAGCTGAATGCATTATAGAGACCTCGATATGCAAAAATAAATTCATGGTACTTGGTGACCTTAACCTCCATTTCAACAACCCATCTGACAACACCAGTAAAAACCTCTGCCAAGTATTAGAAGCTTTACAACTAAATCAAATTGTAAGCGGGCCCACCCACCAGTTAGGGAACTTACTAGATCCCATATTTGTTAACTGGGGGGAAGTAGAAGCGAAGACTCCCATCCCTATCCCCTGGTCGGATCATCACCTGGTACCTTTTACCATTCAAATTCCTGAAGGTAGAGCCCGACAACCCACAGCATTATACCACCTAAGGCGAAAATGGGCCTCCTTCTCCCAGTCTAAGTTCTGCGAGGAACTAACAAAAGGAGGCGACCCAGGGGGAGATGATACAGACACAGCTAACTCCAACCTCTGCAAACGCATCAACGATGCACTAGATCTCACAGCCCCGCTATCCGAAACTAATCCCAGTGACCGTGCTCAAAAAACCGCACCCTGGTTTACTACTGAACTGCGGAATGCTAAAACCTTATTGAAGAGAGCTGAAAGGCAATGGCGTCGGGCTTTCTCCAAAGATACTAGAGAGGTCTACCTGTCAGAGAGGCGAGTCTACCATGGACTGATTAGAAAGGCGAAAACTACACACTATGAGACTAAGATCAACGAAGCAGGTAACTCGACGAAGGAGTTATTTCTACTTTACAAAACTCTCTCTAGTGGAAAATCCGCCACTGTCCCTGATGACTGTTCGCCTGAATCTTGTGACAGAATCGCAGACTTCTTTGCTGAGAAAATATCTAAAATTTACTCGGCTTTCCCAACTCAACCCACGAATGGGATAGAGTTTGTAGAAAACTCTAGGGATAGGGGAAACTCACCCACCCTTACCAACTTTGTTACCCCACCCACAGAAACTCTCCTAAAAATTTGCAGATCTGTAAAGTCAGGTTCCCCACGGGACCCTACCACTCCCAAACGCCTAAAAGACAGCCTGGGGGCCTTGGAGCCCTACATTAGGCATCTACTGGATGTGTCTTTTACGACAAAGACGGTGCCTAAAGAATGGAAAAAAGCGGTGGTCCTTCCTCTCAGGAAAAAACCTTCCATCAGCTTTGATAAATTAGACAATTTGCGGCCCATTTCTCTCTTACCATATCTGGCCAAGGTAGCAGAAAAAACGGTCAATATCCAACTTATGGATTTCATAGACAAAGCTGCCCTACTGCACGACACCCAATTTGGCTTCCGCCCCCGCCATTCTACGGAATCGGCACTACTGACGGCTGTGGAATCCCTAAGACAGGGGGTGGATGAAGGTCACACTATGGCCCTTATCCTACTGGACCTGAGTGCGGCATTCGACACTGTAGCTCACTCCACCTTGCTACAGTGTCTGAATGATGGAGGTATAACTGGAGCCGCACTCCAATGGATCCAATCCTTCCTGACGGGGAGAAGTTTCCAGGTCCGTCAAGGGGACCACTATTCCCGAGACATAGAATTGGGTCAGGGCGTTCCTTAGGGTTCGTCCCTGAGCCCAACTCTTTTTAATCTCTATGTCTCCCCAGTGGCTCCAATTGTAGTGGGACACGGACTACAAATTGTTACCTATGCCGACGACACACAGTTAGTTGTATCCCTCTCGCGTACACCCGGCCTTGCTATGGACAGTTTCAGGGCTTGCATGCAAGATCTTGCAACCTGGATGTCCACCAATTGCCTGAAATTAAATGGCAACAAGACCGAGGTGCTCGTGGTGGGAGGCAGCCCATCTGTCTGGACGTCGGCATGGTGGCCACCTTGTCTAGGTGAGGCCCCCACACCTCGGAAAGAAGTCAGAAATCTCGGGGTCTGGCTAGATACTGACCTGTCTTTCGGACCACAGATCAACAGGGTGACGGGCATTTGCTTCAGCATTCTAAAAACTCTGCGGAAGGTCCTAATTCTCCTTCCTACGGCCGCCCGCAGAACACTGGTGCACGCCCTTGTCTCCTCACGCCTAGACTTTGGCAACCTACTTTATTTGGGAGCTACCTGTAAAGCGATAAATCGACTTCAGGTGCTACAGAATGCTGCAGCCCGCCTTATCTTAAACCTCCCTAAAAGATCGAACTCCAAGGCCGCCCTCCAGTCACTCCATTGGCTGCCGGTGAGGAGCAGAGTTGAATTTAAGTCCCTCTGCACCTGCCACCGTATCCTCGCTAAGAAGGCGCCAGCACCACTCCAGAACCTCATTACAAGGTATGCACCAACTCGTGCATTGCGCTCCTCGCAAGGAGGCTTGCTTAAGGTCCCTAGGGTGAAAAAGGCCCGTATGGGAGGTAGATCCTTCCGATACCTGGCGGCAAAAAGCTGGAATAATTTACCTCTCAACCTCCGACTGGACCCCTCCGAATCTAGTTTCCGGAGGAAATTAAAAACTTACCTCTTCTCAAAATAGTGGGCTCCTCCCCTACTTCTCTTTCAGAGTGCTTCAGTTCAGCGCGGGGACACGCACTCTGCGTAACCAGGCGCTCTATAAATGCCCCTTAATAATAATTTGTATCGGAGCCCGGATTTTTTAGTAGAGGTGTGACTTGGCCGATTTTGAGGCAATCTGGGATGATCCAGTGTGCATGGAGCTGTTTAATAATTTTGGTCCAATGTGGAGCTAGGGAAAGTTTGAGCTTTTTTGCCAGTTGGGCAGGTATGGGATCCAGGACATGTGCTGAGGGTTTGGAGCTGCAAATCATTTTAATAACCTCTGTTTCTGTGATGGTATTGAAAGATTTCCATACATATGAGGGGTGCTTGTGTATGATATCTTCTGTCCCTGTGAGTGATTTCCAGTCGGGGGGATTGCGGTGAATGTCCAAGGAGAGTTCTATCTTGGTTATTTTGTCATTAAAGAAGTTGGCAAAGTTATCGTACAGGACTTTGGAGTCTGCCACTGGTGTCGGAGAGGGCTTGGAGGTCTGTTGCCTGATGAGATTGAACAGTTCTTTGGGCCTGTTTTTCACGTTGCATTGGAGAAGAAGGAGTTTTTTTCATTCTTTGTGTTTTTTGTATTTTCCGCGTATTGATTTGAGTTTAGTTTGTAGGATTGTGGACGGGTTGTTTTGCCAGAGTCTTTTTGCCGCTTTTTAGTTCTCTTCTTTCGGAGTTTATTTCTGTGTTGAACCATGATCTGGATGGTATGTTTCTGGTTCTTTTTAGTTTCAGGGGGGCTATTTGGTCCATAATGGAAGTCATAGTGTTGTTGTAGTGGGAGATGAGTTCATTTGTAGAGAGCTCCTTATTGTGTATGGGGAAGAGGGAGCTTATCCTTTCTTCTAGGTCTGCAAGCGAAATCTGCCTTAGATTTCTTGGCCAGCGAGGGGGGCCTGCGTATTTGGTTGGCGGTGGATCGTTTGGCTGATGTGGAATAGAATGATATGGTGACCAGACCAGTCAACAGGCAGGGTTTGGTCGATGGAGATTGTGTCTGCTTGAGCGATAATGGCATCCAGGATTGAGCCTCTGTTTTGGAATCCCTTTGTGCAGTGTTGGGTGAGGTTGTTATTGATTAGAAGATCATTTAAGGTTTTGATTAGTGATTTGTTTTCCTCATTCCAGTGCAGATTGAGGTCGCCTAGAATTATGTTGTTGGAGTCTCTGAGTGCACACTGAGTTATCAGATCAGAGAGGTGTTCTCTGAATGTGGGGGTGTTACCTGGCGGATGGTAGAGGAGATGACAGAGTAGTGTTTTGTTGTCACTTCACTTAATAGTGGTAGTAAGGCCTTCGAAGGAGTTATACTCAAGGGCGTTGGTTTCTTTCACGGAGATGTTGTTTTTGTGTATGATAGCTATGCCTCCTACTTTCTGGTTTTTCCTGTCTTTGTGGATGATTGTGAAGCCCGGGGGTACAAGCATGTCCATAATTGGGGAGGAGAACTCTTTTAGCCATGTTTCGGTGATGAACGTGACGTCTATGTCGTGGGTGAGGATGGTCTGTGCCAGTTCTGTTGCATGTTTGTTGGACGATCTGCAGTTGATGAACATGCAGTTGGTATTGGATCTCCCATTTTTGAGTTTCTCCTTTAAGGGGGCCCTGGGGATATGGGTGAGGAAGGCTAGGCATCTGGAGGATCTTGGAGGGGAGTGGTCTCTTCCAAAACCAGTGATAACCTGGATCTTGGAGCTAGAGGTGGCAGTGGTGGGTGTGTTGTACGATGTGGCAAGTTCCGTTGCTTTACTCGTGGACATTGTGGCCTTTGTTCTTTTGGGTCTCTGTGTTTGGTTCAAGAGGGGGGTTGTGGTCCAGCCGGGCTGACCACAACCTTTGGGCGGTCTTGTGTGATTAGTGTTGTTGACTGCAGGTGTCGGATGTGGGTGCTGGTTGGGTTTTTGTGGTGTGTTAAGGTTAAGTAAGATTTTGGTGAGGCCTCGTATTATCGTTCCTAGCTGACTTTCTAGTAGGGCAAGTCGTTGGGTCGTCATTGCAGAGGACGGAGTATGGGAGTTCCGGTAGGATCGGTGGGACATAGTGGCTGTAGTTTTTGTGTGTCTTTGTGTCTGGTTCCAGCCGGAGGTAGTGGTCGAGCTAAGGTGTTGAGTTTTGGTAGGTCTTGCGTGGTTGGTAGTGGTAGCTGTGGGTGTCATGTCTGAGTGTTGGCTGGGTCCTTGGTGTTGGCTTTTGGTGTTGTCCATGTGAGCCTTAGTGGTTGTTTGAGCATGTGGGGTTTGGGAGGCCATGGCTTGGTTTAAGCTGCCATCTCTTGTGTGTCTGTGGAGGGGGAGATTCTGGAGTCATGGTCTTCGGACTGGATGCAGAGCCTTATCAGTGTCGGGGCTCTGATTGATCGTGGGGGGTGGTGAGTTGAGCGTTGTCGGGGAGAGGTAGGTAAGTGGGGGGTATGGTGTCTGAAGGGGGGAGGTTGACTCTCATATTGGGGGTCTTGTGGTTGTTTTGTACGAGCTCTTGTAGGGTCGAGCTGTCCAGGGATAAGGCGCTAGCTGGGCGGGAGCTGTGTAAGTGCGCAGGGGTGTTGCGGGGCAGAGGAAAGAGAGAGTCGAAGGCTTCTAGGTTGTCATTGTTGGCTTTACGAAACACGGGGAAGAGAGTGTCAAAAGCTTCTAGGTTGTCATCATTGGCTTGGATCATGACTGGGCCGTTGGTGTAGATGATCTCAGAGGTGTTACCACTGCGTATTGGGCAGTTAGGGAGTGTGGTCGTTAATTTGCAACTGAAGGGAGTGTTAGTAGTTTTAGATATGTGTGAATGACTTTTGAGGATGGTGTTCCATTTATCAGGTTTAAGGGTATGGAAAATGAGATCCATTTTTAACTGGCATTTGGAGGAGCAGTGTTAAATGTCCGCGAATAGGGTTTCAGGGTGTTGTCTAATCAGTCTGTGTTTGAGGTTTCTTTTAGCTTTTGGTGTGAAGTTGGGTGGGAGAGTGATGGAGAAGGAGTTCGGTCCGTGTTAAAACGGTTTTCTTGATCGCTATTACCTCTGCCAGGAGGGTAAATGAGGTTCAGGCTCTTAGTTCTAAGCTTCCATTTTTGACCATTCATGCAGATAAGTTGGTTCTTAGGACAAGGGCTGCTTTCCTTCCTAAGGTGGTTACTCCTTTCCATTTGGGACAGTCCATTACCTTACCTACCTTTTATCCCCCCTCACCCTTCCAAGGAGGAGGAGAGACTTAATCACTTGGACCCAAAGAGGGCGGTCAGTATTTATCTGGACAGGACCAGGGAATTAAGACTGGATGATCAGCTCTTCGTAGGCTACATTGGTCGGATGAAAGGAAGAGCTGTACACAAGCAAACTCTTTCCAGATGGATCATCTTGTGTATCAAGATCTGCTACGCTCTGGCCAAGAAGGACCTGCCTGTAGGTATCAGAGCTCATTCTACCAGAGCTAAGTCATCTTCTTCTGCTTTGGCTAGAGGTGTTCCTGTTGTTGATATTTGTAAGGCAGCAACTTGAGCCTTCCTCCATATCTTTGCGAAGCATTATTGCTTCGATTCGGAGGATAGGAGGGACGGCCATTTTGCACGTTCTGTTCTGCAAGATTTTTTGGTCTAATCAGGAGGACACCCTCCTCCAGGAGAGGTACGGCTTGGGTATTCTATTCAAAAGGTGAGGAATCCACAGGCAGATTTATCCATCAGAAGAACAAGTTACTTTTGATAACGCTTTTTCTGGCAGATACAGTATCTGCCTGTGGATTCCTCACTGACCCACCTGCCTCCCCGTTGTCCACCTGTTTCTACCAAAAATGCTATAACTGTTTGACATGAATGTTTTAAATATGTCATTTTCATGCTTACGGCCCTTTTTCCATGCTTTTATTGGTTATGCTTAGTGTACTTGCATTTGTATATATATTATGTATACTATGTATACTTGAGAAAATGTTGTCGGCCCGCCCGTTTGCCTCGAGGGCATGGAAAAAATGGGTGGAACTGACGTCAGCATGCCGACAAGTCTACTTTTGGCTCCGATGATGTCATACGGAGTCGCAAGCGGAGCCGTGCTAATATGACGTCCTTGTCGACATGGGAGAGCTAGGATAAGAATTTCCGCGGACGCAGGGGATATTCAAAAGGTGAGAAATCCACAAGCAGATACTGTATCCACCAGAAAAAGCGTTACCGATGGTAAGTAACTTGTTCATCTAGTTCCTTAGATATTGTATTCTCACATTTAAAATTCCTTCTGATTCCCCTCCTTCACAAGATGTGTTATGATTAGTTCAGATTTTGCATTGTTGTGGTCTTTTCCCCCCCATCCTTCATAGTATTGTCCTGCCATAGAATGTTGCTGGAAATTTACTAAACTGGTCAGTTGATATGGCTAAGGATGCTGGCATAGGAAAGCTTCTGTTTTAGTATTGGGTTCTGGTGTTGGATAAATAAAGAACGCCCTCATCCCACCAACCTCCTGTAATGTGGTTATATTTCATGCCTCTATTTTTTTTTAACCCTTTTGTTTATATCAACCAACCTGTCCTATTTACAATTGAAACAGACTACATTCTCACACCTTCCCTCCTCCTTCCTACCCTCTAAGCTGGATATAATAATATTAGGATGGACACAAAGTTAGGAAGGATTACAGGGTTCCCGGAATTCTGATGAATGCACCTGACAATGAGGGTACCACAAGGACAAAAACAAGTCGCTGTACAGGGTAGAGATGCAATGACTGGAAGGGTCCCAGCAGCCTGTAGTCTTCTTTTTAACTTATCTTCTGTAGGCATCAAATAATTTCATGATCTACCACTACACCATTGTATTTCCTAGGAGATCTCCTAAAACGTACACATATTTTTACCTCGGATTTCATCCGTACTATCCACCAACTACTCTGCCATACCCAAAAACAGTCAGAAGAGCTCATTGATAGCCAACCCTGCAGCATTTGTTGCTGCTGGGGAGCCAACCTCTGTATTAAAGCATTCTACTGATTGTGGGTGTGAGCATTTTGTGTCGTAAACAATCTATAGATACTAGTACAGAAATGGTACTAAAATGGTATCCAAAGTCCCTTCTTTACTTCAGAACCTTCAAAACTAAAAGTACGGTTACAGTACTTTTTAGTATCAGGCAGGGTGTACTGAAAACCCCATACCATCTTTCACCCCCCCCCCCCCTTGTTAATCACATTATTGCATCACTTTCCAGAGCGTTTGCCAGTAATGAGAGATTTGAAATGGGTCAAAGGGTTCAATTCAATGTATTAATTATGGTTTCATAATGACTCTGGGATTAATTATGAGAGATGACATCAGGGTGATTAGTTTACACATCCTAATTTTCAAAGTATTTTAATCTTGGATTTTTGGGGGGGAGTTTCCAATGTAGTTCCCATTTATAAAGGGTGATGGAGCCGAGTCAAGCCGAAGATGGCAATGGACGGGTGATCCTGAGGTCTGTACCCCCCACGGGCGAACTGGCACCAGCCTGGCCCAATCCTGTCCACCTCAGCCTGTGGGCCGGTGGGTCCTAGATGCCTGGCAGATGTGGCAAAATGGCGGTTAATGGCCTGCGACAACAGTAGAAACTTGTGCACCTGACGGTTGAGTCGAGCTGGGGCGTGGTACCTAGGCTACTGGGAAATCAGAGGCCAGTTTGCACTTCTGTTAATACGTGTCAGAAGTAGGGTTGTCTTCCCCCAAAAGTTTTGCCTATTCCTCACCTATTTTTCGGAATTCTTTTTTGTTGGCCCTAGGACGCACTGAACTTTGCCACTGCTAAACAGTGCTAAAGTGCTTGTGCTCACTCCCTAAAACATGGTGAAATTGGTGTACACCAAATTAGCATATTTAATTTACTTATAAGTCCCTAGTAAAGTGGTACACCATATGCCCATGGCTTGTAAATGAAATGGTACTGGTGGGCCTGCAGCACTTAATGTGCCACCCGCTTAAGTAGCCTCTTAAAAAATGTCTCAGGCCTGCCATTTGCAGCCTGTCTGCTGTTTTAAACTGTCAGTTTGACTTGGCAAATAAACCGCTTGCCAGGTCTAAAACTCCCCTTTTTACTACATATAAGTCAACCTAAGGTAGTCTCTAAACAGCTCATAGGGCAGGGTGCATTGTATTTAAATAGTTGGCCATGTATATTTAAGTTTTACATGAGCTGGTAGTTAAAAACTCCTAAATTTGTTTTTCACTACTGTGAGGTCTACCTTTCACATAGGATCACGTTGGATTACCTTATTACATTTAATAGGTGATAACCTTTGTTTGGGCATAGGTAGAAATGTAATGTGTGGTATCTAGGGAATTGCAATTTAAAATTCCCTTTAATGGTAAAGTTGGATTTTAAGTCACAAATCTGAAAATGCCACTTTTTATAATGTTGGCATTTTCTTTTCATAACCATTTGGTCGGTGCCGCCTGTTCCCTGGGTCCCATGACTAGGTGTAGGTGCCAGTTGGCCTTTGTGTATTCCTCCCAGAAAGCCACACAAAAGAGGGACTGGTTGTTAGCAGGATGGGCCCTCCAAAGCAGGATGGAGGGGGCGGAGCTATACACAGCCCTAATTGCACTTCAAGGACGCTGCCTCAGCTTACACATAAAGGACTTCACACTAGCCTACTATAACTGTGGACAGACTGGAAGCAGGGCAGAGAGGCAGGACATTCCAAAGACTTATTTGGAGGGAAAACTCCAGAAGTTTCTTCCAATCAAAAGCTGGCACCAGGTATAAAAATAGGACTCTCAGACCCTCTCTTCAGTCCACTACTGGACCTCGGGAAAGTCTCTGAGGACTACCCTGCTTCCTGTGGTCTGCTATGCACTTCAGTGGACTGCCTCGATGCTTGAAGCCTGCCCTGTGCTCTCAAATGACTTCGCTCCTGCTTGAGGCCTGCTTTTCTGCTTGAACCAAGGACTTCCAAAGTGACTCCAAGGGTTAGTTGGCTGGCCTCCTGATCAGAATCTCAGGGACAGAAAGGGCTCCAACCATATTGAAACAGCACCTGGAGCCAGCCTGAGTAAGTCCTGACCTTCCAAGTGGCGTCCTTCCAGTCTTAGGCCCTTAAAAGTGGTTTTAAAGGTACCTAGTTAGTCTAAATCCAAAACGTGGTACTTAGAACATTTTTTGCTAAAAAGTGCTCGAGATACAAGTGGAGGCTGTGACCTACCTGCTCAACGAGCCACCCAAGGCGCATCTCAGGTCTGCCGGCCTTCGCGACAGCTCCTGCTAAGTTTTTCTCTGTATTAAAAACCACAGGAGAAACACGTAGTCCCAGTAGAGACCTGAGTAGATATAATATTATGCAACAATGTCTTAACAGGAATCAATGAGGGGAATATGTTTTTTATGAGTAAATTAATTACAATAGAAAAAATAAAAAGTAGTCCCAATATCAAGGTTGAATGCAATTATATTGTCAGCAAAGATATACAAATTAGACTTCAGAAATTATAATGCAGTATCACCCATGCTTTAAATTCGGGTACTTAGTGCAGATGTGAACACTTTGTGCTCGTGAAGAAATATTTAAACGGCACAAGTGAAAAAATGAATACTACTACAGTGTGTTGGAGAAGAATTCAAAGAGAACTTATTCATGAGAAAATTCATAGAATCATGTCATAATTCATAGACCAAATTTTGCTGGTACAAGTCAATGGCCTTTTGACCTTCATGACTGGAGGTCATCATCAGGACAAAATAACACAACGTAGGATGATTACTGCCTAATGGGTGAAATGAAAAATTATATAAAAGCTAAAGTACTGGGTGAGGCAGGCACAAAGAATAGTTCAGGGACTAGTAAAAACGTACTTGGAAGGTTTTGTAAGCACCTGTAGGAAGACAAAAAGAATGGCTAGAAATATCCACTGCTTCCAAATACAGGACCGTTCTCCTTAACCAGGCATGCAGGTGGGGTAGGTTACTCACATTGGGGGATTGTGTCAGTGTATAGCTCACCGGCTAGCGTCCACAGAGATAAGACTATCTTTAATGGGACAATTCCACAGGAATACGAGCCACGAGATTGGCTCTGAGATGGGCTTCCCCCGTAGGGATGCACGTGTGTAGGTAAGTAGGTACCCAAGGTACAAGGAATGAATCTAAAATGTTAAGAAATATGTTATTAGTGTTCTAGCGCTGTTATTAAAATGTCAGAGTGGAGGGAGTATCAAAGGGAACATACTAATCCTTTTGGGGAAAACTGGACCTCGGGCCACAGAGCTCAGCAAAGTGTAAGTTTGGGCAGGGCCGTAACTCAATTACCAAAGACAAGACTCTGGGAGTGGGTGAAGAGGAAATCCGTTCCGGTTTACGACAGCGGGAGAAACGAGCGCAGGGCTACTGTTATCAACAAAACCAAAGGGGTGGGGAGTAAAGAGGCAGCGCTCCAAGAGCATAAGAGGTGGATACGTCCTCCTCTAGTCAATATATGTTCCACGGAACCGCGGTGAGGTAGTATCCAGGCGAGGTAGCAACCTTGATGACTGTCTGATTACCGGTGCTCCTTCCCTCCCGTTCTACAGGCTCATGGGGCACTAGATGGGCTAATTAAAAACCCCTACCAGCAACATCACTATTGCAGTACAGTATACTGTGCATGTAGATTGTAATATGCACCACATAGTGATTACCTTATAAAGAAATCACTTTGTATCTTTAGTATTTAGAGTGTAGAAGGGATCTCACTAGGTCCTGATGAGAAGCCAGGGGAGGGCTTTGAAACAAGTACGGTCCATCAAAGCATAGTACCTCCGTCTCTTTCCCCACTTCTAATAATACCAGCTTACAGGAACATTGACGTTTATTTTTCCGCTGAGCCAGGTATTTTTTAATTATTCATCACTTTCACTCACTTCTGACCCTTCCACTCACACTTCTATATCACACATAGTATTATAATCAGTGCTCCCGCATAGTCGTAGGTCGTAGCACGCCCCGTCCCGCAGCGGGGCGGGAAGACTCCGATGATAGGCATGCCACCAAGGGTCCTTTTGGTGGGTGAGGGGTATTTTAACAAAGCTGTGTGCTTTCCCTGAACGTAGGAGACACAAATTCTGGAGGGACACTTTTTCCCATTTTGTTTTTCCATGTTTATAAGGGTGGATCCCTTTGTTTAGCATATACTGTTATCAACTTCATGTATACCGAGTTGAAATGCTGTTGTGGTCCATGAAGCAAAATCACGCGGCCATCGTAGGCCAGCAGAGCGCCATACATTACCGGTTAGGTCGAGACAGGGAGACAAATTAACGTCTGCACAAGTGCATCCAATGTGAGACACTGTCTGAAGGAGGTGCATCGGTCTGAAGCATCAAACCTGACCAAATCACGTATAAAGCATTAATGTGAGAGGTATTGGATTGCTTAATGGGGCCGGAAAGCAGTTACAGGTGACAATCCTAATGTGGCGATGTAGCCATGCGTAATATAATTGCATTCAATCTTGATATTGGGACTACTTGTTTTCTATTGGAATTAATTTACTCATACAAAACATATCCCCTCATTGATTCCCATTGAGACACTGTAACATGATATTAGTTCTTCTCTGCAGCAGCAAATCCTGTTCAGCAGCTCCTCACAGAAGGGGTATCCGGCCTTGTAGAGCCCTCATCACCGCAGCCTGCAGCTTCGTCCCAATGGAGATTTTTGACTTCCAAAAAAGAGACTGGTCTATTATGATGTAGGGCAGATCGCCACCGCCCGCATGGTGGGGGCGATCCGCCCTACATCATACCCCGCCCGCCTCCCATTTCCCCCCGCCATATTATGATGGTGGGGTGGACCGCGGCGGAGTGAAAGACCGTCTGCCACTTTTCCGCCCGGTCGACGGGTCGACTGGGCGGAAAAGGGTTGCATATGGTGGCGGTGTCTGCTAGACACCGCCAGCCATATTAGGATGCCAGCGGAAAGCGTTGCCGCCACGGAAAGGCATGCAGAGTCCTGAGTTGGGGGCCCGTTGCAGGCCCCCTGGAAGTTGGAGGGGTGGGGGGGCACATGGGGGGTACCTATGGTACCCCCCTGCATTTGAATGGATGACGTGGCAGGCACCACGCAGTGCCTGCCACGTTGTGCATGCAAATACACACAGTGCAGCCACAGCATTGTGGCGGGCTGTGCTCTGAGCACCGCCCACCACAATGCTGGGGATAGAGGATGCCACTGCCGCGGTGGCATCCTAATTGCTGGTGCGGGACAGCCGCACCACTGGCGGCCAGTCCCAGCACAGCTAGGGTGGCGGGCGGACTATAGTCTGCCCGCCATCCTAATAGGCCCCTAAGTTTGAACGTAGAAATGTTCCCCGTGACTTTGGCAAGTGGCTCCCCGATGCCACGCCTCCTTCTTGGACACCGCTGACTGGCTTGCCGCGCTGAACTTTACATTCTCAGACACTTTTCTTGAAAAAGTCTTCTATGTCCAAAGGTTAGCGGAGACCGGGCCCAATCCACTTCATGAATCTGAACCACGCTGCATCGCAGCTGGCCATAACTTTCGACTTTGCCTTGGTCTTGTGTGACTAGATGTCCGCAGTTCGCACTTTGATGTTTTAGGCTTTATTTTACACTTTAAAAATTCATAACTCCGGTTCTTATTGGATTTTTTATCATTCTGGTATCAAATAATTTATTTGAATGTACTCAATTTATCTAAATTAGTGTGGGATTTTTCTTGTGTTGTGTTTTCCCTTTATTACTGTTTAAGTGCTGCATAATTACTTTACACATTGCCTCTAAGTTAAGCCTGACTACTTTTGTGCCAAGCTACCAGAGGGTTAAGCACAGGTTAATTTAATGATTGTTGTTGTTCATCCTGACAAGGATTGCGGTTGTTGCATGAGAAGAGCTCACAACCCCTGCAACAAACAACCCAGTTTCTCACAGCTCCAAACTTGTAGAGAAACAGGACCATTCCTGGAATAGGAACACAGTGGTGGGGTGCAGCAGACTCGGTGAAGATTCGGCTTTAGGTTTTACTCCTTGGCCTTGCCCGGTGGTGTGGTAATTTGGAACCTGTATTGCCTCCATTGAAGAAGTGCCCATGAAACCCCTGAACATGTACCGCTAGGTAAGACTGGGCACCAGTGTGCAGTTGGTGCATGAGGGAGGGGACTGCAGCCCTAAAAGCAGCAGATGGAGACAATGAGACCTGACAGATGGGGCAGAGAAAATTGAGAAGATGAATACTGTTCTTGATCCCAGAAGGTAGACATCAGTGATTTAATAGTAACAGTGGCCTAGATTCCACATTTGGAGGTGGGTTAAAGCCTAACTACTCCATTCAGACAGAGGATTGAGGGTCGCCCAGGGAGCAAATAATGGGCCGTATAAACAGGAACCCCTGCAGGGCCATTGTGGGCAAGCCTGCATAGGTGGCTCAAGCTGCCTACTCCAGATACGGGCCATGGCGGGGGATATGAGGGCACTAACTACCTGCTGAGGAGTGCCAGTATAATCTCAGCAGATCCTGAGCAGGACGGGGTTGAGGTCTCCCATAAAGAATACCCACTGGACACAGTTGTTGGGAGCACTGGAGGTGCAGTTGAACCCGGGTGTCCAAGCCAAGATAATCAGTAAGAGTTTCATTACTGAATTCTACAAGGATATCTAGGTGTAAATTGGTGCTGTACACTTGGAAATTGAAACAAAGCTTAAATCAAGTAAATAGAGACATCGTTGATCTAAGGAACAGAGCAAATTTATTGGACAAGACGAAGTATGAGAGAACTTTGGACAGGAGCAATACATGGCCTGCTTCTCCCTAAAGGAGAAGAATGTGATATTGCAAGAGTCAAGAGGACTTAGAAAATAGCTCAAGGAAGAACAATGTGCATATTAGGGGAGTACCAAAAACAGCAGAAGGCAAAGACAGTTTATACATGTTTAAACCCATCCTAAAGAGTTCAGAGTTCTTCCTTTGTTCATTGATATAGTTCATAAATTAGCTTCTAGGCAAACCACAAGATCCATGGTGCTAGACATCTTGGCTTGTGTCCACATATCCAAAGACAAATAATTAATTAGTTAATGTGTCCATGTCAGTAAATTATTTGCCAATAACGAATATGGCTGTACAAATATTTCAAGATCCATCTATCCTCAAACTCCCCAAAAAATTTAACTTACACATGATGACCTCTTTTCTCATGGAAAGACAGACTGTGGTTCATGAAATCATTTACTCAATCTTGTGAAATCATGGGCCTTGAAATGGAAAGAGAGAAGCAATTAGGCCCGAGTCCTGCTGGGGGCTCCCCACTCAGGTGTCTCGAGTGGCAGACAGTGAGACATGTACAACATCTAAGGCCACCAAAAGAAGAAGAAGACAACCAGATGGGCAGCCGGGAGGTCTTTGAAGAGCTACAGAAAGCAGCAATTGGCTGTGGTGGAAGCACTAAAGGATTCAACAGCAGAGAGGTTTTAAGGCATGGGCAAAGTGGGTAATTGCCAAGGGGTCCCCCACCTTTCACGGGCCCGTGGAAAAATGAAATTTTTCTCTTGCTCAGTTTTGTCTGTTTCTGCATCTCAATCCTTTACATATTAGTCAATATTGTTTGGCATGACAGGCTGGGATTAGCAGAAAATTGGTAATACAAGTCCATCTTGTTCCAAACCGGCATCACCAAATTATTTCTTGCCTGGGGCCCCTAAAATCCTAATGATTACACTGTTAGACTGAAGAGAATTGAACAAGCTCTGGGTAATAAAACATGACCTGAACTAATATTTCAGTATCTGGGTGGGGGTAACATAGGCCTGCTTTTGCATCTGGTTCGATTAGGACAAACGTATTCTGTATTTGTAATGCTGAATTTAGACTCCACCATGACGGGCCACGTGGTGAGAGCCACAAGACGCCTCTAGGGCATTGCCTTTTTTATATTACCTAACACCATAGGATTGTTGTTCCACACTTCAGGGTACTTCTCATTTGGTTCACTAAAACAATGGTATATGAAAACCTGGGGCAACATGTTCTTAGAGATAGAGGAAACCAAAGGGCAAAATGTGAATTTAATTTTGGGAGGGAAGTACAGGAGATGGAATGTTTAGTTTAGGGGGTGGGAGGCAGGAAGAGATGATGAAAAGGAAGAGTATAAGAAATTGAGTTGTTGGTTGAAGTGGGGGAGGTTGAACACCCTACTCAAGCAACAACCACAATTCCTGTCAGGGTGAGGCACAAAAGTCACTAAATTAACCTGTACTTTACCCTGTGGTACCTTGGCACAAAAACAGTCAGGCTTAACTTAGAGGCAATGTGTAAAGAATGTATGCAGCACACAAACAGTAATAGTGAAAACACATCACATGAAAAATCCCAAACCAATTTACATTTGAATGATTACAGTGACACCAAAACTAAGTAAATCTATCAGTAGAACTGGAGTAATGATTTTAAAACGTTTTCAAGTAAGTAGCACATAAAAGATTAAAGCTCCAGTATGGACATGAGGTGGATTGTACCCGGCCTCTGCTTACCTTTATACTTAGAAGAACATTTTGAAGAAAAGTTCCTGAGAAGGTTCAGCTGGGCAAGGCAGCAGACAGTGTCCGAGGAGGAGGCGCCATTGGGGTGCTGCTGGATTGCATCTGTTGGAACTGGATGTTTTTGCAGTGTTATCCCAGACTTTTTGCCTTCCTCGTGTATTTTTTCTGACCTGTTTTTTTTGGTTTTATGACTCTGGGCACTTTGCCACTGCTGATCAGTGCTAATGTGCATGTGCTCTCTCTTGTAAACTTGGTAAGATTAGTCTACACATGTTTGGCATATTTGATTTACTTGTATGTCCTTTGTACAGTGGTATCCTATATGCCCAGGGCCTGTAAATGAAACGCTACTAGTGGGCTTGCAGCGCAGCTTGCGCCACCCACAGAAGTAGCCTTTCAAACCTGTCTCAGGCCTCTGCAGGGCCTGTGTGCGTAGTTTACTGCCACAGGGACGCCGCATTTAAAATGTTTGCTAAGTCTGAACCTCCCCCTTTACTACATATAGGTCTCCCCTAAGGTCAGCCCTAGGTAGACCTATAGGCAGGGGGCTGTGTACCTAAAAGGTAGGGAAGCGGAGATAATCGCACTCTGTTTTAAAAAAAGTAATTCAGTAAATCCTTACCGGGTGCGGTGGCTCTCACCTTCTGATCCATGGGCGTGAAAATATTAAAGAAATAGCGTCATTCTCAATTGGAGAAACGTCCCCACCGATCACTTCAAAGCCTATTGTAGTTTCCTTAAAAAAATACAAATTAAGTTATACGTGTATCAAATCTTCTGGTTTATTATCATAGGATCTCACCAGAACATATAGGTGCCGATTCCGATCCTGTAAAACCCGGGTACGAACCGTCGTACGGAGCGTTTTCTCCGTCCGACTCGTACCCGGGAAAACCACCTTACAAACACGCAAGTACGATTCGTACAGAAATGCCATTTCCGTACGATTCGTACAAAGCACCGACCGGCTCAAATATACCCACAATTCCGATCCGGGACACCGCGTACGTGACGGGAAATTGAGGACGACGCGAGGAAGGAGCACCTGTACACGACGGACAGCCATGGACCCCATCCTACGTGCCATCCCGGCCCTCATAGCCTACGACCTGGTGCACAGGAACCGACGCAGACGCCGCAGAAGGTCAGAACAACACCCAGGGGCAAAGGCGGGGGGCAGGGGCAGGAAACATAACCCCCACCCAAGGCAAAATGTATACATGCCCTGTACATACCGTACCTCGAGGGACTGGTCACTCCGGGGGGGGGGGGGGGGGTGTCCACCAAGGCCTGCGTCCCGCCACAACGGAAGTGGACGTGGACGCGTCCCGTCACCACAACAATTGTGGTACGCACCGTACCCATTCCTTAAGAGCGTGGGTACGGGTCGCACCACGCCTACCCCTACATCACCCCAACATTGGGGGTCTGGCCCGTACCCACGTTCTGTAGGCCTGGGTACGGGCCGTTCCCCTACGGCACCCCAACAATGGTGGTACGGCCGATACCCACGCTCTTCAGGCCTGGGTACAGGCCGTACCACCAGTGTTGGGGTGACGTTGGGGTTCGCGTGGTGCGACCCGTACCCACACTCTGAAGGCCTGGGTACGGGCCGTAGCCCTACGTCACCCCAACAATGGTGGTACGGCCCATACCCAGGCCTGAAGAGCGTGGGTACGGGTCGCACCACGCGTACCCCTACGTCACCCCAACAATGGTGGTACGGCCCGTACCCAGGCCTGAAGAGCGTGGGTACGGGACGCACCACGCGTACCCCTACGTCACCCCAACAATGGTGGTACGGCCCGTACCCAGCAGTGCCCAGACATATGAGGGGTGGGTGCCTATCACTCCCAGCAGTGCCCAGACATATGAGGGGTGGGTGCCTATCACTCCCAGCAGTGCCCAGACATATGAGGGGTGGGTGCCTATCACTCCCCGCAGTGCCCAGACATATGAGGGGTGGGTGCAGAGGACCCCCAGCAGTGCCCAGACATATGAGGGGTGGGTGGAGAGGACTCCCAGCAGTGCCCAGACATATGAGGGGTGGGTGCCTATCACTCCCAGCAGTGCCCAGACATATGAGGGGTGTGTGCCTATCACTCCCAGCAGTGCCCAGACATATGAGGGGTGGGTGCAGAGGACCCCCAGCAGTGCCCAGACATATGAGGGGTGGGTGCAGAGGACTCCCAGCAGTGCCCAGACATATGAGGGGTGGGCGCAGAGGACCCCCAGCAGTGCCCAGACATATGAGGGGTGGGTGCAGAGGACCCCCAGCAGTGCCCAGACATATGAGGGGTGGGTGCAGAGGACTCCCAGCAGTGCCCAGACATATGAGGGGTGGGTGCAGAGGACTCCCAGCAGTGCCCAGACATATGAGGGGTGGGTGCCTATCACTCCCAGCAGTGCCCAGACATATGAGGGGTGGGTGCAGAGGACTCCCAGCAGTGCCCAGACATATGAGGGGTGGGTGCAGAGGACTCCCAGCAGTGCCCAGACATATGAGGGGTGGGTGCCTATCACTCCCAGCAGTGCCCAGACATATACGGGGTGGGTGCCTATCACTCCCAGCAGTGCCCAGACATATGCGGGGTGGGTGCAGAGGACTCCCAGCAGTGCCCAGACATATGAGGGGTGGGTGCCTATCACTCCCAGCAGTGCCCAGACATATGAGGGGTGGGTGCCTATCACTCCCAGCAGTGCCCAGACATATGAGGGGTGGATGCACATGACCCCCAGCAGTGCCCAGACATATGAGGGGTGGGTGCAGAGGACTCCCAGCAGTGCCCAGACAAATGAGGGGTGGGTGCAGAGGCCTCCCTGCAGTGGACAGAGACATGGGGGTGTGTACATCATCCTCCCATTAGCAAAACTCCATGGGTGCATGAAGGCATCCACAATGTGCGACTATGTTGATAGTGCCATGACAACACATCACTGACAGCAGTGTCCCACTCCCATGAGGATGGATGTCCTTCCCCCACTGCATGACACACCACATGTGGGTGTGATGACAAATTACACATGCATACCCACCCCTGGCGGTGGCAGCACAATACACACACTGAGATCATGCAGCAAGACTGTATTCTTATGTGAAACCCCACTAAACTAAGAGAGCCTAAGGGAACACACACTGTCACCCACATTCCAGGACTGAAAGGAATGTGCAGGTGCTGGGGCAGCCAACAAGTTGTTGCCTCCCATGGAAGGAAAAGGGTGGAGTACCCACAGATACAATGCCCACAATTGTCAGTCAGGTGCCCAAATACCCTGCAGAACAAGTAACACATGTGTGCTAGGCTGGGAGTAAAACACATGCATAGTGCGGAAAAGGGACCATGTCCACATGAAGCCATGGCAACATACTCCATACACAAGTACAGTGACTACCAAGGATGGCACAGACGATGCAGGCGTAGACATTGCTGGGCAGGCATGGGCAAAGTTGAAGGGATCCCTCTCACAGCAAGGAACTGTAGACACAGGTCAGCACAAAAATTGGGAAACACCCTGCAGGGAAGAAGTCAGGTGCCACAGAGGAAGGAACACACCTTGGGACAATGTCACCATACAGTAAGAGCTTACATGACCAAAGATTATTTGCAGGGACCTTGTGTGCCTATCACTCCCAGCAGTGCCCAGACATATGAGGGGTGGGTGCAGAGGACCCCCAGCAGTGCCCAGACATATGAGGGGTCGGTGCAGAGGACTCCCAGCAGTGCCCAGACATATGAGGGGTGGGTGCAGAGGACTCCCAGCAGTGCCCAGACATATGAGGGGTGGGTGCCTATCACTCCCAGCAGTGCCCAGACATATGAGGGGTGGGTGCCTATCACTCCCAGAAGTGCCCAGACATATGAGGGGTGTGTGCCTATCACGCCCAGCAGTGCCCAGACATATGAGGGGTGGGTGCAGAGGACTCCCAGCAGTGCCCAGACATATGAGGGGTGGGTGCCTATCACTCCCAGCAGTGCCCAGACATATGAGGGGTGGGTGCAGAGGACTCCCAGCAGTGCCCAGACAAATGAGGGGTGGGTGCAGAGGACTCCCAGCAGTGCCCAGACATATGAGGGGTGGGTGCCTATCACTCCCAGCAGTGCCCAGACATATGAGGGGTGGGTGCCTATCACTCCCAGCAGTGCCCAGACATATGAGGGGTGGGTGCCTATCACTCCCAGCAGTGCCCAAACATATGAGGGGTGGGTGCAGATGACTCCCAGCAGTGCCTAGACATATGAGGGGTGGGTGCAGAGGACTCCCAGCAGTGCCCAGACAAATGAGGGGTGGGTGCAGAGGCCTCCCAGCAGTGAACAGAGACATGTGGGTGTGTACATCATCCTCCCATTAGCAAAACTCCATGGGTGCATGAAGGCATCCACAATGTGCGACTATGTTGATAGTGCCATGACAACACATCACTGACAGCAGTGTCCCACTCCCATGAGGATGGATGTCCTTCCCCCGCTGCATGACACACCACATGTGGGTGTGATGACAAATTACACATGCATACCCACCCCTGGCGGTGGCAGCACAATACACACACTGAGATCATGCAGCAAGACTGTATCCTCATGTGAAACCCCACTAAACTAAGAGAGCCTAAGGGAACACACACTGTTACCCACATTCCAGGACTGATAGGAATGTACAGGTGCTGGGGCAGCCAACAAGTTGTTGCCTCCCATGGAAGGAAAAGGGTGGAGTACCCACAGATACAATGCCCACAATTGTCAGTCAGGTGCCCAAATACCCTGCAGAACAAGTAACACCTGTGTGCTAGGCTGGGAGTACACACATGCATAGTGCGGAAAAGGGACCATGTCCACATGAAGCCATGGCAACATACTCCATACACAAGTACAGTGACTACCAAGGATGGCACAGACGATGCAGGCGTAGACATTGCTGAGCAGGCATGGGCAAAGTTGAAGGGATCCCTCACACAGCAAGGAACTGTAGACACAGGTCAGCACAACAATTGGGAAACACCCTGCAGGGAAGAAGTCAGGTGCCACAGAGGAAGGAACACTCCTTGGGACAATGTCACCATACAGTAAGAGCTTACATGACCAAAGATTATTTGCAGAGACCTTGTGATGGCACGCAGATACCAGGGTCCTCCCCATGAGCAGCACACTACAACATTTCCCAGACACCTAACACATTATCACCACCCCAACTCAGGGAGCAGCAGCACCAACAGCAATACCAGAAAAGCATTCGTGTGCAAATGAAAAACAAAATGCTTTATTCAGCATAAAAAAAGATTGGATTTGAAATGTACACTATATACAAGGCCCATAGGCCAGTCCATATGCGAATTCCGGGGGGGGGGGGGGGACACATTGGGACGCGTCTCCCCTAGCTTGCCTGCACAGTTCACAGTTCCTTTCCATCCACAGGGGGGGGGCATCATGTGGGGGGGAAGGACCAGGCACCGCAGGGACAGGAGGGGCAAGGGTAGGTGTTGTGGGTGCAGGGACGGACGACTCCACCACAGGGGGTGGGGCAGCGCCAAAGGTGGTGGTTAGGATGGCGCTGCACACGGTTGCAAGGTCTGCCAGCGTCTCCCCTGCACCCGAAGGAACCATAGGCCCCAAGGAGGGGGGGGGTCAGAGGGATGAGTTGCAGCGCTACTGGGGGAGGGTGTGGACAGGGGGGGGGACTCAACTCCCCTGCCTGGGGACTTCCTCGACCGCTTGCGGGGTGGTGTCACACTGGGGCTGAGGGACAGACTGGCCATGAAGGACTCTTTGTCCGACTGTTGGGCAGGGGAGCTAAGGGGAGTGGTTTTGGAGGAAGTGGGTCGTGAGGACTGCGGACTCCCACTGTGGCTGCGTGGTTGCCGTTTGCCCCCCGACCCAGTGGGTGTGCCTACTTCCCCCTGTGTGTGCGTGACTGGAGGTGTGCGCTTAGCCTTCCCTGTTGGTGTGCTGCCTGTGTCTGGTGGGGTGCGTGCATGGGGATGTCTGGGTGTGCTAGGGACAGGCATGGGAGTGGGAAGTGTGGATGGTGCAGGGGTAGGGGGGACGGAGCGCTGCAGGAGACCCACTGCTGCCATCAGTGACGAGTCCATGGTCCTCAGCAACATCCGTTGGTCAGACATCGCTGCTGACATGCCCTCCATGTACGACACCATCTGTGTCAGCAGTCTGGTGTGGCCATGGAGGACATTAAGCAGCGATGTCTGACCAACCTGCAACTGCCGCAGGATGTCCACAGACTCGGCATTGACGGCAGCAGGGGAGACAGGGGCAGGGGGTGCAGTGCCTGGCACGAAGGAGACATGTGCTCGCCTAGCACGGACAGAAGGGACCCGAGCAAGTGGGAGGGCGGTGATGGGAATGGAGGGGGCGGCGAGAGATGTACTGCTGCTTTCAGCTGTGGGAGCAGCCTCCGCCCCCTCTGGAAGCTCAGCCTCGGACCCGTCAGCGTCATAGTCGGTGTTGGGACTGGACAGGTCCTCCGCCTGACTCCCCTCGCCCTCCTTGCCACTTGCTGCACCAGACTCCCCAGTACTGGTGGCACCGGTGCTGGATCCCTCCTCCACGTCCGTGCCGGTGTCTCCCTCGGTGTCCCCCGACGATGCTGTGGGCAAGGTGAAGAGACAGGAAATAATCAGACACCTGTATACATATGACACATGAGTCCAAACTACATAGGTCACAGTGCATAGCATGAAAAGCATCATGAGTAACATCTACAATACTACGCACATATGTAGGCCCTGCACTACACAGTTGGTTGACCCACCATGCCACTTTGAAACAATGGAGAGCATGACACAACAGCAAAGAACTTGATATCGAACTATACAGAGAAGCTAGTGTCTGTGGACAGTCGAGCACAGCATCTGGACCACACACCGTTGCCAAAAATGGATGAGCAGGAACCATGTCTTTTAACTTTTGACACATGCTGCAAAGCACAAACATTAAACCCTGCACAACATGACTGGGTCAATACTTGTTGAGTGTCTGTTCCGACTATCATCACACACAGGCCAGACCTGGCAAGGAGACATAAGCTTTGGACATGTAGGCCTTGCCCGCACAAACCCCCCCCCCCCTACCTGAGACAATGTGATTGAGACAGAGGAAGGACTTACACCTCTTAATCAGGGATTACATTAATGGGCTCCATTAAAGCCTAATTGCACTCTAACAACCCCTCGTGGGGCTGACCACACATATTATTGACAAACAACCATCATGAGATAGTTGTACACAGACACACAGGCACTGGCTAGTGTGAGGATGCACAAGCCACATTGGGTCACCCTATACAGTGTACACATGTAGCACACTTTACGTAAATACAAATGAGGCCAGGGTACAATGCCACAGAGGCCAACCTATGCTGAAGACACTGAGAATGTCCACAGTGTTGGATGACACACATGATTCCTAGGAAAAGGTGTCTCAGGGGACTGTAGTGGCCACACTGCTCCATGGTCCTGGATAGATCTGACTGCAACAGGAGCAACCGTCCCCGCACTATGCATATCTCCCCCTCATGCACATCATGTCTGAGGCCACAACATCGGTCATGCATGCTGCAAGGCAGTTCATTTTAAGCCTCACACTCCTATGTTGAGACTCTGCATCAGTGCCAACAATCATGGACCCCCAAATGACTGAACTGGACAGGGCACAGGCAAGGTCCCAACACATGTCACAGACCACCCCCACACATGATGTTGCAAGCATTGGGCACTTGGATTAACTGCCAGACTAGATTACCTTGTGCAAGAGTGACTACACACAGACCAGGGAACACATGTCAAGGAGGGGAAGGGAGGAAGAACAGGACCGGTTGACTTTGGGGAACAGGATATGCACTGTACATATAAACCCTGGCAGTGTATCCAGGCGACTGAGCACTTCCAAAAGCTGGTGACACACAACAAACACACATGTACCTACCCCCTTGCTGCTGCTGCTTCTCCTGTAACCGCCTATCCATGTCAGGGAATACCACCACCAGGACACGCTTCATTTTGTGGGTCAGGCGCCGGCGCCCGCGGTTCTTGCCCTCTGGTGAGTCCCCCAGCAGGACCCGGGCGATCCTCCTGGTCCAGCACCGGATATCCTGCCAGCGTTTCCTCACCTGGGCCAGGCGCCGACTGCGACCCTCCACCGACCTCACGGCCCTGACGGCCCGCTTCCAAATCTCCCCCTTGGCGTAGGCGGCTACCTGTGAGGATGACAAAGTGAGACAACATCAATACACCTGCTCCATGTCACAGAGACACACATTAGAACAATTGGGCTTGTTTGAACAGGGCATAGTATGCAGCCAACTCATTGCACCTTTGTCATAGGGACATTATCCTCTGGGGAAGGCCAAATGCACTACGTGGCATTTAAAGTACACAGGTGGCATGAGGGGTGCGACAGAATCAATGATCATGGCTCACACTGTGCATCACAAGCAACACCAGGATTATGGACAGCACCTCAAAGCAGTCACATGCCCCAGGCCACTGACGCAACCTCAGCGGAGTACACAGACACACACAGGCACAGGACAATCACCTGCCATTGGCAACTATGGGTACAAACATCACTCAGCACATGTGCCACTTGACTGGGGGGAGTCACAGGTGTGGGGCTAGCTCAGCACGTCAGACACACAGCACGGCTCCCTGCTCACATCAGATGGGTAGGGCATATGCATCCTCCATGCAGCTGGGGTGCAACACTCCACATAGATACTCACTCACATGACAGGGGACTTACACACACACCAATGTCCAGGGGCCGTACACATCATTTGGACACTATCACCACAGGTACACTCAACTCACACACATCTGTGGGTACAGTCACCTGTCACACTGGGGGGACCACAAAATCACATCAGGACTATGGAAACAACATTCCCAAGAGGATTAGCCAGGCTGAATGTGGCATGCACCATGCAGTGATTGTCACAGTAAGCACAATGCAAGTGAGGACTGCAGATATGAACCACATCAGGCTCTGCTTGGGAGACATAAGGCATTCCCCCCCTGAGACCCACCATGAACAACACTGCATGTCTGTCACACCTGGACACAATGCCAGAAGTGACAGACACAAAAAAGGGGCACAGTCACAGCTAGTGGAGTCAGCACTCACCTGCTCCCCTGGTCTCCCATACAGGCAGGGGTACTGTGGGAGGATGACGTCCAGCAACGCCTCATTCTCCTCTTGGGTGAAAGGCTGGGCCCTCTCCACAGACCTGGACATGGTGCCAGAGGAATCACGAGCAGCAGCAGTGGTGTGGAATGAAAAGTTGTGCAGGCAAGTGCTCTCTCATGGGTCCTGGCTGCCTTATATCTCCCTTGCTGGGCTGTTTCATTTACAGGAGTACAGAGTGATTGGTCAATCTCATTTGCATCCTACGTTTCCTCCAATCCCTTTAAACCTACCCCAGTGAGGGCCTTTGCATGGTTCAAAATTTGAGCATGATGTCAAGTCAACAACCACTTTGCAACATAGTATATTGTCTCCAACCGAATTTTGCTGGCCGAATTTTGCTGGCCACCTGATGAAAAATTTTGAACTGGAAACTCGGTCTCCATGACAACCAGCATGCATTTAGGCCCTTATACTTGTCCCTCATGTGTCCCCTATGTAATTTCACTATCCACACACAGGTACGGTACGTTCCACACGTACCCCTAGGGCACCACTACTCCAGTGATACGGTCCGTACACGCGTGTGTAGGGCCCATATCACTTTGGTAGTGTTGCCGTAGGCGTACGCCATTGTGATACGGGCCATACACGCGTATGTACGGCCCGTATCTCTATGGCGTACGCCTACGGCAACACTACCATAGTGTCAAAGGTGCTCCTCCCTTCCTCCCTCAACACATTCATTTGGCTGTCTTCGGCTTGTCTGTGCCACAGTTGCGGCCACGCGGTACCAAAGGCTGGACCGTCTGCACATGCAACGTGCACATTGCATGACCCTCAGGTCCTTTCATGACCCACATCCCACTACAGTGTGATGTTGCAGCCACCCTCCAAGCAAGGTCCATCCACACATCTCCCGCCTGCTCTCAGGCATGCACTGAGCGCACACACAACACCTTTGCATGATGAGTGTGCAACTCCGACTGCCTACACAGCGCTGCCACGCCTTCCAGGACCGGTCACACCCACCAGGTCATGTCTCTCCTACTCCCCACCGGATCTGTACCCCTCAAAGGCCATGGGAGTGGGACTCAAGGCTTCTGCATGTAGTATGCTTTCGTCGTGAGGCACATGGCACAGGTATCATCTTTCAGCGTGTCAATCTACAATGTGTCCAGGACCCCCCTATCCACCATCACATGCGCACACGCCCTCATCATCAACTAGTATGCCATTGACAGCCAGGCGCTCCTCAACCTCACCAAGGACACAGACATTTCCAGTTCCAATATTCAAGATTGCATGGGATCCATAGATGAATGGCAGAACAGCAGCCACCTGAGGCTGGACTTGTACAGGACTGAGGTCAACATCTGAGGATTGTCCCCTTACAGCTGGCTCAACTGCTTGTGTCCCACCCACAGAAGCCCCGCACAGGCACCCAGTGTCCACGCACACAAGATATTGTGCATCATGGATTGCTTGCTCTAATTTGCCATGGTAATCACCAGCATCTGTACCTCACACTGCAACACCCTCAGCATTATGCAGATGATCCCCAGATAGATCCACTCCAAGGTAAGACGGACCATCCCCTAGGTCCACGACAACATCTGTGTCAAATACTGCCCTGCCCTCTACGGAGCAGCCACATCCAAAATCCAGGGACACTTGTCCACATCCAGGCTGCATCTGCACACCTCAGCGTCAACATCCCGCGCCCCAGCCACATCACCGTCCAGCAGAGACAGCTACAATGGATCACTGTGTGCTGCAGGATGACCTTCAGACTCCTCACCCACACTCAGGAGGCAGGCCACAACCCTGACCCAAAACCAACCTTGTACCACTGTCATCCGAGACCCCGTAGTGCCATCTCTGTGCATCCAACCTTGACCTGGCCACCATTCTTCTGATCCACCGTACTCCTGCATGCAGGACATAGTTCTCCCACCTGGGAACACATACCTGGGACTCCCTCCCCGGGAACCTCCAAATGAGGCATGACCTCTACGCCTTAATGTTACTCTTCCAAATAGGTGTGCCTCACAGTTTCCCTAGCACCCCCTCAGCA
Organism: Triturus cristatus; assembly: GCF_964204655.1. Taxonomy (NCBI): domain Eukaryota; kingdom Metazoa; phylum Chordata; class Amphibia; order Caudata; family Salamandridae; genus Triturus; species Triturus cristatus. Next base: position 240,921,853 of record NC_140579.1, read on the forward strand.
GCTTGAGGCCATCACAGGTGAGTATTGTGCTCCATGTCTGCATTGAATGATACATTGTGACCCATGTGTGTCCTGTACCAGACTCCGATCCCAGGGTGTGGAGTTAGTTCAACACTCAGGCATAGTTTGACATTTACACACACATATGTTGGTGAATAATGCCAAATGACAGCAACATCTCATGACAAATTTAAGTATTTATTTTTGGTGGGGTAAGTCTTTTGGTGGATGAAGTAAGGTGCTCTACCGGGTGTATAGAATCCAAAGTTCACAGGGGGAGATGGCATCCTTGTCAGTTGGAGTCATCAGAGTCCAGACCACAGTGTTGGTCATCATTGGTCAGACTGTGACCAGCAAGTCCATGTGGCAGAGAATGTCATTGGGTGAGGTGGTGCTGTTGCGCCAGAGGGGCAGGTGCCAGGCCAGGTGACCTGGGAGATGTGGATGGTCCGCTGACTCTCACGGTCTTTTCCGTGGACGACCCACCTTCCTCCGGGGACCCTCAGATGCAGGCCTTGACGATGTCTGTGATGCTCCGTCGGACGAATTCTCCTCCTCCTCCTCCCTCCCTGTGGCTGGTGCTGGTCTTCGCCTGGTGTCACAGGGAGGGTTGCCCATGTTGTCGGCAATCCGACGGAGTGAACGGCTCATGTCCGTTTGCACCGCCAGGAGCTCAGCCAGTCTTGCCTCCATCCGTCCTTGGTGTTGTTGTTGACTGGCATGTTGCTCGGCCTGCAGGTTCTTCATCTCGTCGAGGGTCCCCTTGATGTCTGTGAGGCTCGACACAACCTGGCTGATGCCCCTGGTGTCACGCCAGTATGTGTCCAGGATGTGGCGCATGTGTGCCATACCAGTTCCCTCAGCTGGCTGGTCAGGTTCTCGCCTCCGCCTGCCTCCACTCCCACCACCCCTGCCCACATGAGCCGGGCCTGCCGTTGTGGGCACATCGGGTCTACGGGACCCCTGAGGGATGGCATTAGCGTGGTCGTCTGCCTCCTCCTGGGTGCCCGGAGAACCTTGTCCCTCCTGGTCAGACTGGCTGTGTTGTTCGCTGCGAGCAGGGCTCCTGGGTGTCTCCTGGGATGTGGCAGGAATGGGGGTGGGGGTTGGCACAGATGTACCTGACGCAGGGGCTTGGGCACCAGAGGGGCCAGGTTGGTCGGGGTCATCCACGGAGTGGTGAGAGTCGTCGCTGCCGGTGGGATCATCTTCACACTGAGCCTGGGACTGTGATTGTTCCCCCTCATTGTTGGGGGGAGGTCGATGACGTTGCCCTGTGTGTGAGAGAGAGACAATGTTAATGCTGTTTCATGCCACATCCATGTTTCATACATATTCAAGTAGTCACAGTTCCTCCAGGTGGTTGGATGTGCCTAGCATTCCTCTCAATGTACACTTGGGGATGGGTATGTTGCGGGGGACAGATTGGTATGTGCTCCTGAGTGTTTGCCAGTAAATTTTTTGCTGGGATGCTTATTTGGCTATGGATTGGTCTTGTTGTGTCACATGTCCATTGTGAGAGTGGGTAAATCCGTTGCCCGCCCCGGGGTTGTGTGCTTGTGTGAGGGGGGGTGTGTGACCAGGCCTGCTGTTGTGTGTAGTGTGATTTGTCATTGGGTCTCCCAGGTGATGTGTCTGTCCCCTCATGGTGCATGCTGGCATGACAGTGTGTGTGAGTTCCTGTGCTGGGTATGTGAGCTAGTGGAGTTGTTGTTTGAGTGTACAGTGGTCACAGGAGGGCCTTGTGCTGCCTACAGCAGGGCCAAGTGTCAGCTACCTTGTCATTACTTTGCCAGTCCCTGTGCATTGGGCATGGTGCATGGGTATGTACCTAGGCCATATGGGCTGTGGGCATTGGTGTCTGGTTCTGAGTTGCACAATGTGTTGTGTGAGACCCACCCTCCCAGCATCCCGGACATCCAGTCTTGGGTTTGTGGTTGGTGTGGCCTGGGACATGGCATTGCCTTTATTTGTGAATGGGGTATGGAGATGTTAGTGGCATGGGCGTGGTTTTTAGGGTGTGGTTGTGTGCGGTGAGGGCTTGGGGGTAGGTGAGTGCATTTGTTGTAGTTGGGATGTGGATGCCATTCCCCCCATGTTACGTGAGTTGTTTGTGTACTCACCAGGCTCTGCGACTCCTTCGACTCCGTGTACTCCCACCGGCGGAAGCGTGGCCATCACCTTCTCCTCCCAGGGATGGTAATGTACGGGTCTGCGGGGCAGCCCGCCCCCAGTGATGTTACTCTGGGCGTATTCCTCGTTCATTTTCCTCTTGACTGCCCTGCGCAGATCGTACCACCTGGCTTGGCATTCATGCCTGGTCCTTCGGATGGGCGCAACAGCATTCACCTTATCGACGATCCTCTGCCACAGGCTGGTTTTTTGGGCTATGCTGGTCTGTCTGACAAATTTTCCAAACAGCTGTGGCTCGACTCTGATGACTTCGTTGACAAGGAGCTCCAGCTCCTCCGTAGTGAACTTTGTATTCTTGTCAGTGGGCATGGTGTGGGGTGTGGGTGTGGGTGTGGATGGTTGTGGGTGTGTGGGTGTGAATGTGACGGTGTGTGTGTGAAGGTGAAGAGGGGGTGTTTGTGAAGGAGGTTGTGTGAAGGTGTGTAAGTGAAGGTGTAGTTAAGGTGTGAGTAAGGTGCAGTTGTTTGTCTGTGGTGTCAGTGAGCAGTGGGTCTGTTGCAATGGCTCATGGTTTGTGTGTGTGGGCCCTTTTTATTGGTCCATTTGTGGGTGTGGCTGTGTTTGAATTTGTGGTGGGTGTGGTATAAGAGGTGGTTGTGATTTGGTCCTCTGTTTGGCTGTTTGGATGTGGCAGGTCAGTCATAGAGATGTATTTTGTCATGTTGACGTGTTTTGTGGTGTTGTGCGAGTCGAATTGACCCTCCTTGTGCTGTTTTACAGTGTCCTGGTTCTGTACGAGTCTTTTTCGCGTAGGTACGGTCCGTACATACGTGATGCTGGGTGAGGGTGCTGGGGTACGGTGTTGGGGTACGGTGCGTACAGGTGCGGGGCTGTGCTACAGTGTTGGGGTGTGGCGCGTACAGGTGCGGGCTGTGCTACGGTGTTGGGGTGCAGCGCGTACAGGTGCGGGCTGTGCTACGGTGTTAGGGTGCGGCGCGTACAGGTGCGGGCTGTGCTACGGTGTTGGGGTACGGTGCGTACAGGTGCGGGGCTGTGCTACGGTGTTGGGGTGCGGCACGTACAGGTGCGGGCTGTGCCACGGTTTTGGGGTGCGGCGCGTACAGGTGCGGGCTGTGCTACGGTGTTGGGGTACGGTGCGGAGGGGGGGTACGGTGCTGACATATACGGGGATATGGTGCTGACATGTGCAGGGTGAGGGGGGCTGTACGACTCGTATTCGTGCACAAGTTTACCCGTGTACATGTAGGCTACAGCGTTCGCTCCGTACGGGGCCTTTTACATGCGGTTGTGTATTCGGACGGGCGGTACGGATCGTACTTGCGCGCTCGGACTTCTGTCTTACGATTTGCACGTAAAAATGTCCGGCTCCCTATCGGACACTTTTCCCGATGCTATTCGGACGTAAAAATTTACGGCTCCCTCTCGGACCATTTTCCCGACGCAATTCGTATGTATTTTTCACGTACGAATCGTACTTCGCAGTTTGTACGGTACTTGTACGATTCATACGTAAAAAAATACGGAAACGAGTCGGACGGTAAATTTTTGTAACGGATCGGAATCGGCACCATAGTGTTCAAATGTCAAACTGTCAAACTGTCTGGATAACTGTTCAACAGGTATCCATACCAATACAGTCCATCAATACAGCCCAATGCATTTCGGGGCCAGCCCTTCATTAGGGAATAGTTCCTATTTTCCAAAGAACCACTGTATTTGCACCTGATAAAATTAACAACTGCTCAGTAAACCTCACTATGTCTGTGTTTCCAAACAGGCTGTATCCATTTCTCCGAGGGCCGTGTCCACGTGGACACAGCCCTTGGAGAAATGGATGTTCTGGTGGGATGCTATGATAATAAAACAGAAGATTGGATACACGTAGGGATTAATTTGTATTTTTTTAAATCAAATTACAATACAATTTAACTTTGGAGTGATCGGTGGGTACGTTTTTCCAATTGAGGAGGACGCTATTTCTTAGGTTAAAGGTAGGGTATGTGCCTTTGTTGTGTGGCAAGTCCTAGTAGGGACAAATAGCTTATTTGGTTACTAACTGCTTTGAGGCTGCTCCTCTCTTAGGTTTGCCCTGGAATCTCCCTGATATGTGTTTCAGTGGTAATTTCTATGAAAAGAGTAGTGTGGCCGGTAGGCGCTAGAGGGTGCACGCCGACATGGCCGCCTTCTGAGACGGCTCCGCCGGTCAAGCCGAAAATGCGGATATAACCATCGCGAGCGGGCTTGCAACTGCCCGCAACTGAAGAAAGTAAGGATTGGAACCACTCGGCTCTGCAATATGAGCGGCAAGAGGCGGTGAAAGTACCCCTAAACCCCACAAATCGAGTGTATCTGCCAGATGCGAGCAGAGATACGGCGCGAACAAGATGGCGGCGCCCAGTGGAAATTAACGAGTCGAAGAGCGGAGACAGCGATGCATTAGCGCCCTGATCGCACTGTGACTGCGAGGCAGATAAATACACGGCGCTGCTGGATTGGCCGGTGGCATACCTGTAAATTATATGCGGCGTCGGGGGCTCCCTCCCGTCCAATGGCCTGACACTGCGATCAGACAAAATGGCGGCATACAGTGAGGCGGAGGGAGCGGACCGGCTGTGAGGCCGGCGGACTACTGCTGGTCTGTGGCTGGTCCGGCGCGATATCGGCCCGCGACACGGTGGTGAGCGGTGTCCTCGAGGGGAGGGCACATGCTGGGCTGAGTGTGATGTGAGGTGCGCTGTGCCTTCAACTCACGAGAAACCTTCGTGCACCGCTGGGGAGATCGTGACCACCCCCCACTGCCCTACACGCGCTGGAGTGGAGAGCGATACGGCCGGACCAAGGCGAGGCACCGGGAGGGGCTTGTGAGGCACTTCTTGCGCATGACTGGCCGTGTTCCTGTGCAATATGGCCCGAAGGTACGGTGGCTGAGGGTGCAACTTGAGGGCAAAAAGTCGGTGGTGCAATATTGGAGGATCAATTGCTGACTGTCTGCGTGTGTGCCCCCCTGACGGGATCGCCTCGCAGCTGTATAGTCCCGCTTAAAAGTGGAGTGAGAGTGTCGTGGCCTGTCGCGCGATTCCCCTACTGTAGGCCAGAACAGGCTCAGAGGCTGCGTCAGAAGGTTGGTGGCGGAGGACGGCGCATGCTGGACCGGTGGTCGCATCCGGAGCGGTGAGCTGGGTTCCTTGATCTCTACGCTGGGCTGTGCTGCGGAATCAGCTGGTATACAGGTCGTGGGATCTTCATAACACGAACATGGGAAAAGCGGACAGGATGCAGACTAAACTCCCATTCGAGGTGAAAAAACAAACCAAAGGTGCGACAGCGACGCCGGACGCCGAATGTCAATCTGATCCTGAAGTACCTACGGGTATGGAGGGGGTCTTACAGGCCATACAGTGAAGCTTGCAGGACATAAATGGCAAACTAGACACAATTACCTTGCGGGTGGACAATATGGCGGCCAAGCTGGAATAGCACGGAGAGCTCCTTGTCGAAGCGGAAACTCGCATCGCAGCAGTGGAGGATGAATCACATGATACGACCCGAAAATGCGGGAGATGGAGAGGCTACTGGAAGTTATCAAAACTAAAGCGGAGGATTTAGAAGCGAGGTCCAGACGCAATAATGTGCGAATCGCGGGGGTTCCGGAATCAACAAACACAGGTCGCATGGAAACCTATGTTGAGGAACTAATCCGCAATGTCTTTGGCACGGAAAAACTTTCTACCATGTTTGTGATTGAACGTGCGCAGAGATCTCTTGCTTCACGGCCGAAACCTGGGGCCACTCCGCGACCGATACTTGCCCATGTCCTTAATTACAGAGACCGCGACACAATCCTGAGGCTGGCACATGAGAAACAGCAGATAAACTACCAGGGAAACGCTCTGGAGTTCTACCCAGACTTCACTATGTCGGTGCAGCTGGCGCGGAGAGAGTTCAACCCGGTCAAACAGAAACTGCGTGAATCTAAAATTGAATACGCCATGCTGTATCCGGCGTGGCTCAGAGTGATGCATGAGGGCCGATCTACCATTCTTCAGACGCCGAAAGCAGCGCAGGACTTCCTTAAGAAAATCAATGCTAGGCGCAAAGAGCTGCGGCAGTTGGAGCAAGATAAAGACCAGAACTAGCTGCGGACATATGGTGGGATCTGTCTCGGAAATATGACATCATGATCTGGTAAGATCTAAATATGCTAATTATTGCGAGGCCGGACTGTTGATGCCCTGGGCGGCTCGGCTGCCACAGGGACGCAGGGTATGGAAGACACTGGCGAACTATGGCAGGTGGCCATGCCCATAGACAGGCCGAAATGACGCTGAACTCCTGAACTATTAGGGCGATATCTGTAAACTATACACAAGGGGTGGCCTGGGGAGGCAGTGCTGCTGCCGTGTTGAATGTCGCCCTTGGGCTCAGCGGGTTTGCTTCAGAAGAGACAGTACGAGGAGGTGCGGAGGGCTGTCTGACGGGGCCACCTGGCGGCTACTTCTGTGCTCTGGGTCGTGGTTGGACGAGCATCTTCGCCTCTGAGCGTGCGGGTGGGTCCTCGCCAGGCTGTGACAATGGGTTTGAACTGGATGTCGGGGTTTGGGTGGCGGACGTGCTTTCCGACCCTCTGGTCGGGATGGCATGGCGACCGCTAGGATCTGTTTGAAATTCGTGAACACATGAGGGCATTGTCGCTGTGTTGTAGACTGCGCAGTATGTGGAGTCGATCGTAGGTCATTTAGATACCCTTGAGATTGCGGGTTGGGGTGAGTCTGCAACATATACATATGCTTGACCACATCCATTACGATGGATGGAGTTGTGTGCTCTCGGTGGACCCCCTACGCGGGTGCTCCCCAATTTCAGCTGAGTTATGTTTCTAATTTGTTATGGGATATGTCTTTGGCATGGTTGGGATGCTGAAGTGGGTGGGGGTGGGTGAAAGGGGGTTGGGGAATGTTCTACAGGCTTGGGAACTTGAGAAACATTGCTGAGTCCCAGAACCACTTTCAGATACATATAACTGTGATGATGTGCTTATTTCTGAGCTGCGGTGCAGACTGCTAACGTTCTAAATCCATAGATCTAGCCGGCTGCTGATGACGGATGTGAAGACACGACCCAAACACTTAAACCTGTTAACCTGCAATATCAGAGGTCTTAATAATCCCCAAAAAATCAGGCAGGTCTTTGCATATTTAGACAGACACCGGATTGATATTGCCCTCCTGCAGGAGACACATCTTACACCCACCTCTAAGACACAGTTGGGGCGCAGGTTGGCGGAGAGTACACGTTGTTCCTCATATTCCTCATATGCTAGAGGGGTTATCATACTGGTTAAAAAGGGAGTGCAATTCAGTATAGACGCCACTATTGCAGACGAAATTGGGCGATCGGTTCTAATCACAGGAACGATACGGGGGCAGAGAATTGCCATACTCAATACATATGGTCCAAACACTGATGACCCCGATTTCTCGACAAGATATGGTGCACACTTAGTGAATTGCCTGACATACCGGTAATTTGGGGGGGTGATTTCAATATTGCAATGCACAACACACTGGACAGGTCAGGTGCAACGAATGAGCCTCATAAAAGGGCAGTGTGTAAAGTGCGAGATATCATGATTGATAGGCGTCTTTTGGATATCTGGCGAACCCGAAACCCTACATGTATGGAAGCCACACACGTATCAGCTGCACATGGTAGCTGGTCACGTATTGACTACTGGCTGGGCTCTGAGGAGATACTGCAGTGGGCGGAATCCATAAGACACCTCCCCAGAACACTGTCGGACCACAACCCGGTATTCTTGTCCTTAGCTATACCGCACTACACGCCGCCTCCGTATAGCTGGAGGTTTAATGCCAAAGTTCTATTAGATACAATGTATACGGAGACTATAACAAAAGCCATTAAGGAGTATTTTGATATTAATGCACCCTCTATGGATGACCCTGGCTTACTATGGGAAGCATTTAAGGCCACGATTCGGGGTGTCTGCATAGGCACTACTGCGGGCATACTCAAAGATATAAGACAGCAACTCACTACCCGTGAAAGTAAACTACGGGCCCTGGAACATGAGTATGAGCGCACACGTGATATGAAACTGCTGGGAGAAATTAGGACTGTACTATCGGAATATCAAACCTATGCAGAGGATGAACTCAAATACATAGGTAGGCGACAAGAAGCGAGAAATTACGGTGAGAGCGGTAGGCCGAGAAAAAGCCTGGCAGCGAAAATATGTTCCGGCCGGGCGCCACAGGCGGTTCGGGCGGTCAGGGATGATAAGGGAGAGCTGAGGTATGATACGCACGGCATACTAAAAGAATTCATGAGCACGTATGATGCGTTATATGCTTCGCAATCTACAGCATCGCCTGAAGAGATAATGGATTATCTAGCTGATGTTGCGATTGCATGGCTGTCGGATGCGCAGAGAGAATACTTGTCCATGCCTATTACTGAGGAGGAGGTGACGGAAGTCATTAAATCCCTGCCAAACGGGAAAGCACCGGGACCTGATGGGTTCACGTGTGAATTTTATAAGACATTTGCAGATCAATTGGCACCTCACCTGGTGGAAATGTACGGAGATGCCCACGAAAAGCACAGGCTACCGCCGACATTACGAGAAGTCATGATTGTAACCCTGTTGAAACCAAATAAAGATCCTGAATGCTGCGACTCGTATCGGCCATTGACCCTATTCAATGTAGATACTGGCCAAGCTCATGGCCACGCGGTTGCAACCACTAATGACCAAATTGATATTACCGGACCAATCAGGGTTTATCCCATCTATGTCCACAGCTCATAACACTAGAACACTATTTGCTTTATCGCACTATTTAACTCCCAATACTAAAACAGCAGCTGTACTTCTAGATGCTGCAAAAGCATTTGACTCCATTGAATGGCCCTATTTACAAACGATTCTACAGCGAATGGGATTTCCTCCTGTTTTCCTTCAGGGGATACAATTATTATACACGGCGCCAACAGCATGTATTAGGGTTAACAAATACGTATCTGAACCAATACGTATCTCGAGGGGGACGAGGCAGGGATGCCCACTATCGCCACTGCTATTTGCGATAGCGTTAGAGCCATTAGCCCGTAAAATTAGACAAAAACACCATTACTCGGCGCTACAATTCCCGCAAAGACCCTACATATCTCGTTGTATGCAGACGACATGATGCTATACGTGCGTGACCCAGAGCATAATTTAAATCCATTACTGAGGGAATATATCAAGTTTGGGCAGAATTCGGGCCTCAAAATAAACTGGTCTAAGTCCCTGATCACACCGCTAACAGACACCACCAGCCCATGCGCTCTGGAATACCCATTAGATTGGCAATCAGAACCTGTAAAATACTTGGGCGTCTGGTATCACCGTGATCCGGAAATTGTAATCCGTACGAATTATGGAAGAGCAATTGGGGTACTAGACGAAAAGATAGGGCGTTGGATTCAATTGCCGTTATCCCGGCCAGACCGCCTAGCCATAGTAAAGATGGTTATCCTACCTAAATTACTGTATTTATTCAATAATATTCTGATCCAGCCTCCGCCAGAAGTTTTTCGTAGGATCTCCACTATGGTTCTTCGCTTGATCTGGGTGGGTAAACAAGCCCGGATCGAAATGCGCGCTCTCACACTGCCGTACTCGCAGGGAGGGTTTAGGGTTCCGGACTTTTTCCTTTATTATCTATGTGCACAGGCGCAATACGCACATGTTTGGTATCATCCAATCCCATATTTTACACACGCGGCGATCGACGCGCACCCGACTCCACTGAGGGCTATCTTAACCCACCAGAGGCCCCCGCTGCACAACCGCGATATCAATACTATTGATACGACAAATAATGCTTGGCGAACTATGGGTAGAAAGGCAAGTAAGTTGCCACTGTACGCTCCGGCGTTGCCAATACATCATCACCCTGAGCTATCTGTCACCCAGGAAGAGGTGGGTATGGGATTGCTTAGGCAGGTTGGCTTTGATACCATGGGAGATTTATACGAAAATGGGGTCTTCAAACCACTTGTAGAGTTGTCATTTATTCGTAATCAAACGCTACTATTCCAATTCACGTATCACCGGCTACAGGGAGCGCTGAAGGCGTTATACCCGACACACCCTGCGGAGCCATCGCAGCTGACCGCTTTACAGTTACTGATCACGACCCCCACTGCTAAGCGACTGGTTTCCAGACTATATGCAACACTGCAGGAGGACATAGCGGGTAATACATATAAAGCGATGGGCAAATGGAGTAGTGCCCTAGGAGATCCGCTAACAGTGGAAGAATGGACCACTGCTTGCTCTCTTACTGGTGTGTTGACACCAAATGGAAATCTGCGTATGTTACACTACAAATACCTCCATCAATCCTATTACACTCCCGCAAGGCTTGGTAGATATGGTCTGCGGGCAGACTCCAAATGTTGTCGCTGTGGTGCGGAGGTTGCAGATTTCATACATCTGGCATGGTATTGCGACGCAGTGGCTGGGTACTGGGCAAAAGTGATACTGATGGTGGGGACAATGGTGGGTGTAAATATTGCATGCACTATTCGTACATGTCTGCTGGGACTGCTGCCTGAAATACGGGCAAATAAGTGAAAGTTCTGTGTGGTTGCATTGCTCCTGGCCAAGAGAAGACTGTCGTTGTGCTGGGGCGGCAAGAGAGCTCCACAGATTAAGCAATGGATTCAGGACCTGACGTATTGCAAAGAAACCTTGCAAACTTATGAGGAGGAACTACCGATGGGGTCTAAGCCTAGAGACTACTGGCAATATTTGGTTCAATACTTACAAACGTACCAGTTTGACTAACTATGATTAAAAGTTCGCACTGTACATGATGTGATTTCCAGTAACATGGTTAAATTATCAACAATGGATGAAGGATGTTGTTGTACCATGGCCTGTAAGTTGCCTATACGTTGACTCTGTATGTTTTCTATTGTTAAAATATGCTAATAAAATAAAAAATAAAAAAGATTAGTGTGGCCATGTTTGGTATGTTTGGAATAGTGGTGATAAATCCTGCTTATTGGTGAAAGCGGATTTGCTATTACTGTTTTAGAAATGTCACTTTTAGAAGTGGGCATTTCTGTGTGCTTATGACTCTTTGTGCTCTGCTTGGTTCTGTTGCACTGTCTGGTTTTGGAGTGACAGTGACTGGGGATGTGCATTCACTATAGACAGTCACAAGGGGGGGTTAGGGTGTGTCCTGACATTCCTGGGGGACTCATAGGGACTGAATAGGCCTGGTCTGCATTTAGAGTGGTGGGAGGAGTTTCACAAGCACCGTAATAAGACTGTGTCTGCCTTTCACAATACTGTCTCCGCCCCCTGTAGTGTTGTGCACTTCTAAAGTTGTTTGAAGTGCCCCCAGAACAAAGACTTTGTGGGTATAAGTGCATGAGCTGTGACATCATGATTTTAGACACTGCGTGGAACTTGTAGCCAGACGCCGCTGTCTCTACAGACTGAACCTGAGGATTGCTGTGCATCAGGAGGAACCACCATTTGGAGTGCTTGCCTTGTTTGGCTGGTATGCTGCCTACTGATTGTTGGGCTGCAGAAGGGACTGGCACTTTGCAAATGGTTGCCTTATGTGCTGGCCTGCTGCTGCCCTCTGCCTGTGCCCCCCCAGTGCAATCTAAGGGCCCTATGGCTCTTGCTACCTCAGCGCCTGGTGAGTGCTGCATGTGATATCAACTTATGCCAAGAGTTTTCTTTTGGAACTTAATGGAAGTCGCATGCTGCCCAGGTGTCAGCTGGGCTCAGCTGAATCAAGTGCTTGTTTTGCTTTGTGGTGTTCCCGGGAGTGTCTGTCATGCGTGGTGAGAGCTTTATTGACTGGAAGTCCCCTGTGTTATACGTGAGGGGAAACTTCCCTAAGCGCTTGGTTTTCAACCACTACAAAAGCCTCAGGGGAGAAGGAGACGCATCGGCACCTCTCAACGCAGCCCGAAAGGAGAAGGGTTGCTTACAACCTTCGGCACGGAGTGCTGCACTTCCCAATTCACCGGAGAATGCAGAAGCTGGCTTGGGGCTGCTGCAGCTGGTCGAGGCCCGCCGACATTGCAGCTCGGAGCCGTCAAAGCTGCCAGGGCTCCCGGGAGCGATTGGTGCCCCAGCGCGTCTGTTGGCGCTACGGGCTGCCCTGAGCCAGGAGAAGGCTATCAGTAACCAACTCAGCTGCCGTGAGAGTCGGCAGCCGCCACTGCCAAGAGAAAGCTCTGACAGACCTGGGAGAAAGGTCTATCGTCGGAGAGCCAGAGACGCTCCTTGGCCCCTCCGCCGGCAGTGAGGTAAGACCGGTGTCGCTCTCGCGTAACTCTACTTGTGCGGGCCCAATCCGATTGCCAACATCCACGGGAGCGATGAACAGGATCTCCAATCTCCCCTAGAGTATAAACATTCTCAAGAAGATTAACTAACTGGAAAATGAATGATACTCTCAGGAAGATCCGGGACCAGGAAGAAGGGCGTCAGGGAGACCCACCCAGGAGGTAAGACTAGCTCACAGCGTCAGTGCAGGGAAGGAAAAGGCAGAGCTGCAGGAGAGATAAAATAATAAACTGGAGAGAAGACAAGAGATACGTTTTTACACTACTGATTATATCTACACAGAATGTTCTACACTACATATGTTATAAAGAGTGTGTACCTCCCCTACCTCCGCAAGAGCAGAAAAGAACAGGACGCTGACTCCGTCTTTTGACAGGCGCCGACTTGGTTTCCATGTACAGTGGGTGATTTCAATAAAGTTTTAACATGCCATATGGCAAAAAAGGTACTTGTAGCTTTAAGGGAGACGAACAACACTCCCAAGTCTTCCAATCCTTCTTGGACGTTTTTTAAAACAACAGAAAGGGACTGTGATAAATCCTCACAGTAAGTAGAGTCACGCTGTGATAGAAAGATCCAGGGGGATAATATCCGTGGGCTAAGAAAGCAAACAATGGAGGCTGCACCTCATCCCGGAAGAGTTTAAGTTCAAAGGTCACAATAATAAAAAATAAAAAAAAAAAGGAACAGGAGAACAACGTGTGTAGCCTACCCGTGGCAACCGCGGGTGAAGACTCCGTGTGACAAGAGGTATTCCGCTTTGCAGGGTTCTCACAGTGATGAAAACAACCAGGCACGGTAGATGTTGAGGAGCCGTGCCTTCGCAGCCTGCCGTAAGCGCGCTTCACCTGTGCAGTACGAGAGGGGAGGGGCTCCAGCCCTCCTCGGTGCTCAACGATGTCGGCGTCCTACGGGCAAGGCAAGAACTCCTTAAGGAAATACGGAGGCGAGGAATCCCAATAATAACCAGGTAGGTAGGGGCGGGATTATGCGAGTAGCAGTCAAGGTCCAAGGCAAACAGGAATTCGTCAAGGTCCGAGGCACACACGGATTCAGCGAGGATTACTAACACGAAAGCTTCGTAAGCCAAGCGTTGATAGCAAGGCGGGGCTTCCATTTAAACCATCTCTGATCCCATGTGATTTTGACAACCACTGATGTCTCTCAGCAAGGTAAGGGGCGGTACACACTGCTAACTCCCTTACTGATGCATTGTGGGACTGGTAGTGAGTGAGGAGGGCTTTAATATTGTACATGTCGAGGAGCGTGTAACAACCAGCAGCCCTGTGTGGGCTAGGGGCTGGCGAACACTCCCGGGACTGTGTGAGGGCCCTCCCCCCACCTCTTGGTTAGAACCACGCACCACCGAGTGGGGGCAGCTGCGCTTTCACCAACTGTTGGGGTCCTTGTTCTTGCCTCACGGGAAAGACCTCGACGAAGGACCCGTGTTGTGTTTTACAAAGGCTTTTGGAAGTTACAGTAGGGAACTGACTAGGAGCACAGGTACTCTGTGCCCTATGTACTCAGGGTGATGTATGTGTTTTACCCCCAATTGCCTGCCTTACATGCACTGAAGTCATCACAGATGTGGTTCTGAGTCTTGTATGTTCAGGATTTGCATATTTTTGCTCCGCACTGATGATTTAGGTATTTTTACTGTATAACCTGTTGCAGCTCATGCCCTGATATTATGATATATATTGTTCTGCTTTGCAGTATCAAGATAAGAATAATTATTTCAGGATGTTGCATTGATGTGCACAGTGATGGAGTAGGGTGTTGTTTTTCATGATGCTTCATGACAAGCACGCTCATAAGTGTTTACATTACGCACTACTTGTGATTATTCACAGCTTCCTTTGATCCCTCCAACCTAGAACATTAACATCTTTCTTTGCCACGTACAATTTAATAAACACTGTCCTGCTTTTGAAGGATACATCTGAAGCCACATAACCCATAAGATCTATTGTAGAACCATCAAAACCTTGTGCTATTACGTCTGAGACACACAAATCACTTTGAGTTAAAGTTCCATCAAACTTCTTGTGGAAATAATTTTCAGTGATAATTGAACATGGTGACCCCGAGTCAGCCATAAGTTCTAAGTCTTTCTCTAAGACTGAACAGTACATTTCTTAACTTCACTCTCCCCAGCACAGAGTTTATCAACAGACAACACAATCCCTGTCTCTTTCGTGGATACATCCTCTTGTTCACACGCACATCTCACACATGAGACTTCATTCATTCTGATAGGAGCTGTATTCCCCCTGGTGACTACCTTCTTTTAATCATCCTTGCATTCTCGAGCAAAATGACCTATCCTACCACATTTAATGCATTCTTTACCAATAGCAGAACAGTGTGGAAATGACGCTACATGGTTAAAGCTACCAAATCTGTAACAGGTGATATTTTTGTCAGTTCTCTTCCCTTGGTTGGGAATACCTGCAGGAAGAACTTACCACACAAACTTAGTCTATACTCTTCTCATCTTTAGCTCCAACCTCTTCAACAGTTTTCATCCACCTCTCAGACTGCTCAAACGCTTTTGCAGTTGCAATGGTGTCATGCAAATTTGGATTACCTAGAACCCAGAGTTGTTCCTGAGTCTTTTTACTTCTTACATTTACTACGGTTTGACCCCATGATCATTTCATCGCAGATAACTCCAAAATTACAGGTAATGGCAAGCGTTCTAAGAGCAGCCAAAAATACATTAAAAAAATCTGTTTCCCTCTGCACACGAGTATAAAATTTGCATCTATTGAGAGCAATACTTGAGGTAGGCTTAAATCTATATTCCATATGGGCTAATGCTTCATCAAAACTACTTAAGTCTTCTTGGACTGTTGGTAAGGTTCTAAAAACTGCTCAACCTTCTGGTCCTAGACAATGCAGCAACATATATGACAATTGCCTGGTTGGCAAAGTGATTTATGATCTATGTAATGTTAGACAATTGCCTGGTTGGCGAAGTGATTTATGTTATTGTGGTCTAATGTGTTTCATGTACAATACAAAGGATATTTTCATATAACCTTGTGTGGAATCTCTTTTTGTGATGTGCCTAGTATGTCACTGGTGTGTCTGTGTGTGTTGCTCAAACGCTTTACACATTGCCTCTGGTATAAGCCTGACTGCTCCACCAAGCTATTAAGGGGGTGAGCAGGGGTTATCTTGGGTGTGTAACTCCCTTATTCTAACTAGAGTGATGGGTTCTGCCTAGCTTGGGTGCATACCCTAGGCAACCAAAAACTCAATTTCTAACAGTATCATGGTGAAGATTTTTACCTTTGGACTCATTCACTTTTTTGGAAGTCAAAAATCTCCAGCAGGATGAAGCTGCAGGCTGAAGCCGATGAGGGCTCCACGAGGCCGGAGACATTCGCCGAGAGGTCCTGCTCAACAAGACTTACTGCGAAGAAGAATGTAGCAGGAGCTACTGTGAAATCAGGTGCACTGGCGATGCACCTTGGGTGGATCGACTGGCAGGTAGGTTCAGGTCTTCTGTCAGTTTTCAGGATTTCAGGGCACTTTTTGGTGAAAAATGTTTTATGTCTCAAATTTTAGGGTTAGGCAAGAGCAGCACCTCTAACACCACTTTCTAGAGTCCAGGATCGGGGAGGCACCACTTGGGGGAGTTGGGACTCACACTAGCAAGCAGAGGCCAGATGCAAGGTTCAAGGTCTCTGGAGCTTGTTGTTTACCTGTAGCTCACACAGGAGGCAAGCCACATAGCCCTTGAAGTCACTTCTGGTGGTCCTGGATTCAAGAAGATGATCAGGTTCTCCCTCAAGCAGCAAGGCATACCTTCAAACAGCATGGTAGTCTTTTGGTAGCAGCGGCACAATCCTCTGGGGGACCAGGCAGTCCTTCTGAAGCCTTCCACAGGTCCAGGAGTGTACTGAAGAGTTGTTCTGAGGGTCTAATATTTATATGTATTGCCAGCCTTTGAAGAGGGGGGTGCATCCTGGGCTATCCCCATATCTGGTTATGAAAAGTTATTCCCTTTCCCTGCCAGGGGTTGTGTGCTGGAGGCAAGCCCTTTGAAGGGTAAGTGAGGTAGGGAACCTTTCCGGCCCCCACCCATCCAGCAGGATGGGCAATCCACACTACACCCAGTCGCCTTTGCCTTACTATCTGACAGAAATACACGAACTCCAGCAGCAGAGCCATTCACAGTCACGTGAGATGGAGGATCAGTAGCTAACGCCCAAGAAAATAGAAAATAGCTAGAGGACATAGGACTGATAGATCATTGATGCTATAGAGACTCGCTTGCTATGGACTTGTGTTGTATATGTACATAATTATCCCTTGCCCCTTAAGATTTTGTATATGTTTGATTCTGGCACATACCCGCTGGGGGGTGGGGTTCTAAACAGAACAGAACTCTGCCAGATGACTTGACTGCTGGCTGCTGTAATGTACCGGGCCATTGAAGATTAAACTTCTTCCAACTTACTTGAACTCTGCTTATAATTTTGGGAATTTTACGCTGGTGACAAGTTACTTCAGGTACTGGCTACTTATATATGGCACAGGAGCGGTATCACTTTATTTAGGATTTAGGATTTCACCAAATAAACTATTTCACCTGCTTTGATTTCTTTACGGTATATACATATGCATGTATGTGGATTTCTTTTAACTTTGTGACCAACTTAAACTTTAGAGGCATCTTACCACATTGTTTAAATTCTCATCTTGAAACGACTGCTGCCTGCTCATGCACTCCGCGCTGTCACAGCAATGGCACGACTCTGGGAACCAAGGAAATGAAGTCAGCAACAGCAGGAGGTCAGCTAGTGAACTCCCCGATGTCACAACAACGACACGACTCCGGCAGGTGGCCGGATCAAGAGACGACATTCAGCTGTCTTTCAGTGATGATCAACGTGTTTCATCATCACGCGACAATGCACACAGCTTTTGATTAGTGCATCTTGTGATTGGGTGACGTACCTTTACCTTTGTACGCCCGCCATTTTAAATTGGGCTGAACAACTTAGGTCACGCCGATGTGCACCGATACCGCTACTTGATTTTACAACGTGCAATTGCGGCACACAGCTGGTTTCTACCTCCGTCACCTATGCCCACGGCTGAATGCTCAGGGATATTCATGCCGATGACCACAGCTGGGTAATAGTGTAGTACACACCTTAGTTCACGCCAATGTGCACGGCTGGGTAAAATTGTCAATGATTTCCTGTGCAACAATATCACTAACACGCACAGCTGGATGAATTGTCATTGACATTTGAGGTTTGATTCATATTGTCTCTATTTTCCTCTGACGAAACTCCATTATTCACAGTTGTACTAGTGTTTTTGTATTGCTTGGTTTTATACTCTAGTTTCACTGTTAATAGCTTTGTAGTTAATTGAACAATTGTTATTGTGCAAAGATGCAGTTCCAACCTCCGGCTAAATTTGTGCAAGCTATAGTAGATCCACATATTCCTTATTCTAGATGTATGGAAGAATTTTCAACATATATGAAGGCCAATGATGGGGATAGGATGGGAAATGAAAGAAAAAAATATATATTGCTGCATTATCTTGGATCAGAAGGTCAAGCAGTTTTTAGAACCTTACCAACAGTCCAAGAAGAATTAAGTAGTTTTGATGAAGCATTAGCCCATATGGAATATAGATTTAAGCCTACCACAACTATTTCTCTCAATATATACAAATGTTATACTCGTGTGCAGTATTTTATGTTTTTTTTGGCTGCTCTTAGAGCACTTGCCATTACCTGCAATTTTGGAGTTATCTGCACTGAAATAATCAGGGATCAAATCATAGTAAATGTAAGAAGTAAAAAGACTCGGAGAACTCTGGGTTCTACGTAATCCAAATTTGCATGACACCATTGCAACTGCAAAAGCGTTTGAGCAGTCTGAGAGGTAGATGAAAAACTGATGAAGAGGGCAGAGCTAAAAATGAGAAGAGTATAGACGAAGTGTGTGTGGTAAGTTCTTCCCACAGGTATTCCCAACCAAGGGAAGAGAACTGACAAAAATATCGGCCGTTACAGATGTGGTAGCTTTAACCATGTAGCTGCATTTCCACACTGTCCTGCCATTGGTAAAGAATGCATTTAATGTGGTAGGATAGGTCGTTTTGCTTGAGTATGCAAGAATGATAAAAAGAAGGAAGTCACCAGGGGGAAGACTGCTCCTCTCAGAACTGATGAAGTCTCATGTGTGAGGTGTGCGAGTGACCAAGACAATGTATCCACGAAAGAAGCAGGGATTGTATTGTCTGTTGATGAACTCTGTGCTGGGGAGAGTAAAGTTAATAAACCCCCTAAATGTACTGCTCAGTTCTTAGTGAAAGACTTAGAACTTATGGCTGACTCAGGGTCACCATGGTCACTTATCACTGAAAATTATTTCCACAAGAAGTTTCATGGAACTTTAACTCAAAGTGATTTGTGTGTCTCAGATGTACAAGCAGAAGTTTTTGATGGCTTATATAATAGATCTTACGGGTTATGCGGCTTCAGATGTTTCCTTCAAAAGCAGGACAGCGTTTATTAAATTGTATGTGGCAAAGAAGGGTGTTAATGTGCTAAGTTGGAGGGATCAATGGAAGCTGGGAATAATACTCAACCCTCGGTGCAAAGAACCTGTTTTGGGAGTAGAAGACAAAAATAGTGGGGCAGAAATTGAGCTTGAGTTTCCAGACGTCTTGGCTGAGAATTTAGGAAGACTCAAGGGTTTTACTCATTTGATCAAGCTCAAACAAGGTGTGCAACCTGTTAAGCAAAAGCTGAGGAATGTTCCTATCAATGTGAGAGGTGAACTGGGAGATGTTTTGAAAGAGATGTTGGAAGGAGGAGTCATAGAAAAGTAGAATGCTGTCACATGAGAGCATTCACCACACCACATGGATTGTTCCAATTTAGGAGGATGCTGTTTGGTCTTGCATCAGCGGCGTCCGTCTTCTGAAGGTTGATGTGCCATATCTTCAAAGGAATGGAAAGTTTTGTCAAATGTTTCCAGGACGACATTCTTATGTTTTCTCGCGACAGGACTGATCTGAGGAAAGTGTGCAGTGTGTTGAGAGAACATGGATTGACTCTAAAGAAGAATAAATGTAATTTATACTGCGATTCGGTGGAATATTTAGGACACACATTGTCAAGGGCGGAAGTTGTACCAAAAAAATCTCTTGTTGATGCAATTTTGAAGGCTCCAGCTCCAGATTCAAGAAATAAACTACTCTCCTTCTCAGGACTTTGTGAATATTACAACCCATGAGGGAACTGACAAGGAAGAATGTTGAATTTGTGTAGGGTGAAAGACAGCAACAGGCTTTCGAAAGCATCAGAGCTAAAATGGTGACGGCTCCTACCTTAAAACCTTTTTGTGTTAATAAGAACTGCATTATAACAGTAGATGCTAGTTTGTATGGTTTGTGTAGGAGTGTTTTCACAATGTGCTGGTAAGGAGGAGTGGAACGTAGTGTTCACTTCTCGCACTCTTAATGAAATTGAGAGATGCTATGCTGCCATTGAAAGAGAGTTACTTGCTTGTGTGTGGGCAGTGGAACATTTCTGCAATTATGTTTGGGGCCGCTGGTAGTCATCTTGTCCCAGTGCGGTGGTCTGTGAGAGACTGCACGCATAGCGCGGTTAATGTCCCGGATGCAGGAGTATAATTTCCAAGTGGAATATCTGCCTGGAAGAATTAATGTGACTGCGGATTGTCTCTCCATATGGCATTGTGACATGGGTAAGGAGAGGAGTGATGAAGAGGTTGTAGCCAGCACTGAGTAAGTGCTGTCAAGTAGATTTGGAACTATTACTGAGGGGATGAGGAGAGATTCCATGGAGGATGATCAATTACTAGTTAAAGTGACAGAGTATGTTAGAGAAGGCTGGCCATCTAAGGGAGAGATTCCTGCAGATTTGCTTCCTTTTTGGAAAGTCCCAGGGAAATCGGAAATGGAAGGAGATTTGATATTCAGGCAAGGGTAGTGCATACTTCCCGTATCTCTTTGTGATCAAAGTTTGGCTGTGGCTCATGAGTGGCATCTGGGTATGTCCTCCATGAAGAGACAAGTGAGAACTGTGTTCTGGTGACCAGGTTTGGATGGATGTGTAGATAGAGTAGTCAGGGAATGTTCTGATTGTGCTAGTAGTGAAAAGATGCTGAAGGTCAGCCCTGCTCCTTTAGTGCCTGTTGTAGGAAGCTGGTATTCTGTTGCAGTAAACTCCCACTTTTTGCTAGACTACTGATGCACTTTGACTTGATGTGCCATTGGTCCCTATCAATGAGGTTCCCAGGGCCTGTGTTCTTTCCCAAAAACTGTACCTTGTACCCCCAATTGGCACATCTCTAGCCACATGTCAGTCCCTTGTAAAAGGTAACATGGGTACCAAGGGCACTGTGGCCAGGGAAGGCCTCTAAGTGCTGCAGCACTTATTGTGCCACCCTTTAGAGGCCCTGTACCTTTACACACACACTGCCATTGCAGGCTGCATGTTTTGGTACAGAACAAAGTGAAGAATCGACATGGCACACATCCCTGTGTGCCATGCCTACAACCCATTGCCATGGCACACATCCCTGTGTGCCATGCTTACAACCTACTGCCATGGCATAGGTCAGCCACCCCTCTAGCTGGGTGAACTATACCAGTGGTGAGGGTACAGGTGCATGAGACTTGTACCCCTATAGTGTCTAGACCAATTCCTAAACATTGTAAGTGCAGTAATGCCATTAAGAGTATATGGTTCTAGGAGTTTGTCATTACGAACTCCACAGCACCATAATGGCTTTACTGAAAACTGGGAAGTTTGATATCAAACTTCTTAGCACATTAAACCCACACTGATGCCAGTGTGGGATTTAATGAAAAATGCACTCAGAGGGCATCTTAGAGATGCCAATAAGTTTCTTGTTTATAAAATCAGGTCGTCTTTTTGATGATTTATGATTTGGTCATCAATAACAAGGAGCCTGATGCTCTTAAGCCGTAGATTCAGACTGATTCAGACTGATGAATAGGTTTGAAAATCGTGTCTTTATCAATGGGTGGCTGCAACCCAGATGGTATCCAAGTCTGAACCGCACTGCACCCGTCGCCCACGGCCCGAGTTCGAGTGGCCCAACACCACAAGGAGGTCTCCCCGGCGATCCTGACCCAAGATCCATTGATCCCTGACCTGCCTCAAGCCTCCAGCCCACGCCTGCAGCTTCAATCCGAAGGATCGGTAAGAAGATCTGACCCTAAAAGACACCCCTGCACCGGATGCTGCATGGCCTTGGGTGACCCAACCGACAGTGTCCAACCAACCCCCAGCATCCCAACTTACCTCTCCAAGTGGTGGTAGCTCCCAGAAGACCTTCGTCTCTGAGCCGGCAGTGTGTTTGCAAACCAGAGAATCCCCACTGAAAGTAACAGGGCACCCGATGCCAAAACAGCACCTTGCACCCGGCTGTAGGTGTACCTTTGGTGCTTACTTGAACCCCCAATTGCCCTGAGCTAAAGGAGAGTCAAAGTTTGGAAAACCCATCAAAGTAACAAAGGTCAATCTCAATAGTGTTGTCACACAAGACAGTAGTGAGAATTGTCAGGAGAGTGGCAAAGAGTGAGGATGCCATTCCACAAGAGAGGGCCAAAGTGTGAGGGTGCCATTAAGTCATCTTAATTTATGTAATTATTTGGTATGATCATTCTCATTTATGGAATTCTATTTTCCTATGTATTTTCATAGGGAGGTTTTGTGGGAAGATTTGTATTCTTATTTTATTTAGGAGGGGAAATGTGTTGTATCTGTACATAATTATCCCTTGCCCCTTTCCCTTTAATATTGTGTATATCTTTGATTCTGGCACATGCCAGCTGAGGGGTGGGGTTCTAAACAGAACAGAACAGAACTCTACCAGATGACTTGACTGCTAGTTGCTGTAAGGTACTGGGCCATTGAAGATTAAACAACTCTGCTTATAATTTTGGGAATTTTAAACCTTCTCACACTATTCGGCCCCATAAAACTTGTTCACAGCTAGACCGTTAACTTGCAGGCATACTGATTCCACCAAAAGTGGAGGAACATAGGAAATATCTTGAACAGCCAATAAGGAAATGACAGTATAGTGTCTTAAATCATCTAAGGCCCATGGCGTAGATAAATTCTTAACAGACTTTTATAAAAAATCTGCACCCTTGTTAGTATTTTATTTTATTTATTTCAGTGTTTTATAGAGCGCAAACTTGACCCGTGAGGGTATCAGAGCCCTTTACAAGGTTTACAAAATAAAATGTACAGAAGTGAACAAAAAGGCATAGACATACAGAAGTAGACGAAACGATTGGAAGAGGCAGGGGTGCTGGACACATAGGGGAAAGAGGGACACGTGTGTGTGGCTACAGATGAAGTTAAACAGTATAAAACCCCACAGCTTCTTGGTGGGGTGAGTAGGTGATCTGAGGACCAGGCAATGGTCTTAGCTTAGTCAGGCTCTCTGTGGTGGTTGACGGCAGAGATTAGGAGAGGAATTTTCCCATGAGGAAAGTTTCGGCCTCCTTTTTGATGCGTGCTAGAGAAGGTATTTTTCCTATGGCGGGTGGGAGTGAGTTCCAAATTCTTGGTGCGGCCCTGAGACAGCCCGATTGTAGGTTTTTTTCTTTAGAAAACAGGCAGGTTGGAGCAAGAGATCACTGGTGGAACAGAAGTTTCTGCTTCCTCCAGATAACACTAGTTTCTGATCAAGATAAGCAGGGAAGTTTGCGTATGGAGCTTTGTGTGTAATGCAAGCCAGTTTCAGCTGTATTCTGACCTCTAAGGGGAGCCAGTTCAATGCTTTCAGACGTGGAGAGATGTGGTCGAATTTCCTAGTGCCGGTAAGTAGTCTGGCGGCCGCGTTGAGGCAGACTTTTAAAGGTGCCAGGGAGATCTTGGGTAAACCCGAGAGGGTGGAACAGCCATATTCCAGCCTAGAGATGACTAGTGCTTGGACTGCCATTTTTAGGTCGGGAGCATCGATGAAGGGTTTCAGCTTCCAAAGGTAGCTCAGGTGGAACCTGGCTGATTTAGCCATCGAGTTAATGTGGTCCCGCATGTTCAGGTTGCAGTCGAGGATTATTCCCAGAGATTTGGCCAAGTCCACGATGGTCGGTGGGCACTTTAAGGCTGTAATGGCCTTGATCCACATCTGAATCTCTGGGTTGGCTTTTGTAGGGTAGATTAGGAGAAATTTAGTTTTCTTTGCGTTGAGTTTGAGTTGGTTAGAGGCGTGCCATTGGACGGTCAGTTTCAGGGCCTCACTCAGGGAGAGGATCTCCTCGAGTGATAAAATTTTAATGTATATTTGGGTGTCGTCCGCGTACATATGGTAGCGGTGCGAAGTACTTCGGTAAGCGGCTCTAAGTAGAGATTAAAGAGGGTGGGGGACAGGGTTGATCCTTGAGGGACTCCAACCGTGACCGGGGAGGGAGCTGATAGGTTGCCGTTAATTAGGAATCTCTGAGATCGGTTGTGGAGGAAGGACCAGAACCATTCTAAAACAGAGCCATCCAAGCCCATCCTGAGTTTGAGGCAATCGAGTAGTTTTTCATGGTTGACCGCGTCGAAGGCCGAGGATAGGTCTAGGAGGATTAGGAGGCAGGTTTTGCCTTGGTCTAGGGCTTGGAGGGCGTCGTCCACGATGTGGAGCATGGTAGTTTCAGTGCTGTGTCCCGGTCTGAATCCAGATTGGAAGTCATTGAGTAGGTGGAAGTTGTTGATGTGTTGACTTAGTTGCTGTTGAACACACTTCTCTAACACTGTGGCTAGTAGAGGGATATTGGACATAGGTCTGAAGTTGCCAGGGGAGGCAGGATCCAGTGATGTTTTTTTCTTAAGTGGGGAGGACTTGGCCGGCTTTCAGAGAGTCAGGAATCGATCCCTGTTGGAGAGAGGCGTTGATTATTGCAGTCCAGCTAGGAACAATGGATTGTGTGGCAGCAGCGAGGCAGTTGGAAGGCAGGGGGTCATTAAAGTGATTATTCGTGTTTACGGTGGAGAGGATTTTAGAGATGGAGTCTTCGTCATAGTACTTGAAGTCGGTCCAGCGTGCTTGATTTTTGGGTGAGGCCAGTATGGGTGGCGCAGACAGAGGAGGCAGGACAGGAAGGGGTTGAGAATATGTAGCGGCACTGAGTTCATTTCCTAAGGCTGTGATTTTATCAGTGAAGAAACAGGAGAACTCCTCAGATGAAATTAAGGACTTAGGACTTAGGAGTTTCTTTCGTTGTTTAGCTAGCTTATTTGATTGGTGTTTCACCATATCAAAGAGCTTGCGGGATCTATTCTTGGCATTCCCCAGTTCCGATCTGAAGTATTCTTTTTTTGAGTTGAGGATGTTCTTTTTGTAGGCATTTCTCGCTTGGTGGAGTAGTTTTAGATTCGCCGCAGAGGGGTGCTGTCTCCAAATTCTTTCCGATTGCCGGAGGGATCTCCTCTCCATGTTGAGGGATCCAGTGAACCAGGGGTTTCTGTCTTTGATTTGTGTTCTGTTTAGTTTTAGTGGGGTAAGGTCATCCAGAATGTTCGATATAGTCGCTGAATAGTGATCATTGAGGTCACTGACCGAAGTTATATGTGGGGGGGTCCGATTTACAACGAGCCTACAATTTCCTGTGGCCAAGGTTCTTAGTGTCTCTGATCCAGCGTTTGGGGATCACCGGTTGCAGTGCCTTTGTCTTGTGGGTCCCGGGAAAAAGGAAGGCAATGGCGTGGGGGTCAGACCAGTCACATGGGTCTATGGAGATAAGCTTGATTGAAGATTCCTTAGAGATAATCCAGTCCAGGGTGGCCCCTTTTGAGTCAGTAGGCAGTGAGCAGGCTTGGGTCAGGGCTTGATCGGTTAAGAGGTCTTTGATGGCGTTGACATGAGGATCCTTGGGGTCGTTCCAGTGAAGGTTGAAATCACCCAGAAAAACCTCTTTAGCGTTGGAGGAAATCTTAGATGTGATGATTTCCAAGAGATGATCGGCGAAAGAGGCTTGGGTCAGGGCTTGATCGGTTAAGAGGTCTTTGATGGCGTTGACATGAGGATCCTTGGGGTCGTTCCAGTGAAGGTTGAAATCACCCAGAAAAACCTCTTTAGCGTTGGAGGAAATCTTAGATGTGATGATTTCCAAGAGATGATCGGCGAAAGAGTCGTTCAGGCCTGGGGGATGATAAAAAATATGCAAATTGCACAGTTGAATTGCGTTGCTGCAAATGGAAATGGCAAGGTATTCGCAGGAGTCAGTGATGTCCGCCGAGAGTTCAGTGACAGGAGGTTAGATCAGTAGATGCAGGCGATGCCTCCTCCCTTCCTGCTGGATTGTCTGTCCAGTCTAGCAATGTTGTAGTTGGGAGGGACTAGTAGGTCCAGGTAAGGAGATGAGTAGTCGTTGAGCCACGATTCCGTTAGTATTGCTAGGTCTAAGTTTCTGTTCAGGATGAGATCTGCAATATCGGCGGAGTGCTTAGCTGCCAATCGGCAGTTGATTAAGAGACCAGATAGTGGGGGTGCGGGGGGAGTGTCAGGGATCTGTGTGGACAGGAGTACAGGCGCAAGGTTGTTTTTAACCACACTTCTGTTACGGTGGGTAGCTGCTCTGTTGGGGTTGATGGTGACCGTGCTGATGGCATGTTCGGGACTCGCAACTAGGGTGACTTGGACAGAGTTGTGGTCTTGGGCGATGGCTAGGATTTCGTTTTCAGTGAGGTCTAGTGGAGTAGAGGTGGAAATCATATTAACCCTGATGACTGAAATGATCTTGAGGGCCAGCCTAACCTAATTATGACTCAGGCCTGTATCAGTCGCGATTCGTAAACAGACCCAACCAAGTGGCAAATATATAGACCCATCTCACTTCTTTATCTGGATGCGAAATTATTTGCCAAAATACTGCCAATGAAACTTAACAGATTACTACCAGACATGATCCAGTCTATTCAAACAAGCATCATTACTGTGAGGTAAGTAGGTGACAGTACAAAAATACAAAGAAAGTACTGCTTATTATATATGTGGCATGAAGAGTAGACAAATCTAAGGTCTGGTTGTCACTGAATGCTGAAAAGGCATTTGAGCAGGTAGACCAGACCTTTCTGACAGAGGTCATTTGAATAGGTCCCCATTTTATATGGGGAAACATTGTGCAGTATTGAAACCCGAGTGCCAAACTCATGGTGAATGGGTGGCTTATTGAGAGAATCAATCTAAAAAGAGGAATGAGACCTGGGTGTCCCCTGTTCCCCCCTTTTGTTGCATTGATTCTTTATCCATTCCAACAGTGGGTGTGGGATATCAGGGAAGTGAAACTGGAGCCTGATCATTTTAAAGGGACGACCGTTGTCGATAATGTATTGATCACCTTGAAACCAGAGAGGTCTGTTCCAGCACTGCTGACATAACAATGGGAATTCCAGATGGTATTAGGATTTAAGATTAACCTGACAAAGTCAAAGGGTTTAAACTTTAATGACTATATAGTGACAATACAAACCTTGCAGACTAAAACTAGTTTTAAATGGATGAGGAGAGACCTGGAATGTCTCCAGGTATAGTGATTACCAGAACCTTAGCGGGGAATCTGAACATGGTGAAGACAGAATTTATGTCATCACAGATTTCTTGGGTGAGTTTAATTGCAGCGGTATGGATGACAATCTTACTGAAAATTCTGTACCCTGTCTGTGCTCTCCCACAGAAAGTCTTAAGGAGTAATATACAAGCACTACAAGCCCCGCATATGAACTACATATGGCAAGGTGAGAGTGAGAGATAGGGTGAAAAATGAACTGTTTTACTGTGATGTGGAATTGGGTATTACAAATACCCTTAACGATGCTGAAATGGTCACACATAGAAACGCAAAACAAATGATATTACTACTACAGACTCTCAAACAGATCTCTGTGGGAGGTTGCATGGTTGCCCAAAATAGAGAGCGATCCCCCGCTTACATGCCATTGGCGATTAAATCCACGCTGAAGATCTGGTACAAACTGGGAGCTAGGGGAGCCCTGACATCCTGTCCAACATTGTTTATTCACCTGTTGAACAACACTGATTTCACACCAGGTAAGAGCAACTATGGCCGGCTTTAGGGCGGCGTGACCCGTGCCATGGCACCTGATCGGGGGGGGAGGGCTATTATGTTTTGAAATATCGTATGGGGTTAAAAGCAACTGCTGCAGAGTTCCTTGTGTGCCCAGCAATTTTCAGATAATAATGAAAATGTCAAGATAATCTCTGGTGATTAATGTTCCTGCTGGGGAGAGATCAGAGTTTTATCTAGTGGCAGTTTTGACTCATCGTAAAGTTGCATAGTAATATACCTGCTGCAAAGCACGTGTACTATGCAGAGCACAGAATTGTATTTTATGTAGATAGCTCAGTCGGTTACTGTTTTTGTCGGAGAGATCCTCTTGTTAATTGCAGTTCATAAGTTACACCCTAGTGTAGCACAGTGAACTATGAACTGTCATCAAACAGTTGCATACAGCCTACATAGTACGGGTTAGAATTTTGTTTTTCTCGTCTTTCATGTTCTTAATGTTGCTAATAAAGGGTTTGTTTGGGTAGAAATAAATTGTTATTAGTAAAGCCACTGTGCTATGTTTTAAATCCTGACTTTGTGTTTCTCCAGACCAAGCACTCTTAAAATATACTGCCCGGCAATATGAATGACTCGTACACTTTTTAGCTCTTATTGTCTTATGTAACATTGCCTACACACGTATGATTGATTGTCTTTGTATAATGTGTGGATGATGTAAAGTGCTCTGACACCTTACACTGGTATGAGTAGCACTATAAAACAAATGACATACTTGTGAGAGAGGGGCTATGGAGAGATGAGGGGCATTATTGGAGGGTGATAGTGAGGGGATCTGTTGAGAACGTCTTTGGGGGGGAAGGGGAGTGCGCCTCCAGAGATTGTCACACCAGGCACCAACAGCGATCTACCCGGCCCTGTGAGTGATTGGCTTTAAGAGCTGGAGAGAGAATGGCTGTGTTATAAAGGGTGAAATATTTTACAGGGGTGGGACTAAGACTTTCCAACAGCTTAAGGAAGAATATGGACTACAGGAGAAAGATACTTGTAAGCGAGACACTAGTTTATGCAACATCAGATTAGAAAGGTGCTAAGTATCAAAACACAAAGAGTATCCCAGTAATCTTGGCAGACTTGACAGAAAGGGATTAACGTGAATATAAATGTGGATAATTTGTAGTGGGTCCAATGGGAGGGATGGATTTAAGTTTGTTACTATTAGAGAAGATGCTTCAATTACACATGCCAGCAGAAAGACTGAAACTACAATGGGGGAGACATCTGGAGCCCTCTTTCCTTAATATCCATTCACTCTATGGTCTACTTTTATCCCTTCTCCGCACCTTAACATAACCTTTGACATTACCCTTTTCTGTACTAATACCCATTTTCCTGTCAAATTGTGTCCAATTCTGGAGACCACATTAGGGGAATTATGTGCCTTTCGGAAAGCCTAAACTGGTGTATTGTGTCATTTTAAGGAGATCCCGTTTAATGCATGCTGTACAGTTTTGGTGACCCAATCTAGAGTGTTGTTCAGTCTTGGAGGCCAAATATCTAAAAAGGACACAGACAGCCAGGAGATGATCCAGAAAAGTTTGAACAAAAGTGGCCATGATTTGCCTCAGAAGTTATCTGAGGAGTGGATAGAAGCTTGAGATTAACCTAAAACTATTACAAGAGAGAGGACAAAATTGAGGTTGGGAACAGAGTGATGGGGAATCTATAGCTGTGAAAGGGAACTAGTCAGACACCAATAAGACACTAGGCCATATTCTGTAAAGACACTTTATTAGGAAAATTCAAAGGTACCCTTGACAGCAACAGGAAATAAAAAGTCAATCTGCTGTTATTAATTGTCCTTATGCCTTATGTTACCTCAGTCCTCTGCCAACTTACTTGCTCCTGACACTTTTGCTTGCACTCTCTCTCTTCCCTCTCTGTCCACTGTTCTCTCCTTCCCCCTTTGCTAGCAGCCTCTACCTTTTGCCAGTTTTCTCTCTCATCTACGCGCTCCACCTTCCCACCCTTCCCACCTATGCTTATCTCTCGTATGCCTGTTCTCTGCTCTCCCCTATGTCCACTGCTACTCTCCTCTGCCTGTCCTCTTCACTCTACCTACTCTCTCTTCTCTCCCATGCCTGCACGCTCTCCTTTGCCTGTTTGCTTACTTCTCACTTCTTGCCTGTCTACCTTCTGTCTCCTCTCTCCTCCTCCTTCTGCCTACTCACAACTATCTCTCTCTCCACTGAACATGCTTTTCTGCTCCTACTTGCCCCTCTGTCTGCTCTCCTCTCTTTGCTAACTCTATCTTCTCTATGTTCTGCTCCCTCTGTCTCATCTTACCTCTGCCCTAGCAGGTCTCATCTGTCCTCTGCGCTTCCAGTCTGTTCCCTCTCCTCACAGACTGTTGAATCTACTCACCACCTTGACTTTTTCCAATCAATCTCAATTCTCCCCCTTCCACTTCGTCTCTCTACTTTCACATCGCCCCTCTCCCCACAGCTTTTAGCACTATATATATTCCTCAATGTTATCCCAATTCTCATCTCTGTCCAGTACTCTGCTCTATCTAACACCATGTGCCTTCTTCCACCACTCTACTGCTTTTCACCTTTGACCATGTCTCCCTGTGTTTCCTGTTTTGTCAGTGTGTGGTTCACATCTTTTTGATGGGAGACAGCAGGCTATCCCCTCACAAGCCAATACATGCAGATCACAAACAAATTTCAGCCATTTTTTTAAAAACTTTTTTTTTACGGTTAACTAAGAATGTAAACCATTCAAAATCAATTTTTAAATATTTTAAAGTATTTTTAAACATTTTTTAAAATAATTTTTCGTGGAAAAAATGCATTTATTTTCAACGCAAGCCTTTGAGATGCAGCAGTTAAGAAACCAAAAGCAAATGTGTTTATTTGTAAATTCACAAGAGACATAGGTAGGATTTTATAACATAAACCATCAATCAAATCAGGAAAAGTGGAAAAATACACAAAATAAACAAGAATTTAGTTGTTTTCCGCTTGAAACACACACAGAACATTCCAGAAGTCAAGAATTTTTTGCTTGGATTTGAGGATTTCATGTCATGCGGGAGAAGTGGGTGCAGACAAGGATATTGGGGAGATTCCAGCCGCTGACTGTGGTGTGGGTCCAGGTCATGCAAGCGTTTGTAATTGGGGAGTGAAATTGGGCAATAATTAGTGAAATGTAGATGTCAATTAAATATTTTCCCCTTAGTTATGGGAAATATTTTAATCTTTGACATGAAGGATTAATCATGTGCTACTATATTTACTGTCTCATATAGCAATAGTACCCTCTCAGTGGAAAATATCTTCTGTAATTTAGAACTCATCTTTCAATAGAATATTTTCTACTAGAATAAACATTTTATATTTTAATAGAATAACTATTATTGTATTCTAATATAAGGTATTGTTCTCTATGAAGAAAAGGCTCCTCTCTCACCCACATCCATAGTTTTGTTTTTGCAATAAGATTCCTGCCCCAGGGAATTCATATTTTCCCCTAATGTAAAAGTATTGATTGCCAATAACTATTTTCCCTTGTAGCATAGATTCCAATAGATTTAATAACATAGGCATTAAAAATTATTCAGATTCTGTAAAAATAGGATCTTGAAGGGTAAGGGAAAGCTGTCCACATGCATTCTATATAACATCTTTAGAAATAGTGGATCCCATCTGTCTCCAGGTGATTGAACTGTATCTAGGAATAAAAGCTTCATCCTCCAGTAGCTGTTATAAACAACCTGTAGTGTAAGCAAGGGGGTTGTGAGTTATGGTCAGCCTGACTTTTGCTGACCCTATTTTACCCCAAGAGAATGGAATGTCCTACTTTGCACATAATGGCAATAATTTGATAGACCATGGTCTACAAATAGGCTCCGTTTCTTTTTGTATATGAACATGAACAGTGTGAGTGTGTGTGTGTGGCATTGGCAAGCAGATGCCCGTGGGGGAGAGAATGTGGCAGAATAGAACCAAGGGTGTGCATTTCCTGGTAAAGAAAATAAAAACAAGCATGCTACCGATCAATTTACAGTGCACCACCCATGTAAGCCTCGATAACCATGATGGCCAACGTATGTTGGTGGCGTTTAATAAGGTAATACCAGAGGTTCCACCTCCATCAAACAAGTTCTCCAATGGAGGTCACTTCAGCGGCTGGGATAGTCCTCGACGAGTTTCCGCTCACATTACCAGGCAATCATAGGCAGCATTTCATTCCAGGGTCTTTAGGGTGGAAAGACGGTGGAGGTGATAAGGGAACATGCTTTCCCCTTGGTGATATTTTTTGAGTTTCAGTTGTTTTTCATAGTTTGAGTCCTTCTCTGTCCTCTTCGTTCCACTGAAGGCATGTTAAATTGCAGCATTCTCCACGCAAATCGTAGGAAGGCGCTATAACCACCATTTGATGTGCTCAGTCTGCAGGAAGTTGGGAAAGGGTCAGAAAGGAATATGAAAGGGGGCAGAGAATGAAAAGGGGTGTAAAGTAAGGAAAGTCTTAAAGGCCACAGATTGGGGGATGAAGACAGATAGGGGGTCGAAAGAAGGGCACTTTCGGTCAAGGGGGTGGGGTGTAAGCAGTGAGTTCTACCTCATTTGCATCAGAATTTGCACTTGGGAATATTGGGAGGTTACATAAAAATTGTTGGTAGGGGAGGAAGAGTTCTCCAACACCCAAAAAGCCAGTAGGTCTATGCAACGCCAGGTCTCACCCAGCTACCAAACTAAATCCATGGGCACATCCTGCTGCGGGATCATGATACCATCCCTTCAAACAATGCCCTCCACCCAAATGAAACTGCCCTGCCCATCCGTTTTGGTTAAAGCATTCCATCCTGTTGTGCTACCCCACCCTTAACAGACACCTGCCATTGTACCCCACCTTGTGAGCAGTTTCTGCTGTTAGTGCACCTTAACTTGGTGAGGAGACCGATGATGTCAGCAGCCAAATCGAATTAGAATGCCCTGAGCTGCCTGCATCTCATTCTGGTGAAAGCAGCCACTTCCGTCAATGTCGCCTGCCTTCATGAGAGTTCCCACGGCTGTGCCACCCTGGTGACAGCAACCCCACCATACTCAGTATGCTTTGCCGGGGACATGGACCGAGGTATTATTCCCTGGAGCCCCCCTCCCCTACCTTCCACCAGTGTTAATGCCTAACAGCACATTATTTAAAAAAAAAAAAAAAAATCCCCAAATATATCAGGGTTTTTTCACATTCCAGAGATCAAAATCTCTGATAAAGAGCCCTTCATATGTAAACAGTCTAGAGTAGAGAGGGGGGCAGGGGAAAGGAAATAGAGGGGAAAGGTTGGAGAGAGGTTTAAGAGGGGTAGAGAAGGTGTTGTCTTCCTCACATCAAGTCAGAAAGTGGGAGAAGAGGCAGGTTAGGCCGATGTTGACGAACAGCACAGCAGCAACCACCAGGGGACTGGCCACCTGCAAGAGAGGGGAGAGAAGATGAGAAAGTAGAAAGATACATCGTTTTATAGTTTGTCTATGAAATGTCCAAGTGCTAATCTATGCCGGTCCCAACAAAAATGAGACAGAACACAGCGGAAAAGAAAATAGTAAAAACTATAAATGTATCCAACTCTGGATGAACTATCGTTCAAAGAGTAGCTTAAATACGTTTTGGATTTTCGGTCATTTTGTTTTGAAACACGAGCATATTCAAATCCTACTACACTATACAAGTTGAGTTCGACCTTCACCTCAGTCAATTCTTCCTTTATCTGCAATTCTGACATGCCGTGACCCCCTACAACATGTGACTGGAGAACTTATCCAAATTCCTCCCCCTGAAGGCAAAACTGCTAGAAGGGGCTTTGGGGGACCGCACAGTATGACCATTATATTGCACGATAATACACCAGACTCCTGACACATTTGGGGCCCTCCGCTCAGCCTGGGCTAGGGCTCCCCTGTGACACCGAACAATCTATGCCAGGTGCAGGCTGGTGCAGCTGAAATACCTCCACAGGGTGTACTTCACACGTCAAAAATTACGGGACATGGATTCAACAGCCTCCCATGACTCCTTTTGTTGGCTAGCCCCTTGTGGGGACTTACCCCATACAACCTGGAGCTGCCCCCCAGATAGCCCCTTATGGAACCAGGTGATCTCATGCCTAAGTGGGGGTGCTGGGATGGTACGCACCACTGAATCCCAAACTCGCCATCATACACATCAACACAACCATGGGCTGGAATAAATACAAACTATCACTCCTCTGGCTGGACTCACAGTGGTCAAGCGAGACATTGCCCGTCACTTAGAACATTTAATTGGCTAGAGAATGGATTTTTGCATGGGATGGGCAGTCTACGAAGCTTGAGGATGGCCCAAGAAATACATTAAAATATGGGGACCATGGGCAGACTATCGAGGGATCACAATTACTCATGGCCGAATCCCTTGACATGGAGATACACACATATAAGGGACAACCACCCCGGACCAAGTCTGACTAACTGGAGGTAGGACGCAGACTGGGAAACACACACTGGACATACAGGGTATGGGGACGTGGTGGAGATATGCCGAGGTGCATCTACGTTTCTATGGTTTCCGTTCTTCTTTTGTTTATGCTCACTGCAGAGACATCTATTGAGACTACTATTGAAATCCAAAACTCAATAAAATGTGTTATACAAAATATGAGCATTTTTTTATTTCAGAAAACATGTTTTTCTATAAAATATGCAGTTTCTGTTTTGGGGTGACACACTCAAAAGATATCTTGTCTTGTGCTTGTAAAGTGACCCTCTTGAATATGGCTAGCGTAGACCCTCTGAATTAAGCATTGTGCTGGGCTGCAATTCAGCGAGCTACTTTCAGGGCACTGGCGAGCTACCAGTAGCTCCTGAGCTGCATGTTGGAGACGCCTGTTCTAGACACAGCCATAACAACCAATGAAACTGGTGTGGAAATCTCACACTACTTTGAGCATAACTTTTGGATAAGGCTTGAGTACATCTTTATCTTAGTAAGATACAGGTCATTTTTAAGGCCAATGAAATTATGCGATTTGTGGCCAGTCCATATTGCCTTTCATTACACTTGCCACTATCTGCCCAATATTTCACAAATGTCCCCTTTCCCCCAAAGAAATCCAGCTGCTATGGTTCAAATATTATTAAAATGGTGCACAAAGAATGCAGTCAACTGGTAATGTTTCAGTTTTTGGTTGCCTAATTCGCTCAATGAAGAGGTGTGCATTTTCCCCGATGCTGTTAATATCTGCAGCTGATAGACTGAGGAGGGGTTTTGTCCGCCACAGGACATAACAACCTTACATATTTAAACTTGATTCAAACAGTACGGATAGAAGGTTTTCTTTGCCATGAAATGTTTACATTGTCAAGCAAATTCCTGTTTACGTCACAGACACTGTTATCAAAGCAGGAGTTATTTCAAGAGGGCACTCGAGTTTTGAAGAATGCTAAACCTTTAGTATTTTTACAATCATTGCCTTTAATTTGAAAGGGCCTTCTTGTAAGATACCTGCTTATTAAATATGTAACTTACAGTATTCTTCTGCAAGTTTGTTTCTTGACAGAAATACACGCTTCAAAGAGCCTTGTGGCCTGAATACAGATTACCCATAAACCAAAGACAGGTTTTAAAACATAACTTGGACACGCTGAATAATATTATTAAAATAACTATTTGCAACATCCTATATGACTTAAACAACATATTTTACTCTGACAGGTAAGAAAGACAGTGCTAATATAAATGCATTCCTTGGGTTTCATGCAAGAGAAAATAATTAAGGGTTGGTGAACAACAATTTGAATATGTATATATTTCTTTATTAGGTAACCTATGTATTTATGTAGCATAGGGCTACAGAATGTGCTCCTTAATTTGGCCCTAATCGCATTATATGTACCATACTTTGCCTTTCCAAAAAGCATATTTACTGTCTCACAATTCCAGTGACCCTTATAATAGTTTTCAGGATATGCAAAATGCAACCTTACTCACCTCGTAAAAAATGAAAACGACTTTCTGGCACATGCATCAACAATGCCATTTGCGTTTCCTTATTAGCGAAAAATAAGGATTCGCTTATAAGGAATAGCAAAAGGCTATGCATGTAGAAATCGCTTAAAAAAATAGCGATTTCTAAACATTCCTTAATTGCGACTCGCAAATTGCGAGTCGCAATTAAGGAATACCTCCCCATTCATTCCTATAAGAATGAATGGGAAGACATTCTCAATTTGCGATTCTCAATTAGAGAATCACAAATTGAGAATGCAATTTCAAGGGTGCCAGGGTGTCAAAAGGCCACCCTGTTGCACCCCTGAAATCTGCATAAGAGTAAATCTTGCACACACACATGCCCCAAGGGCATGTGTGTGTGTAAAATGGAGCTTTGAAAAATGCACTTTGGTGCATTTTTCAAAATTTTAGCAAATTACTATGAAGTTCAACTTCATGGTAATTTGTGCCCCCTATTAGCGAAATCGCTAGTTTTTTTACTTTAATGACTTGTATTTAAGGAATCTCAATTTGCGATTACTTAAATGCAATGGCAATTTAAGTAACCGAAATTTAGAGATTACTTAAATTGTGATTTATGCATTTGGGATGATGCATCCCAAATGCAAAAATACCGGTAGCAAAGGGGCAGATTCTGAGAATCTGCCCGTTTGCGACCGGTTTTTGCTTTGATTCATGTGGGCCTTTATAAAGAGTAAGACTTCGTAAAATTTGGCTAAGCTCTCATGAAGGAGATGGCAGTCTCCTAGTAATAAATAAAACAGGCATACTGGTAACCTGAACAGCGAAAATGTAGCGGCTTTTATGTGATGCAGTTAGTGCCACAAGTTTCATTCTAACTGATGGGTGGAAAAAATTAAAACTGAAACAAATATGATACAATCACAGCAGCATCAGAGAATAATGGTGAAACACCACTGGATTGCCACAAGAAAGAACATCAGTTTAAGCAAATCCATACAATCTGGAGGTAAGTTAATGGTTGAGTTGTATGATTTCTGAGGCTAAGTTGATGAATTGAGCGATGCTACTTCTCGGTAGAGTGTCTTTCCGTTCATCCTGGAGAGAAAGGCATGTCTCAGCGGCAGCCCATTTGAAATGAGGTTCAGTTATCTGCAGAGACACACAAGAAAAAGATAGTATGGCCATGCTGAAAGAATTGTCTTGTGTAGAAGAATGAAAAGCTGAAAAGTCAGAAAAAGTGTCTCTGACCAACCACCCAAGAGAACATTTCCTAAAATCTTCTTTTGAAGTGCCTTTGAAACATAGTATTGGTATTTTGACAACAAACAGGGAAATATACAGAATATCAGATGGGAAAGTGTGATACATATGTGACGTGTTTGTGTGGCTGGGGGCCAGAACCTTTTTGGTTCTGGATCAAAGGTGCAGCTCATAATTAATAAGCCATATTGTTGTGCTTACATTTCCTGCTGCTTAGCCAGTATGCATGAGTGTGTGTAAGGAACGTTGGAATGCCTGATGACTGTGTGGAATGTTGGTGTGCCTGTGGGACTGGAGGAATGACAGTTGGGGAGAGTGGGCTGAGCAGCAGAGATGCAGCTCCTGGTGGGACCTTGTATCAACCTGAACTAACTCATCTACTTGTAACTACCATCCTGTAACCTACAAATAAACCTCTACTTTGGTTTACCTCATTGACTATAATCCATCATTGCAACATTGGCGACGATCTGGATAAAATAAACCTGCGTGTACTGGCTTCCTGTCTACCTGAGGTAAAGATATTTGAATCTACAGCAAGACTATTTGTACAGAAATTACTTGAAGAAAATTAAACTTGGAAATATGGAGAAGAACGCCCATCTTTGCCCCACCAGTGTCCTCCATCAACCGGACAGCCTACCTTGGGCGCTTCACGCTCCTCAATGAAATTTATTTAACCAGTTTGAAATTATTATTTGACATATGTGTCTCTCCAGCATTAACAATAAGTGTACACTACTAGCATCCTGCGGTGAGCAAACCGTTATTAATTCTCTACCTACTAGAAATTTGTGACATCCAGGGAATTTACTCGTGTGCAATACGGACTTTCTAATCTCTTTCTGAGCATTTGACAGCTTTTACTACTCTAACCAAACATATGCTAAAAGCGGAGGCTTACACTCGTGCTCTCGGAGTGTCAGTTGTGCTTACTTTGAAGACATTTTTCATGATTTTAGTGAAGGCGCAGCCAACCACGAGTTTCATCATCGGTGAGTTTTGGGACGATGTTTATTTGGGAATGTATTTAAGTCATAACATTGACAGAATTTAAATTTGCTGTAAGTCACGCGCACGCCAAGCATTCAAAACAGTTTGGTGCTCAACGTCTTAGCGCGCGCCTGCGACTGTTTAATCCATTGTGAGGCTGCCATGCGCCACTTACCTATGTATCGTGGTGTCGCGAGTGAAAATAATGGAGCACGTTCTGTCCTGGACTTTACTCTGTTCACGGAAGGCAAAAGAGCACGTTCTCGCCGTGAGCCACTCGACTCTTTTCTTCCATACGTGCCGCCATCTTGATTTCTACTGTAACCTTTCACTTCAACGATGCCGTCCAATTCAATGGCGCTCTCACGCAACTCCAAAGTGCCGCTTTCATGTCATGCTCATGGAATAGTTCCTTTACCTAAGAAATGCTGCAATCTACTCAACGACTCGGCAAGTTTTGTGACTGTGCAGAATGTGTTAAATTCTGTGTTCTTCTGTCAGCGTGTAAAATGGAACGCATGTTTTGGCTGGTCACATCGGTTATGTTCAACGCGTTTGCTGACACTTGACACTTGGAAGATTAGTAGCACAGTTTTCACAGCGCACTTCAGGAAAAAAGGCTGATATATTCATGATACTACAATCTTCTTTTATTGAACGTTGTTCAGTTAAGTTAGAATAGTGTCGCATTGAAATTTTGGCTTTTCTTTATTACAGTTATTACAATGTTTTTCAGTAAAGTGAGAATAAGTGTCTCAATGAAACTTTTGCTTATTACAGTTATTCTCTCCTTACTAGAAGTTTAATCCATGTATATGTTATTGCCATTTTTTCATGTTGTGGCAATGTGGCTGCAAAGGTGTTTTTTCCTTATACACTATTAGTATCTGGTGTTTAACCATTCTTCCATGTTTTAAGGACAACGTTTCACTAAGTTGTTCTTTCTTTATTTATGAGAACGCACATCCTGATTATGGGTTTTCTATTGAGTATTTCATTTTGGTATTGACTTATGATATCATCAACAATACTGCACTTAATGTACCCTTCATATTGACATAGTTACCCTCCATTATTTATGTACCTAGCAGTGTGCGTTGTTCTAGCTTTATATTTATTTATTTATACATGCGCAATGGGCAATGTTCCCTATTCTTGAAAGGTTCTGGAGGAATGACAGTTGGGGAGAGTGGGCTGAGCAGCAGAGATGCAGCTCCTGGTGGGACCTTGTATCAACCTGAACTAACTCATCTACTTGTAACTACCATCCTGTAACCTACAAATAAACCTCTACTTTGGTTTACCTCATTGACCACAATCCATCATTGCAACACATATACTCTGGGGAACACAAAATACAGTATTTGGTGTGATGTTAGCTGCATAAAAAAGTGCAGCTCAAACCTTTTGTTTTATTATTTAAAAAAATGCTGCAGCAGGAAATCGTGCCAAACAATCATGGGACCTGGAACCAAGAGCCGCAGATACCCTCGGTTGTGTTCTGTGTTACCTTTCCCAGAAACTTGGCTGCTTCTACTTCTGGAATCTGGATTCCGAGAAAGAGAGCTAGAGACAGTTGCTGAGGATCAGGGATGCCAGGGGTCATTGTAAGGAGCTGAATAAACCTTCTTCAAATCTCATGTCCTGTGTATTCTCATCTGAAAATTGGCGATGAGGATGGGATCCTGAAGGAAGAGAACACCTTGGAGAAGAAGGACATTTTTAGAAAGTCTCTTGTGAGCAACTGAGCCATGAGAAGACGTTCGACCCCTGACCAAAAGTCCTGAGGCCCTGTGAGACTGTTCATGACAAGTTACAACCTTCGTGACAAGTTGTTGTAGGTATGGACAATTTGGTGTGAACATAACGGAGTTTGCCCAAATCGCTGGTGCTAGCTCTACACCGTTTGCAGCTCAAGGAACCCTGTGCTTGGAAATATGTCGCCTTAGTGCAGAGCGTGATTCGGCATGTGAATTCTTCGATTGCAAGTGGTGCGGGAACCACAAAGTGTATACATTTGAAAGGAAGCGTGCGGCTGCGTTCTGTGATCTGGAGGGATCACTGACAAAATATCGAATGTCAAATAATCGACCTACAAAAATATCGGAATAAAAATATCGATGTCAAGAATATCGACATACTATCTACAACATGGTAAGTACAAAAATATCGAAAATAAAATATCGATGTCAAAAATATCGTTATTAACTAATATCGTTTTTTTCTTTAGTTTAAAAAAATATGTAAAATAAACCAAATAATACTTATAAATAAAATAAACGTAATTAAATATATTTTATAATGTTTAAAATTAATAATTAATATATATAATTTAATAAAACATTAATTAAACATATACATATAATATATAATATATATACTTACTTATGTGCCGATTCCCATCCTGTAAAACCCGGGTACAAATGGTCGTACGGAGCGTTTTCTCCGTCCGACTCGTACCCGGGAAAAACACCTTACAAACTCGCAAGTACGATTCGCACAGAAATACCATTTCCATACGAGTCGTAAAAAATACCGACCGGCAAAAAAATACATACAAATCTGATTCTGGACGGCGCATACGCAACGTCCGGACGGAGTCAGGCAGCGTTTTACGGACCAGCAAGTACGATTCGTGCCGACATCACTCCGCACGTAGCATTTTTTACAGGAGCCAAAAACTGCTGGGAAATTGAGGACGACGCGAACAAGGAGCACCGGTACGCGACGAACACCGATGGACCCCAACCTACGCGTCATCCCGGCCGTCATAGCCTACGACCTCGTGTTCAGAAACCGCCGCAGATGCCGCAGAAGGTCAGAACAACCCCCAGGGGCAAAGGGGGGGGGGGGCGCAAGGGGCAGGAAACATAACCCACACCCCACAAAATACTAATACATCCTGCACATTAATTACCTCCATGGTCTGGTCACTTTGGGGGGCGTGTCCACCAATCCCACGTCCCGCCACAACGGAAGTGGGCGTGGACGCGTACCCGTCACCACCACAATGAGCGTGGGTACCGTCCGTACCACCATTGCAGTGGTGATGTAGGGGTACACGTGTACGGTCCGTAACCACGCCCCCAGAGCGTGGGTACGGGCCGTACCACGCATACCCCTACGTCACCGCCACTATGGTGGTACGGCCCATACCCACGCCCCCA
Organism: Triturus cristatus; assembly: GCF_964204655.1. NCBI lineage: Eukaryota > Metazoa > Chordata > Amphibia > Caudata > Salamandridae > Triturus > Triturus cristatus. Next base: position 240,962,887 of record NC_140579.1, read on the forward strand.
GAGCATGGGTACGGGCCATACCACGGATACCCCTACATCACCGCCACTATGGTGGTACGGCCCGTACCCACGCCCCCAGAGCGTGGGTACGGGCCGTACCACGTGTACCCCTACAGTCCCATTACATGATGGATACAAGGTGTACACACGCCACGGATGTAGGTGTACGGCTTGGTGCAGCACATCAGCTGTAAATTGGGGGTGGTGTATGCCCAGGACAGCAGTGTACCACAGCAAGTGGGTGGGTGGGTGGGTGCAGTGGAATACCAGCAGTGGACAGGGACATGTGAGGGGTGGGTGCATATCACTCCCAGCAGCGGACAGACATATGGGGGTGGGTGCAGAGGACTCCCAGCAGTGGACAGAGACATGGGGGTGGGTAGAGAAGAATATCACCAGAGGACAGAGACATGTGAGGGGTGGGTGCATATCACTCCCAGCAGTGGACAGACATATGGGGGTGGGTGCAGAGGACTCCCAGCAGTGGACAGAGACATGGGGGTGGGTGCAGAGGACTCCCAGCAGTGGACAGAGACATGTGAGGAGTGGGTGCCCATCACTTCCAGCAGTGGTCAGACACATGGGGGTGGGTGCAGAGGACTCCCAGCAGTGGACAGAGACATGGGGGTGGGTGCAGCGGACTCCCAGCAGTGGACAGAGACATGGGGTGGGTGCAGAGGACTCCCAGCAGTGGACAGGGACATGTGAGGGGTGGGTGCCCATCACTCCCAGCAGTGGACAGAGACATGGGGGGATGTACATCATTATCAGATGACCACAACTCCATGGGTGAATGTACGTATCCCTAACTTTGGACAATGATGATAGTGCCATAACAACACATCACTGACAGCAGTGTCCCATTCCCAGGAGGATGGATGTCTTTCCCCCACTGCATGACACACCACATGTGGGTGTGAGGACAAATAACACATGCATACCCACCCCTGGCAGATGCAGCACAATACACACACTGAGATCATGCCACAAGACTGTATAGTCATGTCACTGCCTAATAAACTAAGAGAGCCAAAGAGAACACACACTGTCACACACATCCCAGAACTGATAGGAATGTTCAGGTGCTGGGCTAGCCACCAAGATGTTGTCTGTCATGGAAGGAATAGGGTGGAGTTCCCACAGATACAATGGCCACAATTGTGAGTCAGGTGTTCAAATACCTAGCAGAACAAGTACCATATGTGTACTAGGCTGGGATTACACACATGCATTGTGCGGAAAAGGGACAATTTATCCATGAAGGCATGGCAAAATACTCTATACACAAGTACAGTGAGTACCAAGGATGGCACAGACGATGCAGCCGGAGACATTGCTGAGCAGGCATGGCCAGAGTTGAAGGGATCCATCACCAACAAAGGAAATGTAGACACAGGGCAACACAACAATTGTGCAACTCTCTGCAGGGGAGATGTCAGGTGCCACAGAGGAAGGAACACTCCTTGGGACAATGTCTCCAAACACAAAGAGCATACACAACAAAGAATCTTTGCAGAGACCTTGTGATGGCACGCAGATACCAGGTTCCACCCCATGAGCTGCAGACAACAACATTTCCCTGAAACATAACACATGCCCACAACCCCAACTCCTGTAGCATCGGCATCAACATCAATACCTGAAATGCAAGACTTTTCAAACGAAAAAGAAAATGCTTTATTCAGCATGAAAATAATAATGAGTAAACGAGACTATTCACAAAGGCCAATGGCCAGTCTAAATCATCAGTCCTTGGGGGGACGACACATGGCCATGCGTCTCCCCTAGCTTGCCTGCACATCACAAGACTGTGTCGTCGACTGGGGGGGGGGGGGGGGGGGCATCATGTGGGGAAGGACCAGGCACCGCAGGGACAGGAGGTGGTGGGTGCAGGGACGGACGACTCCACCACAGGGGGTGGGGCAGCGCCAAAGGTGGAGGCGAGCTCGGCGCTGCACACTTCTGCCAGTTCTTCAAGCGTCTCCCCTGCACCCGGATAAACAACAGGCCCCAAGGAGGGGGGGGTTCGGAGGGATGGGTTGCAGCGCTACTGGGGGAGGTGGTGGACGGGCTGGGGGACCTAACTCCCCTACCCGTGGAGTGCCTTGACCGTTTGCGTCCAGGTGAACTAGTGGGGCTGAGGTCCAGCCCAGCAAAGTAGGCCTCCTTCTCCGAATCTGGGGCAGGGGAGCCAAGGGGAGTGACATCGGAGGGACTGGGGAGTGAGTCATGTGGACGAGGACTGTGGCTGCGTGCCTGCTTGTGTGCCCCAGACCCAGTGGGTTTGCCTGCTTCCCCCTGAGTGTGCGTGTCAGGAGGTGTGCGCTTGCCCTTACGTGGTGGTGTGCTGCTTCTGTCTGGTGGGGTGCGTGTGTGTGGATGTCTTGGTGTGCTTGGGACAGGCATGGGTGTGGGACTTGTGGATGGGGCAGGGGTAGGGGGGGACGCAGCGCTGCAGGTGACTCACTACTGCCGTCAGTGACGAGTCCAGGGACCTCAGCAACATCCGTTGGTCAGACATCGCTGATGACATGCCCTCCATGTTCGACACCATCTGGGTCAGCAGTCTGGTGTGGCCATTGAGGACAGTCAGGATCGATGTCTGCCCAACTTGCAACTGCCGCTGAATGTCCACAGACTCGGCAGTGAGGGCAGCAGGGGGGACAGGGGCAGGGGGTGCGGTGCCTGGCACGAAGGAGACACGGTGTGGCCTAGCACGGACAGAAGGGACCCGAGCAAGTGGGAGGGCGGTGATGGCAATGGAGGGGGCGGCGAGAGATGTACTGCTGCTTTCAGCTGTGGGAGCAGCCTCCGCCCCCTCTGGGAGCTCAGCCTCGGACCCGTCTGCCTCGTAGTCAGTGTTGGTACTGGGCGGGTCCTCCGCCTCACTCCCCTCGCCCTCCGTGCCACTAGATTCCACCGACTCCTCAGCAGTGGTGGCACCACTGCTCGATCCCTTCTCCACGTCCGTGCCGGTGTCTCCCTCGGTGTCCTCCAATGATGCTGTGGGCAAGGTGAAGAGACAGGAAAAAATCAGTCACCTGTATACATCTGACACATGAGTCCAAACAAAATAGGCAACAGTGCATATCAGGATAGGCATCATGAGTAATATCTAGGATACTCCCCACATATGTAAGCCCTGCACTCCCCAGTTGCTTGACCCACCATGCCACTTGCAAACAATGAAAATTAGGACACAACAGCAAATAACTTGAAATCACAAGATCATGAGAAGCTAGTGTCTGGGATCAGTTGAGCACAGCAAGACTATGAAGGCATGCCACCTCTTGTTCACTGTGAAACAAACAGTATTGTCGCACCAAAGGCCAAATACCACATGCCAATGCAGAAGGTGTCCCCACACTCAGAGACCTGTGAGTACTTTTGACACCCCAAAGAAATACATTGTGACTCCTGGAGAATCACAACCCTTTACACAATGGACATGTCTAGCATGTGTGAATGTGGCACTCTGTGAACACAACACACATGTGTCTGTATAGCAGAAGTCACACAAGGAGGTGCACACCAAACTACATGTACACAGTCATTGTCTGAGCTGCCAGACTCATTCAAATCAGCCACTGTTAGGCAGAAATGGCGTATCAGTAAGTGCATATACATGGCACCAGGGTGGTCTGGATGACTTGACACTCGTAAGTTGGTATCAGCAACAACCAAGGACGAACCCAAATGCTAGCACACTGTGGGAACATGTATATGTATGAACTCCAAACAAGTTTTGTTCAAACTGTGCCTTACTTTAAAATGTGCCAGCGTGTCCCTGGAAAGTGTAAAGGTGGTGTCTTGTGCACTTCCTTGGGAGACATCTGTCATGCAGGCACATCATTGTCCTTCACAACCAAACAACAAGGTCAAGCATATGAAACATTGAGACATGTTGACAGGTGTAGTGAGTGCCAATGGACATTTTCTCTGAGTAACAACTTGAATAATGTCATTTGTCACATGGCTATCCGTCACCTGATCACACAGTTGGCTACACATATGACCTACTGACTGTCATCTGGAGTGGCACACATGTCCACACCCAGGACAATGCATAAGCTAATGGGCCTGCAATTGTTTAGCAAAAAAGCCTAGCTGTACTGTGGGTTCCCCCTCATGGCAAGCCAGAATGTACCCACAGATGTCAGCACACAAAGTCACAACTGTGTAGCATCTGAACCACACACAGGTGGCAAAAATGTACAAGCAGGATACATGATTGTCAAAAACTGACACAGGCAATGAAGCACGAACATTAAGTTCTGGCCAACATCACGGGGGCACTGCACGATGACTTTCTGTACTGCGAATCATCACACACAAGTCAGAACTGGCAATGAAACATCAGGGTTGAACATGTACGCCCCTCCCGCACACACCCACCCATACCTGAGTCAATGTGACTGATACCGATCAAGAAGTGACACCTCTTATTCAGGGTTACAATAACTGTGCTTGAAAACTAGCTTCATCAACACGACATCACCTTGTAGGGCTGCCAAAACATATTGGTCACAAACAAACATCGGATGTCCTGCCATCTCTTCCTCACTTGTGGCAGGTGCCGACTGCAACCCTCCACCAATTGCACGGCCTTGACGGCATCCTTACAGATCTTCCCCTTGTGGTAGGGGGATACCTGTGTGGATGACAAAGTGGGACAACATCACTACACCTGCACCATGTCACAGAGACACACATTTGAACATCTTAGATTTGTTGAACAGGGCATAGTATGCTGGCAAGTAATAGCACCTTAGTCATAGGGACTTTTTCCACTGGGGACGCACCAATGCACTACATGGCATAGTAAGTACACAGGTGGCATGAGGGGTGCAAAACAATCCCTGATCATGGCACACACTGTGCATCCCAAGCAACACAAGGCTGATGGACAGCACCGCAAAGCAGTCACATGCCCCATGCCACTGACGAAACCTCAGCAGAGTACACAGACACACACAGGCACACATCAATCACCTGCCATTGGCAACAGCGGATGCAAACCTCACTCTGCACATGTGCCACTTGCCAGGGGGGGTCACAGGTGTGGGGCTAGCTCAGCAAGTCAGACACACAGCACGGCTTACTTCACACATCAGATGGATTGAGCAGTTGCCTCCTCCATGCAGCTGTGGTGCAACACTCCACATAGACACTCACCCACATGACAAGAAACATTCACACACATCAATGTCCAGGGGGCGTACACATCATTTGGACACTCTCACCACTCTCACCACAGCTCCACTCAACTCTCACACACATCTGTGGGTGCAGTCACCTGTCACACCGGGGTGTCCACTGAATCACCGCAGGACAATAGAACAAGAATGCCCAAGAGGATTAGGCTGGCGGAATGTGCCATGCACTATGCAGTGAATGTCACAGTAAGCACAGTGCAAGTGAGGAGTGCACACATGAACTACATCAAGCCCTTCATGAGAGACATAAGCCATTCCCCCCCCCCCCCCCTCCCGGGACCCACTCCAACCAACATTGCATGTCTGTCACCCCTGGCCACAATGCCAGAAGTGACAGACACAACACAATACAGGTGCACAGGCAAAGGTAGTGGAGTCAGCACTCACCTGCTCCCCTGGTCGACCATACAGCATGGGGTACCGTGGGAGGATCACATCCAGCAGGACCTCGTTCTCCTCCTGGGTGAAAGGCTGGGCCCTCTCCACAGTCCTTGACATGGTGCCAGAGGGAGACAATACAGCAGCAGTGGTATCGACTGACATGTTGTGCAGGCAAGTGCCCTCTCATGGGTTCTGCCTGCCTTATATCTGCCTTGCTGGCCTATTTCATTTACAGGAGTACAGAGTGATTGATCAGACTCATTTGCATCCTACGTTTCCTCCAATCCCTTTAAACATACACCAGTGACAGCCTTTGCATCTTTCGATTTTGCAGCATCATGTCAAGTCAACAACCACTTTGCAACAATGTATAATGTGGCCAACTGCTTTTTCCAGACCACATGATGTTAAATTTTGAACTTGAAACTCGGTATCCATGACAACCAGCATGCATTTAGGCCCTAATACTTGTCCCTCATGTGTCCCCATTGTAATTCTTAAATCCCCACACAGGTACGGCGCGTTTCACACGTACCCCTAGGGCACCATCACTACAGTGATACGGGCCGTACTCACGCGTGTACGGGCCGCACACGCGTGAGTACGTGCCTATCACTATAGTCGTGTTACTGTAGGTCCGAGTGATACGGCACGTACTCACGCGTGTACGGGCTGTACACGCGTGAGTACATGCCTATCACTATAGTTGGGGGTACCGTAGGTCCTAGTGATACAGCATGTACTCACGCGTGTACGGGCCGTACACGCGTGAGTACGTGCCTATCACTATAGTTGGGGGTACCGTAGGGCCTAGTGATACGGCACGTACTCACGCGTGTACGGGCCGTACACGCGTGAGTACGTGCCTATCACAATAGTTGGGGGTACCGTAGGGCCTAGTGATACGGCACGTACTCACACGTGTACGGCAGATACTCACGCGTGAGTACGGGCCCTACACACACGCCCTCAGAGCATGTGTACTGCGTTTCACAGCTTACACTGGTGATAGGAGGCGCACATGAAAGGAATGGAGGTGTCAGACTCGCACAAGGCTGTACATCAAGTCATTGTCAGTGCAGTCCCTCGTGCAGGCCCTAGGTGTGTCAGGCAGTGATGTGGCACATGTCTCCTCATGTTGTGGCACAATAGATGTGTGATGAGCTGTTTACACATTTCATGTGTGATGGGGCACTACGTGGCACACTTCCCCTTCACACTGCATCACTGGTATGGCACAGTCAGCAACACCCGCAACTGTCCCCTGATGCCAGGTACACGGATAATTACACCTGACATGTGACTCCAGCGTGCCACGATGTGACTATGTCATGTGTGTGTCATGTGTTCCCATGAGCTTTCCGTTGGTGTTCCGTCAACTCCATCTGCTGTTGCAGCATCCAACATGTGTCTGTGTGCATATGTGCATGACACACATATACGCGCCACATGTGGACTCACACGTTACATGTGTCATGATGGTTCGAAGATGACTTCCTGACATGAGGCAATATCTGCGTTCTCTCAATGTCTGTGTCATCAGTTTTTGACATGTACCCCTTCATGGAAATGTGTGTCATCTGTCCTTTTCCAGATGACATGTGACCTGTGCGTCTAGACTCCCGCCAGCTGTCTGTATGAGATGACATCCTTCTAATGCTGATATGTGGATGTCTGTCACTCATGTAATGTGTCTGGCTTGTCACTTAAACTGGCACACAGCTATTTTAATGGCATGTCACGTCAACATTGCCATGCAACTATTGTGGCTGGCTCTTCGTAGGAGTATCACCTGGCTGGCCCACGTGTCCTGGATGTATTGCAAAGGACAGACTCTGTATTAAGCAGATGTGTATTAGCTGTTGAACATGTGCTCACCTCAGTGACATTGGTGTGGTAATGTACTCACTCTTCGTTATTCCTTCCAAATCTCTGCAGGGCACCGCCTCTCCCCAGACGAATGCCAGCCCTGGATGCCATGCGTGAACATGACTGCATACGCAGATACCGCTTTTCGCAAGAGTTGATAGAGGACTTGACCCGCCGGCTTGCACCACACCTCCAACCACAACACAGGTATCCTACAGCTCTGACCCCCAAGATGAAGGTGATGGCAGCCCTACATTTTTTTGCCACCGGCACGTTTCAATTGACCATAGCTGATGTCGGTGGCATGTCCCAGACAATGTTCAGCCGTGTCCTGCATGATGTTATAGAAGCCATGTTGGTGCACCTGGATGAATTCATCCATTTTCCCACTCGTGAGCAGTTGACAGGTGTCAAGGGTGAGTTCTATGCCCTGGGAGGGATGCCTCATGTAATTGGGGCCATTGATGGGACACATGTGGCTTTGGTACCACCACAGGCACAGGAGGTAGCCTATAGAAACAGAAAACATTACCACTCCATTAATGCCCTTGTGGTGTGTCTTGCTAACATGCTGATTTCCCATGCCTGTTCCCGTTTTCCAGGGTCCGCACACGATGCATACATCATGAGGCGTAGCAGGGTCCCAGAAATGATGCTGCAGCTGCACGCGGAACGAGCATGTCTTGTTGGTGGGTATACTCTGTTAGTCCTGTGTTCAGCGCTATCTTTGTATCTTCGGCATCTCCTGACCCACTTCTTCACATGATGTTTCCATGTAGGGGACTCTGGCTATCCCAACATGCCATGGCTGATGACGCCTCTCCGCAACCCCAGAACAGCCGCAGAACACCGGTACAACGACACCCACGGGCAGACGAGGCACGTGATTGAGAGGACGTTTGGACTCCTGAAGAGCAGATTCCGGTGCCTCCACAAGACTGGCGGCGCCCTCCCATATGCCCCGGTGAAGGTCTGCAAAATCTTCATTGTGTGCTGCATGCTGCACAACATGGCAGTGGAGAAGGCCGTGCCACTCATCCTTGATCCGGATGAGCAGGATCATCCACCCGTGGAGTATGAAGGGCTCGGGCACGGGGCAAGTGAGGATGAGGATGAGGACATCCGGAGTCAGCTTATCCGCAACTTCTTCTCATGATGTTGAGTCCCTGTGTCTGAGTGTGCACGCTTTGAGCCTTGTGTGGTATGTGTTGCAATGTGTGTGTCGAGCTGACTGTGTGCTAAGTGACTTGGAGGTGTGTTCTGATGTGTCATTCAAGTGATGATGTCATTCCACACATATTAGCTGGGACACTAAATTTATTAAGGGCATGGTGACAACATAATTCCTGTAGAGTACATGTACATGTCTGAGGATTACTAGCTCTTCGCTGACTTGTTGTGTGTCTGGCCTCCACAGGTTCTTGCGGCTGTCGTCTGCTCATGTCATCATTGCCCTCCTGCTATTCCTCATGAGTATTGCAACTTGTGCTGGATCAGAGTTACATGCACAGACATGGTGAAAAGACATTTGGGGTAAGGAGTGCAGCAAGGCATTTTGTGGGTGGTACGTGTTTGTGATATGGCCCTGTCACACCAACCAGGTCACGTCCCTAATACTCCCCACAGGCTCTGTAGCCCAGCAAGGGCATGGGAGTGGGACTCAAGGCTTCAGCATGTAGTATGGTGTCATCATCTGGGACATGGCACAGGTGTCATCTCTCAGCATGTCAATCTACAGAGTGTCCAGGACCCCCCTCTCCACCATCACATGCGCACAGCACCTCATCATCAGCTCGTATGCCATTGACAGCCAGGTGCTCCTCACCCTCAACAAAGACACAGACATTGGCAGTTCCATCATTAAAGTATGCATGAGATCCATTGATGAATGGCTGAACACGAGCCACCTGAGGCTGGACTTGTACAGGACTGAGGTGATCATCTGAGGATTGTCCCCTTCCAGCTGGGTCAAGTGCCTGTGTCCCACCCGCAAGAGCCCTGCACAAGCACCCAGTGGCCACACACACACAATGGTGTGCATCATGTTTGGCTCGCTCACATATGCCATGCAAGTCCACACCATCTGTACCTCATGCTGCAACGCCCTCTGCATTATGCACATGATCCACAGATAGATCCACTCCAAGATAAGACAGACCATCCCCCAGGTCCATGACAACATCCGTGTCAAATACTGCCCTGCCCTCTACGGAGCAAGTAGATCCAAACTCCCAGGAAACTGGTCCACTTCCAGGGTGCATCTGCACACCTCAGATTCAACACCCTGTGCCCCAGCCACCTCACCATCCACACTAGATAGCTGCAATGGATCACTGTCTGCTGCAGGATGACCTCCCCACTCCCCACCCACACTCAGGAGGCAGTCCACAACCCCGACCCCAACCAACCTTGTACGTCTGTCATCCTAGATCCCGTTGGGCCATCTCCGTGCACACAACCTTGACCTGGCCACCGTTCTTCACATCCACCGTACTCCAGCATACTGGACATTGTTCTCCCACCTGGCCACACATACCTGGGACTCCCTCCCCGGGAACCTCCACATGAGCCATGACCTCTACGCCTTGATGATAATCTCCCAAATAGGTCTCTCCGCACAGTTTAGCAAGCAACCCCTCAGCAGCCAGAGACCATCACAGGTGAGTGTTGTGCTCCATGCCTACATTGAATGATACCTTGTGACCCATGTGTGTCCTGTAGCAGACTCTGATCCCAGGGTATGGATGGCTGGAGTTAGTTCAACACTCAGGCATAGTTTGACATTTCCACACACATATGTCGTTGAATAATGCAAAATGACAGGAACGTCTCATGTCCAAAGTGATATATTTATTTGCGGTGGGGTAAGTGGTTTGGTAGATGCAATTAGGTGCTCTACCGGGGGAATAGAATCCAAAGTTCACAGGGGGAGATGGTATCCTTGGCACTGGAAGTCATCAGAGTCCAGGGCACAGTGTTGGTCACTATGTCAATGTTTCTTTATTTCGATTGAATTTACAATCATAAAAAAGTACATTTAAAACAGTACAACATTATAAAAATCGGTTTGCTCATTGACTGCTATGAAAGGCAGGCATTTTACATATAAGCACTAACACTCTAAGTACAAAAATAATAGCACAGTAGTCAGTAAAAATGTAGAAATTCGGTTTGCTCAGTGGCTGTTAAGGAAAGCAGGCGTTTAGAGGTAAACGCTAACACTCTATATACAAGAATAATAACCGAATAGTCAATAAAATCTTAGGAAACAGTTGCCAATAGTTGGGAATGAGTTTTCAAGCAGGCTTTGAGAAAGCAGGCTACGGTTTTGGCAACGTACGGGGTATCTAGATATTGAAGTGCCAAAAGAGCCGGTCGGCATCTTCTCAGTCCTAAGTGTCGGAGCAATGGAACCAGCCATCGTTTCCGCGGGGACTTATAGAAACCTCAGAAAAAGGTTACATGCAGAGTTGACTGGCGAGTAAGACCGTCGCAGGGACAGTTTGTTGGTTCCCGTGACCAGTCTAAGGGTACAGGCAATAAGACAAGGCGATAAAATACATCAAACCGAAATCTGGTTAAAACATACCTCTCATAATTTGACAGAAAAAATGACAAATAAAGTTGAATGCCATGCGGAGATTGGACCATCGTTAAATGAGCATTTGACTTTTTGACGAGTTCAGAACCCAAACGAAGATTGCTTAAGTGGTCAGCACATAGCTTTTTCAAGGATTTTCTAGATATATCCGATAAGGATTCAGGGTCAGTAAAATAAGCAGGGTGATTCAAATCTGTCAAAAATCTTGAAACATATAGCAGCCAAGGAATCTTTTTCCAATGGGACAAAGTGAGACAGTCAGATATTAATGACCTAGTTAGATGACATTGCTCCTGAGTCCATATACGGTGCCATAGTAGAATCGGCTGGTAGCTAATGATATCAGTCAGATACTCCCGACCGAGTTCCACATGTGTGCCGAATGTAGGAGCACTACGGGGGAGGGCTAATATGTATTTCAGAAAATAGTTTTCTATAATTTGTAACTGATCTGTAGACACATAGCCCCAGACTCCGGCACCATATGTAGCCACACTCATGCATTTAGCTTGGTAGATCTGCAAAAGCACAGTAGGAGCGGGCTTACCCAGTTTCCTAGAGAACGAAGTCAGTGCAGAAGTGGTGCGTTGAAACTGCAGTTTTTTGCTGGATATAGCAGATTTCCAGGACAGATGCTTATCAATAAGGATACCTAGATAGGGGTAGGTAGTGGCAGTTTCTAGTCTAGTCTTCTCAATAAAGAGTGATTTACATTTTTGGGCTCTCTTCCCGATATTCATTACGAAAGTCTTAGATTTATTGACTTTGAGACCAAGAGAAGACATAAATTCGCAATATTTTTCTAGTTGGATCTGAAGTTGATTGGGTGTCCTTGCTAGGATAACTGAATCGTCTGCATACAATAATGCAGGGATAGGGCGGGAGCTTATGCAGGGTAGATCTTTACTATCAACCAACATCGCTTGCTCCAGTCCGTTAGTATAGATGTTGAATAGGAATGGAGCAAGGACGCATCCCTGCCTTACGCCTTTTTCGATATTAAAGGGTTCGGTAAGCTCCCCTTTGGTACCGTATCTCACACAAGCTTTTGCATCCGAGTATAGCTCTCGGAGAAAATTCAGAAGTGCGAGATCTATGCCCAGATTTTTCAAAATCGCCCATAGCTTGGAATGGATTACGCAATCGAATGCGGAACTCAAATCCACATAGACTAGATGAAGTTTACCGCCTTTGGCCCCAACGTATTTGCCTATGAGTAAAGTCAGGTTTAAGGCCTGTTCCACAGTGCCCAGGCCCTCCTGAAACCCAAACTGTAAGTCAGTTAAGATCTTATTCTCTGTAGCCCAGTCCCTTAATCGCTCCAGAATTAGTCTGCCAGCTACCTTGCCTAGGGAATCCAAAAGGGAGATGGGCCTGTAACAGGCTGGATTGTCCCGATCTCCCTTTTTGAAAATGGGCAGGAGCACAGAGGTAGACCAGGAATCAATAAGGCCGATCTGAGTAACTGCAGACATGACCTGTGTGACAATTGGAGACCAAAGATCTATATTGCTCACAAATATGTCTAAAGGGACCCCGTCTGGACCGGGCGCCTTACCGGTCTTTGAAGCAGTCAGTGCTGTGATTATCTCCTCTAGATCGAAGTGGAGGTCAATGGGGAAGATGTTATTACTAGTAGGAGCTTCCACATCTGGTCTGGGAACCTCCGTTGTCAAAGAGTTATCCGCAAAGATCTGCGAGTAGTGTGCTACCCATTTATCAGCAGGTACTGCCACATCTAGATGCTGTATCGCAGTTTCATCAGCTAGAAAAGGGGCCTTAACTGTTCTCCAGAACATAGTGGAGTCCTTGGTTAGAGTACTCTGGTGTAGTTGGGCCCAGAGATTCTTTTTTATTTCCCGTTTACGGGATAGCTGTGCCATCTTATAGTGTTTCCTCAGGGAGGCAATTTGGGGCTGGTCCCTAGTCTGTTTGCGTAGAGCATTTTTCAATGCACGCTGCGCTTTACGGCAACGGAAATCAAACCACCCTCTTGAATCCTTATCATTGTCACGAGACCTGTGGGGACGGGTGAGCTCTTGTCTGATAACTTCTAATATCTTAATGAAGCTGGAGAGGATCAGTTTGGGGGAAGATGACATCTTCAAACAATTGTGGATAAAAGGAAGAGTTTTTTGGATGATCTTACTAGTGATCTCTGTGGGATTGGTCATCGTCCATTTGACAGTATAACCGTTAATTTTATTCATCTCCAGAGAGTGCTGCGCTAAGAGGCTTGTTTTTGGGCAGGCTGAGGATGGAGTATTTAGTACTATTGTTATGCTATTTGAGTAGTGGTCGCTTGTGGGGTCGGTGCCAGTTATAAATTGCTTCAATCGGTTTTTTAAGGGTTGAGAGCATAAGATAAAATCGATGGTTGTAGTAGCACCTCTACCATGAAAAGTCGTCTTGAACTCTACAGCAGGACATACTAAAATGTTCGCAAATTCAAGTTCTAGTGCGAAGATACAGGTGTTTAGTGCATGACCCACTGCACTGTGGGTGAAGTGGGCCAGGGGGACATCATGCTCGTCTAAAAGCCCACAAATACCTTTGCCATGATTGTTACACAGATACACATTGAAATCCCCACCCCATACAATATGACAATTTAACTCTTGACTCATAGCTTTTTGGTCTTGTAAATACGAAGTAATTTCCGACAGAGATTTTACACAGTCGTTAGGTGGAGAGTTATTATACATATTGATGAGATAATAACAGGAGTTATTGTCTGGAACTATTTTAAGGATTTGAAAAATTGACGAAACTGACGGAACTTCCGTGATCGTAAAAGGGATTAAATTGGAAACATAGATGGCTAAGCCGCCCTTAGGTCTCCCATGAGTGGACGGTAACGAAGGAAGGTGGAATGTTTTAAAACCCTGAATATGAATAGGGTCAATTGCCCAAGTTTCTTCTAGGCAGATTAACTTAAATTTGTTAGTTACTTCCACCCAGGACTGAAGATGGATTTTCGATCTTAGGCCAGCTACGTTCCAGAATATAATTGGAAGGTCCTGGGTTGATAGTAAAGTAGAATTTGTAGCCTGAGGTTCAGCAGAGGGATGTGGGAGTTGGGACAGGGGCTGGGTGATTATAGCAGAAAGAGGAGGGTTGGGTTTAGACTCACTGGGTTGGGGGGTAGTAGATTGTAGATTTGGGAACGGGTCTGCGGGGGTAGCTGACATGGTGTAACACGTGACCTGGTGAGGAGAAGATGACTGCTGGTGGATCGGGGTATACTGGGGAGGGGAAGACTCAGACTGGGTACCATACGAAGATGACGAGAAGGAGCCGGCCGCCCGAATGATCTTACAGGGGTCTTTTGGGTTAGGAAAGACGCTGTTGTAGCTGCAGTCTATCATGGGTAGAGATGGTAGTCAATCCACCATATCCAGGCAATCATATCGATTGGATAGTAGTGGACCTCTCCAGTTACTAAAGTGGCCTGGTGGTGGGTTGCTAAAGCCATACCCCGACCACTGGTTTCGGTCTCTGATTCCGCCCCAGTTTCCTACCCTCGTCCAGGACCACGGAGGGCCTGCGTTACGTCGTGTGTTAGGGGGATAGAAGTACGACAAATTATGGGTAGCTATCCCTTCGGTAGAGGTTTGATCACCCCAAGAGCAGACATGCTCGACTGTATTAGGATTTTCAAAATTTACTATTATACAGTCACCCTGAATGTTTTTTGGTTGGTTGCCTAACCAAGGCACTCTACGCACTGTAGTAACTCTGTTGTCCATAAAGATTGGAAGCGGTCTATTGTTGGACAACCAGAAGATTACTTTATTTTTTAGGGACCAAATCGGTTCGTCCTGATTTGGGGGGAGTTCCGGAACCCCAGTCATTATTACTACATATGGAGAGGCCTCGGGTGGAAGATGGATGGGGGGAATCTTTCTATCACGATTATTAGGAATGGTGTTGAATCCAGTAGCAATATTGGATTGGACAGGAGCGGGAGTGGGGCCTATTGAGGTGGAAAGGGAAGAAGGAGGGTTAGATTGGGAAAGTACTGTTGATTTAGGATTGGTTACGGGGCGGGGTGGTAAAGAATTAGAGGATTTAGGAGGTGGTTGCGGCTTGTTTATAGATGTTAGGGAATGATTTTGAGTAGGCTTCTCGGGAAGTTTCTGTTTGTTAGAATTGGGGTTCTGCGCGGAGGTTCCTGGTTTGGATGCTTTGGCGTTTGGAGTGTTTGAAGTAATGGGCCTGCCTTTCACCAAGTTGGGATCCTTCTTGTTACCTGTACTTTGGGATAGTACAAGGGACAGTTGGGTAAGTTGAGACTGCACCATATATAAAGCCTTTTCTATGGGTTCCAAGTGAAATTTAAATAGATCACCAATTCTGGTGAGCAATAGGCTATCGTTGGTACATGCATTGGTTGTAAGATTGCCATGCACCATATCTCCTCCACTGTAAATGCTGCTTGAGCTGGTGGAGCTAATGTTCAAATTAGCAGGAATAGAGTCCTCTTTTTGAACATTTAACAGTGAAGGAGAATGATGGAAGGATGAAAGGTTATGGTTTTGCGGGGGAGAATTAGAGGCAAGAGGAGTTACAGAGATGGTTGTAACGAAAGGAATAGTGGAACGAGGAAGCTTAGTGGTTGTCTTCCTCTTTGATTTTTTAGATTTTTTAGGGATAGCTCCTTCTCGTATACCTCTAGCCATTGAGGAGGAGGGGGTGTTATCTGGTTGGGTAGCAAAAATAACAGGAGATTTTTCCAGGGATAGATGGGAATCAGACAAGTCCAAAGATGCAGAAAGGTCCACTATGCAGGGAACGGTGTGCGTTTCTGCATGCACTGTCACTGGAGGGGGTAGATCAACAGGACGTAAGGGGGTTTTTGCAGTGCCCAGTAGGCCCATCGAAGAGCGTCTGGCAATCGTCAGGTCCTGTGAAATCCTTCGATCCAGTAAGATAATGCCCTGCTCAATAGCATCGTTGGCTTTAGTTATAAATTGGTCAATTGGGCCAATGACCTCACCAGCGGATTGAGCCTGTTTTTTAACTGTGTTCCTAGTGGTTCTCGGAGACATTATATCATGAAAAGTTATTACGATATTAAGGAACAATGAATATTCTCAAGCCAATATTAATAAAATCAATGTGAAATATCAATGGCAGAATATTAAAACACCAACTGTAAATGGGGTGGCCCAGTCCAGTCCTGCCCGGTCTTGAACGGGCTTAAACGGGCCCGCCCTTGGCCCGGGCTTCGCCCGCACTTCTCCCCGCGCGCGTCCCGCGTTTGGAGCTGGTCAATTTATAATAAGACAGTTAGGGGGCGTGGCCACCGGGGGAAGAGGCACCAGCTGTTAGATGTAGGGGCTGCTGGTCCTCGCAGTCCCCCGGTAAAGGCAACAGGTAGCCCTGGAGTCAAGTGCACGCTGGGAGCGTGCAGGCTGTCCGCCGAATGCGGAGAAGCTCCCACCAGCGGCACGACCCTTCTTAGCGGAACAAGTAGCAGTGCGTCCTCTGTTGGCAGCGTTTCCTGGACCTTCCTGCTGAATCCGTTTACTGGTTTAAGGGTTTCCAAGACAGCTTCATCATCCCAGAGTTGCTGCCCTCTGTCTTGGCTCCTCTCGTTCTCAGTGTTGGTCATCATTGGTCAGACTGCGACCAGCAAGTCCATGTGGCAGAGAATGTCATTGTATGAGGTGCTGCTGTTGCGCCAGGTGCCAGGCCAGGTGACCTGGGAGATGTGGATGGTCCGCTGACTCTCACGGTCTTTTCCGTGGATGTCCCACCTTCCTCCGGGGACCCTCAGATGCAGGCCTTGACGATGCTGGGGACGCTCCGTCAGACAAATCCTCCTCCTCCTCCTCCCTCCCTGTGTCTGGTGCTGGTCTGCGCCTGGTGGCACAGGGAGGGTTGGCCATGCTTTGGGCGATCTGATGGAATGATTGGCTCATGTCCCTGTGCACCGCCAGGAGCTCAGCCAGTCTTGCCTCCATCCGTCCTTGGTGTTGTTGATGACTGGCATGATGCTCGACCTGCAGGTTCTTAATCTCATCGAGGGTCCCCTGCATCTCGGAGAGTCGGAAACGACCTGGTTGATGTCTCTGGTGTCACGCCGGTATGAGTCCAGGATGTTGCGTATGTGTGACATACCGGTGTCCTGAGCTGGCTGGTCTGGTTCGCGCCTCCGCCTGCCTCCACTCCCACCACCCCTGCCCACTTGAGCCTGACCTGCCCTTGTGGGCACATCAGGTCTACGGGACCCCTGAGGGATGGCATTTGCAGGGTTGCCTGCCTCCTCCTGGGTGCCCGGAGAACCTTGTCCCTCCTGGTCAGACTGGCTCTGTTGTTCAGTGCGAGCAGGGCTCTTGGGTGTGTCCTGGGATGTGGCAGGAATGGGGGTGGTGGTTGGCAAAGATGTACCTGACGCAGGTGCTGCAGGGGCTTGGGCACCAGAGGGTCCAGGTTGGTCGGGGTCATCCACGGAGTGGTGAGAGTCGTCGCTGCCGGTGGGATCATCTTCACGCGGAGCCTGGGACTGTGATTCTTCCCCCCCAGTGTTGGGGGGAGATCGTCGACGTTGCCCTGTGTGTGAGAGAGAGACAATGTTTATGATGTTTCATGCGACATCTATGTTTCATACATATTCAAGTTGACACAGTTCCTCCAGGTGGTTGGATGTGCCTAGCATTCCTCTCAATGTCCACTTCGGGATGGGTATGTTGCAGGGGACAGATTGGGATGTTCTCCTGAGTGTTTGACCTGTAGATTGTTGGCTCTGATGCTTATTTGACTCTGGATTGGTCTTGTTGTGTCACATGTCCATTGTGGGAGTGTGTAAATCCGTTGCCTGCCCCGGGGGTGTGTGCTTGTGTTAGGGGGGGGGGGGGTTGTGACCGGGCCTGCTGTTGTGTGTAGTGTGAGTTGTCATTGGGTCTCCCAGGTGATGTGTCTGTCCCCTCATGGTGCATGCTGGCATGACAGTGAGTGTGAGTTCCTGTGCTAGATACCTGTGCTTGTGGAGTTGATGTTTGAGTGTACAGTGGTCCCAGGAGGGCCTTGTGCATACAGCAGGGCCAAGTGTCAGCTACCTTGTCAGTACTTTGCCAGTCCCTGTGCATTGTGCATGGGTATGTACCTATGCCATATGGGCTGAGGGCATTGGTGTCTGCGTCTCATTTTCCCGGACATCTAGTCTTGTGTTTGTGGTTGTTGTAGCCTTGGACATGGCCTTGCCTTGATTTGTGAAGGGTGCATGGAGACGTTAGTGGCATGAGCGTGGTTTTTGAGTGTGGTTGTGTGCGGTGAGTGCTTGGGGGAAGTTGCGTGCATTTGGTGTATATGTGGTGTGGACCCCATTGCCCCCATGTTACGTAAGTTGTTTGTGTACTTACCAGGCTCTGCGACTCCTTCGACTCCGTGTACTCCCACCGGCGGTAGCAGGGCCATCACCTTCTCCTCTCAGGGATGGTAGTGTACGGGTCTGCGGGGCGGCCCACCTCCAGTGATGTAACTCTGGGCATACTCTTCGTTCATTTTCCTCTTGACCGCCCTGCGCAGATCGTACCACCTGGCTTGGCATTCATGCCTGGTCCTTCGGATGGGCGCAACAGCATTCACCTTATCGACAATCCTCTGCCACATGGCAGATTTTTCAGCTATGCTGGTCTGTCTGACCAATGTTCCAAACAGCTGTGGCTCGACTCTGATGACTTCGTTGACAAGGAGGTCCAGCTCCGCCGTTGTGAACTTTGGATTCTTGTCTGTGGGCATGGTGTGGGGTGTGGGTGTGGGTGTGGATGGTTGTGGGTGTGTGGGTGTGAATGTGACGGTGTGTGTGTGTGTGTGAATGTGAAGAGGGGGATGTTTGTGGAGGAGGTTGTGTGAAGGTGTGTGAGTGGAGGTATGAGTAATGTGGAGTTGTTTCTCAGTGGGATCTGGCAGCAGTGGGTCTGTTGTTGTGGGTTGTGTGTGTGGGCCCTTTTTATTGGTCCATTTTTGGGTGTGGCTGTGTTTGAATTTTGGTGGGTGTGTTATAAGAGGTGGTTGTGATTTGGTCCTCTGTTTGCCTGTTTGAATGTGCCAGGTCAGTCATTGAGATGTATTTTGTCATGTAGACGCGTTTTGTGGTGTTGTGTGAGTCGAATTGACCCTCCTTGGGCTGTTTTACAGTGTCCTGGTTCTGTAAGAGTCTTTTTCGCGTAGGTACGATCCGTATATACGCGATGCTGGGTGAGGGTGCTGGGGTACGGTGTTGGAGTGAGGCGTGTACATGCGGTGGGGGTACGGTGCGTACACGTGCAGCCCTGGGGCACGGCGCGTACATGCGGAGGTACAGCGCGTACATTGGGGGTAAGGCGCATACATGGGGGGAGGGCGCGTACATGGGGGGAGGGCGCGTATATGCGGTGGGGGTACGGTGCGTACAGGTGCGGCCCTGGGGTACGGTGCGTGCATGCGGAGGTACGGCGCGTACATGGGGAGGGTAAGGCACATACATGGGGGAGGGCGCGTACATGGGGGGGTGCGTACCTGCGGTGGGGGTACGGTGCGTACAGGTGCGGCCCTGGGGTACGGCGCGTACATGCGGAGGTACGGCGCGTACATGCGGGGATAAGGCGCGTTCATGGGGGGAAGGCGCGTACATGGGGGTACGGCGCGTACAGGTGCGGGGCTGGGGTACAGTGCGGACAGGGGGGGTAAGGCGCATACATGGGGGGTACGGCGCGTACATGGGGGGGTACGGCGCATACTGTTGTGGGGCTGTGGGTACAGTGCGGACAGGGTGGTGTACGGTGCTCACATGTAATTACATCCTTCCTGATGGCTTGATAAGGTCTCAGCGCCAGGATACCCTTTCGGGTGACAGCTGCGCTTAACAAGAAATAAATACATACATATTTGGGGGTGGGGGGCTGTACGGCTCGTACACGGGCATAAGTTTACCCGTGTACATGTGTGCTAGTGCGTTGGCTCCGTACGGGCCATTTTACGTGCGATTGTGTATTCGGACGGACGGTCGGCATCGTACTTGCGCGCTCGGACTTGTGTTTTACGATTTGCACGTAAAAATGTCCGGCTCACTCTCGTACACTTTTCCCGACGATATTCGGACGTAAAAACTTTCCGACGCACCCTCGTAGACTTTTCCCGACGCTATTCGTAGTTATTTTTCACGGACGAATCGTACTTGGCAGTTTGTACGGTACTTGTACGACTCGTACGTAAAAAAATACGGATACGGGTCGTACGCAAATTATTTTTAACGGATCGGAATCGGCACCCTAATAATTAGTTTTAATAATTTTTTTAGTAACTTATAAATTATTAACATTTTTTATAAATTACCAATACATCTATACATATAAAACAATAACATGAATAAAAATTTAATAATTACGTATAACAAATTAAAAAAATTACATTTAATTTGAATATTTTTATTTATTAATTATATATTACATTAGCTAAAATAATACAAAAAATATTAAATATCAGAGAGAATAAAACTACTCCAACTCCAATAAAAACAACAGTAAGGAAAGTGTTGGATAGCGTAGGGCTAAAAATTACTATTCCCACTCCAGAGAGTGCAACAGTAGAGAAAGCGTTGGATAGCGGGAGGGTAAAAATTACTATTCCCACTCCAGAGAGTGCAACAGTAGGGAAAGTGTTGGATAGCGTAGGGCTAAAAATTACTATTCCCACTCCAGAGAGTGCAACAGTAGGGAAAGTGTTGGATAGCGTAGGGCTAAAAATTACTATTCCCACTCCAGAGAGTGCAACAGTAGGGAAAGCGTTGGATAGCGGGAGGGTAAAAATGACTATTCCCACTCCAGAGAGTGCAACAGTAGGGAAAGTGTTGGATAGCGTAGGGCTAAACACTACTATTCCCACTCCAGAGAGTGCAACAGTAGGGAAAGCGTTGGATAGCGTAAGGGTAAAAATTACTATTCCCACTCCAGAGAGTGCAACAGTAGGGAAAGTGTTGGATAGCGTAGGGGTAAAAATGCTATTCCAACTCCAGAGAGTGAAACAGTTGGGAAAGCGCTGGATAGCGTAGGGGTTAAATGAACATAATAATCAATTAAATAATTTGTTATTAAAAAATAGCATATTAATAATTAATTTACAAAATAATTATTAATAAATACCAATAAATTAAAATAAATATTTAACTAAATAACATTAAATTACATCCCACACTATTCCCCCTTTAACAC
Source organism: Triturus cristatus (assembly GCF_964204655.1). Taxonomy (NCBI): domain Eukaryota; kingdom Metazoa; phylum Chordata; class Amphibia; order Caudata; family Salamandridae; genus Triturus; species Triturus cristatus. The sequence continues at coordinate 240,984,150 of NC_140579.1, forward strand.
ACAACACACTACACATACAAAAAACACAATTAATTTAACTATCAATTAATCAATTAATAACAATTAATAATACATTATTTATAATTAATATAGTTATAAATTAACTAGTTAATACATTTTAACTACCAAATAATTATTCACCAATTAATTATTAATTAACAATACATTAATTAGCAATAACAACAAATAGAAAGAATTAATAAATTAATTATATTTAATATATTTAACTAATAACAATGAATTACCAATTAATAATTAATTAACAATTAACTAATAATAAATACCAATAAAAAACAATATCATTAATTAATTTAATTTAATTTAATTACATCCCACCCTATTCCCCTATAAACCCACAACCCACTACACATAAAAAACTCACATAATTAATTTAATTATCAATTAATCACTTAATAAAAATAAATCACCAATTAATTATTAATTAACAATAAATCAATTAACAATGACAATAAATAAAAATTATTAATAAAATAATTATAACTAATATAATTAACTAATTAATAAAAATAATTAACAATTAATAATTAATTAACAATTAATTAATGATAAATACCAATTAAAGAAAACATGTTAATTCATTAATTATAATTAAATTACTTCCCACCCTATTCCCCTATAAACCCACAACCCGCTCTGATACTAAAACGCTAAAATGACTAATTTCTAAACATTTAGGGGCCGATTCCGATCCTGGAAAAATTTCCCCGGTCCGAATTGCATCCGGATTTTTTTCCGTACAAATCGTACAAGTAGCGTACAAACTGCCAAGTACGATTCGCATGGGAAAAACTCCATACGAATCACATCGGGAAAATTTCCCCACACGTCCTCGGGTCGGAAAATGTGTCCGACACATCCCCGGACGATTTACCGTACGAATCAGAAAAATGAAGTCCGACCGCCCAAGTACGATCACTCCCGTCCTTTCGATTTCACAACTGTATGGAAAAAACACTGTACGGACCGAACTCCCATAGCAACCATGGAGACACGTGCCCGCATACGCGCCGAACACCCCACCACAGACCCCGCATGTACGCGCAAAACGCCGCCCGGCCGCGGATGTACGCGCCGAACCCCCACCAGTGTATGCATTTAGCGTACCCCCACCCATGTATGCATGGAGCGTACCAACTCCCCACCCGTGTATGTACGGACCGTACCCCCACCCCACCAGTGTATGTACGGACCATACCCATACCCCACCCGTGTATGAATGGAGCGTACCAACACCCCACCCGTGTATGAATGGAGCGTACCAACACCCCACCCGTGTATGAATGGAGCGTACCAACACCCCACCAGTGTATGTACGGACCGTACCCCCACCCGTGTAGGTACGGACCGTACCCCCACCCGTGTATGCATGGAGCGTACCAACTCCCTACCCGTGTACGTACAGACCGTACCCACACCCCACCCGTGTATGAATGAAGCGTACCAACACCCCACCAGTGTATGTACGGACCGTACCCCCACCCGTGTATGTACGGACCGTACCCCCAACCCACCAGTGTACGTACGGACCGTACCCCCACCCCACCCGTGTATGTACGGACCGTACCCCCACCCCACCAGTGTATGTACGGACCGTACCCACACCCCACCCGTCTATGAATGGAGCGTACCAATACCCCACCAGTGTATGTACGGACCGTACCCCCACCCGTGTATGTACGGACCGTACCCCCACCCGTATATGCATGGAGCGTACCAACTCCCCACCCGTGTACGTACAGACCGTACCCACACCCCACCCGTGTATGAATGGAGCGTACCAACACCCCACCAGTGTATGTACGGACCGTACCCCCACCCGTGTATGTACGGACCGTACCCCCAACCCACCAGTGTACGTACGGACCGTACCCCCACCCCACCCGTGTATGTACGGACCGTACCCCCACCCCACCAGTGTATGTATGGACCGTACCCACACCCCACCCGTGTATGAATGGAGCGTACCAATACCCCACCAGTGTATGTACGGACCGTACCCCCACCCGTGTATGTCGAACCGTACCCCCACCCGTGTATGCATGGAGCGTACCAACTCCCCACCCGTGTATGTACGGACCGTACCCCCACCCCACCCGTGTATGTACGGACCGTACCCCCACCCGTGTATGCATGGAGCGTACCAACTCCCCACCCGTGTATGTACGGACCCTACACCCAGCCCCCCCTGTATGTACAGTGCGAAACACCACCACCGATGGACGGTGCGGACCAACACCCTGCCCGTGTTCGTACGCACCCTACCCCAGGCCCACACACCAGCACCCTCACCCAACATCGCGCATGTACGAGTCGTACTAAGCCATAGCAAAGGACAGCACTGTACAACAACATGGCCCATGTACGCACCGTACAGACGCAAAAAACACTCCTACTGAACCAGGACAAACCAAAAAAACACAAGGAGGGTCAATTCGAGGCACACAACACCACAAAACATATCCAACAAGGCCAAATACATCCTATACACTGACCTGCAACTGACAAACAGCTAAACAGAGGCCCAAACCACTACCACTCCTTATAACACACCCACCCAAAGTTCAAACACAGCCACACCCACAAATGGACCAATAAAAAGGCCCAGCACACACAAACCATGATCCTTTACAACAGATCCCCTACTGCCAGACCACAGAGACAACGCACTGCACCAACTACATACATCAATACACCTTACACTTGCACTCCTTCACACAACCACCATCACAAACACACCCTCATCACATTCACACACACACACCTGCACAACCACACTCACACACCCACAACCATCCACACCCACACCCCCACAACCATCCACACCCACACCCCCACACCATGCCCACTAACAAGAATCCAAAGTTCACAAAGGAGGAGCTGGAGGTCCTTGTCGACGAAATCGTCAGAGTCGAGCCACAGCTCTTTGGAACATTGGTCAGATGGACCAGCATATCCGAAAAATCAGCCATGTGGGAGAGGATAGTCAAATCCGTGAATGCTGTTGGGGCCACCAGAAGGACCAGGCATGAGTGCCAAGCCAGGTGGTACGATCTGCGGAGGACGGTCCGCCGCAAAATGACGGACGACCACAACCAAGCCAACATCACTGGAGGAGGTCCGTCCCGCAGACCGGTACACTACCATCCCTGGGAGGAGAAGGTGATGGCCACGCTGCCGCCGTTGGGAGTAGACAGACTAGAAGGAGTCCGAGAGCCTGGTGAGTACACAAACAACTCACCTCACATGGGGGGAACGCCATATACAACCCAAATACCAATCATGCACGCAACCCCCCCAAAGCCAGCACCGGACACAACCACACTCCAAAAACACACACATGCCACTAGCGCCTCCATGCCCCATGCCCCAAGCAAGGCCATACCAAGTCACAGGCCACACAAAACACCAACACAAGACAGGATGTCCCCGATGCCGGGAGGGTGGGCCTCAAAACTAACATAGAGCAACTCTGAAGCACACAACAATGCCCTCAGCCCATATGGCTTAGGGCACAGCCATACAAACAGTGTGTCCCCACACAGTACTGTTTTGCCTGCTAATGGTGGCCGCGTTGCAGGACGGCATGGGTATGAAGGCACAATTTGCACATAACAGCAGCTAATGAAGACGCAGCACACTGAAAGAGTGTCAGCACACACCGCCACAGCAGCAGCGCAGACTCAGACACTCCGCCCAATGGGTGCCGGCAGAGAAGAAACAAACCCACATGAACAAGCCAATGGCCTTTGAAAGACCTGTAAACTGTGTGTGCCCAGGAAGCTGGGCTGAGGTGACAGAGGGTGACACACAGAGGGAGGGAGAGGGGCAGAGAGAGGGACAGAGACAGAGGTGGACACAGGGAGACAGACAGAGGGAGGGAGGAGGCTGACAGAGGGAGGGAGAAGGGGAGACGGACAGAGGGAGGAGGCTGACAGAGGGAGGGAGAAAGGGAGACGGACAGAGGGAGGAGGCTGACAGAGGGAGGGAGAAAGGGAGATGGACAGAGGGAGGAGGCTGACAGAGGGAGGGAGAAAGGGAGACGGACAGAGGGAGTAGGCTGACATAGGGAGGGAGAAAGGGAGACGGACAGAGGGAGGAGGCTGACAGAGGGAGGGAGAAAGGGAGACGGACAGAGGGAGGAGGCTGACAGAGGGAGGGAGAAGGTGAGACGGACAGAGGGAGTAGGCTGACAGAGGGAGGGAGAAAGGGAGACGGACAGAGGGAGGAGGCTGACAGAGGGAGGGAGAAAGGGAGACGGACAGAGGGAGGAGGCTGACAGAGGGAGGGAGAAGGGGAGACGGACAGAGGGAGGAGGCTGACAGAGGAAGGGAGAAAGGGAGACGGACAGAGGGAGGAGGCTGACAGAGGGAGGGAGAAAGGTAGATGGACAGAGGGAGGAGGCTGACAGAGGGAGGGAGAAAGGGAGACGGACAGAGGGAGGAGGCTGACAGAGGGAGGGAGAAAGGGAGACGGACAGAGGGAGGAGGCTGACAGAGGGAGGGAGAAAGGGAGACGGACAGAGGGAGGAGGCTGACAGAGGGAGGGAGAAGGGGAGACGGACAGAGGGAGGAGGCTGACAGAGGGAGAAAGGGAGACGGACAGAGGGAGGAGGCTGACAGAGGGAGGGAGAAAGGGAGTCGGACAGAGGGAGGAGGCTGACAGAGGGAGGGAGAAAGGGAGACGGACAGAGGGAGGAGGCTGACAGAGGGAGGGAGAAAGGGAGACGGACAGAGGGAGGAGGCTGACAGAGGGAGGGAGAAAGGGAGACGAACAGAGGGAGGAGGCTGACAGAGGGAGGGAGAAAGGGAGACGGACAGAGGGAGGAGGCTGACAGAGGGAGGGAGAAGGTGAGACGGACAGAGGGAGTAGGCTGACAGAGGGAGGGAGAAAGGGAGACGGACAGAGGGAGGAGGCTGACAGAGGGAGGGAGAAAGGGAGACGGACAGAGGGAGGAGGCTGACAGAGGGAGGGAGAAGGGGAGACGGACAGAGGGAGGAGGCTGACAGAGGAAGGGAGAAAGGGAGACGGACAGAGGGAGGAGGCTGACAGAGGGAGGGAGAAAGGTAGATGGACAGAGGGAGGAGGCTGACAGAGGGAGGGAGAAAGGGAGACGGACAGAGGGAGGAGGCTGACAGAGGGAGGGAGAAAGGGAGACGGACAGAGGGAGGAGGCTGACAGAGGGAGGGAGAAAGGGAGACGGACAGAGGGAGGAGGCTGACAGAGGGAGGGAGAAGGGGAGACGGACAGAGGGAGGAGGCTGACAGAGGGAGAAAGGGAGACGGACAGAGGGAGGAGGCTGACAGAGGGAGGGAGAAAGGGAGTCGGACAGAGGGAGGAGGCTGACAGAGGGAGGGAGAAAGGGAGACGGACAGAGGGAGGAGGCTGACAGAGGGAGGGAGAAAGGGAGACGGACAGAGGGAGGAGGCTGACAGAGGGAGGGAGAAAGGGAGACGAACAGAGGGAGGAGGCTGACAGAGGGAGGGAGAAAGGGAGATAGAGGGAGACGGACAGAGGGAGGAGGCTGACAGAGGGAGGGAGAAAGGGAGACAGAGGGAGACAGACAGAGGGAGGAGGCTGACAGAGGGAGGGAGGGAGAAAGGGAGACGGACAGAGGGAGGAGGCTGACAGAGGGAGGGAGGGAGAAAGGGAGACAGAGGGAGACCAAATCACCCTTGGGTGGTGTGGCCATGTCCGCTCGTCAGCAGGTGGACTGTGTGCATGTAGACAAGGTTTGGCACTGCGTGAACCCCCCCTTCAACCTTTGATAAACACTGGGCCATGTGTCAATCTGTGCACGAGTACATCCGTGCTGCAGGCACAAACAGAACCTAACACCCAGTATACCCACCACCTGTGTTTGTCAGAACCCTGTCACAAATTGTTAAGTTACCTACCTGCATTCTCAAATAGCATGGAAAAAACAACATTTGGCCACGTACAGTGCAACACGTAAGGCGGCTCCGCATGGCTTGCTACGCCCGTTCACTACACTGCTGACTGCGTTCCCAAAAGATGCATCAACTAAGATTGTGTCACACATAGGTAAAGTGTCGAAAGCTGTGGCCAAGGGACATACCCATGCACAAGTGCACTGTGAGAGGAATTCTAGCCAAATCCAACCACCCAGAGGAACTGTGCCAAATCAAAAATGAATGAAACATGGATGTCGCATGTAACACAATTAACATTGTCTCTCTCACACACAGGTCAACGTCGTCGATCTCCCCCCAACACTGGGGGGGAAGACTCACAGGACCAGGCTCTGCGTGAAGAGGACCCCACCGGCAGCGACGACTCTCACCACTCCGTGGATGACCCAGACCAACCTGGCCCCTCTGGTGTCCAACCACCTGCAGCACCTGCGTCAGGTACAACTGTGCCAACCACCACCCCCATTCCTGCCACATCCCAGGAGACACCCAGGAGCCCTGCCCGCACACAACAACACAGCCAGTCTGTCCAGCAGGGACAAGGTTCTCCGGGCACCCAGGAGGAGGCAGGCGACACCGCAAATGCCATCCCTCAGGGGTCCCGGAGACCCGATGTGCCCACAACGGCAGGCCAGGCGCAAGTGGGCAGGGGTGATGCGAGTGGAGGACGGCAGAGGCGCGAACCTGCCCAGTTGGCTCAGGACTCAGCAATGTCACACGTCAGAAACATCCTGGACGCATACCGGCGTGACTCCAGAGGCATCGACCAGGTAGTGGAGACCCTCAATGAGATGAAGACCCTGCAGGTCGAGCATCATGCCAGTCATCTACAACTCCATGGACGGATGGAGGCAAGACTGGCAGAGCTCCTGGCGGTGCACAGGGACGTGAGCCAATCACTCCGTCAGATCGCCCAAAGCCTGGCAAACCCTCCCTGTGCCACCAGGCGTAGACCAGCACCAGAAACAGGGAGGGAGGAGGAGGAGGATTCATCTGACGGAGCGTCCCTAGCATCGTCAAGGCCTGCTTCTGAGGGTCCCCGCAGGAAGGTGGGTCGTCCACGCAAAAGACCGTGAGAGTCAGCGGAACATCACCATCTCCCAGGTCACCTGGCCTGGCACCTGGCCCTCTGGCCCAACAGCAGCACAGCAGCAACTGACATTCTCTGCCACATGGCCTTGCTGGTCACTGTCTGACCAATGTTGACAAAGACTGTGGCACAGACTCTGATGACTTTCAATGGCAGGATACCAACTCCCCCTGTGAACTTTGGATTCTACACTCCCGCCAAGCACCTCTTGTCACCCCCCCAAACACGTACCCCAGCACCAATCAAAATCATCACAATCACAAGATGATGCCGTCAGTTTGCATTATTCCACTACATGTGTGTGTTGTAAAGTCAAACCATGCCTGATTTCAGAAGTAACTCCAAACATCCATACCCTGGGGTCTGAGTCTGGCACAGGACACACATGGGTCACAATGTACCATCCAAGACAGACATGGAGCACCATACTCACCCGTGATGGGCCCAACCAGCTGAGGGGGTGCCCGCACAACTGTGCCTACTGACCTATTTAGAAGAGCAACAGTCATGCGCAGAGGTCAGGGATCATGTGGAGTGTCCTGGGGTGGGAGTCCCAGGTATGTGTAGACACATGGCTGTTGGAAACGGCCCTTTTTGCAGGGTTATCCCTAAACTTTTTGCTTCTTCCTCCTTTATTTTTTTCTGACCCGTGGTTGTTGGCAATAGGACCCTGGGCACTTCACCACTGCTGACCAGTGCTAAAGTGCATATGCTCTCTGTATAAATTGTTATATTGATTGGTTATCCATGATTGGTATATTTGTTTCACCTGTTAGCCCCTAGTAAAGTGCACTGAGTGTGCCAGGGCTGGTGATTCAAATGCTACTAGTGGGCTGCAGCACTGATTGTGCCACCCACAGGAGTAGCGCTAAAATTATGTCTTAGGCCTGCTTGCAGTACCTATGTGCAGTCCAGGACTGCCATGTCGACCTGGCCAGTGCACCCACTGACCAGGCCTTATCTTTCCCTTTCTGTACATGTCAGGCATCCCTATGGTGGCCCTAGGTACCCCCCTGGGATGGGTGCAGTGTATCTGAAAGGTAGGGCATGTACTGAGGTGAGTAACATGCCCTGGTAGTGAATTACAGCCATTTTCGTTTTTCACTGCTGAGAGGCTATCTTGCCCGTAGGATAGAATGGGGAAGGCTGTTTACATGCCTATCTACCCATAAGGGCAAGACAGAAAATCCAATTTTGGTATCTCTGTGTTCAGAATTTAATTATACATCTTTTTAGCAAGATGGTTTTTAAATTCACTGTGTGAGAATAGCACTTTTTAGAAAGTAGCTATTCTCCTGTTTAACCTTCCTGTGTGCCTGTGTGCTGGTTGGCTGACTGGTGTCATGTGATGGGCTAGGTGGCTCCAGGAGCCTGGATGAGTCAGCAGCAGGGTGAATAGGGAGATCTGCTTTAGATGTGTGGGAGGAGTAGTTCCTGGGTTTGAATAGGGCTGCCCCTGCCAGCACAATGCTGGCTCCACCCCCTGCTGGCCAGGCTGAGGACTCTGCCTCTGCTGGCACAGAGAAGGCTCCACCTCCTGCTGAGCGTCTAACGACCCTGCCCCTCACTCTGAAAGGAACCAGGTGCTCCAGGGCAGAGCACATCCAGGAACCGGTTTGAGCAAGGGAATCCCCCCACTGAAACACAGAGAGACAAAGACTTGGAGGGGTATAAGAAGAGGACCCCAGACACCTAAACTTTAGATCACTTTGGAACTAAGAAGAAACCTCTGCCAAGGAGAAAGCTGAAAAGAACTGAAGAGGAGAAGACTGCCTGCTTGCTGTTTTGCTTTGCTGCCAAGGAGAGGGGAAGGACTTTGCTGTGTCCCCTTCTTTTGATTCTGATCTCCAAGGGCCTGAGAAGAGCTGGCTCCCTGTTAAGAAGTCCCAGGAACAAAAGGACTTCACCACCAGCTCCCCTGGAACTCTGCTGAAGGAGTTCTGACCTGCCTTGGAGTGCTTGCCCAGTCTTGGGGCCTCAGGAGGTCGTTTTGCTGTGTTTAGGAGCTGGGAAGCAGAAGCGTGAAAAAGAGTAACTGGTACCCAACGCATCATCCGATTGCGTGTCGCAAGAACGAGAGTGCGTGGAGAATTTCATCGCAGCGTTATCGCGGCACCCGGAGTCCCCGCATCGCCGAGTGCGTCGAGCATCGTCCCGGTGCGAGAAGATTCCTGACGCTGCGAGGGTCATCGCAGAACCAGTTTGCGGGCCGCACCACTGCCGGTGCGTGAAAGTATCCAGTCGCTGCGTGTGTCGACGCAGAAGTCCCGTCCCGTGACGCATGGAGGGTTGCGGCGCCCGAAGTCAACGCTGCACCGCGCACCGCGACGCATCGAGGGTTGCGGCGCCAGAAGTCAACGCCGCGCATCGCGCCGCACCGAAGATCGTCGCATCGTACCTGTGCATGAAGCTTCCCCCTAAGAAACCTACGCAACGAAAGCCAAAGTCATCGTATCCTCCCCCTACAGATCGGAGCCGGCGCATCCACCTCTGCTGTGTGAAGCAGGGCTGCTGCAAAGCCTCCCCAGGATCTCAGGAGTATCGCATCGCCTTTGCCATCTTCCTTGTGATAGCTTTTGGGAACCTTATCGCAACTACAGGTACTGTTGGGCACGAGAGTGTCGCATTTTGTGCATTGAGAGTCGCATTGTGCAGGACACTGACTTTTACATCCTGGAGTACTTTCTGCAAACTCTTGAACTATCTTTGAAGTAACCTTTTTAATTGTATGTTGGTTTTTCTGAAGTATTTGGTCTTGTGAAGTTTTTAGTAAAGATACCTTATTTTTCTAAAACTGGTGTGGAGTAAATCTGTGGTGTTTTCACTGTGTTACTATGAGTGTTGGTACAAATACTTTACACATTGCCTTTGATAGCCTAGACTGCTCAGGCCAAGCTACCTAGAGGGTGAGCAGGGGTTATCTTAACAATGTATCCCCCTTTCCCTGACTAGAAGCAAGGGTCCCTACTTGGACAGTGGTACCTACCCTGCCAACTAGAGACTCCCAGATCTAACAGTGGCAGAACCATGTCCTGCATGCTTGAGTCAGGTGGATTTGGAGAATGGTGGGCCAGCCAAGGTTGGATGCATGGAGATGGCACAATTGGGTGTTGGATCACAGTGCCACAAGGTTGTGTTGTGGTTGTGGGCTGCATCCTGAGTGTGTGCGTGGATTGAGAAGGTCATCCTGCAGCTGGCAGTGATCCACTTCCCTCATCTCTGTTGGACGTTGATGTGGCCCGGTCGCCGGATGTAGCAGCAGAGCTGTGCAGATGCACCCTGGATGTGGACAAGTATCATGGGATTTCTAACGCACATGTCCGTAGAGTGCAGGGTAGGATTAGACACGGATGTCGTAGTTGACCTGGGGGATGGTCTCCCTCTTGCCTTGAGGTGGATGGAACTGGGGATCTTGTGCATAATGCAGAGTGTGCTGCCGCATGAGGCACAGATGCTGCTGATCAGCATTGCACATGTCAGCAAGCAATCCATGATGAACACCAGCTCGTTTGCGTGGACACTGGGTGCCCTTGCTGCAGGGCCTGCAGCAGCATGCGCCATGTCAAGGAAACAATGCCACAAGTAGCACACAAAGACAAGGATCTCAGGAAGGAACTATGCAAAAGGTGTATGTCAAGGAAGGAATGTCTGGTTCAACATGGCACACACACACACAATGGATTCACATGCAGCACAGTGGCCGTCGTGGAGACTGACATGCCACAATACCTACACAGCCATGGACATCATGCACAATACAGAATCTAATCCCTGACAAACAGCTTGCATCTTGCTACTCTACACATAGACTCATATGCACCATCTCTGAGAACAATGCCAGACATGCCGCATGCACAGTGGCAACAGACCACCATTGACAGAGATGAGGCACCTTGGAGGCAGAGGGACACCTTTATTACTCATGTGTGTCGGAATGCTAATGCAACTCTGTCAACACAAACACAGGTCATGTGGATGAACACGTGGGACCAACACTGGCACCCCCCTTACCACCACAGATGCTAGAAATCCATGGCACTGGCACACAAGTGACGGGTTACAGCAAAACACCCCCTGCTGCTCACGGAGAGGCTGCTATACACCATTGAGCCCCTAATGGGGAATTCACACACCATGTCAACCCGGTGCAACCCGTATGTTTCCGAGGGCAGTGTTACACACATTGATGGCTCCATCACAATCCACAATCCCATTACAGATGACTGTCACCAAGTCTGACTATCAATTCAGGTGAATTCTGCTCCATGTCATGTGCCCCATGGTGATTCTACATGTATGTAAAGTATCCAAACATGAACAGGAGCAGTGCACACACATTCAAAACAAATACCACCCCCAAAAAGCCGTGCGGCATCCCTTACCCGAAGGAGATTTTCGAACTTGTCCGTGCATGTAACGCTGATTCAGCACATGTTGCTGTGTTCATGAGGAATGGCAGGAGCACAACAATGCCACCAGCAGACAGCATGCGCAAGTACCTGTGGATGGGAGACACACCAGAAGTCAGCCAAAAGAAGCACATCCGCATGCATGTGCATGTACTCGACACGTATAAGGTTGTCAACATGCTAGGTGACAATGATGACTCTGGAAAAACATTCTTCTATTGCACCATTACTCGAGTGACACATCCAAACACACCTCTGACTCACTTGGAAGACATGCAGATGGACACACACATTGCAACACTTGCCACACACAGCCCAATGCGTGCACACTCAGACACTGGAACTCACCACTAAGCAAAGAAGTTGCGTATGAGCCGACTCCGCAAGTGCTCTACCGCCTCCTCCTCCTCCACATCACTTGCCTCGTGACCAAGCCCTTCATCCTCCACGGGTGGATGGTCCTGCTCATCTGGATCCAGGATGAGTGGCACAGCTTTCTCCACTGCCATGTTGTGCAGCATGCAGCACACAAGGAATATCTTGTAGACCTTCACCGGTGCATATGGGAGTGCGCCACCGGTCTTGTGGAGGCAACGGAATCGGCTCTTCAGGAGGCCAAACGTCCTCTCTATCACTCGCCTGGTCCGCCCATGGGCGTTGTTGTAGCGGTGATCGGCAGCCGTGCTGGGGTTGCGGAGAGGCGTGATCAGCCATGGCATGTTGGGATAGCCAGCGTCCCCTACATGGAAACATCATGGACAAGAGTGGGTCAGGAGAAGCAGTAAGACAGGAAGATGACGTTAAATACAGGACTGCCAGAGTATACCCACCAACAATACATGCTCGTTCGTTGCGCAGCTGCAGCATCATTTCAGGCACCCTGCTACGCCTCATGATGTAGGCATTGTGTGCTGATCCTGGAAAACGAGCACAGACATGTGAAATCACCATGTTGGCAAGACACACCGCAAGGGCATTAATGGAGTGGTAATGCTTGCGGTTCCTATACGCTACCTCCTGTGCCTGTGGTGGTACCAAAGCCACATGTGTTCCATCTATGGACCCAATGACATGGGGCATCCCTCCCAGGGCATAGAACTCACGCTTGACAGCTGTCAACTGCTCAGGAGTTGGGAATTTAATGAACTCATCCAGGTGCTCCAACATGGCCTCTAAAAAATCATGCAGAACACGGCTGAACATGGTTTGGGACATGCCACCGACATGGGCAATGGTATGTTGAAAGGTACCCGTGGCCAAGAAATGTAGGGCTGCCATCACCTTCATCTTGGGTGTCAGTGCAGTAGGATACCTGTGTAGCGGTTGGAGGTGTGGTGCCAGCCGTGTCGTCAGGTCCTCAATCAAACGTTGGGGGAAGCGGTAGCGGCGTATACAGTCATGTTCCCTCAGGTCAGCCAAGTCCGGAATTGCTCGAGGGAGAGGCGGAGCCCTGCAGTGAATTAGAAGGGACAACGAAGAGTGAGTACAGTACACCACCAATGTCAATGTACAGAGCACATGCTCAACAGGCAATACACATATGCTACATACAGAGTCAGGTCTGTGCAATATGTCCTGGACACGTATGCCAGGCATGTGACACTCCTACCAAGAGCCAGCTACAAACGTTGATTCTCAACCTCAATATGCCATGCCATGAAACTAGCTGTGGGCCAATGTAAGTGAGCAGGCAGACGCATTACAGGAGTTACAGACATCCAAATAATGTGCAGAAGAAGGATGTTTATTGTACAGAAAGGTTGCGGAACACTAGAGGCACAGGTCATATGTCATAGAATAAGGACAGACCACAGACCTTGCCATGAAGGATTACATGTCAAGACTGATCACACATACATTGAGAGTATGCAGATATGTCCTTGTTTTGGAACTCCGTGTCGATGCATACATACACACCTAACGTCGGATTACACATGTGTGCTGGTGTGCTTAACAGTGTGCCATGCCCATCTACACACAGACACATGTTGGTTGCAGCAACTGCAGATGCATTTGACCAAACACCTACAGCAAACCTATGGGAACACATGGCACACACATGACATAGCTACAGCGTGCAACGCGGGCATTCACTTGTCAGGGGTAACATTCCGTGTACCTGGCATCAGGGGACATTTGCGGGTGTCGGTGACTGTGCCATGCCAGTGACGCATGGCCCACCAAGTCTGTACTACATGCACACATGTCAAAGGAGTGAAGGGGATGTGTGGCACATAGGGCACCATCACACGTGACATGTGTACACAGCTCATCATACTGTAATTAGCTTCACACCTCAGGAGTATGGTGCCACATCACAGCCTGACCCACCTGTGCCCGACACATGTAGTACTGCACAGACAATGCCTTGATGTCCAGCCTTGGCCATGTATGACAGCTCAATTCCTTCCTGTGTGCCGCCTGTCATCACTGTCAGGTGTGAAACGCACCGTACATACGCTCTGAGGGCGTGTGTGGGGTCCCTATCACTATGGTGGTGCTGGCGTATACGCCATAGTGATACGGACCGTACACGCATGTGTACGGTCCCTATCACTATGGTGGTGCTGGCGTATGCGTACGCCATAGTGATACAGACCGTACACGCGTGTGTACGGTCCCTATCACTATGGTGGTGCTCGCGTACGTGTACGCCATAGTAGTCCGGACCGTACACACGCATGTGTACGGTCCCTATCACAATGGGGGAGCTCGCGTACGTGTACGCCATAGTAGTTCGGACCGTACACACACGTGTGTACGGTCCCTATCACTATGGGGGTGCTCGCGTACGTGTACGCCATAGTAGTTCGGACCGTACACACGCGTGTGTAGGGTCGGTCCGTATCACTATGGCGTACGCATACGCCAGCACTCCCATAGTGATAGGGACCCTACACACGCGTGTACGGTCCGTATCACTATGGCGTACGCATTCGCCAGCACTCCCATAGTGATGGGGACCATATACACGCGTGTACGGTCCGTTGCAATGCATTTGGGGTGCCCTAGGGCTGTGGAACGCACCGTACCTGTGTTGTGACATAGGATTGACATAGGGGACACATGAGGGACAAGTATAGGGGCCTAAATGCATGCTGGTTGTCATGGAGACCGAGTTTCAGGTTTGAATTTTGCATCATGTGGCCAGCAGAAGTCGGTTGGAGACAATATACTTTGTTGCAATGTGGTTGTTGACATTACATCATGCTCAATTTTAAAACCATGCAAAGCCTGTCACTGGGGTAGTTTTAAAGTGATTGGAGGACACGTAGGATGCAAATGTGACTGAGCCAATCACTCTGTACTCCTGTAAATGAAACAGGCCAGCAAGGAAGATATAAGGCAGCCAGGTCCCTTGAGAGAGCACTTGCCTGCACATCCTTTCATTCCACAACACTGCTGCTGCTTGTGATTCCTCTGGCACCATGTCCAGGTCTGTGGAGAGGGCCCAGCCATTCACCATGGAGGAGAATATGGCGTTGGTGGATGTGATCCTCCCACAGTACACCATGCTGTATGGTCGACCAGGGGAGCAGGTGAGTGCAGACTCCACTAGCTTAAACTGTGCCCCTTTTTGTGACTGTGACTTCTGGCATTGTGTCCAGGTGTGACAGACATGCAGGGTTCTTCATAGTGGTTCCCAGGGGGGGGAAGGGTTCATGTCTCCCATGCAGAGCATGCTGTAGTTCCTGTGTGCACAACGCACTAGCATGGTGCTTACTGTGACGATCACTGCATGGTGCATGCCGCTTTCGGACTGCCTAATCCTCCTGGAAATGTTGTTTCTACAGTCCTGATGTGAGTCTGTGCTCCCCCCAGGGTGACAGGTGCCAGTACCCACAGATGTGTGTCTGTTCAGTGTACCTGTGGTGAGAGTGTCCAAATGATGTGGTCGTCCCCTGGACATTGGTGTGTGTGTGTGAGTCCCCTGTCATGTGGGTGTGTGCATATGTGGAGTGTTGCACCCCAGCTGCATGTGGGATGGATACACCCTGCCCATCTGATGTGAGCAGAGAGCTGTGCTGGATGTCTGCCGTGCTGAGACAGCCCCACATCTGTGACACCCCCAGTCTAGTGGCACATGTGCAGAGTGAGGTTTGTAGCGGAAGTTGTCAATGCCAGGTGATTGTTCAGTGCCTGTGTGTGTCTGTGTACTCTGCTGAGGTAGCGTAAGTGGGCTGGGGCATGTGACTGCTTAGGGGTACTGTTCAGATTCCTGTTGTAGCTTGGGATGCACAGTGTGAGCCTGCATCATTGATTGTGTTGCACCCCTCATGCCACCTGTGTACTTTCAATGGCACCTACTACATTTGCCCATTCCCAGGAGGATGATGTCACTATGACAAAGGTGCAATGAGTTGGCTGCATACTATGGCCAGTTCAAACATGCATAATTTGTAATATGTGTGTCTCTGTATCATTGATAAGGTGGATTGATGTATTGTCACTTTTGCATCCTCACAGGTAGGCGTCTGTGCCAAGGGGGAGATCTGGAAGCAAGCCGTCAGTGCCGTGAGGAGGACGGAGGGTCGGAAGCGGCGCCTAGCCCAGGTGAGGAAACGCTGGCAGGACATCCGGTGCTGGACGCGGAGGATCGCACGGGTCCTTCTGGGGCACTCACCTGAGAGCCACAAAAACCGTGGGCGCCGGCGTCTGACCCACATCCATAAGCGTGTGCTGGCGGTGGTCTTCCCCGACTTGGACAGGCGCTTACTGGAGAAGCAGCAGCAGGAAGGGGGTAGGTACATGTGTGTTTGTTGTGTGTGACCAGCTTTTGGAAGTGCGCAGTTGCATGGATACACTGCCAGGGTTTAAATGTGCAGTGCATATCCTGTTCCCCAAAGTAAAGCAGGGCTGTTCTTCCTCCCTTCCCCTCCTTGCCATGTGTTCCCTGGTCTGTGTGTAGTCACTCTTGCACAAGGTCATCTAGGCTGGCAGTTACTCCAAGTGCGTAATGCTTGCAGCATCATGTGTGGGGGTGGTGTGTAACAGGTTTTTGCACGTTGCCTGTGCCCTGGCCAGTTCTGTCATTGTGGGGTCCATGTTAGTTGGCACTGATGCTGAGTCCCGACATGGGAGTGTGTGTTTCATGTGTACTGCCTTACTGCCTGCATGTCGAATGTTGTGCCCTCTGACATGATGTGCTTGAGTGTGAGATATGCATAGTGCAGGGATGGTGGCTTGTGTTCCAGTCATATCCATCCAGGGCCATGGAGTAGTGTGGCCACTACAGTCCCCTGGGGCACCTTTTCCTAGGTATCATGTGTGTCATCAGACAATGTGGACATTCTCTGTGTCTTCAGCATAGTTTGGGCCCTGTGGCATAGTACCCTGGCCTCATTTGTATTCACGTATACTGTGCTACATGTGTCCACTGTACAGGGTGACCTAATTTAGCTGGTGCATACTCACAGGGGCCAGTGCCTGTGTGTCTTGGTACAACTATCTGATGATGGTTGTTTGTCAGTGATATATGTGGACAGGCGCACCAGGGGTAGTTTGTGTGCGATCAGGATTTATTGCAGGCCATGTGTTTTCATCCCAGACTAAGAGGTGTAAGTACTTCCTCTGTCTCAATCACATTGTCTCAGGTGGAGGGGGTTGGTGCGGGCAAGGCCTACATGTCCAAACCTGAAGTCTCCTTGCTCGGTCTGGCCAGTGTGTGATGTTTGTGTGGCCAAACACTCAAGGTGCAGTGCCCCAGTCATGTTGGCCATGGTTTTCAGTATTACCTTTGCAGCATGTCCCAAGAGTTGATAGACATGGTTCCTGTTCATCCCTTTCTTGGCTACGCTGTGTGTCGCAGATGCTGTGCTAGGTTGTCCCCAGAGCCTGGCTCCTCTGTACAATTTGATATCAAGTTATTTGCTATTGTGTCATGCTCTCCATATCTTAACAGTGGCATGGTGGGTCAACAAACTGTGTGTTGCAGGGACTACATATGTACCTTGTATTGTAGATGTTACTCTTGTTGCTTTTCAGGCTATGCACTGTGACCTATGTAGAGTTGACTCATGTGACATGTGTATACAGGTGTCTGATTTCTCCTGTCTCTTCACCTTGCCCACAGCATCGTCGGGGGACTACGAGGGAGACACTGGCACGGACCGTGAGGAGGGAGCGAGCACCAGTGCCAGCAGTGCTGAGTTGGCTGGACATCGAGTGGCACGGAGGCCGACGGGAGTGCAGCGGAGGACCTGTCCAGTCTAACCACCACCGACTATGACACAGACGGGTCCGAGGCTGAGCTCTCCGAGGGGGTGGAGGCTACTCCCACAGCTGACACCAGCACTCCATCACTACCCGCCCCCTCCATTCCGATCACCGGCCTCCCACTTGCTCGTGTCCCTTCCCGCCGTGCTAGGTCACCACGTGTCTCCTTCTTGCCAGGCACCGCACCCCCTGCCCCTGTCTCCACTGCTGCCACCAATGCCGAGTCTGTGGACATCCTGCGGCAGTTGCAGGTTGGTCAGACTGCGATGCTTAATGTCCTCCATGGCCACAGCCGAGTGCTCAACCAGATGGAGGCATACATGGAGGGCATTTCAGCTGTGCAGTCTGACCAACGCAACTTGCTGAGGTCCATAGACTCGACACTGACTGCAGCAGTGGGTCTCCTGCAGCACTACGTCCCCCCCCTACCCCTGAACCATCCACACTTCCCACTCCCATGCCTGTCCAAAGCACACCCAGACGTCCCCATGCACGCACCCCACCAGACACAGGCACCACACCACCAGGGAAGGCAAAGCGCACACCTCCTGGCACGCACACACAGGGTGAAGTAGGCACACCCACTGGGTCGGGGGGGAAACAGAAGGCACGCAGCCAGTGGGAGTCCACATTCCTCACGACCACCACCCTCCAAATCCACTCCCCTCAGCTCTCCTGGCCAAGAGTCGGACACAGGGTCAGTCCTGCCCAGTGTGTCCATCAGCCCCAGTGTGGCAATACCCCGCAAGCGGTGGAGGCAGGACACCGGCAGGGGAGTTGAGCCCCCCCCCTGTCCACACCCTCCCCCAGTAGCACTGCGACCCATCCCTGCGACCCCCCCCCCCCTCCTTGGGGCCTGTGGTTCCTTCGGGTGCAGGGGAGACGCTGGGCGACCTGGCAGTAGTGTGCAGCGCCATGCTCAAATCCACCTTTGGCGCTGCCCCACCCCCTGTTTTGGAGTCGTCCGTCCCTGCACCCACAACACCTACCCTTGCCCCTCCTGTCCCTGCGGTGATTGGTCCTTCCCCCGCACATGATGCCCCCCCCTCTGTGGATGACAAGGTAGTCTGAACTGTGCAGGCAAGCTAGGGGACACGCATCCCAATGTGTCCCCCACCTGGATTGGAACTATGGACTGCCCTATGGGCTTTGTGCATATGGAACTCTTCATACAATACATTTTAGAACATTGCTGAATAAAGCTATTTTATTTTCCTTGGCACACTACTGCTTTTCTGGCATTGCTGTTGGTGGTGCTGCTCCATGATTTGGGTTGGCGATAATGTGTTAGGTGTCTGGGATATGTTGTAGTGTGCTGTTCATGGGGTGGACCCTGTTATCTGTGTGCCATCACACGGTATTTGCTATCAAACTTTGCTCATGTAAGCTGTTACTGCATGGTGACATTGTCCCAAGGTGTGTACCTTCCTCTGTGGACCCTGACATCTTCCCTGCAGGGTGTTGTGAAGACATTTGTGCAGTGCTGTGTCTAAATTTGCTGGGTGTGTGACGGACCCCTTCAACTTTGGCCATGCATGCTGGGCAAGGTCTCCACCTGCATCATTTATGACATCCTTGGGGGTCACTGTACTTGTGACTGGAGTATATTGACAGGACTTCATGTGTACATGTTACCTTTTCCGCACTATGCATGTGTGTACTCCCAGCCTCGCACACATGTGTTTCGTGTTCTGCTGGGTCTTTGAGCACCTGACTGACAATTGTGGGCATTGTATCTGTGTGTACTCAACCCCTTTCTTTCCATGGGCACAGCTGGGAGTGATAGGCACCCACCCCTCCTATGTCTGGGCACTGCTGGGGGGATTCTGCACCCACCCCTCCTGTGTCTGGGCACTGCTGGGGGGACTCTGCACCCACCCCTCCTATGTCTGGGCACTGCGCTGGAGTGATAGGCACCCACCCCTCCTATGTCTGGGCATTGCTGGGGGAACTCTGCACCCACCCCTCCTGTGTCTGGGCACTGCTGGGAGTGATAGGCACCCACCCCTCCTATGTCTGGGCACTGCTGGGGGGACTCTGCACCCACCCCTCCTGTGTCTGGGCACTGCTGGGAGTGATAGGCACCCACCCCTCCTATGTCTGGGCACTGCTGGGAGTGATAGGCACCCACCCCTCCTATGTCTGGGCACTGCTGGGAGTGATAGGCACCCACCCCTCCTATGTCTGGGCACTGCTGGGGGGACTCTGCACCCACCCCTCCTATGTCTGGGCACTGCTGGGAGTGATAGGCACCCACCCCTCCTATGTCTGGGCACTGCTGGGGGGACTCTGCACCCACCCCTCCTATGTCTGGGCACTGCTGGGAGTGACAGGCACCCACCCCTCCTATGTCTGGGCACTGCTGGGGGGACTCTGCACCCACCCCTCCTATGTCTGGGCACTGCTGGGAGTGATAGGCACCCACCCCTCCTATGTCTGGGCACTGCTGGGAGTGATAGGCACCCACCCCTCCTATGTCTGGGCACTGATGGGGGGACTCTGCACCCACCCCTCCTATGTCTGGGCACTGCTGGGAGTGACAGGCACCCACCCCTCCTATGTCTGGGCACTGCGGGGGGGACTCTGCACCCACCCCTCCTATGTCTGGGCACTGCTGGGAGTGATAGGCACCCACCCCTCCTATGTCTGGGCACTGCTGGGAGTGATAGGCACCCACCCCTCCTATGTCTGGGCACTGCTGGGGGGACTCTGCACCTACCCCTCCTATGTCTGGGCACTGTTGGGAGTGATAGGCACCCACCCCTCCTATGTCTGGGCACTGCTGAGGGGACTCTGCACCCACCCCTCCTGTGTCTGGGCACTGCTGGGAGTGATAGGCACCCACCCCTCCTATGTCTGGGCACTGCTGAGGGGACTCTGAACCCACCCCTCCTATGTCTGGGCACTGCTGGGAGTGATAGGCACCCACCCCTCCTATGTCTGGGCACTGCTGGGGGGACTCTGCACCCACCCCTCCTATGTCTGGGCACTGTTGGGAGTGATAGGCACCCACCCCTCCTGTGTCTGGGCACTGCTGGGGGGAACTCAGCACCTACCCCTCCTATGTCTGGGCACTGCTGGGAGTGATAGGCACCCACCCCTCCTATGTCTGGGCTCTGCTGGGAGTGATAGGCACCCACCCCTCCTATGTCTGGGCACTGCTGGGGGGACTCTGCACCCACCCCTCCTATGTCTGGGCACTGCTGGGAGTGATAGGCACCCACCCCTCCTATGTCTGGGCACTGCTGGGGGGACTCTGCACCCACCCCTCCTGTGTCTGGGCACTGCTGGGAGTGATAGGCACCCACCCCTCCTATGTCTGGGCACTGCTGGGGGGACTCTGCACCCACCCCTCCTGTGTCTGGGCACTGCTGGGGGGACTCTGCACCCACCCCTCCTATGTCTGGGCACTGCTGGGGGGACTCTGCACCCACCCCTCCTGTGTCTGGGCACTGCTGGGAGTGATAGGCAACCACCCCTCCTATGTCTGGCCATGTACGCTCCATGCATACACGGGTGGGGGTACGCTCCATACATACACGGGTGGGGGTACGCTCCATTCATACACGTGTGGGGGTACGCTTCATACATACCCGTACCCACGCTCTGCGGGCCTGGGCACGGGCGGTACCCATGCCGTTGAAACATGGGTACGGTGCGGACCCCCAATGTTGGCGTGTGGTAGGGGTCCGCGCCGTACCCAGCACTTCAGAGCGTGGGTACGGGCCGTACCACGCACACACCTACGTCACCCCAACAATGGCGGTACGACCCGTAGCCACGTTCGGAAGGCCTGGGTACGGGCCGTACCAGCATTGTTGGGGTGATGTAGGGGTACGCGTGGTCCGACCCGTGCCCACGCTCTGAAGGCCTGGGTACGGCGCGGACCCCTACGGCACACCAACATTGGGGGTCCGCTCCGTACCCACGCTCTTCAAGCATGGGTACTGTGCGGACCCCTCGACACCCCAACATTGGGGGTCCGCACCGTACCCACGCTCTTACAGCATGGGTACGGTGCGGACCCCCAATGGGGTGCCGTGGGGTGCGCACCGTACCCGGGCCTTCTGGGCATGGGTACGGGTCAGACCACGCGTACCCCTACGTCACCCCAACAATGCTGGTACGGCCCATACCCAGGCCTTTCTAACGTGGGTATGTGTCGTACCGCCATTGTTGGGGTGACACCCTCGAGGTGACCAGGCCCTGGAGGTCAGGTATGTGCAGGGCATGTATGACATGTGACATGGGTGGGGATTTGGTTTCCTGCCCCTGCCCCCCCCTTTGCCCCTGGGTGTTGTTCTGACCTTCTGCGGCGTCTGCGTCGGTTCCTGTAGAGCAGGTGGACTGCTATGCGGGCTGGGATGACACGTAGGTTTGGGTCCATGGCTGTCCGTCACGTACGGGTGCTCCTTGTGCGCGTCGTCCTGATTTCCCAGCAGTTTTTGGCAGCCGGAAAATATAATCCGTGCGGGGTGACGTCGGTGTGGATCGTACTTCCTGGTTCGTGAAACGCAGCCTGAAGGCGTCCCGACGTCACGTCGGAGCATTCCCGGATCACATTCGTATGTATATTTTCGTCGGTCGGTGTTTGGTACGATTCGTACGGAAATGGTGTTTCCATACGAATCGTACTTGCATTTTTGTAATGTTTTTTCACCGGGTACGAGTCGGACGGAGAAAATGCTCCGTCCGACGGTTCGTACCCGGTTTCTCCAGGATCCGAATCTGCACCTTATTTTAAAATTTATTAAAATACATTACAAAAATGTTTAACATACATTTAAAATACATATTAAAATACATAACACTAAAAAAAAATCGATATTATTGACAACGATATTTTTGCTTACGATATTACTTACTTCGATATTACTTACTTCGATATTAAAAAAAACGATATTACTTACCTTGGGGTCGATATTCTGGTCAACGATATTCTTGACTTCTATATTCTGTCCCTACGATATTAAAAACTCGATATTAATGTAGGTCGATATTTAAAATTCAATATTTTGACTATCCACCGATCTGGAGCACCAGGAGGTTTGAGGCAGGAATAGAGCCTCGGGAAACAGTCACAAGTGAGAGCGCGGGCCAGCGCTGAGTTTATAACACGCGAGGACCTGTTTGTTGTCGGGGCCGCAGCGCGACCGACAACAGGCTTACTGTGATTGCGGTATTACGGGCCGTGGGGGAAATAATTACACGGGAGCCGAGTGGTGTGTTTCACTGGTTCCGACGTCGTAGCCTCTACTGGCCTACGTACTTGCGTGACACTCTTTATTAATTTAGGGTCACTCGACTTTCACGTTGTGCGCCTGTTGCGTCACAGGCGCAACACAACATTCCTCCCCAACAAACATGAAAGCAATAACAAGCGGCAACATCCATAGCTGACCTACAGCTCCTTTCACAAAGTGCTTACACTGCGATGATTATCAAGTATAACATAAAACAATCTTATGTAAGGTAGTCCTTTAATTGGCAGGACGGTGCTGGGTTACCCCGCAGGTGATGCTGGGATAGTCCCCTGCTCTGGGAGTCACGATCTCGGAACTCTGAGGCCTCTTCGTCGTGCTGGATCTCAGGACGGTGATCGCGGTCATCCAGCGCCGTCCCTGTGGCTCCTGGACCCGGGCTCAACGCGGGACTCACCGATTCCCAGATATCTTCAGTGACCGATACATCGGCTACTCCCCTGGAACTGGCCTCCGCCACTGGTATACTCTGGGAATTGCTTTCAGACCGGGCTGGTGAGGGTCCCAACCTTTCTGGTTGATATTTCTTGAAGTGTGACACATTTCGAGTTACGGTTTCTCTTCCTCGCATGGCAACAATCCGAGTTCCTTTGACGTGGACTACGGTCCACGGGTTCCTTTCGTATGTCAACCTGAACTTGCCGCTTGTGACTCGATTCTTGAGGAGTACCTCATCACCTCTTCGCAGCTGGGGTATTTGGACCCTCCGTCTGTGACTGACCTGTGCATGTGCCTTGCATCACCAGGCATCGATCTGGGGGTCGTCCAGGGCCTCCAGCTACCACTTGGGGGGATGAGGGATCGAGTCAGTGACCACTCGCCCCATGAGAAGATGTGCCGGGGCTACGCCAGTTGTGGTATGGGGTGTTTGGCAATAACTCCTCAAGACTGTAAAAATGGCCAGCTGAATGGATTGTCCTTTGTCGTGCGCAATTCGGATTACCTTATTCAAGGGCCGCATAAATCTCTCTGCCTCGCCATTTGCTTGTGGTCACCTGGGTGTGATTCTTCGGTGGTGGATGCTGAGAGATTTCAAATAAGATGCAAATTCTTGCCCTTGGAAGGGGGGTCCATTATCCATCCTTAGTTCTTGTATAAGGCCATGCGTGGCCATTATCTTTTCCAGCTTTGGGATTACCTCTGCGCCACTGGGCACTAATATGATCTCAACTTCAGGGTACTTGGAGTGGTCATCAATAGCCACAAACGTGTGACGTCCGTCAGGAAGGCTACCAAAGTCCAGGCTAACTCGGGACCACGGGGCTGCCGGCCGTGGTTCTACCATGACCGGAGCAGGTCGTGGTGTCTTCCCCGTCACTTGACAGGCCGCACATGACCGGACAGTGGCTTCCACCAGTTCGTCCATCAGCGGGAACTACACCTTGGTTCGGAGTCTGGACTTAGTCTTGACGATACCCTGATGTCCAACGTGTGCCAGATGGACAACCTGTTCGGTTAATGACGTCGGGATTACCAGATTGTGTCCTCTTAGGAGGCTCCCAGTGTTATCTTCAGTCAGCTCCTCTCTAACATGGTGTAGGCTGTCCATGATCCGTTGGGCGTTGGCCGTCAAACCTCTCCATTCTTCCTTGGCCTTGTGCCAGTTGCCACTCTGTAGAGCCGCTCTGGCTCGTTGTAGGCATTCATCTTTGCTGGTGGCCTCACGGAGGCTCTCCATGGAAAGGGGAATCGGGCAGGAGTGAGCAGTGATGCACCTTACATATTCTTCCGTGTCGGCTGCGTCCTCCATTTCTCGGACCGTGGCAGCTCGGGGATGTCGAGATAAGTAGTCAGCCGGATTCCGAGAGCCGGGCTGATACTCCACTTTGCAATTGTAATTTTGGAGCTGCAACATCCACTTCTCGATCCGAGGCGGAGGCTTAGTGGAGGTCCCCAAGAAGAGTGCTACTAGTGGCTTATGGTCCGTTGCTACCACAAACGGTTTTCCGTATATGTACAAGTAGAAATGGCGGCACCCCCAATGAATGGCAATGGCTTCTTTCTCGATTTGGGTGTAGCGTTGCTCCGTCTCGGTGAGTGATCACTAGCAAAAGCCACGGGGGCCCAGTCCTCCTCCTGGCTCTGTCCCTGTAACAGCACTGCCCCTAGGCCCATGGGGCCCGCATCCACTGCAACCAGCGTTAGTTCTCTGGGATCAAAGAATGCGAGGGTGGTAGCTTCAGACAGGGCCTCTTTTTTATTTTCTCGAACGCCTTGGCTTGGTTAGGACCCCATTTTCAGGGGATGGACTCCTTGGTAAGCTCTCTCAATGGTAGGGTCAAGTTGGCAAGATCCCGGATGAACCTCCCGCAGTAGTTCACCCTACCGAGGAAGCTGCGTACCTCGGTGACATTGGTAGGGGCGACGGCATCCTTTATGTCTCTGACCTTTTCGGGGTCGGGGTTGACTACGTCCCTGGAAAACGTGTACCCAAAGAATCGTAGCTTTCTTCGTAGGAACTCACATTTCTCCCTGTGTAGGGTGTGGCCTGCCTCCCGCAATCCTCGGAGTACCTGCGTGAGGCGAGTGTTATGTTCGGGAATGGTTTTGGCATGTACCATGATGTCGTCACTGACATTGATGACGCCAGGGATGTCTGCAATGAGTTCCTGTATGATGTTTTGGAACACTTCAGCCGCTCTGGACACACCGAAGCTTAAGCAGGTGTATCTCTGGAGCCCCACATGTGTCGAAAAGGTTGTGATGTTGCGAGACGCCTCATCTAGCACCAACTGATGGTATCCGGACCTCAGATCTAATTTGGAAAACCAGCAGGCTCCGGCCATTTCCCCGAAAAGATCGTCTATCGTAGGGGTGATGTGGCGTTCTCTCTTGATGGCAACATTGGGGAGCTTCATATCAACACAAATCCTCACCGCGCCTGGCTGTTTGGGCTTTCGGGTGACAACGATCGGGGACACCCACGGGGTGGGGCCCGTCACTTTCTCGATTATACCAGCAGCCTCCAACTTCTTGAGCTCTTCCTCGACCAGGGGACGCAGGTGGAAGGCTATCCGCTGGTGCCTCAGGGCCACTAGTTGGACGGTGGGGCCAATGTGGAGGTGTATCTCTTTACCCTTGAACCTTCCGATCCCTTGAAATACTTCCGCAAATTCAGTTAGGAGATGTTGGACAGACTCTTGGTGGACCCCAAAGGCAAATGTCACTACCCCCAGGTCCTCGGCGGCTCTGCACCCCAAGAGCATTCCTTGGCCATCTTTGGTAACGTAGACATTGGTGGAAATGGATTGGGCGCCATGTGATATGGACGTTCGGAATCGGCCTCGTATCTTCAGAGGGGTGTCTTGACCGTAAGCAAATACGGTGATGGTTGAGGGGTATAGAACGGGCATCGGATCCATGGTGCGGTGTAGGGTCGACGCCATGATGTTGATAGTCGCACTGGTGTCGACCACGGCCTTGACGTCTTGAGACCCCACTCGGATGCTGCACTGGGGCAAGCGTCGCGCCTTCCGGGATGTGGTGCAGATCATGTGGACTTTGTGCACCACCCGCTCTTCCTCTTCATCATCGTCCATATCACTGGGTCCTCTTTCTCCTTCGGGCAGGGCATTTACCACTTGGCGGGGTTTGCGGTACCTCTTGGATCTGCAAACATTTTCGAAGTGGTTGAACCGTCCACACCCTGAGCATCTCTTGCCTTTGGCGGGACACTCAGCCGCTGGGTGAGGCGAGCCTCCGCAATATCCGCAGGTTTTGGGTTGCCCTGATGTGGATGTCCCGGGTCCCTTCTTAGCCCACCTCGTCGTGGGTTAGGTCGTTACGGCGTTCACGGGCTCGGCCTTCACAGGCACTTGCAGGGCTGCTTCCATGTGTGCCTCCCGCGCTTTCGACAATTCTTTGGTCCGCCCCAGGGTCAGTATGTCCGCGAGGGACTTACCGGATTCTTCAAGTATCCGTTCCCGGAGCTTGGTAGAAGCGCAACCTTGAATTATCTGTCCCCTAATCTCTTCTACTTCATCAGGGAAACCACATGTGGACGCTAGGTTTTTAAGCCTGGCGTGGTACGTGTCTAGCGATTCTTCTGGGAGCTGGTGCGCTTGCCTGAATATAAACCTTTTGTAATCTTGATTAGCCATGGGTTCAAAATGTCAGTTGAGGGCGTTTATCAGTGTGTGGTGGCTCTTGGGCGTGGCTTCGATCATAGTCTTAGCGATGTTATGGATGTCTTTGCCCCCCAGATGTAACAGCATTGCTCTTTTCTGGTCCTTATGGACTTTAGTGGCCTCGAAGAATATGAGTAGGCGATTCACCCAGTCTTTCCATTTGGGTGCCAGCGATGAGGGTGATCCCTCAACGATGAAGGGCTCTATGGGGGGTATCGTGGCCATGGTCGCCGCCTTAACTGATAACTACGTTGTTTGCCGGGCCTCCCACGCAGGTTCACTGTCCCTCTTGGATATTGTTTCCCTTGGAGCGTGTGCTTTTTTTTTTTTTTGCAAATGCTTAGTGGATTCACTCCGCTTGCCCAGGGCTCGCAGCACTCCGTTCGGCCACTGCTGGCTGCGCACCTCTTCTTAGATGGGTCAGGGCCTGGGCTTGCTGGCTTTTCCTCTTGAGTTTTGTATGGGGTCTCCACCCCTCTTGCTGAGGTTCTCACTCCCCCACCCAGACTCTGCTGTGTGCCTCAAGGGTGTTGAACTCTCCCTTATCCCCCTACTGTGTGGCAGTCCTGCCCTGATTCTAGAGGGGTCCAGGGGCCTGATGCTTCTGTGTGCAGCCAGTTCACTAGTTCCTTGAAATTGGGGCCTGCAGTACGTGGCCGGTAGGCCAGAGCCTCGCGTGGAGCTCGCAACGAGTAGGGGGAGGGGCAGCGCTACCTCTTCTCACCTCCAAGGCTCGTGCCTCTCCGCACGCCGCGCCGAGTTACAG
Organism: Triturus cristatus; assembly: GCF_964204655.1. Lineage (NCBI taxonomy): Eukaryota > Metazoa > Chordata > Amphibia > Caudata > Salamandridae > Triturus > Triturus cristatus. Next base: position 241,011,970 of record NC_140579.1, read on the forward strand.
GCGCTCCTGGGGTCACACCGCCTTCGGGATAACAGCGAGTATGCGCCGGGGCACGAGCGTCGCGAGCCGATGGCAGAGCTCGCGGCCGCCACATCAGTGTCCGCCGACCAGCAAGGGCACGCCCACCCTCGTCGCCAGTTGTTGTGTTGTCGGGGCCGCAGCGCGACCGACAACGGGCTTACTGTGATTGCGGTATTATGGGCCGTGGGGGAAATAATTACACGGGAGCCGAGTGGTGTATTTCACTGGTTGCGACGTCATAGCCTCTACTGGCCTACGTACGTGCGCGACCCTCTTTATTAATTTAGGGTCACATGACTTTCACGTTGTGCGCCTGTTGCATCACAGGCGCAACACAACAGGACCCTCATGTGGTGTCAGCCGAGCGCCGCGGGTTGCCAAAGATCTATGGTGAGGTGTAAAATGCAATCTACATTTGAAGAGTGTGGCTCTCTGAAGACGTGGCCATGGTTAGCTGAGTTTTAGGAGTGCAGCTGCGCAGCTGCATGAGGCTTCATTTATGGCGCTTTTTTTTCCTCCTTAGGGGCACAAAGGTATTGAGGCGTGTATCCAGCCTCAAAAGTGTAAGGCAGTGCATTTGTGACTGGTGATGCATATTAACTTTATCATGCCTAAAGTGTGTAAGGCGCATTTGGAACTGGTGGTGGATTTTTACTTCACTCAATAGTGTAAGGTGGGAAATTTGTAATTAACATCGTATTTGAACTTCACCTCAAGCTTGGCTAAAATCATTGATGGAAGTCCTTACTCAAAAGTGGAGAGTTTGCTGGGAGTTGATAGAGCAAATTCCATTGATGAGCTGTTACTCCGCCTTTTTTTTCCAAGCGGAGAACTCCATTGGTTAGCTGAACTGAGTTCAGTGAAGATAGCTGGGAAATTGTTGGCGACTGTAATGCTAACCTGAGGGTTGTTTTCACATTGTTTTGGGCTAAGTATTTTGGATGTAATTTATAGAAGTATAACAAACGGTACTTGCAGGGAAAGTAAGGATTTTATAATTAGTGTTTTTTCCTCTCAGTTTTGGCAACACAATCTATACCTGCACCTCCACATTAGAAGAACTGGGGCTTCCATGTGTGGGGTGGGAGGACTGGAAAGAAACATTTGAGGCATACTTGGAAGCTATAGGAGGGGATGTGTTCATTGCAAAAAAATAAATTAGCCATTTTAAAGCACAATTTGGGTGTGGAAGGCAGGAAAGTTTTCAGAACCCTATCAAGGCCTATAGTGGAAGGGAGGAATTTAGATGCGGAGTCAGAGTTCAAGGAAGATGATGAATTTGAATGCACTTTAAAGGCATTAGAAGAGAATTATGGGAGAAAAGTGAGTATTGTGGTTGAAAGAAGCAAATTATTTTCTTGCGTACAAATGCAAGGTGAGATAGTAAAACAGGAGGTTAGCTATTTCACGCAAATTTAGGGACCTCCAGGGTGAAACCATAAGGGATTAATAGTACAAGTAATCTGAAAATCCAGGTGAAATTGTTAGGACTGAAAGACCCCACATTAGAAAAAACTATAGATGTTGGTAGACATATGGAGAACACCTCTCCCTTTGTTAAAGAATTAGGAGGAACAACATACAACGGTGGTGTGGAGCGAAGAAGCATGTGTGATGTTAATGTTGTAAAGAAATCCACACGTTGAATTAGTGATGCGTAGAAGAAGGGGGTAAAAGGATGGGTGGAGGGAAGCTATTTTAAAAGATCCTGTGTTAGTGTAGTTGATAGAAGCATTGCCGCGTGTGCAGGGGTGGAAAACGTCAGAGGAGTTAGACATTTTCAAGAGTGTATGGGAATAGATGTCAGTGGTGGATGGTATTGTGAGAAGGAGTGAAAAGGTGGATGTGCTGAGTGACTTGCAGCAAAGACTATTGAGGTTGCTACTTGAAGGTCATGGGTGAATGTTGGCGATTGGCAATGGAGAAATGAGCCCCAATTGACTTTTGGTGGCTGGGCATTTTCTCCCTACAGTCAACTTGGTAAATTAACAAGAAACATCATTGTACAAGGAGGAACTGAGTATGAGTGAAGAAGATGAAGTGTTAGTGGTGTGTGCTGTCCAGCCACAGCTTACGGACTATTCTAATGAGATAAGTGATGCATATCACCCTCCAAAGTTTCAAGTCAGGATGAATGGTAAGGAGTACAAGTTTGAGTGGATTTGAGTTCGTCATTCATGCTGATAGACAAATCCATATGGTAAGCTTTTAATGAATGCAAATTATGTCCCACAGATGTAGAGCCCAAATGGTATTGCGGAAACAAGCTGCCAGTTTTGGGATATTCCTTGGTGGAGTTGGAATTTCAGGATAGGAAAGCAAAGGGAAAAATGTATGTGGTCGAGAAGGGGAGGACTCTGTTAGGATGAAAGGAGCAACGTTCGTTGGGGATGATCTTGGACTCAAATCATCCTAGCAGGTGCTGCTAACATCTTCCCATGTAAAGGATGAATAGGTCGCCATGTTTCCAAATTAATTTAACATTTAGGTTGTTTGAAGAAAATTGAACACCGAATTTTGCTAAAGAGGTGCACAAGAAGAGGAGCATTCCTCTTCAGCCTGGTGGGATTGTTAAGGGAGGAACTGCAACAGTTATGTAAGGGGGGTTCAATCGAACTGGTAGAGGCCTCTTAATGGTTGAGTCCTATTGTCATCACAAAAAATTCCAATGGCAGCATATGCATGTGCCTTGACCTAAGGGATTTAATTGAATGCATATGGATAGATCGCCATCCTCTTCCCAGAATAAATGAAATGCTGATGTGTGTGACTGGTGGCAGATGTTTTACTATCCTAGACTTGTCCAGTGCCAGCCTATGATATGGTTGCACTCCGAGTTCAGGCATTTGACATCTCTCATAACACCCGAGGGGGCGTACCAATTCATGTTCCTGCATTTGTTTCAGAGGGTAATGCAGGGTGTTTTGCAAGGATTGTCAAATTTGCTGGTGTTCCAGTATTGAAGAACCGGGCTCATTAAGCCTGGTGGCGCAGGGTACGCCTGAAATCTTCTGAGTTCGCCTTCCAAATTACAGAGACACGGAACGCTCCGTCTGGCATAGGAACTTCAATTTATTAGCTGCAGCTAGGTACAGTTGTCCTAGAAGTACATCAGTGGTAGGTTCTCAGGAGACTGCCACTTCAATCCGTGGCTCACAGTCTTTTGTAGCGCTTGAATCCCCTAAAGCAACAACCCCCTCAATGTGCAATAAAAATACAAATCATCCACAAGAAAACATTCCTTGCACAAGATACAGGATAATGGGTGATAGAAATTCCTTCCCTAAGGTCGTGTTCTCTACCCGACCCTATAGGTCAGGTGGCATAGCCATTCCTTGGTTAAATTAATTTACGACAGGACGTGTTTGCATGTTGAAGATGGTGATTCGTAAAACAACTGGAGAGGCCGAGAACGGTCACCAAGGGTCAATAGATGGTTATCTCGGAGATTAGTTGCTTCGAGCCGGGTCTCAGAATGGAGTTAGCTCAGGGAAATAGGAAAGGTCGTGTAATATGCGCAACAGTATAGAATGTGAAAGAAACGCTACGAAGGGTGAAGGTGCCTGAGTGAGGGCAACAGCGTAATGGTGTTACTAGGAAAGATGGGGCCGTTTTTGAATTTCCTCAGACCCTCCTTTTGCCATTACTCAGGCAAAGAAACCAGAGGCTGTTGTTAATCTGAATCGACTTCAATAGCCATGAAATCTACAAGCTGTTGTTGCAGCATTTTCTTTGTGTTCGCTGCTTTCTGTGATACCGGATTTGGAACACACAGGGTGGCGCAGAGCCCGCATATAGCTGGACCACATTGTAGGCAAAGACAACATGAGAAGAGAATAGCCAAAGTCGCTCCGACAAAGGTAAGAATCTTCCATCCCCATGTAGACAGTAGTCCCCCAAACCATCCCATCAGAGACCAATTCCCTTCATCCTGGTGAACGGACTCAGCGATCTTATGTAGCTTAGAGATGGCTTGGTATACTGTAGGGGCGTTATCTGGAATAAAAATGCAACAGCTAGATCCGATCAATCTGCATACGCCCCCATGGTCAGCAAGGATGATATCTAATACCATCCTGTTCTGAAGCGTGACAAGGCGGTCAGCAACGAGTTCTGCAGTGAGGTTACTCAAAGCTCCAGCTGTTTCATTGACAGTGGCTTCTACAACTCAAATTAGTTGTCTTATGTCTCTACTGTTGGCTATTGGGCCCCAGAATGGAAGGAGTCCTTTCAAGACATCCCCGACTTCTTGTCCTGACGTATCCTGGTCAGACGCCACCCCTCTTTTCTGTAAATGATGCTTGGCATCTGCTATATATGTAGGGGGCAACAACCAAGCGATATAACAAGTGCCTCTCCAATTACCAGGTAGAGAAGTGTAAGCCTTATTTCTACACACGAAGTATGTATTACGTGAGGGAACCATGCGAGGCCAATCTGTCCCATTCAATGTCACAATATGTTGGCAATTGCTTGTACCTTTATATTCTAACCCTCCTTTCCTAATACAGAATGGTGCTTGTCCAGGTACCACTAGAAACGTTTGTCCTTTTCGAGAGGTTCTATTAGAGGGCAGAAAATACAAATCCGTAGATTTGGTTTGGCGATCAGCATATTCTGACTTCTCACTATCCGTCCCATATATCCTTTTTCTGACCCGCCAACATCAATGGTATAGATGTACTCCCAAGCTCCTTATTTCTCGAGTATCCCCATCTCCAGAAAATACCCAACTGGCGCTCAATTCCCAGAGCCATTAAATGAAAAAAGAAGGGTAATGTATGGCATTCCAGTATTCACCGAACTTGGCAGAAGACCACAAACCCAACAGTTCGTCGCATTAGTGGCCAATTGATGTTGGTGTAGCATGGAAACAAATGTGTTGTTGCGGAATTCCCTCCTTCTTGACTCAACATGAGGTGGTAGAGTGACATGTGTATGCATTTCAACGGTAACTTTGGGAGTAGGCTGTGTAAAAATTACGTGTAGTCCCCATCCTATACAAGACAATATAATACACATCAAAATCAATATTATTAAAGCCACTATAAAATGATTATGCAATAATTTACAATGCTTTGTGCTCATTGTATTTTGTCCATTCCCTTGTTAACAGTCATTTCCAGCTCTAAATATTGCCCATGACGGGAGGTTGCTTCACTCAGCTGTGATTGTCTGTAGTTCTTTATACCTTCCTACAAGTCCCACAGGCCTAGAGCCACATCTTGGGTCACAATTCTGAGACTTACGATCACGGCCCTGCAATCATGTGGAAATCGGGATAAAGACAAAGTCAATGAAGCACTATTGAGGTATTTTTGTTCAGTCTGGGCCTCAAATCGTACCTCCGGGAACCAGGTACAGTTTGCTCTTGGAAAAGGAGATGTGGTTTAGTAGTGTCCAATTTCACTGCCGGTGGTATAGCTGTCTGGAGGACCTCGTCGTCGTCTTGTCCTGCTCCGGCAAAGTCTAGGCGTGCATCGCTGAATAGTCCAAATCTTGGTATTCTTCCGGTTTCAGAGTCACTAATTCGTTTATGAACCCATTGATCATAAGGCAATGGTAGGGGCACTTTCTTGCAATGTACCCCATGTACCCAGTTCTTTTTGCCGAGCACCTTTACTGCAGTACGCATCGTCAGTAGTACCTGACAAGGTTCTCTCCAGCGAGGTTCCAAGTTCTTTGACCTCTGAAAGTTTTTAACGCAGACCCAGTCTCCCGGCCGTATGGTGTGACCAGGATCAGTTGAAGCCCGGGGCAAAGTATCTTGTACCTGTTGGTGAAGGGCACGTAACTTAGTGGTTAGATCATGTAAATAGTCAATCAACAATGGATGCTCTATTTCTGAGTATTTCTTTGGCCTTGGGACTCCCCAAACATTTGCAGGGCGTCCAAAGACAGCCTCATAAGGACTAAGCCCCATACGGGAATGGGTGGTTGTTCTGGTGGATAAGAGAGCCAAGGGCAAGGCATCAGGCCAGGCAAGACCCGTGCTGGCTTGTATTTTCGCCAGTTTAAGCTTAAGGGTGCCATTATAGCATTCCACCAAACCTGCTGACTGAGGATGGTTTGCTGCGTGGAACTTTTGCTGAATGCCAAGGCCTGTACATACTTTCTGCATGATCTGACACACAAATTCACTTCCGTTGTCACTCCAAATAATTCTCGGTAACCCAAATCTTGGCAGAAACTCCTTCAAAAGGACTTTTGCCGTGGATAGAGCAGTATTATCTTTCAGGGGATAGACCTCTACCAATCGGGAGAAGGCACATACCACAACAAGAACGTACTTCAGATTGTTACATCGTTCCATGTGGATGTAATCTATTTGTAAAACCTCAAAAGGGTAAGTTGGGGAAGCAAAGTGTCCTGCTGGTGTTGGTGTTCCCTTCCCCGGGTTATGCATCAAGCATACAATACAATGCTTAACCAGATTGTCTGCACATTTAGGGATCCCCACATTCTTCCATACCGGAGCCAGAAGCTTGCATATACCTTTAGCGCTAATATGGGCTGGACCATGTGCCATGGTAACTACTGGGAGTACATAAGCATCTGGTAACAACCTGCGTTGATGTTCTGACAAGTCTGTCCAGCACCCTGTCACATCCAATCTTCCGATACTTTCTTTCCACGTACTCAATTCTTTCTCTGTGGCCTCTGCCTGGATCATTTTCACACTGTCCACAGTATTCTCACACATCCCTCCTTGTGCAACCCATCTAGCAGAGCCCGCAACATACATGCGGCTTGTAGTGTCTCTAGCTGTCTCTTTCGCTATGTGGTCTGCGAAAGCACTTGACCTACATCATCAGTGATCTTCTTATGTGCACTACACTTCACAATCGCTATCTGAGTGGGCAAGATGAGTGATTCAAGGAGGTCATTTACCAATTGGCCATGCTGTATCTTAGTGCCATGGGATGTGAGAAACCCTCTTTCCTTCCAAAGGCGGCCAAAACTATGGGCCACTCCAAACGCATACTGACTATCAGTATACACATTCACCCTTTTTCCTTCAGCCAACACACAAGCTCTAGTCAGTGCTATCAATTCAGCTGCCTGGGCTGAGTTATGTATAATACGCGCTGTTTCTACAACAGTGTATAAGGTAGTGACTGCATAGGCTGAGGTCGTTTCACCATGGGGAAGCTTAAAACAAGAACCGTCCACCCATAAAGTCCCATCCGGGTCAGGGAGTGGAGTATCCTTTAAATCAACTCTGCCTTTTGTCTCTTCCTCCGTGCGGAGGAAGCAGTCGTGTTGCTCCTGAGTGTCATTTTCTACTGGAATTGGCAGCAATGTTGCCGGGTTCAAGGTATTACATCGCTTAATGTGTATGTGGCTAGCCAAGAGCGTCAATTCGTACCCCGAAAGGCGTGCACTCGTGAGATGTTGGGTCTTTGTTCTATTTAGGAGGGTGTCTACTGCATGCGGTACCATGACAATAAGGGTATTATCTAATACCAATCCAGCGGACTGGCGAATGGAAACTGCCGCTGCTGCTGTAGCCCTCAAACAGCTAGGTAATGCCTTGGCCACTGGATCTAACGTGGCCGAAAAATAGGCACAGGGGCTTTTCTTGTCCCCAAATCGTTGCGTTAAAACTGATAACGCGCAACCTTCTTTCTCATGAATATAGAGTGTGAAAGGCTTACTGTAATCAGGAGTACCTAACACAGGGGCAGAGCACAAGGCAGTGCGTAAATCAGTGAAACTTTTCTGACATTCCGCAATCCATTGAAGCGGGTGTGGTGTATCTTTAAGAGTGAGTGCCAACAAAGGTTTTGCCAGAAGGGAAAAATTGGGGAACCATTGTCTACAATAAGAGGTAATACCTAAAAAGGCACGCACCTCTTTTTGCGTACATGGAATAGGCATTTGGGCAATTGCTTGGATACGTTCTGGGGTCAATCGCCGTCCCTCCTTTGACAAGAGATGACCTAGGTAGGTAACCTCTTGGCAGCAATATTGCAATTTTGATGGTATAAACCTTGTGGTTGTGGTCAGATAAGTGGCGTAACAGTGAAATGGTAGCCTTTTTACAAGTGTCTTCAGAATCTGCTGCAACCAACAGGTCATCCACATATTGAATGAGAGTGGCCCCTGGTGGTAAACACAAAGTATCGAGCTATGATTTCAATGCTTGACTACAAATGGAGGGGCTCTCGCAATAGCCTTGAGGAGCTCGCTTGAACCGGAAGCTTCGGCCTGCTAAGGAGAAGCCAAAAATATCCCTACTTTCCTCAGCGATGGGAATGCTGAAGAAAGCATTTTTGAGGTCAATGACGGAAAACCAGGAAGCTGAGGCTGGTATCATTGTCAGCAGGGCATTAATATACGGGACAACAGGGAATTGAGGTACCACAATCTTGTTGACCTCTCTGAGATCAATCACAAAACGATAGACAGGTGGCTGGGAAGGGTTGGTTCGTTTAAAAACAGGCAGAACAGGGCTATTGCATACATTTCCCCTAGTCTCTTCGACTACATCGTTTTGTACCAAATCATGAACTATAGTCAAAAGAGCTTTTTCGCCGTCACTGGAAATTTTATATTGTGTAATGCGAGGAAATTTAGTATTAGGCTTGAGTGTTACAATGTAGGGAGGAATCCGCAGGAGGCCCACATCATTGGTGCCGGTGGCCCATAGGGTGGCTGGAAGAGATTGTAATTCAGGGGGAAGCTGATCTTTAGACAAGTACATCGGTGAGGTCAATTTCTTACCTAAGGTAAGACGTACACCAGAAGGGGAACAGTGTAATGTCGCATATAATCTCTTCAATAAATCCAAGCCCAACAAATTTTCACCACAACCAGTTGTTAAAAGGAGCGGGGCCTCCAATTTGTAAGGACCTATTGAAATGGGCAAAGGGCATGAAACTGGGTTTTGAACTGGGGCGCCAGAAAAACCTACAGAAACATTTGTACAGCCAGACAAAGGTGCCCCAGGGAGTTTAGAGTGAATCATAGAGCTCTTTGTTGCACCGTGTCTAATAGGAATGGCTCTGTAACACCTAGTGCTTCCACATCAACATAAGGCCCACTTTGGTCCACTGGAACTGATACTACTCCCTTACTTTGTCCATGGCTGTCCTAGCTAGGTTGGGAATTCTGACTCTCATCCTCAGTATAGTAATCACTGTTGTAATAGTTGGTAGACTGAAAATTTTGCTGATCAAAATAATTAGTGGAGTTTCCAGGGGGCATGAAACGTTGGTTATCAGGTGGCGTACCTCGTCCTCTACCTCTTGGGGCTAACTGATAACCACCCTGGCCTCGTGACGCGGGAATACCGCTCGTGCGCTGTAACAAAACCGGGCAATTATACTTTAAATGGCCTTCTTCTTTACAGTAGGCGCATTGATTTTGGCCTAGTGGGGGTCGGGGAACGAAAGGCCCAGACCTCTGCAACTGTCTCTGGAATTGTGGAGACGGCTGATATTCACGTTGGGCAGGGCGAGGAGGATAAGCTTGTTGCAAAAGAACTTTTGTTTTCAACTCTTTGGTCTTTTTATCAAGTTTCTCCCTTTCCTCTTTATCCCTATTTTCATAATACTGGGCAGTAGCCAATATCTGGGCCAAAGAGGAGACCGCCCACGCACTTTCAGAATTCTTCAATTTATTAGATATTTCCGAAACCAAATTTGACACAAATTTGTCTACAAACAACCGTTGGCCACCTTCCGTGCTCATATCCTGACCACTATGATCGATGAACGTCTCCTCGAAACGAGTGAAGAAATCAGAGACGTTTTCATCCGCTTTCTGCTTACAAGCTGCTAACTTATCCCAATTAACTCGCAGAGGGGAAATCATAGTTTTCAGTAAGGCAATGATCCTAGCTGGGAGTTCTGTAATTAGAGCCTCAGGTTTGGCACCACCCACTTGGAGTCTGTCCGCGGCGAGTATGGCAGCCCAATCACCCCCCAGTTCCCTCACATGGTCCTCCTTCCGAATCCTAGCCCATAACGGTTGTGGGACCACATTACCCATTAGCATGTCTATATCGGCCAAATTCATAATACATGCATCGACAGTTTGGGACAACTCTTTGTAGTACCCAGCAGGATTTTTACGGGGGTCCGGTAACGACTGCTTAAGGGCTAATACCTCAGATCGTTTCCACGTAACATGTACCCACACACGTTGAAAGTGAGCAGGTATAAGAGGATTACCACCCTGAGCTGCAACCTTCTCTCTCCACACTGGGGGAACCTCTCTCATGGGATAGTGTTTTAATTTTTGCCTGACGGAGGAATCGCGTTTTGGCAAGGACCGGCAGGCAAGCATCATTCTAAAAGTGACAAGCGTTCCTACCGCATCCTCAACCTCTGCGCCCACAATCAGCCCTTTATCAAACTCGGCCTGTACATCGAGCAGGCCCTGAGGGGCTCGTCCCAATCCCATATCCTCCCACTCTTGACTTAAAATGTTACACATAGTATCAAAAACATATCTCTGCGTTGGTGCCTCCCACTGCTGAAAGGTGACCATAATATCTTGCACACTAAACTGGGGGCCATTCGTGATCCACCTTCGGGCTTGAAGATCTAGCACTTCCCGTTCCTCCGGACCTGGGAGCTGACTACGAGTTTGTCTACGAGGAGGAACAGGGGTCATTTGAAATGTCCCAAAGAGAGGGGACAAAAGGCTAGAAACGGTATCGATCATTCGCCTCCGAGCAGAGGGAGAATTCGTCATTAGGACAGGAGACAGAATATTAGGCGGGGCAGAAGTGGGAGTAACATTTACGAAGGCAGCCGAAGGTAAGGGAGAGCTCGGTAATACCGGAGAAAGCTGTGGTGGGGGTGCAGGAACCGATTGAGGAGCGACAGGTGGGACAACAGGCGGAACAGGCGGGGCAGGTGCTAATAATAAAGGTGCATTCGCTCCGGGGGCAGGCGGTAATCCAAAAGGTACATTAGCTCCCTGCGCATAGGGCGGGGGTAATCTCAACAGATGGGACATTAAAGGATACTTCTCAGGGTCCACATTTTTCTCTGTAGGGGAAGTTGGCAACACTGGATAACATTTATCTACCGCCATACGATGTTGCCTATCTGAGACCTCAATCGCATGATCGGTTTAATTATTTTTAAACTGTTGCGCAGCTTGTAAAATAGACATATCCCTCCTATCTCTTTTAGCTTGTTTCATTTCTTTCTGTTTGGCCTCCTTACGCCATAGGCGAAAAGAGTCAAACATAGCCGGCGGGGCTTTTCTCTTAAACAAAGTGTTCTCCAAATTATCTAAAATATTGAGCTCAAAACTGCCGTTCTGTGGCCATCGTAAAACACCATCTTTCCTAGTATAGCGAACCCATGCCTCATTAAAAGCTATGGGGCCAATACCATGTTTAGAATATACTTCAGAAGTGGGAGTTCCGGCCGGAGGAATTGTACAAGAGTCCTCCAGTCGGGAAGCCCTATCGCGATTACAACAAAACCATCTTCCAAACTTACTGAAACCAGGCATCGCTACCACAATAGTTTCTTTACAAACTTCAAGGGGTTAATTAGTCACTTTATAGTACAAAAACTGCACTCACCCCTCGGTTTCGGCTTTTGCAAAAGTCGAACAAAGACAAAACAAAGACAAAGGAGTGGCCACTATACTTAACTTAACCAGATGTTTTCGTACGCCAACAGAGGTCCGTCTGATGTCTCGCGATACAAATTACCAAGGGAGCCAAAGCGTGGCCGCAGTCAGGGCAGCAGGTCTTTGCAGCCGTTGGAAGGGAGAAGCCACACGGTAAAAACCTTCGGTCCACTTACGACATGCAGGGGTCGATTACGTGGTGCGCGTCCTCCGGAATTTCCTAGCGGGGCTCCTCACGATCCTCGGGCTGGACCCACGACCTCTGAAGCGGCCTCACAGAGGGCACCAATTGTAGAACCGGGCTCATTAAGCCTGGCGGCGCAGGGTATGCCTGAAATCTTCTGAGTTCGCCTTCCAAATTACAGAGACACGGAACACTCTGTCTGGCATAGGAACTTCAATTTATTAGCTGCAGCTAGGTACAGTTGTCCTAGAAGTACATCAGTGGTAGGTTCTCAGGAGACTGCCACTTCAATCCGTGGCTCACAGTCTTTTGTAGCGCTTGAATCCCCTAAAGCAACAACCCCCTCAATGGGTAATAAAAATACAAATCATCCACAAGAAAACATTCCTTGTACAAGATACAGGATAATGGGTAATAGAAATTCCTTCACTAAGGTCGTGTTCTCTACCCGACCCTATAGGTCAGGTGACATAGCCATTCCTTGGTTAAATTAATTTACGACAGTACGTGTTTGCATGTTGAAGATGGTGATTCGTAAAACAACTGGAGAGGCCGAGAACGGTCACCAAGGGTCAATAGATGGTTATCTCGGGGATTAGTTGCTTCGAGCCGGGTCTCAGAATGGACTTAGCTCAGGGAAATAGGAAAGGTCGTGTAATATGCGCAACAGTATAGAATGTGAAAGAAACGCTACAAAGGTTGAAGGTGCATGAGTGAGGGCAACAGCGTAATGGTGTTACTAGGAAAGATGGGGCCGTTTTTGAATTTCCTCAGTATGATGTATTAGTCTAGCTAGTGAGCAAGGAACTGCACTATGTGTATTAAGGAAGGTGTTGCAAAGAATGGAAAAGGCAGGGCTTACCATTGATATGGAGAAGTGCAAGTCTGGCATGGAGGAGGCAGAGTACTTGGGTCATACTTTGGCTCATGAAGGTGTTAAGCCCAAACTCAGCTTGGTGGAAGCGATTGAATAAGCACCTTCTCCTCAGGATGAGGAACAGTTAAGATAATTTTTGGCCCTTGAGGAGTATTCCTCAGTATGTGCATCATTTCGCTGAAAGAATTTATGTGTTACGGGATTTAATGAAAAAAAGTGAAACGTTTTATTGGACGACAGCATGTCAACAGGGATTTGCGATAGTGAAGGATTTCATCATTAAAGCTATTGCTTTGAAGCCACGTGACCCAAATGATGAAACCATCATAGTAACGGACGCAGGCAATTATGGGCTAGGAGCAGTGTTGGTACAGGTGCACAAGGGATGAGAAAGAGTGATTGCATGCTTCGCGTATTCTTACAGGAGCAGAAATCACGTAGTCCACTGTAGAGAAAGAGGCGTTGGCTTGCAGGTGGGGAGTGAAGCATTTCCGAATTTTTGTGTGGGGAGTAAAATTCGAGTTACCCACTGATCATAGACCAACGTAGACCATTGGTGGACTTGTTCTCCACAGCAAAAGGCCAGTAAACCTACTCCACGCATTGCTAAGTGGCTATACAGTCTCCAGGAGTGCATGTTCTCCATCAAGTATCTACCTGACACGAGAAATGGCATTGCTGATTGCTTATTAAGATTGCTCCTGATTGTTGATACCTGTGTTGAGGAGGATGAATGAATGGAAGCGGACATCACTGAAGTATGTGAAGCTATTGGAGAAGATGAGTGGAGGGAAGCTATTTGTGAATATCCTGTGTTAGTGGAATTGAGAGAAGCACTGCCGCATGTGCCGAGGTGGAAAATGTCAGAGGAGTTAGAGGTGTTCAAGAGTGTGTGGGCAGAGATCTCAGTGGTGGATGGCATTGTGAGAAGGAGTGAAAGGTTGGCTGTGCCAAACATGAAACCCTAGACCAACAAAAACCAAAATCTATACAATACAACTTTTGTCAGATGATTCTTTTATATTGTATATATGCAGATGGACCTCTGTCCCGTAATTATGTATATACACATGTATTATTTTTCCCAATCTTGCTGTATACACTCTGAGTAGGTACTAGTATAGTTTACAGACAATATCAATTTTATATTTAAAACACTTACATTGTCTGTAAACTATACTAGTAACTACTGAGATGTTTTGGACATTCAAATTTGTTTTGACAATTCTATACATTGTTTGAATGGATAAAGTACGATTGGGATTTGATTGTGTGTTTTGATTTGAGCAGGTCTGGGTCGGTGGTAGAGTTGTCTCTGAGAGAAGCCTGTATGTTTATTTTGTAGATTCTATTTCGCTGTGTTCACCACTTACCTAGAATATATGTCACAAATACATATTCATGTGAAGGATGATTCAACTTATGTTAAACAAAAAAACTTATATAAAAGAAACTCTATATACAATAGAGGGATTTAAAAAAAATAATATATATGTAGTTGAATGGGTTACTAAACAATATGGCTCTAATGTGATTGTGAAATATTTATAGATGAACAAGTTATCCCACTGGTTAATCAATAAAGTATTCAGTCACCAGAACAAGACACCTGAACCTGGACACGATAAAATGTTCTCATACATAGCAAATATTTATTTCAATATGACAAAAAGAATTTTTTTATCATCACAGTAACAGTAGATAGTCAAAAACATAAACATAAATAAATTTCACTGATTAAAAACATTTAAAAGCCTAATATTCATTTTATGCATAATGTGCAAAATGGGGAGAACATGTAAGAAAGGTACTTTCTTATTGACTAAAAGAGGAAAGCCCTCTTACTGTGATGATAAAAAAAATTCTTTTTGTCATATTGAACTAAATATTTGCTATGTATGAGAACATTTTATCGTGTCCAGGTTCAGGTGTCTTGTTCTGGTGACTGAATGGTTTGGTTGTGAGCCACTGTGCAATTTTGTAGACGTGCCGAAAGGGGTAATACTTGGTTTTGACTATTGTCTATTTGGTGCCCTACCCCCTTTGTGGTATAGGGCCCCTCTCCTCTATTTTGTGATAATCAATAAAGTAGGCAGGCAGTTATGTTATTATTCTGCAGGACTTTGGCCAATGAGTATACGACTTCAAGAGTAAGTTGTTGGATATAGCCTTGCATTGCTGGAGGAATTCGACAAAAAAAAAAAAAACCTGGGACCTGATTCCACTTTGAGAGTTTGATTTTGTCAAACAAATTCTTTGGAAAAATTTGGTGAACAGCCATTAAAACCGATAACAGCCTTGCACCAAACATTTTGTACATTGAAAAGAACCACTAAGAATGGGTTCCTTTTAATGTACAGAGATGACTGCTGGCCCAACAGTCATCTCCTAAATTTGACTGATGGTAGTGCATCAGCAAGGCAGAGGTTATGTCAGAAGTCAGAGTAGAGACTGTCAAACTATAAATCAGGCCATAAGTCAGAAGGTAAAAACTTTGACTGGGACGACCACTTGGTGTATCTGAACTCCACTCCAACATGGTCGGCCTAAAGTCGCACCTAGGTTCTGGTCAAACAGGATCAGTGACTTCTGATTGGCACTGTACTATTCTTTGGTATTGTTAAATGCTTAAGTTAAACTTTCTGTTCTATGCCATGGCTAGCCTGGGTTCAGCCAGGGTTTAAATGATTGAAACTGTGTGTTTAACTTGTCAGGATTTCGGGCTTATTACTTGGGAATGTCTCACATCCTCTTCAACTAATAACCCATTTTCTTATAGGATGCAATGCTAAAAGTCACAAAATCAGGTAACTGAAGGGGATGCCGTACTAGGAAGACCACAGGATTCCATGACAACCATTACACAACTCTAGCTGGAGGAAACAAGGTCACAAAATTATATCTGAGTTCAAGTTTCTAGCATGCAAATGATATTTCCCTAGTTAGATCCTGAGAAGCAGAACTTTAAATCTTTCCAATTACCTGATCAGAAAGAGAAAGAAACAGAACTGGAAATTAATGTAGAGAGCTGATATATTCTCAACATGTGAGTGGGAACTGGATATACCCATGGTGTGAAATATGTTCATCTGTCATCCAGACAAAAATGACATTGCTTTGCAGATGTCCAAAAACACCTGAAAGGATGGACTTAAATGTCAATTGGACTCATCAAAGTATGCATAGGCTTTTATTCTTTCCTAATTGTCATTTGGAGGAAGGAGAATGGCGATGTGAGATTGTGTTTTTGGTACCACCAACACTACAGTAGAATTGTGCATGGTCAGTGCCCAACTCCTAGAACTGATAAAATCTTAGACTGCTTAAAAGAATGGTAACTTTTTTCTACATCTCACGAGAAGTCTAAAGTGAGATCCTCAATGGTTGACACAATAAGGAGAAGACCTCATTCATTTGTCTACTAGATTTTGCAAATTCAGACAAATGCAATAGGGGATATCAGGAGCAGCAACATTTTACTGTGTGATGGCAAAGACTATTAATAACATGAATATTTTGGAAGTTGTAGTGTATCTTGATGGCATCGCTGTGTTTGGTAGGATATTGATAACACACAAGAGATAGTTGAAGATGCTAGTTTCTAGTTAGACTGAAACCACATACACTAAAAGTTACATAAGAAGTGCAAAGTATATTTGCTATAGCATATTAGTAGAAGCCATATGCGTTGATCCTGCCAAAGTGGAAGCACTTTAGGCCAAATACTTTGAAGGATAGTATTGAAGAATGTTATCAGGATTTGCAAAGATATGAAGACTGCTGACAGACCATACAAAAGGATATCCACCTGCAAGAAAGGATGAGATCTGACAAGAAATCTGAAATACCTTACCACAAGGTGTGTCAAACATTTGCTTTTAGAATCTAGAATTATTTTTTCTAGAGTTGTCCGATACAAGTCTATCTGCTATAAGCGATGGTGGGCCTCCCCCTTAAGCAACAGTAGCCTGCAAGTGAAGGTTGTCATTCCCAAGAAGCCCAAAGGGATATCCGGGAGAAAAGCCTGCAAGAAGAGCCCGGGTGGTATGGAGGCTTATGGTAACAAGACTTTGGAAAAACTGGGGTGGGACTATTCAGCTACACAACTGTTACCCCCAGAAATCGTAAGTGAAAAGGAGAAGCTATCAATTGGGAATCCGGGGGGCGATGCAGAGCCATCAAACTGGCCGAACCTTCGCTATCTTTAATTCTAAAATCCCTGCGATCATTTCAGGAGGATGTTAAGTCCGATAACCGACAGGCAATGGTTGGCTTAGAAAAAACTCCAACGGTGCGTACGGAAGATAAGGAAAATCCGCACTGATATTTCAGAGAGACTGAACATAGTTGAAACATGAGCCAAAGCACTTGAAAATGAAGTTGAAACACTCAAAGTTCAGGCTACATTACAGGAGGGTACTCTAAAAGATGTTATGTGGAAACTTGAAGATTATGAAAACCGCCAGCACCGTAACAATTTAAGACTGCTTGGGGTCCCTGAAAACTGTGAGGGTAGCAACATAAGGACATTTGTAAGTAATATGTTGAAAGGTTCCCACCCCAAACTATCCTCTTGGGATTGGGATAATGAAGTCCAACGTGTCCATCGATTAACTCTGTCATTGTCAAGGCAGGCATCCAGCGAGCCGGCACGACCTCGTGCTATACTGATTTATTTTGGTAATTTTTTATTGCGTCAGGCAGTTTATGATTTAGCCAGACCTAATGCCAAAAGAAGCTTTGAGGGATTCTCATTCGCCTCTAGACCAGATTTTGCACATGCCACTGTGGAGAGGAGATGGAGGCTTAGACAGCTTATAACTTCTCTTCAGTCTGCAGGAGCAGTAGTATTTTTACAAAACCTGGCAAGGTTGAAAGTAGTTTATCATGGTCAGAATTTTAGTTTCACCTCTGAAATTCAAGCCCAGAAGCTCCTAGATGATATTCTAGGAGGGGCCATTGGGGGCAAAAAATAAGTTTGAATATGTGTAGGCCTCATGTTGAAATGATGCTTTATGGGGGATAGCATCTGTTACTTAGTATTAGAGGTTAAAAAAGAAAAAAAGAAGAAAATGAGGGGGGAGAGAGGTGGAGGAAAAGGTCTAGACATCCTCACGCAGGCTCATGATTGAGCCTGGTTGCCGAAGTTGTGGTGGGGGGTGCAGGGGGAAGAGGGTGGAGGGAGGGGGCCCTCAGACGGGTGACAACGAGAAATGGTTTATTGTGTTCTATTTCACTTTTTTTTATATATGGGTGTATTTGGGGGGAATGGTTGTGTAACTCCAGAGTCTGGTTAATATGTATGGGTAGACTTATAGTGGTCACTATTAACATTTGTGGTCTAAACGACGCTAAGAAAAGACAGAAGGTTGTGGCGGGGCTACAAATGTTTGGTGCAAATATTATCTGTATGCAGGAAACGCATATTGAAGGGCCACAATTGCATTTATTAAAATCATTGGGATATAGGTTAATCAGTGCAACAGCACAGGGGCAAGGGTTAGGGGTGTAGCCATTTTGGGCAAAGAAAGTGGGGTTCAATTTACAAGATCATGTTCTGAAAAGTATGGCCGGTGGGTCATTACGGGGTGTCAATTAAGTTTGGGAGAGAAACTGACACTATGTACTCTGAATGAGAGCAATAGTGACAACCCCTGTGTGCTTGACACCATTTCTAGTGAACTTGCCCATTGGTCACTATCACTTATTTTATGTGGGGACTGTAATATTAATTTACATTGTGATTGGTCGCTATAGGAAGGGTGGCGGTATACGGGTAGGAAACCAAAGGTGTTTCAGGCACAGAAGAATTTGTGCCAGGTTCATAGTCTGATTGATTGCTGGCATATGTTAAAACCGAACGATTTAGGATTTACTTATTTTCTAATCCGCATATGACCCATGCCAGACTTGGGGGCCTATTACCATGGTTGGCGGATCGCCACCGTCGGTGCCTACCGCTGGGCCGGCAGTGGTGATCCACCCGCCAAATGTCCCTGGTTCTCCCCCCGCCATATTAGGATGGCGGGGGGCACCGCGGCGGATGGGAAGACTGTCTGCTGCTTTTCCGCCCACGATGCGCCCGCCATTGTGGCGGGCGCATCATAATTTGCATTGCGGGACCGCCGCAACATCAGTGGTCGGTCCCGTGCTCCGTTGCGGTGGCGGGCGGACCCCTTGATTACATGTTTGTGTCTAATACATTAAGCTCAAAATGCCACATATGGAAGCTACCACAGTTTTATCAGACCATAATCTGTTGGTCCTTAACTTAGAGGTAGATATATCTAACACTAGATCAATATTTTGGACTTTTGAGAGAACGTTGCTAGTAAATGAAGAATATTGGACACATATGAGGCAAAGGATCCCTATGTTTCTGGGGGATAATCTGGGGAATACATCAATTGAGACAGTGTGGGACGCCTTTAAAGCGGGTATCTGGGGGGGAAACATTGAGATACTCCCTGAATCATATCAAACATGCTAAGCAAGCAATGAAGCATCTACAGGATAATTTGGGTGTTGCTGAGGAGGGTCTAGTGAGGACTGTACATGGGGGAAGGGATTCAGAGGTAGAAAAACGATGGGTGGCGATTGACAAAACCGCTATTGTCAATATCTTGGTGGATAAGGCAATAAGCAAATTAACAACTCAAAAAGAAGCAGCGTGCAAGCTCAGTGAATAAATCGGTCATCATCTGGCAGTACGGACCAGGCAACAAATAACGTATAACCTAATCCGAGATATTAAAGACCCGGTTTTAGGACAGATTACCGATCCAGATCTGATCAGGGCTGCATTTAGAAGGAATTACCAAACCCTATATATGGCCTGCACTGGGATTGAACGGAGTGATATTATGGAATATCTCGACTCAGCTCCATATTCAAAATTCTCTAAAGAGGATCTGGAAAGTCTAGACAACTCTCCACAATGGATTGAGATTTTATAGTCCATAAATAGCTTAGCAGAGGGGAAGGCAGCCGGTACAGATGGCATCCCGGCCGAATGTTATCTCATTTTTTCCCCTCAGTTAAGAGGAATTATAACTGACTTATTGTTACATATATTTAATGGTGGACGGCTCCCTGGTTCATGGTCCTCAGCTAAAATTTTGTTAAAAAAAAATAAAAGAATATGTCTTCTGAATTGGGTTCCTACTGCCTGATTACCCTGATAAATGGTGACTCGAAAATGTATTCAAAGATGTTGGCTATGTGACTCGCACCAAAATTTATAAGACTATTTCGGTAAGCCAACACGGGTTAATTCCCGGGAGGTATACAATAAATCATATACGGAGAGTTATATCACTTTTTGATGTTACCAATGCTGCAGGAGATCCTATGGCTCTCATCCTATTGGATGCAGGGAAAGGCTTTGATAGGTCTCTTGTTAATACCTCTGGATAGCAATGTCTAGAATCGGTATTGGGGATGGGTTAATCTAAGCAGTTAAAATGCTGTGTGTCGAACCCACGGTGGCAGTGATGGTGAATAGTATTCTCTCCGAAAAATGTTTTATCTCTTGTGGAACCAGGCAGGGTTGTCCTTGCTTTCCTCTTTTATTTGTGGTTTTTATCGATCCATTTATCCAAAGGTTAGAAAGCAATAATCAAATTCCGGCAATATGGTTGCAAAATTGGGCAACTAAGACACTGGCCTATGAGGACGCCATTTTTCTTGTAACATCCGATCCAAGCTCCGCCATAATGGCAATTGAGGATAAGGCTGATCGCTTTGGGCGTATTTCCGGTTATGCTCTGAATAGAGATAACAAAAGACACACAATTGATGGACTGAATGCAGAACAAATCAAAAAATTCACCCCGAGTCAAGAGATGTGGGTTAAATCCATCATTCTTTTGCTCATCGTGTCACCCCAGTTTAGACCTGGCATATGCAAATCAGTCTTGGCCTTGTGCCTCATGGGAACAGTCCAGTCCGAACTGCCAAGCCAGGTCCCCACTGGACTGGAAACAAGCATCCTAGGACCGGTTTCGGGGTATCACCCCAAATCAGCCAAGATAGCTTGAATCCAGTGGCACAGTGAGTACAGGACCCACGTCTGGTGCACTTAGGGTGAGAAATCAAAGGACACACAATTGGTGGACGGAATGCAGAACAAACCAAACATTCACCCCCAGCCAAGATATCTGGGTTAAATACATCATCTTTTAGCTCACCATGTCACCCCAGTTTAGACCTGGCCATATGCGAATCAGTCTAGACCATGTGTCTCATGGGAACAGTCCAGCCCGAACTGCCAAGCCAGGCCCTCCCTGGACCGGAAGCAAGTATCGGGCTGGACAGTTCCTATTGGGCGCAGGGTCAAGACTGATTTGCATGTGGCTGGGCTCAAACTGGAATGGCATGGTGAGCAAAAAAATGATGGATTTAGGCCCAGATCTCTATCCTGGGGTGAATGTATGACATGGTTCTGCAATCTGTCCGCCAATTGTTCTTTTTGCATTTGTCACCCGAGTGGGATGGGTATGCCCAGACGTTGGTGCCGAGCTCTCCATGCCACTGGAGTTAAGCTATCTTAGCTGATGAGGGGTGAAACCCAGAAACCGGTCCTAGGATGCTTGTTTCCAGTCCAGGAAGGACCTGGCCTTGCAGTTCGAGCTGGACTGTTACCATTGGGCGCAGGGTCAAGACTGATTTGCATGTGTCTGGGTTCAAACTGGAATGGCATGGTGAGCAGAAAAACGATGGATTTAGGCCCAGATCTCTATACTGGGGTTGCACATAAGACATTGCATGGTACAGTTCCATCTTCTATTAAGGAATGGCTAAGGCAATGTGTGCCTGGGTGCCGTCTACGCTTCTCCGAGGCGGTCACTTTCTGTTATGATACCACAGATCTGAAATGGTCTTCTGGAAGGTTTAGGGAAAGAAACTACTTTCCTTCCCTTTTGGAAGAGACTGACAACTTTCCTGTTTAAACACGCTTTCGGAAGAGATTCGGAAGAGATTCATACTTCTCACCCCTGCTGGGCCTTGGGCTCTAACTGACAACAGGACACCAATGCCTGACAGCCTGAAAGGTAACTACTACTCCCTGCAAAGGAAGCAAGCTGCATGGTGCGATGAGGACTGCAAGCTCTGACTACATCTACCAGCAGGCACTTGCACATACACCCTCCCCCCATTAACACAAACTACCCCCAACCCACCTGGTATAATGCATTCCCTCAGAATTCATTTAAATATCCACAAAGATTTACCACACTGAGTTCTGCTGTGTGAAGGACATGGGCTTGTCAGGACTTGAGTTCAAACAAACACCAGGACATCACTGTATGCCAACCTGTCAGCACAGGCACACCACCACATAGGGTAAAAGATTCATAGGAAGGAAGCTCAGGTATTGTGGGAAGGTGGGTGGAGCCAAAAGCATGATGGGAGTTGCAGTCACAGCCACCAGTCCCCCACCCACATGTCCAAGCAAGCTCACACTGAACCATGCTCACTTCACAGGGAGTGCAAAAGTACTGCCAAGATTGCTGACACTAGGCCCTGCTGTGGGGAGCACAAGGTGCTGCTGGGCCTTGGGCTCTAAATCACAACAGGACACAACTGCCTGACAGCCTGAATGGAAATTGTGACTCCCTGCAATGGAAGCATGACACATGGGGGATTAGCTGGCCTCTGTGGGTGAAGGAGGTCCTGCAATGACTCCAAATGCCATCAATGCCCCCTCAAAGCACACCTTCTCAGCCAGAACAAAGTGCACCCTTGGGACCAGTCACTCCAAATGTAAATGCCTTGGCAAGATGGCTGACACATGGTCATGATGTATGAATTGGCTGCAAGTCACACCTATGCCCTGTCCAACTAAAACACATCTACACTCACAGTCATTGGGACTGTAGGTATCCTCCCACTCTCTGGAGATGCAGTGTCCCTGTGGTGTCCCCTGACCTGGCTGTGAAGGTGTGTCGCGTAGATAACAATTGGTGAGATGTAGACATAGTACATAGCACCAAGCACACACAATGTCACCTATACATCATTGACAGTGGACACCTGCCAGTGACTAGAATGGACACCCACATATAGCTGACACTGTAGCATGGTGTCATTCACAAAATGTGCCGTTGTGAGCTGCATTTCAATTCTACATCGGTCTGCGTTGTACGCATCATTCACACAACACATCATTCACTGACATGGAAACTCAAAACACAATGACTAACCTGGACTGCATCGGAGGAGGCATGCAACTCACAGCAACAGAACTGTAACACACACACACCTCTGCCAATCACTGTCACGAGCATGTAAAAGCAAGAGAGTGCTTATGTGCCCAATCCCTCTCACCATGGAGGAAATTGAGAAGATAGAAGAGCACTTACAAAAGTCAGCACCAACTTCATTCGCTACGCTAACCCCATGACGTTTATGAAATGAGATGTGAACTAGGAACACAGACAACAAATCAGTATCTCACATTGGATCTCAGGCATCCCCAACTGTGACCATGTTGCACAGACACACCAATGTGACGCACAGAGGAAAGAAAAGAATCACACAACACATGCCCCAAGCTTGCTACATACCCGAAGTGTAATTGTACGTATGTCATTGTTAAAGCACAAATGTGGACAGGGATAATACAGCTGTGTCAGGCATGTGATGGAAACTGAGTAGCAATGGCCATCTACAGACAATTGATCAGTACCTGAGCTGGTCATGCACACAGCTTGACGTGCACATCGAAATGAGTCAGGTTGCCATTACAAGGTTCTTCAACAATATCAACCTCTGTCTGTCACAACTTAGGACAATGCAATGTACAGACTCTCATAATGATGTACAGTGGCAACTGTCATGTGTGTGCAACTTTGATGTCGGAAGAAACATAACATACATTGTGTGTCTCCTCCAAACACAGGGGGTGCTGGGGACACAGCAGGACCTGAAGAAGAGTCCCAGTCCCAGACTCTGGCGGACCCTGAGCTCCCCAGTGGGGATCAGTCTCTGTCCTCTTCGGACGACGACCATGAACGACCTGGCACCTCCGGTGTGAGTCATTGTGCAGCCCCAGCAGTAGTAACATCAGCACCACCGGCAACCACTCCTGACACATCAGACACCAGACAGATTACCCCTGCCAACACGGACAGGCCGAGACCACAGAAAAACAACGGAACAGGTACACAGGGCACACTGGAAGCAAGGGACAACACCACCGGCGCCAACACTCAAGGGGGCCCAGTGTCGCCTGTGCCAGCCACGACAGGTCTTGCCCATGTGGGTAGGGGCAGTGGGAGGGTGGGCAGGCTGAGGAAACGAGGATTGTCACCTGATCTCTCACGAGTATTGTCTTGGATGAGGTACTACCCATAGATCAAAGGTGGGAGATCCTAAAGGTCAGCAGTAAAATCATAATAGTGTGAGTTAAAAATGGCTAAGGGTGCTCAAAAGTTCTTTAATAGTAGAGGACCCCTGTCATGTTTAAAAAGCAAGATGGCAATATGTCATAAATTAAATTGACATTATGCTATTGTCCATAGCAAGTACGGTCAACATGTTTCTGCCCTCAATCGATCAATAGTATCTGGGCTTTCGTCAGGACCTAAATTACTGCTGTGGTTTTCATTGTGAAAAAACGTGTAAGTAAATTATACAAAAATAGGGTGCAGATAAATAATTCCTACCGCACCGGTCAAGTTTCGAGGCAATCAAAACCGGATACCTATGGAAAAATTGGAAAAGAAACAAAGACCCAATGTGTAAAACAAGCTCAACTACAGATCAAACAAACTCAATGACCAAAGCTAGCATTCACTATTGCTGTATGGCATTCAATACTGTTCATTTTGAATTGCACTTACCCATAAACAGTGGGTACTGCCCTCACCTCAACCTGGTCTCGACTCAGGGAAAGGGGCCCCGCTCTAAAAGGACAAATTAGTAGGAGAAAGAGAAAACAGGTAATACCCGAAAAAACTCTCCTCTTTAGAAGCATGGTTTAAAAACCTGAGAACTGCACCAACATATCCCAGAATGCAAAGGCAGGTATGGTACATGAAAGTCATTATGAAAAGAGGTATTAAAACTGTGCCACATGTGCAGACACATTTGAATGTTCACTATCATACTAGGTAGTTATTAAACTGTGCCAGTAGACGTGAAACATGGAGGCAGACACACACTGTTAAAACAAGTCACATAACTCAAAAAAGAGTTGTCAAAGTAAATGTTAAGCCACATGTACCAAATAAACTGGTATGCAAAGTAGGGGGAAGACAAAGTTATTCACTGAGAACTCCCTTAAATAGCGTGTACCCAGTCAGTCAAACTGATACAAAATGAGCCTGAACAGACAAAGTATAGCATAGCATCCACCCAATCAAACCATCTGGGGCTAACAAACTGAACACTCACCTGTCCGTCGGTACCCCGGGGCGGTCTTTGAGTTAAGACCGGAGGTGCCGACGGACCCGGCGGGGAAGTCTATTTATCCCTGCTCAGTTCAAATGCATACAGGTGAGGCGGGCCGGTTTAGCTGCCCAAAGCGATGCCTGTGAACACGTACCGCGCATGTGCGGCGAAGAGATGCTTGTAATTGAATAAGGCGCATGCGTGTAAACAAGTACCGCGCATGTGCGGCGAGGAGATGCTTGTAATTGAGTAAGGCGCAAGCGCGGCGGAGAGATCACCAACTCATTCTCTCACGTCAGCACCGCGCAAGTGCAGGATCTGCCCAATATTCATTATAACACCCCTGCCAGACGTACTTGTTAAAGAGCAAAACCGCTCCCATGCGATAGAGTAACCGCAACCGTAATGTTGCTCAAAGAGTGTGATAGTGTTTAGAAAAATCAATGATTGTGCAACCTAGGTCATATGGGTGTATACAACAAAGACTCTCTGTCAGGGAAGGTCATCAATGTATGTACATCCAAAAAGGACATACATGGGAATAGCCCATCTCCAGTGTGATAATGTTGCAATATAGTAGCCATCTTATCGTCATGATCCCCTATATAGCAAGCATATAAATGCACATCAATATTAGCCAAAAAAGAGGATAGGTTTTATAACAACAGCCAAGGAATTTCATCATTCAGACCTTCCGTGTCTGAATGAAGTCTGTGCACCCATCTCTGCTCTCTGACTAGAAGGAACTTCTGGATGTCAGTAATATGAGCTGGAATATGTGGTTGTTCTAGAACCACCCACTGAAGCTCGTTCTCTTTGTGTCCCACCGATATAAAGTGATTAGTGAGTTTGGTAGCACTCTTTTTGCACCGGATAGTGCTCTTGTGCTCCGATATTCTCACCTTAACCTTTCGTGATGTCATGCCCACGTAGTTTTTATTGCAGGGGCATTTTATTAGGTAAATCACTCGTTCACTGTTGCAGTTCGTATGGGTTTTGAGGGACCAAGGTCTATTCGTCCCTATCTCTACCTCAGTGGTGTGTCGAGTCTGGGGGCATAATGCACAATTCCCGCATGGGAAGTGACCTACAACTGGTGGTAACCCCCAAAGTGTAGTTGTTTGATAGTTTCTCAGCACCCTCGGGCGTGTATGCACTAATCGGTCTTTCAGATTGGAGCTCCTTTTAAAGGCAAAAAGGGGAGGGGGTAAGGGACTACCCTCTATTTTAAGAAACCTCCAGTTCTTCAGGATGCTCTTCTTAAGTGCATTGGAATAGTTGCAGAAGGTGCTGACACAGGTAATCCTTTTGTTCTTTTCCATGGGATTCTGTATCCTCTTCTCGAGCAGAGCTTCTCTGTGGTTGTTTCTGGCTCTCTTCATGGATGTTGTTATGATTTTCATAGGATACTGTCTCTCCTGCAGTTGTGTAGATAGAAGAGAAGCATGTTCATGATATTTGGCCACCTCAGAACAATTCCGACGAATACGAAGGAATTGTCCAAATGGGAGGTTCTCCCTTAGAGCCCTAGGATGATAGCTCTTGAAGTGCAAGAGGGAGTTCCGTGCCATTGGCTTCCTGTAAAGTTCAGTACTGAGGTTGCCATTCTTCGGTCCAATCCGTAAATCCAAAAAGGATATACTTTCCTTTGAAAACTCGCAGGTGAATTTGAGAAACCTGTTCTAGTTGTTCAACCAGGTGTGGAATTCCTTGATGGTCTCGATGGACCCCCTCCAGATGACAAAGATGTCATCAATATACCGTTTCCAGGTCAAGATGTGACCTAGAAACGGATTCGTATCGGAGAGGATCTCAGTCTGTTCAATCTGGTGGACGTACAGATTCGCTAAAGATGGTGCGAAAATACTCCCCATGGACGTCCCCGAGATTTGTAAAAAGAGATCTTCTTCAAATTTGAAAAAATTCTCTTTCATGGCTATGGTTGCACATGTCATAATAAAGTCCACTGGTGTAGAGCTCTGCAGTGAAGCACCTTCCAGGAGCATTTTGACAGTGGATAAAGTCTCATCCTGCGGAATGCACGTGTATAATGACTCGACGTCAAAACTCACTAAAATGTCTTGGGTGACATCAAATGGCATTCCATCCAGGATGCGTAGCAAATCTTTTGTATCCTCAACAAAGGAGGGCATAGTTCTCACCAAAGGTTTCAAAAAGAAATCTACAAAGGTAGAGAGGGGTTCCAAAACAGACCCTATCCCCGAAATTATAGGTCTACCAGGAGGGGGAAAGACCCCCTTATGTATTTTGGGTAATACATAGAAATACGGGATGATGGGATATGCTGTGTAAAGGAACTGTGCCTCATGACCAGTGATCCAACCTGCTTCAAGAGCCTCATCTGTCAAGTTTTTAATGGTCGCCAGAAGTCTCTTGGTAGGATCCAACTTGATACGGTGATAGAAATTCGTATTGCTTAGTTGTCTCCTGCACTCTGATTGGTATGCCTCCGCATCCATAATAACTGTCGCTCCCCCTTTGTCAGCAGGCTTTATGATGATAGATTTGTCATCTGCTAGCGACCGGATGGCAGAACGTTCACTATTAGATAAATTAGAGAAGTAGCGATGTTCACTTTGAAAGATAGTTTCAGCATCCCTAAGGACTGCCCTTTCGAAAGTTAGTACTTCTGGAGGGACCATGTGAACTGGTGGAGTAAAGGTCGATTTAGGTCGTAAACCAGTGTTAGAAATGTCCTCTTGAGTTTCTTCAAGTGGTTTGTCCTTAAAGAAGGCCCGTAATCTGACCTTCCTAAAGAAACCCGCAAGTTCTTGTCTGGTACGAAAGGGGTCACCCTTGTATGTGGGAACATACCCTAGTCCTTTTTCAAGGACCGAGATCTCGTTTTCGCTGAGAGTACGGTTACTGAGATTCACAATCAGGCTGTCGTGTTGCTCGGGCCTGCCACTGGAGGATCTCTCAGATTGCTCCGTGTTCGAGATGAAGGCGGGCTCCAATGAACGTTGGGTTGTGTTGATCTCCTCCGCCCTCTGGAACGGCGTTGGCCCTGCCCTAAAAAAGGCTGTTGTTGAAAGTTTTCATGATGGAAAGGACCCTGGAAACCAGGATGAGGGAAAAAGGGTTGTGGATAATTGAAAGGACCTGGAGGCCACCATTGTGGTTGTTGTGGACCCCCATAGAAATTACCTCTTCTCTGTCCTCGCTTGTTCCAATTGCGACCTCTAGATGGAAAACTCCCACCATGATCCGAGTCTGAGGAATCATTCTCACTCCCTGAGGTCGAATAGTTTGAGCCAGGTTTCCTTCCATGTTGGTTAAACACCGGAGGGGTGTAGGAATCACTGGTATAAGGATAGATCTTAGTCATGGAGAACTTAGCCAGGTCCTTCTTGAATTTGGCTATTTTGCTTGCCAGTATAGTATCCCTAAACTCCTTAGTAGTCTTATCTGTCTCCTTGGACTGTTTGTTAAAACTGGAGGTGACTAAAACTGATTTGATCTGGGACTCAAGGAGTTGGATCTCAACTAAGATGTTATCTGCAATCCTCTTGGCTGTTGTTATGATCAGAATGAGCCAGTCATGCGTGCAGCGCCAGGCCACCAAAGACCAATCTTTTAGGAAACCCTTGTCATCCAGGAATAACCTCGGGGCATTGGTTACTATTAAGCCTGTAGGTGCACAATCAGACCGCAAATACTCGGTCATGATGGCCCCATGGACTTGGGTGCGTGCATGTGTACGTTTGAGGAAAAGTACTCTGTTCCAGTCCTCATCTTTGGTAGTGACAGTATTAGGTGGTAAGTCTATAATACTAGGTGTCTGTAAAATGTCTAACGCTACTGCGTCATCGAACGATAGACCTTGTCTCTCAGACATCGTGAAGTGTCAATCAATAGAGTAAGAAAGTTGTGTATTACACAGAAAACAAGAAGAAGAAAAAAACCATATGCCGAACAGTACGGGATACAAGATGCATACTCAGGAGAAAACCAGCACAAGAGCGTGTCGATTCCCAAATTTTGGTTTCGACAAAAAACCAGACCTACGGCGAATGCCGTTCTAGCACTGATAACACATATCAACGTGGGGGGAGGTCTAAGGGAAGTTTAAACAAAGCAATAGACCAGCAGGTTGTGTTTCCCCTAACAACAAATATCAAAACACTAATACAACCTGGGTCAGTGATTGAGCCAAGAAATTACACAAAAAGGTCTAGGTGAACCCCCATTCTCAACGTGACGACTCTATAAGAGAGCACTCCCTTCAACAGGACCCATCAATCACTTAAGGTGGTTAATTGTTATTATCATCTGGGTCTGTGTACTCCAACCAGCAGGACCAGTTCATGAAGCAGTGACCCGGTCACTAGCGTAGAAGGAGCAACCAAGGAGGATTGTCACCTGATCTCTCACGAGTATTGTCTTGGATGAGGTACTACCCATAGATCAAAGGTGGGAGATCCTAAAGGTCAGCAGTAAAATCATAATAGTGTGAGTTAAAAATGGCTAAGGGTGCTCAAAAGTTCTTTAATAGTAGAGGACCCCTGTCATGTTTAAAAAGCAAGATGGCAATATGGCATAAATTAAATTGACATTATGCTATTGTCCATAGCAAGTACGGTCAACATGTTTCTGCCCTCAATCGATCAATAGTATCTGGGCTTTCGTCAGGACCTAAATTACTGCTGTGGTTTTCATTGTGAAAAAACGTGTAAGTAAATTATACAAAAATGGGGTGCAGATAAATAATTCCTACCGCACCGGTCAAGTTTCGAGGCAATCAAAACCGGATACCTATGGAAAAATTGGAAAAGAAACAAAGACCCAATGTGTAAAACAAGCTCAACTACAGGTCAAACAAACTCAATGACCAAAGCTAGCATTCACTAATGCTGTATGGCATTCAATACTGTTCATTTTGAATTGCACTTACCCATAAACAGTGGGTACTGCCCTCACCTCAACCTGGTCTCGACTCAGGGAAAGGGGCCCCGCTCTAAAAGGACAAATTAGTAGGAAAAAGAGAAAACAGGTAATACCCGAAAAAACTCTCCTCTTTAGAAGCATGGTTTAAAAACCTGAGAACTGCACCAACATATCCCAGAATGCAAAGGCAGGTATGGTACATGAAAGTCATTATGAAAAGAGGTATTAAAACTGTGCCACATGTGCAGACACATTTGAATGTTCACTATCATACTAGGTAATTATTAAACTGTGCCAGTAGACGTGAAACATGGAGGCAGACACACACTGTTAAAACAAGTCACATAACTCAAAAAAGAGTTGTCAAAGTAAATGTTAAGCCACATGTACCAAATAAACTGGTATGCAAAGTAGGGGGAAGACAAAGTTATTCACTGAGAACTCCCTTAAATAGCGTGTACCCAGTCAGTCAAACTGATACAAAATGAGCCTGAACAGACAAAGTATAGCATAGCATCCACCCAATCAAACCATCTGGGGCTAACAAACTGAACACTCACCTGTCCGTCGGTACCCCGGGGCGGTCTTTGAGTTAAGACCGGAGGTGCCGACGGACCCGGCGGGGAAGTCTATTTATCCCTGCTCAGTTCAAATGCATACAGGTGAGGCGGGCCGGTTTAGCTGTCCAAAGCGATGCCTGTGAACACGTACCGCGCATGTGCGGCGAAGAGATGCTTGTAATTGAATAAGGCGCATGCGTGTAAACAAGTACCGCGCATGTGCGGCGAGGAGATGCTTGTAATTGAGTAAGGCGCAAGCGCGGCGGAGAGATCACCAACTCATTCTCTCACGTCAGCACCGCGCAAGTGCAGGATCTGCCCAATATTCATTATAACACCCCTGCCAGACGTACTTGTTAAAGAGCAAAACCGCTCCCATGCGATAGAGTAACCGCAACCGTAATGTTGCTCAAAGAGTGTGATAGTGTTTAGAAAAATCGATGATTGTGCAACCTAGGTCATATGGGTGTATACAACAAAGACTCTCTGTCAGGGAAGGTCATCAATGTATGTACATCCAAAAAGGACATACATGGGAATAGCCCATCTCCAGTGTGATAATGTTGCAATATAGTAGCCATCTTATCGTCATGATCCCCTATATAGCAAGCATATAAATGCACATCAATATTAGCCAAAAAAGAGGATAGGTTTTATAACAACAGCCAAGGAATTTCATCATTCAGACCTTCCGTGTCTGAATGAAGTCTGTGCACCCATCTCTGCTCTCCGACTAGAAGGAACTTCTGGATGTCAGTAATATGAGCTGGAATATGTGGTTGTTCTAGAACCACCCACTGAAGCTCGTTCTCTTTGTGTCCCACCGATATAAAGTGATTAGTGAGTTTGGTAGCACTCTTTTTGCACCGGATAGTGCTCTTGTGCTCCGATATTCTCACCTTAACCTTTCGTGATGTCATGCCCACGTAGTTTTTATTGCAGGGGCATTTTATTAGGTAAATCACTCGTTCACTGTTGCAGTTCGTATGGGTTTTGAGGGACCAAGGTCTATTCGTCCCTATCTCTACCTCAGTGGTGTGTCGAGTCTGGGGGCATACTGCACAATTCCCGCATGGGAAGTGACCTACAACTGGTGGTAACCCCCAAAGTGTAGTTGTTTGATAGTTTCTCAGCACCCTCGGGCGTGTATGCACTAATCGGTCTTTCAGATTGGAGCTCCTTTTAAAGGCAAAAAGGGGAGGGGGTAAGGGACTACCCTCTATTTTAAGAAACCTCCAGTTCTTCAGGATGCTCTTCTTAAGTGCATTGGAATAGTTGCAGAAGGTGTTGACACAGGTAATCCTTTTGTTCTTTTCCATGGGATTCTGTATCCTCTTCTCGAGCAGAGCTTCTCTGTGGTTGTTTCTGGCTCTCTTCATGGATGTTTTTATGATTTTCATAGGATACTGTCTCTCCTGCAGTTGTGTAGATAGAAGAGAAGCATGTTCATGATATTTGGCCACCTCAGAACAATTCCGACGAATACGAAGGAATTGTCCAAATGGGAGGTTCTCCCTTAGAGCCCTAGGATGATAGCTCTTGAAGTGCAAGAGGGAGTTCCGTGCCATTGGCTTCCTGTAAAGTTCAGTACTGAGGTTGCCATTCTTCGGTCCAATCCGTAAATCCAAAAAGGATATACTTTCCTTTGAAAACTCGCAGGTGAATTTGAGAAACCTGTTCTGGTTGTTCAACCAGGTGTGGAATTCCTTGATGGTCTCGATGGACCCCCTCCAGATGACAAAGATGTCATCAATATACCGTTTCCAGGTCAAGATGTGACCTAGAAACGGATTCGTATCGGAGAGGATCTCAGTCTGTTCAATCTGGTGGACGTACAGATTCGCTAAAGATAATGCGAAAATACTCCCCATGGACGTCCCCGAGATTTGTAAAAAGAGATCTTCTTCAAATTTGAAAAAATTCTCTTTCATGGCTATGGTTGCACATGTCATAATAAAGTCCACTGGTGTAGAGCTCTGCAGTGAAGCACCTTCCAGGAGCATTTTGACAGTGGATAAAGTCTCATCCTGCGGAATGCACGTGTATAATGAACACTATCACACTCTTTGAGCAACATTACGGTTGCGGTTACTCTATCGCATGGGAGCGGTTTTGCTCTTTAACAAGTACGTCTGGCAGGGGTGTTATAATGAATATTGGGCAGATCCTGCACTTGCGCGGTGCTGACGTGAGAGAATGAGTTGGTGATCTCTCAGCCGCGCTTGCGCCTTACTCAATTACAAGCATCTCCTCGCCGCACATGCGCGGTACTTGTTTACACGCATGCGCCTTATTCAATTACAAGCATCTCTTCGCCGCACATGCGCGGTACGTGTTCACAGGCATCGCTTTGGGCAGCTAAACCGGCCCGTCTCACCTGTATGCATTTGAACTGAGCAGGGATAAATAGACTTCCCCGCCGGGTCCGTCGGCACCTCCGGTCTTAACTCAAAGACCGCCCCGGGGTACCGACGGACAGGTGAGTGTTCAGTTTGTTAGCCCCAGATGGTTTGATTGGGTGGATGCTATGCTATACTTTGTCTGTTCAGGCTCATTTTGTATCAGTTTGACTGACTGGGTACACGCTATTTAAGGGAGTTCTCAGTGAATAACTTTGTCTTCCCCCTACTTTGCATACCAGTTTATTTGGTACATGTGGCTTAACATTTACTTTGACAACTCTTTTTTGAGTTATGTGACTTGTTTTAACAGTGTGTGTCTGCCTCCATGTTTCACGTCTACTGGCACAGTTTAATAATTACCTAGTATGATAGTGAACATTCAAATGTGTCTGCACATGTGGCACAGTTTTAATACCTCTTTTCATAATGACTTTCATGTACCATACCTGCCTTTGCATTCTGGGATATGTTGGTGCAGTTCTCAGGTTTTTAAACCATGCTTCTAAAGAGGAGAGTTTTTTCGGGTATTACCTGTTTTCTCTTTCTCCTACTAATTTGTCCTTTTAGAGCAGGGCCCCTTTCCCTGAGTCGAGACCAGGTTGAGGTGAGGGCAGTACCCACTGTTTATGGGTAAGTGCAATTCAAAATGAACAGTATTGAATGCCATACAGCATTAGTGAATGCTAGCTTTGGTCATTGAGTTTGTTTGACCTGTAGTTGAGCTTGTTTTACACATTGGGTCTTTGTTTCTTTTCCAATTTTTCCATAGGTATCCGGTTTTGATTGCCTCGAAACTTGACCGGTGCGGTAGGAATTATTTATCTGCACCCCATTTTTGTATAATTTACTTACACGTTTTTTCACAATGAAAACCACAGCAGTAATTTAGGTCCTGACGAAAGCCCAGATACTATTGATCGATTGAGGGCAGAAACATGTTGACCGTACTTGCTATGGACAATAGCATAATGTCAATTTAATTTATGCCATATTGCCATCTTGCTTTTTAAACATGACAGGGGTCCTCTACTATTAAAGAACTTTTGAGCACCCTTAGCCATTTTTAACTCACACTATTATGATTTTACTGCTGACCTTTAGGATCTCCCACCTTTGATCTATGGGTAGTACCTCATCCAAGACAATACTCGTGAGAGATCAGGTGACAATCCTCCTTGGTTGCTCCTTCTACGCTAGTGACCGGGTCACTGCTTCATGAACTGGTCCTGCTGGTTGGAGTACACAGACCCAGATGATAATAACAATTAACCACCTTAAGTGATTGATGGGTCCTGTTGAAGGGAGTGCTCTCTTATAGAGTCGTCACGTTGAGAATGGGGGTTCACCTAGACCTTTTTGTGTAATTTCTTGGCTCAATCACTGACCCAGGTTGTATTAGTGTTTTGATATTTGTTGTTAGGGGAAACACAACCTGCTGGTCTATTGCTTTGTTTAAACTTCCCTTAGACCTCCCCCCACGTTGATATGTGTTATCAGGCTGAGGACACGGCCTGCAGAGGGGACTGGACTGCATGATGAGCCACACCTGGAACGCATCATAGATGCGTACCAGGAAAGCACCGGATGGTTTGGACTAGTAGTGGGGATCCTCAAGGAACTCAAAGAACAGCAGGCTGCCCATCATGCCTGCTTGGACTCCCACATGTCCCGGGTGGAGTCCAAGTGGGACAAATTGGAGGACCTAACAGCGGTGCATAGGGACATACTGATATGCCTCCGCCAGATCAGCACCAACATGATCACACCTCCCTGTGCGCCCACAACATCTGTTGCCACAACATCCGCAACATTCACAGGGAGGAAGGAGAACTCTGGCGGAGAGTCCTCGGCACCGCAGCAGCCTGCACATGAGGGTCCCCCGAGAATGAAGAGGGGTCATCCGAAGAAGGGCAAGTGAGACGCTGATGGCCATGCATATACCCCAGGTACCCAACACCTGGTCTTGATATCTTTCTTTGACAATGCACCAAATGACTGTGGATTCTACTCTGGACATTTAAAATCCCAAGACTACCAACTCACCTGTGAGTTTTGGATTACCATCACATTGTACAGCACTTCAAATTCTGTTCACCATCCTTACACATGTATGGAAATAAAATCACAATCACACAATACTTGCCTCTGTCGTGATTTATACTTGGTCTGTGCCATGGCGATGATGATTTGCTAAGGAACACTGTGCATGCAAACTACTACAGCCATGTGAACACCGTTATGTGAGTCATGGGACTGTGACACTTATGAGGGAGACACACCACTATGGCACCACAACACATACTCACCATGGCCATCTAACTCATCGTCAACAATGATTTTAACAGGAAATACAGTGGAATGTACATACAAGACACCCATCCTGGGTCAGTGGCAAGCAGCCCACAGATACAGGTTGCAAATGACTGTCGGGTGTGTGGACACACACGGAGCACATCCCAAAGTGAAGCACAGGTTTATTAAATATTCACAATGTGAGAAGTCCACAACTGATGCAAGTTAACCTCACGTGACAGTGAGCAAAAATTAAACATGTGGTGAACAATGAAAGTCCAGGGGTGTGTGGCACATTATTGGTTGGGACAACGAGTACTTGCACTCTGGAACAAGGATCTGGGTCTTGGGGTTCAGACCGCACCATACAGCATCCAAAGTACCCAGTGAAGGACAGACAGAAAACACAATCAAAAACACAGATTTACAGCTGACAACAACAATATAGATGCCCAAAACAAAACACTAACTACCTAGACACAACCTAACAATCAGGTAAACACTGTTTGTGAGTACAGACTATCAGAAAGGACACATCACAGCAAGCATCCTGAAAAATCGCATACAGTCACACTCAATCAGCACCAGTGCACCACCAACATATGTCAGGCAAACACAATACTTTGACAACACATACCTGTATACTGACATTCATGTGAAGAAGTTCTGGATCAGCTGGCTCCGAACATCACCATCACCCTCATCATCACTGGCATCATGCCCCAGGCCAGGATCCTCCACGGCTATCGGAGGTTGGTCATCGTCATCCTGGATGAGAGGCAGCCGCTTTCTCACTGCCAGGTTGTGTAGCATGCAGCACACTATGATGATCCTGCACACCTTCGCAGGTGCATATGGGAGGGCCCCTCCTGTCTTGTCCAGGCAGCGGAATCTGCTTTTCAGGAGGCCAAATGTCCACTCGATCACTCTCCTGGTCCGACCATGTGCCTCATTGTAGCGCATCTACGCCGGTGTCACAGGGTTCCTGAGGGGTGTCAGCAAACACGGCATGTTGGGGTATCCGGAGTCACCTACATAGAGACAAATGCACATTAGTTGAGTGTGAAAATAGGGTGCTAATCAACATTAGCAAATACACACAATGGTGAACAGTCAGTACACACCGACAAGCCAGGACCGCTGGTACTGCATCTGTGACATCATCGTTGGGATGCGAATACTCCTCATTATGTAAGCGTCGTGCGCTGAGCCCAGGAACCGTGCACACACATGGCAAATGTTCATGTCCGCCAAACAAACCACCAGTGCATTTATAGAGTGGAAATGCTTCCTGTTCTGGTATGTCTGCTCATGTGCCTGTGGTGGTACCAAAGCCACATGTGTCCCATCAATGGAGCCGATGACATGTGGAATCCTGCCCAGGGCACAGAAATCCCCCTTGATGTCAGCGAGTCGTTGTACTTTGGGGAAATGAATGTACTGGTTGAAGAAATGCAACATCGCCTCCCACACATCCCGAAGCACACGGAACATAGTCTGTGACATCCCACCAGCAGTTGCAACAACGTGCTGGAAAGTACCGATGGCAAAAAAGTATAGGGCTGCCATCACCTTCACCTTGGGGGTCAGCGCTGTAGGGTATGTCTGGCCAGGTTGCAAATGTGGGGCCAACTGCTCCGCCAATTCTTCGATCAGTGGCCTGGTGAAGTGGTACTGTCGCATGCAGTCACGTTCAACCATGGTTTCAAGGTCAGGGAATGGTCTGTGGACAGCTGGTCTCCTGCAGTACATAGATGAGCAAAGACAGTTTGTCATTCCCCCTATCTATGTGACAGCGTACATGACAAATAGCACATGAAACCACATTACAGGACACAAGAACATGTGTGTACTGTTGGGTATGGGCACACATGTCAGATACATGCCCATCATCTGACATCTCAGCTCTACAGGGCCACACAACAAGGTCCATGTTGTGATGTGAGCAATCAATGGGCTCCATCACAGTACATCAGTGCGAGTGTCACATACCAGACACACACCACAGTGACTAGTGAGGACAGATGTCTATCTCACATCACAGGTTTTTGACAGACACACACAGGGACCTTGTGTCGCAACATGATGTAGCGTCTCATATGCACACCACAACGCACACATGTAAGGCCCCCTGATTTCTTGCCAGCTCACACATGGATGTCTGTGACACACAGACGCTACGTCAACTCACATTGACAATATACATGGATGTTGTGACCATCTGACATTGAGCACATGAAATCTGAGTCATCCCTGCATGGAAATGCACACATACTGTGGATGAACATCACATATGTGGCACTGACACCCTGTGAGACACATACCATTCCACCGAAGAGTCAGGGTGTATGTCACATGACATACACAATGTACACCGGGAACTCTGTACATGCCTCATGCACTAAAATGTACTGTTGTCAACCACAGTGGTTGTGTGTCCAGGCCACTATTGTATCTGTCCCCATGACACCTTGCCCTGCCTGGGAGTGGGTGCCACTAAGTGAAACATACATCACATGTTTACCCACTTACACACACAGGTAATGCAGCCTGACATGCACTTTGAGATACTGTGTCACAGACTGTACTGTTGTTGGTGTGCCCATGGGTCCATGGCAAGCTATGGTGTGTGGCACGCCTTGCACATTGACTTCAATGGGGACTGACGCGGGTGACCAGTTTGAAAGACGCATCTGACACCTAGGGAAGAAGTTGCATGCACGCCTTGCACATTGACATCAATGGGGACTGACGAGGGTGACCAATTCGAAAGACGCGTCGGACACCTAGGGAAGGAGTCGCAAGCACGCCTTGCATATTGACTTCAATGGGGACTGACGCGGTTGACCAGTTCGAAAGATGCGTCGGACACCTAGGGAAGGAGTCACAAGCACGCCTTGCACATTGACTTCAATGGGGACTGACGCGGGTGACCAGTTCGAAAGATGCGTCGGACACCTAGGGAAGGAGCCGCAAGCACGCCTTGCACATTGACTTCAATGGGGACTGACGCGGTGACCAATTCGAAAGACGTGTCGGACACCTAGGGAAGGATCCAAGGTCCATGTTGTGATGTGAGCAATCAATGGGCTCCATCACAGTACATCAGTGCGAGTGTCACATACCAGACACACACCACAGTGACTAGTGAGGACAGATGTCTATCTCACATCACAGGTTTTTGACAGACACACACAGGGACCTTGTGTCGCAACATGATGTAGCGTCTCATATGCACACCACATCACACACATGTAAGGCCCCCTGATTTCTTGCCAGCTCACACATGGATGTCTGTGACACACAGACGCTACGTCAACTCACATTGACAATATACATGGATGTTGTGACCATCTGACATTGAGCACATGAAATCTGAGTCATCCCTGCATGGAAATGCACACATACTGTGGATGAACATCACATATGTGGCACTGACACCCTGTGAGACACATACCATTCCACCGAAGAGTCAGGGTGTATGTCACATGACATACACAATGTACACCGGGAACTCTGTACATGCCTCATGCACTAAAATGTACTGTTGTCAACCACAGTGGTTGTGTGTCCAGGCCACTATTGTATCTGTCCCCATGACACCTTGCCCTGCCTGGGAGTGGGTGCCACTAAGTGAAACATACATCACATGTTTACCCACTTACACACACAGGTAATGCAGCCTGACATGCACTTTGAGATACTGTGTCACAGACTGTACTGTTGTTGGTGTGCCCATGGGTCCATGGCAAGCTATGGTGTGTGGCACGCCTTGCACATTGACTTCAATGGGGACTGACGCGGGTGACCAGTTTGAAAGACGCATCTGACACCTAGGGAAGAAGTTGCATGCACGCCTTGCACATTGACATCAATGGGGACTGACGAGGGTGACCAATTCGAAAGACGCGTCGGACACCTAGGGAAGGAGTCGCAAGCACGCCTTGCATATTGACTTCAATGGGGACTGACGCGGTTGACCAGTTCGAAAGATGCGTCGGACACCTAGGGAAGGAGTCGCAAGCACGCCTTGCACATTGACTTCAATGGGGACTGACGCGGGTGACCAGTTCGAAAGATGCGTCGGACACCTAGGGAAGGAGTCGCAAGCACGCCTTGCACATTGACTTCAATGGGGACTGACGCGGGTGACCAGTTCGAAAGATGCGTCGGACACCTAGGGAAGGAGCCGCAAGCACGCCTTGCACATTGACTTCAATGGGGACTGACGCGGTGACCAATTCGAAAGACGTGTCAGACACCTAGTGAAGGAGTCGCAAGCACGCCTTGCACAGTGACTTCAATGGGGACAGACGCGGGTGACCAATTCGAAAGACGCATCGGACACCTAGGGAAGGAGTCGCACGCACACCTTGCACGCACGCCTTGCACATTTACATCAATGGGGACTGACGCGGGTGAACAATTCGAAAGACGCGTTGGACACCTAGGGAAGGAGTCGCACGCACGCCTTGCACAGTGACTTCAATGGGGACTGATGCGGCTGACCAGTTCGAAAGACGCATCGGACACCTAGGGAAGGAGTCGCACGCACACGCCTTGCAAGCATGCCTCTCACAGTGACTTCAATGGGGACTGAGGCAGATGACCAGTTCGAAAGACACGTCGGACACCTAGGGAAGGAGTCGCATACACACCTTGCACGCATGCCTTGCAAATTTACATCAATGGGGACTGACACGGATTCGAGCCTGGTACGAATCGGTTTCTTGAAAATCCATTGGCTACCTGCAACAATGTATCGGACTCGTTAGTGCAATGCTTTTGAATTTTTCAAACGATGCGGAAGGCGTGTACAAGGCGTGCAATGCGATGGATTGGCCAGATTCATAGGATGCAAACATGTCGGACCTATTGCTTTTGACGGATGGGACTGAATCTGCCTCTGTAGCACAGATATAAGGCTGTCTGTTCCCCTGGGAGCTCACTTGCCTGCACTACATGCACAAGATTGACATCTCTGTTACCACTGCTGCTGTCTCTGCATCCTCTGGCTCCAAGAATGGCACATACTGTGGAGAGGGCCCCAGCCTTCACAGAGGAGGAGAACAAGGCCCTGCTGGACAGCCTCCTTCCACAGTGCAGCAAGCTGTATGGGAAACCAGGGGAGCAGGTGAGTGTGCACTCCACATCCCTTTTTCATTGTGTATGTTGTCTGACTGGCACTAATGACATTGTGTTCACCAGTGTCTAGCATGCTCACTGAGTAGTTGTTTCCCCCAAAGTGTGTAGGTACCTGTAGTGGACAGGTACTGTGCATGAAAAGTGCATTTTCACACGGTTGGAATACTCAGGCAATGTTTCCATGTTGAAAATGCAGGACAACTGTCAATCACCATAGTTGCACTACCTGTGTCCATCATATGCCCTTGCGAGATAGACATAAATATCCAACTGTGTGATGCACAAACATGTGGCATGTGTGGTACTAGACTTTTTTATATCCTTGTCATCCTCACAGGTTGATGCCCATCAGAAGCAGGAGATCTGGCTGACCATTGCCCGGGCTGTTCGTTCTGTGGGGGTCTACAGACGCCGCATCCGCAACTGCCAGAAGAGGTGGCAGGACTTTCGTGGCTGGACCCGGAGGATTGCTGAAGCTGTCGCCTCCTCGCAGAAGGATTGATAAGGTGAAAATGCCAACAAGGGATTTTGTTCGTAACAAAGTAATTACTATTTCTTAGCCAATTGTTTTGTGGGTGTATTTAAACAAATTTTACACCAGCAGTAAATTTATCAACAAGAACAATCATCAGATATAAAGAGTGCACACACGGGAATTCTTTTTTTGTGAATTGAACACAAATCTTTTTATGTATAAATCAGAATAAAAAGGAGTACATAAGAACCATTGGTTTGAGCAATAAATCATGAAAAGCGGGTTACATCAGATCCACATTTCATCAAGAGACATCTATTTCAGTACAGTTTTGACAGAGACCAATCTCATTATTGAGAAAATAATCAACTGTATATATCGAATATTGCGAAAATAGATGATGGAGTCGACGTTTCGGTCTTGGATGGCGGAAGTCTGTCAGACCATCTTCAGGACAGTTAGTTATTGCATAATAAGACCCCTATGTGAACATAATACAAACAGTTACAATAATGGCAACATGATTGCGTAAACTGTATCCAATACAAATATATTATAGACAACCCGTGTGTGAGGAGTAGTCTCATTGATATTTTATCAAACATATCTTAGTGCTGTATTGCAGAAATTATCAACTTAACAGTTATCGTTTTTACTTTCAAAGTTGAGAGTGTAGGCCCATGTATAG
Organism: Triturus cristatus; assembly: GCF_964204655.1. Lineage (NCBI taxonomy): Eukaryota > Metazoa > Chordata > Amphibia > Caudata > Salamandridae > Triturus > Triturus cristatus. The sequence continues at coordinate 241,053,519 of NC_140579.1, forward strand.
AAATACATTCTGGCAATGAAACAATTTTCTTCATGAATTATAGAGATCTAACGATACTCATTTAGATATCGTCCTCTGTACATTGTGAAATTTAAAACAATCATATGTCTATGGAGATGTTTTTTAACGATAAGATAAAATTGCTTACTTCGTGAGTTCTAGAAATCCCACGATTCTCGTGTTTTGTCGTGGTTGGGGCGTTCTGGTTGATACTATAACCAAATTAAAATGCACGGCATTTAGTGTACATGATTCAAAAATTGTTAATTAAAAAGAGATCATTGAAATAAATCCTACCAATCAGTTTTCCAAAAATTCTAATGACAGGAGCATGAACGGGGGAGATCCTTCCTCGTTCTGTTTTCAAGACCTGTGTTACAAAGTAGAAAGTGTAAACACCATTAGCTCATGGCTTATATCTGAGTTGACTCTCTATAAATAAGGCGTCAGCTTTGAGTACAAATATCAATGCCTGTCAGAAGGATGCTATTAGTCAAATTAGATCAGTCTCATAGTATAATACTACAAAAATAGAGCTCACTACTCACATTAACTTAATTTATGGTCTATCGTTGAGCAACTTTACTGTGTTCTTATTGAGAATAGCTCAACAACAATGCCAATTTAGGCCATTTTAAGGTCAATATAATAAGAACGCTATACTCAGAAGCTAGTTCTAAACTCATGCATAACGTTGTTAAAAGCAATGGTGGATGAGATGTTTAACTTCACTGTTGGTAAAAAAGTATTGGGGGCTGACCACTATCCGCTACGGTATGCATTATCATTACAATGGTCATATTAATGATGGATAGCTTATAGACTGGTTGCGCAACTGTAGCATCCTATTTGGCATTATTAGTGTAAAGGGTCTGATTGGAAGAAACACATCACTCGATGTTTTCTGAATACATAAGCCTAGGATGACTTGGTTGCTTTTAATCAGTTACACCTAATACAGCGTTACAACCTCATCTATTTGGCAATGTCGCGTTTCAAAGAGCCGAGGTGCTCTATATCATAGGGACACACTGAGGGGAGTCTACTTACATGTCTTGCTTCGATTCAAACGCGCAAAAGTCTGCCGAGGTCAGGGACGCCTAATTTGGCTAGCAATGATTGGGTGTTTATAAAGCCTACCGGTTGAGGGGCGGAAATCATTGTAATTGAAACCGGAAGTGTATCGGGTTAGTCAAAAGAAGCGGCCATCTTTGACTGCCAAAATCGTGTAAACAAATAATATTTCAAGGCGTGCTTATCATTTTAATCGACCTCAAGTGATGGAGCTTGCAAAGCTCTGAGATTGTTGGTTCAGCAAAAGTAAATACAATCCTAATTGGGGTTATATCGAATGTAGGCAGCATGATTTACTGAAATGTTGTTGTATAATCATTAATATAATGGATCGGCCATTTTGAAATGACTCGATTATAAGGAATTATAATCTGACTCTTCAAAGTATTCGTTATGTTCAGATTATGATGGAGAAGTCTGTGCAGTTGTAAATTTTTGTCTACTAATATCTATTTAAAAACCATAATTTGAGAAGACAATGCAGATCAATTTATATCTGCTGTTATTTAGTAAAGTATTGAATATTTACAATCCATAATTCAAAGACACATTGCGAGTCAGTGCTGTTGGTTTCAACAAATAATGTTAATAGATACAAAACATGATTTTTTGATCCTTTATCATAACAAAGTCACTTATCAGAAAAACAGTCATTCGCGTTAGCCATCATATACATATATATATATACAAATAGGATAACAATTCATTGTTCTACATAGATGCAATCATGTTATAGACATAAGTTGTATAAATTTGCATTTTTGTGTCCTGTATATGATGGAATTATGGTATACAAACAGTGCTGTGCATCAACCATTCATGTGAACAGATGGACTATATGAGATGCATATATTGTCAACAACCTGATCATGCCTTTAGTCCTAGTTAAGCTGTGTTTACATCAACATTTACAGTGTGGTTGTAGGCAAACTGATTCTTGGACACATACGTCTACAGAAGACCTATCCACTACGAAAGGCATGCTAAGGTGTGCCATTCAGTGGCAGAGTTCAAACCATGTTTGATATTGTCAGTGCGGCAAATCCAACGATTTTCTCTCATTGTAAGTGTGCGGTCAACATTCGATTGTCTGATTGTAGGTTTCACTACCTCGATGACCCACCAGAGCATGTCTTTTTCAGTGTGTTTCATTCTGATATAGTGGTCCACAAGTGGTGCATTTTCGACCTTGCATCTAATTCTTGACTGGTGTTGCAAAATTCGTTTTTTAACCATTTGTGTAGTTTTGCCTATGTATTTCAAGCCGCATGGGCATTGAATACAATAGACAACATTACTGGTGTTGCAGTTTGAGAAACATTTCACTTTGAAATTTTCACCATTTAGTTCAAAGGATTTCAGATTAACGGTGCTTGAACATGCTGTACAATTACTGCATTTATAGTGGCCAATGACAGGTGAAAGCTGTCGCATATTGTTCACTATATTCTGGTCTTGGGTTTTGTAGGCATGTACTAGCCGGTCCTTGAGGTTGGAACATCTTTTGAAAGAAAACAATGATTTCTTAGCTAGCTCAGGCAGTGAAGCCAAAAGTGTCCAATGTTTTTTGACAATTTTTTTAATCTTGTTTGTGGCTGTCCCAAAAGTGGTTACACAGACAAGTTCAGGTTGGTCGCTTTTTTGTTTCACTTCCAACAAGGCATTTCGGTCATTATACCAAGCCCTTTTGAGTGACTTTTGGGATAGCCACGTAGATGCAGTTTTTCTTTAAGTTTCTTTGCTTCCAAAAAGTAATCAACCCTTCTAGAGCAGTTCCTCCGGAGACGGAGGAACTGTCCAAAGGGGAGCCCATCTTTTAGTGACTGCGCATGATGACTTTCATATTTCAGAAGGGTGTTTCGTGCAGTCGGTTTTGTGAAAAGAGTGGTATAGAGTTTGTTTTCCATGCCTACTCTAATGGAAATATCTAAAAAATTCATTTGTTGGTTGTTACAATCTAATGTGAATTTCAAATTTGGGTTCCTTGAATTAATCCAATTATGAAACTCAGTTAGTAGTTCCTTAGTTCCTTTCCATATAAGGAATACGTCGTCTATATATCTAAGCCAGCATGAAATGTTGGCTGTGAATGGATTAGATATATTATAGACGTGTTTCATTTCAAAATCGGATACATAGATATTCGCGATATCTGGGGCATAAACTGCCCCCATTGCGACTCCTTTCAGTTGTTGAAAAAAAAATTTCTCAAAAAGAAAAAAGTTTTCACATAGAGAAATTATAATGCATTCAATTATGAATTCTGTTGGGACCGCATGTGGTCTGGGTCTGTTGTTTAATAAATTCTCTATAATCTCGAGGACTTCTGGTTGTGGGATGTTGGTATATAAACTCTCTATGTCCATCGAGACTAGGAGTTCACAGAGCGGGTCAAAGGGATGATTTTCGACCACGTTGATGACTGCTGTTGTGTCCCTTATGTAGGTAGAGGTTTCAGTGGCATAGGGCCGGATGAAGAAATCTGCATACTGCGCTAGCGGCTTCAGGATTGAGTTACATCCAGAGACAATCGGTCTCCCAGGGGGCATATTAGCGTCCTTATGGATCTTCGGTAAGATGTATATTACCGGTACTGTGGGGGATTTGTTGATTAAAAACGCAGTCCAACTCCACGCATAGAAAAATCTATTAGTGAACTCAGCAAAAAAGGCTTCGAAGGTGGTTGGCTTAGTGCCAAAGAAGCTGCGTTTTTAATTCATCCGGCCCTATGCCACTGAAACCTCTACCTACATAAGGGACACAACAGCAGTCATCAACGTGGTCGAAAATCATCCCTTTGACCCGCTCTGTGAACTCCTAGTCTCGATGGACATAGAGAGTTTATATACCAACATCCCACAACCAGAAGTCCTCGAGATTATAGAGAATTTATTAAACAACAGACCCAGACCACATGCGGTCCCAACAGAATTCATCATTGAATGCATTAGAATTTCTCTATGTGAAAACTTTTTTCTTTTTGAGAAAATGTTTTTTCAACAACTGAAAGGAGTCGCAATGGGGGCAGTTTATGCCCCAGATATCGCGAATATCTATGTATCTGATTTTGAAATGAAACACGTCTATAATATATCTAATCCATTCACAGCCAACATTTCATGCTGGCTTAGATATATAGACGACGTATTCCTTATATGGAAAGGAACTAAGGAACTACTAACTGAGTTTCATAATTGGATTAATTCAAGGAACCCCAATTTGAAATTCACATTAGATTGTAACAACCAACAAATGAATTTTTTAGATATTTCTATTAGAGTAGGCATGGAAAACAAACTCTATACCACTCTTTTCACAAAACCGACTGCACGAAACACCCTTCTGAAATATGAAAGTCATCATCCGCAGTCACTAAAAGATGGGCTCCCCTTTGGACAGTTCCTCCGTCTCCGGAGGAACTGCTCTAGAAGGGTTGATTACTTTCTGGAAGCAAAGAAACTTAAAGAAAAACTGCATCTACGTGGCTATCCCAACAAGCTACTCAAAAAGTCACTCAAAAGGCCTTGGTATAATGACCGAAATGCCTTGTTGGAAGTGAAACAAAAAAGCGACCAACCTGAACTTGTCTGTGTAACCACTTTTGGGACAGCCACAAACAAGATTAAAAAAATTGTCAAAAAACATTGGACACTTTTGGCTTCACTGCCTGAGCTAGCTAAGAAACCATTGTTTTCTTTCAAAAGAGGTTCCAACCTCAAGGACCGGCTAGTACATGCCTACAAAACCCAAGACCAGAATATAGTGAACAATATGCGACAGCTTTCACCTGTCATTGGCCACTATAAATGCAGTAATTGTACAGCATGTTCAAGCACAGTTAATCTGAAATCCTTTGAACTAAATGGTGAAAATTTCAAAGTGAAATGTTTCTCAAACTGCAACACCAGTAATGTTGTCTATTGTATTCAATGCCCATGCAGCTTGAAATACATAGGCAAAACTACACAAATGGTTAAAAAACGAATCTTGCAACACCAGTCAAGAATTAGATGCAAGGTCAAAAATGCACCACTTGTGGACCACTATATCAGAATGAAACACACTGAAAAAGACATGCTCTGGTGGGTCATCGAGGTAGTGAAACCTACAATCAGACAATCGAATGTTGACCGCACACTTACAATGAGAGAAAATCGTTGGATTTGCCGCACTGACAATATCAAACATGGTTTGAACTCTGCCACTGAATGGCACACCTTAGCATGCCTTTCGTAGTGGATAGGTCTTCTGTAGACTTATGTGTCCAAGAATCAGTTTGCCTACAACCACACTGTAAATGTTGATGTAAACACAGCTTAACTAGGACTAAATGCATGATCAGGTTGTTGACAATATATGCATCTCATATAGTCCATCTGTTCACATGAATGGTTGATGCACAGCACTGTTTCTATACCATAATTCCATCATATACAGGACACAAAAATGCAAATGTATACAACTTATGTCTATGACATGATTGCATCTATGTAGAACAATGAATTGTTATCCTATTTGTATATATATATGTATATGATGGCTAGCGCGAATGACTGTTTTTCTGATAAGTGACTTTGTTATGATAAAGGATCAAAAAATCATGTTTTGTATCTATTAACATTATTTGTTGAAACCAACAGCACTGACTCGCAATGTGTCTTTGAATTATGGATTGTAAATATTCAATACTTTACTAAATAACAGCAGATCTAAATTGATCTGCATTGTCTTCTCAAATTATGTTTTTTAAATAGATATTAGTAGACAAAAATTTACAACTGCACAGACTTCTCCATCATAATCTGAACATAACGAATACTTTGAGGAGTCAGATTATAAGTCCTTATAATCGAGTCATTTCAAAATGGCCGATCCATTATATTAATGATTATACAACAACATTGCGGTAAATCATGCTGCCTACATTCGATATAACCCCAATTAGGATTGTATTTACTATTGCTGAACCAACAATCTCAGAGCTTTGCAAGCCCCATCACTTGAGGTCGATTAAAATGATAAGCACGCCTTGAAATATTATTTGTTTACACGATTTTGGCAGTCAAAGATGGCCGCTTCTTTTGACTAACCCGATACACTTCCGGTTTCAACCGGTAGGCTTTATAAACACCCAATCATTGCTAGCCAAATTAGGCGTCCCTGACCTCGGCAGACTTTTGCGCGTTTGAATCGAAGCAAGACATGTAATTAGACTCCCCTCAGTGTGTACCTATGATATAGAGCACCTCGGCTCTTTGAAACGAGACATTGCCAAATAGATGAGGTTGTAACGCTGTATTAGGTGTAACTGATTAAAAGCAACCAAGTCATCCTAGGCTTATGTATTCAGAAAACATTGAGTGATGTGTTTCTTCCAATCAGACCCTTTACACTAATAATGCCAAATAGGATGCTACAGTTGCGCAACCCGTCTATAAGCTATCCATCATTAATATGACCATAGTAATGATAATGCATACCGTAGCGGATAGTGATCAGCCCCCAATACTTTTTTACCAACAGTGAAGTTAAACATCTCATCCACCATTGCTTTTAACAACGTTATGCATGAGTTTAGAACTAGCTTCTGAGTATAGCGTTCTTATTATATTGACCTTAAAATGGCCTAAATTGGCATTGTTGTTGAGCTATTCTCAATAAGAACACAGTAAAGTTGCTCAACGATAGACCATAAATTAAGTTAATGTGAGTAGTGAGCTCTATTTTTGTAGTATTATACTATGAGACTGATCTAATTTGACTAATAGCATCCTTCTGACAGGCATTGATATTTGTACTCAAAGCTGACGCCTTATTTATAGAGAGTCAACTCAGATATAAGCCTTGAGCTAATGGCGTTTACACTTTCTACTTTGTAACACAGCTCTTGAAAACAGAACAAGGAAGGATCTCCCCCGTTTATGCTCCTGTCATTAGAATTTTTGGAAAACTGATTGGTAGGATTTATTTCAATGATCTCTTTTTAATTAACAATTTTTGAATCATGTACACTAAATGCCGTGCGTTTTAATTTGGTTATAGTATCAACCAGAACGCCCCAACCACGTCAAAACACGAGTATCGTGGGATTTCTAGAACTCACGAAGTAAGCAATTTTATCTTATTGTTAAAAAACCTCTCCATAGACATATGATTGTTTTAAATTTCACAATGTACAGAGGACGATATCTAAATGAGTATCGTTAGATCTCTATAATTCATGAAGAAAATTGTTTCATTGCCAGAATGTATTTCTATACATGGGCCTAATCTCTCAACTTTGAAAGTAAAAACGATAACTGTTAAGTTGATAATTTCTGCAATACAGCACTAAGATATGTTTGATAAAATATCAATGAGACTACTCCTCACACACGGGTTGTCTATAATATATTTGTATTGGATACAGTTTACGCAATCATGTTGCCATTATTGTAACTGTTTGTATTATGTTCACATAGGGGTCTTATTATGCAATAACTAACTGTCCTGAAGATGGTCTGACGAACTTCCGCCATCCAAGACCGAAACGTCGACTCCATCATCTATTTTCGCAATATTCGATATATACAGTTGATTATTTTCTCAATAATGAGATTGGTCTCTGTCAAAACTGTACTGAAATAGATGTCTCTTGATGAAATGTGGATCTGATGTAACCCGCTTTTCATGATTTATTGCTCAAACCAATGGTTCTCCTTTTTATTCTGATTTATACATAAAAAGATTTGTGTTCAATTCACAAAAAAATAATTCCCGTGTGTGCACTCTTTATATCTGATGATTGTTCTTGTTGATAAATTTACTGCTGGTGTAAAATTTGTTTAAATACACCCACAAAACAATTGGCTAAGAAATATAACTAAGTAATTACTTTGTTACGAACAAAATCCCTTGTTGGCATTTTCACCTTATCAATTTATCCGCCTAAGCCCTCAAGGGTATATTGGGTTTGCCCTCCATTTGGTGCTCCTCGCAGGAGGGGCGGATAACGGACACTGACCCTCCACATGCTCTGGATTCTGGCGGTGGTCTTTCCGGACCTGGATGGGCAGTTGAAGGCCAGACAGCAGCAAGGAGGGGGTAAGTGCATGCATTTTCTGTGTACTATGTCTCACATGCTCTTTGCACTCCTTCATCCTGGTTACACTTCCACAGATCTCCTATCTGCTTGTACAGGAGCCATGTGCCCAAATTAGGTCATGGCCCATCCTCATCTGATACACAGGTGTGCCCCTTTCAGTCTGTGACTTGTGTAACTTGGGTTGTGTGTCCCTGATGTTGTCCAAATTTAAGGTTGTGAACAGCATCTGCTACCGGTGCATTGTTTTGTCTTCATGAGTGAGGCTAATGATTTCCATATGTCTGCACATTGCCAGAAATCAGACATGTACTCTGTGTGGGCAATTGATATGTGCTCCAATTGATATTTTGGCACACCATATGTGCCATGGGTATTTGCCACATAGCCATGCAGCAGGTACGACAATGTAGGGGCATCAGACAAATGTACATCCGGTGTTTCACACATGCATGAACACATGCCTGGTGTCCAGGGTAATCCCATGTTGCACATGTTCTTGGACAGGTATGCCTACTCCGGACATGAAGTACACTCTGTTCTTCTACTCCTGTGTGTCAGCCTACATTTAATGCATTGTGAAATGTGCAATATGGTGTCTGCCTTGGTGTCCTGTGGTGTTGGTCATTTTGGTTTGGGAAGCTATCTGAGGTGTGGCTAATGGATCATCACAATGGGTCAATAAATAGGTGTGTAATCACTTGACTGTGAATAATGTTGTATTATACATCACAGTGCAGGCAGCCTCAATTTGTTCTCATCATGCTGTGATGTTATCATGTTTACATATTGGTGCTTGCAGGCACTAAACTGTTGCATTTGTATTACGTGTGATCATCAGATGCCTGAAGATGTGGATAGCAGTGGGGGTACCTGTGCACTTGACAGCTGCAGGGCTTACATTCACAAAAATGTTAATGATTGTGACCCAGTGCAGACTGTTTATTTTTGGATGCACTGCCCCTGAGACTGAAGCCAGTGATGGCTGATTAGCCATACGGGGCCTTAGCATGGTATCCCACTTGCTGATGTGTATACCGCAGTAATGTCAGCTGTACAGCATGCACTCTATTGTGGCATTGACCATCAAGACATGGGCACCTCAAGGTGTCTTGTGAATGAAGCATATCCATTTTACTGACAATGATTTTGGCCATCCCTTATCCTGACACATGTACTGAGTCAGTGGCAGGAGATGGGATATGTGTGTACTGGCACATTTCACTCACGATTTCTGCAGTTCTGAGATATGTCTATGTGGTGCTTGTGCACACATATGAGAAGTGGCATACTACATGCACCAGACAGATGGGTCCATGGAGGGGCAGGATATGAGGGGCATGGTTGACTGGCAGACTGACAGGTGTCATTTCCAAAAAATGTCTACACTTTTTGCAATATTTGGCACTTGATGCAAAGGCGTCCTCTGTGATGTGCTGTACTGCTTGTGATGTGTCAGGTGAAACAGGTGACTGATGTGGATCTGTTTATCCCGATTGATTGCAGATACATCTACGGCTACTGGAGGAGACAGCTCCACGGACCAAGAGGAGCCGCAGAGCCAGACTGGGTCCGCTTCAGAGGAGTTGGAGGGACCCAGTGGCACAGAGGGTGAGGGGATCCACACTGAGGAGACCTCAGCTATGACCAACTCGGCTGAGGAACACAGCATCTCCTGTGAGGACTCCCCTCTGGAGGCGGGTGTCAGCAGACCACAGACAACACCTAGCGAGTCTGTCCCCGCCACCACCACCATCTCCACCCTCCCATCTGCTCCCATCCCAGATGTCCGTGGAGGCCCCTGTGTAAGGAAACATGTCTCCTTTGGTCCAGGCACCGCACCCCCTGCCCCTGTCACCCCTGCTGCCCTGAGTGTGCAGTCTGTGGACCTACTGAAGCAGCTCCATGTAGGGCAGACAGCAATGCTGAGTTTCCTCGATTCCCACACCACTCTGTTGACTCAACTGGTGTCCTTCATGGAGGGCATCTCATCAAACATGTCTGCCCTACATCGTACCATTCAGTCCATGGCCTCCACACAGACGGCAGCAATGTCCCGCTTCCAACAGTCCCTCACCTCTCCTACCTCTGCCACAGTCCCCACTACCCTAGCTGGCCAACGCGCACACACACCGGCAAGCACCACAACAGACACAAGCAGCACGCAGCCATGCAAGTCAAAATCAAAAGCCACAGGCACGCACACTCCGGGGACTGATGGCGCACAAATAGGAGATGGGTCACAGACGCACAAACAGGCATCCACAAGCACTCCACAGACCTCCGATGCCTCTCCCTCCAAAACCCCTTCCCCTGCCTCACCTGCAACCCCCCCTTCCAAGCAGCTCTTCCTCTGTGGCCTTGGCCTCTTCCCCACCGATCCATCTGCTCCCATGCTTAAGGGGAAGAGGAAGTCACCACGCACAGGGGGGAGTTCCCCTGCCACACAGACACCCACCCCCGGGCACACGGACACTGAGGCCCCCATCCGCAAGTCCCCCTGGAGCAGGAAGAGCAAGACCCCCCCAATCCCGCCGTTCAAAGTCACAGTCTCCGTCCTGCAGCCCCAAGGCCACCACTCCACAGGTCCCCCTGCCACACCCTGCCCCTGGTTCCCCCACACACCAATACCTCATCCCTAAAATGCTTAGGCCCCCCCCACCACATGTACTTCCACCCCCACCTCACACGCTCAGCCTGTTCCTGCCACTGATGTGGAGACCATGTCCCCCGCTCTGTCCTACCCACCTCACCTGAGCCCCATGAAACTCCTTTGGAGTTTGGCACTGCAGTGGAGACCCCGTCCCAACCATTTGACGTGCCCACTGCAGTGGTGCCGGTAACAACCCTGTCTGACTTGAGCCCAGCAGTGGTGACGGCACCCACTGTGTCAGACACCTCCACTGCAGTTGCCAGTGACACTCCTGCATCCACCAGACCTCCCCTGCCCCATTCTGCTATCCCCTGATCCTGTCCCTGCGGTTCCTGGCCTGCCACTGTGTATGCCCCTCCAATGGGAGATGTCACCTGCATATAGCAGTGTAGGCAAGCAATGGGTGACAACTAGTCACATCTCACCCTGGGAGGACTCCTGAAATGGACTGGCCATTGGCCTTTTGACATAGTGGACTAAACAGTGTCAAAGAGTTATGTGCCCAATAAAGCCAATTGTTGTTATCCAGTGTTGTTGGATCAAATGTACATGAGGTTGATGATGAGTGTCATGGTCTTGCTGTTGTACAGGGGTTTTTAAGGTATAACAGAATGATTTGTTGATGTGATGTACTCCATGTGGTCCATGGAATATGTGTACTTTTCTGATATGTATCCATGACATCCTTAGCTGCAATTTCAAGGTGTAATGATGGCAAAATGTTGTGACCAGGATTTTCTCTTTGGGTTTGCTACTTCACATCTTTTGCATACACTGTTGCACATAGGTTGTGCTTACATTTGGGCACATAGTAAGATTCCCTGACTCGGACCATCTCCACTGGACAGGCATGTTTGTGCATCCATGTTACACAAGTCATCTATGTCATCAGTCCAACTTGCTCTACATGTGTATTGCGTATGTGCAGATGACTGAAGGAAGACTCCCATACACAGGCTGCTGTGACCAGAGCTTTTCTTGTGTTGTAATTGTTGGCTCACTTGGCAAGTGTTGTGCTGGCATGACAGAAGCCTGCACAGACAATGTTTGGCACAGCTGACCTTCCCCAGGAGTGGAGTCCCCTCATGGCATTGTGTCATTCCGTGACATTGCCTGGGCACATGGTGTGTGTTGTGTGAGCATGTCTTTGTGTGTTCACTTCCCTTTTTTGGACGCAGCCTGTGTTCCAGACAGATGTACCTGTTTTGTCGACTTGCTGACTTGGCCTGTGTTCATCCAACTTCTTTGCCCTGCCTTTTCTGGGATGTAGGTGCATGACAAACTACTGGTCATTAGGGTGTCATCCCTGGCTGTTTCAGTCGTAACTTCCAGGGATGTTGTCCAACGCACGTGGGACACATTCTGGATTCCCATTGGCACTTATGTGTTACCCACATCATGTTGTTTTCCCTATGTGGTATCTGTCAGTGAGAAGCTCACTTGTATGTGTGTGTGACTACTCCCTATCATCAGGGTCATTGCTGCTATGTTGGAAGGTGTTGACATTTGTTCGTTGTGGCTCTCCTTTGGTTCAACATTGGTGTAGGTGTGTGGCAGGGTTCGGAATGAATTGAGTAGTTTGCACGTTATGCCGATGTGCCGCATGCTGTGCAGTGTGGCAGACCTTCATAGGTGTTGTGGACAGCCCATGTGTGAGGATTTGTGGGTACCTTAGATCCCCCCCACCACCCCTGGGTTTGTCATGTGTGCATGAGCAAGATCACCAGTCCCTGTGTGCCTAGCTGATGCACATTGTTGCAGATCAAGGTGTGTGGTGTTGAGGGTGGCCAAATGGGAGTTTTTTCATGTCTAGGCCCCTACCTACTTTTTGCCCATTGTTTGCAGGCCATGGCCAGTGATTAGTGTTTCTGGAGGGGTGATGTGAGTTTGTTATCCAGGACACATGACCCACAGGACACACATCTGACTGTGCTACGCAGTATGGGGGTAAACCTAGCTTTATCATCACAGTGGGATTGGTGTAAAGGCTAATGTCACCACAGATTAGGATACTAGAGGGTAGTGCTGTGTTGGGTCTGTCTCTTGCTGTGTTGGTTGCTGTTCCACCCAGCTTGTGTCACATGAATCCTTTGTGATCCCACTCATCTGACAATGCCTGCTTGCCTACAAAGGTGTGCCCAGTTAATGAGTTGCTTTTGTATGGCACTGTGTACACATGTGTGTCATTGTAGTTCAGTCCACCGTCATGTGTTGTGTACTAGCCTGGGGACACTGAGACACACATGTGTTGTGTATGATATGCAGTGTGTGGCTGCCTATCTGTGTTTGTGCATCTGCGCCTCTGCATTGGTGTGGCTTTAGCGTTCCACTGGGTGGATGTTGTTTGGGGGTTTGTCCCTAGTGTCCATGCGTCTTGTAGCTCATCATCCTGCACATTAATCATGTTTGGTATGTCCCATTGCTGCCATGGTATGTGACTTTGTCACCTAACAGGATTCCGCAGTTTGTGTGTCTGTTCGTAGAGGTATGTGTGTATGATCATGAGGCTCACTTTTCACATAGTCTAATTGGACACTGTCGGCATTGTCAGAGGTCATGGCCAATGCTTGTCTGCACATGGCAGGGGATTTCTTGTGATACACAGCATTCTTTGCCTCTCAAATCTATGTTTGTATGTGACACAACACCACATTGTCACTACATTGGTTGTGGTGTTTGGTCCAGTAGTCACAAATGCTGGTCTGGTGATGCTGCTATTGTTAGGTCCACATTCACCTTTTGGTCACTGTGGTGATGGGGGTTTTAGACCCCTTTACCGCAATGATCCTACAATGCTGGATTTTTGGACACCACACTCGCCTTTTGCTCACAGTAGTGATGTGGGTTTTAGACCCCATTACCACAATGATCCTAAAAATCTGGTTTTTGGAAACCCACAACAACCTTTTGGGCAGACATGTGATGGGAGTCACATTGTAAGTTTACTGTCAGGATCTGTGTTGTGGGTATTTTGCACACACAAACATATATTCTTGCCAAGATGCTAGGGGGGTGGTTTGCTTGGTCAACCTATGAGTGGAGATGGTAGTAGTGCTGGGCATCCATCCCCCTATGAGTGGGGATGGTAGTGGTGCAGGGTATACAGCCCCCTAGGAGTTGGGGGTAGTGGTGCAGGGCATACAGCCCCCTATGAGCTAGGGGTAGTGGTGCAGGGCATACAGCCCCCTATGAGTTGGGGGTAGTGGTGCAGGGCATCCAACCCCCTATGAGTTGGGAGTGGTGGTGCAGGGCATACAGCCCCCTATGAGTGGTGATGGTAGTGGTGCAGGGCATACAGCCCCCTATGAGTGGGGAGGGTAGTGGTGCAGGGCATCCATCCCCCTATGTGTGGGCATGGTAGTGGTGCAGGGCATCCAGCCCCCTATGAGTTGGGGGTGGTGGTGCAGGGCATACAGCCCCCTATGAGTGGTGAGGGTAGTGGTGATGGGCATCCATCCCCCTATGGGTGGGGATGGTAGTGGTGCAGGGCATACATCCCCCTATGAGTTGGGGGTAGTGGTGCACGGCATACAGCCCCCTGTGAGTGGGGAGGGTAGTGGTGCAGGGCATCCATCCCCCTATGAGTGGGGATGGTAGTGGTGCAGGGCATACAGGCCCCTATGAGTTGGGGGTAGTGGTGCAGGGCATCCGGCCCCCTATGAGTTGGGGGTAGTGGTGCGGGGCATACAGCTCCCTATGAGTTGGGGGTAGTGGTACAGGGCATACAGCCCCCTATGATTGGGGAGGGTAGTGGTGCAGAGCATCCAGCCCCCTATGAGTGGGGATGGTAGTGGTGCAGGGCATACAGCCCCCTATGAGTTGGGGGTTGTTCGACCTGGCACCATTGGCGTGGGTCTCCCTTCCATTTTTCGCTGTTGTCTCCTCTGCTTTTGCTGGTAATAGATGTTCTGGGCGCTGTGCCACTGCCATTCAGTGCCACAGCGCGAATGCTCTCTGTGTAAAAATAACATGAGAATTGGTATATACATGATTGGCTTATTTGGTTTGCCTGTTAGTCCCTAGTAGCGTGGCCTGTGTGTGCCCAGGGCTGTTAAACCAAATGCTGCTGGTGGGCCTGCAGCGCTGGTTTGCGCCACCCACAGAAGCAGCTTGTAAACTGTGTCTCAGACCTGCCACTGCAGTGTCTGTGTGCAGTCTAGAACTGCCATCTTGGCTGTGAAGTGCACCCACTTCCCAGCCCCTGGACCTTCCCTTGGCATCATGTAAGCCACCCCTATGGTAGGGTGCATTGTATGTGTAAGGTAGGACATGCTCTGATGTGTGTAGCATGTCCTGGTAGTGAATTACACCCAATTTCGTTTTTCACTACTGTAAGGCTACCTGTTCGCCATAGGCCAGAATGGGAGGTTTGGCTATTACATTCTATAGTCCTAACTGACCTACAGAACATGGTAAAAAAACGAATTTAGTATGCCTGAGCTCAGAATATTAAAATACATCTTTTAGTGAAGTATATTTTTATATTCTGTGTTTGAAAATACCACTTTTAGAAAGTAGGTCTTTTCTTGCCTAAGCCTTCCAGTGTGCTCTGCTGTTATATGTATTGGCTGTCTGGTTTTAGAGGACAGGGCAGGCTGAGTCAGACCTGGGTTGAATAGAGAGATCTGCATTGGAGTATGGGGAGGGGTAGCTCCTGGACCTGAATAGGGCTGTGCCTGGCAAGGTGAATGCTGGCTCCACCTCCCACTGTGCATCTGATGGCAGAGCCCCTCTTTCTGAAAGGAAGGATGCATCCTGGTAAACAAAGTGCTCCAGGGCTGGGCAGAACTGGTTCCGGCTGGGTTCAGTGACTTGTGACTCTCTAGAACAAAGACGTTTGGGGTATAAATATCTGTGCTGAAACCCCTACAATTTGTATTGCTCCTGGACAACAAGAAGAACCTCTGTCCGTGTAACTGAAGGAATCTGCAGGAGAGGACTGTCCTTGTGGTTGTGTGCTGTTTCTTGGACTGGCCTGCAGTGGTTACTACTGGACTTGGAAGAAGAGGAAATGGACTTTGAAGGAACTTTTATTTTTGCTACAGCAATCACCCAAGGGCTAGAAGAGAGCTAGCCTCCTGTTGGAGTCTCAGGCACATCAGACTCCACCACCAGCCTCCTGTTTCCTCCCAGCGAGGATTTCTATCTGCAGGTGAGGCTCCTGTGAGTTCCAGGGCCTCTAGTGCTACTGTGGAGAAGAGAGTGCTGAAAATCGTCGATAACGCCCGTTAGCAAGCCGCCGCAGCTGAAGAGCGTAAGGAAAATCATCGCGCTGCTGCCGCTGAGTGCTCGCTACCGGAGATCATCGCATCGCCTGTCTGCGGGCTGCCAAAGGCTCGCTGACTTCAAGGTTATCACATCCCCTGTGTGCGGGCTGCCAAATGCTCGCTAACCCAAAGATTATCGCATTGCATGTTTGCTGGCCTCAAAGCGCTCGCTAACCAAAGATCATCGCATCGAGTTCATCGCTTCACGACATCGCAGCGCGGATGCCGAGCATTCGCCATATTCATCACATCGCATCAGGATCGTCGCTCCCTCGTGGGGCTCCATTTCTTTTCATCGCAACAAGATCGCACACGCAACAAGCTTGGCGCATCATCCTCCCTTCGCGGCAAGGATTTCATCGCATCGCCGGCTTAGCGTGTAGACGTTTGTCGCTTTGTCCTACACACAAATCAGCGCATCATCCTCCCTTGCGGCAAGGATTCAACGCATCGCTGGTTAGCGTAAGGAAAATCGTCAGTACAACTCCTTAGCGACATTTTGGTTGCTTTGCTACAGAATCCAGGTATCTTGTAACTAAAAGGGTCGCAGAGACCACTGCCTTGAACTGAACTCCTCTTTGCACACTTTGAACTATTTTTGCAGCCTTTCAAGAGTAACCCTTTTTTCTAGTATTGTGGATTTTTACTGTTATTGGTCTTGTGTTAAGTCTATATACTTATTTTTTATAACTACTTGTGTGGTGTCCCTTTGTAGTGTTCTTCACTGTGTTACTGTGTATGGTCATAAATGCTTCACACACTGCCGCTGAGATAAGCCTAACTGCTCGTGCTACGTTACCACAGGGTTGAGCAGGGTTATCAAAGGCTGTAGCCCGCTTGCTCTGACTTAGGAAGAAGGATCCCTACTTGGACAGTGGCCAGCCATTGCCAACTAGAGACCCCCATTTCTAACAGGGGTAGTGGTGCACGGGCATCCAGCCCCCTATGATTGTGGTTGGTAGTGATGATGGGCAACCTCCCCAGGTGTGGTGACTGCTGGTAGTGAGGACCATGCTACCCCTGTGGTATTGCTGTTGCTGGTGGAAGGGATGTCACCCCCCGCATGTGTGTGTAGCATTTTGCGTGTGCGTGATGATGGTTTGCGGGGGTGTCTGACTTACCGTCTGCGATGTGCGCGTCTGTTCATGATTCGGTCATAGATATACAGTACTGGGATGACCTGCGCGATGGGATTCATCGTTGGTTCGTCTCGTACTTGCTGGTCATTGCTCCGTCTCGTACATATTGAGAGTTGGTCTGTCTCGTAGCCATGGATCGTGTTGTGGCGCGAATCGGACCTGATATGCAGCTCTACCGCATGCTGTGACGTGCTACTAGTGGCGACCCGTCCGGCGCATAGGATTTGCGCATCGTACTTGTCCGGCCAGAAACTGCTGTGGGAACTGCTTCCGGGCGACTCGAATCTTCGTTCGGAGGTACGGCTCGTACGGGAAATGCTGCTGGAATCGCAGCCTACGTGTCGGACGGAATAGTGGCACTTTTGCACATCGTACTTCGTCGTCCAGACGGACCGGCTCCCGGTACGCGTTGGTTGCAAGGTAAGGCTACGGAGAGCTCTCGGAGGGCTGTCCGACCCGGATCGGAATAGACCCCAATAGGTTTTTGTACAACTGGTATTCAGAACTCATGTTTTTGAAAGTGCTTTCATACATACGTATTAATAGATAAAATGTTGGTGAAGTTGAATATTTGCCTAGGATTACACAATTTAAGTAGGGAAGCCATGAATTATTCCAGTTTTCTAATTTAACTTTGTAAAATCAGCCAGGAAATGGGTATTTGTCTTTCCTTACTTCAAGGCTTTGTTTTTACTCCTTTGTGCATTTTTCTGCAGTTTTTATAAAGCGTGAACTTGACCCAAAGGTTTTGGAGCACTTCACACGAGCACCACTTACATCACACAAGGTCACATTCTTAGTTTATAGGCATGGGGAGATTAAGTGGTTTGCCCAGAATCACAGGATGTTGAGCAAATGCTGAGATTCAACCTTAGTTCCCCAGATCCAAAATCAGCAGCCCTGGCCCTAACACCACAACCTGGGTAGAGGGAAGTAGGCAGGAAGAAGCCACATGAAATCTCAGCTCGTTATGGACTCAGGTTCCAACAGGACCTTGAGCTGGGCCAGAGTCAGGCTTCAGGCTCAAGCCTGGCTCAACATTTCAGTGTTTCACCACATCTAGAATAGCTCTATAATTTCTAAAAAGTCAGTGATATTAGCATATGGAGTACTGCCTTCCCTTACTTTCATTATGGACCTTTTTTTTTAGGGTATTGTGTCCGATTAGCGTGCGATCTGTATTTATTTAACACAGTATTTTATTCATCTTACAGAATTGTACAAAACACCATCTTTTGGTTTTAAAGTGGATTGAGAAAAATAAATTAATCTAGTCAGTAGCTTAAGTGAACTATGTATTGCCAGGAAGCCTGGGTTCAATTCCCTAATTTTCTGCATGGCTAAGTTGTGTGATCTTAGTCATATCAATTTACGTCATGTGTCAGTCAGTCAGTCAATACCTTTTATCATATGAGTAATAAAAATCGTTAAAATGTCAGTGTGAATTCTCTAAACAGAAGCAATACATGAAACATTGATAAAAAGCAATATCTGAGTATGTGTCTAATGTACTCGATAGTGACATTTGAGAGCACTTTCAAGTAATTCAGTTTAAGATGGACTGTGTACAAAAAAATCCCTTGAATGTTTTATTAACCTGGAATGTCCACCATCTAGAACAATAATATTGGCGATGATGTAAGGGACACCATATAATTGGTTCACTTTGTTCACTCCTGGTGTAGTCAAGAGGGAGGGTTAATGAATGTTTTAAAGTTCATGTGTAGAAACTTTCACTTCAGATAAATGGCAATGCAATATTGTGATCTAATGCACTAAACTGAAACACTACCAAATGTTTACAAATGTTTTTTTATTGTTGTATGTCAAAAGAGATTACTTAGCATGATAGTAGCCAGTTATGTAGCAATAGATTCCATCATACAATTACAGAAGATGGGTGCTGGGCTATTTATGAATAGCTAGCACACAATTTTTACATTTCTCTTTGTAACAAACTGAGCCATAATAAAAAGTCCATCCCCAACCCCCATGCCCAGTTGCCGCTGCTTGAACTATTAGCATTGGGAAGCAAAGCAAGGAACCCTGTGGTGCTTGGAAGAAAGTGTTATAGAGGGGAAATCATGACACTGTGTTGGAGATAGGTACCCTTAAACTGCCTATGAGCAGTTGCCTAGATGTGGCAAGAACAACTACTATATACAAACCAAGAGTGCATGTGTCAGGGTTGTGGGTATAATCCTTGCTGGAGTCTTTAAAGCATTCCACCAAAATTTCCCAAGCCTATGCAATAAAATTATTCATCAGACCGGCCCATTCCTTCCTGTGTAGCAGAGTGCTCACAGATCGAAACCAAGAGAGCAAGACCTTGGCCTAACGTATGATAACCGGAGAAAGTGAATCCTTCCAGAGCAGTGTAATATTGCATTTTGCTTGTAGAAGAGTCAGGTTGAGGATTTCTTGAACTTACGGCGGGGGAATACGCCCAATAGGACTGTTTGTGGGGAATTTGTTAGTGCCCGGCCCATGGCGGTCAACAGCACCTCCAGAACTCTCTGCTAGTATGAAAGGAGTGTGGGGCAAGACCAAAGAATATGGAACAAATTGGCATCGAATTGCATACAGCGAGGACATGCAGCTGCGACTCCCGGGTATATTTTGTTCATTCGGGCAGGTGAAAGTTAGGCACATTTCAGAATATTAAATTGAATGTACTTAACATTGGAGCTGTGAGATACTTTGTGGGGATACTTCAATATTTTAGCCCAGTCCGTATCATGCATAGGTTTGGCCATGTCAGTCTCCCAGCTAGTATGGCAAGGGGTTCTATAGATGTTACCATGTTGCAGGAAAGCTCGGTACACCCGTATTATCAGTTTACCATCAGTTTCTATGGTGTAGAACATCTGGTACACTTCATGGTGGGGTGGGTTAGGGGGCGGATATGAAATAGGGCATTTAATGATAGTTTAAGGTGTTCGTAAGAAAGGAATTGACCTGGGTAAAGATTCTAGTCTGCCATAATTGTTTGGAAATCTAGTAGCTCACTGTCAATAAACAAATACCCCAATTTTGAGAGGCTTGTAGCATGTCACTGACGGAGCTGCCCTGAGCGAAGACATCCCATGCGAGTGGGGAGTGGCCTAGCAAATGTATTGGAGGCGCGTAAATGTATTTTTGTTAGTGAGTTTACAGGTTCTAGTATGACAAGAGAAAGCTGTGTGGGATAATTCCAGGTGGCATTGCGTAGAACAGTCAGGCGGAAACAATGATTGGCGCAGTAAGCCCTCCTTAAAGTCTATACAGGTAAACTGTCTTATGAAGACAGCCAGCAAGGCACCAAAGGAGCTGTACAGCTAAATAACAGCATTCTAAGTCTGGAAGGGCTAATCCACCAGCAGTCACAGAAAGCTTTAGAGTGGTAAGAGCTACCCGGTGGCTCCCTGGTCCCCAAATCAGATGTGGGATGTGTCAAAGTGTCTGAAGAAGGAACGAGGGATGAGCAGGTGAAGGTTTTCAAAATAATACAATAACTGGGGTAGCACCACCATCTTTACTAGTACCACGTGGTTCGTTTCTGAAAGTGGAAGAGAAGATCAGAAAGCTAACTGGGCTAGGTATTGAAAGGTAACTGGTTCCCTCTTCAATCTGGGGTCTAGTTGTACAGAAAGGGAAAAACACTACCATATGTTAAAGAATCACTTACAATATAAAATCTTATCATGTTCCTAAATTTTGCTTGTGTTGTTTAATTTACATGTCGAATATTTTGAAGATTCTGCATGTACTTTGTTATTTAAGGATGAGCCAGATCATTGGTTTGGTCTTGACTGGACTGCAGAATCATTTGAAGACATGAAGATAGTGGGCAATTGCCGAGCACAACCTTCCATGGGGTCTGGTCCCTGCTCACCCGTCACAAGTACAATCAGCAGCTCATTGCACCAGCAGAGTTTGCCACGGTGGGTGGGTGCTGCTTGTTCCTTGTTCTCTGCTGAGACAAATTCCCAGGTACACAATACTTTCCGATACTCATGGCGGGCTCCTCTCGTCTGAATTTAGGAATTGTCCCACCTTCCTCTTCTCTTCCTTATGCCTCCAGCTCTTAGCAAGAATCCTTTAAATCAGTAGCTGTGGATCTCCCATCCAATCTCAATTCTGGAGTTCCAGTTCTAAACTAAATGTAGCATCCTGGACACACACTCTGTTGCTCTGAGACTACTGACAAGTTGTGTGTACCTCACATCCTGACAGTCACCCACATCATCTGCTCTGCCTCATTAGTTTAATGTTGACTGGAGTTTAGGGTGAGGCAGATGTTTTTGTTCAACATGTCTAACCTAGCAGATGGTCACTTGCCTTAACGTTTCCCAAACTGTTGGCCATAGGTTTTTGTTATTACATACAGTAAATACTTGAGGAGAAAATCAATCAGTTACAATATATCCAAGAGTCAAGAAAAGCCATCAAATCAATTAAGGCAATGACAAAACAATATTTTGCTAAAATAAAATAAATTATTGTTTTCAAACCTAGCAATAAATAAAAAATAAAAGATTTGCAGACCTGCCGGTTTGTTATAAATCAAAAAAAATAAAGAAAAAAAAATACTTAACAGCCATGTCCTCCTTCCATCTATGAAAAGGAGCCCAAATTAGCCTACCCAGCATTCTCCCTCTTTTTCCCTTTCTTTCATAGATCCGTTTTTCAAGACTATAGGTGGCTAGTTGCCTGGCAAGCCACTGCTGAAACGTTGGTGCTACCTGATTTTTTTTCGATTGCTCGCCTCAAGATGTCTAATCGCGGGCAGGTTGAGAACATATGGATTAGGTCAGCATCCGAGCTATCACACCGGGGGCATCTACTTCCTTCCCATCCACCCCACTGAGCAATCCTTGCAGGGGTATAATACAGTGAAAAAATTGTTTTAAAGTGCTGCGCTTGGAGCCCCGCGGAGCACAGGATAGTCTGTCCCAGCTCTAGGGAATCAAGGAATTTATCTTGATCTATTCCCAGTTTATCTGGCCATTTCTTCCGATGTTTATCCAGGTCATCCAACTTGAGTAACTAGAGTTCTGCATATATTCTCTTAATGGTGCAGTTCTCATCTTCTCTTACAACATCAATAATTTTAACTTCCCCAAAGCCGTTCAACCCGCCCTTTTTCCCGACTAGAAAACTGCGTAACTGTAGATATTTAATAAAGTTTCTCCTATCTATACCAAATTTATCCTGAATTTCACAGAATGAACGGATTCCATCCGGGCCTATAAGATCCCCTATTTTCTGGAGCCCACACCCCTCCCACGCTAACATTGTTGCATCTGAGAAAATTCCTGGAAACAAGGGGTTTCTACACATTTGGGTATAAAAATGTATCCTCCCGAGGCCAATCTTTTTTTTAACGCAGCCCAGATCTTAAACGCAGCCGTCAAAGTTTTAAATCTTGTTTTTTTTTAAATAGCTGGGTTCGCTAAACTTCAAAAAGCAGTTCACAGCATCCTCTCCTAGCAATAGCTTATATGTATCTGGTGAACCTGCACTAGACCAGGGATCTGTAACACTCCCGCCGAGTAACCCGCTCATGTATTGAAAGGCCGCAGTCCAGTAATACATTTTGAAATCTGGGGCTGCACAGCCCCATCTTTCCCTTGGCAGCGACATATACCTTAGAGCCCTCCTAGTTTTACATGTGCCGATATAAATACTATTCACTATATTTTCGAGCGCTATATAAACCATTGTCTCTCAAATTCCAGCGGTATTGCCCTGAAGAGATAAAGTATTTTAGGCAAAAAGACCATTTTGGCCACATTGCACCGTCATATGAAAATTATGGAATCTGTCGAAATCTTTTTTGTTCTTCCTAAGTACTGGCTCAATATTTTTCTCTACCAGTTTCCCAAATTCTGGTGTAATATCTATGCCAAGATAGACGGCTGATTCCATCACCCGCGGGTCGTCTAACACACCCACAGTATTCTTGACTATCTGTGTCTTTTTCCTGTTTAGTAAATACCCAGAGATAAGGCCAAAAGCTTGTGCTTCACATTCTATTGCAGCTAAGGCAGTTTGAGGGTTGGACGTGACCACAGCTACATCATCTGCATATGCCAGAATTTTTGTTTCCAGTCCGTGATAGCTGAGAGGTATTATTCCATAACTGGCCGCCAGCTTCCTAATCAGAGAATCAATATATATGGCAAAGAGGAGGGGTGAGCACGGGCAGCTCTGCCTTGTACCCCGTTTAATTAATAATTCAATCTTATTCGAGCCATCGGTGCTTTATATAATGCCTGAATTGCCTTAATAAAGCCCCTCCCAATGCCAAACCATTTCATAGCCGCCCAAAGAAAGTCCCAGGAGACACTATCAAATTATTTTTCGGCATCCATAAGCATCAAAGCCATAGGGTCCCCATAGACTTCGGCTGCATCAAACAGGTGATAACCCTACGAATATGCTGTGTTGTTCCCCTCCCATGTATAAACCCGTGTTGACAAGGGTGGATTGTTTTCCCGATAATAAGATTTAAACAGGTCGCCAGAGCTTAAGTGAGAATTTTAGCGTCGCTAATCATGAGCGTGATTGGCCTATAGGACCCTGGGTCTCTAGCTGGCTTACCCTTTTTTTAAAATACGATAATATCTGCCCCAGGCCAAGACTCGGGAACAGAGCTCCCTTGCGGGGCTTGACATATTATATCAACCAGATCTGGTCCGATTGCATTCAAAAACGTTTTATAGAACTCCAGGGGGTTCTGGTCCGATCCTGCTGCTTTTCCGGAGAAAAGGTTACCTAGCGCCCCATAAATCTCCTCCTGAGTCACTGGGATCTCAAGTGCATCCCTATCCTCGGGGGCAATACCCTGTATTGGGATTTCACTTAAATACCCTTGGATTAACCTCTGCTCCGCGAATTGATCTTCACTATATAGATTTTTATAAAATTGTCGAAATACATCCCGAATCCCAGGTGAACCCTTAATTAAATTCCCACTGTTATCCAAAATTTCATGAATCTCCCCTGCCGCACTCTTTTGTCTCAATTGGACTGCCAGGATGTGCCCCACTCACTCACTAAACTCATAGCAATGCTCTCTCCTAGTAAGAAATCTTTCTGCTGCCTTAGCTGCTGTAATATCTCCTATTTCTGCATTAGCTAAGGCCAACCTGAGCAATATATCATCCAGAGGTTTGCCCAGCATTATTGCAGCTGCAAGCTCCTCCTCTACCCCCATTAGCGTCCTACAGAGCATTTTCTCCCGTTGTACCTCCCTCCCCTGCAGATACAAGCTGTAGCTCAGTGTCTCCCCTCTGACCCCGGCCTTGAACGCATCCCAGACCACATCAGAACTGGCGCTCCTCCTGTTGATATCCAAAAAAACCCCTTGATCAATTTGTTCATGCGAAAGATATACTCTGAATCCCTTAAAAGTGCTCTCTCAAAGGTCCAGACCCGTTCTGGCTTTTCCCCCTCACTAATGTAACTGTTAAAATTAAGGGATTATGGTCCGGGATTATCCGGGGGTGTTTCTCTATCTTGCACCTGGAAATTAGTAAATATGAAACACAAAAATAATCAAGTCTAATAACTGACTTATGAGGAGCAGAATAAAACGTACAGCCGGGATCATCAGGTTTAAGGTGTGACCACACATCAACAAACCCACTGTTCTGTACTAGGTTGGTAAGTGCCTTAAAGACCTTTCCCTTCCGACCCGCATAATTATCTCCTGCTGCCCCTCAGAGTCCCCCCAGGCCATTAATATTGAAATCCACACACATTATTACTGGGGTAGGCCATGATGAAAGTTCAACATCCAAGAATTCTAAAATTTCCGGATTGTCATCGGTCGAACCATAAACTGAGCTGATGGTAAACACATCGTCATACAGCATACATTCCACCAATGCCCAGCGATGCCACCAATCGTACAATTTCCTCTTAAAGCTTATATCACTACGCCAGGAGAGGATGGCAACCCCTCTTGTTTTAGTACCTTGCGTAGTGTTGACAATAAGTTTGAACCCCAGTTGCTCCATGATGCTACCTTTAGTGCCCTCTATATGGGTCTCTTGAACACATAGTATGTCTATACATAGTTGTTTCTAAACAATTGCGGCTCTTTGCCTCTTGGCCTGATCGTTCAGACCACAAATATTTATTGAGGCAACTCGCAGGCTTATTAACTCGCATTAAAAACTTTTCAAACTCAATTATTGGCTCTTTCACTTCTTTGCCCTCCAGAATAAGTTCTTTGATACATTGTTTTCCTTCCATTTCCATACTTATTCATTAGGTTAGACCTCAAGTGCTGAGCTGTGCTGTTCCCTCAACCTCCCCTGCACCCCGGACCCCTCCACCCTCCCCTTCTGCCCCCCCTTCCCCACCCCACCCAACAACCCTCACTGGCAAATAGGTCAAACATGACCTATGAGAGGCAGCCGAAACTCACATCTCAAGTCGCCGCAGATTCCCCCACCCCGATCCCAAGATACACCAATGTGTTCCACACGAGTTAACATAAATAGAGAAGAAAAAAGAAAACAGGGGGAATTTTATCAGTTACATGCTCAAGGAGATTCCACTAAACTGTACCCTCCAGCTAGTAAGAATTTCTCAGCCAACTGTAGGATCCCCTTGAGACGGCCACACCGCTCCAGCCCTCCCCTTTGCCTCTTTCAACTCGGTCAGGTATTCTTGTGCCTTCATTTCAGAAAAGAACATTCGCACCCTCCCATTTAGGATAACCTCGAGCCGCGCAGGGAACATCAAATAAGCTTCACAACTATTCCCCGGAAAGGGGGTTATCATCTGCCGGAGTCTCCATCTACTTTCGACAGTGACATGGCAGAAGTCTGGCCGTGCAAAAAATGTATGGCCCTCAAAGGTCAATTTTGCGTCCGGCCGTGCTCTATCCATAATAGCCTGCCGAAGGAGAAAGTTGCCGATATAGATTAAAATTGCTCTAGGTCGCTCCCCTTGCCCTGCAGTGTTGCCTTTTCTTTGTGTCATTGGGAAGCGGTGTGCCCTCTGAACCTTCATATCCCAGTTCCATTGGGCGAGGTCAGGAAATGCTCCCTTTAGAAGTGTTACTACAAACGACATGATGTTTTCTCCTTCAATTTTCTCAGAAAGGCCGAGCAACCATACGTTGTTTCTGCGTTGCTGATTCTCAAAGTCTTCAAGCTTCCAGATCATATCCTGTGAGAATTTCTCCTGTAATTCTTTGTATACCTGCTGCTTTCCAACTTCCTCCTCCAGTGTAACAGTTCTTTCCTCCACATAGGTTACCCTTTCTGCCATATCTGTGCATATCTTATTTACCTTTTGCAGAGATCCTGCAGTTTTTTAGTGGCGTGATGCGCCCTACGGCTCTCCAATCTGGCCTCGCCTTGTATTTGTGTAAGAGTGGCATACACTAGATCTAGCGAAGTAGGGGCGGCAGGGTCAATTGAACCTACAGGCTCTCCTTGTGCAACTGCCAATCCGTCATCCTCATAAATCTGACTGGTGGCTGAGTAGTCCCACTTAAGTTTGCAGGCTGTGTTCGCTTCCTCCTCATAAGAGACGGTTCTTAACTTAGACCTGCGTTTCTGAGTAGTAGTCTTACTGCGCTGCACCTTTTGTGTAGCAGAGGAATCCTCTGAGTTTGACACTTCAGATGTATTACCATCGCTTGAAAGTGAAAAGTCTGTGTCATCATTAAGCGAAAAAAACTTGTCCTCCTCTGGGGATCCTAAAGCTGCTTTAGGGCCTTGGCACATTTTGATTTTGGCCCATTGCATTTCCCAAAAATAGAGCCAATTTTGAAGTCTCAGGTGTAATAGAAAAATTGTCATTACCTTTCACAGCTAGTTCTGACTCTGAGATCAGGCTGACAGGTTCAGTTGTAGTCCTACCGGCATCTATCACACTGCCTGATGATTCCTGCTGTTCCAGTAGGGCCTGTTGTCCTGGCAGGATAGCAGACTCTGTGCCTCCACCCCTTGCCGCACCAACTCCGGTCTGGGACGTTGCTGCAACAATGTATCCTCGAGAGGTGGAGCCAAGCCAGGCTCAGCTGCTCCCTTCATCCCGGTCTCAGCTGAACTGAGGATGTTCTCCACGCCGCCTGCTGGAGCTGAACCCGATACCTACAGAAAGGCCTCTGCTACCGTAGGCTGTCACAAGGAGCCCTCCGCTCCGGACATACGGAGCTTGCTCCGTCCCTCAATGCCACCGGCCCTTGCCTTGCCGCCAGTCTCCTCAGTTCTTTTTAGGTGAGGCCCGCGCCGAGATTGGCCCGAGCCTCACAGAGCCGTGGCACCAGCACCAGCAGCGGCCTCCTTCAAGGGATCTCTAAGAGCATCCTTCACAAGTCTATTCGTCTTCGGGCCCATCGTCTTGTGGCAGCATGAACAGATCGGACTCCTCTGCAGGGCCCTGGCGACTATCCCGATCTCCCATTGCAGTGCCTCGATCAGTGTGGCCAGCCCCCTGGATCTCCGATGCAGACCACGGTGCAGCACCCACCCGACCAGCCGATCAATAAGGTAAGCGTGAAGTGGCATATCAGCACATTTTCAATAATGCTTTAGAGTCTCAAGGTGAGAGTCTCTGCTGCAACTTTCACAGAGGCCAGTAGGCGGTCATCTTGCCTCCCATCAATACAGCCCTGGCCATAGGTTTTACATGTTTAAAAACATCAAAATTAGCAATTTTGCTGTTGCTTTATCTACAAGAAAGTTTGGGTGAATCTGGATAGGAGCAATGTACTTGATACCATGCTCAAGGGCATTAATTTAATATATTTTTTTTTTTTTCTCTTTTTTTTATTTTTTTTTTTTGTCCTCATTGCTACCATGGTTCCAATGCCAAGCCAGATTAGCTTGCACATGACTGTCTCAGTTCATAAGAACTGGCAGGGATAAGGAAAACGAGATGGAAGGTACACAATATCCCTCAGCCATTGCAGTGTCAATCTTAGAAGGCGAAGAGGCAAGCGATTCCCATTTTATAAACCACCAAGGTGAGCCCGGGCTAGGACCAGGTAGAGACAAATCACATGGTGTAAACGGCAATGGGAGCACCATAATAGGATAATCATGGGACCCGGGGAAAAAAAAAAAAAAAAAAAACCCCGGAAATCAGTGAACCCATGATAACAAATGCCAGAAAGCTCTCTTATTCTGATTGCCAGCTCTAACAAGGTCCATACGTGATGTAGACAAAACGGAGGTCTGCCATTCACTGAAGGAGGGTGGAGTCGGGTCTTTCCACTTCTTGCAGATCTCCCTTCTTGCCAACAGCACCGCGTAGAACACCAATTTTTTGGCTGCAAGTTGTACTCCTTCCAAGACCCCGAAAATCGCTAGAGATAAGTCAATATTAACATGGACCCCCAATGAAATGGTTAGAGTATTACTGATAGCTGCCCAGTATGGCTGTAAAGTGGGGCAGTCAAAAAACATATGGGTGTCCGAAGCAGCCAGAAGACCACACCTTGAGCACGCAATAGAGTTGCCCTCGGAGAATTTAGATAATCTAAGGGGAGAATAATATGCCCGATGCAAAGTAAACAAATGGTTCCTGCGTAGCCAAGATGGCTTCACTATGGTGTATAAAAGGTCGAATGATACTGACCAGAGTTCTTGTGCTTTGGGACCAGAAATTAAAGGGCTCCACAGCAGGTCCGGCAAATTAAAGACGCCATCCGTTTCTTCCAATAATAGTCGATACCACTGTGAAGTCTCTTTCTTACCCAAGGGGTTGTTAACCAGATTATTTATAAGTGGGCTACATCCTCCAAGTAGGAACCTATTTCTTCCGAGGGGTTGAGTTTTATAGGCCTGAGTCCAGCTATGCATTTGAAAGTATTTAAACCTTGAGAGGTTAGGGCCAATCTTAGCCTGCAGCTGTTCCCATGCAAGCAACTCCCCTTCAAAAAAGAGATCTCCCCAGACCTCTAGGCCTGCATCTCTTATAGGTGCCGCTAAGATATCTCCGAGCCAGTCAGGGTTTTCAGGTAGCCCCCATAACGGAGTCTTATCACAATAGTAGCCTTGTTTAATAGATCTAGTGACTTCGGCCCACAACTTTGCCAAACCCTGTAATACTTTCAGTTTAATTTTTTTAAAGTACTTGGGGTTGCCAAATTTAAATAAAAAGGCAGATTGGCTAACTTTTTCCCCTTCTAGCATGGCTGAAAACATCCGCCCCACCCCGTAGTCATAAGGTAATTTTAACAACATACGGGAATGAGTTAACTGAAAAGCCCAAGCATATAGTTTCAAGTCAGGGGCAGCCAGGCCCCCTTTGTCCCTTCGCCTCCTAAGCTTTATCCAAGAAATCCTTGCCTGTTTATTATTCCAGATGAAAGATGTTATATCTGACTGTAACTTAACTAAACAAGAGAAATCAAAATGCAGGGGAATGGTAGAAAACAAAAAAGAAACTTTAGGAAGAATCGACATTTTAATTAAGTTAACCCTCCCAATTAGAGATAGTGGAATACAAGACCATGAAAGCAATAACCTGCGACACTCTTTAGCTACTGCCGTTAGGTTAACTTGAGCAATTTTCCCTATGTCCTTCCCAATATGTAAGCCCAAATACCTCATCGAAGAGCCTGCTTGTAGATCCCTAGCTTGCCCGTCATCATTCCAGACAAGCATCTCGGTTTTGGCATCATTTATTTCGTAACCGGAAACCTGGCCAAATAGATGGGCTAACTTTAACACCAAAGGGAGTGCGGTGGCAACATCCGAAGTAAGAATAAGCACATCATCGGCATAAAGGGCTACTTTCCTTTCCCAACCTTTATATGAGAAAGGTTTGATGTTGACCTCCTCCCTCAGTTGTTGCGCAAAGGGTTCGATGTAAAAATCGAACAGTAAGGGGGAAAGTGGGCAGCCCTGCCGAGTCCCCCTAGTAATAGTGACTGGGTCGGATAACTCTCCATTGACCAACAGACGTGCAACTGGGCTATGATATAACAAGCTTATAACCCTGCGAAACCCAGCCCCCACGCCAAACTTAGCCAAGGCTCCCGACAGGTATGACCAATTGACTCTGTCAAAAGCCTTGGTCGCGTCCAACGTGAGGGCGGCCAAGGGGAGGGCACGGGCCGATGCTATATCTATGGCACCTATTAAATCGTAGGTTAGCTCATATAGTTGTCGCCCTTTAACAAAGCCCTTTTGGTCAGAGTGGAGGACCGAAGGCGCAATCACAGCCAACCTTGATGCTAAAATAGTGGTAAAGATCTTATAATCCACATTGAGTATTGAAATTGGCCTATAAGATCCACAAGCGGTCTTTGGCTTCCCTGGTTTCAGAATAAGTGTAATAGAGGCATTATCCCATGAGGCTGGGGGGAGCTGCCCTTCCAATAAGATTTGATTGAAAAGAATAGTGAGGAATGGGACTAATTCTATTTCAAGGGCTCTATAGATTTCTGCCGGCAAGCCATCCGGCCCAGCCGCCTTCCCCTTCTTACTGCTTTTAATGGCGGATCTTACCTCTTCCTCAGTGATGGCTTTATCTAAGAGAAGAGATTGATCGGCCGATAGCGAAGGAAGATTAATGTCTTTCAACCAGCCCTCAATAGAATCTATCGAGATCTCCTTATCCTCCTTATAGATCACCTGAAAGTAATCTCTGAAGGCACCCCTAATATCCTCATCAGAGTGTAAGGTATTGTTATCTACCATTATTGCGGCAATGTTATTCCGAACCAGATCCGTTTTGATCTTCCAAGCCAGTAGTTTCCCAGCGCCCTCGCTATATTCAAAGTGGGCCAACTTACTTGCTTCCCATCTTTGTTGAAGTCGAAGATTTAATATCGAACTCAGACTACCCTTCAAGGCTAGTAGTTGACTGTGAAGATTGGACGGATCTGATCCGGGAGCCACATAGTTGGTATCTATGTCTTGTTGTATTTGACATATCTGAGCTTCAATGGAGGTAACTTCTTCTCTATGTAGCTTCCTGCGGTATGAGACTTTCCCCATAATAACCCCTCTCAAGAAGGCTTTAAAGGAATCCCAAATTATTCTAGTCGTGGCTGAACCTCTATTGGAGTTCAAAAAATTCTGGGTTTCAGATTTAAGAAATGCGATATCCTCATGAGATGAAAGAAGAGAGCGGTCAAAAGACCAAGACGTGGAGCACTTCTTAATCGGTCTAGCCAGTTCCATTACTACGGCCGCATGGTCAGACAAATGTAATGGGAGGTAGCTGATAGCCTTTACGGAATCTACCAGTCTCAGACTTATTAGGATGAAATCAATTCTGGACTGGTGGTGGTATTTAAAATTCCGAAAAGAAACCCCTTGTTGTTGTCCCGACCTCATTCTCCAGATATCAACATAACCATATTGTTTCATAGCGCTTTGCAGCAAGGCCCTAGATTTGGAGAAGACGGCAGAACGATTATTAGCCGATTTATCCAGTAAAGGGTCCAATACGATGTTAAAATCGCCTGCCAGAATAATCGGATCAGGGAAGGAAAGCAGATGTGAAAAAATTGACTCAAGAGTAGAGGGGTCATCCTGATTCGGACCATAATATCCTACAATTGTGTTTAGCATACCAGACATAACCACTGACGCTATGGCCCATCTGCCACCTGGGTCAACCGCCCGTGATATCAGCCTAGCTTTGGCTCCCTTTTTAAATATAATTGAGACCCCTCTTGTGTTAGTTGTTTGGGTTGTTGAAACTGCAAAGTCTATCCACCCAAATTTCTTAAGAAAGGCAAGCATTTCGGCATGTGTTAAATGTGTCTCCTGGAGCACAATGACCTGCGTATCCAAGTCCCGTAAATATTGCATAATTCTATTAGCTCTGGGCTTGGTACGGAGGCCATTTACATTCCAAGAGACATACCCCACACTACCCATACTCAAAAAAAAAAGCTAAGGAAGGCAAAGATTTCCATTGTTGCATTAATACTTGGCACAATATCTGCCAACCTCCATCTTCCATAATACTACTTCGAACAATGAGGAACATTTTAAAGTTTTGCCAACACCCCCCCCCTTCTAACCCCGTGCATCCCCTGAAACCCCCCACCCCCCCCCCATGGAAAACCCTTGTGTTATCTAACCGGCCCATAGTCCGGAAGATAGCACCCCTTGAAACAAGCTCCCGTCAGAAAAACCCCCACCCATCCCCCAGAAGCACATTTTGATTTTGGCCCATTGCATTTCCCAAAAATAGAGCCAATTTTGAAGTCTCAGGTGTAATAGAAAAATTGTCATTACCTTTCACAGCTAGTTCTGACTCTGAGATCAGGCTGACAGGTTCAGTTGTAGTCCTACCGGCATCTATCACACTGCCTGATGATTCCTGCTGTTCCAGTAGGGCCTGTTGTCCTGGCAGGATAGCAGACTCTGTGCCTCCACCCCTTGCCGCACCAACTCCGGTCTGGGACGTTGCTGCAACAATGTATCCTCGAGAGGTGGAGCCAAGCCAGGCTCAGCTGCTCCCTTCATCCCGGTCTCAGCTGAACTGAGGATGTTCTCCACGCCGCCTGCTGGAGCTGAACCCGATACCTACAGAAAGGCCTCTGCTACCGTAGGCTGTCACAAGGAGCCCTCCGCTCCGGACATACGGAGCTTGCTCCGTCCCTCAATGCCACCGGCCCTTACCTTGCCGCCAGTCTCCTCAGTTCTTTTTAGGTGAGGCCCGCGCCGAGATTGGCCCGAGCCTCACAGAGCCGTGGCACCAGCACCAGCAGCGGCCTCCTTCAAGGGATCTCTAAGAGCATCCTTCACAAGTCTATTCGTCTTCGGGCCCATCGTCTTGTGGCAGCATGAACAGATCGGACTCCTCTGCAGGGCCCTGGCGACTATCCCGATCTCCCATTGCAGTGCCTCGATCAGTGTGGCCAGCCCCCTGGATCTCCGATGCAGACCACGGTGCAGCACCCACCCGACCAGCCGATCAATAAGGTAAGCGTGAAGTGGCATATCAGCACATTTTCAATAATGCTTTAGAGTCTCAAGGTGAGAGTCTCTGCTGCAACTTTCACAGAGGCCAGTAGGCGGCCATCTTGCCTCCCATCAATA
Source organism: Triturus cristatus (assembly GCF_964204655.1). Lineage (NCBI taxonomy): Eukaryota > Metazoa > Chordata > Amphibia > Caudata > Salamandridae > Triturus > Triturus cristatus. The sequence continues at coordinate 241,086,752 of NC_140579.1, forward strand.
CAGCCCTGGCCATAGGTTTTACATGTTTAAAAACATCAAAATTAGCAATTTTGCTGTTGCTTTATCTACAAGAAAGTTTGGGTGAATCTGGATAGGAGCAATGTACTTGATACCATGCTCAAGGGCATTAATTTAATATTGAACAAGGACATAATGTGCCACCTGAATGTAGCATACCTAGAGGCAATCACCTAAGGACCATAGTGAATATATAGTGCTATGAAGAAAATAGTAAATAAATGCACTGATAAAGTACTGGTGTATGGCCTCTGCTTCGATGTGTCTGTAAAATGGAGCTTTTGTCCTGAGTTTTTGTCCTGAATTTTGACACTCTGTCCTGAATTTTTTACAGTCCTGTCCAGAATTTGCCTTCATGTCAGTTAGTCACCACACAAGTGGGTCTTAAATATAAATCCAAAAAGTATTTGTATGACAGTTACTGTTCAAAGGTGAAGTCTTCTTCACCTCAATCATAAGGATAAGGATTCCTGCTAGAAGTCGCTGTAACGCTGTCTGAAGAACTGCTACCATCCTATCTCATTCAAAATGCACTCTCTTATGTATCCTAGCTTTAATATGGCTGCTGAGTGACAGAATAACTGAATGCCTGTTTCAAGATGGCCCCTACACACGAGTGTAATGCATCATTAACGTGCATACATCAACTGCAGGCTTTCATACATGCGCAACCTAATGACCGTGAATTGAGAGCTTGCGTGTGTCTCCCAAAATCACAGTGGTCATACGATGACCCCTAACATTGATCACATGGTTCTCATGAAATCACCTCTGTGCTGATCCAAAGCTGGTAGTGCACAGATGACCCAAAGAACAACTGAAGTTTCTGACTGACCAGAGCAGCAGCAACCGGTCGCCCTCCTCCAGCACGATGTAGTCTAGGTCCGTCAAATTCCTATCTGCCGGGTGCAACACTTCTCGTCGCCAAATTTTGTAGTGACCCTCACACTGACAGCCCTACCAAGTACCACTTATCTGGCATTAGACTAACGCATTTCAGTGTGGTGGTCCGCATCACCGCAATAAAATGCAAAGACAAGCTTATTAGTGTATCTTCAGCCGTGCCTGTCAAGCACTGCGGCCTGGAGAGTGCTGGCTGCTCAATTATAATAACCTGCTGGAGAGTTGAGTGTGGCAGACAGCGTGCGCACTGCAGCTCGCCGGACTTCGGGGCTGGCTGAGCTCGCAGCAAAAAAAAGATGTGTGCCTAGCTCTGAGGGACATAATCATTTAGTTGCTGGCTGCATTAGGCTGCGCACACATGATGACACACTCACAACACGTGCAGCGCCTACACTCGCTGCAAAAAAGTAGGTGTGCCACCCTAGCCCTAAAGTTAAGTGAGGGGCATATTCATTCAGTTGCCGGTGGGATTACGGGGAATAAATGCAGCTCTTAAAGTTCCAAATGAGCACATACACGATGCTGCACTCACAACGTCGCGTGTCTGCAGAAATTAAATTAAATTACACATAACGCGCAATCGATTAAATGAACACACTTCTCGTTTTGTTTAGAACATCTACATAATGTGCCTCAGCCGCCCTCTCCTGAGGCTGGCCCAATGCTCAGTGCAGTCTGCGGCGCTCGAGTGAGTCCGAGACAGCTGACTGTTGCTGACAGACTATTAACGTATGTCCTGATAGGCCGGCTGAACCCGTGTTGCCGGGGCCTTCATAACGCCGTCTAATTGTCCATTGTTGTACTAACCAAGGGTCAAACAAGAATATAATTGATTTGCACTTTGAAATGTCTTTGCCTTTTAATGTATTATGAGAAGCCTGTCCTTCACAGCTTGTCACATGTGAGAATACACCTGATAAGAAACGAGACGCACAGATCCATTGTTCTAACTCTTATGTCATAACCTGGTTCCAGATTTGGGCACAAAGTGTTTAGGCCTGTAATATATTCTACATTTCTCCAGAGACTTATCACATTACAGATTACTCCGCTTTGGTCTAGACTCCTGCATACCCCATACCAGAACACGCAGCCCTCCCTCAGAGCCCTGGTTATCCAGCAGCATAGTGCCAATATCGGCAACTGTAGTCACATATCAACATCACAATACATCAATAACCATACAACACCTTGTTTAGTGGAGAAATTTGCTGCAGGTTTATTAGCATAACCAATATGCCAACATGGTGGGTTATCTTACGGGCGATCCCAGGGCAGGCCAACCCATATGCCGCCTGCCCGCCTGATAAGCCAAATTACACCGTGGCCGTCGCCAATTGGTGCATACCAAATCTTGGGAGGGGCCACCCCTCCCATCCGTGGACCACCAGTCCACTCGCTTACTCACGCCCCCCCCGAAAGAGGTGGGCGAAGTGTTCCTGGCAGCCCCCGGTTGTTCAGACCCACAACCGCCCGTAGGACTAACGGGGCGCCGTAGTTCTTCCAGGGGACAACGCTAAGACATCCCTGGGTATCCTGGCTTAGCACCAAGCTGTGCTGCTGCAGGAAGCCCTGTAACTCCTCCACAGCTCTGGGGGTGGCCACCGTCACAACCAGGGCCCCCACCAAGGTAGGCCTTTTTACTTATAACATGCTGATTACCGGGCTTTTCCCAGGTCCAGCCAAAACAAGTCTTGGCCCATACAGTACTGGAGGCCAGCATGCCCCTTCAGGACAGGTGCCCCCATCCTTTCTAAACTCCCCGTGGATTTTTGACTGATATGACCTGAAACCTATAATTAGGCGTTGGTCCAATGTTACCATTGCCTGGCTGAAGAGCAATACCTTTGACAAGCCACTCCTGCCAGGAAGTGCCAAGGCGGGTGGAGGTAAGAGTTGACAAGCCCGCCTTACTTCCTCTTTCACTCAGTAGTCTGAGTCTAGCACTAGTCGGAGTATGTCCATCGCATTCCGTCAGTCACCACCCTATGTGAAGCCTTGCCCTCCCAAACTTCTGCTAGTATACCAGGGAGCAGACAGGACAGAGTGACCCAGAGGGGACCAACGTATAAAATACCTCTCTATTTTGAATACTGGGAATGCCAAGAGTTCTCCTAATACTTTGTAGCCCAATTGTGTTTAACCCAGGGGTTTCCCCCAATCATATGGACCATATCGCCCAAGTTGGAAGGCAACTTCCACAACCTGCATAGCTGCCAGCCAGTGCTGGAGGGTGGGAGAAATTACCCGTTACCATCACTCAAATCCATGGTACCTGTTTCATCGAACTCAAGGACGGGATACTAAGTGAACCTACCAGGATCTGCACCTGTAACCAGAGGTCGGACCCAAGCCCCTCTAAGTTCTGCCGCTCCACCTGCCTGTGAACATGAATCCCAGGGCAGACCTCAGGCATCTAACCCATGCTTGGCCATGCCTGCGCAAAAACACTTCTGAAAAGGCATGACAACAGGCTAACCACCAACATTGCGTTCTGAATGTTTGCTGACAACTGCCAGGAAAAATGCCCATAACTGAAGTGACTGGTACCATGCCATCACATTATCAATTTAACCTTCTATGACTGTAAAATCTGCTCTTGTGGTTGTCCGTATTAGTGCTCCCTCCCATCCGTATCAGCCCTAACCAGGCAACCCACACCCTCTTGGCACTGGCACACTCCCGCCCCAGCAGACAGAAAGTGCCTGTTCGTGTCTAGCCCCTAACCTACGTTTTTCCCTGACGGTATACCTGGGTATGATGACACTCCGCTAACTCTACTGCTGAGTGCACGTTGCACCATCACAGGTATGTCTTTGCCTATTCCGTGTCTGGCTGCAAAGTTTGGTGACATTGCCAGCCCCAGTCCCGGGTGAAAATAGAAGCTTTACAGCTGCTGGTGCTATTGATGGTACACATAGCCTGTTGACACTGAATGTAGTTCCCTTACTACTGTTGAGCCTGAACCCACAACCATTGGCTCTCCATGGTTCAATACCCTCCTGCTAATAATTGTTTCCTAGAAGAATGTTGACAAATCTAAGTTCTGCAATTGCGGGACTGCAAGATCTAATGAGTTTCTAGAAGGACACCTGGTTCACTCCACCAAAATTACCACTTATCACCGTGTTGCATGAGCAAAGGGCAACCTGTCAAAGTATCCAAACACAACCAAAAAGTCTAACCGTACCCTGAACGGTAACCCCAACTGGCCTTGAAGCGAGACAAACAATGCTGGACAAATCAGCAGCCTCCCGTCGACTTCCAAGCTGGTTATATGCTCAACAGATTGGCAGCTGATAGCTCCGACCCCCGTGTGACCCCTGCTTGCCAACTTAGCCAGGGGGGGGGGCCTTCAGGACTACTTAGCATGCACCCTTCTACCAGTGCCTAACAGACCTATGCCATGCTGCCTGGCCTAATGATTCTGGCCCTGCACTAGAGGCTCTCGCTTCGGCCTGGGTCAGAACCAATCACCAGGAACATTGCTTAGCCGAGTGTGCTGCAAGGTTCTGCCTCCTCATCCATCGCAACCAGTTATGTAATCAACAATCATCAGCCACCTACAGCAAGCGGGACCACAACTCGCCCCTCTTGACCCCTAGAAAATTACATCGCTGAACATGAGTGGTCACCTCTCATCGGGGGGGTCGCTGGAACGTATAACATGCGTCCCGAATGTACAATGTTTGTGGAGGTGTGCAGGCGAATAGGAATCAGAACCTAATAGTAACTGTGCATAGGACCTCGTATTCAAAACTGTGACCTATAGAATATGCATGGTGCTTTGCAGCACCGCCTGGCCCATCAGATCAACTTTACAAACCTTGGAAGCAAGCCTTTGCTGGTTACCCTCAGATCCTAGCCGTGCACTCCTTAACCCAGGGAGTTCCCTTCCTAACGGCGCATTTGTCCACACAGCACTGACATTTGCTTCCCCCTTCCGGATAATGATATATGTGCTTAATGCTAGCCGGCTTACCGCTAAGTGTCCCAGGTCATGCAATGCTATATCCAACCACATTATCTACTTTCTCTGACTGCAAGTGAAAAGATAATGTATTCACCAAACCCAATGTAAACTAAAATTGCAAGCAGCAATTTTCAGGAGACATTCAACATCTGTCATTGAAGCGCAGCAAACGTGGCAATCGAACTAGAGAGCTGACACGCCCCTATTTCCCTTGAACTCCAATTATGACAAAAGAGGCAATCCAGCCCCACCCCCCTCCAAGGCTAGGAGGATAGCTTGGGCAGGAGGAAAGCTGACTGTAACCGACAAACCAAATCCTACCACAAGGAGGCACAGTTACTGCGAAAATGGGTACCCTTACCTTCAACAGGAGCCAACAAAAGACCGCCATGATAGCCCTAGTGGTATCGGTTCAACTGCCTCACTCATAAAATTACCGGGCACTCAAAGTAAAGCCCCCCCTCCTGTATACTCATGCAAGCTTTTAGGTTGGCACTGGGCAACATGCCCACGATCCGATAAAATCATTTTGGGTCGAACATGACTGTCCTGCCGTTACCAATGGAGTCTTGGAGCAGACCTAGACCCGGTGCTCCTGGGGTTGCCCGCTGTGTTTCAATCAGATAGACATACTGCACGGTTCAAGAATGTAAAGAGTGTATCACTGTGGCTTATGTGGCCAGGGAGAAAATTGTATGGGTCCCTCCCCCTGGAGTATAGACTACCCAATAGTGAACCCAATAAATATAAGTCTCTGATGATCCTTCACTGTCTTGTAAATACCTGAGACTACCCTACGCGGAAGCGACCTGGCAAAGCATGTAAATGTCAAGGTACTTATAGAGCGCACTGTCACCAGACGGCCACCTTGCGGTGTCGCCTTTTTGCGGTTTCCTGGCGCTGATACTCATACCGCTGTGGAACCCCTCCTGGCTTTCCCTGTGAAGTGTCCACTCCTGGGCACCCCAGGGTGAAGCCAGGCATCCTCAGCGCTGTTGGGGCCAGTGTGGAGGCTAAGCAAGCTATTGCCCAGAGTTGCAGCGTGGGGCCCGTGATTAGAATAGGCACCGAGGCGAGAATAGACAGGTCCGAGGAAATTGAGCCCGAGCTCCGCCGAGGCGGGAATCGAACCCTGGTCCCTGGCCAGAACTCTGCTTCAGGGTCTGCCGCTCTAACCATTGAGCCACACTCCTCCACTAAGCATGCCCATAGCCTGCTTACCGAAGATATATTCTCGCAGTCAGTGAAGGGTATTAGAGAAAGTGATTAAAGCACTCTACTAGCTAAACATAGTGACGCTACACTCAATATGCCCTTACAGGGTGGAAGCTACACCTAGCATGGTAGTGTCATATGATAGGGTTACATGTGCCATTTGTCAATATGCAACAGCCACTGCTACATCTGTACAATCGATCTCTGAAAGTACTCCATTGTACGATAAACTCACTCCCCTTTTACTACCAGACTCTGCAACTGATGAAAACAAATAAGTGACGGAGCCGCACTTCTATAAGCCCAGGGTTGCCTTTCGCACCTTTGTGGATTTAAGCAAAATGATGCTGAAATGTAATGACAGTTCAATGCAGAAAGTTTGTGCTATGTAACAGCTAATTAAACCAAGTAGAAAGTGCGCAGGCAGGCCTAACTCGCCCCCTCTGACGAGAACCTCAGCAACCCATGAATGTGCAGGAGTTGGTGGTATCCACATCACCTATTTTGGGCGCTCATGGCATCCGGTAAACCTAACCTGATTTCAACTAGTCCGCTGGCCCTGAACCTGCATAACCCCGGCCACAATAACCCGGGAGACATGATTCGCGCCTACATGCTCGGCTACTGAACATCGTTTCCGGCCAAAAACGCTCTTCCAATGAGGTTGATGAACACAAATACGGCTGCAGGCTGCAGCCACCTACAACGTGTGTTGCTAGAATATCAGGAAAAACCGAGGCGAGGCTCTTGGCTTCAGTTCATGCAAGGGGAGGGAAATAAAATCAGCACAACAATGTGTCGAAGGTCTACGTTTCCGCAGACAAATATATAATCTCTGCCGATCACATCTTTTGTCACCACTGTGCAACACACACACTAGAAAATGTTGAGAATCGACTAACTCAATAGAACGGTATGTGCCGAGAGAACACAATGCGGCAGAGCCACCCGGTGGCCAATACACCACTAGCCTCAATCCTACCAGTCAGGACTATAGACTTCGTCAATGGTTGTTCGTTGCATAAGAAAATTAAGCAGCAACTAAGGCTTGTGTATACTAAAGGAAAAGCTTACAACTTGTCCGCAACAATCCTGATGTTCCTGATACAGGGAACCAGACAGCCTGAGATCAGGTCAGTGTTCAGATGTGTTTGTAAATCCCAGGCAGGCTAAGCCCGGTACAGCGGCGTGCGTTTGAAAATCTTCCCCCCGCACTCTGTCAGCTGCGACCATCTAGTTGGCCTGCTGTTGCCTGAATCCGCCGTCGTGCCCTTGCTTACCACGCTACCCCCACCTGAGAAAGCGGGTCCTGTAAACCGGTGTCGTGTTGAAATTCCTTGTGATCCTGCAAAACAAATCATATGTTAAGCAACTGCAGCCCCCATCACATCCTTGCTACTAGCCCCTGTATGCGTAGTTGCAAAATGTAGTTTTTTAAGGACCTTGGCATGGCTTGTGTCCCGGTCTAAACAACTCGGCCCGGGTGGGAACAGGGGGGGGGGGTCTTAACCTTAAACCTGTCACTGGACCCGCCGCGCCGCGTCCCCTCGCTCCCCCAATGCAGCCGGCTTGCCTGACTCAGCCCCCCCCTACGAGCAACCACCCCAACATGAGCTACCAGGAATACCAATGAAAGGGAATGCCTACAGCACCTGAAGACCAGGCGGTCTCCCCTCCAGGTGCAAGCCCGGACCGACCCAGCTTAGCTTCCGGAATGGGACAGGGCGGATGGCCATGCCGGCATGGCTGTTCGAAGAGGGGGGGCGCGCTCGAACGTGCAGGTGACGTCGCCGGGTCCCCCTGCCGCCCCCCCCTCACCCCCCCAGGTTGGAGCGCTGAACATGAGCACCGAAAACTCTAAAACGAAAATAAGCGCTGTTCCTGGCCACCAAATTTACCTGACACAATCTTGCACGGGGAAAGTGATTAGCCCAGGCACACAGGAAGTGGACGCACCCTCGATGTTCGAACCCTATTTCCCGCACCGGGGTCAGCACTGGATATCCCCAGACTCCTAGGAAGTGGACGCGCCCACGTGCTCGATCCTAGTTCCCGCACCGGAGTCGGCACGAGATTTGCCCAGACTCACAGGATGAGGACGCGCCCCGAGGCTCGAACCCGGTTACCCCCACCGGTTTCGGAAGATGGAGCCGACGGACCGCCAAGGCGTGCAGCCTGCCCCATCCCCGTAGCGCCGGGGGGGGCCGTGAGCCAGGTGATCGCCAAGAGATAACGCGCTGCCTGCCTCGAGCCCCCGCATACGGGTTGGGGCGCTAATAACATTGCAAGGATGGAGCGCTGTACTTTCGCAACGATTTGCGTTATACCGTCTCGCACGAGTGACTAAGTGCTTGGCCCCGACTCACAGGAAGTGGACGCGCCCTCGAGGCTCGAACCCTAACTTCCCGCACCCAGTTCGGCAAGTAGGGCCGGCGGACCGTATCCCAGGCGTGCAGCCTGGCCCCTCCCCGTAGCGCCGGGGGCCGAGAGCCAGGTACTCGCCATGGAATGAATTTGGCCTTGCTGCCTGCCGCACATACTGCTTAGCGCGCTATACATGGGTACCTTAATCTAGCTGCTCTGCCTGCTCCAAGCCCCGCACATGAGGAATGTAACGCTATACATGAGCACCGTAAAACATTGCACGGAAATGGAGCGCTGTACATGAGCCCCGTGAAAACATTGCACAGAATTGGAGCACTATACTTCAACACCGCATAGTCAAAACATTGCACAGAATTGGAGCGCTGTACCTGAGGCCCGTGAAAACATTGCACAGAATTGGAGCGCTGTACCTGAGGCCCGTGACATTGCACAGAATTGGAACGCTAACTTGAACACCGCATTGTAGAAACAATGAACAAAATTGGAGCGCTGTACATGAGCATCGTGAAAACATGGCACAGAATTGGAGCGCTAGACTTAAACACCGCATTACATTGACAGTCTGGCACGGGTGGGTAAGTGCTTAGTCCCGACTCACAAGGATGTGGACGTGCCCTGGAGGCTCGAACCCTGGTTTCCCCACACCGAAATCGGCAGATTGAGCCGCCGGACCACATCCAAGGCCCATCCCCCCTAGTGCCGGGAGCCAGGTGCTCACCATGGAACCTATCTAGCCATCCGGCCGACCCCACTTCCGGTGTGGGGGGGGGGGCAGGGGTACTTATGCTGTCCAGGGGTTAAACATATACCATCTATACTGGTGGGATTCGTATCACCAATTTAAAAAATCTTTTTTATTAAAATCTGTCTGTTGTGTTAATTCTAACCCATGTCTCCCGACATATACCCATACTACATGTGATAAACTATGGCTAATTTCGCCAAAACAGAAATGTGAAAAAAGTGTGAGAAAAGATTGGTGGTGCCTCACGGTAGTAACGGCAAGGGGGTCAGCAGGAAGGTACTCGCCTGCTGCCTCACGTTCTCATCATCAGCTATCACCAATCCAAAACAGAAACTGTGACAAGATAGAAAGAGAAAATATAGAGACAAGGTGCTAGGGTGTGTTATCAAATATTGCCTGTACACCAATTGGTGCGGCAAAATCTACCCCACAATTGAAACTGAGGAGTCAAAGCTGTAGCTCCACCGGTCCCAATATAAAACCGAGCTAGATCACACTCGCTATCAATTTTATTCAGTGCTGTGTGTCTGCTCATTAAAAGCCGACATGTTTCATTGCCAAAGGGAAAAACTCACGGCAATTTCTTCAGGGCGTGGGATAATCACTCCACCCTGCACCAGTACTTGTCCGTTTTAATATTCCTACGGGTGACACAAGGTAAAAAACACACGCAGAAAACAACATATTCAGTTGGCATCTGATAACATTTAGAACAATTCTTTCATTGTGGAAAATCTCCCCCCACATGTTTGTCACAATATTTACCGGGATATTGCCCTACTTGGGCATACCTGTACCCTTATGCACTTGTGAGTGTGTACGCAATCACTATCTCACTGGCTCTCACAGTCCCTTCCGACCGTCAATCTGCAAAACATAGCGGAGTAGTATGAGACTTCAACTTTGAAAAGAAGGCAATTCAATGTCACTCATTCAATGTCATCTAGCAAGTCAAAAGGTCAATTAGTATTCTCATCGTACTCCAAGCCTCCCGTCTCAACAATCTACTTCGCTTCCACTTATCCTAACAATGCTGAGGGCAGACCCGTCTTAATCAATAAACCGGGGAGAGTTGCCAATATTCTCGTAGTGCCTTTTTCCTCAATCAGACCCTGCATGTGCTCAATAACCATATCCCGTGTTGCTTACCGTGACCGAGTCAGTGTCTGGTATTAACTCAGCACCACGTCGGTCCGGGTCGTGCTCAATGCTTTTACCGGGCTCGGCGCGCCGCGTCATCGCACACGCCCAAGCCCCTCCTTCGTATGCTTGTTTACTGCATATTGCCCGCATGTCCAAAACCAGCGCCATTATTAAGTGGGGATTTCTCCACTCTCCTGCTGTTTCAACGGCACTTGGTAGAGATCACAGGCTTAAATCAAAGGCTTAATATGTACGAGCTCCGGTTTTTGTTATACATGTGTGTATCTCCCTGGTGCTTAAATATTTCGTCTTATGCACATTATATAGTTTGTTAAAATAAGCTGCACTAAACGTAATGTAATCGTGCAATCCATTACGATATTTATAATATATACATATATGGACTAGCCCCAGTGTGCAGGCACTAATATTGGCCAAACAGTGGCAATTTGAAATTATCAAACTGCTAAAGAGTTCTATATGTTTAGACTCATATACAAGTTACTTGAAAAAGAAATACACGATAACTTTATTAAGCCGGAAGTGAACAAACATAGTCATTCCAAACCTCCTCAGAGTGATGTTTGTTATTCTCCATGTAAAAACGGGGGTTCAAGATATTCATACCAGCTATGTTTTATTATGCCACCCACAAACATAAGGTGTTCTATGTTATAAACTAGGGCCAATTCCTATTTTAACGAAGGACCTCATATATTTATCAAAGGTAGGTGCATCTACTTAAAGCACCTACAAACCATCAGATAGTCAGACCAACTTTCACGCTGACCCTATTCCATTCAATGAGGTCATTCAACCCAGTTTGGTCTACCTCCTCTTGATAGATCCAACGTGCCTCTCTAGTACGGAGTCTAGTTTCCATGTTGTGGTGGTCCCCCACTACCCTCGCGAGGACAACCCATCGAACATCCCTCGGTGCATGCTTAAGAGCTTGAATATGCTGCACTAGTTTTGTCGTGAGTTTCCCTGCACGAAGTGTGCTCAAGTGTTCTTGTATCCTTACTTTGACCTTCCGTGTCGTGAGGCCTATATAGTGTAGGTCACACGGAAACATCAGTCTATAGATGACGTTGGTAGTGTTGCAGTTGCTAAACCTGTTCAAATACCAGGTTTTTTTACTAGCAAGAGTAACACTTTTTGTAGGGACAGTAAGCTCACATACTGGGCAACTCCCACATGGATAATGTGCCTGAGGGACACCAGTTTCTCTAAGTTCTTGTTTGGGTCTTGTGTGCACTAGACGATCACGGATGTTAGCTGATCGCTTAAAGGCAAAACGAGGCTGTGGCATACTCATGTTAGAGGTATTTAACAAATGCCAATGCCTCCTAATGATTTGCTTAATTTTGATCGAGAGTGGACCAAAGGTAGTAACCACCGGGATACATTCACCACTGTAGTGCAACAATGAGTTTTTATCGGTTGGTTTTTGGTGCACATTAGTCACCAGCTTGTTATTTTCTGCTTGAATGTCAAGATCAAGGTATGTCGCTGAAGAACTGCTAACAGTCCATGTGAACTTCAAGCCCTCATCAAGGCTGTTTAGCCATTCTAAAAACTCATTGAGTCTTTCTTCTGTGCCTGACCATATGCACAAGACATCAGCTGTATATCGCTTCCAGAGCATAATATTCCTCTGGGAGAGATTGGTGTCAGGATTGATGTAAAAAGCCTCAAACTGGCCTACATAAATGCAGGCCAGACTGGGAGCAAATGTAGCCCCCATCGGAGTACCAGACACCTGTAGGTACATCTGGTCCTTAAAGGCAAATACATTTTGGGTAAGGGCAATCTCTATACATTGTAAAACAAATGTCTGAGGTGTATCATAAAACCACTCGCATCACCCCAGGGCGCGTGCTGCTGCCACAAGTGTTGCTTCCTGCGGGATGCTCGTGTACAATGATTCAATGTCTATAGTAACTAAGAATTGGTTATGCGGATCATATATTACATCTTCCAAAATTCTTAGTACATCAGTTGTATCTTGAACGTAAGACGGTTGTGTAATGACGCATTCTCTCAAGAAATAATCTGAGAACTGGGACAAAGGTTCCAAAAGTGACTGAATACCCAAAACTATTGGGCGTCCCGGTGGTGGTCGCTGGGCTTTGTGAATTTTAGGTACAATATAAAATGCCGGCATCCTAGGTTTCATGTTAATAAGGAATTCGGCCTCTTTATACGTTAACCATTTCTTCTCCTTCGCTTCCGTAACAAACTTGATAATGGTTGATATGATAGTAATACACATAGACAAGCTTCCCCTAGATTCAGTGTAATGTGTGTAATGCAATATTAGTATTTACAAACAGATTGATTACAGTGTTTACAGTTATTTGAGAGGAATGCATCCGAGCAAGTCTCTTTTATACGAGTCCTTGCTCCATCACCAGCGAGGCTATTACGACCCTACTGCTAGCCGCAGGAGGTCCAAAGGAGAAACGAGGAAGTAAGCTGGTGCTGTGCTGAGGCTGCCTCCATTTCACCAACCCTCCTATAAGCGGTGAGAAGCATCCCCACTCCGGAAGTGCCCACGGTGGCAAAGCGAGAGACCCAGCGGTGTGGTGGACGGAATGCCCGCAGGGGAGAAAACAGTGGATCGGTCCACAGCCGCACCAGGGGTGAATGTAAAGCCTCTCTGCAGCGATCAGAAGTGAGCCCTTAAGCTAGACACGGCCCGCAGCGGGATAGTGGGCCGCCAGCATAGCAGCTGTATGAGTCGGCAGGGCGGCAGCCCTCTGATGTACCCCCCCGTCAGGAACGCGCCAGCAAGCTCCCCACAACGGGCTACATCATAATGCCAGCAGAGAAGAAAAGGGACAGCCTACCTCGCTTCTGACGCCAGCGTCTGTCTCCAGCCCTCACGGGGTCCAAGGCGTGAGGAGAGACCTCCGGGGCCTTGTTGAGTGGCTGCAGCGCTGAGATCGGTGAGGAGAGAACTGGGGCCGTATCGGAGGGATGTAGGCCTGAGAGCAGGCACCTGCACTTGGCAGAAGGCAAGGCGTGCCAGCGCGAGAGGGGGCCGGACAATGCAGTGCTATCACAGGAATGGCTGCCTGTGAGCCGTAACGCCACCGAGCAGTTGTTAGCCGCACCACATTCCGACCTGAAGACATCACAAGCAGCTTGCTAGAAAAGCCCCCAGGTGAGACTACCCCCTGCTCAATGGCCCAAGCGCCGCACAACACTGCCTGCAAGAGAGAGGAATATGCTGCCGCTCCAGCGCTGCCCAGGCCGCATGGGCATCCTCAGTAATCGTTAAGGCCTGCAATCAAAGGGCAGACTACACGGCCTACAAGGACAGCTGTAAACAGCGCCACCTAGCTGCCCGCTTCACCACTCCGGCACACTCTGCATGCTGCGAGGCGGTAAGCGCGGTAAAGGGAGAAATAGGCATAGAGCCATGGAACCATGATGGAGTGCATATTCCCCACACCTGCCAGCTGCAGAATCGAGGCAACTGCAGCCTGCAATGAGTAAGGACAGCACGACCTACTGGCCGGCAAGAGGCCTCGCACGGGAAGACAGTTAACAAGGAGTTCACTGCACAGCACCAGATCCCATAAAGTGACGGAAAGGAAAGTGGCCCCAGCATGATAAATCACTTTTGAAAATTCAGGCCAGCGCAGACACATGCACCAAGGAATAGCCTGCAGTGCCACCTACAAGCCAATTGTGGCAGTGTATCAGATAATGATTGCAATCGGCAGTTAAAGAGCAGCAACAAGACAGAGACTCATGCCATGCAGAGTCTGCTATTGCTATTGCATGGTACAAACCCCACATCAACTCCAGTGCCCTGCACTCCCAAGCAGCCACAACAAGTATACTGGCCAACTCACCATCGTGCTCGATAAGATCCGCACGACAGTAGATGAGGGCCAGACCTCTCTCCTGGTCCTGCTCGATCTAACTGCGGCTTTCGATACCCTCTCCCCCTCAGTCCTTACATCTCGGCTGAGGGAGGTGGGGGTGAAGAACGCAGCTCTGGATCTTTTGACCTCTTTCCTCACGGGGAGGGAACAAAGAGTCAAGCTGGGGGAGTTCCTATCTCCATCCCGATCTGTGCTATGTGGGGTCCCTCAAGGGTCAGCACTTAGCCCGACCCTCTTTAATATCTATGTTACCCCACTAGCCAAACTTATAAGATCTTTCGGGATGGAGGTAGTCTCTTATGCAGACGACACTCAAATCCTCGTCTCTCTTCCCCATTCAGATGAACTAATCGCCTCCAGGTTTAGATCTTGTATGGAGGCGGTTGGTCATTGGATGATTCAGAACTCTCTTAAACTGAATGGGGAGAAGACTGAGGTGATGGTGTTCGGGGGGAAAGAAAACATCTGGTCAGCCAACTGGTGGCCTGACTCACTAGGAACATGCCCTTCCCCTACAACATCTGCCAAGAACCTCGGGGTGCTGATAGACCCTGCCCTCGACTTAGGCAGCCAGGTGAGCAGAACTGTCTCCACCTGTTGGGGTTTGATTCACACCCTACGAAGGATCAGGAAATATCTCTCCTTGCAGGCAAGAAAACAAATAGCTGTTGCTCTCATCGGATCGCGCTTGGACTACTGTAATGCACTGTATGCTGGGCTTAACAAAGGCCTGCTGCAGCGCTTACAGGTAGTCCAAAACGCTATAGCTAGATTTGTCCTGGATATCCCCAGACGCTCTTCGGCCACTGCAGCCAGGAAAACGCTGCATTGGCTGCCGGTAGAACACCGAATCCGGTTCAAAGTTCTATGCATGACCTACAGAGTCATTGCCAAAAATAGCGACACAGGAATTGGGTCCATCATTTCCCACTATATCCCCGGAAGGAACTTGCGTTCCTCTGGGAAATTGCGTCTGACAGCCCCCCGTGTACGAAGAGCCAAATGGGGTGGTAGAGCCTTTTCCACTCTTGCTCCTAAGTGGTGGAATGACCTTCCCCTGGACCTGAGATCTCTCCCGTCTTTACAGCACTTCCGCTCTGCTCTAAAAACCCTTCTTTTTCGGCAAGCATACATGTAAGGTTTCCTGTCTCCTTCTTTGATCATTCTCTGATCATTTTTGTTAGGCGCCTTGATACCTGCGGGTTACTGTTCTGCGCAATATAAATCGCCATTCATTCAAGTGGGCTCACTACTTCCTGAAGAGGAGAGGAATGGTGTTCCACAGCAAAGAAGTCCGGCTAGATCTCGAGCCACAAAGTATACTGTGCGTTGCACGCCGCCCTAGCATCCGTCTACCGCCACTGTAAGCAGAGGACCACAGGTGAACTGAAGTCACGCTCTCCTTCCCCGCACAGACTCACAAAAGGGAGAGTGGTGGCATGAAAGGTTTCCTCATGAAATGGAGAGGAGGGCTGTGAGAGACACAGCCACGACTGATGCTGATTACACCACACGCCCCCAGTGGCTGTAGATCACCACAGCAGCAGCAAGGCCTAAGGAGGCAGCAAGGCCCTCCTGAAGCACAAAAGGAGCGGGCGCAGAGCGTGCAACTACTACTGGCTGACCAATGCCACGGCCAGCAAGTGTTATGCTACACACGCCCCAAGTGGATGTCTGATACCACTGCATGTGAGATGGGTACGCCGTATACCCTCCATGGTGAATGTACACCATCGCAAGCTACAAACCGAGCGCACAAAGCCAGAAGTTCGCAGCACGGGCCAGTGCCCGGGGGATAGAGACATCCCCACACAGAAGCAATGCTGGAGACAGCAGGGAGATCCTCTACATCTCCACAGCAGCAACGGAGCCCTGAGTGGGCCAAACACAGCACAGTGTCCTCCCTCACACTGCCTCAAGACGGAGTCACCGATGACCCAAGACAGAGAAGAGGAAAGTAGCACACTCCAAGTGTCCAGCCACTAACACAGCTCCCTACTGCCCGTGGAAGTCATTCCCATAAAAGGGAACACCCGGAGTAGGGGATTCAATAAGCTGCCTGAAGGGGGAGCACACAAGACAAGTGGCTGTCCGCCACCCAGCAGGGAAGAGCGACGGAAGTCTCGCCCGCATGGTCCAGAGACCATTGAAGTTGATAGGCCCTGTTGGCCTTTTTGGAACAAGGTGCATGCGACTGCACCCGGAAAAGATTCGCAAAGAAGAGTGACAATCCTGTCACCAGGAAGAGCTGGATAGACATAGGTGAGCTAAGGAAAACAGGAGGAGAAGCACTAGGACTTGTAGCACAACAAGCCAAGAGCACCCCAGAGACACCAGACAGCCACCAAGGCGGACCGACGTCCCTGGAGACAGCCCCATTAGAGAACCAAACATAAGCCGCAGCAAGCGCGAACCGCGTCTCTCCCCAACGCTTCCCAGTGTGACCGTCCATCCCCGAGTGTTGGTCGTCAAAGTCGGATGGCATCCTTGCTCCTGACCGCAGATGCCAGAGGTGAAGGAACAGCCGCAGCAAGGCAGAGACATGTAGCTGCGAAGTCCCTCCAGAAACATCCTCTCACAGAAGATCATCAACACCTGTTGTCCAAGTCCCATTGCAACCCCATTATCATTGCCATGTGCAGATCACCTCATTCAGCAAGAAACGTGGGAGTGTGACCGGAGGGTCTACACTAGGAATTGGACAACCGACCAAGTTCAGAAGGGGAAGTCGTGAGTGGCCGGGCCAAATGATGAAGAGAACCCGAGCTGCAAAGGATCGAATCCTGACACATCAACAGCAAGTGAAGGGGTTACAACCAGAGAATGAACTGGCGACTGTCCAGCGGGAGACCGGGAGTAAGCCGAAAAGCCTGCGCGAACAGAGTCTCATGTTTCTCAGCGTGTCCATCACGCCACTGTCACCAACGCCCTAGTAGCCCAAGAAGTCCAAGTGCACGGATGTAACTGCCTCCCCAAAGGAAATGGTGGCACCTAGCCACCCCCGCTCAAGGTGATTGACTCAAGACAGAAGGCCTGCAACCATCAAGGCAAGTCATCACCACCCATTGTCCAGATTCACCACAGAGCTGGCAATGCCATCACGCCAGTCCTCATCAAATGCGTCAAACAATACTATCTCGAGTACCAATGGACTGGAGTCCTACAGCGTTGCTAAACCCGCCGACAAGGAGGCCCAGAGACTATCTGCTAACCGGGCTCACACTTGAACTGCGGCAGCGAGAGCATGTCTTGACCAAGACTCATCCACCCCTGAGGTTTGTGCGAGTGACTGGGTACTGGCTTCTCAGTGGTCTTGCAGCTGCCCCATGTCGACACACACGCAGTCCCAGCGCAGCTCACAAGCAGTCCCGTGGCAAACCTGACAAAGGGCCTCCCCAGGCAGGACGCGACATTGCCCTGCCGACAGGTTACCAGATGCAGTAAAATAGTCTAACAGAGACTTCAGGCGATCCAACAACACTTTCGTGAACTTTCACCATGGACTCCAACCATGCTCTTGGCGCACCCTGTTTAATGAACTGTTAGTACCCACCACATTCCATCCTCAACATCAGCGAAGGGGAGGTACTTCGGACCAAAAGACATGTTTCCACCGGCATGTTACAAGAGTGCAGCTGACGTCTCCAAGCCAGCGTTCGTGTCCTGAACCACCCAGGTTAAATTATAAGTGCCCGCCGAGATCATCCTGCTGCAGTCAGAGTCATCAGTCCTTGTCTGCTGTCTTCCTGCTGCCTTACACGAGCTGATGGACCCTGTGGTGTATATTTAATTATTGTTTACCCCTACAGGTTGGACTAGTGATTGTTTTGTCTTCGTTAAAATTTGGGAGGAATGTTGTGTTCTGCGGGACACCTTCTAGTGTCTCAGCAGACACAGAGTTGTTAACCACTCCCTTGGGGGAGTGGGCACACATGCACCCCACACCCATCCATCACAGGTGTCACGATGGACGTGAGCCTGTTAATAAAAGGGCCCGGGTGCACGTGCTTGTGGCCCGTTTTAGTATCTCAGCAGTGGGTCTCTGTGATTCATTTGCCAGCATGTGGGTCTAGCGCCCACTACATAACAGCTAGTGGCCTCAGAAAGCCATGCAGAAGTAAATTACTTGCTCAGCAGTTCTGAGAGGGGCCGGTGGAATATAGTTCTCATCCTATGGGCACTACAATGACAGGGGAGAGGCGGGCTGCCCGAAAATGCCGTACTGACCCGGCTCAGCAGTTTTTGTGTCACCACGTGTAGTCCACTCTACAAAGAAGTGAAAGAGAATCCTTCTCAGTTCAGCACACTTCGTTTATTAGCAACTTTATAAATAGGGTTCCCGGTTTTATGGTATTTATTTTTTCAACATTTCTGCCTGTATTTATCCATAATTATTTTTTGCTTTTTTTTGTGTATTTATCTATTTTTATTTTGTGTTTTCTATATAAATGAAGCTGCAGTGGGTATTTTTCCACATTTATTTAACTGATAAACGTATACTCGCATTTAAATGTCCAAAAGGTTTCAGCAGTATACAGTGCAATAGCATTATCTAAAAACACTTGCATTGTAAAATAGCATAAATAACTATAGCTCTGCACTTAATTACGCTTAATTATGAAATCTATTGTCTTTTTTCATCTCCCCTACGTCTCAATCTGTACACCTACCGACCTGACACTCATGATTGACAATAAACAAAGAAACACCCAAAGAAGGCCTATTTTCTGTATTTTACTCACAAAGCTTTATTTCGACAGTTTGTCATAAAAGCACAACAATACAACACATAACAATCAATAAATAACACATATACAATTACAAGGTAAAAAGTTATTAAATTCCATGACTGTCTAATATCTAAAAAAAATTAAGAAGAGTACATTACTGTAACAACTGTTTTCTTGCAGATCTTATCCTCCAAGCCCACCCCAAAAATTTAGCCAAGCAACAGGCATAGAAGGGACGGGCGTCTGAACGTAATATGCGTAAAGCTTCCAGACAGGATCTTGTGCCTAGAGACCTACATAAGGGTTTTAACCATCTCGACCTGGGCACAGAATAAGCATAGCACTCAAATAACAAATGGGCTGTAGACTCGACCCTAGAATCACAAAAGGGGCAATAGGGTATAGTTTGGTGTGGAGGTTTCCAAGTAGACGTAAACAGACCTAAAGGAAGAACGCCCACCCTAAATTTAAAGTATAATGCTCTGTCACCCGGGTTAAGGATTAAATCCAAGTAGGGTTCTCTACAAGGGATCTCCTTAACCAAGAAAAACTGGGCGACAGATTTACAATGGTTAGGGTTACACAACCTCTCCTTATCCGCCCAGAGCCAATAGATCTTCTTAAGCAATTGTTTTGAGGGTGCTGTTCTATTTGCCCAGGCATCTTCTAATCCCAGGTCCAAAAGGAGACGCTTAACCTCCCTGAGCCAGGTAACCTTATGCCAGCCAGATAAGGATAGAATTTCGCTAAGGGCATCTGCATAACTACTCAGTTCAGGGACATTCCATATCCTGGCCCATAATAAGAGAGGACGTAGCCTAGCTTGTTCACAAATTGGGCGTGTGCCTGCGTCTAACAAAAGAGGAATAGTAGGGGTGCTATGGGGTAACCTCATTAGATCTTTGTGGAAATTGTTTTCGAGGTATGTCAAGGTGTCAACACTCTGTGTACCCCACAGTTCCGCACCATACAATACTGCACTCACCACCCTTGCCCTATAGATATCAAGCAGTGCCCCTATAGGTTTTAAGGCTGAGGCACGATGTTCCTTGAGCAGGGCCCCTGAGACTCTCTTGTGTGTCAGAAACACCTTCTGGTGGTGCGCCTTCCAACTCATGTTGGCACATAAACGAATACCAAGGTAGTCAAATTCATTGACTCTATCCAAAGGAACAGAGTCCAAGGTAGGGGGAACAACCGTTTTTCTGGGAGGATTAAGAACGAGGAATTTGGTCTTGCTTATGTTTATAGACAGGCCCTTGGTATCACAAAAGGCCTTGAAGCTAGAAAGCAACTTTTGGATACCTACTGGTGACTTAGAAATTAGGAGGGTATCATCCGCAAACAGGAGCGTAGGAACTTTCCTACCAGCCAAGGATGGTGCATCTGATGGCTGTTGAAGCAGATGCTCCACCACTCCGTTAACGTATAGAGAAAACAGAGTGGGGGCAAGCACGCAACCCTGGCGGACGCCCCTGTCTACGGAGATACGAGATGTTTTGTCCCCCTGGGTACCCCATCTAATCTGGGCAAAGTTGCTTTCATGAAACTTTATAAGCAAGGCCAGCAAATAGGGAGGTATACCCAACCTATCTAAGACGTTCCATAGATGGGCTCGAGGGACCAGGTCGAAGGCAGTTCGCAGGTCTATAAAGACCAAATACAAGCTGCCCCCACCCAGCACAACCACCTTCCAGTAAATCATTAAGAGACGGAACGTCTGCTCGATAGTACCCATCCCAGATCTGAAACCTGCCTGGAAATCTGATAAAACCTGGTTTTCTTCAACCCACTGCAGGATCCTACCTAGAACCACTTTGCCCGCAACCTTTTGCGTTGAATCAAGCAGGCTAATAGGGCGATAATTAGCTGGGTCGTCCCGACTGCCTTTCTTAAAAATGGGGACGACCTCAGCACCACTCCATGAGTCGGGAAGAGAACCACCCAACACCGCCTCATTCAGGAGAGCGGCAATTAATCTACTCCACAATGATGGATATTTCTTCAACAAGTCCCCCGGAATTCCATCGGGACCAGCAGCCTTACTAGAAACAATACGACTGATTGCCCCTTCAACTTCCTCTATGCTGAAGGGGGAGGCATTGGTAGAAATCTCGGGTGGTAGGCTGGCATGAAGGCCCGTTTTAAGGATGGGTACCCCACTTTGAACAGAGTACAATTTGGAAAAGTGGGCAAACCAGAGATCGCCAGGAATGTTGCAAGTAAACTGCGAATCAAGGGGTTTGTCCCTGGCTCTTAACAGATCCCAGAACCCTTTGGAGTCTTTTCTGGTACTTGCCTCCGCTAATTCCCACCAAAAGCTAAAATCATGGGCCTCCTTCGCCTCTGCCACAACTTTTTTATAGAGATTCCTCGCCAATCTGATAGAGCCAGGATCCTTGTTTTTTACTGCGGTAATAAGATCCCCCTTGGCAACCCGACATTTTGAAGAATACCATTTATTTCTTGCCCTGGGAGCACCCTTCACAGAAACCTTTGCGCTGGATTGGGGTATAATAAACAAATCGCTTAGCACCACAATGGTTTCTGTAAATAAAGGTAAAACAGATTGGCTGGAGACACCCAGGGCATCCAGGCGCTGCCCTGCCGCTAACATTGCGGTCCCTGCCTGTGCCAACCTTCCCTCATCCGCTTCTACTTTAGCCCATTTTAGGCGCCTACCACAGGCCGAGGGGACAAGCTCATGGGAGGTTTTCCACTTATAGGGAAACTTATTTTGATTTCCCACCTGCCAGGGCGGAATCAATGATAAGGAGAGAGGATTGTGGTCACTATCACAAGACGCAATGACCTCCATATCATAATGGAATGCCCACAAATTATAATTCAGCACAACATAGTCTATTCTGGAGGTACGGCCTATCCGGTTGTAGGTGTGCGCACCCAGGATATCCGATTTAGATCGGCCGTTAGTTGGTCTTAAGTCATGTTCCAAACACAGCGCATTGATGTCCACCGCACTCTGGGTCCACTTGGGAATCGGATCTAGGGTCAGGATGGGAATACCTCTCCTTGTGTCCTCATCCCAAGTATCCAATATATCCTCCACAGCCAATGGCTCAAAACAGCAATTAAAGTCGCCTGCCAGAAGAATATAAGAGTCGATACTGCAGGCGGCTAAATCGCTGCCCAGACCTGTAGAGGATAATGTGGATGACCCGCCCCTGGCCCCCCTTAGATAAAGGTTGAAGACTTCCAACTTCCTACCCCCTGGGCATAGAATGGTTATCCTCTGAAGATCAGGAGAATGCGTGGGTTTTTGAGTGACACTTAGACCTAGGGCAATATTAACCCATATAAGAAGGCCACCTGACGGGCGACCTTTACCTCCATTTTGATGGGAAGCTGGAACAAAGTAAGTCGTGAAGCCCACTCTATGCCTAGGCTCAAGACACCAGGTTTCCTGCAAAAGACAGATGTTGTAGGGGGCCAGAAAGGCATTCCATTCTGGAATTTCAAAGTTACGGGCGAGCCCTGCCACATTCCAACATATGATCTTTATCAAGGAGTCGGCAGAGGTAGTCTGTCTTGGAGGGTCATCTAATGTGGCCAATTTAATCACAGGACCTGCCCCCCCCACAGCAGATCTATTTGGCCTAGATAATGGCTCAATCTGATGGTGATAGGGAGCCATTGTTACATCAGTCAGCTTCCTAGCTAAAGTAACATGCTGGATTGGAATCGTGGGAAACGGGCAAGGTAGGGCCGGTTGGTCCGTTACAGGTTGAGGATCAGAAGAATACAGCGTAATCTGGGCCGCCTCCATAGATGGAACAGACAGCATTCCCTCTGAAGTTGGTGGGCTAACAGCCGAGGGTTCGGTCACACAAGGAAAGGAAGATAGTTCATTGTGCCCTGGTACCAGTGGTAAAGGATCCTGGGGAACAGGTTGGCAAACCAGTCAATCTACCTCCTCAAGCCCAGTAAACCGATTAGAAGTGGAAAAAACATTCCAATTTAAGGGAAAAACTTGGGATTTATTGGGGTGGCTCCTCCAGTTGCGGTGGTGTACTAGAGACCAGTCCTCATCACGTGTAGATCTAAGACACGGTGGATAAAAGAAGGACAAAGGCCTAGGTATAACAAGAGAACCTTCGCCAATGGGCCAGGAACAGATGTGGTGTACCATGAAGGGATCTTCAAAGGTCACCACAACGCAATCCCCAATGCTAGATTTCCTTGAGGGGCCCACCCAGGGGGTTCTACGTACCATTAAAATTCTACTTCTCTGGCCATTAGGGATTGGTCTATTCGCATTGAGCCAATGGATTGTCTTATTCTTCAGAGACCAATGGTTCTCATATTGGCCATTTCCTAACTGGGGGACATTCGTCAGCACAACCACATACTCATTAGCCTCTGGAGGGAGATCGATAAAACCCCCTCTAAAGTTATTCTTAGCAGGAGGGCTCTTGGTTGATTGGAGCACCGCTTCCCTAGGAGGGGGTCTATGTAACACACCTATATTAGGTTTGACTACTGGTTGGGGGGTGGGACATTTAGGAGCTTTGGGTATAGAGGCGGTTGAGCTATAATGCCCAGCCGCAGGCCCCGATGTAGGCATCGATCGTGCGACAGCTGGTAGAGGAGGGGAAGGTTGTGGAACTTGAGGGATCTTGTCATGGGGAAGAGGCTCAGCAACAGGAAAACCCTGGTTTTCTAGATTTCTCAGACCGAGAGTGGCCAGAGCAATAATGCTCTTTTCCAACTCGAGTAAATGGTTCTCAATGCGTGAGAGTCTAAGATCAAGAGGAGAAAGAAGTTTCTTAAGGGTTTCCCAAACTAAACTTATAAATTCCCCTTCGTTCCTGTCCCTGCTCTCAACATGTATGCCCTCTTCTCCTGCCTCAAGAACCAAGGAGGTGGTCAAGGAAGCAGGAGCTGGCTCATCTTTAACCCCCTCGAAATGTAAATGTTCCCCGGTCACACCCCCTCCCATGGGATTTGAGACCGGAGCACTAGTCGCATTCAGATGTTCAGTAATCACAATTTTGGCCTTCTTACGACGGTAAGCAGACCGAGAGGTGCATTTTCTTTTAGCTTGGTGGGCTCTACTAAAAGTGTGCCTAGAGGAGAACATTGCCGAGGTAGGATTATTAGAACCAGTATCTTGCTTAAGAGGGGTTATGGACAGATTCGCAGCATTATCCTGAATCGGTGGCTCCAATGTGGGGGGTAGTACAGAGAAAGCCGGAGTGTGGTGGACATCAACATGTGTAACTACACAATGGGGGGTAGCTGGACGTGGCGGGGTAACCGCAGTGGCTATATTGCCCAGGGAAGATTTTTTCGACATATCAAATACCTGGGACAATCTCCTAGCGGACGCCAATTCCAGGGAAACACGAGTCTGGAGTTTGGAAATTTCATGGTCTATGGCTGTATTGGTACGAGTAATAAAGTCGTCCATAGGACCATTGATAGGAAGACCACCAATTGGGGCCTTGCTCCGTGTTAACCTGCTAGACATAGCTCAACAACCAACAGGGCAACCCCCAACCTTACTTGTGGGGATATGATAATAATAAACTGTATAACACTTACACTCGCACAGCCTAGTTTGAACAATACATAAGGGGGTAGCCCAGACCAGGCCTCACAGACCTCGAACGGCCTCAAACGGCCCTGTCTTTGCCCAGTCTTCGCCCGGGCTGCGTCCCGCGCTGCGGGAGTAAAATGTAGATTTAAAGCCTCAGGAGGGCGGGGGGCGGGGCAGCAGGGAGAGCGGACCGGAAGCTCGTCGTCGGTCTGGCAGGGACTTCTGGGAAATGAAGTCCCCGCACGCTCGCAGCCCCGCTGCAACCACGCCTGATACCGCTGTAGCGCCTCCGGACTCCTCCCACACGTCAATTACGGACCTCTCCTCTGGACGGGCGAAGGGGCACCCGCGAAGCGGGTGCGCCGAGTGGTGGTGGGGCGCCAAGTAGAAGATAGGTAAGCCAACAGTTTGTAGTGCAGACCTCCGCTGCTATCCTCAATAAATCAAGCAAAATGTCCCGCTTGTCTTAATACAATCAGGTGTTTTAAAGCCTCAGGAGGGCGGGGGGCGGGGCAGCAGGGAGAGCGGACCGGAAGCTAGTCGTCGGTCTGGCAGGGACTTCTGGGAAATGAAGTCCCCGCACGCTCGCAGCCCCGCTGCAACCACGCCTGATACCGCTGTAGCGCCTCCGGACTCCTCCCACACGTCAATTACGGACCTCTCCTCTGGACGGGCGAAGGGGCACCCGCGAAGCGGGTGCGCCGAGTGGTGGTGGGGCGCCAAGTAGAAGATAGGTAAGCCAACAGTTTGTAGTGCAGACCTCCGCTGCTATCCTCAATAAATCAAGCAAAATGTCCCGCTTGTCTTAATACAATCAGGTGTTTTAAAGCCTCAGGAGGGCGGGGGGCGGGGCAGCAGGGAGAGCGGACCGGAAGCTAGTCGTCGGTCTGGCAGGGACTTCTGGGAAATGAAGTCCCCGCACGCTCGCAGCCCCGCTGCAACCACGCCTGATACCGCTGTAGCGCCTCCGGACTCCTCCCACACGTCAATTACGGACCTCTCCTCTGGACGGGCGAAGGGGCACCCGCGAAGCGGGTGCGCCGAGTGGTGGTGGTGGGCGCCAAGTAGAAGATAGGTAAGCCAACAGTTTGTAGTGCAGACCTCCGCTGCTATCCTCAATAAATCAAGCAAAATTTTCTGTATTTTAAAATAAATACTAACAGGAAAATAAATAGTTTTCGGTCTGTGTTTATCTGTAAAAATCAGTAAAAATGGAAAACTGGGAGCCCTATTTATAGAGTACTGCATGCATGTCACCACGTTTGAGTTAGTTCAGAACACTCAACAGAAAGAAAGCACTGCTTGTTGACTGGATGGAAAGTTGGAGTCCAGGCAGAAAATGTAAAAAACTGTGTCTGTTGGGCTGACCTAGGCCAGTCTCATGACAATGCAGTCTGCTTAAACCTGGAGGGTCGCACCAGGGCTAGATTGGTAGAGAAATCAGGCTCCTCGGGTAGTCCGAGAAAAAGTGGCCCACATTTGTGGATCAGGTCTCATCGGGCTAATTTTTAGAGAAATCTCTGGTACCCATAGCATTTTAAAGCCTATAAAGCCAGTAAGATTGGTGAGAAAGTAGAAGCACTGTATTTTGGCCAGGTGGGCTTGGAGAAATAAAATGGCTCAAGGGCCACAACACCTGATCTGGATTGGGTTGCCACCAGGACGTTTTCTTTACTCGATATGACTAGTATTTTAATATCCTGTCCTGTATGAAAAATAAGAAAATCACCAAAAGTCTGTATGTTTTGCTCTGATCAGTATGTATTTTAAACAGTCAAGGTAAGGTAAAAGCACTTTAAAATGTGTTCTAAAGCTGATTTACTCATCCGTGACTAATAGTTAAACTAAACAAAGTCAGAAAAGTCATGTTCATGTTAAAAAAGAATATGGATATTTTTAAGAGTGCTCTCTAATTATCATGCTCGGGCCCTTACAAAGTATTATAACATGAATAAATCGTTTTTTCTAATTGCATTTTTTAAAAATAGTTTTACATTGGGTGAACTCGGCACTAGGGCATTGGAGCAATTTACATATGCATGCACCATACAAGATCAAATTAATTTTTACTTTAGGCCGTGGGAGATTATGTGATTTGACCAGAATCACAGGATGTTGCGCCGACACTGGGAATGGAACCTGGTATCCCACTTCCAAACAGTGCTTAATTGGTGCTGGTGGTTTCTTAATTGTCAACTGTCAGCGCTCGTGACAGTCTGCCACAAGGTGGTGGTGTCTGGCTAATTTAGAGATGGCCACAACAACAGTCAATTATTAATTCAGTATACACTCACATGACTATTACCTGCCGCCTGTGCCATTCTTATAGCTTTGGGGGCCTGGAATAGTCTGAATTGTCGCACTTGTAGGAGTGTGATGGTTAGTAGTCCTGTTGTTTCTATCACGGGCAGCATGGCAGCAGTAATGTGTGGTGCAAGCTGCAGTGGCCTCCTGACAAGAGTCCTGGCTGGCCCTTATGTTTTTACAAACTAAGCACTGCTGCCAAAGTCAGTAGGTTTGGCTGTAACACCACCGCCTCTATAGTTTAATAAAAGCTTAATAAAGATTTATTTATGCAGGTACACACCCCACAGGAAGTCTTCTCTTCAGGGGAAGGGACAAGAAAAAGGACACAGCTGGAGTGGGGGGGGGGGGCTTGGGGATGGGGTTGTTGAGATGTAGATGGCCCATAGCCAGAAAATCACCTGGCAGGCCAGGAATGAAGCAAAGGCTTTAAAAAAAAAACAATGCCCACATGTCACCCTTACGCACCGGCCTATCACCCAATGCCCGACTTCCCAATACGACTCTGCCCTTACCTGGAGTTAAGCGACATGAGCGCAGTGGTTATGTTTGGTAGAATCAGTAATGCGAACATGCCTTTTAGGTCAGGAGTTAGCCAAGATATTTTGGTTTTTAAAATAAAAATCTTAAAAATATAACATACATATATACGTACATAGAGGGTTCCTAGGCAAATGGTCTTCACCTATTGGTCTGTTAAACTGTCATTAGCATTGGGCTTCCGCCCACCACAGTCTACAGCACGGGACAGTGGGCCTGCCCACTCCCGTCACTGATTCTTCTCACTGTGAGTGATGGCAGGGCTTTGTGTGGGATGAAAAAACTGGGGGGTCTCTCAAAGGGGCATGGCCAATGTAATTGAGAGCGTGGCTTAAAAACAGTACTTTAGAAATCTGTGCTTAGCATAGTGTGCTGCCCGACTTGTATTTTGCTGTTTTTGTCATTGCATCCAGGTATATGATACAACAAGTAACATCATACCTACAAGTCAGGACTATTGGCTTTGTCAATGGTTGTTAGTTGCATAAGATAAATAAGCAGCAACTATGGCTTGTATAGAATATTGTAAAAGCTTCCACTTAAAGCTCTGGTGACACCATGACAATGTTGCTGCTCTTACGTTTCAAAAAGAGAAGGGAAATCCAGAGAGAAAATGACTCTTTAAAGGATTTCCCTTCCCCCTACAACGCTCACCTGGCATGACGTCATGACGTAACTTTCCACTTGTGAGGAGTGTGATCAGGGTGCATCGATACTCGAAACGGGTCTCTATTGGGCTCTGTTTTGCACCCTGGCACTTTTTTCGGGACTGCAGTGACAGCAGATTGCTGTCACTGTAGTCCGGAAAAAAACGGACCGCCTGTGCCATCGCACAAAACAGAGCCCCATAGAGACCCGTTTCGAAGCCCCCTTAAAAAAACTGCTTTCAGCTAGTTCCCTTTCTTTTTAGGTCTCGCCTACGCAGTGCGCATGCGCTGCTTTGGAGGAGACCTTTAGGAATCGATTCGCCTCTTCTGCCAAAAACGTGCACGCTTTGCATTGCTTTCAATGGCAACGCATGCACGTTTGGCGATTCCCTTGCGGGAGAGAGCTTGAAACCATCTGTTTGTAATTAACTTTCAAACAGATGGTTCCCTCTGCTCGCTCCCGCAAGGGAAACAGGCGCAGGCCCCTCCTCTCTCCCCTCCCCCTGCTGCCTCCTTCTCGCCTCGTCAAAGCCTTCCAGCGCAGCCTTTGCTTTACCGATCCTGTCAGTCAAAACGTGCCCAGCCCAAGCAACCAAGTATCTTCACTCTCAAGAAAACGTATCATTCTCAGAACATCAACATCCCAGGCCATTTCTATAAAGATAAATAAAATACATTACAAACGGTCAGCCACTGTAAAGTACCGCACCCGGGCTCTGCTCTTCAGCGAAGTCTCTCAGCGCTAAAACCCGCAGAGTTCCCACCCTTCTAAAATCTCAGCCCAACCTTCAACTTGCTCCCATTCACCATAGTCTTTTTTACTTTACTGTCACTTAACCCCCTCCCATCACATTTATCCCATGTTACATACGACCCCCTATCCGGCTTACGTTGCGACTTTTCACCTAACTCTCCATTTTTCTTTAACTATACTTTGCAGTGCACTTGAATCCCTTTAGTTTGCCATTTAAAACACCAGACATGACCACTCGCCTGACGCTAGCCACGGTGGACGTTCTAGACAACCCCGGACGTACTGGACGCATTCTTCAAGATGTCACACGCTGGCCTTGACACTCGCACCAATTACAGCCCGTCTCGCGTCTCCCTCTCATGGAATGGTATGCTCTCAATCTGTTCACAAGGAATCCAAGAACCGGCTGAGTGACTTCCACCCACATCCGCCCGCTGGGGCCCTGCAACAGCAGTACTCAGGGAGGTCTGGGCTCGAGACTGCGGACAGGTCTGTGCATTCCTCCCACAGACCTCTCTGGACTGTGCACCATTGAACCCAGGCTTCACGGAGTGCCTCGCAGCATTCACCGCATTCCGAGGGCTCTCATCATTCCCCAGCAATGACAGACAACAAATTAAAATAGGCGCCTCTTGGAGGTCCTGTGTTCTGCATATATCCAGCCTCGTGACCCCAGATTCCTTCTTGTGGCCTCTCACTGTCATTCATGGGGTGACACCCACATTCAGCTCCCCCGGAGCCCTTTCTGTTGGCATTTTATGACTTCACTATCCTACAAGAGTGGAGGGAGAATCTTCTAGTCCTGGAACGATTCCTGGTGCAGGAGCACCTCCGCAGTATGTGGGTGGCTCCGATCCATCACACGCAGGGGCAGATTTACTAATAACTGCCCTGGTGCATGTGGGAGAGAGCAGGTCTGCGCGAGGTCCACTGAGATCTGGCGCTGCTGCTATTTGTTCAAGCGCTGGCGAACAATCAGGCTTCCAGTAAAAAACACTATGACTAGACTAACTTTAAAAAAATTTCCACTTAGCACAAATGTATACCATTATTATTAGATAGGGCTTTCGTAGAAAACCCTCAGTTGCACCACTCACGGAACGATCCTTAATGCAAAATAGCACAAGCACTACTTTGCACTACTTTTAGATAACGTTCCAGTGGCAAAGTTCATTAAACATAATGCTAACATAACAGGGGCGACAGTGGTCAGTGCAAGAGAGAACCTACCTCTTTAGGACACGTCAATATGGCCCCCAGCACGGGAGGGTCCTCCTGCTCTGGTCTCGAGCTGGACAAGGGGGTATATCTCAAAATATTGACTTTTTATTACTGACGTCCAATAATATTATGCAGGGCTTGAAATGGAAAAACATAAGTGCAGGTACTTGTTTCTGAGAAGTGTCGGTACTCTCCAATTAAAAGTATTACATCTCTCTTGAGAAGTGCAGGTACTCTCCCTTTCAAAATTAAAAAGCATTGGCATAGCCAATAGGACTCGTCTTTGTGACCTTATAAGTATTTAGTTATGCAGCAGGTCCCAAAGGCGATACCTATTGGCTATGCCAATGCTTGTTTAAATATAGTTGTGCGTTAAGCATACTGTGGTCACATACTTCCTTTCCACGTTTTTTAGTTTCGTCGAGCTCAGTCATTCCACTGAAGTCAAGGCGCGGGTCTAATACACGAGCACTCCATGCTTTTCTCTTATTTAGTACTCTAGGGTCCTCTGTGTCCAGCTGTTTTCACTGCAGTGCCAGTTTGTCTTGGAATTATGGATCTAATGAAATCACACCCTAATTTATTTCCTTTATCATCAGATCGTGCGAGCACTGGTATTTCCATTTAGGTTTGTATCGCTTTAAATAGCCGCGTTGTCATATTTCTATATAGTTACAAAACGCTTAGTCGATACATATCTTTTAATCAGAATACTCATGTTTTACAGACAAAAACCCTGAACATAAATGTACAAAATGAGGAAGAATTACTTTAGAAAAAATATACACAACTTCCTAGAGTCCCCAGTGATACAGTTTATAAAAAAAAGACCATGTGGTTTTCCATTAAAACAAGATCACTCTCTTCAGCAATAAAACACTAGCTAATGTGCTTCTCCATTACAAAAATAAAAATAAACATATCCAAAATAGCAGAAAGGATCCTTAGGACATTGGATGGTCTGTGCTGTTTTGTTGCAAAATTGAAGGAATGACTGTGTCATTTCCAGAAATTTCAAGCATCTAATTTCGCAGACAATTCAGTACTTAATTTGCGGAGAGATGGCTTTTACTTCTAAAGAGGTAAACATTTTCACAATTATTTTTGTGGATATTTCCAGTCAGTAACGTTGCAAAATTGTATTATTGGGTTAAAAGAGAAAACATATGCATGTAGTCATTCCACCCACATGATTTAATTGATCATCCAACCTCCTTCGGTATAATATATGTAGCAATTGGGAAGCAATCGATTATTTTTAGAGAATTGGTACTGTAAGGTTGCCTACTCTTACTGGTTGTTGCCAGCCTTGCAAAGAAATTCTGGCAAACATGCCATCATAAAGAAATGAGTGAATTTAGAGACTACTGCATGTCATGCCTTCTGGAAGCAGCATGCCCAAAGTTGTAGAAATATATTTATTTCTCCAAACAGGTCATACGTTGCATTTGTGCTGCACTGTGTAGCACGTACCCAATGTGTGTTACAAATTGTCTAGTGATTGAATTTTGTACTGGAAGGGTATGCTTCCAGTACAAAACCTATGCTAGATCATGCAGTCACTTCTGTACCATGGTGCAAAGGTGTGTGCTATGCAGACTGTTTGTGCACCAGTGCAGGTGAAGAGAGCAGCAGTAGGCCGATTTTTGTAAATATGATTCTGTGTTGCTCAATCTGCTACATTGTGTTAGTACACTTCTTCTCACTGTTCAGAGATGGACAGTGTACTATAACAATTCTATTAAATGTTTGGTGAGGTCCTTGGTTCATACATAAAGTAACTGGAAACAGATGCACAATGCGGTCAGACATGCTGTTTCAGGTTGGTCCTATGTTGCTTCTCAGTTCACTAATGTTCGCTAAAAGTTTAGCCCATAAGCTTGCTGTAACTTCTGTAATAGGGATTGTTTTTCACTAACATGAGAGAATGCCATGCATGCATTTATTTTTCTTAGAGACTGTTGTTCTGTAGTCTGCACTGTTAGTTGCAGGGACACACATTATGCTTCATTATGTGCTTGTAGAGGACAACTCTTTTTCTCCAGTTTAAGTAAAGTTGTTATTCTGTGTCTCTAACAGCATGCAATAAGGCAGGTGTTTTATTATTTAACCAGCCCCTGTTTTGAATTCAATGAGAGGCACTGCACATCAGAGTTATCATTAATGTGGCAGAGAGCTGCAAATGAGATTCAGCCCCCACCGCACAACCTTCATCCTAAGAAGGAAGATAGCTACGCAAGCAGAGATGTGTGCAGGCTTGCCCACTGAGATAGGGTGCATGCGTTAATGCACTGAGACCGGCTTCCTGAGACATTACACCAAGGTATAGGTTTAAATCATTCCAACAGGGTCTGACAGAAGGGTACTCCTATCATGCTCTCGCTAGAGTAGGGGTATTGCTGATACGTAGGAGTAACATTAGGAACAATTCACAAGGTTGAATTGTTTCTGTTTTATCCATTCTAATAATGCTTATAACAATAATGTGTTTCATCTGTCTAATCATTGCAGTTCATGTTTTAGTTACAAGGATTAGATCTTTTCAATAAACATTTGAAAATGTACAATTGTTTCTTTCCTTTGTAAAACTCAGGGCATACAAAAGTGACAAACAAAAGGGTTAGATCTTTTTCCATAAATTCCTTGTGAATAAGAGTGGTCATGTTCTAGGTTACCAACAGCATCTACAACTCTGGAGGTTGAGGGTTTTAGATGTGGTACTGTGAGCTACCCGAACCAACATCTTCTGATGATATGAGTAGACTCTGTCTCTATACTGTGAATATTTTTTGCCATAATACACTGTCGTACTAGATTCATAGGAAGCGACAACATAGTGCCACCAATGTTCTAGGTTTGGTACCTATTTAATGTGTCTCATGAATAGTTTCCCTAGTGTGCCAAAAGCTCCTTTATACAGAGATGTCTGTGGTGATAAGGATTTATCCTCCTCAGTCAATAGGAAGCACCTATTTATTTCTGTAGGTTCATCAAGCTTGGTCGTTCAAAAGGATAGTCCCTTATAGTCTTTCCTTTCTTTGAATTACATTCATTAATATGGCAGCAGAAGCAAATGTTATTGCTATTATTTGCAGACAAGAAGTAAATCTTTTCTTTCTTTAAAATCTTTATTCGGTCTGTTTACAAATAGATCATAAAAGCACAGTTTCATCATAACACACTGATATCATAAAAACCATAAAAAGACAATTTAAAATCGTTCTTAAAGTTAGGTGCCCTTTATAGATCATTAAGGTAACAGACCCAGCGACTTTCTTTTCCTTATACAAGCCCACAAGAATGATGCAACCGAAAAGCATACATACGGATTAGGTAGGGATTTTAAAAAGTACAAAGCCACCCTACATTGTTTAAAATTATGGCATCTTAAAATGAGGAGAATAAACGCTTCTCTTTCTCTTTGATAGAATTTGCAGAAGAGTACCAAATGTAAATCCGTCTGGGGAGAGGCATTGTCACAGGGACAAAGGCTTAAGTCAGCGTGCTTGAACTTCATCTCTGGAAACCCAAGCATCAATGGAATGAAATTCAAACGAAAGCGTAGCAAAATAAATCTATGGTGAGCTAGTGTAAAACGTGAAAGGTAAGAATAAGCTTCCCCTGGACTATATGGAATGAGGGCGTAGGCTCAGAATGATTTCGACTGACCGTTCGTTTCCTTGCGAGCAAAACTAACCCTCTGTAAGAATAGCTTGATTATTTTCTGTTTAGGGACCTTTCTGCAATTAGCGGGATC
Organism: Triturus cristatus; assembly: GCF_964204655.1. Lineage (NCBI taxonomy): Eukaryota > Metazoa > Chordata > Amphibia > Caudata > Salamandridae > Triturus > Triturus cristatus. Next base: position 241,120,546 of record NC_140579.1, read on the forward strand.
TCTGTAGAGATCTACCTGCCCAATAGCGGAGAGTTCTGCTTCACATATCGGAGCCATCCGATCCTGCTGCACCCACCCAGCCTCATACAATCCCCGATTGTGGAGTGCCACAGCAGGTTCGGCGCCATTCTAATAGAATCAGACAGGTAAGGGAGCCCTAATTCCAGATGTAAAATATAGTTGGAGACTGAGGATGGTAATGAGACCCTGGACTTGAAAAAGAGGTCTTCCTTTTTTTGCAGTTGTTTAATCTGGGCCATCCCCCAAACGCCAGCCCCGTAGGTTACGGCCGCCTTTGTTTTGGCTTGATATATGTTTTTAATTGTGCGCACGGGGCTCGCTCCCAGCTTCTTAATGAAACCTTTTATTGATTGAAGGCTTCTTTCCATACCAAGGGTTCTTGCTGCCACCAGGTTCGACCAAGATTGTTTACTGTCGAACAGAACTCCCAGGTATGCAAAATAATCAATCACTTCAATTTTCTTTGAGGCCAGATGGAAATGGAGAGATTTTGATCCTCTGGCAGCTCCAGCTACGATGACGAAGAATTTGGTTTCATTAACTCGGAGGTCTACGGAGGCCATAAATGAGGCATAAGCTGTAAATGAGGCTCTGGAGTGCTACTCCCGTTCTAGCAAATAGGACTGCATCATCGACGTAGGCCAATATTGGCAGTGGGAGGTTATCAAATATAGGCACGTCTGGGGTTGAGCCGGACAGGTCTGCCTCCACCCCGTTAGTATAGATGGAAAACAAAAATGGGGCGAGGATACAGACCTGCCTGACCCATTTCTCGATTTTGAACTGGAGTGTGCACTCCCCATTAACGCCATACCTCACGCAGGCGGTAGCATTTGTGTACATCTGGCGTATAAAACAGATGACCTGGGGATCGATCCCCATTTCCTCCATGATCGGCCAGAGCTTCTGATGGGACACACAGTCGAAGGCGGCTGGAAAATTCATAAAGGCCATGTATAGCTTACCACCTTTGGCCCTTCTGGAACCCATATTGTGCCTCCAATAAAATATTCGGTTCCAGTGCCCATTCCTCCAGCCTGGCTAGTAGCAGCCAGCCCATTAATTTAGCTGTCGTGTCAAGAAGGGAGATTGGGCGATAGTTTTTTGGGCTGCCCCTATCACCCTTCTTAACCCCTTCGATGCTCATGACGGAATGGTTCCGTCATGAGCATTGGTGCCCCTGTGCTCATGTCGGAACCATTCCGCCATGAGGCCAGGGGCAAGAAATCCCTCTGCTGCAGACAGCAGAGGGATTTCTATTTCACCCCTGTGACCTTGGGAGCTGGGGAAGAGCTTCCCCATCTCACGAGGCCCCCTCCCTGGTTTCTGTGCCATGAAGATCACCGTGCACGTCGCGCTGTCGTCATGGCACAGAACCGAAACAGAAATGAGCCTTTAGGCTCATTTCAGTTTCACTTTCTATGTGCTCAGGGGGCTATCTCAGCCCCCCAGGTATATAGAAAAACGTGAGAGGTATCATTGGGAAGGAGGGCGATCCCCAAGCAGGGATCCACCCACTAGACACCAGGGAGGGGGGAGCGGCCCCCCCATAAAGAAATGGGCTAAATTCAGTCTTTCTGCCCCCCCTGGGGGGCAGATGGGGCAGTAGCCCTCAATCTGCCCCCAGGGGGGGGGAGAAAGCCCACTAAACGCCAGGGATTTTTTTGGGTGCATTTTTTTTAGGGTGGGGACTGCCTTGAATGGGCATGCCAATGCCCCCACCCCCCTGCCACCATTACAGCCTTTCTGCCCCCCCTGGGGGGCAGATGGTGGCAGTAGCCCCCAATCTGCTCCCACAGGGAGGCAGATAACCCACTAGATGCCAGGGATTCTTTTTTGCACCATTTCTGTTAGGGTGAGGGCTGCCCAAAATGGGCACGCCAATGCCCCCACCCCCGCCACCATTACAGCCTTTAGATGGGGGCTGTAGCCCCAATCTGCCACCCGGTGGGGCATCAAGCCCACTTGACGCCAGGGATTTTTTTTTGCGCAATTTTTTTTTGGGTGGGACTGCCGCCCCCACCCCCACCACCATTACAGCCTTTCAGGTCCCCCTGGGGGGCAGATGGGAGCATTAGTCCCCAATGTGCCCTCCCGGTGGGGCAAAAGCCCAGTAGACGCCAGGGATTTTTTTGGCAAATTTTAATTAGGGTGGGAGCATTGGCATGCACGTTTTGGGCAGCCCCCACCCTAATTAAAATTTGCCAAAATAACTCCCTGGCATCCAGTGAACCTTCAGCCCCCCCTGGGGGGCAGATGTGGGCATTAGCCCCCAATCTGCCCCGCCAGGGGGGCAAAAAGCCCACTAGACGCCATGTTTTTTTGGGGGGCAAATTTGAATTAGAGTGGGGCTGCCCCCTCCCCAGTAAAAAATTACAGCCTTTCTGCCCCGCCGGGGGGGGGGGGCAAAAAGCCCACTAGACTGGGATGTTTTGGGGCAAATATTTATTAGGGTGGGGGCATTGGCATGACCGTTTTTGGCAACCACCACCCTAATTAAAATTAGCTCAAAAAAATCCCTGGCGTCTAGTAGGCATTCTGCCCCCCTTTGGGGGCAGATGGGGTCATTAATCCCCAATCTGCACCCCCAGGGAAGCAAAAAGCCCACTAGGCGCCAGGGATTTTTTGGGGAGCAAATTTGAATTAGGGTGGGGGCTGCCCAAAACAGGCATGCCCACACCCCCTCCCCCGCAACAATTACAGCCTTCCAGCCCCCCCTGGGGGCAGATGGGGCAGTAGCTCCCAATCTGCCCCCCCGGGGGCTAAAAGCCCACTAGACGCAAGGGATTTTTTTGGGCACATTTTTATTAGGGTGGGGGCTGCCCAAAATGGGCATGCCAATGTCCCCACCCCCCACCCGCAACAATTACAGCCCTTCTGTCCTCTCTGGGGGGAAGATGGGGGCAGTAGCCCCCAATCTGCCCCTCTCGCTAGAGTAGGGGTATTGCTGATACGTAGGAGTAACATTAGGAACAATTCACAAGGTTGAATTGTTTCTGTTTTATCCATTCTAATAATGCTTATAACAATAATGTGTTTCATCTGTCTAATCATTGCAGTTCATGTTTTAGTTACAAGGATTAGATCTTTTCAATAAACATTTAAAAATGTACAATTGTTTCTTTCCTTTGTAAAACTCAGGGCATACAAAAGTGACAAACAAAAGGGTTAGATCTTTTTCCATAAATTCCTTGTGAATAAGAGTGGTCATGTTCTAGGTTACCAACAGCATCTACAACTCTGGAGGTTGAGGGTTTTAGATGTGGTACTGTGAGCTAGCCGAACCAACATCTTCTGATGATATGAGTAGACTCTGTCTCTATACTGTGAATATTTTTTGCCATAATACACTGTCGTACTAGATTCATAGGAAGCGACAACATAGTGCCACCAATGTTCTAGGTTTGGTACCTATTTAATGTGTCTCATGAATAGTTTCCCTAGTGTGCCAAAAGCTCCTTTATACAGAGATGTCTGTGGTGATAAGGATTTATCCTCCTCAGTCAATAGGAAGCACCTATTTATTTCTGTAGGTTCATCAAGCTTGGTCGTTCAAAAGGATAGTCCCTTATAGTCTTTCCTTTCTTTGAATTACATTCATTAATATGGCAGCAGAAGCAAATGTTATTGCTATTATTTGCAGACAAGAAGTAAATCTTTTCTTTCTTTAAAATCTTTATTCGGTCTGATTACAAATAGATCATAAAAGCACAGTTTCATCATAACACACTGATATCATAAAAACCATAAAAAGACAATTTAAAATCGTGATTAAAGTTAGGTGCCCTTTATAGATCATTAAGATAACAGACCCAGCGACTTTCTTTTCCTTATACAAGCCCACAAGAATAATGCAACCGAAAAGCATACATACGGATTAGGTAGGGATTTTAAAAAGTACAAAGCCACCCTACATTGTTTAAAATTATGGCATCTTAAAATGAGGAGAATAAACGCTTCTCTTTCTCTTTGATAGAATTTGCAGAAGAGTACCAAATGTAAATCCGTCTGGGGAGAGGCATTGTCACAGGGACAAAGGCTTAAGTCAGCGTGCTTGAACTTCATCTTTGGAAACCCAAGCATCAATGGAATGAAATTCAAACGAAAGCGTAGCAAAATAAATGTATGGTGAGCTAGTGTAAAACGTGAAAGGTAAGAATAAGCTTCCCCTGGACTAGATAGAATGAGGGCGTAGGCTCAGAATGATTTCGACTGACCGTTCGTTTCCTTACGAGCAAAACTAACCCTCTGTAAGAATAGCTCGATTATTTTCTGTTTAGGGACCTTTCTGCAATTAGCGGGATCTCTGTAGAGATCTACCTGCCCAATAGCGGAGAGTTCTGCTTCACATATCGGAGCCATCCGATCCTGCTGCACCCACCCAGCCTCATACAATCCCCGATTGTGGAGTGCCACAGCAGGTTCGGCGCCATTCTAATAGAATCAGACAGGTAAGGGAGCCCTAATTCCAGATGTAAAATATAGTTGGAGACTGAGGATGGTAATGAGACCCTGGACTTGAAAAAGAGGTCTTCCTTTTTTTGCAGTTGTTTAATCTGGGCCATCCCCCAAACGCCAGCCCCGTAGGTTACGGCCGCCTTTGTTTTGGCTTGATATATGTTTTTAATTGTGCGCACGGGGCTCGCTCCCAGCTTCTTAATGAAACCTTTTATTGATTGAAGGCTTCTTTCCATACCAAGGGTTCTTGCTGCCACCAGGTTCGACCAAGATTGTTTACTGTCGAACAGAACTCCCAGGTATGCAAAATAATTAGGCTATCTGGTTTTAGGTTTAAACCTATAATAACTGATAAAACCCCACTGAAAGGAAAATAGCCATCCCCGGTGTAAACATATAAACACTGAAAAAACACCTTTACAACCACAAACTAAATGCCATTCAAAGAATGGAAAAGATGAGTGAAAGAGTCATTTTTTTTTCCTGAAGGGGGCCAATACAATGTAACTTTGTTATACAAGGTAGCATCAAGAAAGACTGGGCTAACATTACTCTGCTTGAGTTTTGTTCTTGAGGGATGTCACTAAAACATTGTGTCTTCTTCCTTCTGCTTTTTCAGTTTTGTGGTCTTTGGTCGAAAGATGCAGTGTTTAGATGTATGTTTTAGGTCTTACTTATTTTATAAACTGTAGAGAATCAGGAAATATCAAAATCATATTTGATATTTTGGCTACATTTGATTTCACTGATAGGTAAAATGGCTGGTTTCATAAGAATCTTTCCCAATATGTATCATCACATTTACCCACAGACAGAGAATAGGTGAAATCCTTTGATACATCATCCCCCTTTTCTAGTGAGTCAGTATTGCTTGTAAGTGAATTGCCACACTCCCCAGGCTTTAAACATTCAATGCAAGATGTAGCGACAGGTAGATGTGAAAAGAATGTTGTCACCAAGCATCTGAGATAGTGGTGAAAACATGATACCAGATGTTTAGTAAACATGGAACGCAGTGTCACATGGAATGCTGCTGAAAAAGGTTCCTCCCAAGTTCAATAAAGGTTGGAGTGATAGTGTTTGTATTTGCAGTAATTCAGCTACGTATATGAAAATTGTATGACGGCCTGTCAAAATCGATACCTGAGCTGAAGTGCTTCCCTGGAAGAGATCCTTGTCACTTGCTAGATGGTATGCTGAAAGCATGTTTACAATCTTCAGAGATAATGAAGAATGCTATTGACTTTGTAGTCCATTTTGATGCAGTAAAAATGTATTTGGACCTCATATACCCTGTGCACAGGCTATCTATACACATGCACTATCAGTGCGGATGGCAAGCAATAATGAAAATTAAATTAAAATTCCATAAACACTAGAAAACACTGTTTCTGTTGTTTTTAACGGCGCGAAAATGTGTAACCACTGATAACCACTGTTTTTTTAAGGTATTGAAAAAACTGAAAAAACCCCACCAGAATTTACTAAAAATAGAAACTGAAAACAGGAAAGCCTAAAAATAATCAATCACTTCAATTTTCTTTGAGGCCAGATGGAAATGGAGAGATTTTGATCCTCTGGCAGCTCCAGCTACGATGACGAAGAATTTGGTTTCATTAACTCGGAGGTCTACGGAGGCCATAAATGAGGCATAAGCTGTAAATGAGGCTCTGGAGGGCTACTCCCGTTCTAGCAAATAGGACTGCATCATCGACGTAGGCCAATATTGGCAGTGGGAGGTTATCAAATATAGGCACGTCTGGGGTTGAGCCGGACAGGGCTGCCTCCACCCCGTTAGTATAGATGGAAAACAAAAATGGGGCGAGGATACAGACCTGCCTGACCCATTTCTCGATTTTGAACTGGAGTGTGCACTCCCCATTAACGCCATACCTCACGCAGGCGGTAGCATTTGTGTACATCTGGCGTATAAAACAGATGACCTGAGGATCGATCCCCATTTCCTCCATGATCGGCCATAGCTTCTGATGGGACACACAGTCGAAGGCGACTGAAAAATTCATAAAGGCCATGTATAGCTTACCACCTTTGGCCCTTCTGGAACCCATATTGTGCCTCCAATAAAATATTCGGTTCCAGTGCCCATTCCTCCAGCCTGGCTAATAGCAGCCAGCCCATTAATTTAGCTGTCGTGTCAAGAAGGGAGATTGGGCGATAGTTTTTTGGGCTGCCCCTATCACCTTTCTTAACCCCTTCGATGCTCATGACGGAATGGTTCCGTCATGAGCATTGGTGCCCCTGTGCTCATGACGGAACCATTCCGTCATGAAGCCAGGGGCACGAAATCCCTCTGCTGCAGACAGCAGAGGGATTTCTATTTCACCCCTGTGACCTTGGGAGCTGGGGAAGAGCTTTCCCAGCTCCCGAGGCACCCTCCCTGGTTTCTGTGCCATGAAGATCACCGTGCACGTCGCGCTGTCGTCATGGCACAGAACCGAAACAGAAATGAGCCTTTAGGCTCATTTCAGTTTCACTTTCTATGTGCTCAGGGGGCTATCTCAGCCCCCCAGGTATACAGAAAAACGTGAGAGGTATCATTGGGAAGGAGGGCGATCCCCAAGCAGGGATCCACCCACTAGACACCAGGGAGGGGGGAGCGGCCCCCCCCATAAAGAAATGGGCTAAATTCAGTCTTTCTGCCCCCCCTGGGGGGCAGATGGGGCAGTAGCCCCCAATCTGCCCCCGGGGGGGGGGGGGAGAAAGCCCACTAAACGCCAGGGATTTTTTTGGGTGCATTTTTTTTAGGGTGGGGACTGCCTCGAATGGGCACGCCAATGCCCCCACCCCCCTGCCACCATTACAGCCTTTCTGCCCCCCCTGGGCAGATGGTGGCAGTAGCCCCCAATCTGCTCCCACGGGGAGGCAGATAACCCACTAAACGCCAGGGATTCTTTTTTGCACCATTTCTTTTAGGGTGGGGGCTGCCCAAAACGGGCACGCCAATGCCCCCACCCCCGCCACCATTACAGCCTTTCGATGGGGGCTGTAGCCCCAATCTGCCCCCCGGTGGGGCATCAAGCCCACTTGACGCCAGGGATTTGTTTTTTGCGCAATTTTTTTTTGGGTGGGACTGCCCGAAATGGGCGCGCCAATGCCCCCACCCCCGCCACCATTACAGCATTTCTGGCCCCCCTGGGGGGCAGATGGGGGCAGTAGCCCCCAATCTGCTCCCACGGGGAGGCAGATAACCCACTAAACGCCAGGGATTCTTTTTTGCACCATTTCTTTTAGGTTGGGGGCTGCCCGAAACGGGCACGCCAATGCCCCCACCCCCGCCACCATTACAGCCTTTCGATGGGGGCTGTAGCTCCAATCTGCCCCCGGTGGGGCATCAAGCCCACTAGTCGCCAGGGAGTTTTGGGGGGCAAATTTGCCCAAAACAGGCATGCCCATGCCCACACCCCCTCCCCCGCAACAGTTACAGCCTTCCAGCCCCCCCCTGGGGGGCAGATGGGGCAGTAGTTCCCAATCTGCCCCCCCGGGGGCTAAAAGCCCACTAGACGCAAGGGATTTTTTGGGCACATTTTTATTAGGGTGGGGGCTGCCCAAAACGAGCATGCCAATGCCCCCCCCACCCGCAACAATTACAGCCTTTCTGCCCTCCCTGGGGGGAAGATGGGGGCAGTAGCCCCCAATCTGCCGCCCCCGAGGGGGGGGGGGGGGAAGCCCACTAGACGGGAACGATTACGCTGGGTTTTTTATGGGTGGGGGCTGCCCAGAAAGGGCATACAAATGTCCCCACACCCCCCCAAAAAATAGCCACAGTGTTTCACCCCCCTTGGGGGCAAATTGGGGCAACCCCACCCCCAATATCACCCCCCAGGGCGGCAGAAAGATGACTGGGCACAAATTTATTTTTAGCAATATGCCTACCTGTCCATTTTGGGCCCTAGCGCAGCCGGCAAATAGGGAAACCTAGCAAACCTGTACACCCAGGGGAATCCAGGATGGGGTAACTTGACTGGTTCTCACCAGGTTCTGTTACCCAGAATCCCTTGCAAACCTAAACATTTGTTAAAAAAAAGAAATCCTCACATTTCTATGGTGGAAAGTTCTGGAATCTGCGTGAATCCACAAAATTCCACCCACCCCACGTTCTCCAAAGTCTTCCAAGAAAAATGGTACCTCACTTGCGTGGGTAGGCCTAGTGCCCACGAGAGGAAACGGCCCAAAACGCAATGTGGACACACCACATTTTCACATTGAAAACGGACTCTTTTTTTTTAAAAGTGCCTAGCTGTAGATTTTGAACACTAGCTCTGCCGGCACCTAGGGAAACCTAGCAAACCTATACATTTTTGAAAACTGGACACCCAGGGGAATCCAGGATTGGGTGACTTGACTGGCTCTCACCAGGTTCTGTTATCCAGAATCCCTTGCAAACCTAAAAATGTGTCAAAAAAACACATTTTCCTCACATTTCTGTGGTGGAAAGTTCTGGAATCTGCGTGGATCCTCAAAATTCCACCCACCTCACGTTCCCCAAAGCCTTCTGAGAAAAATGGTACCTCACTTGTGTGGGTAGGCCTAGTGCCCGCGACAGGCAAGGGCCCAAAACCTATTGAGGCGACATCAAAATGACCTATCACAAAACAACCTGGTTTTGCAAGGGGGGGTCCCATGAGTTTTTGGCCCCGGGCTTGGCAGCCATCTAGGGAAACCTACCAAACCCACACATTTCTGAAAACTAGACACCCGAGGGATTCCAGGGAGATATGGCTTGCGTGGATCCCCCAACATTTCCTTACCCAGAATCCCCTGCAAAGCTCAATTTTAACTGAATAAATCACTTTTTTCACACATTGTTGTGTGGGAAAGTTGTGGCATCACCGGGCTGACACACATTTCCTACCACCCAGCGTTCCCCCGCGTCTCCTCAAAATGTTTTGGGCCCTTGCTGTCGCGGGTACTTGGGCCTCCCACACGAGTGAGGCACCATTTTTATTGGGAGACCCGGGGGAACGCTGAGTGGTAGGAAATTTGTGTCAGCTCAGTGATGTCACAACTTTCCCACACAAAAATGTGCGAAAAAAGTGGTTTTTTTCAGCTAAATTTGAGGATTGCAGGGGATCCTGGGTAAGGAAACATTGGGGGATCCACGCAAGCCATACCTCCCTGGAATCCCCCGGGTGTCTAGTTTTCAGAAATATGTGGGTTTGGTAGGTTTCACTAAGTGCGGGCAGAGCTAGGGTTAAAAAACTACAGCTAGGCACTTTGCCAAAAAAGGGTCATTTTTCACTGTGGAATTGTGGTGTGTCCACGTTGCATTTTGTGCTGTTTCATGTCACAGGCACTAGGCCTACCCAGGCAAGTGCGGTACCATTGTTCTCAGAAGACTTTGGGGAACGCGGGGTGAGTGGAAATTTGTGGATCCACGCAGATTCCAGAACTTTCCACCACAGAAATATGAGGAAAATGTGGGTTTTTTGACAATTGTTTAGGTTTGCAAGGGATTCTGGGTAACAGAACCTGGTGGGAGGCAGTCAAGTCACCCCATCCTGGATTCCTCTGGGTGTCTATTTTTCAAAAATGTATAGGTTTCCCTAGGTGCCGGCAGAGCTAGGGTTAAAAAACTACAGCTAGGCACTTCGCAAAAAAAGGGTAATTTTTCATTGTGAAAATGTGGTGTGATCACGTTGCGTTTTGAGCCGTTTCCTGTCGTGGGCACTATGCCTACCCACACAAGTGAGGTACCATTTGTATCGGGAGACTTAGGGTAATTCATATTTGTAAAGCAACTGTTATTACCTATTGACTTTCAATGCATTTCTGCCTTCCAAATGAAAGACAATGTGTAAAAAATAAGTCATTTTGAAAAATGACCGATAATTCTCATACTAGTATGAGTGTTCCCAATTTCGGAAATGTGCAAATATCTAATGTTTCTAAACTCTATAGTTTGTTCCCATTTCAGAAATACATAGGTGTCTTTCATACCAATTGTTCCATGTATATATTTTCCCAGAGTAATTGCTATATACCCGCTACATAATAAAAAACCATTGCAAGTCGCTGCTCAGTTTGTGGCTCTGGCTTCGTCGGGTTCTTGGTGAACCTACAAGTCCTATATATCCCCACAACCAGTAAGGTCCTGCGGATGTAACGGTATATTGCTTTTAAAGAGCTGTCATAATTGGAAGAAGTTACAGGTGAAAACGTTGACACAAAAAGATGTTTTTTTCAACTAATTTTTAATTTTTCCTATATTTACCTGTTAGTTTCTATAAAGAAACCTTGAAGGATCTACACAAATGACCCCTTGCTGAATTTACAATTTTGTCTACTTTTCAAAAATGTATAGCTTACCAGGATCCATTATTCCCTACATACCAAGTTCTACCATTAACTGGAAGGAGGTTGAAAGCACAAAAAATAGCAAACATAGGCTATGTCCCAGAAAAATGCCAAAACTGTGTAAAAAAGTTTGGTTTTCTGACAAAAGTCTGCCATTCCCTAAAAGCTGGGGAAATGGTGATTTCAGCCCCACAAACCCTTTTTTGATACCATTTGCAGGGAAAAACCCAGACGCTTTCATTTGCAGCACTTTTTTCCGATTTAAAAAAAAAAAAAATGTTGCTGTATTTTGGCTAATTTCTGGGACCTCTCAAGGGGAATCCACAAACCCTGGGTACCTTTAGAATCCCCATGATGTTGGAAGAAAAGGACACAAATTTGGCGTGAATACCTTATGTGGTCAAATAGTTACAGGGGCTAAGCGCAAACTACCCCAAATAGCCAAAAAAAAGGCTTAGCACAGGGGGGGGGGAAGGGGGGGGGAAGGCCATGCAGCGAAGGAGTTAAAGATAGGGACTATGACGCTGTGCTTCCAGGATGAGGGGGGCCCTCTACCGCTATGCTATTAAAGACATTTGTTAGTAGGGGGACCCAGATATCATAGTTGTCCTAAAATAGATCGATTGGGATCCCGTCAGGTCCAGGGGCCTTCCATTCTGACTTTGTGTATCGTAAATGTCAGCGGTCTCGGGGGAAGGGACAACGGAGCAGAAAGAGGTGGCTCCATGGCGGGTTTTCGCCCGAAGATGCCTTTAAAGTGCTCTATCCATGCCTCTTCCTCTACATGCGTGTCTAGGGTTGGGTTTTTTATATCTTTAAAATAAGGGGCGTTTATAACTTTCCAGAACTCCCTATTTCCAGAAATGGCGGCTTCTTCAAGATCTTCCCAAGCTTTCTCCCTTATATCCTTTACGCGTTTGTTTCTGGCTTGTTTATACTCATACCTTAATGTTTTAACCAAAGCCACATCTCTAGGCAGGGATTTTAGGGCAGGTACAAGACGTCTCTTTGCTAAGGAGCACAGTGTATCAAACCAGCGGCTCTGTTGAAGATCAGGTGCTGGCTTATGTCGAGTGAGTGCAGCTTTTAATTCCGATAGGAGGGTTATGAATTGAGTGACTAGGAGAGGAGGGGACAGCTCCTCACCCAGACAGTGTAAAATATTGTCCCTTACTTGGGCTAATAAAGCAGGGCTAAGTTCTGCTTCAGTGCCCACTTTAACTAGTATCCATTTTTCCTGGCTAGTGCAATATCACCCGCTACCTGTTGGGAATCTTTCCATTTTCTGGGGAATACTCATATAAGTGTATAGGATTGCGTGATCACTATACGATGTAAACAGGTTAGCTGAGTGGCCCACTCTATCTTGGGCTGCTGTGAAAACTAGAACAAAATCTATTGTGGACTCGCTGTTCTTCCTCCTGGATGTTTTCTCTACCAGGCCAGTCATCAAATTATTAATTATGCTCAGGGACCTCGAAAAGAGTAAGCTATTAAGTGTCTCGCCGTATTCACTATGGGTGAAATGAAGGAGGGGGTTACCCCTGGGAGTCATCCAACCCGCACACCCTCGCCTCATTATGCTTACACAAATGTGTATTGAAATCCCTCATTCAGATTAAACTAAATGGGCCCTTGTGCAAACGTGTGTCGAGTGAGCCTAGCTGCTTATTTAAATCCTCTGCCACACATTTCATATTACCCCCAAATTCGTTATTATAAAAATGTATTAAAAGCCAAGGGTCAACCTTTTTGTGCTCCAATTTGAAGGTTTGGAAATTATTATTCTGGCCGCCTACCTGTTTTACTTGGAGGGCTAAGGTTTTAGAAACTAAGGTTAATAAGCCCCCTTTGGCCCTGCCTGACACTGAGGGAGTCACTGGGGTATGGAATCCTGCAAAGAATACCGGGTCCTTCGCCCATGTTTCTTGAAGCCAGATAATGTCCACCCTTGACCAATAACTCTGCCACTCCAAATTTCCAACCTTGGCGGCGATCCCTGCCACATTCCATGAAGCCATACAGATCTTCTTATTGACCACAGGCGCCGGAGGTAGTGGAAGCGTTAAGGGCACCTGGGGTCGAGAGGCGGGATTGGCTTGTGTGGTAACTGGAGAGGAAGTGATTTTTGATGGTCAGTCACATGCTTCCAGGTCAGAGAGGGGAGTAAATCTATTGTGTAACCCGATCCCTGGGGTGGTGGGCGTGTAAATTGGGAGGTGTGGTATATGCGTAATCGGCCCTCGCCCCCCCTCTTAATGAGGCCTAGCGGGGACCCTGCTTGTAGAAGAACTCCAGACCAAGAAGGGTGATTTGGGTGCTCCTAGGAGGTATTCTGTGAAAATTGTCAAGAAGTGCAGTGCCAAAAAATGGGTTATTAAAATGTATCACCACGCAGTCCCCTGCAATAGTCTTAGTGGAGTTACCAACCCACCCCACACTCCTAGCCATATTAATCTGGTTTGCTAGCTGATAGCTCCATATACACCAGTCCGAAAGATGAGTAGATAGCTAATGTAGGCATTTGTACATTAGCTGGGTTGTTGATTCGTGCTGCTGGATCCGCAGAGGAGGGACATTTGCTAGGACCAACACAAGTGGCGAGGAGGCCGGTGGGAGATGGAGGACTTGATGTGAGTAGTTTGCCCCCGGTGCCACGTGTGGTCCTTGAATACCTGCAGAACAAGAACCTGCGTTTGAATCGCCCGGGCCCTGTGGTGCTTGGTAGTCCTTGTCCCTTCTGGCAAAAGGGGTTGTGGATAGAGCCTCTAGATGTTCATTAACTTGAGCACAGGAGGGATGGCCCAAATCAGCTCGTGCAGAAAGCTGTGATATAGAACCCCGGTGCAATAAGGTGTTTGCGTCCATGTCAACAGACGCAGCGGGATTGGACTTATTCAAGATGACCAAGGGTGTGTCAGCAGAATGTGTGGCATTTAGTGAGGGGGCTGATGTTTTATAGGCCTCTAAGCCAACTAGTCTCTCTTCAATTTTAGTTACTTTCAGCATGATGAGCTCAAGAAGGGTGGACATCAATTTAGTCACTTCATCCCAAAGGGCTCTGTTAAGGACTGGTTCACAAGGCAGAGAAGTCGCAGTCAAGGGTAGCGATGTTACGGGGGACTTTAGGGTGGCAGTCTTAGCACAGCTCGCCCGGGGTTTAATTACTTGAGTGCTTTTAGGTGGTTTCGGTTTGGCAACCCCGGCGCCTCTGCTTTGCTTTGCTGGAGGGTCAGTTTCGGAGTCGGAAAGAAGTAGTAGGTCATCATTTCTCCCATTGAAGATTGGGGAGAGTTGGGTGGTGGGTGAGGGCTCCTGTTGGCCAGCTGGAAGGTAGTCTAATATGGCCTCTTGAAGTAATGGGTTGGGGAGAGTATTGGTTGAGGTAGTGCCTGATGGTGACCTATTGGAAAGGAAAAGTGGTTTCATGGATATGCGTCTCTCTGTAAGTTCAATTTCATGAGAGAGAACGCTTGCTGCGCGTGACAGAAATGCGTTGAGTGTAGCCACTTGTCCACCCCCTGTTTTCTCCGCCGGAACCTTCCTTCTCCCCATGGTATCAGACTATCAGTATGAAATGAAACAGCAAATACAGGGAGGTAAAGGAGTACCTTATGTCCTGGGTCCGATTTGAAACATTGGAGGGGTGGCCCAGCCCAGTCTCCTTCGGGCTCCGACCGACATGGATGGGCCCGCCCTTGGCCCAGGCTTTGCCCGGGCGCAGCCCCGCGCGCATCCCGGGCCGCGTGCCGGCGTCCCGTTTTTGTAGCGCATCCACGCGCAGGAAATGCTGGGAGCTGTGGTCCTGAAGAATGCAGGCGTGCAGCAGGAGACCCACACAGTGAAAGCGGCTAAATAATAATTTAACTTGATATGGGCTCGCTAACGGAGGTGGTGATCTTACCTTAGTGGTTGAGGCTTACGAAGCGCATAAATGCGATTTTTTGTATTCCTGGGTTACTTTTCCTGCAGTCGATGCAAATTCACAAAGATTTCACACATATGATAGGGCTGCTTTACCAGCAGCATGTAGACCTTATGAGTATTTATAAATACCATTAACACACCATGAACATCACAATTGGTTCCAAGGCACCCTTCCACATACACATCAGAATGTAAGACTGGGCCCTCTCAGTAACAAAGGGGCTACCTGGCTGGTCTTGGCAGGCTTAACACCTTTTCTGGATGCAAATGTATTAAAACAGTGAGAGAGAGGCTTGCTCTCTTGCACCATTCATTAGACTGTATCAGCTTCTGATACAGTACATTATGTGAACATTAAATTCTGCCCCAGAAAGGGCTCCTCAAGTTGCACAGGTGCAGGTGGCTGTGCCTGCAGTTAGTCTAATCACCATTAATGCCATCATGGGTTATGATCCCAGCCAAATGTGATGAGCTCGCATGGTGGATAGCACAAAAAACAAACCAGCTTGAGGCAGTTTTTTCCCATATGGGACTCCAAGATAAATGTACAATTCTCACTATGTGTCTTCCACTTGGTATGGTTCCCCCAGTTGAGGACCGTAATAAATGGGGAACTGTATTTGCTTCTCTCTATACCATTACTCATGGTACTCCTTCAACTGCTGTTTTGCCTGAAGTGCTTAAACAGATTCAAACTGAACATGGAGCAGCTCCAGCCCTAGATTTGGGGATAAAACTTATTGACCACTTTTCCACTGTGTCCTCAATTATTTTAAGTAATATCAGAGGGGAGACAGCTTCTCTGGTGATATGCCAAAGGCTTGCTATAGGTCCTGCCATGAATCAGGAATGTGATCTACCTAAAATAATTTCTGAAACCTCTACTTCTATAGGTTGAGCTAGTTTGGGAACCAGACCTAATAAGCCACAAATTGAAGGCAAGTCAGAAGCAGATACTACCAAGCAGGCACCCTAGTCTTTTTAAAAAGGATAAAAATGAAGACTAGGACTATAACATGTACTAGATCTCCGTAATCAGTCTTCAGGGAACCGTTATAATTTATGTAACCATTATAAAATTATAGACTGATAGATCTCAGTATTCTGATACATGTCTCTCTCATTTCCTTGCAGGACTCTCCAGACAAGCGGTCAGAGAGAGGGGGTCGAGGCGATCGCAAACAGGAGGCGTATGTGAAACCAAAAGCAGATTCACAATTCTCCTCTGACAACTTTATAAAAAAGGAAGAGAAATGTCCACAACAAAAAGGACAGTTTGAAAAGAAGAAAGTGGCAGGTATTTCCACTAAAAATGCCAGAAATGCTCAGAACTCTTCTTCAGAACAAGCAAGAACGCTTCTCAACAGCGCAGCAGAGGTCACCATAACTCACCAGACTCTCACACTCCTAGAAAATTCCACTAATGAGACCAACTGATGAATATGTACAGGTTGAAACTCCCTACAGATAGAATTTATGATTTGGACATTCAAATTGAGGGCTTACAGCATACTACATAAAAAAAAATGTAAACTCTTTTTTATTAAAACAATGCTTATAATACAGTATATATAATCAAGACAGCTCCTATATCATGGTACATACATGGCAGTCAGATATACCGTGTACTAATAAAGTAATATTCTTGCAGAATTTAACCACTGAATACAACATTTACTTGGCTGAGACTAATTGGCAGTCGGAGTTCGTTAGAAATGTTTTACAAAGGAAAGATGTAACTATACCTTCCTTTTCAGTCCTTATTCATCATAGGTTTCCGTCCGACTGCTGTATTATGATACTGGCGGTCGGAGGGAAACCCGCGGGGGGAATTCCACTCCGCTTCCAACAGGCTCACAGAGTGGCGGGCGGAATTGTAATCTCAAAATGGCAGTGGAGCCAGGCTCGGCTCCGCTGTCGGGATTATGATGTCGCTTTCCGCATGTCCTTTCATGGCGGTCTGCCCGCCATGAAAAGGCAGGTGGGAAGTGACTTTGGGGGGCCCTAGAAGGGCTCCTTCCCTCCAGGCCCTCCGCTATGGGGCCTGGTGGGCACCCCTAAACATCCCTGCAACATGTGACAGGCACTGGATGGTGCCTGCCACAAGGTGAAGGGATGTTTGAAAACATCATTTTTTCTATTGCAGCTTGTGTTGCTGCCCTTTTCTGACCGCCGCACAAGCTGCACTACAAAAATGGATGATTCTGACCGCCCATAGGGCGGGTGGACTTCCGATTAATAGTCGGGCATTCCATTCCCGCTACAGCATCTGACTGACATCGTAATAGGTTCCTAAGCTTGTCAATATACAAAACAACATTGGGCATTTCCAATGTTTTTTTTTCAAACTATAGCGCCTGAAAGGCAAAATTTGACCGGTTTCTCAGCATTAGGAGCCCAACGAAGGTTCTGTTGACTCCCACAAGAGTATAAGAACAGTTGTTTGCAGCTAGAGTGATGTCAGTTTTACAAGAAATTTACTCAGACTTTTGTCTTGTGTTGAAAACATTTACATCATGGACGATGATTTAAACACACAGTTGGCCAGAGTGGATCATATTAATCTAGTATTCACTGACCATGGCTATAAATTGAATTTTCCAAATCTAAAATTGCCTTTCTCAAAGTCTTGTTTTTAGGATATGAATTATCGAATTAAGTCAAAAGTCTGGCACCACATTTCTCAGAGAAATGTGCTCTATTGCACCACCAAATAGCTTAAAAAAGCTTACATTGCTTTTAGGATTTCTAAATTTTGATAGGGCATACATACTAGATTATATACAACAGGTTAGCCCATTGTACAATTTAATTCATCCTGATTTTTCTAATATACATTGGACTTCTGAAAATACTAATATTCTCCAGAATTTGCAGGCAGACATGCTTTAATCTAAAACTTACATACCCGTGTTAACTCTGCTAATTCAGTGATCCCCATAAACGCAGGTTCTAGTGGTTACACATATTTTATATTTAATGAAGGAGAAACAGTGCCGATCACTTATAAATTGCATTTATATTCCAATGCGGAAATGCGTTTTGCATTGACTATATATTTTGACTGCAGTTGAAACAGCTGTACTGATGAAACATCCATCGGCACAAGGGAGATGTATAATTGTAGCATCTCCAGTTCCTGCCTTAGAGGCCATCATCAAGGCCCCGGTCCCAAACGCAAAAGCCTTATATCCTAGATGGATCGCGTGGGCCTCTTCTTACCAGCTACTGATGTAGATTACAATTTTGACTCAAATGTAAGAACACATGAATATCTCCAGAATAAACAGGAATACCCCATGTCTAATGAAATTCTGCCTCTATATCAGTATTCTTTCATAATCTATACTGATGGTTCAGCCCAGTTAGCGGTGGGTACACAGTATAAGTACTCGGCTGCGTGTGCTGCGGTTGAGTGTCACAAAAGATGAAGCATTTCTGGCACTAAACACATATACAGAAACTTTAGGTAAATGTACCACTCAGCTGGCTGAATTGAAACTTTGGTCTGGTTTTACAGAATAAGGATTCAGAATTTCCCACACTTATTGTGTGTGATTACTATTACTATGTGCAGTCCTTTAATGAGTATTTACCATATTGGTGCTTGAATGGATTCAGAGATTTTAAAGGTAATTATGTAAAACATAATCTTGTCTGAGGAAATGTGGTGGCTCTAAAAGATGCTTTGCCACTGGCTCATGTGATTCATACATTGAGCCATTAACATGTTGGTATACATGTTGCAGGGTATTAATTGGCTTATGAAGCTTCCAAGGTGGCTGTTAAGACTGTATATGTGGCTGGGATTACTCGTTTATATAGGAGGCTAGATGATGGCAATGGCTGCATCCCTGCTTTGGCTAATGGCGAGCCTTTACCTAAAGGCTATTTAGCTTAGAATTCCTAACTATTGAGTCCTCAAAATGTTCTCGTCTGCATCCCTGGGGTGGGTGATCAAGTGATACCCAACCGGGATCGCAGGTTAGAGTTAATAATTGCAGCTCATGAGGGATTAGCATCTGCCCATGCAGGTGCGGCGGTTACAGTTTCTTTATTACAGAAACGATAGTGGTGGCAGGGTCTTTATCAGCAGACCTGAAAGGTTGTATATTGTTGTGACATTTGTCAACAAATTAAAGGCTCATCGTTGCTCGCCCACCGCAGACACCACTTTTAGTTTCGAATAAGTCATTACAATGTGTCTATTAGATTACTGCGTACCACGCCATACGGATGGTGCCTTTAAATAGATCTTAGTGGCTGTTGATTCTTGTTCTTGATTTCTATGGGTGTGGCCAGAGCGATTGGCTGATGGTCAAACTTTCATTAAAGATTTGCAAATCTTTATTGGCACATATGCAGTGGCAGCATTGCAACCGGACCAGGCTTTTGCTTCTAAGGCTTACTGGAACACTATAGGCACTGTGGGTGTTGCTGTGCATTATTCCGCTTCCTATCATCTTGAGGGAAATCTGATAGTGGAACTGAAGAACTGTGACTTAAAACAGTCCTAGTTGTTATGTTATTTTGATTTGTATAGTGCACTAATCACCCAAGAGGGTATCCAGGCCCTTGGGCAGGTGTGTAGGTTTGAGGTCCACAATGTGCTTATACTTAGAGCCAGGTCTCCAGCTTCTCGCCAAACTCAAGAAGTGAGGAGGAGGAGGCTCTAATGTTTTGAGGGAGGTTGTACCATATCTTGGGTGCAATGTAGGAGAATCATTCATCTCCTGTATTGTGTACAGAGAGCTTCAGCCAATCTGCCTAGATGAATTTTGGGTGGTCGTACTCCATATTAAATATTATTTGAGGTTCCAATGCGGGTACAAAATCTTGATACCTCTGGTGCAGTGGCAGAGGATGCGCCCTTTGACATCAATTAACAAATCACTGACTTACAGGAATTGCAGGACTTCCGAGAGGAGCACTCAAATTTAACTTCTATACAATATGCAACTCACGAGGTGAAGGTACAACCAGCAGTTTCTGGCTGGATTCCTAAAGTTGGGCATATACTCCAAGAGAAGATTGCAGATAAAAAAAGATTTTGCCCTGTCCTATCTTGCACCGGTGCCAGTCTTTGACATCCAGGGTACTTGAATTGTGATTTTGCTACTGCTTGCTAGTTGTAAACAGAAACAAAAAGTTTCAATCTATTGATCAAGCTACACCATGTGGGCAGTCCTCCATAGTAGGCCACAAGGGTTTCTGGGTAGTTCTTTGTCACCTCTCCTTACCCTGCAAGAGATCCCTCTACATGCAATAAGTAGTTTGAATATTGCTGCTCCCCAGCTTGGCTTTTCGGATGCTGAACTTTCGATTCTTCAGGTTGATGATGGAAACACAGGGTGTGTTTCTGAAATGAGTTTGCTGTTATCTACTCTGCTCCTTGCACTGAAGTTGTGTATTATGAACCGCCTTTGGAGGTGTCTGCTGTATCTAGTTTCACATGCTGAGATCCCTGTTTTTTCTCACACTAATACTGTGGGTGGAACCGCCGACTAAGGTCTATGATGGTATTGTATGGGATAATATTTTTGGCCCCACAGAAACATTGCAAATTCCGTATATGTTTAAAGTTACTATGGATGATATAATTATCCCAGGTTCCATTTCCGATGAATGGGATGTTATGACTGTAACTAATATAGAATCTGAATATGAATCATACACAGTATTTGAAAAAGAGAATTTGTATTTGAATTCTGCAAATTATGGTGAACAGTTTGTTACCATCATTATGCTCATCACTTTTTACACAGAGCTAGTACTTCACGTTCGTTTTTTTATTATATGTAGTTGAAACAGTGTTTTACGTCACTTCATGGTAGTTATAATGCATATTTGAAGAAGTCCCCTTATTTTATTAGTCATGTTCCTACAGACCTGGTTTCAAATTATTACCAGCTTATACCTTTCCCACCGAAAAAGTACATACTCACGCACACAAAGATGATTTATTCTAACTCATTTATTTCACAATCTTCCCAAGGAGTTTATGAGTATTGGAAAGATAATATTGAACTTAAATCAATTTGGGGAAAATGCTATGTGCAGGTCCAAGGCACTGACGCTTGATTTAGGGCATGTCTAATCCCTTGACAAATGACTTTTCTAAACAAAACAGTACAACAGACTACATTTCTTGGGTTTGGCGGTGTTAAAATTTAAATACGTCAAGCATTCCCTCTATTGCCTTTTTTCATAACTGGCAGCAGTTGGTTAATTTCACAGAAGAACAGCTTAATGAAGTGGTGCAGAATGGAACATGCAACTCTTCACTTTCTGGTTCAGATGGGTGGTTATTATGACCAGTTGATACAAATGGCTGTAATGCTCGTTATTTTAACTCCTCAAAAGGGTATAAGGCAAGCAAGCCATACCCCCGGTATATTCAGCCATTTCATTCAGGGGTTGTCACTACATACAGTGTGGGTAAGCTATGCCAGCAATTGGTTAGAACACTCAACATTGTCAGCAGTTAAAAACCACTTATCCCTTCTTTCAAGTAATATGGATTTACAGGATTCTTTTATTGGTCTGAGGTCTACTCATTGTAAATTCTTATATAAGCAAGTTATAATGAAATGTTAAAAACTTTGAAAATTTCTCAGCAAAAAGAAGCTGAACGTTTGATAAGGGCAATTTAGAGATGGCTTTGGCTGTTGTCAATACTGGCATGACTACATTGTCAACTCGTATCAATTCATTGAATATTGTTGCATCTGCAGGTGATATCATACAAAATGACATGTCTATGCATTAGCATGGCCATAGTCAGTTGAGATCGATTTTGCAATTGAGCTGGACTCTGCAGGTTTTAAAATCAAATAGAGTGCCATAGAATTAGTTGAAAGCAATAGTTATTTTTGCCGTTTAATTTAATACATATGCAAAAAATAATGGCTAAAAAAGAAGCCACCGACCCTATGCTTGATATCAAACTTTAAGAATAAGTTCTCTTTTTGGTTGCTGAAGCTCCCTCTGCCATTTGGTTAATTCATGGTTTCATTTCTCTTACAATTTCCATGGTTCATTCTACATCATGTCTTTGGCATTTTCAAAAAGGGAGAAATGAAGGGATGGGTATACATTTTTTACACAAAGCTTGGTTCCTCCCTTTTCAGTACAGATGCAAGCATGAGAACAAAGAGGCTTTTGTTAGTCTACATAATTGTGGAGTTTCTTTAGGTCACTAATTGCTCTGCAGAGAGAATACACTTCATGGAGTATGTAAAGCCTCTGCCTAAATTAGCGTGCTGTTTGAAGGGTGTCTCTGTGCAATTGATCAACAATGAATTTTTGTTGCTTTCTGAAGGAAGTTATCTAATTTTAAAAGAGCAAGGTAGTCACTTGCTGTATGCATGTTATATATCCTTCCACACATACTATTGGAGAAGTTACTTTGTGGCCCAAGGTCACCGTAGCTGAAAAATAATTTGATAAGTTGAACAGACTCAAAGCCTTATTGTTTCAAACTGATGTGGCTCTTACATGCCTGAGAAACGTTTTATCTCCAAGTAGCACATTCCGTCAGAAGTGCAATCCCTTGTGAGCTTGAACATTGTATTTTTAATGCTTCTAATACAGCTGGATTTGCGTTCTTTTAAAAAGTGATTGGGTCTGGACTGGTTTCTACGTTCCAGACTGCCCTTGGGGTTATTCCGCCCTTTCTACACACATGTTTTCAAGCGTGGTTGGAGGCATTCTGACTGTACTATAGCTTCTTGTTGCTATTTTGGTTCTATTTTTGGTGCTCTGCAATGGATGTCCCACAATGAGGCCAAATAGAAGTGGAATTACTGAAAGTCCTTCTGTGTCGTGAATGCATGATGCAGTAATTTAGACAGTTAATGTTACTGGAACTGAATGAGAACTGGCCTCTGTCCTTCTGGCCCATATGGTTTCAGAGTGTGCAGCCTGTGTTTCCCTGTCTAGGGTGTTCATTTGAATGTGTGAACCCGACTTATGCCTTTGTACGCAATTGTGGCAGGTTCCTTATATGAATTCGCTTGTGCATCCTATGCAGCCGCATTGGCTGTGTTGTCAAATGATGCTGCTTCTTTTACTGCAAGATGTCTGTGATGAGCTGCCTTCGCCAATCCTACTGCTCCCTCAACTTCAGCTTCCCTGGCATTCTTCTGATGCTGTACTCCTGGCTCTGTCATCGTCGCCATCTGCTGAATAGGCTGGGGATGATTATCTTTGTCACTTGGATCTTACTCTTCAGGCCTCTTTCGATGTGATGCCTTTGGATGCGGGTTCCTTCCTGGAACCTATTGACACTCTGGATATGAATGTTGTGATACTTGCATGTGACTAGTGCCTGCGACTGGAACGGATCAAACCATGGTCAATGGGACTCTCGTTGACCTCAGTTTGATCCGTTCCTGCCCCAGCCACACAAGTGGCACCGCGTTTTTATTGGCACAATTGTTGTAATTTTATGTGGTAGGAATTTTGCAGATTCCTGCAGATTCCGGAGGTTTCCATCACACAAATGTAATGAATATGTGTGATTTCAGGCAAAGTTAGAGGTGTGCAGGGTATTGCAGGTAAGAAAACTTGATGGGATCCATGCAAGGAACACCACCCTATAATCCCCTGGTTGTCTAGTTTTCAAAAATGTCTGTGGTTCATAGGTTTGCACGGGTGGCACCATAGCCTGGCACAGCTACCCATATTGCTTATCTACCAAGAGCACTTTAGGTCCTTTTGTGTCGTGGTCTCTTGGCTTTCCCACACAACTGGGGTACCGTTCTTATTGAGGGACATGTGGGAACTCAGGGTGGTAGGAAATTTGCGGCTCTCTGCAGATTCCAGAACTTCCTATCATAGAAATGTGAGGAAAATGTGTGTTTTATAACAAAGTTCAACGTTTGCGAGGGCTTTTGCGTAAAATTAGTTAGTGATTGCCATGCAAGGCATGTACACCTGGAGTCCCCTAGTTGTCTACTTTTTAAAAATATGCAAGTTTTCTAGGTTTCCCTAGGTGCCGGCTGAGCTATGGCCTAAAATCCACAGCAACCCATTTTGCAAAAAAAGGGCCAGAGTGGAAAAATGTGATGTATCTATGTTGCGTTTTGAGCCGTTTCCTGTCGGGCCACTAGGCCTATCCACACAATTGAGTTACCATTTTTATCGAAAGACATGTGGGAACATAGAAGAGTAGCACATTTATTATTACCTGTTGCAAAGTAATCCTTGTGCCCTAGGCCTCCCCCAGTTTTTGCTGACTGGTACTGGTGGTAACTGACTGACTGTCCCTGGGCCCTGCCTAACCATGCTAAAAACACACTTAGAATACAGTGAAAACACCTGCATACACTAGGGTACACTATGGGTTAGGGTACTCTTATGATTGGCATGACCTCCCCTATGAGGCGCAAGTATGTAATAGTGATTACAACAAACAGGGGCAGCCCTGTACCCAAAACCTGGGGCCAATAAACACTATGGAAGCAACATAGGTTCAGGGAATACTTTAAAAAAATAATAATTGTAACATATAACGACCCAACAAATGAAGAACAATTTTACAGAAAATGAAATAAAATAATGATAAGGTATCCACAGTAGTTTGTCAAAAGGAGTTTGTTAATGAAAAAGTACAAAATACACAAAAAAAAAAAACTGGTGCTCACAAGGTTACACAAACATATACAATTAGGAGAGTAAAAACTTAAGTGTAAACGAAAAAACAATGGCAGAGGGAAAATTAATACAGAAATAAAATTGTCAAATGACAAAAACAAAACACAATATATGCTTCCTCTTGATTTTGCCAAAGGATGGCGTTGACAACGTTTTGACCTTGTTACTTAATAGGTCATCATCAGGACAAAACCAAACGTAGAAAGCAATCATCAATTTTCAGTCTGTAAATGAGGACAATTACTTTAAAAAGGGTACCCAAAAATTTGATTATAATGAATAAATGGCACCATGACACAAGACCACTGAACTAAGTGTCGTGCCTGCCATGATAAGGTGTAAAGATAGAAAGCCACAACATAATAGTAGAGAGCCTTCACCAATTGTGAATTTATTTTACGCAACCGAAAAATGAAATAGTGAATCTTAGAGCAATAACCAGAGTGATACAACCATGGGAATCATGTTTACCATGTGGACCCTGAAAGATGGTGTAAACTAATATAGAAACAAGAAAACTACATGAAAAGAGTCACTATATAAAAAAAATAATTGTAAAAGTTATATTTACTGATGCTTATCACCTCTCAAGAGAATTTTAATGAGTCTCCCATATAAATCAATTGATCAGGCTTCCTAAATCTCAAATGCATACTTATGCAAACTATAATGCAGATGCTCTATTGTAAAAAAATTCCAAAATTCCAATAGTTAAACGAGCCACTTACAATTAGCAGAGAAAAAATCCAGCATAGCGAGGTCCAGAAGAAGAGTGTATCAAAACCACCTCCCAGCTAAAGTCCCTAAATCCTTTTATATACGGTCAAAAACAGAATGGAAATATAAATCAAAAAAGGGAGAAGAATACAAAAAATTCAAAACCAAAAAACAGCCCTGTGGATCAAACCTGCTTAAAAGGACTAAAGAGTAAACTCCCTGCAAGCCACAGGTTAACAAAGCTCACCCGGACCATCTCCACCAAGAATCCCCAGCCTGGAGTGACTCCAGTGGATTTGTGGGGGCTTTGTCCAAGTGGATTGGGGAATTGAAATCTCAAACTTTCAAAGACCAACTTGGAGCTTCCAGAGCCTTGGAGTAAGGTTTTGACACTTTAGAACCCTCAAAGGAACTTCAGGAGGAAGTTCCAGAAGTTTTTGGAGCAACTTTGAAAAATAGCTCCATAAGTGGACTGACTCAACCTGGCCAGCCAAGGTGGCGACCCTCAACTAGAACCGGCCTGCCTTTCAGGTAAGTCCCACTGGAAAGCCCCAGAGGTCCGACTTCCAGAGTTTGGCCGGGAGCTAGTCGAAACTCAAGCCAGCAAACCCTCACCGAATCCGGCCTAGTGAAGAGCATAGAGGGACCCCATGAGAAAAAGCTCCGTAAAAGTTTCTAAGTCCGAAGGTAGAAGAGATGACGGGAACCAACCGCGAGCGCCAAGCCACCCACCTTCAACCACGAGCTGGCCTGGATCTCTGGTTCGTCCAACTGGAAAGGTCCAGAGGTCTGACAGCGAGCTCTTTGCAAGGCAAGCTGGGGGCGAAACGTCACCGCATCCGAACTGGTGGAGAGCTTCGAGGGACCCCAGGAGAAAAAGTTTCAGAAACGTTTCTAAGTCTGAAGATAAAAACTTTGACCGTCCTACTGTGAAGGGTATCCGCGCAGGGCTCCATCGTGGTCAGCCTAAAACGTTGACTTTGTCCCGGTGTAGTGCGACCAGATGTCCCAATAGGTGCTATAGGTTTCTATTTGCTATATAGTGCTAAATCTTTAGAAATTCATATCTCCAGTTCCCTACATTGGATTCTTTTGTTTTGCTATCATTGTAAAGATGCAAATATGTACTATTTTCATAAATTGATGTTGGACTTTTATTGTGTGTTGTGTCTTAATTATCTACTGAATTGGTGTTTTTAAATGCTTTACATGCCTGTCTCTGAAGTTAAGTCTGCCTGCTCGCAGCCAAGTTACTAAGGGCTGAGCATGGGAATAATGAGACCTCTTCTGAGCCCCATATTGTGTTAGTGGGATTATTGCCAGTGGTAGATATATATTTACCACTACTAATTATCCACTTTCCAACATTACCAATTGGATTTCGCTGCATTTGTGCCTTCCAAGTGCAAGCCAATGTGCAAGTAAGAATATATTTTGAAAAATACCCTCTAAATCATATGCAGGTATGGGTACCCACAAATTCAGAGATGTACAAATAACCACTGCTCCCAAACTCCATATGTTGTCCCCATTTCAGAAATACATAGGTTTCTTGATACCTTTTTTCACCATATGAATTGGTCTATGCTCAGTACACAAAGAAAAGCCATTTTACGGTGCAGCTCAGTTGTTAGGGCTGGGTACATGGTGTTCTTGCAGAAGCTATAAACCCTACATATCCTAGCAACGAGAAGGGTCTTACCGGTGTAATGGTATATTGCTTTTGTAAATCAGACATCGTGACAAAACATTACAGATGACGAATGTTCTCACAAATAGCAATTTTTTCCCACTCATTTTCAATATTTATGTATTTTAACACTTTGTTTCTGTGGGAAAACCATGTGGGATTTACAAAAATCATTCAAATTGTTTTCTTAAAAATCTATAGCTTTCCTGGTTCACCCATTGGTTTTACACTGATTTCCACCACAAACTGGAAGGGCACAAAAATAGGAAAAATGGGCTACCTCTTTGAAAAATACCAAAACTGTGATAAAAATATAGTGTTTTTATTCAGCTCTATTTCTTCCTGAAAGCAGTAAAGATGGAGGCATTAGCACAGCAAACTATCCGTTGATGCCATCTTGATGCAATTTTTAGGAAATAAAACAGACATCCTGAGCGCTTTTTTCCTATTTTTACCCCCAAACTTAAATTGTAGCTATATTTTGCCTATTTTCTCGGTCCCCAACAGGGGATTCCCCATCTTTGGGTACCTTTAGAATACACAGTATGTTGGAGAAAAATGACTCTAATTTGGTTTGGATAGCTTATGTGGAAAAACATTTTGGAGCCCTCAGTGCAAACAACTACAAATAGCCAAAAAAGACTCAGTGTGTGTGGGGGGGGAGGGGAGTTGGGGGCATGGGATGTAACCCACCAGTTAAGGAGTTAATTGAACTGGATTGTGAAATGCACGTTTTATAAATTCAAAGTATACAATGAAACATTGTTTTAGATTTTACATTGTTTCTACATAGCCAAATTCTAAATGGAAACCCTGGAGAAGATACTCCATCTGATCCAGGTTTGGGAATTCCCAACAGCTATCAACTTACAGGGTGCTTACCATCATATTCCAGACTGTTGCCCTCACTGGCGTTCTCCTCACTTTGGCTTCCCGGACCAATCTATCCCCATTGGGTAGAAGATGGTGATGCATGTATTTACCACACATTTGAAGCCTCTGGTATACCTTCCGCTGGAGTGCTGGGATCCAACATCTCAAGAATTTCACCAGGCAATGTGTGTCAAGGCATGTTGAAAGAGCCTACAATGGATGTTGGATCTTGCCATACTTCCACAAGGTATAGTATAGTAAGAGCCTTGCCAATAGATTGTGACAACAGATGCCAGAAGCGTTGGGTGGGAAGCCAATTTTAAAACCAAAAAGACATACAGCTGGTGGCAGAGCATGAGATAAAGCAATCCTGTAAATGGAGGGAACTGGAAGCACTTGACAAGGCATTTAATGATGTTCCAGGATGTGATACAGGACGTTCCAGTGGTGGTGAAGACAGACAAGACTATGACAAAATTATAAAAGATTCCGTCCCGAAAGTGTGAAAAAGATGATGTTACAGGCAGAGGCTAATCTATTGTGCATTAGTGATGCATATAATGTGGGTGGAAAACCTGACAGCAGACAAATTAAACAGATCCTTGTGATCATACTAATATTTAAGACTGATAATGAAGATATTCCATATATTTTGAAAGCGTTTAGAAACTCCAGAGGTGGATCTTTTCGCCATTGATTCAAATGCACAAACATTGCTGTACTTATCCAGTTTCAGCAGCCAGAAGAAAGCAGGGATGGATGCACTACTCTTTCCAGGGTCACTTTTGTACACTTTCCTGCTCATACCACTTTTGAGGACACAGCTTTTCTCTTTCTACTGAGCACATCCCTTGCTTGTAAGATTGCTTGTAAGATTGCTTGTGTGTGAGACTTCTTTGTTTTCATTGTGCGTATGTGTCACATCTCCTTTTCCATAACTTCAGTTCAGCTTCAGATCCCAGTATAAGCAATTACCTAATTACGTATGATGATTCGCATTACAAAGAGTCATTCCTTTCTCGTACCATTACTTACATCCCTCACTGACCTCCCTTAGACAATGCATCAGTTGCTTGGTGGAATGAAATCCCTTAGTCAGCAAGAAGTGGAGTACAAAAGTCAGTCCAACAGTCAGTCTGGAAGGCCAGAAGGGAAAGATCTAAGAATGAGGGATGACATGGTGAGTAACAAAGGACTGTAAAGAGGAATAACAATATCTCACAAGCAATGGGACGAGAAAAGGATGACTTGGTGTCATGTAAATAATGAGTCACAAAAATGGTAATAATAATGGAATGAGCAGGAAAAAAAGGGTAAGGGGAAGTATGGATATAAAAGACATGTTCTGGGTGAGAATAGGCTCTTGTGAACCCTCTGGTTTTGTTGGAGGACCTCTAACACTTATGCAGCAACTTCGACACAACATCTGTCCTGCTCTTCACCTGTTTTGTGCTGTGCTGTTTCACTGTCCAAGGAAGTACTGATCTAGTGAAATCGGCTGATTTGCCTTTTGCATTGACAAAACTTCTCTAATTTTGGGACTAACGAATGGAGGGGAGACTTCATTCAGCACAATGTGGTCCTAACATACTCCTTCACATGTGTGTGTGCTCTCTAGACAGCAAGATTTCCTTCTATCAGACTGCTGAAGCAATTGTAGGTTGTGTGCTACAGTACAAGCCAGAAGAGCTTTTACAGACTTTGCGTTCTCTGGATTTCCTCAACTTTCTTCAGACGATCAGCACAGCATTGTCGACGAAATGAATATTACGTCACTTCCTCCCCAAATTGCTTCTCAAGTGATTGGTCATTCTGCAAATCATCCATGGTCAAAGTGGAAGAAAGTTTTGATCAATAATCTCAAAATGTGTGAGCCTAACGTTAACACCTGAGAAAAAAGGTTGTATGCTTCAACACCGTTTAGGGGCAAAGGGTCAAGAAAAATTCAAGAATCAGCCAGATTTAGAAGAAGATTGTAATGATGATGCATCACAATTTTTGAATGATTTTGATATCTTCTTAAAGAAACCTAATCATTTCTTGCTCAAAGTTTCTACTATTCTTCAAGACTATTTCTTTGGAAAAAAGAAAGCAAAGGTGTTAGAAATTGACTTTTCTGGTTGTCAGAATATACACCGTGTACAAGCAGGAGCCAAACTCATAGTCAGGGTAAGTCAGATACACAACCTAAATTAACCTGTGCTCACCCCCTGGGAGCTTGGCTTAACTTAAGAGGCAATGTGTAAAGTATTTGTGCAACACTTGAATTACAGTAACACAGTAAAAGCACCTCAAAGACTTCACACCAGTTTAGAAAATTAGACAATATTTATGTGAGTAAAACAAGACCAAAATGACAAAAATCCAATAAGGAGAACTCAAGATATGAATTAATAAAGATTCAATGCAACTTAGAAGTCACTAGTGGTCAAAATGTTACTTGAGGTCGTGAGGGACCGGTACAAATCCAAAGTTCAGGCTGACCACGATGGAGGGCAGGGCAGCTACAGAACCCACGCAGGGTCTGCTAAAAAAAATTCCTTGTATATAGCAAGTATCTGCGTCGAAAGGCTTCACTGCGTCGATTCCGATCCACGCAGTGGGGTCGATGTGTCGGAGTCGAGCTTCGCAATTGGTGTCAAAGGATCGGTGCTGAATTGACGTCAAGCGTCACTGTCGAAGATTCGGTGCTGCGTCAATGTCAAACCTCGCAGTTGGGAGCCGTGCCATCGTCGAATTGGCACTGTGTCGGTTCCAATCTGTGCAAAGGTGTCACTTTTTGCAGAAAACAGCTACAGAACCCACTTTGAGGCCCAGGACTGGAGGGGGCATCTCAGGCAAAAGTATGACTCACAGATGGCAGAGTCCATCAGAATCCAAGAGAGTTGCCAGAAGTCTTTTGCGTCCCTGAAACTTCAGAAAACAGGAGGCAAGCCGGTAAGCCCCTGAAGAATTTTGGGTTTAAGGATGTAGAAAGCAGGCCCAGTCCCTCCTACTCCCAGACAAGAAGCAGCAGGCAGCAGGCCAACAGAGCAGAGCAGTTAGCAAAGTGGCAGTCCTCCTACAGCACAGCAGCTCTTCTTCGAGGCAGAATGTCCTTGGTTCAAGTAGAGTTCTGATTTGGTGGTGTCAGGGGTCCTGTACTTATACCCAAATGTGCCTTTGAAGTGGGGGAGACTTCAAAGAGGCCTTTGAAGATCACAAGGTGCAGCCTTTCCTGCCCTGGCTCCGACTCACTACAGGGAGGTAGGCAGCTCTTTGTGTGGGGACAGGCACAACTCTAGTCAGGTGCATGTTCCTCCCGATCTACCTCAGAAAGGCCTATAAGCCTGGAGATGGGCCATCAAGATGCAAATGCCACACCCCTTCTCCCTTTGTGGGACTGTCTTTGAGGGAATGTACAAAGCCCAGCTATCACCCTACCCAGACGAGTATTCAGAAACAGGCAGAGGCACAGAATGGTTAAAATAAGAAAATGTCAACATTGACTTACAATTTAAAATTGAACTTCCCCATAAGTTGTGGTTTTAAATTGTGAATCAAGAGACACAAAACTCCAAATCTCTATTGTTTCTCAACTGGAAATTACACTTAAAATATGTTTTAAAGCAATCCCAATGTTAACCTATGGGAGAGATAGGCCTTGCAGTAGTGAAAAAGGAATCTAGCAATTTTCCACTGCCAGAACATGTAAAACCTAAAGGTACATGCCCTACCTTTTAAATACACTGAACCATGCCCATTGGGCTGCCTAGGGCCTACCTTAGGGGTGACCTTTATGTAAGAACAGGAAAGGTTTGGGTCTTGCAACTAGGTTAACTTTCCAGGTCGAAATGGCAGCTTAAACTGCACACACAGGCTCTGATGTGGCAGGTCTGAGCCATGTTCAAGGGGCTTCCGAAGTGGGTGGCACAAGCAATGCTTCAGGCCCACTAGTAGCATTTAATTTATAGACCCTGGGCACATACTGAGTACTTTACTAGGGACTTATAAGTAAATTAAATATGCCAATTGTGCATAAGCCAATGATCCCATGTTTAAAGTACAGAGCACATGCACTTTAGCACTGGTTAGCCGTGGTAAAGTGTCAGAGTCTTAAAGCCAAGTCCATTCCCAACAAAGTAGGTGAAGAATCCGTAGACAATTTTGTCACTGCTCTCCACCAGTTAGCCTCTACATGTAACTTCAGACAGAGCAACTGATTAGGGGTCAGTTTATGTTAAATTGCAAGAGTGATAAGATAAGAGAGGAACTTTGGGCAAGCTCAACAAAGTTCTAGTTATTGCCAAGCAAATTAAGCACAAAAATATAAGGAGTTGCTTTTTTGTGTTCATGCCATAGTCACTAAAGAAACAAAATCAATGTTGAATATCCTAAGAAGAAAACTATACTGTTACTGGTGTGGTAATCATAATTATTTGCAAATTTCAAGGATTGCCATGTATTAAAAGTGGTCTGTAAATTGTGGAGGGAAAGGAAACAGTTTGCTAAATGTTGTAAAGCACTCTCTATCAAGGAACACATTTATAAAGCTTCATCTGAAACAGAAGATGAGGTACTTCAAGTTGTTAATTACATGAATTGTGTGTCTAAGCAACAATATGACAATCCATCTAATTTTGTGTTGCTTAACGGAATTGCAGTGTCCATGATGATGGACTTAGGAGCACGTCTCTAACTTGTGTCCAATAAATATTATGCTCAATACTTTCAAGATTAACGTAACTTAATTAAGTCTGTTGTCGGACCCTATAGTTACGGTGGCAAACCAACTGAATTAGTAGAGTATTTTAATGCTAAAGTGGACTTTAAAGGACACGCAGCTTCTGGTAAAATGTATGCATCAGTGGAAGGAGACACAGTATTGGACTGGCCGCAACAGAAATTTAGGAATTTCCTTGGATCCCAATTCCAGTCCCCAGGTACCTGCAAGAAAGGTGGACACCATTCCTGATATATTTCTTAAAGAATCTCCTGATGTATTTTTCAGCAATGTTGGATGCGTTAACTGTTACGTCATCACATTAGGTCGAAATAAGGGGCAAAGCCAGTAGCATGTAAAGTGTGAAACAGTACATTTAGTGTGCAAGATGCTGTACAGAAAGAAATGGACCGTTTGC
This sequence comes from Triturus cristatus, assembly GCF_964204655.1. Classification (NCBI taxonomy): domain Eukaryota; kingdom Metazoa; phylum Chordata; class Amphibia; order Caudata; family Salamandridae; genus Triturus; species Triturus cristatus. The sequence goes on from NC_140579.1 coordinate 241,153,324, forward strand.
ACGCTGTAGGGATAATAGAGACTGTTGAAGCTTCACAATGGGTCGCACCTGTTGAGCTCAAGAGAGATCAGACTTTTCATAGACCTAAGGCATCTAAACAAATATGTATTGGAGGATAGATTTCCTTTACCCATCATTATAGAAATGGTTAGCATGTTGGCAGGGAAATATTTTTTCCAATCTGAAACTTGTCATCGGGGCTGACTGTGTGAGGAATCTGAAGATCTCACTTCATTTATAACGTTGTTTGGAGTCTTTCGGTTTCTTAGAATTCCGTTTGGACTATGTTCTGCGGCGCCCATTTTTCAGAGACTCATGAATGACATCTTAGGTTTATTATCTTTCTTTTGCTCAGGATGATGTTTTGATCTTTACCAACACTATAGACTCTCAGATAAAGAAAGTCAGAGGAGTACTGAAAATCTTTAGTCAAAAAAGTATAACTCTAAAGCCTCATTTTGTTGTCCTCAAATGATATAGTTAGGCTATGTTGTCACAGTTGATAGAATAAGGCCTAAAGATGATTTAGTGAGAACTTTATTTGATTTACCCAGTCCAACCAAGTAAGAGGAGGTGCAGGCCTTCCTGGGATTGGCAGAGTTTTACATTAGATTTATTCCCATCTTAGGCAGCCATTTCAGTGTTATATTGAAGTTACTGAGAAAAGAAATGCAATTTTCTCAGGATGATGATTGTCAAAGTGAATTTCTGGTTATTAAGACCTGGCCTTCTAATGAACACAGTCTAAAAGGTTTTATTACAGGTTTGCCCTGCAACATTGTCACTGATGCGAGTGATGAATGACTAGGTGCAGTTCTGAAGCAAAGGCATGGTACAGATGATGTCACTTTGGCCTTTGTATCCAGGGCTTTTAAGAATGCAGAAATCAGATATTCCACTATCGTGCAGGAAGCATGTCTAGACCATCAAGGTCCGGAACAAACATTCTCACTCCAAAGAGCATCATGTACGGGGTCTGCCCACCCAGAGACCTTCTAGGGAGATTATTAAGTGCACGTTGGACGTCATACAAGTGGGCAAGCCAGTTCCGGCCTGTACCTAACACCTTGGCTGTCAATGATTGCTTTAGGTCACGATTCATCCGCTCCACAACACTATTGCCCTCAGGCCGGTATGGAGATGAAAATTTGACTTGGACCCCCAAACTTCTCATTGCCTCTTTGTAAGCCTTAGAGGCGAACGCCGGGCCCTGATCAGAGTGAAGGGTACCACACGCAAAACTCCCTATAAAGACACGCAATGCTTTGATGACAGTCCTGGCATTAGCACTCCTTTGTGGCCACACCCACAGAAAACGTGTGCACGAATCAACTGCAACCAAGATGTATTTGTACGCAGTATCAGAGGTAAAAGGACCGCAGTGATCTAAATAAACACACGCTAGTGGTTGATTAGATATATGCAGCTGCGTTGGAGGTGGACGCGCAACAGAAGAAGGTTTGATCTGTTGGCAAATGTCACAATTAAGTACATAAGCCCGCGCTTGTTTATACAAACCGTACCACCAGTAACGTTGCTGCAAAAGAGAGACAGTTGCTGACACTCCAGCATGTGCAGACGCAACTCCTTCGTGGGCAGCTGTTATCAAATTTGGTCTGCAGTCCGCGTTGGGAATCAATCTATCACCAACGTCGTTAATCCTCACTAATGGGACGTTATCAGGACTTAAGTGATAATGGTATCGAGAAGGGAAACCTCTAGGGAAGTTTGTCCCTGTCTCTGATGCCGCAATAGCTGCTAAGATGTCAGCATCTATCTTAGATTTTGATCTTGTAACTGCTGCTACTAAATATGTCGCCACTGCTGTTTTAGCTGCCTCGTCAGCCAAACTGTTACCGACAGCATGGACACCAACTCGTTGGTGACCAAGAGTGTGAATTACATCCACAAGTGGCAGACTCCCTTTGAGTTCGGACACTCGAGCCCAAATTGTTTTATGCTTTACTGAGCAACCTTTGGAATCACGAAAACCATTCATAATCCAAAAAAGTATATTGTCGTTGTAAGATTGAACACAATAGTAAGAGTCACTCACTATAAGAGTAGTGACTCTGTGATCAGCAAACTCAAGTGCAAGCACCAGAGCACGAAGCTTCGCCAGTTGCGCGGTACAATCACCCAATGACTGCGTATGCACTGCATCAGATTTGAACTCTCCATTCACGAAAGTACCGACTACAATTGCGCAAGCCGCTGAATAAGCGTGCCGTGATCCCGCTGCGGGTTGCGCCGACCCGTCAGTGTATATGACACAATGGTATTCCTCGATGGGGCGCAATGACTGCGGAGCAGGATGAACGAATTCATACTCCAAACTCTCCTGAGTCTGCAACGCCGCGTCAAAGATGTATTCGACGTTAGGCGAAGCTAAGGAGGTCGCCCATTGTATCCACCTTGGATGCAAAGCCTTAGAATTTGGTACACTAGCCTTAGTGACTGCTTCAAGAGCAGGAAACAGTGTTACCACCAGCATGCGTTTTCCTTGTGATAGCGCTCGTTCTTTCAGGATCGCCATCTGAACTGCTGTCAAGACTTTTTCAACAGTGGAAAATCGCAGCTCAGCCGAAGTGTACAGATGAGATTTGTAAGCAATGGGGACTGTGTCACCCTCATTGAACGTTAAGTACGTGAAACCTTCCGCGCCTGGAACAATTCTAATGACCAGGTTGGTGTGGTTGTCAGGAGTTTTTAGATATTTAGCTGTAAGAAGATCAGTTTGCAAAGTATACAATGCCAACGAGTGCTCTGGCAGCCAGCAAGATCTGGTATAAGTTGGTTGTATCAAGGCATAAAGAGTCTTGATACGCTGGGCATAATCAGGAATGTAGGATCGACCGAAACTCAGAAAACCCAGCAAGGATTGTAATTTTTTCAATGTCGTAGGGATACGAAGGTTTGCGCATTTCTCAAGGAACTGCAGTGCCAAGCCTCGACCTTCATTATTGAGTTTGTACCCCAAAAACAACACTGTAAATTCAGCAATGTGCGACTTCTTAAAGTTAAACTTGTAACCGAAGTCTGCAAACATAGTCACTATGTTATTCACACGAGCAAGGTGTGGAAGCAACTCGTCGTCTGTCAGATAGATGTCGTCGACATACGAGTATGCTTCTGGGTCTACCATCTCCAAGAGAGAGACCACGCGAGCGGCAAAAACTCCAGGGCTGTTCTTACAGCCCATCGGGAGCCTCTTGAACAATTTTTGTTTACCACCCGAGGTGAATGCTGTCCACTCATAACTAAGAGGGGCCAGATTATGGCAATAAAAGCCATTGGATAAGTCAAGCGTAGTTTTGAAACGCTTTCTCACAAGACTATCTATGAGAGCCGAACTATGAGTATTTTGTACCGCACATGTCCGGCAATGTGAGTTTAAATGCCGGTAATCCAAAACTAGGCGGTACGATCCGTCAGGCTTCGTTACAGTGAATAAAGGATTATTCATGGGTGACAAACATGTCTCAATTACTCCTTGATATTCCAATTGTTCAAGGATTGACGCGCCATGAGGTCTGGCCTCGCGACGCATGGGATATTGGGGTTGAGGCTGGGGATCGGAACGCAATGGAATCTCGTGATTGGGAGAACATTTATCCCAGCCAACCTGATTACGATATAACGCAGGCGCAAGCACCTGTGCCCACTCCCCGGCCAACCTAATAGACTCCTCCGTGGGCACTGCGTGTCCAAAGGAAGGAAGTATAACTTCCTCGCCCCTAGGGGCGTCCAAAATGAAAGCCGGAGGCCAATCTTTCTCCGCCAAAAGAATATCATATGTGGTGGTAAGATTGTCCCAAAAAACCACTTTAATTTTGCGTTGTATGTCACCCTCAATATTAAGGACTATTTCAAATAATCTTTCCGGGGGGGCTACGCGAGTATCAGCAGTTTCAACTGTCACATAAATGTCAGTTGCTGTCGCCTCCAGAAATGGACGCAATGCTTCCCGCACTACTGTAACTTCCGCCGCGCTGTCTAGCAGCGTTAGTGCCCATGTCAGGTTCCGAAGCTGTGTCCTGACCATCTGAGGCATATCTCGCTGAGATAGCAGCAACTTTCTTTTTCTGAAACGGTGGACGCGGTCTGGCAGCGTCTTCCTGCTTGCCTTTACCGTCAGTCTGGCGGGGCGGGTCTCGACCTTGAGTGCCCCGTCCTCTTCCTCGTTCTCCACCACCAGAATGCGAAGTCGATGTTTCCTGTGAAGAACGAGGAGAGCGTTGTTCAGAAACCTGAAACCTATCAGGTGACTTAATACGAGTACGATCGCGCAAATCATAAGTGCGTTCACTATAAGACTGAACTGGTGAGGCAGGACGAGAAACCTGTTTCTGTTGCTGCTTCTCTTGTTTTTTGGCTCGCCAACTTTGTTTAGGAAAGTTGGGCTTTTCGTCTTTTGTAGACGAACTCACCTTAGTTTGTTGCACTACATCTGGAATTTTGATGGTGGGTTTCACACCTAAGGCACTACGTCCAACCATCCTATAGGCTTTCGCAATAATTTTTGCGAACTGCCTAGGCTTATCGGCATCAGCCACAAGCTCCAGCATATTACCAACTTGGAACTGCATGGCATCTCCTTTGAGGTTGCCCATTACCATGGAACAAACCACATCGAAACTGTCGACAAGCCTCATTCCCAACTCAATAGCTGCCTCCGCACCATGACTTTCTTGAACTTTCTTGATGACGGAGGGTAGTACAGCCATAGACGGAGTGCCGTAGCACTTCGAATATGTCGCAGCAAAGACCTTGCCCCAATTGTCACAATCTACAAGTTCAGGGACCTGGTCTTTCGGCAAAGTAATGGTGAGTATCCTGTGTATCCGCAGGTGTAGTGTTTGGAAACACGGCTTCTAATTGATCAAATTTTTCCGCAAGCCAGTAAGGAAATTCATCCTAACTGAGGGGGCGCTTGCCGACAACCGCGTTAACCATAACAGGGCTAATCACCACCGCGTGATGGTGATCCGCCCCGTGTCCAGCAACCGCAGGTGCTCCCACCTGAACTGTGTGTGACACATACTGCACTAAAGCCCTATGGACCGTAATCAGGGCTGTGTGTAGCGTTCGTAAATCACCCACGCCTATCGTCATGTAGCGTGGGTGTGGAGTATATCCGGCCAGTACCGGCCATGTAGCCCCTGCAATTGACAACGGGCCCATTCTCGCCGATACGACCTCATGGGGGAGGGCGCCATTAAACCAAATTGTATGCTGCCAGGCAGAAATAGGAATTTCTAAAGTCCGATATGGGGCATAAGCCGCAGGTTCGTGGAACAAATTATCGTCTGTATCCACCTCCGCAAAGGTCACCCATGAGTAAAACAACTCATACGGGTAGGTGGTATCAGCACTGACCACAAAAACTACGGACATCCCGTCATCAGGTACCCCATATGCCCTCAAATGAGCGCGCAGAGGAACCCTACTATGAGCGGGAATATTAACCGCCATAAGGACTCCTTAAAGAATAACAACGATTTACACAGTAGCACTTGGGCTCAAAAATTATAACCTTTTTAATTTTCAAGCTTGATAGAACCTTTAGTCTAAACCTAGGTAGGTTAAACCGTCACTCAAGTTTTCCAGAAACGAGAGTGAGGGTTGTTGTGGACTAAAATCAGTACTACTAAAGCGTCTCAGACGTTAAGACCAAACGTTGGGCGCCATGTTGCAGGGATTCTGCTTTTGCACAGAACTATGCGCAGGAGACCAGGACCTCAGAGAATTGTGGTGTACCAGAAAACTCCCCTCAGAACCCAGAACCCCTTATCCGACTAGCTTAGTATTTCATTCGTTAACCTAGATCTAGCTAGGTGGTCCCAATGTAGAGACAAACCAGAACAAGCGACTTAGATATTTCTCAGGAGTGGTGGGAATCCGAAATACCTGTTCGTACTTATTTGTTAGTCCACAACGTAATAATACAGACACGGTAAAGTTTAAAGAGTTTATTTTATAAACCTCGCGTCCTAAGATGCAGTACTTTGGCTAACACTAGCAGACTAACAGTACAGATCAGAATCATTAGCATTATTACAATACCATATAGAACGAAAGGAGCAATCATACTATTAATGACAGTGGTATACGGCCACACTCCTTTCACTATAATCTAATACATTATTATTATTATTATTAGACTATTAGAAGGTCTCTTAGGCTACCGGGGGGGGACCCCATACCGTATAGATCAGCTTAGTAGAATCACATCAAAGGATCAGCTCTCACAGCATGCATCAGCTCTTCTTGTTCGAATGAATGTAAAACCAAACTGTTCTGCAATATTAAAGACGCCTGTCCTTCAAATATTGGCAGCTGTATGCATGATATGTCTAACAAGTCGTACGATCAATCTAAATACAACACTCTGTACCTTCTAGTGACCCAGACGCGTTCTTTGCATGATGTACAGACCAAGGGCACATTTCACGGTTAAGAATGTGAAACAACAGTTTGTTATCCTGTAAGGCAAAGTTGAGTCAGCATTTCTAAAATGAATAACACATAACAACAGTGTCGTGTGCAGCGCAGCAGAAACGACAAGCTTGCTTGTTAACTATGATTTCGGTTATGCTAACTTAGTGTTGTAAATAGGGCGTGGCTTAATCCATCTCACAAGATACCAGGATCCACCCTATGACCAGCACAAGACTACAATTCCCACACACCCAACACATTATCACCACGCAAAATAATGGAGCAGGTCCACCAACAGCAATACCAGACAGACAGTAGTGTACTAAGGAAAAATAAATTGCTTTATTCAGCATCCAAAAATCTGTTTGTCCCTTGAAAGTTCAAAATGTACAATGCCCATAGGGCAATCCAAAGTTCAAATCCAGGTGGGGGACACAGTGGGACGCGTGTCCCCTAGCTTGCCTGCACAGTCAGACTCCTTCGTCTTCCAGAGGGGGGGGGCATCATGTGGGGGGGAAGGACCAGGCACCGCAGGGACATGAGGGCGAAGGGTAGGCGTCGTGGGTGCAGGGACGGAGGACTCCACCACAGGGGGTGGGGTAGCGCCAAAGGCGGAGGTCAGGATGGCACTGCACACCTTAGCAAGGTCCTCCAGCGACTCCCCTACACCCGAAGGAACCACAGGCCCCAAGGAGGGGGGGTGTCAGAGGGATGGGTTGCAGCGCCACTGGGGGAGGGTGTGGACAGGGGAGGGGACTCAACCACCCTGACCGGGGACTCCTTTGACCGCTTGCGGGGTGGTGTCACTGTGGGGCTCACGGACAGAGCGGCCATGAAGGAGTCTTTGCTGGATTTGTGGCCAGGAGAGCTGAGGGGAGGGGATTTGGAGGGAGTGGATTTTGTGGAATGTGGACTCCCACTCTGGCTGCGTGTCTTACGTTTGCCCCCCGACCCAGTGGGTGTGCCTACTTCACCCTGTGTGTGCGTGCCAGGAGGTGTGCGTTTGACCTTCCCTGCTGGTGTGGTGCCTGTGTCTGTTGTGGTGGGTGCATGCTGATGTCTGGCTGTACGTGGGACAGGCATGGGAGTGGGAAGTGTGGATGGGTCAGGGGTAGGGGGTTGGACGAAGCGCTGTAGGAGACCCAATGCTGCAGTCAGTGTCGAGTCAATGGACCTCAGCAAGTTGCGTTGGTCAGCCTGCGATGAGAAAATGCCCTCCAAGTATGCCTCCATGTTGTTCAGCACTTGGCTGTGGCCATGGAGGACATTAAGCATCGCAGCCTGACCAACCTGCAACTGCCGCTGGATGTCCACAGACTCGGCATTGGCGGCAGCAGTGGAGACAGGGGCAGGGGGTGCAGTGCCTGGCAGGAAGGAGACATGTGGTGACTGGGCACGCTGGGAAGGGACACGAGCAAGTGGGAGGCGGCTGATGGCAATGGAGGGGGCGGGGAGAGATGTTGTGCCGCTGTCAGCTGCTGGTGCAGCCTCCGCCCACTCGGAGAGCTCATCCTCGGACCCGTCAGCTTCATATTCTGTGGTGGCAGTGGACAGGTCCTCGGCCTCACTCCCCTCCGCCTCAGTTCCACTCGATGTGCCAGCCAAGATGTCACCGCTGGCACTGGTGCTCGGTCCCTCCGCTCCGTCTGTGCTGATGTCTCCCTCCGTGTCCCCCGACGATGCTGTGGGCAAGGTGAAGAGACAGCAATTAATCATACACCTGTATACATATGTCACATGAGTCCAATCTACATAGGTTACAGTGCATAGCCTGAAAAGAAAGATGAGTAACATCTACTAAACAAGGTACATATGTAGGCCCTGCAACACACAGTTGGTTGACCCACCATGCCACTGAAAAACTATGGAGAGCATGACACAATAGCAAATGACATGAAATGGATTTTGACAGAGGAGCCAGGCTCTGGGGACAATCCAGCACTGCATCTGCACCACACAGCGTTGCCGAAAATAGGGATGAGCAGGGACCATATCCATGAACTTTAGGCACATGCTGCATAGGTAATACTGAAAACATGCCCACCATGACTGGCTCACTGCACCTTGAGTGTATGTCCAGACAAACATCACACACTGGCCAGACCTAGCAAGGAGATATCAGGTTTTGACATGTAGGCTTTGCCCGCACCAACCACCCCCTACATGAGACAATTTGTTGAGACACAGGAAGCACTTACATCTCTTAGTCTGGGTGAAATACACATGGGCTGGATAAATGCAAGATTGGACACAAAATACCCAAGGTGCGCCTGGCCAAATAATCATGTACAAATGGTCATCATCAGATGATTGTAACAAGACACACAGGCACTGGCCACCGTGAGTATGAACAAGGAAAATCAGGTCAGGCTGTACAGTGGACACTTGTACTACATTTTACGTCAATATACATGGTGCCAGGGGACAATGGCACAGAGCACAACCTATGCTGTAGACACTGAGAGTGTCCACATTTTGTGATGACACACATGACACCTAGGAAAATATGCCCCAGGGGACAGTAGTGGCCACACAAATCCATGGTCCTGAATGGGAATGACTGCAACACACGCCACCATCCCTGCACTATGCGTATCGCACAATCATGCACATCATGTCACAGGCCACAACATAGGACATGCGTGCTGTAAGGCATGACACTTGAGAGACTAACTCCCATGTCTGGACTCAGCATCAGTGCCAACTGACATGGAACCCACAAGTACTGAACTGGACAGCGCACAGGCAAGGTCCCAAAACCTGTTACACACCACCCCCACACATGATGATACAGGCATTGTTCACGTGGATAAAGTGCCAGCCTAGATAACCTTGTGAAGGAGTGACTACACACAGACCAGGGAACACATTGCAAGGAGGGGAAGGGAGGCAGGAGAGCACCGCTATACTGTGGGTAACAGGATCTGCACAGCACCTTTAAACCCTGGCAGTGTATCCATGCAACTGTGCACTTACAAATGCTGGTGACACACAACAAACACACATGTACCTACCCCCTTCCTGCTGCTGCTTCTCCTGTAAGCGCCTGTCCAAGTCTGGAAAGACCACCGCCAGCACACGCTTGTGGATGTGGGTCAGAAGGCGGCGCCCGCAGTTCTTATGGGTCTCAGGTGAGTCCCCCAGCAGGACCCGTGCAATCCTCCGCGTCCAGCACCGGATATCCTGCCAGCGTTTTCTCACCTGGGCCAGGCGCCGCTTGTGACCGTCCGTCCTCCTTACGGCACTGACGGCGTTCATCCAGATCTGCTTCTTGGCAGAGGCGCCTACCTGTGAGGATGAACAAGTGACACTACATCAATACACCTGGCACATGTCACAGAGACACATATTAGAACAAATTTGCTGTTTACAACAAGGCATAGTATGCATCCAACGCATTGCACCTTTGTCATAGGGACATGATCCTCTGGGGAAGGGCAAAAGCAGTACGTGCCATTGAAAGTACACAGGTGGAATGAGGGCAACGACACAATCAATGATCCAGGCTCACACTGTGCATCACAAGCTACACCAGGATTATGTGCAGCACCTCAAAGCAGTCACATGCCACAGGCCACTGACGCTACCTCAGCAGAGTACACAGACACACACAGGCACAGGACATTCACCTGCCATTGCCAAATGCAGCTACAAACCTCACTCTGCACATGTGCCACTAGACGGGGGGGGACTCACAGGTGTGGGGCTGGCTCTGCACGTCAGACACACAGCACTGCTCCCTGCTCACATCACATGGGCAGGGTATATCCATCCCTCATGCAGCTTGGGTGCTACACTCCACATATGCACCACCCACATGACAGGGGACTTACACACACACCGATGTCCAGGGTACGAACACATCATGTGGACACTCTCAGCACAGGTACACAGAACTAACACACATCTGTGGGTACAGTCACCTGTCACACTGGGCTGACCACATAATCACATGAGGACTGTAGAGGCTACATTCCCAGGAGGATAAGACAGGCAGAATGTGGCATGCACCATGCAGTGATTGTCACAGTAAACACAATGCAAGTGAGGACGGCAGACATGCACCACAGCATGCTCTGGCTGGGAGACATCAGGCATTCCCCCCACCTGGGACCCCACCTACAGTACATTGCATGTGTGTCACACCTGGACACAATGGCAGAAGTCACAGTCACAAAAAAGGGACACAGTCTGTGCTAGTGGACTCTGCACTCACCTGATACCCTGGTCGCCCATACAGCAGGGGGTACTGTGGGAGGATCACATCCAGCAGTGCCAGGTTCTCCTCCAGGGTGAAAGGCTGTGCCCTCTCCACAGACCTTGACATGGTTCCAGGGAATCAGGAGCAGCAGCTGGGTCGTAGAATCCAAAGATGTGCAGGCAAGTGCTCTCTCATGGGACCTGGCTGCCTTATATCTGCCTTGCTGGCCTGTTTCATGCACAGGAGTACAGAGTGATTGGTCACTCACATTTGCATCCTATGTTTCCTCCAATCCCTTCAAACCTAGCACAGTCAGTGGGTTTTTATTGTTTTTTTTCTTGAGCATGATGTCAACTCCATAACCACATTGCAACAAAGTAGATTCATTCAAACTGACTTTTGCTGTGCACCTGCAGAAAAAAAATCATACTTTAAACTTGGTCTCCATGACAACCAGCATGCATGTAGGCCTTTATACTTGTCCCTCATGTGTCCCCTATGTAATTTGGAGATTCACACACAGGTACGGTGCATTCCGGGGCCCTAGGGCACCCCAAATGCATAGCAACGGCCCGTACAGGCGTGTGTAGGGTCCGTATCACTATGGGTACGCATACGCGAGCACACCCATAGTAATAGTGAGCGTATGCGCGTGTGTACGCTCACTATCACTATGGGTGTGCTGGCGTATGCGTACCCATAGTGATACGTACCGTACACCCGCCTGTACGCTCACTATCACTATGGGTGTGCTCGCGTATGCGTACCCATAGTGATACGGACCGTACACGCGCCTGTACGCTCACTATCACTATGGGTGTGCTCGCGTATGCGTACCCATAGTGATACGGACCGTACACGCGCCTGTACGCTCACTATCACTATGGGTGTGCTCGCGTATGCGTACCCATAGTGATACGGACCGTACACGCGCCTGTACGCTCACTATCACTATGGGTGTGCTGGCGTATGCGTACCCATAGTGATACGGACCGTACACGCGCCTGTACGCTCACTATCACTATGGGTGTGCTCGCGTATGCGTACCCATAGTGATACGGACTGTACACGCGCCTGTACGCTCACTATCACTATGGGTGTGCTCGAGTATGCGTACCCATAGTGATACGGACTGTACACACGCGCGTACGCTCACTATCACTATGGGTAGGCCTACGGCAGCACTCCCATAGTGATAGGGAACGTACACAGGCCCTCAGAGCGAATGTACGGTGCCTTTCACACATCACAGTGGTGACAGGCAGCACACAGGAAGGAATAGAGCTGACATACTTGTCCATGGATGGACATCAAGGCATTGTCTGGGCAGTACTACATGTGTGGGGCACAGGTGTGAAAGGCTGTGATGTGGCATATTACTCCTGAGTCGAGAAGGCAATAGATGTATGATGAGATGTGTACAGATGTTATGTGTGACGGTGCAATATGTGCCAGGCATGCCCTTCACTCCTTTGACATGTGTGCATGTCGTACTGCACACTTGGGATGAGCGTCACTGGCATGGCACAGTCAACAACACACGCAAGTGTCCCCTGATGCCCGCTACAGGGGTTACCACACCAGACATGTGACTACCCACGGTGCACGATGTGTCTATGTCATGTATGTGTGGTGTGTTCCCATTAGCTTGATGTTGGTGTTCCCTCAAAAGCATCAGCTGTTGCAGCAACCAACATGTGTCTGTGTGTAGATGGACATGGCACACTGTTACGCACACCAGGCCACATGCGGTATCGGATGTGAGGTGTGTATGTATGTATGGGACACGGAGTAGCGTTACAAGGACCTGTCTGCATCCTCTCAATGTATGTGTGGTGAGTCATGACATGTACACCTTAATGGCAAGGTGTGTGGGCTGTCCTAGTGTAATGTCATGTGACCTGTGGCTCTAGTGTTCCGCTACCTGTCTCTGCAATCGACATCCTACTTCTGCTGATGTGTTGATGTATGTCACTCCTGTGTTGCGTCTGGCTCTTCACTCACACTGGGACACAGCTAGTCCCATGCCATGGCATGTGGAGGTTCACAATCTCCGTGTGTAGCTGGGTCTTGGTAGGAGTGTCACCTGGCAGTCATACGTGTCCAGGGCATGTAGCACATACCTGACTCCGTATGTAGCATATGTGTATTGACAGATTAACATGTGCTCAGTACATATAAATTGTTGTTGTAGTGCACTCACTCTTCCTTGTCACTTCCAAATTACTGCAGAGCGCCGCCTCTTTCCCGACCAATTCCGGACTTGGCTGACATGCGGGAGAATGACTGTATACGCTGCTACCGCTTCCCCCAACCGTTGATTGAGGAGTTGACGGCAAGGCTGGCACCACACCTGCAACCGCTGCACAGGTATCCTACGGCACTGACACCCAAGCTGAAGGTAATGGCAGCCCTACATTTTCTTGCCACGGGTACCTTTCAATATACCATAGCTCATGTTGGTGGCATGTCCCAGAGCATGTTCAGCCGTGTGCTGCATGATTTCTTAGAGGCCATGTTGCTTCACCTGGATGAGTTCATCCATTTCCCAACTCCTGAACTGTTGACTGGGGTCAAGCGTGGATTCTATGCCCTGGGAGGGATGCCCCATGTCATTGGGTCCATAGATGGGACACATGTGGCTTTGGTACCACCACAGGCACAGGAGGTAGCGTATAGGAATCGCAAGCACTACCACTCCATCAATGCCCTTGTGGTGTGTCTGTCCAACATGGTGATTTCACATGTCTGTGCTCGTTTTCCAGGATCAGCACACGATGCCTACATCATGAGGCGTAGCAGGGTGCCTGAAATGATGACGCAGCTGCGCAACGAACGAGCATGTGTTGTTGGTGGGTACACTCTGTCTGTCCTGTATTTTGCGTAGACTTCCAGCACGACCGCTTCTCCTGTCCTACTTATGTCCATGTGGTTTCCATGTAGGGGACGCTGGCTATCCCAACATGCCATGGCTGATCACACCTCTCCGCAACCCCATCACGCCGGCCCAGCTCCGCTACAACACCGCCCATGGCCGGACAAGGTGAGTGATAGAGAGGACGTTTGGCCTCCTGAAGAGCCGATTCCGATGCCTCCACAAGACCGGCGGCGCGCTCCCATATGCCCCGGTGAAGGTCTGCAAAATCTTCATGGTGTGCTGCATGCTGCACAACATGGCAGTTGAGAAAGCTGTGCCACTCATCCTGGATCAAGATGATCAGGACCATTCACCCGTGGAGGACGAAGGTCTTGGCAATGGGGCTAGTGATGTGGAGGACGTGGTTCCGCAAGAGGACATCCGGAGTCGGCTCATACGCGACTTCTTTGCTTAGTGGTGAGTACCAGTGTCTGTGTGTGCACGCATTGGTCCCCGTGTGGCATGTGTTGCGATGTGTGTGTCCATCTGCATGTATGGCACGTGAGTCAGAGGTGTGTGTGGATGTGTCACTGGAGTGATGGTGCCAGTGATGAGTGTATTTCCCCAGTCATAATTGTGACCTAGCATGTTGTCATCCTTACATGTGTCGAGTACATGCACATGCAAGTGGCTGTGCTTTTTGTGGCTGACTTTTTGTGTGTCTCTCATCTCCAGGTACTTGCGCATGCCGTCTGCTGGTTGCATTGTTGTGGCACTGCTATTCCTCATGGACACGTCATTGTGTGCTGACTCAGCGTTACACGCACGGACAAGTTTGGAAGTCTCCTTAGGGTAAGGGATGCATCAGGGGTGTATTGGGTGTGGCAGTTGTTTACGATGTGTGCACACTGCCCCTGTCGATGTTTGGTTCCTCTGCAGACATGTCGCATCACCATGGGACACATTACATGTAGCTGGGTACACCTGAATAGATGGTCAGACTTGTTGACAGTCATCTGTGATGGGATAGTGGATTGTGATGATGGCATCAATGTGTGTAACACTGCCCTCGGACACATACGGTTTGCATTGGCTTGACATGGTGTGGGACTTCCACATCAGAGGATCAATGGTGTATGGCAGCCTGTCCGTGAGCAGCAGGGGGTGTTTAGCTGTTACCCGACACTTGTGTGCCAGTTCCATGGCTATCCGCATTTGTGCTGCAGAAGGGGGGTTCCAGTGTTGGACCCACATGTTACTCCACATGACCTGTGTATGTGTACTCCGAGTTGCCTCTGCATTCCCGAATACATGACTAATAAAAGTTTCCCTATGCCTCCAAGGTGCCTCTTCTCAGTCAATGCTGGTGTGTTGCCACAGGGCATACGGCATGTCTGGCATGGTTTTCCGTGATAGTGGCTATGTGTCTATGTGTAGAGTAGCAAGATGCAAGCTGTTTGTGTGGGATTAGACTGTGTATTGTGCATGATGTCCATGACTGTGTGGGTATTGTGACATGTGCCATCCCCATGCATCCAACGTTGGCCAGGCCACCATTCTCTGCATCCACCTGACTCAAGCTTGCAGGACATGGTTCTGCCACCTGTCTACACATACCTGGGTGCCCCCCAGGACACTCCACATGATCCCTGACCTCTGCGCATGACTGTCGCTGCACTCAATATGTCTGTCGGCACGGTTGTGCGGCCACCCCCTCAGCTGGTTGGGCCCATCACGGGTGTGTATGGTGCTCCATGTCTGTCTTGCCTAATACATTGTGACCCATGTGTGTTCTGTGCCAGACTCAGGCCCCAGGGTATGGATGGTTGAAGTCATATGAGAACTCAGGCATGGTTAGACTTTACAAGACACATGTAAGGTAATAATGCAAAATGTAGGCATCATCTCTTTATCGTGTAACTTTTTATTTGTGTTGGGGTACGTGGGGGGGGTATGACAAGAGGGGCTTTCCGGGTGTGTGGAATCCAAAGTTCACTGGGGGAGTTGGTGTCCTTGCCATTGGAAATCATCAGAGTCCATGCCACAGTCTTTGTCAACATTGGTCAGACAGTGACCCGCAAGTCCATGTGGCAGAGAATGTCTTTTGCTGATGTGCTGCTGTTGGTCCAGTGGGCCAGGTGCCAGGCAAGGTGTCCTGGGAGATGGTGCTGTTGCGCCGACCCTCACGGTCTTTTCCGTGGACGACCCGCCCTCCTGCGGGAACCCTCAGAAGCAGGCCGTTACGATGTTTGGGATGCTCCTTCGGATGTCTCCTCCTCCTCCTGATCCCTTCCTGTGGGTGGTGATGTTCTTGGCCTGGTGGCACAGTGAGGGTTGCCCATGTTGTCAGCCATCCGACGGAGTGTATGGTGAATTCCCGTGAACACCGTCACGAGCTCAGCCTGTCTGTCCTCCATCCGCCCTTGGTGTCGCAGTAGACAGGCATGTTGCTTCGCATGTTGCTGGGCCTGCTGAGTCTTGATCTCCTCGAGGGTCCCCTTCATCTCGTTGAGGGTGGACACAACCTGGCCCATGCCCATGGTGTCCTGCCGGTATGTGTCCAGGATGTTTCGGACATGGGAATATACCGGTTCCGCAGCCAACTGGTCAGGCTCGCGCCTCCGCCGTTCTCCACTCCCACCACCCCTGCCCACTTGCACCTGACCCGCCCTTGTGGGCACATCGGGTCTCCGGGACCCCTGAGGGGTGGCATTAGCGTTGTCGCCTGCCTCCTCCTGGGTGCCCGGTACACCGTATCCCTCCTGGTGAGCCTGGCTGCATTGTGGTGGTAGGGCAGGGATTCTGGGTGTCTCCTGGGATGTGGCAGGAGTGGGGGTGGTGGTTGGCCCAGTTGTACCTGACGCAGGTGCTGCAGGTGGTTGGACACCAGAGGGACCAGGTTGGTCGGGGTCGTCCACAGAGTGGTGAGAGTCGTCGCTGCCGGTGGGAGCGTCATCCCGCAGAGCCGGGTCCTGTGAGTCTTCCCCCCCAGTGTTGGGGGGTGATCCACGACGTTGACCTGTGTGTGAGAGAGACAATGTTATTTATGTTCCATGCAACATCCATGTTTCATTCGTTTCAAAGTTGGCACATTTCCTCTGGGTATTTGGATATGTCTTGCATTCCACTCACAGTGCACTTGTGCATGGGTATGTCCCTTGGCCACAGCTTTTGAGACTTTACCTATGTGTGACACAGTCTTACTTGCTGCGTCACTTGTGACTGCAGTCAGCAGTGGAGTGAGCAGGTGTGGCGAGCCATGCATTGGCGCCTTCCGTGTTGCACTGTACGTGGGCACATGGAGTTGTTCCACACACTTATATAATGCAGGTAGCTGGCGTTGTGCTGGTGCAAAGGTTGAGACATGGCCCAGTGTTTTGCCATGGAGAAGAGAGGGGGATTCAGGCACTGGCCACCCTTGTCTACATGCACGCAGTCCACCTGCTGACGAGCAGACATTCCCACACCACCCAAGGCTGAATTGGTCTCCCTGTGTCTCCCTTTCTCACTCCCTCTCTGTCCCTTTCTCCCTCCCTCCCTGTGTCAGCCTCCTCCCTCTGTCCGTCTCCCTGTGTCTCCCTCCCTCTCTCTCCCCCTCTCCCTCCCTTTGTGTGTCTCCCTCTGTCACCTCAGCCCAGCTTCCTAGGCACACACTTTTTGCAGATCTTTGAATGGCCCTTGGCTTGTTCATGTGAGTTTGTTTCTGATCTCCAGGAACCCATTGGGTGTAGTGCCTGTGGTACCACCACAGGCACAGGAGGTAGCGTACAGGAATCGCAAACACTACCACTCCATCAATGCCCTTGTGGTGTGTCTGTCCAACATGGTGATTTCACATGTCTGTGCTCGTTTTCCAGGATCAGCACACGATGCCTACATCATGAGGCGTAGCAGGGTGCCTGAAATGATGACGCAGCTGCGCAACGAACGAGCATGTGTTGTTGGTGGGTACACTTTGTCTGTCCTGTATTTTGCGTAGACTTCCAGCACAACCGCTTCTCCTGTCCTACTTATGTCCATGTGGTTTCCATGTAGGGGACGCTGGCTATCCCAACATGCCATGGCTGATCACACCTCTCCGCAACCCCAGCACGCCGGCCCAGCTCCGCTACAACACCGCCCATAGCCGGACAAGGCGAGTGATAGAGAGGACATTTGGCCTCCTGAAGAGCCGATTCAGATGCCTCCACAAGACCGGCGGCGCCCTCCCATATGCCCCGGCGAAGGTCTGCAAAATCTTCATGGTCTGCTGCATGCTGCACAACATGGCAGTTGAGAAAGCTGTGCCACTCTTTCTGGATCAAGATGATCAGGACCATCCACCCGTGGAGGACGAAGGGCTTGGCAATGGGGCTAGTGATGTGGAGGATGTGGTTCCACAAGAGGACATTCGGAGTCAGCTCATACGTGACTTCTTTGCTTAGTGGTGAGTACCAGTGTCTGAGTGTGCACGCATTGGTCCCCGTGTGGCATGTGTTGCGATGTGTGTGTCCATCTGCATGTATGCCACGTGAGTCAGAGGTGTGTGTGGATGTGTCACTCGAGTGATGGTGCCAGTGATGAGTGTATTTCCCCAGTCATAATTGTGACCTAGCATGTTGTCATCCTTACATGTGTCGAGTACATGCACATGCAAGTGGCTGTGCTTTTTGTGGCTGACTTCTTGTGTGTCTCTCATCCCCAGGTACTTGCGCATGCCGTCTGCTGGTTGCATTGTTGTGGCACTGCTATTCCTCATGGACACGTCATCGTGTGCTGACTCAGCGTTACACGCACGGACAAGTTTGGAAGTCTCCTTAGGGTAAGGGATGCATCAGGGGTGTATTGGGTGTGGCAGTTGTTTACGATGTGTGCACACTGCCCCTGTCGATGTTTGGTTCCTCTGCAGACATGTCACATCACCATGGGACACATTACATGTAGCTGGGTACACCTGAATAGATGGTCAGACTTGTTGACAGTCATCTGTGATGGGATAGTGGATTGTGATGATGGCATCAATGTGTGTAACACTGCCCTCGGACACATACGGTTTGCATTGGCTTGACATGGTGTGGGACTTCCACATCAGAGGATCAATGGTGTATGGCAGCCTCTCCGTGAGCAGCAGGGGGTGTTTAGCTGTTACCCGACACTTGTGTGCCAGTTCCATGGCTATCACGCATTTGTGCTGCAGAAGGGGGGTTCCAGTGTTGGACCCACATGTTACTCCACATGACCTGTGTATGTGTACTCCGAGTTGCCTCTGCATTCCCGAATACATGACTAATAAAGGTGTCCCTATGCCTCCAAGGTGCCTCTTCTCAGTCAATGCTGGTGTGTTGCCACAGGGCATACGGCATGTCTGGCATGGTTTTCTGTGATAGTGGCTATGTGTCTATGTGTAGAGTAGCAAGATGCAAGCTGTTTGTGTGGGATTAGACTCTGTATTGTGCATGATGTCCAAGACTGTGTGGGTATTGTGACATGTGCCATCCCCATGCATCCAACGTTGGCCAGGCCACCATTCTCTGCATCCACCTGACTCAAGCTTGCAGGACATGGTTCTGCCACCTGTCTACACATACCTGGGTGCCCCCCAGGACACTCCACATGATCCCTGACCTCTGCGCATGACTGTCGCTGTACTCAATATGTCTGTCGGCACGGTTGTGCGGCCACCCCCTCAGCTGGTTGGGCCCATCACGGGTGTGTATGGTGCTCCATGTCTGTCTTGCCTAATACATTGTGACCCATGTGTGTTCTGTGCCAGACTCAGGCCCCAGGGTATGGATGGTTGAAGTCATATGAGAACTCAGGCATGGTTAGACTTTACAAGACACATGTAAGGTAATAATGCAAAATGTAGGCATCATCTCTTTATCGTGTAACTTTTTATTTGTGTTGGGGTACGTGGGGGGGGGTATGACAAGAGGGGCTTTCCGGGTGTGTGGAATCCAAAGTTCACTGGGGGAGTTGGTGTCCTTGCCATTGGAAATCATCAGAGTCCATGCCACAGTCTTTGTCAACATTGGTCAGACAGTGACCAGCAAGTCCATGTGGCAGAGAATGTCTTTTGCTGATGTGCTGCTGTTGGTCCAGTGGGCCAGGTGCCAGGCCAGGTGTCCTGGGAGATGGTGCTGTTGCGCCGACCCTCACGGTCTTTTCCGTGGACGACCCGCCCTTCTGCGGGAACCCTCAGAAGCAGGCCGTGACGATGTTTGGGATGCTCCGTCGGATGTCTCCTCCTCCTCCTGATCCCTCCCTGTGGGTGGTGATGTTCTTGGCCTGGTGGCACAGGGAGGGTTGCCCATGTTGTCGGCCATCCGACGGAGTGTACGGTGAATTCCCGTGAACACCGTCACGAGCTCAGCCTGTCTGTCCTCCATCCGCCCTTGGTGTCGCAGTAGACAGGCATGTTGCTTCGCATGTTGCTGGGCCTGCTGGGTCTTGATCTCCTCGAGGGTCCCCTTCATCTCGTTGAGGGTGGACACAACCTGGCCCATGCCCGTGGTGTCCTGCCGGTATGTGTCCAGGATGTTTCGGACATGGGAATATACCGGTTCCGCAGCCAACTGGTCAGGCCCGCGCCTCCGCCGTTCTCCACTCCCACCACCCCTGCCCACTTGCACCTGGCCCGCCTTTGTGGGCACATCGGGTCTCCGGGACCCCTGAGGGGTGGCATTAGCGTTGTCGCCTGCCTACTCCTGGGTGCCCGGTACACCGTGTCCCTCCTGGTGAGCCTGGCTGCATTGTGGTGGTGGGGCAGGGATCCTGGGTGTCTCCTGGGATGTGGCAGGAGTGGGGGTGGTGGTTGGCCCAGTTGTACCTGACGCAGGTGCTGCAGGTGGTTGGACACCAGAGGGGCCAGGTTGGTCGGGGTCGTCCACAGAGTGGTGAGAGTCGTCGCTGCCGGTGGGAGCGTCATCCCGCAGAGCCGGGTCCTGTGAGTCTTCCCCCCGTGTTGGGGGGTGATCCACGACGTTGACCTGTGTGTGAGAGAGACAATGTCATTTATGTTCCATTCAACATCCATGTTTCATTCGTTTCAAAGTTGGCACATTTCCTCTGGGTATTTGGATATGTCTTGCATTCCACTCACAGTGCACTTGTGCATGGGTATGTCCCTTGGCCACAGCTTTTGAGACTTTACCTATGTGTGACACAGTCTTACTTGCTGCGTCACTTGTGACTGCAGTCAGCAGTGGAGTGAGCAGGTGTGGCGAGCCATGCATTGGCGCCTTCCGTGTTGCACTGTACGTGGGCACATGGAGTTGTTCCACACACTTATATAATGCAGGTAGCTGACGTTGTGCTGGTGCACAGGTTGAGACATGGCCCAGTGTTTTGCCATGGAGAAGAGAGGGGGATTCAGGCACTGGCCACCCTTGTCTACATGCACGCAGTCCACCTGCTGACGAGCAGACATTCCCACACCACCCAAGGCTGAATTGGTCTCCCTGTGTCTCCCTTTCTCACTCCCTCTCTGTCCCCCTCTCCCTCCCTCCCTGTGTCAGCCTCCTCCCTCTGTCCGTCTCCCTGTGTCTCCCTCCCTCTCTCTCCCCCTCTCCCTCCCTCTGTGTGTCACCCTCTGTCACCTCAGCCCAGCTTCCTAGGCACACACTTTTTGCAGATCTTTGAATGGCCCTTGGCTTGTTCATGTGAGTTTGTTTCTGATCTCCAGGAACCCATTGGGTGTAGTGTCTGTGTCTGCGCTGCTGCTGTGGTGGTGTGTGCTGCCACTCTTTCACAGTGTTGGCTGTTCATTAGCTGCTGTCATGTGCAAAAAGTGCCTTCACCCCAATGTCTTAATGCAAGGTGTCTGCCATTTGCTGGCAAGTCTTTCCTGTGTGGGGACACACTGTTTGTCTGGCTGTGACCTAGGCCATATGGGCAGAGGGCATTGTTGTCTGCTTCTGAGTTGCACTATGTGATTTTTTGGGCCCACACTCCCGCCATCCGGCTTACCGTGTCTTGTGTTGGTGTTTTCTGTGGCCTGTGACTTGGCATTGTCCAGCTGGGTGCATGGGGCATGGTGGCGCTAGTGGCATGTGCGTGTTCATGGAGTGTGTTTGAGTCATGCGATAGCTTGGGGTGGTTGCGTGCATGATTGTGTGTTTGGTTGTGGAAGACGTTCCCCCCATGTGAGGTGAGTTGTTTGTGTACTCACCCGGCTCTCGGAGTCCTTCTACTCCGTCCACTGACACCACCGGCAGTATGGCCATCACCCTCTCCTCCCAGGGATGGTATTGTACGCGTCTGCGGGGCGGCCCTCCTCCAGTGATGTTGGCCTGGTTGTGGTCGTCGGTCATTTTGGCTCGGACCCTCCTCCGCAGATCGTACCACCTGGCTTGGCATTCATGCCTGGTCCTTCTGGTGGACGCAACAGCATTCACAGCATCGACAATCCTCTGGCACATGGCTGTTTTTTCGGAAATGCTGGTCTGTCTGACCAATGTTCCAAAGAGGTGTGGCTCGACTCTGAGGATTTCGTCGACAAGGACCTCCAACTCTTGGCTAGTGAACTTTGGATTCTTGTTTGTGGGCATGGTGAGGGGTGTGGGTGTGGATGGTTGTGGGGGGTGTGGGTGTGGATGGTTGTGGGTGTGTGGGTGTCGTTGTGCAGGTGTGTGTGTGAATGTGATGATGGGGTGTTTGTGAAGGTGGGTGTGTGAAGGTGTGCAAGTGTAAGGTGTAGTAAAGGTTCAAGTATGGTGCTGTAGGTTGTCTGTGGGGTCTGGCAGCAGTGAGTCTGTTGCAAAGGCTCATGGTTTGTGTGTGTGGGCCCTTTTTATTGGTCCATTGGTGGGTGTGGCTGTGTTTGAACTTTGGGTGGGTGTGTTATAAGGACTGGTTGTGTTTTGGGCCTCTGTTTGGGAGTTTGGCAGTTGCAGGTCAGTGAATGTGTTGTATTTGTGCTTGTTGGACATGTTTTGTGGCTTTGTGCCATTCGAATAGTGTATTCTTGTGTTGTTTTGCTTTGTCCTGGTTGTGTATGTGTGTTTTTAGCGTGTGTACGGTGTGTACATCGGCAATTTTGTTGTACAGTGCTGTCCTTGTGTCTGGCTTGGTACGACTCGTACATGCGCGATGTTGGGTGAAGGTGCTGGTGTTGGGGCCTGGGGTGCGCTCCGTACTTAGAATGTTGGGGTCGGGGTACGCTCCATACATACATGGGTGAGGGTACGGGTCGTACATACACGGTTGGGGTGGGGGTACGGTCCGTACATACACTGTTGGGGTGGGGGTACGCTCCATACATACGCGGGTGAGGGTACGGGTCGTACATACACTGTTGGGGTGGGGGTACGCTCCATACATACGCGGGTGAGGGTATGGGCCGTACATAGACGGTTGGGGTGGGGGTACGCTCCATACATACGCGGGTGAGGGTACGGGTCGTACATACACTGTTGGGGTGGGGGTACGCTCCATACATACGCGGGTGAGGGTACGGGTCGTACATACACTGTTGGGGTGGGGGTACGCTCCATACGTACGCGGGTGAGGGTACGGGTCGTACATACACGGTTGGGGTGGGGGTACGCTCCATACATACGCGGGTGAGGGTACGGGTCGTACATACACTGTTGGGGTGGGGGTACGCTCCATACATACGCGGGTGAGGCTACGGGTCGTACATACACGGTTGGGGTGGGGGTACGCTTCATACATACGCGGGTGAGGGTACGGGTCATACATACACTGTTGGGGTGGGGGTACGCTCCATACATATGTGGGTGAGGGTACAGGTCGTACATACACTGTTGGGGTGGGGGTACGCTCCATACATACGCGGGTGGGGGTACGGGCCGTACGTACGGGGGTGTACATACACGGGTGGGGGTACGTCTCGTACATACACGGGTGTACATACACGGGTGTACATTCACGGGTGGGGGTACGTCTCGTACATACACGGGTGTACATACACGGGTGGGGATTCGACTCGTACATAGGGGGGCTGGGGGGAGTGTTGGGCGCATATGCGGGCACATGTCTCCATGGTTGCAATGGGAGTTCGGTGCGGACGGTGTTTTTTCCATCCGGTTGTAACATCGGACGCACGGGATGGATCGTACTTGCTCGGTCGGACTTCACTTTTCACATTTGTACGGTAAATCGTCCGGGGATGTGTCGGACACATTTTCCGACCCGAGGACGTGTGGGGAATTATTCCCAATGCGATTCGTATGGACTTTTTCCCATGCGAATCGTACTTGGCAGTTTGTACGGCACTTGTACGATTCGTACGGTAAAAAGACCGGATACGAGTCGTACGGGGAATTTTTTTACAGGATCGTAATCGGCACCCTAGTGTCCAGTAACTACCCAAACATTTAATAGCTTTTTGTTGGATTAGTAAATTTTTTATATTGTGTCTGGCAGTTACATTAATTTGTTAGAAAGGGGAGTGGGAATAGTAATTTATTTATAGTCACTGTCCAGCACCTACTCTAATTTATTATAGACTGGAGTGGGAATAGTAAATAATTTATGGTCACTGTCCAGCATGTAATCTAATTTATTATAGACTGGAGTGGGAATAGTAAATTATTTATGGTCAGTGTCCAGCACCTACTCTAATTTATTATAGACTGGAGTGGGAATAGTAAATTATTTATGGTCACTGTCCAGCACCTACTCTAATTTGTTATAGACTGGAGAGGGAATAGTAAATTATTTATGGTCAGTGTCCAGCACCTACTCTAATTTATTATAGAGTGGAGTGGGAATAGTAAATTGTTCATGTTTACTGACCAGCAGCTACTGTATCCTATTGTACAGTGGAGTGGGAATAGGAAATTATTCATGTTTACTGTCCAGCATCTATGTACTACAATTTATTGTAGATTAGAGTGGAAATAGGTAATAGTTTATGTTTAGTGTTTTAAGTATTTATCATGTTTTGTAATAGTTTGTAGTGATAATAGTATGTAAATTGTGTATATTTGTTATTATTGATTTAATTAATTTAAATAGCATTGGAAGTGTAGAATTAGTTGTTTTTAATTTGGAACATCTAATGTAATTATTATTAAGTGCAGTGGTTATAGTATATTTTGAGGTTTACTGTCTGGTATTTCATGAAAATAAATAAAATTGATATAGCAATAGTAAAAAAATATTTAAGTGTATATTAATTGTATTTTATTATTATATATTGGATTTGTACTACTTAATTAAATATTTATAGTTCAGGATAATAAATACACTTAAAGTTTTAATGTGATATGTTTATTGATATATTTAATGTTATTTGTAGGAAAAAAATACTTGAATATTTTGTATTGAAATAATGGGTAATGATATTCTGTAATTTTATAATATTTTTTATTTTTTTATTTTTGTAAAAACAATTTTTTATATATGTTAAATATTGATAATAGAAGGTAAATATAAATAATCAGAGAACCACAATTAATAAGACAAGAACATGGTTTTTATTGTAGTTTTTGTAATTTTTTATTGTTTATTCATTTGAGTAGAATCATTCAGAAATATCTTTATTTACATTGTAATTCAATTCAAACATATTGAGTATAGGTCAGAAAAAATGTTATGTACATTTACTATATTTTGTACAATTTTTTAGTACATTTAAAATATTTATAATGTAGTAGAATTTTGTGTTTTAAATTAAATTTAACATAGCAATAGGTTTTGTAAATATTTATACAAAACTTTTGGCAAATATTTTCATATATAAACATTTTTAACATTTTAATATTTGTAGTACAAACATGTTCTAAGTTTTTTATTAATATGTAAAATATTAATATTATTTTTTTTACAATGTTTTCAACACAAACACATTTTTAACATAAATGAAATTTTATCATTCATGCAAAATATTTGTAACAATTTTTCATACATTGTTTTGTTGTATTTTCTTTTTAGAAATTATAATAATAAATATTGTATATTTTGTAATATTTATTTTGATAATTTTACACATGAGGAAAATATTTTGACAATTTTTAGGTACATGAAAAAAATAGGTCTATTTTAGATAAATAACAGAAAATATTTGTGTGTGAATTTACATTTTACCTGATTTAATGAGGTTTTTTTTTTTATAGTTAAATGTTTTATTATGTTTTGGGCGCTCTATTTTGTAACCCGGTAATGTTGTTTTGGGTCATTTGGGTTGAAGGGAAGCTCGCGGTTGGGAGTTACTTCGCGTCGTGAAAGGTAAGGTTTGTTTTATATGTTTTACATGGTTTCAAACTTTATTTTGAGCCTAGTTAGATAGTGTTTAGTGTAGCTGTATATATATTAGTTAGATTTGGAAATGTTATGTGTTAGAGTTGCGTGTTGTGTTTTTACGTGTTTTTAACGTTGTGTAGGCATGTTTCGAGAGTTAGGTTTAAGGTGTTTAATGTATATTTAGAACTATTTTAAATCTAGTACTATTGTTAATAAGTGTTCATGTGTTGTTTTATGTGGGTGGGAATGTATGTTGTTTTGTTTTTATACTTTCTTTTCTAGGTTCTTTGTTTCGGATGGAGTCGTTTTTTTTTTTTTAAAGAAGTGTGTGTTCGTTTTATTGAACAATATGTTTTTTACACTTCTTTAAATGTTTCGGTTTTCATGGAGCGTTTTTTACTATTTTTATCTATTTTCGGGTTTTTCATGGTTTTCCGATGTATATTTGGTGCATGGATTATGGATTTAATCGACAGTTGTATTTTTGCATTTTTTTTGGGAACATTTTTTTTTAATGTTTGGATTGTGTAAGCAGGAAATTGATTTTTCAGAGTTTGGAATAAACTTGGTAAGTTAATTTATTATTATTTATTGTGGGTGGGTATTGTTTAATATTATTGTTTATTTTTATTTTATTATAAATATAATTAATGTGTGTTAATATATTTTTGACAATATGTCTAAATATGTTACACACAGTAATTATTTTTGTGATAAGATAAATATATTTTATGTGTTTGATATGATTGAAAATGAGTCATCAGTCATTTATTTGTATTGGTCTTTTAAAGAAGTGTTTTAGCTATGATGTTTAGGTATTCTAGGCCTTTGGTAGTAGGGTACAATTTTACTTGTTGCTCTAGATATTTATACATTTGTTTAGTTTGTTTTGAGGTTTTTGGAGTTAGCTGAGTTATGGATTGTTCCATTCGGAACTCTTGATAACTCTGTTCTTTTTGTAGGCATGATATAAATCTATCTAGTGTTGGTTTTGTTCTGCCTGTTGATTGCAGGAAGGCGTTATGCCATCCTTCAACTGCGTTATTAGTTTTTGATTCTCCATTTAATGTGCTTCTGTATACGTTCCACCAGGGAATTAAGAATTTAGGGTTTCTTCTGTGGCCAGATCTATGTAGTCTGCCGACCCAGGTATTTTCGAAATAGTCCAATAGTGGATTTAGTTTATCTTCATTGTGTTTGTAGAAGGCGCTGTCTATTAAAATGTTGTAATGTTCTGTTACGTCTGTGTCAGGTACATAAGCTAGTGCTATTAGTTTTTTTATTTGATATGCGAAAGCTGAATTAGTTGCATATTCAATGCTTAGGGCTGATTTTTGCATGTGTCTCCATAGGCACTGATTAAAATGATAGTAACAGCCTTGGATGGAGGTATGGGGGTGTGTTTTTAATATAGTATTAATCATTGCATGTTCAAAATCTAGGATGATTTTTTGTGGGGAAAGTTATTTGTTTTTTGTTTTATTATATTTAATATTTCAGTGTATGTGGAGTTATGTTTGTTTGGTAATAATGTGTAAATTAATGGTATATTGCAATTGTGATATAGGACGTGTATTGTATATAGTTGGAAAAAGGGTTTGGGACATATGGTAAAAGTCCCATCCATCATCCAGTTTTGTGATTCTTGTAGTTTACAGAGATTATTAGCTGTTCCAAATATTATTATTCTTTTGTCATTGTTTTTATTATCAAAAATGACAAATGGTTCTTTATTTAAAGTTATACTTTGTTCTGGACTTAGAATAACTTCAGTATATGTGTAAGGAATTGGGGTTGAAGTAGTAGTGTTTTTTTAGTACGTGCTATAGTTCTTTTGAGTGAAGTTACAGATGGCATTTGTGTAGTAGCAGTTTTAGGAATTTGGGGAAGCTGCTCTTTTAAAATTACACTTGTAGGTTTTTGAGAACTTGTGCTAGCTTCCTTTATAGTTTCCAATGCAGATCTGACTTCTATTTCAGTAATGTTTGGTGGATGGTTATGTTCTCTAGTGTACAGTACTGTTGTTTGTCGTGTTGTAGCACGCCCATAGCACTTATTAGAGTAGTATTTAGTGCATTTCCAGTTAACTTTTAAACCATACACTTTTTCCTGTGTGTAAGTGTATCCCATATAGCATAGTAACATTTTTCCCTTCTGGCTTGTTATGAATTCCGCTCCTTCAGTCATTTTGATGTAGCTTTATCTATGAAAAATATATATTATAGTTATTATATATGCTGTTGTATGAATTTCAGCAGAAAAAAACCAAGATTTAGTTACAATATACTTACAAAGTTGGTTTTGATGTGTTTGAGTAGAATCCTTTTTATTCTTTATTTGTGGAGTTTTCTTCCAGTATTTTCTTTCTCTGGAAAATAAAAGTACATTTCTTTTAAGATTTGTTTCTATATTTTTATAGGGAATGGTTAGGGGATTTGTATTTGGGATTTAATTTGGGTGGTTTTTTAATCTATTAGTTGATTTTTGGTTGTGAAATACTTACTTTGTTAGTTGTATCTTTTTTGGTGCTGTTCTGTATTTTCTTAGTTTCTTTTGGAGTTTCCTGTAGTGAAAACATGAAATAGAAAGAAGATATGTATTTATGTATAGTGTATGTATATTGTAATTACAATTTATTAGCTTTGAGTCTTAATGAGTATAATATAGTTAACTTACTTGTGATAGTTTTAAATATTTGCTGTATGTTGATTTCCTTATATCTGCAGTTGCAATCCAGTAGACTTTCTTCTTCATTTAATTTCTTTTTTTTGGTTCTGGACTGTGAATGAAGTAGAACTTCTTTTTATAGTGGTTTGGATGTTGTAATCTGTGTTTTATTGGTCAGTTTGAATTAGGAGTGTTTTTATTGGTTAGTTCGAATTTTTTTTTTTATTATTCTGGTAGTTAGTTTCCTAATAAGGAAAACGCTAATTAGTGGTTTTGTGGTGTATTATTCTATATGTATTTTTCTAAACATTATATTATGTATTGTATGCATGAATTGATAAAGTATAATTTAATAATATTGTTGTTTAATGTAGGAAGGTTGTTAATAATGTTTTAGTAAATAGTTACGTTTTGTAATCTATTTTTAAATGTAGTAAATATATTATTGTTTAATATAAATTTTGTGTAGAGTTAAAAGACATTATTTGGTGTTTTTGTTGTTTGATTTTAGTATTTAATTTAATTTTATATAGTCGATATTAGTAAAAAGGAGATATTTTAGTGATCGATATTTTAGTTTACGATATTTTGTAATGAAGTATATGTTCATTAATGAGCGTCGATATTTAAGGATTTCGATAACTGTGTTTGCGATATTTTGTGTATCTATATTTATGTAGTTCGATATTGTGTGTTCGATATTTTTGTAATGTTTTAAATAAGTATGTGATGTCGATAATAATGTGATCGATAATCTTGTATCGCTATATTTGTACGTCGATTTTGTGTCTTTCGATATTTTGTCAGTGATTCACAGCCATCACCATATATTCAGCAAGGACAAGTGGAGATCCTTCAGATAGTGCCGAGGCACCCAAACACACGACATCAAGGAGCTCTTCAGCATTGTGAGTGAACTGACAGCAGATCTCCATCCAAGACACCCCACCCTTGCAAGGCAGATCACATCCCTTGCTGCTTTGTACCACTGCAAGCTCATGGTCATGGACAACAGCCTTGGCACACAGAGGCAGACAGCACTATTTTCCGCTGGACAAACCCCCCTCAGGTCATGGACTCCCATCAGCAGCAAGTACACAACCGGGATCATGTGCACCATCCACTCTGGCTCTCCATCAGGCCCCTTCCCACACAACTTCTCAACCACATCATTCGCCATCCTTGAAGCCCACGTCCTGCGTGTCATGAATGTCTCCTTTCAGTTAGCCACATTCCATGGCTGCAGGAGGCATGCACAGCCCCAGGCCCTTCGTAAACAACGGACGGTAGTACCACAGGATCTCCTGGTACATCAGCCTACTTCCCTACCCAGCAAATGTCACCAGGAAGACACTCTACCAGCAACTGTCCAATTTCCTACATGCTACCAGCTCCAGCCAACTGGCACCCGACCGTTTTACACAGCCCACCACCCTTGTCCTCTCAACGCCATTCTACACCATGTGCTACCACACTGTCAGCTCACACATCTCCAACAGTGGTATCCAGAGGAGGGACCATGATTCACTCAGGAAGTAGCTCACCAGCAAGGGCCAGGGAGTCTGCCTCCACCCTGTAACATGTAGTACACTGGGGGCATCTGGCCCATGCCACAGGGCTCTACTCTCAGCGTGACGATCTTCAATGTCTCCATGACCCCCCTCTCCACCATCACATGCACACACAACCTCATCATCTGGAATGCCATTGACACCCAGCTGCTCCTCAAACTCACCAAAGGGCCAGCCATTGACAGATCCAAACTTCACAGAGGCATGAGAACCGTTGATGAATGACTGAACATCAGCCAACTGAGGCTGGACTTGGACGTGACAGAGGTCATCATCTGAGGATTGTCCCCTTACGGCTGGGTCAACTCCTTGCGTCCCACTGGTGTGTGCACCGCACCAGCACCCAGTGGCCACGCAGGCAAGCTGGTGTTCGTCATGGACCCATCGCTCACAATTAACATGCAAGTCACCAACATCTGTACCTCATGCTGCAACACCCTCCACATGCTGCTGATGGCCCCCAGATAGATCCACTCCAAGGCAAGACAGACCTTCCCCCTGGTCCAGGACCCCAGCCGGCTCACATACAGCACCGGCCTCTACAGAGGACAACAGCAAACATGCAGGAGAACTTATCCACATCCAGGGTGCATCCGCACACCTCATCTGCAACATCCCCCGCCCCAGCCACATCACCGCCACCTGAGATAGGTACAATGGCTCACTGTGTGCTGCAGGATCACCTTCAGACTCCTCAACCACACTCAGGAGGCAGTCCACACCCCCTGACCCAAACCGACCTTGGACGTGTGTCATCCAACACCCCGTTGGCCCTACTCCATGCAGCCCACCTTGCCCTGGCCACCATTCATCACATCCACATGACCTCTGCATGCAGGAGATAGTTCTCCTACCTCGCAGAACAGACCTGATACTCCTTCCCCGGGCACATCAACATGACCCATGACCTCTACACCTTCATGTGACTCTACAAAATGTGTCTGTCAGAGCAATATAGCAAGACCCCCCTCAGCAGCTTGAGGCCATCACGGGTGAGTGTTAGGCTCCATGTCTGCATTTTGTGATACATTGTGAGCCATGTGTGTCCTCGACCGGACTCAGATCCAAGTGTATGGATGGCTGGAGTTAGTTCCACGCACAGGCATACTTTAACATATCCCCACACGTAGGTTGTGGACTCATGCTAAATGACTGCAACATGAAATTTCAATAATTACATTTTTAATTTCGAACTCTGGGTCGTGATTTGTGCACAGAAAAAGGGGAAATGCAGGGACCATAGAATCCAAAGTTCACAGGGGGAGATGGGATCCTTGGCATTTGAAGTCATCAGAGTCCAGCCCACAGTGTTTGGCATCATTGGTCAGACTGTGACCAGCAAGTCCATGTGGCAGATGATGTCAGTCAATGGGGTGATGCTGTCGCACATGAAGGCCAGGTGACCTGGGAGATGTGGATGGCCCGCTGCCTCTCACGGTCTTTTCCGTGGACGACCAACCTTCCTCCGGGGACCCTCAGATGCAGGCCTTGACGATGTTTGGGACGCTCCGTCGGACGAATCCTCCTCCTCCTCCCTCCCTGTGGCTGGTGCTGGTCTGCGCCTGGTGTCACAGGGAGGGTTGCCCATGTTGTCGGCGATCCGACGGAGTGAATGGCTTATGTCCTTTTGCACCGCCAGGAGCTCAGCCAGTCTTGCCTCCATCCGTCCTTGGTGTTGTTGTTGACTGGTGTGTTGCTCGGCCTGCTGGTTTTTGATCTCAGTGAGGGTCACCACTACCTGGCCGATCTCCCTGGTGTCACGCCGGTATGCCTCCATGATGTTGCGGATGTGTGACATACCGGTCCCTTCAGCTGGCTGGTCAGGTTCTCGCCTCCGCCTGCCTCCACTCCCGCCACCCCTGCCCACATGAGCCGGGCCTGCCGTTGGGGGCACATCGGATCGTCGGGACCCCTGAGGGATGGCAGTGGCAGTGTTGTCTGCCTCCTCCTGGGTGCCCGCCGCACCTTGTCCCTCCTGGTCAGACTGGCTCTGTTCACTGTGGGCAGGGCTCCTCGGTGTCTCCTGTGATGTGGCAGGAATGGGGGTGGTGGTTGGCACAGATGTTCCTGAAGCAGGTGCTGCAGGGGCTTGGACACCAGAGGGTCCAAGTCGGTCGGGGTCATCCACGGAGTGTTGAGAGGCATCGCTGCTGGTGGGATCCGGTTCCTCCCGAGCTTGTGACTGTGATTCTTCCTCCCCATTGTTGTGGGGATGTTCATCACGTTGCCCTGTGTGTGAGAGAGAGACAATGTTGAAGCTGTTTAATGCAACATACATGTTTCATACACATTCAAGTTGGCACAGTTCCTCCAGGTAGTTGTATGTGCCTAGCATTCTCCTCAATGTTCACTTGTGTATGGGTATGTTGCGGGGGACAGATTGATATGTTTGCCTGTGTCTTTGACATGTCCATTTGTGGCTTGGATGCTTCTTCGGCTAGGTATTGGTGTTGTTGTGTTACATTGTGGCAGTGGGTAAATCCATTGCCTGTCCTGGTGGTGTGTGCTTGTGTAAGGGGTGTGTGGGACAGGGCCTGCTGGTGGGTGTAGTGTGATTTGGCCCTGGGGCTCCCAGGTGATGTAGCTGTCCCCGCATGGAGCATGCTGACATGACAGTGAGTGTGAGTTCCTGTCCTAGATATCTGACCTGGTTGTCTTGGTGTTTGTGTTTGCACTGGTCACAGGAGGGCCTTGTGCTGCCTACACCCGGGCCGAGTGTGAGCTATCTTGTCAGTACTTTCCCAATCCCTGTGCATTGCGCATGGTGCATGGGTATGTAGCTGGGCCATATGGGATGAGGGCAATTGTGGCTGATTTGGAATTCAAAAATGTGTTTTGGTGCACCCAGCCTCCCAGCATACGGGACATCCATTCTTGAGTTGGTGCTTCGTGTAGCATGGGACATGGCATGGACTTGCTTTCTCAATGGGGCATACACATGTTCTTGGCATTCGCGTTGTTTGTGACTGTGGTTCTGGCGTGTGAGGGCTTGGGGTAGTTGCGTGCATTAGGTGTAGTTGGGGTGTGGATGCCATTACCCCCATGTTACGTAAGTGGTTTGTGTACTCACCAGGCTCTGGAAGTCCTTGGAGTCCATGTACTCCCACCGGCGGAAGCATGGCCATCATCTTCTCCTCCCAGGGATGGTAATGTACTGGTCTGCGGGGCGCGCCACCTCCAGTGATGTTGGTCTGGGCGTGCTCTACATTCATTTTTCTCTTGACCGCCCTCCGCAGATCGTACCACCTGGCTTGGCATTAATTCCTGGTCCTTCTGATGGGTGTGACAGCATTCACCCTCTCGACGATCCTCTGCCACAGGCGTGATTTTTCAGCTATGCTGGTCTGTCTGACCAATGTTCCAAACAGCTGTGGCTCGACTCTGATGACTTCATTGACAAGGATGTCCAGCTCCTCCCTTGTGAACTTTGGATTCTTGTCGGTGGGCATGGTGTGGGGTGAGGGTGTGGATGGTTGTGGGTGTGTGGGTCTGAATGTGACGGTGTGCGTGTGAATGTGTAGAGGGGGTATGTGTGAAGGGGTGTGTGTGTAGGTGTATATGTTTAGGTGGATGGGTGCAGTGGTTTGTGTGTGCTCTGTAGCAGTGGTGAGTCTGTTGCAATGGCTCATGGTTTGTGTGTGTGGTCCCTTTTTATTGGTCCATTTGTGGGTGGGGCTCAGTTTAAATTTTTGGTGGGTGTGTTATAAGGGGTGGTTGTGAGGTTGCCCCTCTGTTTGCCTCTTTGGATGTGTCCAGGTCAGTCCTTTTCATTTCTTGTGCAGTGTAGACGTGTTTTGTGGTGTTGTGCAAGTCGTATAGGCCCTCCTTGTGCTGTTTTACAGTGTCCGTGGTTCTGTACGGTACAGGGGTATGAGTCGTACAGCCACACACCCCCATGCGTTGTGTATGTACGGCGCGTACACGGACATTGCTATGTACGGTGCGTACACCCCATTGCTTCTGTAGGGTGCGGGTGCGTAGACCGCCAGCGCGTATGTACGGTGCATACCCCCAGCACGTAGGTATGCACCATACCCCCAGCGCGAATGTACGGTGCGTAACCCCAGCGCGTAGGTACGCACCGTACCCCCAGCGCGAATGTACGGTGCGTACCCTCAGCGTGTAGGTATGCACCGTACCCCCAGCGCGAATATACAGTGCGTAACTCCAGCACGTAGGTATGCACCGTACCCCCAGCGCGAATGTACGGTGCGTACCCCCAGCGCGTATGTACGCACCGTACCCCCATAGTGAATGTACGGTGCGTACCTCCAGCACGTATGTACGCACCGTACCCCCATAGCGAATGTACGGTGCGTACCTGCAACATCGCGTACCCGCATCATCCACCGTACATACGCGATGTTGGGGGTACGCACCGTACATTCGCTATGGGGGTACGGTGCATACATACGCGCTGGGGGTACGCACCGTACATATGCGCTGGGGGTACGGTGCGTACATACGTGCTGGGGGTACGCACCGTACATTCGCGCTGGGGGTACGGTGCATACTTACGCGCTGGGGGTACGCACCATACATTCGCGTTGGGGGTACGGTGCGTACAATCTTCGCTTCATAGCGGGCAAAGTCATTCCCCATGTACGGGACGTTTTCCGTACGAATCGTAGATTGTAACGCCGGTCCGGATCGTACTAGTACGGTCGGACTTCATTTTTACGATTTGTATTGAGAAGTGTCCGGGTCCGTCTCGTACTAATTTTCCCGCTACGATTCGTACGGATCGGGCCGATCCGTATGTACTTTTTTTCCCGTACGGATCGCACTTCACGGGTCGGACGTGACTTATACAATTCGTACGGAAAAAAATACGGATACGAGTTGTACGGGAAAACAAAATACAGGATCGGAATCGACCCCTATATGTATTACTTTTAAACATATTTTTAACTATGTTTATTTTAAATATATGTATCATTTACTTTATTTTACATTAATTTTTAACATTAAAAAAATTATATTTTTAACAACAATATTTTTTACAACGTTGTTTTGTTTTCGATATTTTTGTACTTACCATAATGTAGATAGGACTTCAATATTCTTGACATCGATATTTCGGCTCCGATATTTTTGACGTGGATATTTTGACGTCGATATTCTGTCAGTGATTCCCATGAGCCCTAATGAAGTTCAAAAGAGATGTTCTGAACTAAACAAGTTGGCCGGATGTTCTTTTTATATTTATGAACTTAAAGTGAAGAAGGAATAATAAAAAAGATGTTTTGCAAACATTGCATTGAATTTAATGGATCAGAACGATTTCCCAGGTGCACCTTTCCACATATGGTAATAAGTGGAAATCCGTGCCGAAATCCGAGTGGCACGTCCTGTAGACGGCGGCGGTGACAATGCTGACGGAAATCGGATGTTCTAGTGCAGAGTTACACCCGGAGATGGCGAGACGCTGCTGAACCAATATGACAGTCGCGGAGGAGGCCTGCCCCTGCTGATGACTGGGGCTTCGCTAGGCAGAAGACTCTGCATTGCTACTCACCGCTGCGGACACAAGTGAACTTCGCAGACACTCGCAGCCTCCCGCTGCGGTTTTGGCAGAGTGGTGCAAGCCTCTCGGGAGCCAGAGGCGGGGACTCCAGCTGAGATCTGAGGCCTGGAGCAGAGGTGCGCCGGGCGTGGCGGGGCACCCGCTGGAGAACATATAAAGGTACAGCTGTGAAGGCTCGCGATCAGCCAGCGATCGGGTGCGGGGGGCTCCGTATTCGATCTCTCTGGCCCCCCTCCGGAACAGCGGCGCCTCCCAGAACTGGCACGTGCATGACAGCGCCCGACCCTGTAACGGGGGCCGGGACAGTGGCATTTTAAGCGGTAATCTGCCGGGAACCAGGCGCAGACTTCACACAGCGGTTGGGACTCCGTATGCCTGCGGTGCCCCCTGCTGCCTACGATATTGGCTCTAGCATGCTACTACATGAGGTGAGGTGGGAGAGAGGGACATGCTTTACACCTGGCGCCTGTTTGCGGCCTAGACATCCCTGCCGCCCTTCCTCACGGACCTTGCCACCAGCGATGCGCATCTTTGGATTTAGGGGCTAACCCACAACTACCACCCTTGCCTGGAATTTAAAGACATGCTACGATTCAGCAACTATAGAGGCACATCGGGAGCTGGTTTGCGGCACGTTGGGGCGGGATGCGACTCAGTGGGGGCCTGATAGACTCACACGAACCAGCACGCTCAGCTACCGCTGTGGCCCTGCATCCACATCACTGCGCTGCCTCTCTGTGCGGGGCCTCTCTACCA
This sequence comes from Triturus cristatus, assembly GCF_964204655.1. Lineage (NCBI taxonomy): Eukaryota > Metazoa > Chordata > Amphibia > Caudata > Salamandridae > Triturus > Triturus cristatus. The sequence goes on from NC_140579.1 coordinate 241,189,533, forward strand.
AACCCTCGTCCCTCACTGGAGCTGTTGCTACATCTTTGAGTCCTTTGCTGCTGGAAAACTGAACTGCTTCTAATTACCATCCCCCACATTGCTGTGGCTGAATAGGACCTACGCTGAACTGCCTGGGTCCTACAACACACGTACATTGCAAGGCTGGCACATTTTACTTGTCCTGTTCAGCGTTAATGGCCGGCAGAGAGACGCATTTGAGTGGGGGAGGCACATAGTTCTTTGATCATCACCACGTGCTCGGTCAGTACCACACTCCCACTGTGGGGATAACAATTTAAATCTTTTAAGATGGGGAAACTTGATAAAACACAACCGCGCCTCACGTTCGAACAACGTAAGTCTGGCAAAGCAAGTCATGGGGCCACCTCGGACTCTGAACTCGATGCACCTGCTGAGTCATCTATCACGCTTGAAAAGACACTATCGGCGATTCAAGCCAGTCTGCAGTCTATAGATGGAAAGATTGAGGCATTAAATGGGCGCATGGACCACATGTCCGCCAAACTGGACAAACACGCCGCAAGACTTGGTGAAGCCGAACAGCACATCTCGGATGCGGAGGATGGACTCCAGCAGGTAACATCTAAAACCCGCGACATGGAGAAGATACTAGCTGTTATCCAGGCCAAAAATTAAGATCTTGAAGTGAAGTCCCGTCGCAATAATCTGCGTAGAACCGGCCTGCCGGAATCGACAAATGTAGGCCGGCTGGAAACATACGTTGAAAACATGCTGCGTGATGTTTGTGGGGCCGACAACCTCTCCCAACTACTTATCGTGGAACGGGTGCATCGCTCCGATGCGGCCCGCCCCCCTCCAGGGGCTCCACCGAGACCGATAATTGCGGGATTACTGAACTTCAGAGACCGGGATTCTGTCCTGCGTATCTCTCACCAGAAAGGCACTATCACCTATCAGGGCAACACTCTGGCGTTCTATCCTGATTTCACGGCCGCCGTGCAGGCAGCAAGAAGGGAATATCAACAAGTGAAAAAAATCCTGCTAGCTGGAAACATACCATATGCCATGCTATACCCGGCCCGGCTGCACATTGGTACAGACGACAAGGCCAAGATTTTCACGAAGCAGGCGCTGGAATATACAAAATCTCTTAGCTGCAAGAGTAAACAAGCCCCTGATGTGTCAGAGGATGAAAGCTGAGGTCCGCAATCCGGGACGTTATGTATCCTTTAGTTGCCACTCCGGCTGAGGGAACTGTTCGACGAAATATGCCTGCAGTGATCTCTGTAGGAAATGGAACTTATACACATCTGCAGACTTTCCACAAGTCCTGTACTTCCTTTCTATGATGCGCACTTGATGTTATTTTTTCACTCTTCTAATTTGTTTAGCTTAACGTGTATAATGCTCTGCACCTCTATTGCTGGTTACGGAGGTTGCTAGTAGGAGTACTTAGCGAAGTGGCCGGCCACCTCCCTTGACATCTTGGGAGTAGAAAGTGCCACAGTGCTCCCAGATGGGTGTTCCCCACATCACACTGTTCATATATATATATGTTGATGGAGTAAGTGTTCAATTAGGGGGTGGCTTTGGCAAGTTGGGTGTGCTGAAGTGGGTGGGGGTGGGAGTTCTATCGTTATGCGAGGTGATTTGTTTATGGTGATTGCCCTGATACTCAGAAAATGGCACCTACACTGCAAAGAGCTATTACACTACTGGGCAAATGAGATGTTTTTAATCATCACTCGTCATGACATCCACAGGTGATAACTTTACATGTCTCACATGGAATGTCTGAGGGCTAAATTCACCAGGGAAAATACAGAAGGTTTTTGCCTACCTGGATAGGCATGGGGTCCAGATCGCTCTCCTACAAGAGATGCACCTAACTAAGACAGCAGAGGCTAAGATAGCTGCTAAATGGGCTGGATATAAGCTTGCTTCATCATATTTCTCTTATGCCAGGGGGGTTCTCATCCTGCTCAAACGCGGTCTCCTATTTACACCACTTAAAATGCACACTGACGATGAAGGCCGTTACGTCCAAGTACATGGCAAGCTGGGGTTGTCACTGGTGAGCATTGTTAATGTATATGGCCTCGTTACGGATGCCCCTGAAGTGTTTACACGTATTATTCAGGTATTACGAGACTGGTCGGATGGCGAGATATTATGGGGGGGGGGGGGATTTCAATACGCATCTCGACCCACAGCGGGATAAATCTAATCAACAATGTGGGCGCACTCCTAAGGCCGCAGAATACATTAGGGAGGCCATGTCCGAGCTTGGTCTGATAGACGCCTGGCGACTCCGACATTGCGACACAAGAGAGGGCATGCACGCTACACCAGCATATGGTAGTTGGTCCAGGCTCGACTACTGGCTTTTAAGTGAAGGGGCAAATGAAATAGCTTCTCTCCCCCGCACATTATTGGATCACAATCCTGTTAAACTAAATTTAACTATCCCCACTAACACTCATAGGCCATTTACATGGAGATTACGATCCGAGGCCTTGCTGGATCCTGTGTACAAAGAAACAATACGTACAGAAATTGAACAGTTCTTTGAGATAAATGTAGGTTCTGTGGATAGTGCTGCAACTTTATGGGAGGCCTTTAAGGTCATGGTGAGGGGGGCATGTATCAGCACCACTGCAGGTATTCTTTGGGATATCAGGGGACAGCTCACAACAATAGAGAAGACAGTATAACAGCTTGAGAAGGAGTACACCACAAATCCATGCGCAGCTACACCCTCTCGCATTCATGAATCGATTTTATTATATGATGAAATGGCTACCACAGAAACACGTTATTTATCCAAACGTTATGTTGCTAGGGCTTTCGGGGAAGGAGGGAGGCCAGGTCACCACCATATTACCAAAATTGTAGATGATCAAGGCGGGGAACACTATACACCGCAAGATATAGTTGGACAATTCCGTGAGTGTTATGCCACCATGTATAAGTCTCGAGGATATGCGTAATCTCTGGACCTCACTGAATACCTCTCGGATATTGCCTGTGCCTGGTTGTCGGACGGCCATCATGAGTATCTGAGCCAACCGATAGAGGCTTCTGATATCCAGTCAGCAATCCGATCCCTGTCGAATAACAAGGCTCCAGGCCCAGATGGCCTCATGGCAAGAGTTTTATAAGGAATATTCTGAACTCCCCATACCCCATTTGCTTGCAGTTTATGGTGCGGCATAAGAACGCGGTCGTCTTCCTCCTTCGCATCGCCAAGCATTGATTATTGCTGTATTAAAAAAGGACAAACCGCCTTCGGCGTGTGAGTCATTTCGACCGTTATCCTTGATTAATCTAGATACAAAAATATTGGCGAAAATTCTCGCCGATAGACTCCAACCTCTCATGCCCTGTTTAGTCCTGCCGGATCAATCTGGTTTTATGCCATAGAGGTCCACATCCAACAATCTCCGTACTCTATTTGCCATGTTCCACGTTCTGGATCCAGCTCTCTCTGCGGCCGCTGTACTGTTAGACGCAGCGAAAGTCTTTGACTCAATTGAATAGTGGTTCATGTTTCGTATGTTACAGCATATTACAGCATATGCGATTTCCTGCGATCTTTATAGGCTGGGTGAGACTCCTATACTCTGACCCCACAGCACGAAATGATAGTTTTGCCGCGCTTTTTATATCTTTTTAGTAATATTCCCATAAAGCTCACCAAAACTTTTTTTACAACTCTGCGATCTTCACTGTTGCTACTTATTTGGGGAGGCAAGCAAGCCAGGGTGTGATGGGTGACGCTGACATTAGACTTTGCAAAGGGCGTTTTTTTTTCTCCGGATATTTACATTTACTATCTCTATGCTCAGGTCAATATGCGTAATACTGGTACCGCCCTCACGCCTTTACTCCCCACGTGGCGGTTGAAGATGCCGATGCGCACCCCACTCCGCTCTCTGGCATTATAACACACTTGAAAAGAGGCACGCCAAAGAATGAAATTAACACACTGGACTCCACTATCGCTGCATGACAGGCTATAGGGAAATTGGCAGCCAAGCTACCCATTTATGCCCCAGCAATGCCCTTGACACATCATGCAGCGCTCTCAGTTACTCAAGAGGAAGGTCTGTTGCGCTCGCTAAGGGAAGCTGGTATAGACACAATGGAAGATTTGTACCCTGAAGGTAATTTTGTCACAACAGAAGAGCTTCAATATATCACCCATCCAACCATGCTGTTCCAATTTACTCTACACAGGTTGAAGCTTGCCATTAAGGCACACTACACCTCATTTCCTGTGGAGCCACTCGCTCTGCAATCTTTGCAGTTGTTGATGGTAGTACCCACGCGCTGCAAGCTAGTGACTAAGTTATACAGAACAGTGCGGCATGAGAAAGTCGCAGCCCCAGATTAAAGCATGACCACTGGAATGTAAAACGTAACCCTCCACTTACTCTACCCGAGTGGGAACAGGTTTGCATACTTACTAGCGCCCTCACACCGAATGGCAATCTGAGGATAATACATTGTAAGTATATACATCAAGTGTACCACATGCCCCACAGGCTATATCACTTAGGCCTCCATGATACAAGTAATTGCAAGGAATGTGGATGAGCAGAGGCAGATTTTTGGCATCTAGCTTGGGAGTGTGGGCCTGTGCACAGCTTTTGGAATGATGTAGTGCAACGCATTCAGGTTATGAGTGAGATCCAACTATAATGCTTGCCACAGACATGTCTACTGTGTTATGTGCCTCAGTTAAAAAGGGTCATCGGCAGGTTTGTTTGAATTGCACTGTTGATGGCAAAGCGCCGAGTGGCACTGACCTGGGAGAGCACTCTCGCCCCCAAAGCAGACCATTGGCTCAAAGATCTAGTATACTGTAAAGAAAGTCTCGAACTTTATGCAGAAGAGCTTCCATCATCGTCTAGGCCTGAGGACATTTGGGAACCATTGCGACAGAACCTTCTGGCGCAAGTCCAGGAACGATCATTACCTGACCAGGAGTGATGTTAATATGATAACATGATTTCACCCTATATGTTGGTACTATTGTATGATATGTGATGTACAGCTCATGTTCTTTTAAGAGATTGGTAAATCACCTGTTTGTTGTTACTGAATGTTTACAATGCTTGATAAGGCAGAGATGTCTATTTTTTGCAAAAATCCAATAAAGAATTGTGAAAATAAAATACACACAGTGGTGCTCAATTAAAAACCTCCCCAGATAGGAGGTGGTTTTAGATGAGTAATTATCGGCTGTGTGGAGGTGGGGCCTGTTTCGGAAGAGCAGGGCATTGAAAGCCCCACTCGCCATGCGTCTGCCCCCATGCCAAGGCCATGCCCCTTATCTGTGTGATTGTACAGTCAAAATTATCTTACGTTTGGTGGGTCTGCCACTAAGCTACCAGTGTTCTAATAGCATACTCCTGGTTAAGATCGAGTGATTAAGTATATAAGCATATTTTCAATAAAGTGAGCATACCAGCCCATGTTATTATTTCATTGACACATACTTTTTACACAAATGTCCCATTTTCTACCAAATATTTTTAATGATGAGATATTCCTAGGGAAGGTGGGGGCTTAGCTCAAAAGTCAGTTTGTTGGGGAAATCATGCTGAAAAATCCACTAATTTGCCACCAATTTTCAAAGACTTCTTAGGGAGGGTAAGCTCCAATAACCCACTGAATGTATGTTTCCTACCTGGCACACACCACAAAATTACTAATAAGTGCCTTATAATATCATGAGTTTTAGTGCACTTATGCTAAAATGGTGCTGTACAATTCACCGTTTGGTACTGTTACCAAAATCCATCTGCAGGGAGAATCGCTGAACCCTCTCGTAAAACAAAGTCAAGCTTTGCTCACACAATGCAGTGCCCAGAAAGAATATATGCCTCACCACTTTACAGGCTCACCCGCAGTCTCTGCTTTCAGGCAAGTCTATTGCTAGCACTAAAGATGGGTTTGGTGCCCATGGTAAAAGTGGGTTGTGCTAGTGGTGGAAATGGCAAGTGTCCCTACGAAATAAAGAAAAAAGAAATAAAAGAAATACATTTGGGGCAGTATTGGGGAGGTTTAAGCATTGACTACACACCATTATTATAATCAGCTGCCACCGGCTTTACTATTGTCATGGGGACAGAAGTCACCCTCTTTAAAGGAGTACCTCTTTGGGGTGATCCCAACATCGAGCAACATACAGCAAAGTCTAGCACTTTGTTGGTGAGCGTCACACTTCTGACACATGCTTTATTTATTTAGTTGTGTATTTTGTAAAGCGCACAGCTGCCCCAACGGGGCGTCCCGGCGCTGAGAACTCTGGAAACAGAGAGCATAGGATCAGAAAGCCTGTTTAAGAAGAGAAGAGATGGGTCTTCAGGGATTTACGGAATGCTGATTCTGTTTGGCAGGTGCGTAAGGCTAGCGGGAGCTTGTTCCAACGCTGAGTGGCACAGACCTCAAAGGTTTTTCCACCTGCACAAGATCGTTTAAATCGTGGAGTTTCCAGGAAAAATAGGGAATTGGAGCGTAATGTCCTGGAGTTAACATACGGTCGCAAGGTGTTTTTCAAATGGGCCGACCCATTGCCTTTTGACGCTCGGAAGGCCAGCGTCAAGGCTTTAAAAACACATCTTTTAGCAATGGGTAGCCAGTGCAGTTTACGAAGGTGTGGAGAAATATGATGTCTAGCAGGGATTCTCTCCACCAGCCGGGCGGCGGCGTTTTGGACCGTCTGAAGTTTATGACAAAGGCCTGCTGTGATACCAAGGTAAAGGGCATTGGCATAGTCAAGATGGGAAGTTATCAATGCCTGGATCACAGTCTTACGGCAGTCCGCCGGCAAGTAATTAATAAGCCGTTTAATAGTCCTGATCAGTGCGAAGCAGGAGGCTGCTACTGTTTGTACCTGAGTGTTGAAACTGAGGTGGTTATCCCAGCATACTCCTAGGTTTCTCACCGAGTCTTTGGGGATGGGGACTTGGCTCAGATCTTCTGGCCACCACAGACTAGAATCCAGAGGGGATGGTGAGTTGAAAAACAAGATCTCCGTTTTTCCGGCATTAAGTCGGAGGGAGTTAGCATCCATCCAACTAGAAATGTCCCTAAGGCAGGATTTCAGCGGATCAAAGGCTGAAACGGAGGGGGTATCGAAGGTGAAGAGTAGCTGAATGTCGTCGGCATAGGAGGTGGATTTAATCCCAGTCTGGGCGATCAGCTTGGCCAAGGGGGTGAAATAAACATTAAATAGGAGCGGGCTCAGGGAAGAACCCTGTGGGACTCCCCATTTGAGTGGTCTGGCGGGGGAAGTGTAGGGAGGGGTGAAAACCTGCTGTGTGCGGTCCGAGAGATAAGATGAGAACCATTTCAACACAGCGCCGCCCAAACCTAAGTCCTCCAGCCTTTTCAGCAAGATCTTATGAGAGACGGTGTTGAATGCTGCTGAAAGATCCAGCAGCACTAACACCGCCCTCGACCCCCGGTCAAGCGTCCACCTCACCGAGTCAGCCATTTCAATAAGGGCTGACTCCGTGCTGTGGCCCGACCTGAAGCCGTGCTGGGAGTCATGGAGAAGCCCATTGGATTCGATGTAATTCGCCAACTGAGAGTGTACCAGCTTTTCCAGGATCTTAGCTGGGGCAGGCAGGAGAGAAATAGGCCTATAGTTGCTGGGGTGGTCCGGATCCAGATTGGGCTTCTTAAGGATGGGGACCAGAGAAGCATGTTTCCATTTAGCAGGGAAACTGCCCGTTCTGAGGGAGTCATTCCAAATGTGGTTCAGGTAGGGATTAAGTAGGGGTGCTAGTTATTTATATTGCTTGGCTGGCCAAGGGTCATTTGGAGAGCCTGATTTGCATTTAAGTAGTTCGGCCATGGAGTCGGCTTCTGAGACGGCTGCAAATTCGAATAGGGTGGACAGCGGTGGCGAGAGAATAGTGGGTTCCTCTTCCCGTCCTTCTGTGTTGGGGGTGGGGAAGGAGGAATAGATAGTCTCGATTTTGTCCTCGAAAAATTGTGAGAGTTTATCGCATAGCGACTGTGAGGCGGGCTGAGTTCGAGTCAACGCGTTAGGGTCTGTGAAGGATCTGACTATATTGAAAATCTCCCTGACGCCATTGCTGGCGAGTTTGATTCTAGAGGCCAGAAAATCCCGTTTGTGCTCCTCGATCATTCTCCGGTATTCTTTGAGGGCTGTTTTGTAGGTGATTTTGCTATCCGGGGAATAATTCTGTCTCCAGAGGCGTTCAAGAGATTTACAGGAGGCCTTTTTCTGCCGGAGCTCGTCAGAGTACCAAGGTGCTGAAGGTACAGCCCTGTGGGTTTTGATGGGTTTAAGAGGGGCCAAAGCATCTAAGGTCTGACCGATCCATGCGTCCAAATGGTCAATCTGTAGGTCAGGATCAGACGAAAGGCAAGGTTGGGTATTTTTTAGGTCTTCCAGGAGCGTTTCAGGGGTGATGCGACTCCAGTTTCTGCCTGATGATTTGGGGGTGATAGCGGGTCTAATGTGGCAGGGAATGCCAATCTCAAAAGGGATGAGGAAATGGTCCGACCAAATAACCGGGGTAGGGGGAGTCGCCCGAATAGATGGTAAGTTGGAACAGATCAGATCCAGTGTGTGACCCGCTTTATGCGTGGGTGGAGTTATTATTTGGACTAGGTTGCAGGCCGCTAGCGTAGAGATGAAGTAGTTGCTGTGCAAACAGAAATCGTTGTTAAGATGGAGGTTGAAGTCTCCTTAAGCGGTGAAGTTAGCGTAACGTGTGCTAAGCTGAATAACATAATCCGCCAGAGCCGGTAAGTGAGAAGTATTGGAATGAGGGGGGCGGTAGATAAGAATTCCCGAGCAAGAGAAGGACGGGGAGATTTGAACACTGAAAGGCAGGCCTTCTATACATTCAATTTGGTCAAATGGAGGGAGGGTAACTGTCCATTTGGAATTGTGGATTAAGGCGACACCACCTCCCGGTTTACCATTGGGTCTGTTGGCACAAATAATACTGTAACCCTCCGGTAAGGCAAGGGTGATAGCGGGGTTCGTGGTGTCGTTCAGCCACGTTTCAGTTAGGAAGAGCAGATCCCAGTTGTTGTCCCGAAGGGACTGCCAGATGTCAATGGCATGTTTGCTCAGTGATCTACAGTTGATCAGCGCAGCTCTGAAGGTCAGGGAGGACTGAGCTCCGCGGGTGGAGGCAGGGTTCAGAGCGTACGCCGTACTGATAGTGTGATCTGAAGCAGGAAGGGAGAAATTGCAGACTGTGCAGGCATAGACCTGGCTCCGAGCGTCAGAGGTGGGACAAGGGCAGGTCACGCAAAGGGGGTGTATGTCGCGATGTTATGGCTAGTGGGTCGGGGAGGGGGACCGGCCCCGGTCGCGTCCTGAACGCGGACGAGCGCAGACGAGCTTGCCTTAAGCGCGCCTTCGGCGTGCAATCGTCGCGCCCGCTGCACTCGTCCGCTGCGCTTCCGGTACATGCACATTTTTATGGAGATGTGACGGAGGGAGGGGGCGTGGCCTCGGAGTGGGCGTGTCCCAGTCAGGGCGTGGGGAATGGCGGTTGAGTAAGATTGGCGATTTCGCCCTTACCAGCGCTCGTTTTGCTGCGTGAAGGGGTGCCTGCACACTGCAATCGTGTGTCAGGAGGGGTGAGTGAGTTTTTAAAAATGCTAAGTTTTACAGTTTTAAAAACAGTGAAGTGCTCGATCTGTCTAGCTACTCCCGGCTGTGCCTCAGGAGGTTTCAAGAGTTATCTGCGCACTTGCGAGTCAGCGCGCCTTTTATAACACTTTGCAGGGGGCATGGCCTCGGAGTGGGCGTGTCCCAGTCAGGGCGTGGGGAATGGCGGTTGAGGAAGATCGGCGATTTCGCCCTTACCAGCGCTCGTTTTGCTGCGTGAAGGGGTGCCTGCACACTGCAATCGTGTGTCAGGAGGGGTGAGTGAGTTTTTAAAAATGCTAAGTTTTACAGTTTTAAAAACAGTGAAGTGCTCGATCTGTCTAGCTACTCCCGGCTGTGCCTCAGGAGGTTTCAAGAGTTATCCACACAGGTATGTAGCATCCATGATGACGTGGAACCATCTGGTAACCTGGCTCAATACATGAATCTAGAAAGCATTGAACCCCAGCTTTCACCAAATGCCAAGTCACTTAGATTTATGTGGACACCAACCTCTCCGTAAAGGAACACATTGCCAAAAAACACAAAGATGGATTGGCACTAGTTCTCCAGCTAATGAAACAGAGACTGTTCCAGAAAGCAACTTCAGAAGTGCTGTTCAAGCCCTTGTACTCTCGCATCTGGATGGTGGTAATGCTGTGCTCCATGGCCTTCCTGATTCCTCACTAGCATCCCTTAGGGGCCTCTAATATGATGCAACACTTCTCATCCAGAGCCTGAAGAAATATGATCACATCACCCCCCATCCTGATGGAACTCCATTGCATCATTTACAAAGCAATGGCCAGCATCCTGTTTATTTTGTAGAAAAGCTCACTATCTATGGTGGTTCTTGGCAGCCAGGATACCATTTGATTGCTGATTAAAAAGTGTAAAAAAGAAAACAAACAAGCCGGCAGGCCTTTTCCTACTATGCACCCAACAGCTGGAACAACATCTCATATCCATCAGGACAGTCCCAACAATGCTCCAATTTAGGAAAGAGTTGAAGGCTCACCTCATTAAATAACAATACATTATGATGCATTAACCATCCACAACCCAGCTACTTGACGTAATGCTTGACATTGACACTGTAGAGTGCTCTGCTGCCTTTTTGGCAAGGTTCGTTCTGTACAAATACTACATCTGTACCACATACATAGTATCACATACATACATATATTCATTGAATGTCTTTTAATTTACTAACCTCGGAATTATAGAAAGCTACGGTGACCCTGCTGAGGTTTAACTTATAACCTGCTGATTACAGCATGTGTTAACAGTGAGTTAACTACCAGTCATTTAAGAGGCCTCCAAAGAAAATATGGTCTGCAACGTGGGACTTGGCATAAACAACCTCTGAAGACCATTGCTTGCTAATATCATAACAGAGGCTATTTCTATCAGCATATTTGTGGGCTAGTAGTGAAAGGGTGGCACTTGCTGAGGACCAGGTGACATTATGATACGCTTTTCAGTTGGTTGTGCAATAAACCTTGGGCGACAATTATAGTTAGCATTAGATTCTATCTACATGATGTCCTCTCAATATGGAAGAGAGAAAATCATCAGCCTGTGTAGGCGTTGGCCTGTGCATAAAAAGGAGGGGGATGATATGTGGAAACCATAACGATATCCCTGGATATCCAAAACCTGTTCTTTTGAATGCTCTAAATATGCTATGTTTTGTATTTGGGGTTAGGGGCTCTGGGGTGAGGACTTCGCTGTCCCTATACAAGAACATAGGAGGGTAGGACAGGGCAGGCACAAACCCAACGACCATAAACTACCTCTGTCACAGAGCATTACAAGAAGTCAGCACCTCTTGTATGATAGCAGACTGCTTTCTCCAGAGAACCAGTCGAATGACAGAAACCACTGAGAGGATCTGTTGTCCTGGTGAAGAAAATGGGTTCATTAACTCACTTTCCTCATGCAATTGTCACAGTTATGTAAGCTTCTCACAGAATCTGAGACTTATAGCCTCATTGAGATTTTGGTGGACAGGGCACTCTCCCACAAACATGGTGGATTATCCTGTCTGCCAAACTAACAGTCTGCCTGCTCTATTTAGAGTCGGGTGGACTGTCATGCTTCCGCCGGTGGGAACTTTCACCAATGGCTCAACATCCTTGGGGCCTTTATTGTAAGTACCTCAGATCATGCACTATTTACTAGGAAAAGCCTGGTATTCCTGAACAACAACAAAAATGAAATATCTTAATATGTTCAGTTTTTAATAATTTCATTTCTTTTATACTGTAAGCAGGCATAGATTCTTACCTGCTGCTCACTGCTCTCTGGGCACTCTGGATTCCTGTTCCCCGAATCTGGCATGCTCAGGGTGGTGTCCAGCTGGAGTAGGCGCCGGTCATCTGTTCCTAAAGCCGGACCCTCAGGCTTCAATCCTGCAGGTGCGCAGCTGTTCTGTCCAACCTGCGCTCCAGGACCCATGTCGCCCACCTGTGGGGCTTCAGTCCTGCTGGTATCCTCTTGCCCGTTTGTCTCACAGTCGAAGAACTCTGCTGTACCTTTCCCTGGCTCCTCCACCAAGACCTCTGCATTTTCTCTGAAGTCGCAACCATCTTCCTCAAGTCCATCTGGCACTGGGTTTTCCAGTTCATAATTACTGAGATTTTCCTCATCCTGCTCCCACAGCCCATCATCAAAGTGTGGGAAGGGAGGCGGTCTGGTGACATATTCTCCCCTTCCTAGTCTGTACCCACCCCCTCCCCCGCTTAGCACCCGGCCACACCCATAAATGGCCCCATTGGACCGCCGCATCCCAAGCACTGGACTCTCTCGCTCCTTGGTCAGTGGCCAGTCCTCAGTGTCCGAGAGGTCGGCAGCCAGTTGATCATCCAGCCTGTTGTGGCCACGCTCGCCATTCTCCAGAATAGGACGAGGGTGGTGGTGGGCATGTCCCCGCCAGTGCTGGAGTGGTGTCGCAGGGTAGCTGGGTGGTAGGCTGGGATCTGGTGTCACATCTGTGGGTGTCAGCCCATTCTCGTAGGGGCTGTCATAGCCATCTAGCAGGCCAGCCTCAGTCTCCTCTGAGTCCCGGTGTTGGCGTCTGCCTGTTTAATGAAGAGAAACAAGTGGTTAATTTCTCCCCCATTTTCTGCCACTTAACTAACCAAGCATCTGGCAGTCCAAGAATTAGAAAGAGGACTGAACATCACAGCATGTTGGGTAGTGACGTCCTGCAGATCTGAGCAACCTCTAATCTTCATATTTCAGTAAGCTATCATGAGCAAAGAGCAGCAGCTACAGCATCACAAAACATAGCTCGAACGTCATGAGACCTTGCAGCCACTGTATGCAAACGTTTTTTGAATCCATAGGCATCAAAAGACCCATATAGCAAGGTGCAACAAAAAAATGACCGCTAAGAACCAACACGCCACCTAACTACCATGTCGGTCTTTTTGTCACAGCCCTTTCATATTAGGTGTGTGTCCAAAACTGTCCACACCCTGGCATCAGACATGAAACTGTCCCAGCCAAGGTCTTTCCTTGTGCCTGAGTAAGGCACTTATGATGCAAAAAAAAAAGGTTTTTAATTGTGTATCCAGCAATAAGGAACTGAAATCTACGTGCAATAAAACCATGGTATAAAGGTTTCAAGCAGGAACATGAAGACAAAATGATTTACTGTTCAGATCGGAGGCGAATTGCCACAAGGGTAAGTCACCAAATTCAACTTCCTAAATGTTCTAAGCAAGCATGCTGTAGAGAATTACCGCCTCTATGTTGGAATGTAGAGATAGGATATGATACTGCATAAGGGTGCATTGACTGTATTGATTACAATGCAGACAATTATATGGGATTTGCTTATTGAACAGAAAACTAGTTCACTGTGGACAGTATAGGCAATAGGGGATCTTTATGCACAATTCACAAGATGACCCAGATAAAAACTGTCCACACAGTCGAATGAAGAAGCCACAGAAATTGTAAGTAAAATAAACCATTCTTTGTAGCGTAACCAATCCCAGCTTATGTACTATTACAGGGCCAGGATGTGGGACAAGAGGTGGGCACCATCTATAGCTGAGCTGCCAGTTTGAGTCAGTTAGTCCCACAATTGAAATCTCAGTCTTAGGTTCACAGAGTTTCTTCTACGTTTTGTCCTTCCAGCAGCTAATAGCAGTCAGACAGTTAGTAAAATTGTGCCTTGACTCAGCAGAAGCAAATGACAAAGTAAGGAGGTGAGGGGGTGCATAATGAGGCAGAATGCATCATTTCCCATTGTAGGCTGGTCCCTCTGCAGTGTGAAGTTCGAAAAATGGCTCCAGCAGTCAACACACACAGTGCTGCATGCTGCAAGGACTGAATGAAAACCATCCAGAGCGCAGTGCCGATCAGTGAGTCAATGCTGCCTCGCAATGCATGCTAAGCTGTGGGAAGCATGCAGCTGAGCCACTGAGTATTGGTGATTGGAAGTCCCTCATGCTTTGCCAAGATGTTTTGTGAGCATTCGGCTGCAGTGGTCATCTTTGAATGGACTTCCACACCTTAGTAAAACAGTGTGGAGGGCCCATGAAGCAAGGAAGATACCAGCCATTTTAGGAAGGCTGCCACTTTTACCCCTAAGCCCTCAAGTCTTGAGAGACAGCCAGGAACAAACAAACAAAAGCAATACGTCCACTTAGGGATGGGTCAACAGACATAAAAGAAGTAGCATGCGGCCATCTTGGAATATGCCTATTGCAAAGACATGAGAGGAAGTATACCTACCCGTACAGATAAAAGTCTATTTGACATAAATCTCATTGGTATTGTGAGGTGAAGTAGAGAGGAGCCTCACTGTGGAAAGCAAACCAACTGCAACTGGAACTTAAACAAGACTGAGAAAAAACTAAAACTGACTGCATGACATGTAGGTCGAAAGAAACAAGCAGAACTTCTTGTAGGTGAAAATTCCCGAGAAGAGCATCAAAAGGCCTTAAGACCAGTATGCTTGGTGCTGTAACAAATTAGTTACTTACCTGTAACTCCAGTTTTCCAGAGTTGGTATCTTTCATTTTTTTACATGCTTCAATCATCACCCCTTGTCAAACTGGGAATCCCTGGTAATCTTAAATAGCAGTAAACTGGGTTCATATGGCCATAGGACTCAACAACAGAGTTTAGTAGCACATCCACCTCATTTGAAGCATCCTGAGCTTCAGCCAATGAGGTGAAGTTCCAGCTCTCCTACGCTACTCCCCCTAGAGGCTGCCATAGCCTGGATTTCATAGCACAAGTGTGAGAAGAGTATGTAATGAGTGAGCCTCTGACTGGGAAGGGAGGGGAGTTACTTGTAAATATATATGACAGATATTAACACTCGAGAACTTGAGTAACAGAAATAAACCGACTTTCTTCTCCAGTACTGGATCTTTCATATATTCACACAGTTGAATTATAATAGTAAGCAGTTCATAACAATTATAATAAATATTAGAAAGCAGGAAGTAGGCTCGGTTTTGGAGGAATGCCTGTCCCACAGCTATGTCAGCTTCTGTGTTCACATCGAGGCAGTAGTGCTTTGTGAATGTGTGCCTGCTCCTCCAGGTGGCTACACGAAAGATGTCTTACCAGAGTACACTAGCGCAGAGTGCAGCAGTTTTAGCCATGCTTCTGGTGGAATGCGCCCTCACCCTTTCCTCGAGCTGACGCATGGCTTTGCTTGGGCAGAATTTGATGCCGACTGACAGCCAATGTTCTCTTCCTTTTTTGGACAGGGGTCACCCCCTTCTAAGCTGGCCAAAAGACACAAACAGTTGTCTCGTTGATGTAAAACTTGATGCATCTATGATCATCTAAGGAATGCAACAATCTTTCTGGGAAGAATGAATGGAGTATGACAGTGAAAGTCAGTAGGGACTTTGGGTATGAATTTAGGATTGGTTCTCAGGAGGACTGTGAATCAAAGAAACTGTTCCTTGATATTGAACACTTGCATCTCCCCTTCCTCCCTTGCTGATGTAAGCACCAAGAGAAATGATGTTTTCCATGTAATTTACAGTGCTTTTTGGATGAGTTTTAAAGGAGGCAACATCAGTTGACTTAAAAGACATTATTAAGCTCCCAGACACAAGAGGGCGTCGTACAGGAGGAAACACTTAAAAGAGCTCCTTCAAAAATTGGTTTATGATGCTCTACGAGAACAGAGTGGATAAGGCCTCTTATGTTTTTCTACACTTGATATTGCCACCAGACTGACTTGCACAGATGAATATTTCAGATCCTTTTTAGCCAACAAGTGTGGGAGTATTTGATGAGGTTGTATAAATGCTGGATGAAACCCTGGTCTTTACAAAAGACACAGAAACACTTACATTTGGCCTTGTATGTCTTTACAGCAGCTGGTGCTCATGCTAGTGCTAGGCAGTTCCTATATTCTGTTGGCAAATCCAAGTAGCCAAAGTCTACATGATCAGGTACCATGGTGACAGGTCCAATGACTTGGGGTTATGTTGAGTATCAGTCCTCGGCATCTGGAGAGGAGCTTGGAGTGTGGTTTCAATGGTATCACTAGAAGAGCAGAAAGTCACATGAGTGCACTGTACCAATACTGGCAGACTAATGAGAAATTCAGTGCCATTATCTGTCTTCACTAACCTCAAAGCCCTGGGGAGCAGGGGAAATGGAGGAAAGGGGTACAGAAAGCCGTTGGAGCATCTGATCAAAAGCCGTTGCCCATGGTCCCTGGTTGCCAAAACCTGCTGGCAAAGCATTGACATTTTGTGTTGCTCTGGGTGGCAAATAAATCAATTGTGTGCTAACCTCATTTCTGAAAGAGGTAGTCGACTTGGTCTAGGTGAAGTTCCCACTTGTGGCAGTCTGATAGTTGTCAACTTAGAGCATCTGTCTGATTATTTTTGCATCACAATGTTAATTTTGTGAGGAAATAGCCTAGTCCCATAGAGGTTTAGCCTCTTACGAGAGAGGCTGAGACCACGTCCCCCCTTTCTTGCTATGTAACACATAGATGATGTATTGTCCAGCCTGATGAGGACTGGTGGACCTGCTAGTCCTGGTGAGAAACACTTGTAGGCCCAGTCTAAAAGTTCTGAGCTCTAGTATGTTGATGTAATAAGTATTTTCTACATCTAAGCAGAGGCCTCTGTTCAACAGCTCTTGCAGGTGGGCTCCCTAGCTTTCCATGGATACATCCAATGTTAGCATCACTCTGTCTGATAAAGGCTGAAATGGGAGACCTACCTTGAGGTCTGCATGGAATCTCCACCACAACAGTGGTTGTTTAAGTCATCGGATGACTCCGATTGTGTCATCCCATGAGATGTTGATTTGTTTCCATAGAGCGTCTAGTTCGTGTTGGACGGGTCTCATGCGAAGCCTGCAAAAGAGAATATGCCCTATGCAGAATTACATTAGGCCCAATATAGACTAGTACTGCCTGACCTTGATTTGTCTGGTGGATAGGTACTTTACCATGCTCTGAAGCATCAGCACTCTTTCTGGCTATGGGTATGCCATGCTGAACTGTGTATCGAGTGTCGCTCCCAAATCTGAATCCTCATGTGTGGCTCCAAAGAAGATTTGTTTTTACTTAGTGTGAGACCCAAACTCTGAAATAAACTGATGCAGGCAGCTATAGAAGCCTTTGCCTCTTCTTTTGATGGAGACTTGACAAGACAATTGTCCAACTGTAGGTACAGTTAGTAACCCTGCCATCTGAGGATAGCAGCAACTGGAGATAGGCATTAGGTGAAAAAACGAGGTGCTGATTTGAGATGAAGGGGAGCACCTTAAATGGGTAGTGTTTCACCACCACTGAAAAGCGGAAGGGCTTGCTGTGCTTTTGGAGGACAAGTATACATGGAAATACATGTCTTAAAGGTCCAGGGATGTCAGGTAATCTCCTCCTTTGATCATCAGAAGGACTTCCTGAAGCTTGACCATCCGAAAAGACTGCTTATTCAGAAACCTTTTCAGTTATCTGATGTCTAGATTTGGTCTCCACTGCCCCTTTTTCTTTTGTATCAAGAAGAATCTGGAATAAAATCCCTGGTTTCTCTGAGATTTGGGAACCTTCACAATTGGCCCATTGAGGAGAAAGAAAATTCATGTTCCAGCTCCGTTAAGTAGAGATGATGTTTCTTTTTGGGTGGGCAGACAGGTGGACTTTGTACACGTTCCATTTATGTCCTGTGTGTACTTTGCCACATACGTTATAGTCTCCCATCCAGAGAAAAATGGGAAATTCCCCCCTCCACTTTTTGATATTGTGATGGAAATTGGGGGCAGCAGCGGAAAGTCATGCTCCCTTCTAGTTTTTGTTCCAGCGAACATGTTTGGGAGGAGCTCCACTTTCATCCAGATGATATTCCTTATCCTTGTCTTTTGGTTACAGTGGGCTGTATATCCTTGGTCATAACTGGTTTTCTGTTGGGAACAGTATGGTTGTCCTTGACCTCCATATTGATTGAAACCTGCCCTGTAAGCTTAGGACTTGCAAGAGCCGTGAAAAGTAGCTCAGCCGGACCTTCGGTATTGCAGTAGTCTTAGTGATGTTGCTGTATTTGTGTCCATCTTGGAACTTTGGAGGGCCTAATCCACATAATTCCCCAAACACAGAAAGGCTAATAAATGGCATGTCAATGTTCTTTGATAGTACCTCTGCGCGGAAGGCAGTGGGTTTCAGCCAGGAATGCCTTCTCTAAGCAGCTGCCCGTACTAGCTGGTGGAACCCTGTGTGCGAAACATTTATTGCTGCATCATTTATGGCTGCTCATGTTATTTTTCCTGCTTTGAGAATTGACTTAGCAGCCTCTTTTTTGTCCTCTGGAATGAGGTCTAGCAGTGGCGAAATGTCATGCCACATTTGACGATCATAATGTCCTAAAATTGCAACCTTAATGGATGTTGTGGTCAATAAACTGATTCTAAGGCCAAATACTCATTTTGTCTACTGCCTCTTGTCAGAAGTAGCAGACAATGGCGGGATAGGGTACTTTGATCTATATTGGACTGCTCATGCTATCAGAGTCTGGTTTAGGGTGACAAGAAAGGAAGGATGGGTCCATATCCTATGCTTCTCTAGTTGTAGTATTACTGTTAGGACTGTAGCTGGGGTCTTCATTAGGTTTAGTCCTTCTGACCAGACATAACCCAGTATCGGTGTGGATTTTATGGTCTTGTGTGGCTGCTTCTTGCAGTCATAAAGGAAGCTTTGTTGTTCTAACAAAATCACTGGTAAAGTGATTTTGTAAGCTTTGTTGTTCTAACAAAAGCATTGGTAAAGTTAATTTTGTAGTAGCTCTCTCCATTAGAGCATGACATTGAGCTATATTATCTGGGGAAGAATCTGGCTCCTTGAGTATGATGTAGCCCTCCCACTCTTTATTTCCTCCATCATCTCCTGGCAGACATTCCTGTTCCTCCTCATCCCCATCTGAATTCTCAGAGTCAGGTGAGACTTCCTCTCCCATGTCCTTTGGAGTTGGTTTGTTAAGTATAAGAGATGGTTCCTTTGGAGGTGATGGAGGCATAGGTATCCGAGGAGGCATAGATGACAGTGCAGTGTAGTTCCTATTTCCCTAATAGGCTCT
This sequence comes from Triturus cristatus, assembly GCF_964204655.1. Lineage (NCBI taxonomy): Eukaryota > Metazoa > Chordata > Amphibia > Caudata > Salamandridae > Triturus > Triturus cristatus. The sequence goes on from NC_140579.1 coordinate 241,208,730, forward strand.
GCGCATTGGAATAATATACCCTATAGATTTGGTATAGGACTGAGGTCAGTATGCCCCTATCGAGTATATTAAACAATTACTTTGTACCAGCTAACTCAGAGGCCACTAGAAACTCCTTGTAAACATGAAGGGAGTAGTTTCTGGCAACCGCATAAACATGACAACTTTGTTTCCCTTTAGAATCAGAACACTCTCAGAATCGTGGAAAAAACAGATAACAGTTTCACTCAGCTAATCATGCATGCTTAGTTTCTTCAGAGTTACACAGAAATAATAGACAGGCGTTTCAATAAAAGGATTTATTGAACACTTTTATTTCTCCTGTAAGAGATATGAGCTGTTACAATCGTAAGACAGTATGCGAGATATATTATGTACAGCGTAAGCAGTAGAAAGAAATAATACTGCGCTAGCATTATCTTTTAGCTATGACACATATATTCATATACATATAACATAAGCTAAAAATGCGCGTACTCATAAGATGCTTCTCTAACTAGTTCTACCTCAGTGTACCTAACCTAAGTGTAGTACAAGGTAAGAAGTAGGTGATGTATTCTATAGTATGGTAGGCTATAGTATGGTATGCTATAGTCTGGTATGCCAAGAGTCCCTCTAGGTTCTAGTCAGCTCCATACCTTGAGAATGAGAGGGTGGAAATCTCTTTCTGGGTCTCGAACTCTAACACCCCACAAAGGAAGTCCGAACACTGGAAGCTGGATTCTATGCGAGCAGGGATGACAGCGTCTATTGTCAGTGCGTCAGGCCGGGACAAGGGCTCCTCTAAAGTCGAGGTCTCCTCCTACTTGCTTGGGCAAGGGAAGGTATATTTATACCTGGTAGGTGCCTTGGAATGTTAGCATTGATGTAGAGTCGGGCAGAGGAAGACGTCAAGAATGAACCCTTAAGGAATAGCGGTTCATGCATAATAAATGAGTTCTTGAAGAAATCAATAATCCAGTGCTAGGGGAACTCCCAAGAGCTTAAGGGTCTGGTTTCTAAGAACTCTTTGTGACGTTGGGGTGGACGGATGTAGGTGATCATGCCTGTATTTGGATAGCATGGCTAATGCCTAAATAATGACTGGGATCTTATGCCTATATAAGGGCAAAGCGAATTGTGCCTATATAAGGACATGTTTCAGGAAAACCTATATACAGACTCCTAAAGCGGAATACAACACCCACTCCACTTTCGAACGAACGATAATACTAAATGCTAAACAGTAAATGCTCAACATTAAAAGTGAGTACCACATGTTGTAAAAAAACATTTGTAAAGCATCCTAAAAGAAGTTTTAAAAAAAACACACAAAAAAACATTTGCTAAACATGTAATGCAAAGGTACTGTACATTTTTAAAGCAGTTTTTCACTCTAAGCATATATCGGAAATAAATGCAATATGAATGAATAGATATATGTACATTTGACAAAATGGTTAACAAATATTAAAAAAACAAGGCCATTTCAAACCATGGTACTAAATGAAATAGTGGTAAATAAGGTGACAATGTGTCCCTTGAAGTATTCAAAGAAGTCCGTTCTATATGAATAGTTCTACTGTAAGCAGATTGAATTACCATGTCTTTACAAATTTAGAGGGAAAAAAAAATCAATTTTAGGAAGAGTTCCAAGTTTTGTTCTGTTTTGAAAATATGGAGGCCAAATTCATAGCTTCCCCGGTACACTGTGAGCCGTATCAAAGTCAGTGTATGGGTCTGATGTGAACATGAAATCATCTATTCCTGTAGACAAAAGATAGTCTACTGATGTCGGTGACAGTGGAACACCTCGTTTAGAAGGTTAACTGCACAGAGATGTGGAGCATCGCCTTCAGCATGGGATGCCGCAGCAATGTTCGCGTCCGTTGTGACCTGTGTGCCTGTTGATCCATCTCGTACCTCAGCAGCAGCAGGAAGTGTCTGTGAGATCTCAACGAATGCCGTCATCAGGATTGGCAGCCTCTGGGGACAACACAGAGCATGGGCCGTTATCGGGTCCAGCAGAGTATCGATATCTGTTGGCATGACTGATGGGAGTGTTAGACAGATGTCTAGCACGTATTCTTCACCGCAAAGCAGGCAGCGTAGAACAGGTAAGATGCAATCTTGCCAGATTGGTCTAAATGACAGAAACCATGTTCTATTAAGTTCCGGTAGACGAGGTCTGTCCAAAAGTTGCACTATGCGCTCACAGCACTTCTGTTCTAGGAGAGCTTTCTCCAAGTTGCTGAGAGTGATGCCAAACACCGAATGCACAAAGTTTGGAATGATTCCGAGGTTTGCCTGAAAAGGTGTTAACAGTCCTGAACATAAGGTCTTAAATACATGTATAATCCCGCTCGTATCAGACATGTTTAAGATACATCCCATAATTTCTACGAAATGTATAGGGCAGTTTGTACGTATTAGAGCCTATATCTCAGCCGAAGTCCTTGCAATATGTAGATCATAGGTTTCTTTGGCCGAGGTCAAAGGCACTGACTGTTGCAAAAGCATGGCTTTCATTCTGCTTAACGTATCAAAACGTATAAAAGAAACATTCAATGAAGGCCATAGAGGTGACTCCCTGACTGTGTCTATTTGGGGGAACAATACTTGCATACAAGTAAACCTGGAGCTAACCGTTACTAGATATGGCATTCCTGGCAACAAGCCACAGCAACTTTGATCATTCAACATGAGGTAACTCCAGTTAGAAAGTTGGCCAAACGTTGGATTAATCACAGCAGCTGGTGTACCATGCAGGTGGCAGGACAAGCTAGCCACAGAAGCATTACAAGCCCGTGTAAAGAAATGTCCTGACATATGAGTGATCCGCTCAGTGCATTTTCACAGTGTGTACCGCTTAGAAACACTTCACGACTCCCACTCCAACATCTGTATTCGCAAGGTAAATCCCAGGATGTCTAAATGTATTCCTTACCCAACCTTTCATATTTGCCTGCTTGCATTTGTTTGAGGCAATACTGAAAATGAAAAGTAGTGACAGGCAGAGTTATTTTGCCATGGATAAGCCATTCTGTAGCTACCGTAAATGGTAATTTTTCCAGTTTTTCAATGCTCAGCAATGTATACTTTGCTCCCCTTTGTGCCAGTTCGATCTGTTTATCCGTGAGATTGTATTCTGTAAACAGAGACGACGTGTTGATAAAACGCCAGGGCACATAGCCTGCACGCAAGGATTGCAGCGTCCAGCCTAATAACATAATAGAACGTAACTGAGATTGGCCTTTTTGTAACATGGCTAAATCTTGTTCAGTATCTCAATATCAGAGGATACAATGTTGTCCAGGGAAGCACTGGCTACTGGGCCATAAAAAAATTAAGTAGTTTCTAAGGGGTGTTAGATTTAAAGTCCAAACCGACCATAAGCCTCTTCAAGAAGTATTTGGAAAGAAAGGTTGGTAATTGCATGCCATCTTGAATGTGTAAGTGAATAGTGGCTACTCAGCCATGACACCTGGACACAATGCCAGAAGTCACACTCACAAAAAAGGGACACAGTCTGTGCTAGTGGACTCTGCACTCACCTGATACCCTGGTCGCCCATACAGCATGGGGTACTGTGGGAGGATCACATCCAGCAAAGCCAGGTTCTCCTCCAGGGTGAAAGGCTGTGACCTCTCCACAGACCTTGACATTGTTCCAGGGAATCAGTAGCAGCAGCTGGGTCATGGAATACAAAGATGTGCAGGCAAGTGCTCCCTCATGGGACCTGGCTGCCTTATATCTGCCTTGCTGGCCTGTTTCATGCACAGGAGTACAGAGTGATTGGTCACTCACATTTGCATCCTATGTTTCCTCCAATCCCTTCAAACCTAGCACAGTCAGTTGGTTCTTATTGTGGTTTTTTTCTTCAGCATGATGTCAACTCCAGAAGCACATTGCAACAAAGTAGATTCATTCAAACTGACTACTGCTGTGCACCTGCTTCAAAAAATTCAAACTTTAAACTTGGTCTCCATGACAACCAGCATGCATGTAGGCCTTTATACTTGTCCCTCATGTGTCCCCTATGTAATTTGGAGCTTCACACACAGGTACGGTGCGTTCCGGGGCCCTAGGACACCCCAAATGCATATCAACGGCCCGTACAGGCGTGTGTACGGTCCGTCTCACTATGGGTGTTCTCGCGTATGCGTACTCATAGTGGTACGGACCGTACACACGCCTGTACGCTCACTATCACTATGAGTACACATACGCGAGAACACCCATAGTGATAGGGAACGTACACAGGCCCTCTTAGCGAAAGTACGGTGCCTTTCACACATCACAGTGGTGACAGGCAGCACATAGGAAGGAATAGGGCTGACATACTTGTCCATGGATGGACATCAAGGCATTGTCTGGGCAGTACTACATGTGTGGGGCACAGGTGTGAAAGGCTGTGATGTGGCACATTACTCCTGAGTGGAGAAGGCACCAGATGTATGATGAGATGTGTACAGATGTTATGTGTGACGGTGCAATGTGTGCCAGGCATGCCCTTGACTCCTTTGACATGTGTGCATGTCATACTGCACACTTGGGATGAGCGTCACTGGCATGGCACGGTCAACAACACACGCAAGTGTCCCCTGATGCCCGGTACAGGGGTTACCACACCAGACATGTCACTACCCACGGTGCATGATGTGACTATGTCATGTATGTGTGGGGGGTTCCCATTAGGTTGATGTTGGAGCTCCCTCAAAAGCATCAGCTGTTGCAGCAACCAACATGTGTCTGTGTGTAGATGGACATGGCACACTGTTCCGCACACCAGGCCACATGTGGTATCGGATGTGAGGTGCGTATGTATGCATGGGACACAGAGTAGCGTAACAAGGACATGTCTGCATCCTCTCTATGAATGTGTGGTGAGTCATCACATGTACACCTTCATGGCAAGGTGTGTGGGCTGTCCTAGTGTAATGTCATGTGACCTGTGGCTCTAGTGTTCCGCTACCAGTCTCTGCAATCGACATCCTACTTCTGCTGATGTGTGGATGTATGTCACTCCTGTGTTGCGTCTGGCTGTTCACTTACACTGGGACACAGCTAATCCCATGCCATGGCATGTGGAGGTTCACAATCTCCATGTGTAGCTGGGTCTTGGTAGGAGTGTCACCTGCCAGCCATACGTGTCCAGGGCATGTGGCACATACCTGACTCCGTATGTCGCATATGTGTATTGACAGATTAACATGTGCTCAGTACATATAAATTGTTGTTGTAGTGCACTGTCACGAGGAGCCCGGACCTAAAGGGGATGATAACCTGCCTATTCTAACTGTCCGTGTGAATCCCCTCCTTTCCCCTCTTTGTCCCCAGCAACCCGAAGCACGAGCCAGAGAAGACAGCTCGCTACATTCGAGCAGACAAGAGGACGTGTGTTTCTTTAATTGGGCTGAGCTAGACATGCACCCCGCCCACACGGATGACGAGGATAAAGGGAGGAGCCCCGAACCAGGAAGGGGTCAGCGACCTGGAGTGGAGAGAGCGGAAGGAGCAGACGAAGAGAGGAGAGCGTACGTGGAGGAGGGACGAGACAGAGAAGAAGACGAGAGACCAGCGACCGGGACGACGGAGCCAGGAGGCCTACGACCCCACGACTCGCCCCGCCACGTTTCCGGAGAAGCGTGGCACCAACAGGTACGGGACCGTATCTATGGTTGGGCGGGACGACCGAGGCTAAAGAAACTGTAGTAGACGCTTTCCCTGTTCCCGTACCCTCACCTCACCGGCACCTAAGGGAACTAGCGAGCACTGTGTGAAGTCCTCACTCCCGACCCCTCACAGTATTTGTTCCCCAGCGCACCTACCTGACATCGGTTTTTCTTGTTTTCTTTTGGTTACGCCCACACCGGGGACCGGAGAAAGCCGCATCGGCCAGAAGGAGTCGGCATCCTGGACCGGAGCAGATATAGAGCGAAAAGTCCACACCAACGACCAACCCTTAAACAGGAGGCAGAACTCCCCCTTCCCTACTACAGGGCCACGACTTGTAAGAAAAAAGTGTTACAACCAATAAACCCCACCTTAACTGCAACCCCCGACTCTGTGCCTCCTTTGAACCCGCTACAAGTGGTGGAGAATGCGGGCATAGGTGTTCCCATCTGTACGTCAAAGATGGACGACCTAATACAACATTTGGTCAAGGGGCAGGAACAGCTGGGATGGGTGGTAGAGCAACAGTTGCACGCCGCTCAAGCGGACAGAGATACCTTCAAAACAACGCTGACCGCCCACCTCGAAGGCCTACAGACGGTGTTCAGGGACCCGGGTACAGGAAACCCTCCACCCCCTCGACCCATTACCTCCGGACCCTCCGGGATTTCGTTGCAGAAGTATGTGGCAGGCGAAGACCCTGATGCCTTTCTGCTGAATTTCGAAAGGGCCGCGTTAGCCTGTGGGTGGCCTGTGGAGAAATGGCCTTTCTTTCTGGCTCCGTTACTAACTAGCGAGGCACAGGCAGCCTATCAGGTTGCCAATGCGACAGGCAATGTACCCTATGCCACTATCAAAACAGTAATCCTAGACCATCTGGGGATGGATGCGGAGGCATACCGGGTACGGTTCCGAAAGGAGAGGGGAGCCCTGGGGGAGAATCCCAAAACGCTGTTTTTACGCCTCAAAATGGCCGCGGATAAGTGGCTGACCCCGGCCTCTAGTACGAAAGACGAGATAATGGACAAGATCTATTTAGAACAGTTCTTGGAGTCAGTACCGTTCGCCACCCAGAAATGGTTAAGACAACACTCACACTTGACCACCGCCCAAGCCATTGAAATGGCTTCTTCATATGCCAGAGCGCAACCTCGCTCAACCCCTTGGGACTATGAGTAACCCTCCCGTGCCATTCCGCTTAAAGGAGAAAGGAAAACCCGACCAACAGGGGAAGCCTATCATCAAAAACCCGTGAGAGCTGAGCCCATCTCCTTCAAGGGACCCCAATGCTTTGAGTGTGGGGCTTGGGGACACATTGCCCGATTATGTCCCCACAGGAGGCCCCTGGAAGAACCCATGGAAGAGGGATAGGTCCCCAAACCGGTTCTCTACACAGCGGAGCTGGGCAGTTCCTTCTACGTGAGTGTAAGGGTGAATGGGAGACCGGTCCGGCCCCTACTAGACTCTGGGTGTAGACAGTCGGTAATAAGAGGGGTGTTCATAGAAGCCAGGCAAGTGGTTCCCCAAACACTGGTTTGCATCAAATGTGTACACGGGGACACGAAACCCTATCCGGTGGCACACGTCTCCTTAGAAACCTCGGAGGGTGGACAGCACCATGTGAAGGTAGGTGTACTAGACACGCTACCAGAAGAACTGATCATAGGAACGGACAATCACCACTTCCTGGACCTATTCACACGTTCCACACACATACAAACCCCCCACCCAAGGAGGATGAGGCGAGAGTAGAGTTGTCCCGTCCGGCATACATTACACCAGAGCCGTGGGCAGGGGATAGGAACTTCAAGTTCGCACAGGCCAATGATAGCTCACTCTATAATGCCTGGGTACAGGCACACTACACCCAGGGAGACGCCTCTCCCGTGTTCCCCCGTTTCCTTATCCACAATGGCTTGCTGTATCGCCAGGGGAGAAAGGACGAACCCTTACAGCTGTTAGTGCCTCTCTCCTTTAGGGAGCAAATCCTGTTCTATTCCCATTCCCATCTCCTCGCTGGCCACATTGGTACGGAAAAAACGACGCAAAACGTCCTGCGACATTTTTTCTGGCCAGGCATTTACGCAGACATCAAACAACACTGTCTGGCATGCGAGCTGTGCCAGAAAAAGAACACACACAGGTCCCCAGGAGTTCCGTTACAACCCCTTCCTATAATAGGGACCCCGTTCGAGAGGGTGGGCCTAGACCTGATAGGCCCCTTGCCCAAAACCAGAAGAGGGAACCAGTATGCACTGGTTATGGTGGATTATGCAACCCGCTTTCCGGAAGCCTTTCCCTTAAGAGCACCAACATCACGGGCCATAGCGGAGAGAATGATTGAACTCTTCTCTAGAGTGGGCTTCCCGAAGGAGATATTGACGGACCAAGGGACCCCCTTTGTGTCCCGGCTGATAAAGGAGGTATGCAGCTTGGTGGACCTACGGCATATCAAGACGTCGGTATATCACCCCCAGACCGACGGACTGGTAGAGCGCTATAACGGGACGCTCAAGGTCACGATAAAGAAGATGCTGGCTGTGAGCGGAAAAGAATGGGACAATCTTTTACCTCTGGCCTTATACGTCATTAGGGGACAAACACAGAGTAGTCTCGGCTGTTCTGAGTTTGAGATGTTATATGGGCGACAGCCCAGGACGCTCCTTGAGATGACAAAAGAGGTCTGGGAGAAGGATGCGGGAGAGAGCCAAGGCCTGTTGGAGTATACTCAGGACCTAAAAACCAAGCTGGGGAAAATACGTGAGTTGGCATACGTCAATTTGGGACGAAGCCAACAACGACAGAAGACGGCCTATGACAAAGGGAAGAAATGGAGGAGGATGGAGGTGGACGACTGTGCCTTGGTGTTGTTACCATCGGCGACCCACAGATTCCAGACGGAATGGAGGGGACCCTACAAAGTAATCGCCACCGTAGGCAAGACCAGCTACAGATTGCAGATGGCCCCTCGAAAGACACAGCTCTATCACATAAACCTGTTAAAAAAATGGATTGGGCCCCCCCCCCAGGATATACATCTCTCCATACCGACTACCGTCTCCCCCTTGTCCACATTACAGGAGTTGGTCGTCAGCGAAGACCTCATACAAAACGAGAAAAGGAGCCTGCAGGACACGTTGGAGCGGTTCTCCTCTGTGTTTTCCGATGTCCCCGGGAAAACCACAGTGATAGAACACCGAATTGAGACCACACCGGGAGTGGTCGTCGCAAAACGGCCATATCGGATACCCGCTGCACGGCGACCCGCCATACAGAAGGAGGTCCAGGAAATGCTGCATCTGGGGATAATCAGGCCTTCCCGCAGCGAATGGTCATCACCAATCGTGATGGTCCCGAAACCCTATGGCAGCACGCGGTTCTGTATGGACTTTCGGGCCTTGAATCAAGTGTCTTCCTTTGACACATATCCGATACCACGCATAGATGAGCTGATCGAGCGCCTCGGAAAAGCCAAATACATCAGTACGCTAGACCTGACCAAAGGCTACTGGCAAGTGCCACTGAGAGAGGAGGACCGTAAGAAGACCGCCTTTTCCACCCCAAGCGGGTTGTTCGAATTCAACGTCCTACCATTTGGCCTACACGGAGCTCCCGCGACGTTCCAACGACTGATGAACGAGGTACTACGGGACCACCAAGACTACACGTCCGCATATCTTGACGACATCATCGTTTTCAGTCCCTCCTGGGAGAGCCATCTCAACCACCTGACCCTGGTGCTTCACGCCCTAAAGAAAGCTGGCTTGCGGGTGAATGCGAAGAAGTCGAGAGTAGGGTTCCACAAGGTTAAATATCTGGGGTATGTGTTGGGCCATGGGGTCATCGAACCACAAATAGAGAAAGTCCGGGCCATTTCAGAAACCCCGTTTCCCTCAAACAAAAAAGACATGAGAGCGTTTTTGGGACTCATCGGATATTACAGGCGATTCATACCCTCGTTTTCAGACATAGCCACCCCTCTCTCTGATCCCCCTAAGAAAGGGACTAGTACCCAGCTGTTTCACTCCCCCACACCAGCTATGTGGAACGCCTTCACCACATTGAAAAGGGTGATAACCACCAACCCCGTGCTAGCCTCGCCAGATTACACTCGACCCTTCATATTACACACTGACGCTTCCGACTGTGGAATAGGGGCGGTATTGTCACAGACATCCCTGGATGGGATAGAACACCCCATTCTATACATAAGCAGGAAGTTGTTCCCCAGGGAGGTGAAGTACCCTACAATAGAGAAGGAATGCCTGGCGATAAGGTGGGCCGTTGATAAGCTTAGGTATTACTTGGAGGGCCACCCATTCACCCTTTTCACGGACCATGCCCCGCTGCAGTGGATGAGCCAGACCATGTCCCACAATCCCCGGGTATTGCGGTGGTTTCTTACACTCCAACCCTTCTCGTTCACTGTACACCATTGGAAAGGCATAGAGAACAACAGTGCGGACTTCCTATCAAGGCACCCTCTCCCCGAGCGGGAGAATCCAGGGGGGGTGGTGTGTCACGAGGAGCCCGGACCTAAAGGGGATGATAGCCTGCCTATTCTAACTGTCCGTGTGAATCCCCTCCTTTCCCCTCTTTGTCCCCAGCAACCCGAAGCATGAGCCAGAGAAGACAGCTCGCTACATTCGAGCAGACAAGAGGACGTGTGTTTCTTTAATTGGGCTGAGCTAGACATGCACCCCGCCCACACGGATGACGAGGATAAAGGGAGGAGCCCCGAACCAGGAAGGGGTCAGCGACCTGGAGTGGAGAGAGCGGAAGGAGCAGACGAAGAGAGGAGAGCGTACGTGGAGGAGAGACGAGACAGAGAAGAAGACGAGAGACCAGCGACCGGGACGACGGAGCCAGGAGGCCTACGACCCCACGACTCGCCCCGCCACGTTTCCGGAGAAGCGTGGCACCAACAGGTACGGGACCGTATCTATGGTTGGGCGGGACGACCGAGGCTAAAGAAACTGTAGTAGACGCTTTCCCTGTTCCCGTACCCTCACCTCACCGGCACCTAAGGGAACTAGCGAGCACTGTGTGAAGTCCTCACTCCCGACCCCTCACAGTATTTGTTACCCAGCGCACCTACCTGACATCGGTTTTTCTTGTTTTCTTTTGGTTACGCCCACACCGGGGACCGGAGAAAGCCGCATCGGCCAGAAGGAGTCGGCATCCTGGACCGGAGCAGATATAGAGCGAAAAGTCCACACCAACGACCAACCCTTAAACAGGAGGCAGAACTCCCCCTTCCCTACTACAGGGCCAAGACTTTTAAGAAAAAAGTGTTACAACCAATAAACCCCACCTTAACTGCAACCCCCGACTCTGTGCCTCCTTTGAACCCGCTACATGCACTCACTCTTCCTTGCCACTTCCAGATTACTGCAGAGCGCCGCCTCTTCCCCGAGCAATTCCGGACTTGGCTGACATGCGGGAGAATGACTGTATCCGGTGCTACCGCTTCCCCCAACCGTTGATTCTGGAGTTGACGGCGAGACTGGCACCACACCTGCAACCGCTGCACAGGTATCCTACGGCACTGACACCCAAGCTGAAGGTAATGGCAGCCCTACATTTTCTTGCCACGGGTACCTTTCAAAATACCATAGCTCATGTTGGTGGCATGTCCCAGAGCATGTTCTGCCGTGTGCTGCATGATTTCTTAGAGGCCATGTTGCTTCACCTGGATGAGTTCATCCATTTCCCAACCCCTGAAATGTTGACTGGTGTCAAGCGTGGATTCTATGCCCTGGGATGGATGCCCCATGTCATTGGGTCCATAGATGGGACACATGTGGCTTTGGTACCACCACAGGCACAGGAGGTAGCGTACAGGAATCGCAAGCACTACCACTCCATCAATGCCCTTGTGGTGTGTCTGTCCAACATGGTGATTTCACATGTCTGTGCTCGTTTTCCAGGATCAGCACACGATGCCTACATCATGAGGCGTAGCAGGGTGCCTGAAATGATGACGCAGCTGCGCAATGAACGAGCATGTGTTGTTGGTGGGTACTCTCTGTCTGTCCTGTATTTTGCGTAGACTTCCAGCACGACCGCTTCTCCTGTCCTACTTATGTCCATGTGCTTTCCATGTAGGGGACGCTGGCTATCCCAACATGCCATGGCTGATCACACCTCTCCGCAACCCCATCACGCCGGCCCAGCTCCGCTACAACACCGCCCATGGCCGGACAAGTCGAGTGATAGAGAGGACATTTGGCCTCCTGAAGAGCCGATTCCGATGCCTCCACAAGACCGGCGGCGCCCTCCCATATGCCCCGGCGAAGGTCTGCAAAATCTTCATGGTCTGCTGCATGCTGCACAACATGGCAGTTGAGAAAGCTGTGCCACTCATCCTGGATCAAGATTATCAGGACCATCCACCCGTGGAGGACGAAGGGCTTGGCAATGGGGCTAGTGATATGGAGGATGTGGTTCCGCAAGAGGACATCCGGACTCGGCTCATACGCGACTTCTTTGCTTAGTGGTGAGTACCAGTGTCTGTGTGTGCACGCATTGGTCCCCGTGTGGCATGTGTTGCGATGTGTGTGTCCATCTGCATGTATGCCACGTGAGTCAGAGGTGTGTGTGGATGTGTCACTGGAGTGATGGTGGCAGTGATGTGTATTTCCCCAGTCATAATTGTGACCTGGCATGTTGTCATCCTTACATGTGTCGAGTACATGCACATGCAAGTGGCTGTGCTTTTTGTGGCTGACTTCTTGTGTGTCTCTCATCCCCAGGTACTTGCGCATGCCGTCTGCTGGTTGCATTGTTGTGGCACTGCTATTCCTCATGGACACGTCATCGTGTGCTGACTCAGCGTTACATGCACGGACAAGTTTGGAAGTCTCCTTAGGGTAAGGGATGCATCAGGGGTGTATTGGGTGTGGCAGTTGTTTACGATGTATGCACACTGCCCCTGTCGATGTTTGGTTCCTCTGCAGACATGTCGCATCACCATGGTACACATTACATGCAGCTGGGTAAACCTGAATAGATGGTCAGACTTGTTGACAGTCATCAGTGATGGGATTGTGGAATGTGATGATGGCATCAATGTGTGTTACACTGCCCTCGGATACATACGGTTTGCATTGGCTTGACTTGGTGTGGGACTTCCACATCAGCCGATCAATGGTGTATGGCAGTCTCTCCGTGAGCAGCAGGGGGTGTTTAGCTGTTAGCCGACACTTGTGTGCCAGTTCCATGGCTATCACGCATTTGTGCTGCAGAAGGGGGGTGCCAGTGTTGGACCCACATGTTACTCCACATGACCCGTTCATGTGTACTCCGAGTTGCCTCTGCAATCCCGGATACATGACTAATAAAGGTGTCCCTATGCCTCCAAGGTGCCTCTTCTCAGTCAATGCTGGTGTGTTGCCACGGTGCATCCGGCATGTCTGGCATGGTTTTCCGTGATAGTGGCTATGTGTCTATGTGTAGAGTAGCAAGATGCAAGCTGTTTGTGTGGGATTAGACTGTGTATTGTGCATGATGTCCATGACTGTGTGGGTATTGTGACATGTGCCATCCCCATGCATCCAACGTTGGCCAGGCCACCATTCTCTGCATCCACCTGACTCAAGCTTGCAGGACATGGTTCTGCCACCTGTCCACACATACCTGGGTGCCCCCCAGGACACTCCACATGATCACTGACCTCTGCGCATGGCTGTCGCTGTACTCAATATGTCTGTCGGCACGGTTGTGCGGCCACCCCCTCAGCTGGTTGGACCCATCACGGGTGTGTATGGTGCTCCATGTCTGTCTTTCCTAATACAATGTGACCCATGTGTGTCCTGTGCCAGACTCAGGCCCCAGGGTGTGGATGGTTGAAGTCAAATGAGAACTCAGGCATGGTTAGACTTTACAAGACACAAGTAAGGTAATAATGCAATCAGTAGGCATCTTCTCTTTATGGTGTGACTTTTTATTTTGGTTGGGGTGGGGGGGGGGGGGGTTAGACATGAGGGGCTTTCCGGGTGTGTGGAATCCAAAGTTCACTAGGGGAGTTGGTGTCCTTGCCATTTGAAATCCTCAGAGTCCATGCCACAGTCTTTGTCAACATTGGTCAGACAGTGACCAGCAAGTCCATGTGGCAGAGAATGTCTTTTGCTGCTGTGCTGCTGTTGCTCCAGTGGGCCAGGTGCCAGGCCAGGTATCCTGGGAGATGGTGCTATTGCGCCGACCCTCACGGTCTTTTCCGTGGACGACCCGCCCTCCTGCGGGGACCCTCAGAAGCAGGCCGTGACGATGTTTGGGATGCTCCGTCGGATGTCTCCTCCTCCTCCTCCTGATCCCTCCCTGTGGGTGGTGATGTTCTACGCCTGATGGCACAGGGAGGGTTGCCCATGTTGTCGGCCATCCGACGGAGTGTACTGTGAATTCCCGTGAACACCGTCACGAGCTCAGCCTGTCTGTCCTCCATCCGCCGTTGGTGTCGCAGTAGACAGGCATGTTGCTCCGCATGTTGCTGGGCCTGCTGGGTCTTGATCTCCTCGAGGATGGACACAACCTGGGCCATGCCCGTGGTGTCCTGCCGGTATGTGTCCAGGATGTTTCAGACATGGGAATATACCGGTTCCCCAGCCAACCGGTCAGGCTCGCGCCTCCGCCGTCCTCCACTCCCACCACCCCTGCCCACTTGCACCTGGCCTGCCCTTGTGGGCACATCGGGTCTCCGGGACCCCTGAGGGGTGGCATTGGCGTTGTCGCCTGCCTCCTCCTGGGTGCCCGGGACACCGTGTCCCTCCTGGCCAGCCTGGCTGCATTGTGGTGGTGGGGCAGGGATCCTGGGTGTCTCCTGGGATGTGGCAGGAGTGGGGGTGGTGGTTGGCCCAGTTGTACCTGACGCAGGTGCTGCAGGTCGTTGGACACCAGAGGGGCCAGGTTGGTCGGGGTCGGGTTCGTCCACAGAGTGGTGAGAGTCGTCGCTGCCGGTGGCTCCGTCATCCCGCCGAGCCGGGTCCTGTGAGTCTTCCCCCCCAGTGTTGGGGGGTAATCCACGATGTTGACCTGTGTGTGAGAGAGACAATGTTAATTTTGTTCCATGCAACATCCATGTTTCATTGGTTTCTAAGTTGGCACATTTCCTCTGGGAATTTGGATATGTCTTGCATTCCACTCACTGTGCACTTGTGCATGGGTATGTCCCTTGGCCACAGCTTTTGAGACTTTACCTATGTGTGGCACAGTCTTACTTGCTGCGTCAATTGTGACTGCAGTCAGCAGTGGAGTGGGCAGGTGTGGCAAGCCATGCATTGGCGCCTTCCGTGTAGCACTGTACGTGTGCACATGGAGTTGTTCCACACACTTATATGATGCAGGTAGCTGTCGTTGTGCTCGTGCACAGGTTGTAAAAAGGGCCCTGTGTTTTGCCATGGAGAAGAGGGGGGGTTCTGGCACTGGCCACCCTTGTCTACTTGCACGCAGTCCACCTGCTGACGAGCAGACATTCCCACACACCACAAGGCTGATTTGCTCTCCCTGTGTGTCCCTTTCTTGCTCCCTCTCTGTCCCCCTCTCCCTCCCTCTGTGTGTCAGCCTCCTCCCTCTGTCCGTCTCCCTGTGTCTCCCTCCCGCTCTGTCCCCCTCTCCCTCCCTCTGTGTGTCAGCCTCCTCCCTCTGTCCGTCTCCCTGTGTCTCCCTCCCTCTCTGTCCCCCTCTCCCTCCCTCTGTGTGTCAGCCTCCTCCCTCTGTCCGTCTCCCTGTGTCTCCCTCCCTCTCTGTCCCCCCCTCTGTGTGTCAGCCTCCTCCCTCTGTCCGTCTCCCTGTGTCTCCCTCCCTCTCTGTCCCCCTCTCCCTCCCTCTGTGTGTCACCCTCTGTCACCTCAGCCCAGCTTCCTGGGCACACACTGTTAGCAGATCTTTGAATGGCCCTTGGATTGTTGATGTGAGTTTGTTTCTGATCTCCAGGCACCCATTGGGTGTAGTGTCTGTGTCTGCACTGCTGCTGTGGTGGTGTGTGCTGCCACTCTTTCACAGTGTTGGCTGTTCATTAGCTGCTGTCATGTGCAAGAACGTGCCGTCACCCCCATGTGTTGATGCAAGGCGTCCGCCATTTGCTGGCAAGTCTTTCCTGTGTGGGGACACACTGTTTGTCTGGCTGTGACCTAGGCCATATGGGCAGGGGGCATTGTTGTCTGCTTCTGATTTGCACTATGTGATTTTTGGGGCCCACACTCCCGCCATCTGGCTTACCGTGTCATGTGTTGGTGTTTTCTGTGGCCTGTGACTTGACATTGTCCAGCTGGGTGCATGGGGCATGGTGGCGCCAGTGGCATGTGCGTGTTCATGGAGTGTGGTTGAGTCATGCGATAGCTTGGGGTGGATGCGTGCCTGTTTGTGAGTTTGGTTGTGGATGACGTTCCCCCCATGTGAGGTGAGTTGTTTGTGTACTCACCCGGGTCTCGGAGTCCTTCTAATCCGTCCACTGCCACCATCGGCAGTATGGCCATCACCCTCTCCTCCCAGGGATGGTATTCTACGCGTCTGCGGGGCGGCCCTCCTCCAGTGACTTTGGCCTGGTTGTGTTCGTTGGTCATTTTGGCTCGGACCCTCCTCCGCAGATCGTACCACCTGGCTTGGCATTCATGCCTGGTCCTTCTGGTGTCCGCAACAGCATTCACAGCATCGACGATCGTCTGCCACATGGATGTTTTTTCTGAAATGCTGGTCTGTCTGACCAATGTTCCAAAGAGGTGTGGCTCAACTCTGAGGATTTCATCGACAAGGACCTCCAACTCTCGGCTAGTGAACTTTGGATTCTTGTTAGTGGGCATGGTGAGGGGTGTGGGTGTGGATGGTGGGGGGGGTGTGTGGATGGTTGTGGGTGTGTGGGTGTGGTTGTGCAGGTGTGTGTGTGAATGTGATGAGGGGGTGTTTGTGAAGGTTTGTGTGTGAAGGTGTGGAAGTGTAAGGTGTAGTAAAGGTTCTAGTAAGGTGCTGTAGGTTGTCTGTGGGGTCTGGCAGCAGTGAGTCTGTTGCAAAGGCTCATGGTTTGTGTGTGTGGGCCCTTTTTATTGGTCCATTGGTGGGTGTGGCTGTGTTTGAACTTTGGGTGGGTGTGTTATAAGGAGTGGTTGTGTTTTGGGCCTCTGTTTTGGATTTTGGCAGTTGCAGGTCAGTGAATGTGTTGTTTTTGTGCTTGTTGGACATGTTTTGTGGCTTTGTGCCATTCGAATGGTGTATTCTTGTGTTGTTTTGCTTTGTCCTGGTTGTGTACGTGCGTTTTTAGCGTGTGTACGGTGTGTACATGGGCCATTTTGTTGTACAGTGCTGTCCTTGTGTCTGGCTTGGTACGACTCGTACATGCGCGATGTTGTGTGAAGGTGGTGATGTTGGGGCCTGGGGTGCGCTCCGTACTTAGAATGTTGGGGTGGGGGTACGCTCCATGCATACGCGGGTGGGGGTACGTGTCGTACATACAAGGTTGGGGGTACGGTCCGTACATACACGGTTGGGGTGGGGGGTACGCTCCATACGTATGCGGGTGAGGGTACGGTCCGTACATACACGGTTGGGGTGGGGGTACGCTCCATACATACGCGGGTGAGGGTATGGGTCGTACATACACGGTTGGGGTGGGGGTACGCTCCATACATACGCGGGTGAGGGTATGGGTCGTACATACACGGTTGGGGTGGGGGGTACGCTCCATACGTCCGCGGGTGAGGGTACGGGTCGTACTTACACTGTTGGGGTGGGGGGTACGCTCCATACGTATGCAGGTGAGGGTACGGGTCGTACTTACACTGTTGGGGTGGGGGGTACGCTCCATACGTACGCGGGTGAGGGTACGGGTCGTACTTACACTGTTGGGGTGGGGGGTACGCTCCATACGTACGCGGGTGAGGGTACGGGTCGTACATACACGGGTGGGGGTACGACTCAAACGTACACGGGTGTACATACACGGGGGGTACGACACGTACACGGGTGTACATACACGGGTGGGGGTACGACTCGAACGTACACGGGTTTACATACACGGGTGGGGGTACGACTCGAACGTACATGGGTGTACATACATGGGGGTATGACACGTACACGGGTGTACATACACGGGTGGGGGTACAACTCGAACGTACACGGGTGTACATACACGAGTGGGGGTACGACACGAACGTACACGGGTGTACATACACGGGGGTACGACACGTACATGGGTGTACATACACGGGTGGGGGTACGACTCGAACGTACACTGGTGTACATACACGGGGGTACGACACGTACACGGGTGTACATACACGGGTGGGGGTACGACTCGAACGTACACGGGTGTACATACACGGGGGGTACGACACGTACACAGGTGTACATACACGGGTGGGGGTACGACTCGAACGTACATGGGTGTACATGCACGGGGGTACGACACGTACACGGGTGTACATACACGGGTGGGGGTACGACTCGAACGTACACGGGTGTGCATACATGGGGGGGTATGACACGTACACGGGTGTACATACACGGGTGGGGGTACGACTCGAACGTACACGGGTGTACATACACGGGTGGGGGTACGACTCGAACGTACACGGGTGTACATACACGGGGGTACGACACGTACACGGGTGTACATACACGGGTGGGGGTACGACTCGAACGTACACGAGTGTACATACACGGGGGGTACGACACGTACACGGGTGTACATACACGGGTGGGGGTACGACTCGAACGTACACGGGTGTACATGCACGGGGGGGTACGACACGTACACGGGTGTACATACACGGGTGGGGGTACAACTCGAACGTACACGGGTGTGCATACACGGGGGGGTACGACCCGTACACGGGTGTACCTACACGGATGGGGGTACTACTCGAACGTACACGGGTGTACATACACGGGGGTACGACTCGAACGTACGGGGGCTGGGGGGGGTCGGCACGTATGCGGGCACATGTCTCCATGGTTGCTGTGGGTGTTCGGTGCGGACGGTGTTTTTTCCATACGGTTGTAACATCGGACGCACGGGATGGATCGTGATTCCGCGGTCGGACTTCACTTTTCACATTTGTACGGTAAATCGTCCGGGGACGTGTCGGACACATTTTCCGACCCGAGGACGTGTGGGGAATTATTCCCAATGCGATTTGTATGGTCTTTTTCCCATGCGAATCGTAATTGGCAGTTTTTACGGCACTTGTACGATTCGTACGGTAAAAAGACCGGATACGAGTCGTACGGGGAATTTTTTTACCGGTTCGTGATCGGAACCCTATTATTTGGTTTTTTTAATTAAAATTTTCACATTTACATTTTATTTAAAAATGTATTTTTAAAATTATTTCATAAAAAATTAGATTTAATATTTATTTCTAAAACACTCCCCACCCTTATCCCCTATATACACAACATCCCACTAATAAAATTTATTTTATTATTAAAATTGTAAAATTTCAATTTTAATACCAAATTGGATATTTTTTTTTTTTTTAATATAAAATTTTATATATATTTCTAAAACACTCCCCAACCTTATCCCCTATAAACCCAAAATCCCACTTATTAATTTTTTTTATTATTAACATTTTTAAATCTCAATTTTATTCCAAAATTTATTTTTAAAATTATTTCAGAAAAAATTAAATTTAATATTTATTTCTAAAACACTCCCCACCCTTATCCCCTATATACACAACATCCCACTAATAAAATTTATTTGCTAATTAAAATGTAAATATAGCAATTTGTTCACAAATTAAATTCGAATTGGACTAATATTTCTTAAAATATTTTATTTAAAATATATATTTTTAAAACACTCCACACCCTTATCCCCTATAAACCCAACATCCCGCTCCTAAAATTATATATCAAAATTAAAAATATAATATTAATATAACAAAATTATTATTTTTAATACACTTAAATAAACATTTTCTAACACTTATAAACAATACATTTTAACTAATAACAAAATCACAGAATACTATCCTTTTTCGATATTTTCACAACACGATATTATGTCTTTCGATATACTATACCTCGATATTTTACTACACAACATTATCGACATTTTTTACATCGATATAAAAAACAGAGATATTTTATCCCATCGATATATTTACTTCGATATTTCTGTATATCGATATTACATTTCCGATATTTTGTCTACTCACCGATGGCTGTGTGTGGTGTTTTCCAGGGCTGTAAGGAAAATGATGGCTCTTTGTGTTGCAAGGTTTGCACAAGAGTCCGGCTAGGTCTGTAGGAGTCCAGTAGGTCTGCCTTGTCCCAGGTGCCTTAACTGTCGTTGTGCTTCACAGGAAAGTCCGTCAATGTGGCAAGATTGATGGATCAGTTGCTGATCCAGGGTGTGGCGGTGATGTTGTATTGAGGGTCCCACACAGCTTGTCTGTGGCGACTTACATCTGGCATCTGTGAGGGATCGGTAGCGGGGTGAGTGGCACTGTGTTGCTTGTTGAAGACATGGATTCAAATGTTGATGGACCAATGATGGATGGTGGTGTGTGTCCCCTCCCGCAAGAAGTTACGGGCCCCCAGCCACATGTAGCCTGTGGAGGTGAGGGCCCGCGTGCAGATGTACGTGTTGATGGCTTAGCGGAATTGTGGATGTAGGCCTGCAGATCTGTAGATGAGTGTTACTCCGAGGGTTGCAAGGGAGTTGCTGCAAACCCGGACTTGTGACTCTGAGGGTGTACTTGTCAATAATTACCTATTCAGCCCCCGTGAGTGGTGTTGGCGTCCCTGCGGGTGATCTTGGATCCGTCTGAGATGGCAATGAAGACGTCATGTGCTGAGGATGCTTTTGTCCAGGTTACTGTCATGAAGGTGATGTGGGGGGCTGCAGTGTTGAGGAGGTAACACAGTCCAATGGCGTGCTGGTGGATGGAGCGGGTGTGGAGTAGGAGGCACCTAACCTGGATGGAATGACATGGTCTGGGAGGCTGGGCAGCGCTGTGTAGGCAGTTGGAGTTGCACACTCAGCATGCAAAGGTGTCGTGTGTGTGCTGAGGGGTTGCTTGATGGCAGGAGGATGATTGTCACGAGGACATTGCTTGGAGAGTGGCTGCAGCATGAGCCTGTTGTGTGATGTGGGTAATGCAAAGACTAGAGGGTCGTGCACTGTGCATGTTGCAGGCGCAGACGGTCCGTCCTTTTGCACGGCGGTGGGGCTACAGTGGCACAGAAAAGCTGCTGGCTGCATTACAAATGGATGGAGGGGGAAGGGCTGAGCATTTCAGAGGCATGGGGGTTGCGGAATTAGGGCACTCGGAGTGGCGGGGCCGCAGGTGAGGCAGCAGCAGGCGGAAGGGCTTAGAAATCATGCAAAAATCAACACACAAAGACAAGGAGGTCTGCAAGGCACAGTGCAACAGGTGTATGTCAAGGAAGGAGTGTCAGCTCACTCATGGGTCACTCCCAGAAAGTGTATGATCAATCACCATAAATGACAGCCACTGTGTCAGGCAACAAAATGCGGAGATGCGCAAAGGAGACACACCATCAGCAGCCATTCACGTCCCGTTGTGGGCAGCAACCTGCACAAATACATACACAACCAGGCACATCATGCACAATAGAGATCATTAGCCATGAAGCACTGCATGCATGTTGCCAAAGTACACATACACTCATATGCCCAATCTTTGTCAAGTCTGCCATAGATGACGCATGCAAACTGGTAAGAGATCTGCAGTGACCGAGATGAGGCACTTTGGATTGTGCTGAACACCTTTATTCCACATACACACACACAAAGGGATATGCCACCATATTAACAGACTCACAATTCAGTTGACAGAACATGTGGGACATACGCTGGACACCCCCTTCACAACACGGATGATGTCAATCCCAATGAACTGGCACACAAGGTAAGGGGATGAGCAGAACACATCCTGCTGCACACTGAGAGGCTGCAATTCCCCATAGAGCATGTTGTTGTGATGTCCCCCACTATGTCCACCCGTAGCCTCTGCAATGTTTCAGAGCCAAGGTACACACACATTGAAGCCTTCATCAGACGCCATATTCCACTACAGATGACTGTCAAGAAGGCTGACTATCATGTCATGGGAGTGATGCTACATGTCATATGCTCCATGGTGAGAAGACATGTATGCATGGTACCACAACATGCACAGAAGCAGTCACCACACATTCACAACCTGTATCACCACAAAAAAGCCTTGCTTCAATACTCACCCAAACTGACATTTCCACATGTCCGTGCATGGAACGCTGATTCAGCACACGTTGCAATCCACACGAGGAATAGCAGGAGGACAACGATGACACAACCAGACAACAGGTGCCAAATACCTGGGAATGAGAGACCCACGAGAAGTCACCAAAAAATGATTCTCACCGCACACATGGAAGTGTACAAAACAGCAACAATGTTGGACACATGTAAATTGCCTATCAAGTCTCTCTGCAAAACTGTGTTGCATGACATCATCACTCGAGTGACACATCAGAACACACATCCAAGTCACTGTGCATTCAGTCAGCTAGACACACACATTGCAACACATGCCACTCAACGCTACAAGCTTGCACACACATAGCCAGTGACTCACCATTATTAGAAGAAGTTGCGTATGAGCTGACTCCGGATATCATCCCCCTCCTCCTCATCATCACTAGCCTCGTGACCAAGCCCTTGATCCTCCACGGGTGGATGCTCCTGCTCATCTGGATCCAGGGTGAGTGGCACTGCCTTCTCAACTGCCATGTTGTGCAGCATGCAGCACACAATGAAGATTTTGCAGACCTTCTCCGGGGTAGAAGGGAGGGACCCGCCTGTCTTGTCCAGGCACCGGAATCGGCTCTTCAGGAGTCCAAACGTCCTCTCAATCACTAGCCTGGTCTGGCCGTGTGCATCGTTGTACCGGTGATCTGCAGCTGTTCTTGGGTTGCGGAGAGGTGTCAGCAGCCATGGCATGTTGGGCTAGCCAGAGTCCCCTACATGGAAACATCATGTGAATAAGTGGGTCACGAGATGCCGTAAGAGACTAAGATACCGCAACACATAGGACAAAAAGACTATACCCACCAACAAGACATGCTCGTTCGTTGTGCAGCCGCAGCATCATTTGTGGCACTCTGCTACGCCTCATGATGTAGGTATCGTGTGCTGATCCTGGAAAACGTGCACAGACATGGGAAATCAGCATGTTAGCAAGACACACCACAAGGGCATTTATCGAGTGGTAATGTTTGCGGTTGCGATAGGCTTGTGCCTGTGGTGGTACAAAAGCCACATGTGTACGATCAATGGACCCAATTACATGGGGCATCCCACCCAGGACATAGCATTCCCCCTTGACATCCCTCAACCCCTCTGGACTTGGAAATGTGATGAATTCATCAGGGTGCTCCAACATGGCTGCTAAAACATCACGTAGGATACGGCTGAACATAGTCTGGGACATCCCACCCACATCAGCTATGGTGAATTGAAACGTACCTGTTGCAAAAAAATGTAAGGCTGCCATCACCTTCATCTTGGGGGTCAGCGCAGTAGGATACCTGTGTTACGGTTGGAGGTGTGGTGCCAGCCTGTTTGTCAGGTCCTCAATCAACTGTTGAGTGAATCTGTAACGGCGGATGCAGGAACGTTCAATCATGGCACCCAAGTCTGGCATTAGTCTTGGGACAGGTGGTGCCCTGCAAAACATAGTTTAGAGGAATGAAGATTGAGAGTCGGCAAACATCAATGTCAATGAACATAGCACATGCTACACTGCTAATACACATCAGGTAACTATGGAGTCTGGTGTGTGCAATACATCCAGGACACAGATGGCAGCTTGCTGGCAATCCGACAAATTGCATGATACACCTGTTGATTGTCAAGTCAACATGACATGCCCTTAAAAGATTTGGGGGCCAGTCTGAGTGAAGAGCCACAGATATCACCGGAGTGACACACAACCACATAGCTGCATTTGAAGGATGTCAGCTCATCCAGACAGCTGACTGCAAGGCACACACACAGGTCACATGGAATGTCAAATGTACATGTCACACACAGTGCGATGAAGGGGTACACGTGACAACACAAAGACACGGCCATTGAGACGACAAACACATGAATGACTGAAAATATATGATGTCCCATGCACACAGACTCTACAGCCTTGGGAATCCACATGTGGCATGGTGTGCGTAGATGTGTTACATGCCCATCTCCACACAGACCCCTGTTGGATGCACCAACAGCAGATGCCGTTGATGGGACAATGACATGAAGCTCATCGGAACACATGACACACAGCCGACATAGTCCCAAAGGGGCACGCTGATCGTGACAGGTCAGTTTATAAGTGTCCCTGTCCCTGGCATCAGGAGACAGGTGTGGGTGTTGATGACTGTGCCACCCACTGCTGCTATGCATGACTCAGTTGGACTACAGACACACATGTGGCACGTGTCAAGGTGATGTGTGCCACATCGTGCCCCATCACACATGACATGTGTCCACAGGTCAGAACACATCAATTGTGCAACTAGATGGAAGGACCTGTGCAAGATCACAGGCTAACACACCTAGGGCCTGCACCTGAAAGTATGCAATGATAAGTACTTGATGGACATCCATGTGCAACTCGTAGCCCTCCATTCCTGGAATGTGTACGGCTGTATCACCTTTGTAAGCGTGTGAAATGCGTACACATCCGTGTACGCACCAGTGGTACACGGACGCGTACTACTGGTGCGTACACGGATGTGTACAACTGGTGCGTACACGTACGTGTCCAAGTACGTGTAGGCACTGTTAGTACACGTACGTGTACGCTCCAGTTGTACACGGACGTGTACGACTGGTGCGTACACGGACGTGTACGACTGGTGCCTACACGTATGTGTACAGGTACGTGTAGGCACTGTTAGTACATGTACGTGTACGACTGGTGCGTACACGTACGTGTACTAACAGTGCCTACACGTACCTGTACACGTACGTGTAGGCACTGTTAGTACACGTCCGTGTACGCACCAGTCGTACACGTCCGTGTACGACTGGTGCGTACACGGACGTGTACTAACAGTGCCTACACGTACTTGGACACGTCCGTGTACGCACCAGTCGTACACGTCCGTGTACGACTGGTGCGTACATGTAGGTGTACTAGCAGTGCCTACACGTACCTGTACACGTACGTGTAGGCACTGTTAGTACACGTCCGTGTACGCACCAGTCATACACGTACGTGTACAACTGGTGCACACAAGGAACGTGTACAATTGGTGCGTACACGTACGTGTACTAACAGTGCCTACACGAACCTGTACATGTAGGCACTGTTAGTACACGTCCGTGTACGCACCAGTCGTACACGTCAGTGTACGACTGGTGCGTACACGGACGTGTACTAACAGTGCCTACACGTACTTGGACACGTCCGTGTACGCACCCGTCGTACACGTCTGTGTACGACTGGTGCGTACACGGACGTGTACGACTGGTGCGTACACGGACGTGTACTAACAGTGCCTACACATACTTGGACACGTCCATGTACGCACCAGTCATACACGTCCGTGTACAACTGGTGCGTACACGTACGTGTACTAACAGTGCCTACACGTACCTGTACACGTACGTGTAGGCACTGTTAGTACACGTCCGTGTACGCACCAGTCATACACGTCCGTGTACGACTGGTGCGTACACGGACGTGTACTAACAGTGCCTACACGTACTTGGACACGTCCGTGTACGCGTACACAGACGTGTACTAACAGTGCCTACACGTACTTGGACACGTACGTGTACGCACCAGTTGTACACGTCCGTATACGCACCAGTCGTACACGGACGTGTACTACTGGTGCCTACTCGTACGTGTCCAAGTACGTGTAGGCACTGGTAGTACACGTACGTGTACGCACCAGTTGTACACGTACGTGTACTAACAGTGCCTACACATACCTGTACTAACAGTGCCTACAGGTACGTGTCATACGCACAGTGCAACTGGTGCCGTAGGGGTACGTGTGAAACGTACCGTACCTGTGTGTGGCTTTCAAATTTACATAGGGGACACATAAGGGACAGGTATTAGGCCCTAAATGCATGCAGGTTGCCATGGATACCTAATTTTCTCTTCCAATTTTTCCAGCAGGTGTCCTGGAAAGGTCAGTTGGCCACAATATACAATGTTGCAAAGTGGTTGTTGACTTGACATGATGCTCTAAATTTGAACGATGCTAATGCTGTCACTGCTGTATGTTTAAAGGGATTGGAGTAAACATAAGATGTGAATGATTCTGACCAATCACTATGTACTCCTCAAAATGAATGGCCCTTAGCAAGACCGATATAAGGCAGCCAGAAGCCATGAGAGGGCACTTGCCTGCACAACTTTCCTGTCGACAACCTTGCTGCTGTCTCTGCTTCCCTGGACCATGTCTCGTGCTGTGGAGAGGGCCCAGCCATTCACCCTGGAGGAGAATGAGGCCCTGCTGGACGTCCTCCTCCCACAGTACACCAGCCTGTATGGGAAACCAGGGGAGCAGGTGAGCGCTGAGTCCACTACCTTTGCCTATGCACCTGTTGTGTGACAGTCAATATTGTGTCCAGGTGGGACTGACATGCAGTGTTGTTCAGAGTGTGTCCTGGGGGGGGGGGGGGTGCTTATGTCACTCATGCAGTGCATCATGTAGTTCCTGTGTGCACTCCTCACTTGCATGGTGCTTACAGTGACTTTCACTGCATAGTGCATGAGATATTCAGCCTGGCTAATCCTTGGGGGCTTTTCTTCATGTTGTCCTGAGGTGATTCAGTGTTCCCCCCGGTGTGACAGGTGACTGTACCCACAGATGTATATGAGTTGGGTGGACCTGTGGTGAGAGTGTCCAAATGACGTGTATGACCTCATGGACATTGACGTGTGTGAATGTTCCTTGTCATGTGGGTGAGTGTCTATGTGAAGTGTTGCACCACACCTGCATATGGAAGGCTACTGATCTAACCATCTGATGTGAAAAGTGAGCCGTGCTTTGTGTCTGACTTGCAGGGCTGCCACAACCCCTGTGACTCCCCCCTGACAAATGGCATATGTGCAGAGTGAGGGTTGTATCCGCTGTGGTCAATGACAGGCCAGTGCTCAGTGGCTGGGTGTGTCTGTCTAGTCTGCTGAGGGTGCGTCAGTGGAGTGGGACATGTGACTGCATGGCCCGTGCTGCCCATCAGCCTGCTGTTGCATGTGCTGCACAGTGTGTGGCATGTGCATTGAGTGTTTTGCACCCCTCATGCCACCTGTAGACTTTCAATGCCATGTACTGCATGTGCGCTTGCACACAGGCCACTTTAATGTTGTGAATGAGGCTATTCCTGTCAGCATCCTATGCCCTGTTCAACATTTCAAAGATGTTCTGATGTGTGTTTCTGGGACATGGAGCAGGTGTATTGATGTTGTGTCACTTTGTCATCCTGACAGGTAACTGCCTACGAGAAGGCGGTCATCTGGACCAACGTCGTCAGGGCCGTGAGGACTGCGGTGGGGAGTGATCGGCAGCTGGCCCAGGTACGCAAGAGGTGGCAGGACATCCGGTGCTGGACCCAGCGGATCGCCCGGGTCCAGCTGAAGCTCTCTCCACCTCGCTGCCACGGCGGGCGCCGACGCCTGACCCTCCACATGAATCGTGTCCTTCCCTGACCTCGATAGGCAGTTAGAGGAGGAACTGCAGCAAGGAGGGGGTAGGTACATGGCTTTTTGTTGTGTTATGTGTTGCCAGCTTTAGGAAGTGCTATTTTGCATGAATACACTCCCAGAGTTCATATGTGCAGTGCATTTTCTCTTTCTAAATGTCACCTGACCATCTTTTTCATCCCTTCCTCTCCTTGACATGTGTCCCCTGGTGTGTGTGTAATCACATTTGCACATGGTCATCTATGGTGCCAGTACATCTAAGTGCACATTGCTTTCTGCATCATGTAGGTGGGTGGTCTGTGACTTGTGTCGGTACCTTGCCTGTGCCATGACCTGTTCACTATGTAGGGGGTCCATAGTTGTTGTCACTGATTCTCAACATAGGAGTGTGAGCCTTCAACTGGACACCCTTGCAGCATGCATGTGCAATGTTGTGGCCTCAGACATGATGTGCATGAGTGTGAGATATGCATAGTGCCATGACGGTTGTACATGGTAGAGTCAGCTCATTCCAGGACCATGGAGCAGTGTGCCCACTACAGTCCCCTGAGACACCCTGGCCTCCTAATCATGTGTGTCATCCAACACTGTGCACATTCTCTGTGTGTGCTGCATAGGTCTGCCTCTGTGGCATTGTTCCCTGCCCTACTTTGATTTGGTTAATGTGTGCTACATGTGTCCACTGGACAGGGATACAACATTTTGCTTGTGCATACTCACACTGGGCATTGCCTGTGTGGCTATTCACAACAATCTGTTGATGGCTGTTTGTCACAAATATGTGTTCTCAGCCCCACGAGGTGATGTGGTGTCAATGAAGCTATTTTGCAAGCACAGTTGTTGTAACCCTGAATAAGAGGTGTCACTTCTTGATCTGTATACATCACATTGACTCAGGTATTGGGGGAGGGGGGTGCGGGAGAGGCATACATGTGCAACTCAGATTTTTAACTGGCAGGTCTGACATTTGTGGGAGAATTGGCTGTACTAAAATACACTGGGCAGTGCCCCTGTGATGCTGGCCAGTGCTCAATGTACGTGCTTTGCAGCCTGTGTCTTTTTTTTTTTACCAACAAGAATCCTGCTCATACATTTTTTGGCACCTGTGTGGTTCTGATGCAACGCAGTTTGGACTGTGTGTGCTGATATCTGTGTATACATTCAGGCTTGCCATGAGGGCGTCCCCACAGTACAGCTGGCCCTTTTTAACACCCAATTGCAGTCCCATTAGCTTATGCATTGTCCTGGGTGTGGGCATGGGTGCCACTCCAGATGACAGGCAGTAGGTCATATGTGTAGCCAACTGTGTCATCAGGTGACGGATGGCCTGGTGACAACTGACATGATTCTATTTGTTACTCTTCATGATTTGTACCTTGGCACTCACAGCACTTGTCAACAGTTGTTCATGTTTCACATGTGGAAATTTGTTGATTTGTGTTAAGAACACTAATGTGCCTGCATGCAATATGTCGCACAAGGCAGTGCACACAAAAGTACATTGACACTGTCATACAATAAGCTGGCACATTTTCTATGAAGCAACTGTTTTAAATAAATGTTGTCACAGATTCTCCATATACATGTTCCCACGGTGGTCTTGATTTTGTGAGACTCATTAGTTGTCGGTGATACAAACTAACGAGTGTCAAGACGTCCAGACCTCCGTGGGCCCATGTATATGTACTTTCTGCAACACAACCTATTTTTGACAGTGGCTCCTCCGAACCGGTGGCAGCTTCTTCAAAGACAGTGTCAATGTACTTTTGTATGCACTGCCTTGTGCAACATCTTGCATGCAGGCACATCAGTGTGCTATTAGCAAAATGGCCAATTGGCACATCCCAAACATGTAGATCGGTTGAAGTTGTGTGAGTCCCAACGTACCAACATTTGTTCGTTTTGTGTTCCAAGGGACTTACAGGTCTCTCAGTGTGGTGGCACCTTGAGTATTGAGGTGTGTAAGTTTACCTTGAGTGCACCACTCCGGTTTACTTCAGGGTAAACAAGAGGTGTCATGACTTCATTGTATTGCTGTGCTCACCGGTTCACAGACACTAGCTTCTCAGTGTATTGCTCATTCAAGCAGTGGCCTTTTGTGTATTGAGTTTCCTGGTGTCAAAGTGGCATGGTCAGTCTACCAACTGGGCAGTACAGGGCTTACATATGTGCGGAGTTATCCAGCTGTTACTCATGATGCATTGCCTGATATGCACTGTGACCTATTGTTCTTGTGCTCATGTGTCAGATGTATACAGGAGACTTATGCTTTCTGGTTTCTTCTCCTTGCCTACAGCATCATCATCCACACGCGAGGGAGACACCGGCATGGACCTTGAGGAGGGACCCAGCGACAGTGCCACCAGTGCTGTGGAGTCCGCAGGAGACAGTGGCACGGAGGGCGAGGGGAGTCAGTCAGAGGACCTGTCCGGAGGCGAGAGCATGTACGACACCGACGGGTCCCAGGCTGACATCCTTGAGGAGGCGGAGGATGCAACAACATCTGGCAGCATCCCACCATCTGTACCCGCATCCTCCATTGACATCTCCGCCCTCCCAGTTGCTCCCGAACCTTCTGTCCGTGCAGGGTCTCACCGTGTCTCCTTCGGACCAGGCACCGCACCCCCTGCCCCTGTCGCCCATGCTGCCCTCAGTGAAGAGTCTGTGGACACACTGCACCAGTTGCAGGTTGGTCAGGCATCGATGCTGCATGTCCTCCATGAACAGACTAGACTGCTCACACAGTTGGTGTCGTTCGTGGAGGGCATGTCATCAACGATGACTGAGCAACGCAGGTTTCTGCGGTCCATGGACTCTTCACTGAAGGAAGCAGTGTCTCTCCTGCGGCGCTCCGTCCCCCCCCATCCCGGACCCATCCACACTGCCCTCTCCCATGCCTGTCCAAAGCACACACAGTCAGTCACAGGCACACACCACAACAGACACATCCAGCACACCCCCAACTAAGGCACAGCGCGCACCTCCTGGCACGCACACTCAGGGGGATGTTGTCACACCCACAGGTTCTGGGGGCCAACGGCAGCCACGCAGCCACAGTCAGAGTCCGCAGTCCTCACAACCCACTTCCTCCAAATCCACTCCCCTTACCTCCCCTGGCAAAATGTCACCCAAAGAGACCTATATGGCTAGTCTGTCCCTCAGCCCCACTGTGACACCACCCCGCAAGCGGTTGAGGAAGTCTCCGGCCAGGGGAGTTGAGTCCCCCCCATGTCCACCACCTCCCCCAAGAGCGCTGCACCCCATCCCTCGGACACCCCCCCCCTCCGTTGGCCCTGGTGTTCGTTCCGGTGCAGGGGTTCCTCTGGACGTCCTGGCTGCAGTGTGCAGCGAGCTGCTCACCACCACCTTTGGCGCGGCACCACCCCCTGTGGTGGATACGTCCAGCCCTGCACCCACCACACCTACCCAACCCACTCCTGTCCCTGCGGTGCCTGGTACTCCCACTGATGATGCACCCCCCCCGGTCGACAAACCTTGAGGTGACTTTGTGCAGGCAAGGTAGGGGTGGACACACTCGCATCCGTCCACCCTTGGACTCAATCCATGGACTGGCCATTGGCCTTTGTAAATAGTGTTTTATTACAACTTCTTTTGTTTGTGTGCTGAATAAAGCCTTTTCTTTTAGTTTCCACACTATTGCATTTCAGGTACTTTATGTTGGTGACGAGGCCCATGAAGTTGGTGTTCTGGTAATGTGTTAGGGTTCTGAGAAATGTTTTAGTATGATGGTTATGAGGTGGACCATGGTGTCTGTGTGCCATCTCATTGTCTGTGAAAATATTAATTTGTAGTGTTTGTTATTTGGGATTGTGAGATATTGCCCCAGGAAGTGTTCCTTCCTGTGTGGCACCTGACATGTTCCCTGCAAACAGTTGCACAATTGTTGTGCTGACCTATGTCAACATATCCTTTGTTGGTGACGGATCCCTTCACCAATGGCCATGCATGCTCACCAATGTCTCCTGCTAACTCGTCTGTGCCATCCTTGCCAGTCACTGTACTTGTGTTTTGTGTATGTAGGAATGGCATCAGGGAGCAACTGGCCCTTTTTAGCACTATGCATGTGTGTAATCACAGCCCAACACACAAATGGCACGTGTAATGCAGGGTATTTGGGCACCTGACTCACAATTGTGGGCATTGTATCTAGTGGCAGTGGAACCTATTCCTTACATGAGAGACATCATCTGGGTGGCTGGACCAGCACCTGGACATTCCTATCACTCCTGTGATGTGCGTGACAGTGTGTGGTCCCCTTGGCTAACTTATTTTAGTATGCATTTCCATGACTATACAGTCTGTTGGCATTAAATCCGGGTGTGTATTGTGGGGCATCCGCCATGGGTGGGTATACATGTGTTGTATGTCCTCACACCCACATGTGGTGTGTCATGCAGTGTGTGAATGACATCCATCCTCCTGGGAGTGGGGCACTGCTGGGAGTGATATGCACAGACCCCTCATATGTCTGGGCACTGCTGGTAGTCCTCTGCACCCACCCCTCATATGTCTGGGCACTGCTGGGAGTCCTCTGCACCCACCCCTCATATGTCTGGGCACTGCTGGTAGTCCTCTGCACCCACCCCTCATATGTCTGGGCCCTGCTGGGAGGGATATGCACCCACCCCTCATATGTCTGGGCCCTGCTGGGAGGGATATACACCCACCCCTCATATGTCTGGGCACTGCTGGGAGTCCTCTGCACCCACCCCTCATATGTCTGGGCACTGCTGGGAGTGATATGCACCCACCCCTCATATGTCTGGGCACTGCTGGGAGGGATATGCACCCACCCCTCATATGTCTGGACACTGCTGGTAGTGATGTGCACCCACCCCTCATATGTCTGGGCACTGCTGGGAGGGATATGCAACCACCCCTCATATGTCTGGGCACTGCTGGGAGTCCTCTGCACCCACCCCTCATATGTCTGGCAACTGCTGGTAGTCCTCTGCATCCACCCCTCATATGTCTGGGCACTGCTGGTAGTCCTCTGCACCCACCCCTCATATGTCTGGGCACTGCTGGGAGTCCTCTGCACCCACCCCTCATATGTCTGGGCACTGCTGGTAGTCCTCCGCACCCACCCCTCATATGTCTGGGCACTGCTGGGAAGGATATGCTCCCACCCCTCATATGTCTGGGCCCTGCTGGGAGGGGTATGCACCCACCCCTCATATGTCTGGGCACTGCTGGGAGTCCTCTGCACCCACCCCTCATATGTCTGGGCACTGCTGGGAGTGATATGCACCCACCCCTCATATGTCTGGCAACTGCTGGTAGTCCTCTGCACCCACCCCTCATATATCTGGGCACTGCTGGTAGTCCTCTGCACCCACCCCTCATATGTCTGGGCACTGCTGGTAGTCCTCTGCACCCACCCCTCATATGTCTGGGCACTGCTGGGAGTCCCCTGCACCCACCCCTCATATGTCTGGGCACTGCTGGGAGGGATATGCACCCACCCCTCATATGTCTGGGCCCTGCTGGGAGGGATATGCACCCACCCCTCATATGTCTGGGCACTGCTGGGAGTCATTTGAACCCACCCCTCATATGTCTGGACACTGCTGGTAGTGATATTTACCCACCCCTCATATGTCTGGGCACTGCTGGGAGGGATATGCAACCACCCCTCATATGTCTGGGCACTGCTGGGAGTCCTCTGCACCCACCCCTCATATGTCGGGCCACTGCTGGTAGTCCTCTGCACCCACCCCTCATATGTCTGGGCACTGCTGGTAGTCCTCTGCACCCACACCTCATATGTCTGGGCACTGCTGGGAGTGATATGCACCCACCCCTCATATGTCTGGGCACTGCTGGGAGGGATATGCACCCACCCCTCATATGTCTGGGCACTGCTGGGAGTCCTCTGCACCCACCCCTCATATGTCTGGACACTGCTGGTAGTGATATGCACCCACCCCTCATATGTCTGGGCACTGCTGGGAGGGATATGCAACCACCCCTCCTATGTCTGGCCACTGCTGGTAGTCCTCTGCACCCACCCCTCATATGTCTGGGCACTGCTGGTAGTCCTCTGCACCCACCCCTCATATGTCTGGGCACTGCTGGTAGTCCTCTGCACCCACCCCTCATATATCTGAGCACTGCTGGGAGGGATGTGCACCCACCCCTCATATGTCTGGGCCCTGCTGGGAGGGATATGCACCCACCCCTCATATGTCTGGGCACTGCTGGGAGGGATATGCACCCACCCCTCATATGTCTGGGCCCTGCTGGGAGGGATATGCACCCACCCCTCATATGTCTGGGCCCTGCTGGGAGTGATATGCACCCACCCCTCATATGTCTGGGCACTGCTGGGAACCCTCTGCACCCACCCCTCATATGTCTGGGCACTGCTGGGAGTCCTCTGCATCCACCTCTCATATGTCTGGCCACTGCTGGTAGTCCTCTGCACCCACCCCTCATATGTCTGGGCACTGCTGGGAGTCCTCTGCACCCACCCCTCATATGTCTGGGCACTGCTTGTAGTCCTCTGCATCCACCCCTCATATGCCTGGGCACTGCTGGGAGGGATATGCACCCACCCCTCATATGTCTGGGCACTGCTGGGAGTCCTCTGAACCCACCCCTCATATGTCTGGACTCTGCTGGTAGTGATATGCACCCACCCCTCATATGTCTGGGCACTGCTGGGAGGGATATGCAACCACGACTCATATGTCTGGGCACTGCTGGGAGTCCTCTGCACCCACCCCTCATATGTCTGGGCACTGCTGGGAGTCCTCTGCACCCACCCCTCATATGTCTGGCCACTGCTGGTAGTCCTCTGCACCCACCCCTCATATGTCTGGGCACTGCTGGTAGTCCTCTGCACCCACCCCTCATATGTCTGGGCACTGCTGGTATTCCTCTGCACCCACCCCTCATATGTCTGGGCACTGCTGGGAGGGATATGCACCCACCCCTCATATGTCTCGGCCCTGCTGGGAGGGATATGCACCCACCCCTCATATGTCTGGGCAATGCTGGGAGTCCTCTGCACCCACCCCTCATATGTCTGGACACTGCTGGTAGTGATATGCACCCACCCCTCATATGT
Source organism: Triturus cristatus (assembly GCF_964204655.1). Lineage (NCBI taxonomy): Eukaryota > Metazoa > Chordata > Amphibia > Caudata > Salamandridae > Triturus > Triturus cristatus. Next base: position 241,243,140 of record NC_140579.1, read on the forward strand.
CTGGGCACTGCTGGGAGGGATATGCAACCACCCCTCATATGTCTGGCCACTGCAGGTAGTCCTCTGCACCCACCCCTCATATGTCTGGGCACTGCTGGTAGTCCTCTGCACCCACCCCTCATATGTCTGGGCACTGCTGGTAGTCCTCTGCACCCACCCCTCATATGTCTGGGCACTGGTGGGAGTGATATGCACCCACCCCTCATATGCCTGGGCACTGCTGGGAGGGATATGCAACCACCCCTCATATGTCTGGGCACTGCTGGGAGTCCTCTGCACCCACCCCTCATATGTCTGGGCACTGCTGGTAGTCCTCTACACCCACCCCTCATATGTCTGGGCACTGCTGGGACTCCTCTGCACCCACCCCTCATGTGTCTGGGCATTGCTGGTAGTGATATGCACCCACCCCTCATGTGTCTGGGCACTGCTGGGAGGCCTCTGCACCCACCCACGCACCCCCTTGGAGCTGTACACTGCTGGCCAGGACCTACACACACATCAATTTGTAGTTAACATACTGGGCCAGTCCTCTATGCCCACATTCATGGCGTGTGTACGCCTCATATCCAAATTTTCCTGCTGCCGTAACGGGGTACGTGTGGTATGGACCGTACCCACGCATGTATGCATGGGTATGGTCCGTACCTGAGTACTCATGGGGCTGTAGGGGTACGCACCGTACCCATGCATTCATGCGTGGGTACGGTCCGTACCTGAGGACTCATGGGGCCGTAGGGGTGTGCACCGTACCCACGCATTCATGCGTGGGTACGGTCCGTACCTTAGGACTCATGGGGCCGTAGGGGTACGCACCGTACCCACGCATTCATGCGTGGGTACGGTCTGTACCACTGTTGTCATGGCGCCGTAGGGGTACGTGTGGTACGCACCATACCCACGCATGTTGTTCTCACCTTCTGCGGCGTGTGCGTCGGGTGCGGTGCACCAGGTCGTAGGCCAGGAGGACCGGGATGACACGTACGATGGGGTTCATGGCTGTGCGTCAAGTACCGGGTCTCCGTGGCGTTGCCGTTCGCGTCGGACTCTGCTTTTCCGGCTGTGTTTGGCTCCCGTAAACAAAGAGCCGTACGGAGTGACGTCGGTACGAATCGTACTTGCTGGGCCGGAAAACGCTGGTGAAATACGTACGGACGTCGCGTACAAGCATTTCCGGATCAGAATCGTGGGTATTTTTTTGCTGTACGGTCTTCTGTACGATTCGTACAGAAAAAGGCTTTCGGTACGAATCGTACTTCCTAGGTTGTGAAATGAGTTTACCTGGTACGAGACGTACGGAGAAAACGCTCCACACGACTATTCGTAGCGCCTTTTTACAGGATCGGAATCGGCCCCATAATGTAAAAACAAATCAAACATATACATATAAAATATAATATATATCCTTACTCAATAATATTTACAATTAATTATAATAACTTATAAATTGTTAAAAAACATTTTATAAATTATAAATACATACATACACATACAACAATAATTTAAATAAAAATATAAAAAATATATATAACAAATTAAAAAAAAAAAGTTAAGTAAATGATACACTATATTAACTAAAACAGTAAATATTGGATAGCGTAGGGGTAAAAATTACTATTCCAACTCCAGAGAGTGCAACAGTAGGGAAAGTGTTGGATAGCGTAGGGGTTAAAATTACTATTCCAACTCCAGAGAGTGCAACAGTAGGGAAAGTGTTGAATAGCGTAGATATAAAAATTACTATTCCAACTCCAGAGAGTGCAACAGTAGGGAAAGTGTTGGATAGCGTAGGGGTAAAAATTACTATTCCAACTCCAGCGAGTAAAACAGTAGGGAAAGCGTTGGATAGCGTAGAGGTTAAAATTACTATTCCAACTCCAGGGAGTGCAACAGTAGGGAAAGGTTTGGATAGCGTAGGGGTAAAAATAACTAATAATTACAATTTGTTTTTTAAAATAAATAATAATTTAATTATAAAATAACAAAAATTAATGAACAATACCAATAAATAAGGACTTAAAAATATTTACCAATCAATAGATAACAATTAAATTGATGATAAATACAATTAAATAATAATTATTAACAATTAATTAGCAAATAATAAAATGAAAAATAGTTTTCAATACCCGAAAACAATCATTATTAAATTTTTTTTAGCAACTAATAATTATTTAACAATAAATTATTGATAAATACCAATAAATATTAATGACAATTAATCACCAATTATTAATTAATGGACAAATTAATTCCCAAGACATAAAAATATTAATTATTAAAACGTTATTACCAATTAATAATTAATTAATAATAAATTAATTATCAATACTCAACAATAAAATAATCACTTGATTACAATTAAATTACTTCCCGCCCTATTGCCCTATAAACTCACAAGACACTTCAATAATAAATTAATACACCTAATATAATTACCAATTAATCAATTAATAAAAATTAATTCCAAATTAATAAACATTAATTACCAATTAATAATTATTTAACATAAAATTAATTTTCAATACCAATAAATAAAAATAAATAATTACTTAATTACAATTAAATTACTTCCCACCCTATTTCCCTATAAACTCACAACACACTTCAATAATAAATTAATACACCTAATATTACCAATTAATAACAATTAATTACCAATTAATACAAATTAATTACCAATTAATAATTATTTAACATTAAATTAATTATCAATACCAAGAAATAAAAATAAATAATTAATTACAATTAAATTACTTCCCACCCTATTACCCTATAAACCCACAACCTGCTACAAAACTAAAACGCAAAATTTACTAAAAAATAATTACTAATTCCTAAAAATTTAAAATTATTTAACATAATTAAATTACTTCCCACCCTATTCCCCAATAAATCCACAACCCGCTACGGTACTAAAACGCATAATTTACTTTAAAAGAAAATTGCTAACTTCTAAAAATGTTATACATATATTCTAAAACTAGTGCAATAATTACCCAAAAATATATACACAAACATATAAAATACATAATAAAATACATAACACTAATATAAATATCGATAGTAGTAACATCGATATTTTTGCTATCAATATTACTAACTTCGATATTTAAAAAAACGATATTTCTTACCTTCATGTCGATATTCTGGTCGTCGATATTCTTGACTTCGATATTGTGTTCCTACGATATTTCAAACTCGATATTATTGTAGGTCGAAATTAAAAACTCGATATTTAGACTGTTTACCGGGCTCATGGACGTTGAGTTATAAAATGGTCAAGAACATTATGTTCTTATTTTTTTCGAGTTATATTAAATCCAAACGTGTATTCACAATCTTGTCCGTTAGGGCGGTCATAAAGGTAAATTGCCCAAAGTTGATATCTTGATACGCATCTTGACCATACCCACAAGTTCCAACAAGCAAAATCTTTAAGCTTTGTGGGTACATAAGTTTCATGAACTGGTCTGAGATAACTAGAAACGTTCATATTTTCAGTGGAATAAGGTAAAATATTCTTATGAGTCACAATATCTGAAAACCACTGAAGTATTAGGAGAGGGTCCAACATCCACTGGTGATCCTGTAAGAGGCAAAGTAGTAGGATAATTTTGTATTACTATGTCTAATAAAGAATTATCACGAGAACTCTACTAGTCAAACCACATACTCTATTTTTCACCCCCTTTCACCTTGAGAATCTTCTCAACATGTAACTTTGTTAATTTTATAAGACTTCTTTTAATCCACCTCCCCCTCTCGGCTAGGTAGGCTCAATTTTTGGGAAAACTTGACCACTTTCACAGGAGCATATACCTATATTCTCCTTTTTTAACTGAACAGTTTCTTTAGTAAATCCCAGTCGCCTACACAAACATTATTTCTTTAACACTATTTTTATTATCAAATCCTTCTTTTGTCTTATTCTGCTTCTCAGACACTTTCCTCAACATGGCATCCAGATTGAGCCCATATTCATCTTTTTTGCTTTGCATTTCTTTCACCCAATCTGGATATAAAGTTGAGTTGGGAACTCTCCTCCTTCACAGTTCAGTTCAAAAGATGAAGCACCTGTAGTGGTGTGAGGAGTGATGAGATACCTCCACATGGTTAGTCTCACAAATACTTCCACATCCACCTGATTGGCAACAGCCATTTGTACCCCTTACTTAAGGATTCTGTTTACCCTTCCTACTAGACCATTGGACTTAGGGGAGTACAGAGTGACCTGAAGGTGTTTCATGTCCATTGACTTGATAAATTGTGTCATGTGATTGGAAGTAAAATGTGAACCATTGTCTGTAACCAAACATTTTGGAGGACTCTCAATGAAATATGTTTTTTTAAACTGAATAACACATTCTGCATTGGGGGACGGAACAAAATCTATTTATACCCTCCTGGTAGAATAGTCCACCAACACAATCCACTATTTCTTTCTTACAGGTAAACACTTGAAAGTACCAGCAAAATCAAGCGATACCTTATCCCAAGCATTTTCTGGCATGTGACCAGTGTTCAAAGGAGTTTCCGACGTTCTCTAATGTTTATCAGAGACACAACAGGTTGTGCAAATATTCACCCAATCAGACACCTGTGAATACATAGCAGACCGCCAATAAAATTGTTTAAGTAACTTGACCATGCTGTTCACCTCTAAATGGCCCTCATCTACCTATTCAATCAACTTATTTCTGAGCTTAGTAGGAGGAATACACTTGTCATTTCGCAGGAGAATGTCATTTTGAACAGAAAATTCATGTGCAATTTGAGCCTATTTCTTCAGCCCTGATCCTAAATTCCTTTCTCTAGGCCAACAATATTTGATCAACTGTATGACGTCCAGCAACACACTGTCATCTTTTAGTGTCTCCAACCAATCATGGTATGAAATACTACTTCTACCTTTTACTAGATCTCCTGCTATTGCCACAACACATTCTCCATCTTCCTGACAGTCTACTTCATCATTAGTCACTAACTGCATTCTTGATAAACAGTCAGCTCTCACATTATTACCTCCTGGGATTTACTTAATGTCAAAAACGTACTCTTGGAGGTATGACAACAGTCTTACCAAACTAGCCGAAGCCTTACCTGCACCATTACCTTTGGGAAGATAAACAAGAGGTTTTTGATCACTACATATGGTAAAACTATGGTCCCACAGCCGACGTGCATGCTAGGGCTTCCGTCTCAATGGCACTATAGTTGGTCTCAGGTGGCTGCAAGCAGCGTGATGCAAAAGCAACAGCAACCTCTTTATCATCAATCCACTGTGAGAGAACTGCGCCAACACCCACCCGATGAGCATCAACAGTCAACATACACTTCTTACTTGGCAGTAAAAGGTGTAAGAGCAGGGGCAGAAACAATCAAATGTTTGACCTTCTCACATGCTTCCATCTCATCTGAACCCTAAACAAATTTCATACCTTTTCTGAGTATAGACCTATGTGGTTGTACTGCAAAAGCATTATCCTTTACAAATCTTGAGTAATACTCACTTAGGCCCAAGAAAGACCTAAGTGAATCCTTGCCCTTTGGGGCAAGTGCTTTTTTGATAGCTTTTATGAGACAAAGGTGCCGATCACGATCCGGTAAAAAAAATCCCCGTACGACTCGTATCCGGTCTTTTTACCGTACGAATCGTACAAGTGCCGTACAAACTGGCAATCACGATTCGCATGGGAAAAAGTCCATACGAATCGCATTGGGAATCATTCCCCACACGTCCTCGGGTCGGAAAATGTGTCCGACACGTCCCCGGAGGATTTACCGTACAAATGTGAAAAGTAAAGTCCGACCGCGGAATTACGATCCATCCCGTGCGTCCGATGTTACAACCGTATGGAAAAAACACCATCCGCACCGAACTCCTATAGCAACCATGGAGACATGTGCCCGCATACGCGCCCAACACTCCCCAGCCCTCCTATGTACGAGTCGAATCCCCACCCGTGTATGTACACCCGTGTATGTACGAGACGTACCCCCACCCGTGAATGTATGGAGCGTACCCCCACCCCAACCGTGTAAGTACGACCCGTACCCTCACCCGCGTATGCATCGAGCGTACCCCCACCGCAACCGTGCATGTACGACCCGTACCCTCACCCGCGTATGCATAGAGCCTACCCCCACCCCAACCTTGTATGTACGACACGTACCCCCAACCGCGTATGCATGGAGCGTACCCCCACCACAACCGTGTAAGTACGACCCGTACCCTCACCCGCGTATGCATGGAGCGTACCCCCACCCCAACCGTGTATGTACGACACGTACCCCCACCCGCGTATGCATGGAGCGAACCCCCACCCCAACCGTGTAAGTACGAGCCGTACCCTCACCCGCGTACGTATGGAGCGTACCCCCACCCCAACAGTGTAAGTACGACCCGTACCACCACCCCAACCGTGTATGTACGGCCCGTACCCTCACCCCAACCGTGTATGTACGGCCCGTACCCTCACCCGCGTACGTATGGAGCGTACCCCCACCCCAACAGTGTATGTACGGACCGTACCCCCACCCCAACCGTGTATGTACGGCCCGTACCCTCACCCGCGTATGCATGGAGCGTACCCCCACCCCAACCGTGTATGTACGACACGTACCCCCACCCGCGTATGCATGGAGCGTACCCCCACCCCAACTGTGTATGTACGACACGTACCCCCACCCGCGTATGCATGTAGCGTACCCCCACCCCAACAGTGTAAGTATGACACGTACCCCCACCCGCGTATGCATGGAGCGTACCCCCACCCCAACCGTGTATGTACGGACCGTACCCCCACCCCAACCGTGTATGTACGACACGTACCCCCACCCACGTATGCATGTAGCGTACCCCCACCCCAACAGTGTAAGTACCACACGTACCCCCACCCGCGTATGCATGGAGCGTACCCCCACCCCAACCGTGTATGTACGACACGTACCCCCACCCGCGTATGCATGGAGCGTACCCCCACCCCAACCATGTATGTACGACACGTACCCCCACCCGTGTATGCATGGAGCGTACCCCCACCCCAACAGTGTAAGTACGACACGTACCCCCACCCGCGTATGCATGGAGCGTACCCCCACCACAACCGTGTATGTACGACTCGTACCCTCACCCGCGTACGTATGGAGCGTACCCCCACCCCAACAGTGTATGTACGACCCGTACCCACATCCGCGTATGCATGGAGCGTACCCGCACCCCAACCGTGTATGTACGACACGTACCCCCACCCGCGTATGCATGGAGCGTACCCCCACCACAACATTGTAAGTACGGAGCGCACCCCAGGCCCCAACACCAGCACCTTCACACAACATCGCGCATGTACGAGTCGTACCAAGCCAGACACAAGGACAGCACTGTACAACGAAATTCCCGAAGTACACACCGTACACACGCTAAAAACGCACGTACACAACCAGGACAAAGCAAAACAACACAAGAATACACCATTCGAATGGCACAAAGCCACAAAACATGTCCAACAAGCACAAAAACAACACATTCACTGACCTGCAACTGCCAAAATCCAAAACAGAGGCCCAAAACACAACCACTCCTTATAACACACCCACCCAAACTTCAAACACAGCCACACCCACCAATGGACCAATAAAAAGGGCCCACACACACAAACCATGAGCCTTTGCAACAGACTCGCTGCTGCCAGACCCCACAGACAACCTACAGCACCATACTTGAACCTTAACTACACCTTACACTTGCACACCTTCACACACACACCTTCACAAACACCCCCTCATCACATTCACACACACACCTGCACAACCACACCCACACACCCACAACCATCCACACACACACCCCCCACCATCCACAGACACCCCCCCCACGATCCACACCCACACCCCTCACCATGCCCACTAACAAGAATCCAAAGTTCACTAGCCGAGAGTTGGAGGTCCTTGTCGACGAAATCCTCAGTCGAGCCACACCTCTTTGGAACATTGGTCAGACAGACCTGCATGACCTAAAAAACAGCCATGTGGCAGAGGATTGTTGATGCTGTCGATGCTGTTGCGGCCACCAGAAGGACCAGGCATGAATGCCAAGCCAGGTGGTACGATCTGCGGAGGAGGGTCCGAGCCAAAATGACTGACGACCACAACCAGGCCAACGTCACTGGAGGAGGGCCGCCCCGCAGACCCGTACACTACCATCCCTGGGAGGAGAGGGTGATGGCCATACTGCCGGTGGTGGCAGTGGACGGATTAGACGGACTCCGAGACCCGGGTGAGTACACAAACAACTCACCTCACATGGGGGGAACGTCATCCACAACCAAACTCATAAACAGGCACGCAACCACCCCAAGCTATTGCATGATGTTGGACTTGGCCCTTCTGGCAGGTTCACCCCTGAACTTTTTTGCTTTTTACTGATGACTTGGTGTGGTAATTGGTTGGTCTCTGCGCACTTTCCCTGTGTCCCAGGGTAAAGTGCGTGCCTGCTCTGAGTGCATGTGGTGAGATAGGCCTGCCCTCCCATAGGAATGCATGGGGAATGTATGTGTCCCTAGTAGTTCCTGATGCGTGGGGTGTGCAGGCCCGAGTTTGGTATGTGCGGACTCGTGGGAGTGAATGCTGCGCGATGATGGGTGCGGCGTGCATGTACCTAGTGTGGAAGTGCCACTTCTAGAAGTGGGCACTTCTGTGTGCAGTGTGTCTGTCGCGTGATTGGCTGGTCATGTCATGTGACGGGCTAGGGATTCCCCAGAGTCAGGATGAGTCACCCAGTGGTGAATGGGGAGATCAACAGCTAGATGGGTGGGAGGAGTACACCTGGGTCCTGAATAGGACAGGGTTTTCCACACACAATGCTGGCCCCGCCCCCTGCGGTGCGACTGACGACCCTAGCCCTGCCAATGAATACAGTGAGAGGCTGAGCACATCAAGGGTGCTCCCCAACCAGCTGCGACTGGTTTTCCCCCTCACCCTGAACCCAGAACAAAGGGGTTCGCTGTATAAAAATGGGGCTGTGTCCCCACAGAAATTGTTCTGCTTTGGATCCTGACAGGAGGGGGCTCGCTGCTGGTGGGGCCCAGGAGGGACCGCCATGGGGGTTGCCTCCCTGCTGGAGGGCCCTGTGTGCTGGCCCCTGGGCCCTGCCTTGCCCCCTTGATGCCTCCAGGACTTTGAGGGCGACTTGCTTTATTTCCCTTGCCCCAGGACCTCTGCAACAGCCTGCTAGCGCTCTGGGAGCGCTTTATCGCTATTTTCGCCAGGAAGAAGAGCGTGCATGCTCTGCAGCGCTCAGCTGCCATCCTGGCCCCCAGAGGGAATCCCCAGCGTAGGGATTCCCCCGTAATGGCTGTTCCGTGTGGGAGCCTACCCCGCCGCCTGTCGGCTTATTGTAATTAGTTGCGGGTGCCCACCCCGCTAAATATGCCGCCATCTGCTTTTATTTAAAAGCGGGTGCCCACCCCGCTTATTTCTGCTCATTTCTATGCCTTTGATGCGCGGGTGCCCACCCCGCGACTTGATTGCCAGAAGAAAATCACCGCCGCGGCCCGAGCTGCATTTAAAAATCCTCGCCGAGCCCGCGGCCCGCCTGGTTGTGGGCGGGGCCGCGGGACGGAAGCGGAAGTGCCGCCATTTGCCCCGGAGCCTCGCAGGCTCCACCAGTGAAGTCCCGGTCCCGAGATGGGGGACCGGGCGAAGGCCGGCGCATCCAGGGACGGGGCTCTCATGAGGTGAGAGAGCCCCGCCAGTACAGAGAAGAAGAGAGTTCCCGCCCAGAGGCCCGGTGAGTGAGGGCTGAAGGGGGGGCGAGAGAGAGGCACCAGTGCCGGTGCCGACAACCTGGGCGGCCCCGTCGAGCAGCGGGCCGCCCCAACAAGGGGGCATGTTTATTTTAGAGCGCTCCTGCGCTCCAACCACGGGGGCATGTTTATTTTAGAGCGCTCCTGCGCTCCAACCACGGGGGCATGCGTGTTCAAAGCGCCAGTGTATCCAACGCGGGGGACTGATTTGTTTTAGAGCGCTCCTGCGCTCCAACGACGGGGGCACATTGTCCTAGAGCCTAGAAGGCTCCAACGGAGGGCGCATGTATGTCGTGTTACAGAGCCTACGTGGCTCCAACGCTGGGTGCCAGTTCCTCGTGTGGGAACATGATTATTCTAGAGCCCAGAGAGGCTCCAACTTGGGGACATGGTGTGTGTCGAGCCTAGGTGGCTCCAACGTTGTGGATATTGTTCCAAGGGCTAGTGAGAGCCCATGCCTTATTTGCCTACCACAGCTGCGCAGCACTTAGTGCCAGCTGCAGCGTTTAGGCCCTGCTTTGTCCCCAGCTGCCCAGCAAGTAGTGGGCAGCTGCTACGTTTAGGTTCTGGTGCGTCCTGGACTCTAATGTGATTGAGGTGTTATTGCGATTCATGCTAATGTGCTTTTGGGTGCTAGGAAATGTATTGTGTATAGCATGTTTTGCGCACCCTGTGTCTGATACCTCTAAATGTGGTTATTTCTGCCTAGAAGGTTGTTTTACCTGCTTAGGTTGATGGTAGGGAGAATGTACTTCCCTGTGCGATGTGCGCCCCTAGTATAGTTATAGCTAGGTGGTTAGGTCTAATGAGTTAGACCAATGAGAATTGCATAATGTGATTTATGCCCCTGTGATAGATACAGGATAGGTTTTATACCTGATGCTAGTGTGATGACGCTGAGGTCATTATTGCGCCAGTAGAGACTGGTTGTGTTCTACAGTTACTTTGTGTTATGTTCTACGTTTACTATTGGTGATTTGTGCTATGTTCTAAGTGCTAATCCCTGGCAGTGGTCCATGTGGCCCTGTCCCCTGTATATATAATCCCTTGTAAATTCTGCCCGTGCCTGTTGGCACATTGTAGAGTGTGTGTTTTTATCTAATGTGTTGTGTATAATACAAAGGCTATTTTTATAGAATACCTTGTGTGGAGTTTCCTTTGTGGTGGGCCTTGGGTGTTGTTGCTGGGTGCGCGCGCAAACGCTTTACACATCGCCTCAGAGATAAGCCTGACTGCTCGTGCCAAGCTACCAAGGGGGTGAGCAGGGGTTATCTTTGGCGTGTAACTCCCCAGCCCTGACTAGAGTGGTGGTTTCTGTCTGGCTTTGGCGCAAGCCCTAGCCAACCAGAAATCCCATTTCTAACATTGGTGGCAGCGGTGGGATTCGAACCCACGCCTGTGTTGGACTTGGCCCTTCTGGCAGGTTCACCCCTGAACTTTTTTGCTTTTTACTGATGACTTGGTGTGGTAATTGGTTGGTCTCTGCGCACTTTCCCTGTGTCCCAGGGTAAAGTGCGTGCGTGCTCTGAGTGCATGTGGTGAGATAGGCCTGCCCTCCCATAGGAATGCATGGGGAATGTATGTGTCCCTAGTAGTTCCTGATGCGTGGGGTGTGCAGGCCCGAGTTTGGTATGTGCGGACTCGTGGGAGTGAATGCTGCGCGATGATGGGTGCGGCGTGCATGTACCTAGTGTGGAAGTGCCACTTCTAGAAGTGGGCACTTCTGTGTGCAGTGTGTCTGTCGCGTGATTGGCTGGTCATGTCATGTGACGGGCTAGGGATTCCCCAGAGTCAGGATGAGTCACCCAGTGGTGAATGGGGAGATCAACAGCTAGATGGGTGGGAGGAGTACACCTGGGTCCTGAATAGGACAGGGTTTTCCACACACAATGCTGGCCCCGCCCCCTGCGGTGCGACTGACGACCCTAGCCCTGCCAATGAATAGAGTGAGAGGCTGAGCACATCAAGGGTGCTCCCCAACCAGCTGCGACTGGTTTTCCCCCTCACCCTGAACCCAGAACAAAGGGGTTCGCTGTATAAAAATGGGGCTGTGTCCCCACAGAAATTGTTCTGCTTTGGATCCTGACAGGAGGGGGCTCGCTGCTGGTGGGGCCCAGGAGGGACCGCCATGGGGGTTGCCTCCCTGCTGGAGGGCCCTGTGTGCTGGCCCCTGGGCCCTGCCTTGCCCCCTTGATGCCTCCAGGACTTTGAGGGCGACTTGCTTTATTTCCCTTGCCCCAGGACCTCTGCAACAGCCTGCTAGCGCTCTGGGAGCGCTTTATCGCTATTTTCGCCAGGAAGAAGAGCGTGCATGCTCTGCAGCGCTCAGCTGCCATCCTGGCCCCCAGAGGGAATCCCCAGCGTAGGGATTCCCCCGTAATGGCTGTTCCGTGTGGGAGCCTACCCCGCCGCCCGTCGGCTTATTGTAATTAGTTGCGGGTGCCCACCCCGCTAAATATGCCGCCATCTGCTTTTATTTAAAAGCGGGTGCCCACCCCGCTTATTTCTGCTCATTTCTATGCCTTTGATGCGCGGGTGCCCACCCCGCGACTTGATTGCCAGAAGAAAATCACCGCCGCGGCCCGAGCTGCATTTAAAAATCCTCGCCGAGCCCGCGGTCCGCCTGGTTGTGGGCGGGGCCGCGGGACGGAAGCGGAAGTGACGCCATTTGCCCCGGAGCCTCGCAGGCTCCACCAGTGAAGTCCCGGTCCCGAGATGGGGGACCGAGCGAAGGCCGGCGCATCCAGGGACGGGGCTCTCATGAGGTGAGAGAGCCCCGCCAGTACAGAGAAGAAGAGAGTTCCCGCCCAGAGGCCCGGTGAGTGAGGGCTGAAGGGGGGACGAGAGAGAGGCACCAGTGCCGGTGCCGACAACCTGGGCAGCCCCGTCGAGCAGCGGGCCGCCCCAACAAGGGGGCATGTTTATTTTAGAGCGCTCCTGCGCTCCAACCACGGGGGCATGTTTATTTTAGAGCGCTCCTGCGCTCCAACCACGGGGGCATGCGTGTTCAAAGCGCCAGTGTATCCATCGCGGGGGACTGATTTGTTTTAGAGCGCTCCTGCGCTCCAACGACGGGGGCACATTGTCCTAGAGCCTAGAAGGCTCCAACGGAGGGCGCATGTATGTCGTGTTACAGAGCCTACGTGGCTCCAACGCTGGGTGCCAGTTCCTCGTGTGGGAACGTGTGATTATTCTAGAGCCCAGAGAGGCTCCAACTTGGGGACATGGTGTGTGTCGAGCCTAGGTGGCTCCAACGTTGTGGATATTGTTCCAAGGGCTAGTGAGAGCCCATGCCTTATTTGCCTACCACAGCTGCGCAGCACTTAGTGCCAGCTGCAGCGTTTAGGCCCTGCTTTGTCCCCAGCTGCCCAGCAAGTAGTGGGCAGCTGCTACGTTTAGGTTCTGGTGCGTCCTGGACTCTAATGTGATTGAGGTGTTATTGCGATTCATGCTAATGTGCTTTTGGGTGCTAGGAAATGTATTGTGTATAGCATGTTTTGCGCACCCTGTGTCTGATACCTCTAAATGTGGTTATTTCTGCCTAGAAGGTTGTTTTACCTGCTTAGGTTGATGGTAGGGAGAATGTACTTCCCTGTGCGATGTGCGCCCCTAGTATAGTTATAGCTAGGTGGTTAGGTCTAATGAGTTAGACCAATGAGAATTGCATAATGTGATTTATGCCCCTGTGATAGATACAGGATAGGTTTTATACCTGATGCTAGTGTGATGACGCTGAGGTCATTATTGCGCCAGTAGAGACTGGTTGTGTTCTACAGTTACTTTGTGTTATGTTCTACGTTTACTATTGGTGATTTGTGCTATGTTCTAAGTGCTAATCCCTGGCAGTGGTCCATGTGGCCCTGTCCCCTGTATATATAATCCCTTGTAAATTCTGCCCGTGCCTGTTGGCACATTGTAGAGTGTGTGTTTTTATCTAATGTGTTGTGTATAATACAAAGGCTATTTTTATAGAATACCTTGTGTGGAGTTTCCTTTGTGGTGGGCCTTGGGTGTTGTTGCTGGGTGCGCGCGCAAACGCTTTACACATCGCTTCAGAGATAAGCCTGACTGCTCGTGCCAAGCTACCAAGGGTGGTGAGCAGGGGTTATCTTTGGCGTGTAACTCCCCAGCCCTGACTAGAGTGGTGGTTTCTGTCTGGCTTTGGCGCAAGCCCTAGCCAACCAGAAATCCCATTTCTAACACATGACTCAACCACACTCCATGAACACGCACATGCCACTGGCGCCACCATGCCCCATGCACCCAGCTGGACAATGCAAAGTCACAGGCCACAGAAAACAACAACACAAGACACGGTAAGCCGGATGGCGGGAGTGTGGGCCACAAAAATCACATAGTGCAACTCAGAAGCAGACAACAATGCCCCCTGCCCATATGGCCTAGGTCACAGCCAGACAAACAGTGTGTCCCCACACAGGAAAGACTTGCCAGCAAATGGCGGACGCCTTGCATTAACACATGGGGGTGACGGCACGTTTTTGCACATGACAGCAGCTAATGAACAGCCAACACTGTGAAAGAGTGGCAGCACACACCACCACAGCAGCAGCGCAGACACACACACTACACCCAATGGGTGCCTGCTGATCAGAAACAAACTCACATCAACAAGCCAAGGGCCAGTCAAAGATCTGCAAAAAGTGTGTGCCTAGGAAGCTGGGCTGAGGTGACAGAGGGTGACACACAGAGGGAGGGAGAGGGGGAGAGAGAGGGAGGGAGACACAGGGAGACGGACAGAGGGAGGAGGCTGACACACAGAGGGAGGGAGAGTGGGACAGAGAGGGAGTGAGAAAGGGACACACAGGGAGACCAATTCAGCCGTGGGGGGTGTGGGAATGTCTGCTCGTCAGCAGGTGGACTGCATGCATGTAGACAAGGGTGGCCAGTGCCTGAATCCTCCCTCTTCTCCATGGCAAAACACTGGGCCATGTGTCAACCTGTGCACGAGCACAACGCCAGCTACCTGCATTATCTAAGTGTGTGGAACAACTCCATGTGCCCACATACAGTGCAACACGGAAGGCGCCAATGCATGGCTCGCCACACCTGCTCATTCCACTGCTGACTGCAGTCACAATTGACGCAGCAAGTAAGACTGTGCCACACATAGGTAAAGTCGCAAAAGCTGTGGCCAAGGGACACACCCATGCACAAGTGCACTGTGAGTGGAATGCAAGACATATCCAAGTTCCCAGAGGAAATGTGCCAACTTAGAAACGAATGAAACATGGATGTTGCATGGAACAAAATTAACATTGTCTCTCTCACACACAGGTCAACGTCGTGGATCACCCCCCAACACTGGGGGGGGGAAGACTCACAGGACCCGGCTCGGCGGGATGACGGACCCACCGGCAGCGATGACTCTCACCACTCTGTGGACGAACCCAACCCCGACCAACCTGGCCCCTCTGGTGTCCAACCACCTGCAGCACCTGCGTCAGGTACAACTGGGCCAACCACCACCCCCACTCCTGCCACATCCCAGGAGACACCCAGGATCCCTGCCCCACCACCACAATGCAGCCAGGCTGGCCAGGAGGGACACGGTGTACCGGGCACCCAGGAGGAGGCCGGCGACAACGCCAATGCCACCCCTCAGGGGTCCCGGAGACCCGATGTGCCCACAAGGGCAGGCCAGGTGCAAGTGGGCAGGGGTGGTGGGAGTGGAGGACGGCGGAGGCGCGAGCCTGACCTGTTGGCTGGGGAACCGGTATATTCCCATGTCAGAAACATCCTAGACACATACCGGCAAGACACCACGGGCATGGCCCAGGTTGTGTCCATCCTCGAGGAGATCAAGACCCAGCAGGCCCAGCAACATGCGGAGCAACATGCCTGTCTACTGCGACACCAACGGCGGATGGAGGACAGACAGGCTGAGCTTGTGACGGTGTTCACGGGAATTCACAGTACACTCCGTCGGATAGCCGACAACATGGGCAACCCTCCCTGTGCCAGCAGGCGTAGAACATCACCACCCACAGGGAGGGATGAGGAGGAGGAGGAGGAGGAGACATCCGAAGGAGCATCCCAAACATCGTCACGGCCTGCTTCTGAGTGTCCCCGCAGGAGGGCGGATCGTCCACGGAAAAGACCGTGAGGGTCAGCGCAGCAGCACCATCTCCCAGGACACCTGGCCTGGCACCTGGCCCACTGGACCAACAGCAGCACAGCAGCTAAAGACATTCTCTGCCACATGGACTTGCTGGTCACTGTCTGACCAATGTTGACAAAGACTGTGGCATGGACTCTGAGGATTTCCAATGGCAAGGACACCAACTCCCCTAGTGAACTTTGGATTCCACATACCCGGAAAGCCCCTCATGTCATACCCCCCCCCCCCCACGTACCCCAACCAAAATAAAAAGTTACACCATAAAGAGAAGATGCCTACATTTTGCATTATTACCTACATGTGTCTTGTAAAGTCTAACCATGCCTGAGTTCTCATTTGACTTCAACCATCCACACCCTGGGGCCTGAGTCTGGCACAAGACACACATGGGTCACAATGTATTAGGCAAGACAGACATGGAGCACCATACACACCTGTGATGGGCCCAACCAGCTGAGGGGGTGGCCGCACAACCGTGCCGACAGACATTTTGAGTACAGCGACAGCCATGCTCAGAGGTCAGGGATCATGTGGAGTGTCCTGTGGGGCACCCAGGTATGTGTGGACAGGTTGCAGAACCATGTCCTGCAAGCTTGAGTCAGGTGGATGCAGAGAATGGTGGCCTGGCCAACGTTGGATGCATGGGGATGGCACATGTCACAATACACACACAGTCATGGACATCATGCACAATACACAGTCTAATCCCACACAAACAGCTTGCATCTTGCTACTCTACACATAGACACATAGCCACTATCACGGAAAACCATGCCAGACATGCCGGATGCACCGTGGCAACACACCAGCATTGACTGAGAAGAGGCACCTTGGAGGCATAGGGACACCTTTATTATGCATGTATTTGGGAATGCAGAGGCAACTCGGAGTACACATGAACAGGTCATGTGGAGTAACATGTGGGTCCAACACTGGAACCCCCCTTCTGCAGCACAAATGCGTGATAGCCATGGAACTGGCACACAAGTGTTGGGTAACAGCTAAACACCCCCTGCTGCTCACGGAGAGGCTGCCATACACCATTGATCCTCTGATGTGGAAGTCCCACACCATGTCAAGCCAATGCAAACCGTATGTGTCCAAGGGCAGTGTAACACACATTGATGCCATCATCACAATCCACAATCCCATCACTGATGACTGTCAACAAGTCTGACCATCTATTCAGGTGTACCCAGCTGCATGTCAAGTGTCCCATGGTGATGCGACATGTCTGCAGAGGAACCAAACATCGACAGGGGCAGTGTGCACACATTGTAAACAACTGCCACACCCAATACACCCCTGATGCATCCCTTACCCTAAGGAGACTTCCGAACTTGTCCGTGCGTATAACGCTGAGTCAGCACACGATGACGTGTCCATGAGGAATAGCAGTGCCACAACAATGCAACCAGCAGACGGCATGCGCAAGTACCTGGGGATGAGAGACACACAAGAAGTCAGCCACAAAAATCACAGCCACTTGCATGTGCATGTACGCGACACATGTAAGGATGACAACATGCTAGGTCACAATTATGACTGTGGAAATACACTCATCACTGGCACCATCACTCGAGTGACACATCCACACACACCTCTGACTCACGTGCCATACATGCAGATGGACACACACATGGCAACACATGCCACACGGGGACCAATGCGTTAACACACAGACACTGGTACTCACCACTAAGCAAAGAAGTCGCGTATGAGCCGACTCCGGATGTCTCCTCTTGCGGAACCACATCCTCCACATCACTAGCCCCATTGCCAAGCCCTTCGTCCTCCACGGGTGGATGGTCCTGATCATCTTGATCCAGGATGAGTGGCACAGCTTTCTCAACTGCCATGTTGTGCAGCATGCAGCAGACCATGAAGATTTTGCAGACCTTCGCCGGGGCATATGGGAGGGCGCCACCGGTCTTGTGGAGGCATCTGAATCGGCTCTTCAGGAGGCCAAATGTCCTCTCTATCACTCGCCTTGTCCGGCCATGGGCGGTGTTGTAGCGGAGCTGGGCCGGCGTGATGGGGTTGCGGAGAGGTGTGATCAGCCGTGGCATGTTGGGATAGCCAGCGTCCCCTACATGGAAAGCACATGCACATAAGTAGGACAGGAGAAGCGGTCGTGCTGGAAGTCTACGCAAAATACAGGACAGACAGAGTGTACCCACCAACAACACATGCTCGTTCGTTGCGCAGCTGCGTCATCATCTCAGGCACCCTGCTACGCCTCATGATGTAGGCATCGTGTGCTGATCCTGGAAAACGAGCACAGACATGTGAAATCACCATGTTGGACAGACACACCTCAAGGGCATTGATGGAGTGGTAGTGCTTGCGATTCCTGTACGCTACCTCCTGTGCCTGTGGTGGTACCAAAGCCACATGTGTCCCATCTATGGACCCAATGACATGGGGCATCCCTCCCAGGGCATAGAATCCACGCTTGACCCCAGTCAACATTTCAGGGGTTGGGAAATGGATGAACTCATCCAGGTGAAGCAACATGGCCTCTAAGAAATCATGCAGCACACGGCAGAACATGCTCTGGGACATGCCACCAACATGAGCTATGGTATTTTGAAAGGTACCCGTGGCAAGAAAATGTAGGGCTGCCATTACCTTCAGCTTGGGTGTCAGTGCCGTAGGATACCTGTGCAGTGGTTGCAGGTGTGGTGCCAGCTTCGCCGTCAACTCCTCAATCAACAGTTGGGGGAAGCGGTAGCACCGGATACAGTCATTCTCCCGCATGTCAGCCAAGTCCGGAATTGCTCGGGGAAGAGGCGGCGCTCTGCAGTAATTTGGAAGTGACAAGGAAGAGTGAGTGCACTACAACAACAATTTTTTGGTGCTGAGCACATGTTAATCTGTCAATACACATATGCGACATACGGAGTCAGGTATGTGCCACATGCCCTGGACACGTATGGCTGCCAGGTGACACTCCTACCAAGACCCAGCTACACACGGAGATTGTAAACCTCCACATGCCATGGCATGGGACTAGCTGTGTCCCAGTGTAAGTGAACAGTCAGACGCAACACAGGAGTGACATACATCAACACATCAGCAGAAGTAGGCTGTCGATTTCAGAGACTGGTAGCGGAACACTAGAGCCACAGGTCACATGACATTACACTAGGACAGCCCACACACCTTGCCAATAAGGTGTACATGTAATGACTCACCACACATTCATATAGAGGATGCAGACATGTCCTTGTGACGCTACTCCGTGTCACATGCATACATACGCATCTCACATTCAATACCACTTGTGGCCTGGTGTGCGTAACAGTGTGCCATGCCCATCTACTCACAGACACATGTTGGTTGCTGCAACAGGTGATGCATTTGAGGGAGCACCAACATCAAGCTAATGGGGACACCCCACACATACATGACATAGTCACATCGTGCACCGTGGGTAGTGACATGTCTGGTGTGGTAACCCCCGTAGCGGGCATCAGGGGACACTTGCGTGTGTTGTTGACTGTGCCATGCCAGTGACGCTCATCCCAAGTGTGCAGTATGACATGCACACATGTCAAAGGAGTTAAGGGCATGCCTGGCACACATTGCACCGTCACACATAACATCTGTACACATCTCATCATACATCTGGTGCCTTCTCGACTCAGGAGTAATGTGCCACATCACAGCCTTTCACACCTGTGCCCCACACATGTAGTACTGCCCAGACAATGCCTTGATGTCCATCCATGGACAAGTATGTCAGCCCTATTCCTTCCGGTGTGCTGCCTGTCACCACTGTGATGTGTGAAAGGCACTGTACATTCGCTCAGAGGGCCTGTGTACGTTCCCTATCACTATGGGAGTGCTGCCGTATGTGTACCCATAGTGATAGTGAGCGTACGCACGCGTGTACGGTCCGTATCACTATGGGTACACATGCACGAGAACACCCATAGTGAAAGTGAGCGTACAGGCGTGTGTACGGTCCGTACCACTATGGGTACACATACGCGTGAACAGCCATAGTGATAGTGAGCGTACAGGCGTGTGTACGGTCCGTACCACTATGGGTACACATACGCGTGAACACCCATAGTGATAGTGAGCGTACAGGCGTGTGTACAGTCCGTATCACTATGAGTAAGCATACGCGAGAACACCCATAGTGAGACGGACCGTACACACGCCTGTACGCTCGCTATCACTATGGGTGTTCTCGCGTATGCGTACTCATAGTGATAGTGAGCGTACAGGCGTGTGTGTACGGTCCGTACCACTATGAGTACGCATACGCGAGAACACCCATAGTGAGACGGACCGTACACACGCCTGTACACATGAGGGACAAGTATAAAGGCCTACATGCATGCTGGTTGTCATGGAGACCAAGTTTAAAGTTTGATTTTTTTTCTGCAGGTGCACAGCAGTAGTCAGTTTGAATGAATCTACTTTGTTGCAATGTGGATCTGGAGTTGACATCATGCTCAAGAAAAAAACACAATAAGAACCCACTGACTGTGCTAGGTTTGAAGGGATTGGAGGAAACATAGGATGCAAATGTGAGTGACCAATCACTCTGTACTCCTGTGCATGAAACAGGCCAGCAAGGCAGATATAAGGCAGCCAGGTCCCATGAGGGAGCACTTGCCTGCACATCTTTGTATTCGACGACCCAGCTGCTGCTACTGATTCCCTGGAACCATGTCAAGGTCTGTGGAGAGGTCACAGCCTTTCACCCTGGAGGAGAACCTGGCTTCGCTGGATGTGATCCTCCCACAGTACCCCCTGCTGTATGGCCGACCAGGGTATCAGGTGAGTGCAGAGTCTACTAGCACAGACTGTGTCCCTTGTTTGTGACTGTGACTTCTGGCATTGTGTCCAGGCGTGGCACACATGCTATGTACTGTAGGGGGGTCCCGGGGGGGGGGAATGCCTGATGTCTCCCAGCCAGTGCATGCTGTGGTGCATGTCTGCCGTCCTCACTTGCATTGTGTTTACTGTGACAATCACTGCATGGTGCATGCCACATTCTGCCTGTCTTGTCCTCCTGGGAATGTAGCCTCTACAGTCCTCATTTTATTATGTGGTCAGCCCAGTGTGACAGATGACTGTACCCACAGATGTGTGTTAGTTCTGTGTACCTGTGCTGAGAGTGTCCACATGATGTGTTCGTACCCTGGACATCGGTGTGTGTGTAAGTCCCCTGTCATGTTGGTGGGTGCATATGTGGAGTGTGGCACCCGGGCTGCATGAGGGATGGATATACCCTGCCCATGTGATGTGAGCAGGGAGCAGTGCTGTGTGTCTGATGTGCAGGGCCAGCCCCACACCTGTGAGCCCCCCCGTCTAGTGGCACATGTGCAGAGTGAGGTTTGTCGCTGCATTTGGCAATGGCACGTGAATGTCCTGTGCCTGTGTGTCTGTGTACTCTGCTGCGGTAGCGTCAGTGGCCTGTGGCATGTGACTGCTTAGAGGTGCTGCACATTATCCTGGTGTAGCTTGTGATGCACAGTGTGGGCCTGGATCATTGATTGTGTCGTTGCCCTCATTCCACCTGTGTACTTTCAATGGCACGTACTGCTTTTGCCCTTCCCCAGAGGATCATGTCCCTATGACAAAGGTGCAATGCGTTGGATGCATACTATGCCTTGTTGTAAACAGCAAATTTGTTCTAATATGTCTCTCTGTGACATGTGCCTGGTGTATTGATGTAGTGTCACTTGTTCATCCTCACAGGTAGGCGCCTCTGCCAAGAAGCAGATATGGATGACCGCCGTCAGTGCCGTGAGGAGTGCGGATGGTCGCAAGCGGCGCCTGGCCCAGGTGAGGAAACGCTGGCAGGATATCCGGTGCTGGACGCGGAGGATCGCACGGGTCCTGCTGGGGGACTCACCTGAGACCCATAAGAACCGCGGGTGCCGCCGTCTGACCCACATCCACAAGCGTGTGCTGGCGGTGGTATTTCCAGACTTGGACAGGCGCTTACAGGAGAAGCAGCAGCAGGAAGGGGGTAGGTACATGTGTGTTTGTTGTGCGTCACCAGCATCTGTAAGTGCACAGTTGCATGGATACACTGCCAGGGTTTAAAGGTGCTGTGCAGATCCAGTTACCCACAGTATAGCGGTGCTCTCCTGCCTCCCTTCCCCTCCTTGCAATGTGTTCCCTGGTCTGTGTGTAGTCACTCCTTCACAAGGTAATGTAGGCTGGCGCTTTCTCCACATGAACTATGCCTGTAGCATCATGTGTGGGGGTGGTGTGTAACAGGTTTTGGGACCTTGCCTGTGCCCTGTCCAGTTCAGTACATGTGGGTTCCATGTCAGTTGGCACTGATGCTGAGTCCAGACATGGGAGTTAGTCTCTCAAGTGTCATGCCTTACAGCACGCATGTCCTATGTTGTGGCCTGTGACATGATGTGCATGAGTGTGCGATACGCATAGTGCAGGGATGGTGGCGTGTGTTGCAGTCATTCCCATTCAGGACCATGGAGTTGTGTGGCCACTACTGTCCCCTGGGGCATATTTTCATAGGTGTCATGTGTGTCATCACAAAACGTGGACACTCTCAGTGTCTACAGCATAGGTTGTGCTCTGTGCCATTGTCCCCTGGCACCATGTATATTGACGTAAAATGTAGTACAAGTGTCCACTGTACAGCCTGACCTGATTTTCCTTGTTCATACTCACGGTGGCCAGTGCCTGTGTGTCTTGTTACAATCCTCTGATGATGGCCATTTGTACATGATTATTTGGACAGGCGCACCTTGGGTATTTGGCGTCCAATCTTGCATTTATGCAGCCCCTGTGTATTTCACCCAGACTAAGAGATGTAAGTGCCACCTGTGTCTCAACAAATTGTCTCATGTAGGGGGTGGTTGGTGCGGGCAAAGCCTACATGTCAAAACCAGAATTCTCCTTTCTAGGTCTGGCCAGTGTGTGATGTTTGTCTGGACATACACTCAAGGTGCAGTGAGCCAGTCATGGTGGGCATGTGCCTCAAGTTCATGGATATGGTCCCTGCTCATCCCTATTTTCGGGAACGCTGTGTGGTGCAGATGCAGTGCTGGATTGTCCCCAGGGCCTGGCTCCTATGTCAAACTCCATTTCATGTCATTTGCTATTGTGTCATGCTCTCTATGGATTTTCAGTGGCATGGTGGGTCAACCAACTGTGTGTTGCATGCCCTACATCTGTACCTTGTTTTGTAGATGTTACTGATCTTTCTTTTCAGGCTATGCACTGTAACCTATGTAGATTGGACTCATGTGACATATGTATACAGGTGTGTGATTAATTGCTGTCTCTTCACCTTGCCCACAGCATCGTCGGGGGACACGGAGGGAGACATGAGCACAGACGGAGCGGAGGGACCGAGCACCAGTGCCAGCATTGACATCGTGGCTGGCACATTGAGTGGAACTGAGGCGGAGGAGAGTGAGGCCGAGGACCTGTCCACTGGCACGACAGAATATGAAGCTGACGGGTCCGAGGATGATCTCTCCGAGTGGGCGGAGGCTGCACCAGCAGCTGACAGCGGCACAACATCTCACCCCGCCCCCTCCATTGCCACCAGCCGCCTCCCACTTGCTCGTGTCCCTTCCCAGCGTGCCCGGTCACCACATGTCTCCTTCCTGCCAGGCACTGCACCCCCTGCCCCTGTCTCCACTGCTGCCGCCAATGCCGAGACTGTGGACATCCAGCGGCAGTTGCAGGTTGGTCAGGCTGCGATGCTTAATGTCCTCCATGGCCACAGCCAAGTGCTGAACAACATGGAGGCATACTTGGAGGGCATTTTTTCATCGCAGGCTGACCAACGCAACTTGCTGAGATCCATTGACTCGAAACTGACTGCAGCAGTGGGTCTCCTGCAGCGCTACGTCCAACCCCCTACCCCTGACCCATCCACACTTCCCACTCCCATGCCTGTCCCACGTACACCCAGACGTCAGCATGCACCCACCACAACAGACACAGGCACCACACCAGCAGGGAAGGTCATACGCACACCTCCTGGCACGCACACACAGGGTGAAGTAGGCACACCCACTGGGTCGGGGGGCAAACGTAAGTCACGCAGCCAGAGTGGGAGTCCGCATTCCACCAAATCAACTCCCTCCAAATCCCCTCCCCTCATCTCTCCTGGCCACATATCCGGCAAGGACTCCTTCATGGCCGCTTTGTCCCTGAGCCCCACTGTGACACCACCCCGCAAGCGGTCAAGGGAGTCCCCGGTCAGGGTGGTTGAGTCCCCCCCTGTCCACACCCTCCCCCAGTGGCGCTGCGACCCATCCCTCTGACCCCCCCCCTCCTCCTTGGGGCCTGTGGTTCCTTCGGGTGCAGGGGAGACGCTGGAGGACCTTGCTAAGGTGTGCAGCGACATCCTGGCCTCCGCCTTTGGCCCTGCCCCACCCCCTGTGGTGGAGTCCTCCATCCCTGCACCCACGACGCCTACCCTTCGTCCTCATGTCCCTGCGGTGCCTGGTCCTTCCCCCCCACATGATGCCCTCCCCGCTGTGGAAGACGAAGGGGTCTGACTGTGCAGGCAAGCTAGGGGCACGTGTCCCACTGTGTCCCCCATCCAGCTGTGACTCATGGACTGCCCTATGGGCTTTGTAAATATTGAACTTTATCCACACATACTTTATTTGGAAATGCTGAAAAAAGCATTTTTTTTTCCTTAGAACACTACTGCTTTTGTGGTATTGCTGTTGGTGGGGCTGCTACATGATTTTGGGTGGTGATCATGTGTTGGGTGTGTGGGAAATGTAGTAGTGTGCTGGTCATAGGGGGTACACTGGTATCTGTGTGCCATCACAAGGTGTTAGCTAGGTTTCTCTGTTCATGTAAGCAGTTCCTGCATGGTGAAATTGTCCCAAGGTGTGTTCCTTCCTCTGTGTACCCTGACATCTTCCCTGCAGGGTGTTCCCAATATTTAGCGCTGAGCTGTGTCTACATTAGCTGGGTGTGTGACGGACCCCTTCAACTTTGGCCATGCATGCAGAGCGATGTCTCCACCTGCATCATTCGTGGCATACTTGGTGATCACTGTACTTGTGTATGTAGTCTGTTGACATGACTTCATGTGGACATGTTCCCTTTTAGGCTGTATGCATGTGTGTACTCCCAGCCTCGCACACATGTGTTACATGTACTGCAGGGTCTTTGTGCACCTGACTGACAATTGTGGCAATTGGATCTGTGGGTACTCCACCCTTTTTTTCCATGGGCACTGCTGGGGGCCTCTGCACCCACCCCTCCTGTGTCTGGGCACTGCTGGGAGGACTCTGCACACACCCCTCCTGTGTCTGGGCACTGCTGGGAGGACTCTGCACCCACCCCTCCTGTCTCTGGGCACTGCTGGGAGGACTCTGCACACACCCCTCCTGTGTCTGGGCACTGCTGGGAGGACTCTGCACCCACCCCTCCTGTCTCTGGGCACTGCTGGGAGGACTCTGCACACACCCCTCCTGTGTCTGGGCACTGCTGGGAGTACTCTGCACCCACCCCTCCTGTCTCTGGGCACTGCTGGGAGGACTCTGCACACACCCCTCCTGTGTCTGGGCACTGCTGGGAGGACTCTGCACCCACCCCTCCTGTTTCTGGGCACTGCTGGGAGTGATAGGCACACACCCCTCCTGTGTCTGGGCACTGCTGGGAGGACTCTGCACCCACCCCTCCTGTCTCTGGGCACTGCTGGGAGGACTCTGCACACACCCCTCCTGTGTCTGGACACTGCTGGGAGGACTCTGCACACACCCCTCCTGTGTCTGGGCACTGCTGGGAGGACTCTGCACACACCCCTCCTGTGTCTGGGCACTGCTGGGAGGACTCTGCACCCACCCCTCCTGTGTCTGGGCACTGCTGGGAGGACTCTGCACCCACCCCTCCTGTGTCTGGGCACTGCTGGGAGGACTCTGCACCCACCCCTCCTGTGTCTGGGCACTGCTGGGAGGACTCTGCACACACCCCTCCTGTCTCTGGGCACTGCTGGGAGGACTCTGCACACACCCCTCCTGTGTCTAGGCACTGCTGGGAGGACTCTGCACCCACCCCTCCTGTCTCTGGGCACTGCTGGGAGGACTCTGCACACACCCCTCCTGTGTCTGGGCACTGCTGGGAGGACTCTGCACCCACCCCTCCTGTCTCTGGGCACTGCTGGGAGGACTCTGCACACACCCCTCCTGTGTCTGGGCACTGCTGGGAGGACTCTGCACCCACCCCTCCTGTCTCTGGGCACTGCTGGGAGTGATAGGCACACACCCCTCCTGTGTTTGGGCACTGCTGGGAGGACTCTGCACCCACCCCTCCTGTCTCTGGGCACTGCTGGGAGGACTCTGCACACACCCCTCCTGTGTCTGGGCACTGCTGGGAGGACTCTGCACACACCCCTCCTGTGTCTGGGCACTGCTGGGAGGACTCTGCACACACCCTCCTGTCTCTGGGCACTGCTGGGAGGACTCTGCACCCACCCCTCCTGTGTCTGGGCACTGCTGGGAGGACTCTGCACCCACCCCTCCTGTGTCTGGGCACTGCTGGGAGGACTCTGCACACACCCCTCCTGTGTCTGGGCACTGCTGGGAGGACTCTGCACCCACCCCTCCTGTGTCTGGGCACTGCTGGAGGACTCTGCACACACCCCTCCTGTGTCTGGGCACTGCTGGGAGGACTCTGCACACACCCCTCCTATGTCTGGGCACTGCTGGGAGGACTCTGCACCCACCCCTCCTGTCTCTGGGCACTGCTGGGAGGACTCTGCACACACCCCTCCTGTGTCTGGGCACTGCTGGGAGGACTCTGCACCCACCCCTCCTGTCTCTGGGCACTGCTGGCTGGACTCTGCACACACCCCTCCTGTGTCTGGGCACTGCTGGGAGGACTCTGCACACACCCCTCCTGTGTCTGGGCACTGCTGGGAGGACTCTGCACCCACCCCTCCTGTCTCTGGGCACTGCTGGGAGGACTCTGCACACACCCCTCCTGTGTCTGGGCACTGCTGGGAGGACTCTGCACCCACCCCTCCTGTGTCTGGGCACTGCTGGGAGGACTCTGCACACACCCCTCCTATTTCAGGATATGTACGCTTAGAACATACACGTGTGTGGGTTCGCTCCATGCATACGAGGTGGGGGTAGGGTCCGTACATACACTGTTGGGCTGGGGGTACGCTCCATACGTCGGCGGGTGAGGGTACGGGTCGTACTTACACTGTTGGGGTGGGGGTACGCTCCATACGTCCGCGGGTGAGGGTACGGGTCGTACTTACACTGTTGGGGTGGGGGTACGCTCCATACGTCCGCGGGTGAGGGTACGGGTCGTACTTACACTGTTGGGGTGGGTACGCTCCATACATACGCGGGTGTGGGTACGGGCCGTACATACATGGTTGGGGTGGGGGTACGGACCGTACATACACTGTTGGGGTGGGGGTACGCTCCATACGTCCGCTGGTGAGGGTACGGGTCGTACTTACACTGTTGGGGTGGGGGTACGCTCCATACGTCCGCGGGTGAGGGTACGGGTCGTACTTACACTGTTGGGGTGGGGGTACGCTCCATGCATACGCGGGTGGGGGTACGTGTTGTACTTACACTGTTGGGGTGGGGGTACGCTCCATACGTCCGTGGGTGAGGGTACGTGTTGTACTTACACTATTGGGGTGGGGGTACGCTCCATACGTACGCGGGTGAGGGTACGGTTCGTACATACACTGTTGGGGTGGGGGTACGCTCCATACGTACGCGGGTGAGGGTATGGGTCGTACATACACTGTTGGGGTGGGGGTACGGGTCGTACTTACACTGTTGCGGTTGGCGGTACGCTCCATGCATACGGGGGTGGGGGTACGATCCGTACATATGCGTCCCCACGCTATGTGATGCTTGTGCGGGCCGTACCCAGGCCTTTGCCACGTGGGTACAGCCGTCCCGCCATTGTTGGGATGACGTAGGTGTGGGCGTGGTACGACTCGTACCCACGCTCTTAAGGCGTGGGTACGGGACGTACCTGTATTGTTGTGTTGCCGGTTCCCGTCGTCAAGCACTTCCGTTGTGGCGGACGCTGGCTTTGCTGGACACGCCCCCACCCCCTCGTAGTGACCAGGGCCTGGGGGTCAGGTATGTCCAGGGCATGTGTGCTGTGTGACTTTGGTGGGGGTTTTGTGGCCTGCCCCTGGTCTTGCCCCCCCCCCCCCTTTCCCTCCTCCCTTTGTTTTTCTGACCTCCTGTGGCGTCTGCGTCGTAACCTGTGGAGGAGGTCGACTGCTATGAGGGCCGGGATGACACGTAGGTTCGGGTCCATGTCTGTCCGTCGCGTACAGGTACTCCTTATTCGCGTCGTCCTGATTTCCCGGCAGTTTTTGGCTGCCGGAAAATATTCACCGTGCGGGATGACGTTGGTGCGAATCGTGATTCCTGGTTCGTGAATGGCAGGCTGCGTGCGTCCCGACGTCACGTCGGCGCTTTCCCGGATCACATAGGTAATCCAGCTCACTCACAAGAATCTTGCACTTACCCATTCTCAATGTAATTTCATGATTCTTAAAAATAGTTAAAACATTTCTTAAAGCACATTCATGTTCATACACAGTGTCTGCAAAAATGAAAACATCATCTTGAAAATCTTGTGCTCCTTTTACGCCTTTTAAAATAGTATCCTTACGTTTCTGAAAAACACCGGCAGCATATGCAAATCCAAACTGCATTCTCAGAAACTTAGAGGCACCATAAGGTGTGATGAATGTGGTTATTTCTTGTGAAGTGATATCAAGGGGAATTTGATGGAATGCTGATCTTGAATCTAGAAGACTGAAATTAGCTTCGCCCAAATTTGCTAATAACTCGTGTACTTTAGGGAGGGGATGACAATTTATTTTGATATATTTTTTATGTGTGTGTAAATACACACACACCGAACTTCTCCTGATCTTTTTCTGACAATGAGGATGGGACTGACCCATTGAGATGGATAGGTTTCATGGATTATATAATCTTTAATTACCTTTTGTAGTGTTTCTTTAAATTCATCATGTGCACTTAGAGGAACAGATCTCACCATATGTGTTACTGGAACAGCGTCGGATTTCAACCTGATATGGTGTTCCATGTTCGTGATGTGACCAACTTCATCACTAAGCACTTCTGGAAACTCCAATGTGGTTTTTTCTGTGTTATCTTCAGATGATTTTCCCAGAAATGAAATTTGCATCGGGAAATCATAACGGGTGTTTCAGAACCAGGCACCAACATTAATTCTAATCTGGCTAAATCCTGCCATCCCACCAGATTATGTCCTTTTAATGCTAAATATACTTTAGTACTGGCTGTCCTACCCATGCATGTCAAAACATCCACAAAATACCCAAGTGCATTGATGTGCTGCTCCCTGAAGGCTTTGGGATTGACATCTGGAGTCTCTAATTTCTCACTATGTCCCCACAATTTATTTTTTTTTGCATCCGATAAGATGGTGATGGGAGCACCAGAATCTGCCATCATATTAAGGTGCCGATTCCGATCCTGGAAAAATTTCCCCCGTACGAATCGTATCCGGATTTTTTTCCGTACGAATCATACAAGTAGCGTACAAACTGCCAAGTACGATTCGCATGGGAAAAACTCCATACGAATCACATCGGGAACATTTCCCCACATGTCCTCGGGTCGGAAAATGTGTCCGACACATCCCCGGACGAATTACCGTACGAATCAGAAAAATTAAGTCCGACCGCGCAAGTACGATCACTCCCGTCCTTTCGATTTTACAACTGTATGGAAAAAACACCGTACGGACCGAACTCCTATAGCAACCATGGAGACATGTGCCCGCATACGCGCCGAACACCCCACCCCAGACCCCGTATGTACGCGCAGAACAACCCCCAGCCCTCGTATGTACGCGCCAACCCCCCCATCCCCCGCATGTATGCGCCAAATGCCCCCCCGGCCGCGGATGTACGTGCCGAACCCCCACCAGTGTATGTATGGAGCGTACCCCCACCCGTGTATGTATGGAGCATACCCACACCCCACCAGTGTATGTACGGAGCATACCCCCATCCATGTATGTACGGACCGTACCCCCACCCGTGTATGCATGGAGCGTACCAACTCCCCACCCGTGTATGTACGGACCGTACCCCCACCTGTGTATGAATGGAGCGTACCCACACCCCACCAGTGTATGTACGGAGCATACCCCCACCCGTGTATGTACAGACCTTACCCCCACCAGTGTATGTACGGAGCGTACCCCCACCCGTGTATGTACGGACCGTACCCCCACCCGTGTATGAATGGAGCGTACCAACACCCCACCAGTGTATGTAAGGACCGTACCCCCACCCGTGTACGAATGGAGCGTACCAACACCCCACCAGTGTATGTACGGAGCGTACCCCTACCTGTGTATGTACGGACCGTACCCCCACCCGTGTATGCATGGAGCGTACCAACTCCCCACCCGTGTATGTACGGACCGTACCCCCACCCGTGTATGAATGGAGCGTACCCACACCCCACCAGTGTATGTACGGAGCGTACCCCCACCCGTGTATGTACAGACCGTACCCCCAACAGTGTATGTACGGAGCGTACCCCCACCCGTGTATGTACGGAGAGTACCCCCACCAGTGTATGTACGGACCGTACCCCCACCCGTGTCTGAATGGAGCGTACCAACACCCCACCAGTGTATGTACGGACCGTACCCCCACCCGTGTATGAATGGAGCGTACCAACACCCCACCAGTGTATGTACGGAGCGTACACCCAGCCCCCCCTGTATGTACGGTGCGAAACACCACCACCGATGGACGGTGCGGACCAACACCCTGCCCGTGTCTGTACGCACCCTACTCCAGGCCCCCACACCAGCACCCTCACCCAACATCGCGCATGTACGAGTCGTACTAAGCCATAGCAAAAGACAGCACTGTACAACAACATGGCCCATGTACGCACCGTACAGACGCAAAAAACACTCGTACTGAACCAGGACAAAACAAAAAAACACAAGGAGAGTCAATTCGATGCACACAACACCACAAAACATGTCCAACAAGCCCAAATACATCCTATACTCTGACCTGTAACTGACAAACAGCTAAACAGAGGCCCAAACCACTACCACTCCTTATAACACACCCACCCAAAGTTCAAACACAGCCACACCCACAAATGGACCAATAAAAAGACCCAGCACACACGAACCATGATCCTTTGCAACAGATCCACTACTGCCAGACCACAGAGACAACGCACTGCACCATACATACATCAATACACCTTACACTTGCACTCCTTCACACAACCACCATCACAAACACACCCTCATCACATTCACACACACACCTTCACAACCACACTCACACACCCACAACCATCCACACCCACACCCCCACAACCATCCACACCCACACCCCACACCATGCCCACTAACAAGAATCCAAAGTTCACCAAGGAGGAGCTGGAGGTCCTTGTCGACGAAATCGTCAGAGTCGAGCCACAGCTCTTTGGAACATTGGTCAGACGGACCAGCATATCCGAAAAATCTGCCATGTGGGAGAGGATTGTCAATTCTGTGAATGCTGTTGGGTCCACCAGAAGGACCAGGCATGAGTGCCAAGCCAGGTGGTACGATCTGCGGAGGACGGTCCGCCGCAAAATGACGGACGAGCACAACCAGGCCACACAAAACACCAACACAAGACAGGATGTCCCCGATGCCGGGAGGGTGGGCCTCAAAACTAACATAGAGCAACTCTGAAGCACACAACAATGCACTCAGCCCATATGGCCTAGGGCACAGCCATACAAACAGTGTGTCCCCACACAGTACTGTGTTGCCTGCTAATGGTGGCCGCGTTGCAGGATGACATGGGTATGAAGGCACAATTTGCACATAACAGCAGCTAATGAAGACGCATCACTCTGAAAGAGTGTCAGCACACACCGCCACAGCAGCAGCACAGACTCAGACACTCCGCCCAATGGGTGCCCGGAGATAAGAAACAAACCCACATGAACAAGCCAATGGCCTTTGAAAGACCTGCAAACTGTGTGTGCCCAGGAAGCTGGGCTGAGGTGACAGAGGGTGACACACAGAGGGAGGGAGAGGGGGGGAGAGAGGGAAGGAGACAGAGGTGGACACAGGGAGACAGACAGAGGAAGGGAGGAGGCTGACAGAGGGAGGGAGAAAGGGAGACAGAGGGAGACGGACAGTGGGAGGAGGGTGACAGAAGGAGGGAGAAAGGGAGACGGACAGAGGGAGGAGGCTGACAGAGGGAGGGAGAAAGGGAGACAGAGGGAGACGGGATAGTGGGAGGAGGCTGACAGAGGGAGGGAGAAAGGGAGACGGACAGAGGGAGGAGGCAGACAGAGGGAGGGAGAAAGGGAGACAGAGGGAGACGGGACAGTGGGAGGAGGCTGACAGAGGGAGGGAGAAAGGGAGACAGAGGGAGACGGACAGTGGGAGGAGGCTGACAGAGGGAGGGAGAAAGGGAGACAGAGGGAGACGGACAGTGGGAGGAGGCTGACAGAGGGAGGGAGAAAGGGAGACAGAGGGAGACGAACAGAGGGAGGAGGCTGACAGAGGGAGGGAGAAAGGGAGACAGAGGGAGACGGGACAGTGGGAGGAGGCGGACAGAGGGAGGGAGAAAGGGAGACAGAGGGAGACGGACAGAGGGAGGAGGCTGACAGAGGGAGGGAGAAAGGGTGACAGAGGGAGACGGACAGTGGGAGGAGGGTGACAGAGGGAGGGAGAAAGGGAGACGGACAGTGGGAGGAGGCTGACAGAGGGAGGGAGAAAGGGAGACAGAGGGAGACGGACAGAGGGAGGGAGAAAGGGAGACAGAGGGAGACGGGACAGTGGGAGGAGGCTGACAGAGGGAGGGAGAAAGGGAGACGGGACAGTGGGAGGAGGCAGACAGAGGGAGGGAGAAAGGGAGACAGAGGGAGACGGGACAGTGGGAGGAGGCTGACAGAGGGAGGGAGAAAGGGAGACAGAGGGAGACGGACAGTGGGAGGAGGCTGACAGAGGGAGGGAGAAAGGGAGACAGAGGGAGACGGACAGTGGGAGGAGGCTGACAGAGGGAGGTAGAAAGAGAGACAGAGGGAGACGGACAGAGGGAGGAGGCTGACAGAGGGAGGGAGAAAGGGAGACAGAGGGAGACCAAATAACCCTTGGGTGGTGTGCCCATGTCCGTTCGTCAGCAGGTGGACTGTGTGCATGTAGACAAGGTTTGGCAGTGCGTGAACCCCCCCTTCAACCTTTGATAAACACTGGGCCATGTGTCAATCTGTGCACGAGTACATCCGTGCTGCAGGCACAAACATAACCTTACACCCAGTATACCCACCCACTGTGTTTGTCAGAACCCTGTCACAAATGGTTAATTTACCTACCTGCATTCTCAAATAGCATGGAAAATACACCATTTGGCCACGTACAGTGCAACACGTAAGGCGGCTCTGCATGGCTTGCTACGCCCGCTCACTACACTGCTGACTGCGTTCCCAAAAGATGCATCAACTAAGATTGTGTCACACATAGGTAAAGTGTCGAAAGCTGTGGCCAAGGGACATACCCATGCACAAGTGCACTGTGAGAGGAATGCTAGCCAAATCCAACCACCCAGAGGAACTGTGCCAACTCAAAAATGAATGAAACATGGATGTCGCATGTAACACAATTAACACTGTCTCTCTCACACACAGGTCAACATCGTCGATCTCCCCCCAACACTGGGAGGAAAGAGTCACAGGACCAGGCTCGGCGTGAAAAGGACCCCACCGACAGCGACGACTCTCACCACTCCGTGGATGACCCAGACCAACCTGGCCCCTCTGGTGTCCAACCACCTGCAGCACCTGCGTCAGGTACAACTGTGCCAACCACCAACCCCATTCCTGCCACATCCCAGGAGACACCCAGGAGCCCTGCCCGCACACAACAACACAGCCAGTCTGTCCAGGAGGGACAAGGTTCTCCGGGCACCCAGGAGGAGGCAGGCGACACCGCAAATGCCATCCCTCAGGGGTCCCGGAGACCCGGTGTGCCCACAATGGCAGGCCAGGCGCAAGTCTGGGAGTGGAGGACGGCGTTGGCGCGAACCTGACCAGTTGGCTCAGGAACCGGTAATGTCACACGTCAGCAACATCCTGGACACATACCGGCGTGACGCCAGGGGCATGGTCCAGATTGCGTCCACCCTCACAGACATCAATGGGACCCTCGAGGAAATGAAGACCCTGCAGGCCGAGCAACATGCCTGTCAACAGTGACACCAAGGACGGATGGAGGCAAGACAGGCTGAGCTCGTGGCGGTGCAAACGGACATGACCCGTGTACTCCGTCGGATTGCCGAAAACATGGGCAACCCTCCCTGTGCCACCAGGCGAAGAACATCACCACCCACAGGGAGGGATCAGGAGGAGGAGGATTCATCCGATGGAGCATCACAAGCATCGTCACGGCCTGCTTCTGAGGGTCCCCGCAGGAGGGTGGGTCGTCCACGCAAACGACCGTGAGAGTCAGCGGAACATCACCATCTCCCAGGTCACCTGGCCTGGCACCTGGCCCTCTGGCCCAACAGCAGCACATCAGCAAATGACATTCTCTGCCACATGGCCTTGCTGGTCACTGTCTGACCACTGTTGACAAAGACTGTGGCATAGACTCTGATGACTTTCAATGGCAAGGATACCAACTCCCCCTGTGAACTTTGGATTTTACACTCCCGCCAAGCACCTCTTGTCATCCCCCCAAACACGTGCACCACCACAAATAAAAATCATCACAATCACGAGATGATGCCGTCATTTTGCATTATTCCACTACATGTGTGTGTTGTAAAGTCAAACCATGCCTGATTTCAGAAGTAACTCCAACCATCCATACCCTGGGGTCTGAGTCTGGCACAGGACACACATGGGTCACAATGTATCATCCAATACAGACATGGAGAACCATACTCACCCGTGATGGGCCCAACCAGCTGAGGGGGTACCCGCACAACTGTGCCTACAGACCTATTTAGAAGAGCAACAGTCATGCGCAGAGGTCAGGGATCATGTGGAGTGTCCTGGGGTGGGAGTCCCAGGTATGTGTAGACACGTGGCAGAACCATGTCCTGCATGCTTGTGTCAGGTGGATGTGGAGAATGGTGGGCCGGCCAAGGTTGGATGCATGGAGATGGCACAATGGGGTGTTGGATCACAGTGCCACAAGGTTGTGTTGTGGTTGTGGGTTGCATCCTGAGTGTGTGCGTGGATTGAGAAGGTCATCCTGCAGCTGGCAGTGATCCATTCCCCCCATCTCTGTTGGACGTTGATGTGGCCTGGTCGCCGGATGTAGAAGCAGAGCTGTGCAGATGCAGCCTGGATGTGGACAAGTATCATGGGAGTTGTAACGCACATGTCTGTAGAGTGCAGGGTAGGATTAGACGCGGATGTCGTAGTTGACCTGGGGGATGGTCTCCCTCTTGCCTTGAGGTGGATGGAACTGGGGATCTTGTGCATAATGCAGAGTGTGCTGCAGCATGAGGCACAGATGCTGCTGATCAGCATAGCACATGTCAGCAAGCAATCCATTATGAACACCAGCTCGTTTGCGTGGACACTGGGTACCCTTGCTGCAGGGCCGGCAGCAGCATGCGCCATGTCAAGAAAACAATGCCACAAGTAGTACTCAAAGACAAGGATCTCAGGAAGGAACTATGCAAAAGGTGTATGTCAAGGAAGGAATGTCTGGTTCAACATGGCACACACACACACACACACAATGGATTCACATGCAGCACAGTGGCCGTCGTGGATACTGACATGCCACAATACCTACACAGCCATGGACATCATGCACAATACAGATTCTAATCCCTTACAAACAGCTTGCATCTTGCTACTCTACACATAGACTCATATGCACCATCTCTGAGAACAATGCCAGACATGCCGCATGCACAGTGGCAACAGACCACCATTGACAGAGATGAGGCACCTTGGAGGCAGAGTGACACCTTTATTACTCATGTGTGTCGGAATGCTAATGCAACTCTGTCAACACATACACAGGTCATGTGGATGAACACGTGGGACCAACACTGGCACCCCCCTTTGCACCACAGATGCTGGAAATCCATAGAACTGGCACACAAGTGACGGGTTACAGCTAAACACCCCCTGCTGCTCACGGAGAGGCTGCTATACACCATTGAGCCCCTAATGGGGAATTCACACACCATGTCAACCCGGTGCAACCCGTATGTTTCCGAGGGCAGTGTTACACACATTGATGGCTTCATCACAATCCACAATCCCATTACAGATGACTGTCACCAAGTCTGACCATCAATTTAGGTGAATTCAGCTCCATGTCATGTGCCCCATGGTGATTCTACATGTATGTAAAGTATCCAAACATGAACAGGAGCAGTGCACACACATTCAAAACAAATACCACTCCCAAAAAGCCGTGCTGCATCCCTTACCCTAAGGAGATTTTCAAACTTGTCCGTGCATGTAACGCTGATTCAGCACATGTTGCTGTGTTCATGAGGAATAGCAGGAGCACAACAATGCCACCAGCAGACAGCATGCGCAAGTACCTGTGGATGAGAGACACACCAGAAGTCAGCCAAAAGAAGCACATCCGCATGCATGTACTCGACACGTATAAGGTTGTCAACATGCTAGGTGACAATGATGACTCTGGAAAAACATTCTTCCATTGCACCATCACTCGAGTGAGACATCCAAACACACCTCTGACTCACTTGGCAGACATGCAGATGGACACACACATTGCAACACATGCCACACACGGCCCAATGCGTGCACACTCAGATACTGGAACGCACCACTAAGCAAAGAAGTTGCGTATGAGCCGACTCCGGATGTCCTCTACCGCCTCCTCCTCCTCCACATCACTTGCCTCGTGACCAAGCCCTTCATCCTCCACGGGTGGATGGTCCTGCTCATCTGGATCCAGGATGAGTGGCACAGCTTTCTCCACTGCCATGTTGTGCAGCATGCAGCACACGAGGAAGATCTTGCAGACCTTCACCGGTGCATATGGGAGTGCGCCACCGGTCTTGTGGAGGCAACGGAATCGGCTCTTCAGGAGGCCAAACGTCCTCTCTATCACTCGCCTGGTCCGCCTATGGGCGTTGTTGTAGCGGTGATCGGCAGCCGTGCTGGGGTTGCGGAGAGGCGTGATCAGCCATGGCATGTTGGGATAGCCAGCGTCCCCTACATGGAAACATCATGGACAACAGTGGGTCAGGAGAAGCAGTAAGACAGGAAGATGACGTTAAATACAGGACTGCCAGAGTATACCCACCAACAATACATGCTCGTTCGTTGCGCAGCTGCAGCATCATTTCAGGCACCCTGCTACGCCTCATGATGTAGGCATCGTGTGCTGATCCTGGAAAACGAGCACAGACATGTGAAATCACCATGTTGGCAAGACACACCACAAGGGCATTAATGGAGTGGTAATGCTTGCGGTTCCTATACGCTACCTCCTGTGCCTGTGGTGGTACCAAAGCCACATGTGTTCCATCTATGGACCCAATGACATGGGGCATCCCTCCCAGGGCATAGAACTCACGCTTGACACCTGTCAACTGCTCAGGAGTTGGGAATTTTATGAACTTATCCAGGTGATCCAACATGGCCTCTAAAAAATCATGCAGAACACGGCTGAACATGGTTTGGGACATGCCACCAACATGGGCAATGGTATGTTGAAAGGTACCCGTGGCAAAGAAATGTAGGGCTGCCATCACCTTCATCTTGGGTGTCAGTGCAGTAGGATACCTGTGTAGCGGTTGGAGGTGTGGTGCCAGCCATGTCGTCAAGTCCTCAATCAAATGTTGGGGGAAGCGGTAGCGGCGTATACAGTCATGTTCCCTCAGGTCAGCCAAGTCCGGAATTGGTCGAGGGAGAGGCGGAGCCCTGCAGTGAATTAGAAGGGACAACGAAGAGTGAGTACAGTACACCACCAATGTCAATGTACTGAGCACATGTTCAACAAGCAATACACATATGCTACATACACAGAGTCAGGTCTGTGCAATATGCCCTGGACACGTATGCCAGGCAGGTGACACTACTACCAAGAGCCAGCTACAAACGTTGATTCTCAACCTCAGTATGCCATGCCATGAAACTAGCTGTGGGCCAGTGTAAGTGAACAGGCAGACGCATTAC
Source organism: Triturus cristatus (assembly GCF_964204655.1). Lineage (NCBI taxonomy): Eukaryota > Metazoa > Chordata > Amphibia > Caudata > Salamandridae > Triturus > Triturus cristatus. Next base: position 241,281,275 of record NC_140579.1, read on the forward strand.
AGGAGTTACAGACATCCACACATGTGCAGAAGAAGGATGTTTATTGTACAGACAGGTTGCGGAACACTAGAGGCACAGGTCACATGTCATAGAAAAAGGACAGACCACACACCTTGCCATGAAGGATTACATGTCAAGACTGATCACACATACATTGAGAGTATGCAGATATGTCCTTGTTTTGAAACTCCGTGTCGATGCATACATACACACCTTACGTCGGATTACACATGTGGGCTGGTGTGCGTAACAGTGTGCCATGGCCATCTACACACAGACACATGTTGGTTGCAGCAACTGCAGATGCATTTGACCAAACACTTACAGCAAACCTATGGGAACACATGACACACACATGACATAGTTACAGCGTGCAACGCCGGCATTCACATGTCAGGGGTAATATTCTGTGTACCTGGCATCAGGGGACCGTTGCGGGTGTCGGTGACTGTGCCATGCCAGTGACGCATGGCTCAACAAGTCTGTACTACATGCACACATGTCAAAGGAGTGAAGGGGATGTGTGGCACATAGGGCACCATCACACATGACATGTGTACACAGCTCATCATACTTTTATTAGCTTCACACCTCAGGAGAATAGTGCCACATCACAGCCTGACCCACCTGTGCCCGACACATGTAGTACTGCACAGACAATGCCTTGATGTCCAGCCTTGGCCAAGTATGACAGCTCAATTCCTTTCTGGGTGCCGCCTGTCACCACTGAGGGCGTGTGTAGGGTCCCAATCGCTATGGGAGTGCTGGCGTATGCGTACGCCTTAGTGATACGGACCGTACACGCGTGTGTAGGGTCCCTATCACTATGGGAGTGCTGGCGTATGCGTACGCCATAGTGATATGGACCGTACACGCGTGTGTAGGGTCCCTATCAGTATGGGAGTGCTGGCGTATGCGTACGCCATAGTGTTACGGACCGTACACGTGTGTGTAGGGTCCCTATCACTATGGGAGTGCTGGCGTATGCGTACGCCACAGTGATACGGACCGTACACGCGTGTGTAGGGTCCCTATCACTATGGGAGTGCTGACGTATGCGTACGCCATAGTGATACGGACCGTACACGCGTGTGTAGGGTCCCTATCACTATGGGAGTGCTGGCGTATGCGTACGCCACAGTGATACGGACCGTACACGCGTGTGTAGGGTCCCTATCACTATGGGAGTGCTGGCTTATGCGTACGCCATAGTGATACGGACCGACCCTACACACGCGTGTACGGTCCGTTGTACTATGGCGTACGCATAAGCCAGCACTCCCATAGTGATAGGGACCCTACACACGCGTGTACGGTCCGTATCACTATGGCGTACGCATACGCCAGCACTCCCATAGTGATAGGGACCCTACACAGGCGTGTACGGTCCGTATCACTGCATTTGGGGTGCCCTAGGGCCATGGAACGGACCGTACCTGTGTGTAAATATTCAAATAACATAGGGGACACATGAGGGACAAGTATAAGGGCCTAAATGCATGCTGCTTGTCATGGAGACCCAGTTTAAAGTTTGAATTATTGCATCAGGTGGCCAGCAGAAGTCGGTTGGAAACAATATACTTTGTTGCAAAGTGGTTGTTGACTTGACATCATGCTCAATTTTTAAACCATGCAAAGCCACTCACTGGGGTAGGTTTAAAGGGATTGGAGGAAACGTAGGATGCTAATGTGACTGACCAATCACTCTGTACTCCTGTAAATGAAACAGGCCAGCAAGGCAGATATAAGGCAGCCAGGTCCCATGAGAGAGCACTTGCCTGCACATCCTTTCATTCCACAACACTGCTGCTGCTCGTGATTCCTCTGGCACCATGTCCAGGTCTGTGGAGAGGGCCCAGCCATTCACCATGGAGGAGAATATGGCGTTGGTGGATGTGATCCTCCCACAGTACACCATGCTGTATGGTCGACCAGGGGAGCAGGTGAGTGCAGCCTCCACTAGCTTAGACTGTGCCCCTTTTTTGTGACTGTGACTTCTGGCATTGTGTCCCTGTGTGACAGACATGCAATGTTGTTTCGAGTGGGTCCCAGGGTGGGGAAGGCCTCATGTCTCCCATGCAGAGCATGCTGTGGTTCCTGTGTGCACTCCTCACTTGCATTGTGCTTACTGTGACAATCAATGCATGGTGCATGCCACATTCTGCCTGGCTACTCCTCCTGGGAATGTTGTTGCTACAGTCCTGATGTGATTCTGTGGTCCCCCCAGTGTGACAGGTGACAGTACCCATAGATGTGTGTTTGTTTAGTGTACCTGTGCTGTGAGTGTCCAAATGATGTGTTCGTCCCCTGGACATTGGTGTGTGTGTAAGTCCCCTGTCATGTGGGTGAGTGCACATGGGGAGTGTTGCACACCAGCTGCATGAGGGATGGATATACCCTGCCCATGTGATGTGAGCAGGGAGCAGTGCTGTGTGACTGCCGTGCTGAGCCAGCCCCACACCTGTGACACCCCCCAGTCTAGTGGCACATGGGCAGAGTGAGGTTTGTACCCGCAGTTGGCAATGGCAGGTGATTGTCCTGTGCCTGTGTGTGTCTGTGTACTCTGCTGAGGTAGCGTCAGTGGGCTGGGGCATGTGACTGCTTTGAGGTGCTGTACATAATCCTTGTGTAGCTTGTGATGCACAGTGTGATCCAGGATCATTGATTGTGTGGCACCCCTCATGCCACCTGTGTACTTTCAATGCCACGTAGTGCATTTTGCCTTCCACAGTGGATTATGTCCCTATGACAAATGTGCAATGAGTTGCCTGCATACCATGGCCTGTTCAAACAAGACAAATTGTTAATATGTGTGTCTCTGTGTCATTGCTAAGGTGAATTAAAGTATTCTCACTTTTGCATCCTCACAGGTAGGCGTCCATGCCAAGGGGGAGATATGGAAGCAAGCCGTCAGTGCCGTGAGGAATACGGAGGGTCGGAAGCGGCGCCTAGCCCAGGTGAGGAAACGCTGGCAGGATATCTGGTGCTGGACAAGGAGGATTGCACGGGTCCTGCTGGGGGACTCACCTGAGAGCCGGAAGAACCGTGTGCGCCGGCGTCTGACCCACATACATAAGCATGTGCTGGCGGTGGTCTTCCCCGACTTGGATAGGCGCTTACAGGAGAAGCAGCAGCAGGAAGGGGGTAGGTACATGTGTGTTTGTTGTGTGTCACCAGCTTTTGGAAGTGCGCAGTTGCATGGATACACTGCCAGGGTTTACATGTGCAGTGCATAACCAGTTCCCCAAAGTAAACTGGTGCTGTTCTACCTCCCTTTCCCTCCTTGCCATGTGTTCCCTGGTCTGTGTGTAGTCACTCTTGCACAAGGTAATCTAGGCTGGCAGTTAATCCAAGTGCCCAATGCTTGCAGCATCATGTGTGGGGGTGGAGTGTAACAGGTTTTGGGACCTTGGCTGTGCCCTGGCCAGTTCAGTCATTGTGGGGTCCATGTCAGTTGGCACTGATGCTGAGTCCCAACATAGGAGTGTGTCTTTAAAGTGTACTGCCTTCCAGCATGCATGTCCAATGTTGTGCCCTCTGACATGATGTGCATGAGTGGGAGTAATGCATAGTGCAGGGACGGTTGCTTCAGTTGCAGTCATATCCATCCAGGACCATGGAGGTGTGTGGCCACTACCGTGCCCTGGGGCACCTTTTCCTAGGTATCATGTGTGTCATCCAGCAATGTGGACATTCTCTGTGTCTTCGGCATAGGTTGGGCTCTGTGGCATTGTACCCTGGCCTCATCTGTATTGACGTAAACTGTGCTACATGTGTCCACTGTACAGTGTGACCCAATTTTGCTTGTGCATACTCACAGTGGGCAGTGCCTGTGTGTCTTGGAACGACAATCTGATGATGGTTGATTGTCAATGATATATGTGGACAGGCGCACCAGGGGTAGTTTGTGTACAATCCGGATTTAGTGCAGGCCATGTGTTTTTATCCCAGAGTAAGAGGTGTAAGTACTTCCTCTGTCTCAATCACATTGTCTCAGGTAGGGGGTGCTTTGTGCGGGCAAGGCCTACATGTCCAAATCTGAAGTCTCCCTGCTAGGTCTGACCTGTGTGTGATGTTTGTCTGGACATACACTCAAGGTGCAGTGACCCAGTCATGTTGTGCATGTTTTAATGTATTAGCTTTGCAGCATGTGCAAAAAGTTAATAGACCTGGTTCCTGCTCATCCCTTTTTTGTCAACGCTGTGTGGTACAGATGCTGTGCACGATTGTCCCCAGAGCCTGGCTCCTGTGTCCTATTTAATATCAAGTAATTTGCTGTTGGGTCATGCTCTCCATTGTTTCTCAGTGGCATGGTGGGTCAACCAGCTGTGTGTTGCAGGGCCTACATATGTACCTTGTGTTGTAGATGTTACTCATGTTGCTTTTCAGGCTATGCACTGTGACCTATGTAGATTTGACTCATGTGACATATGTATACAGGTGTCTGATTATTTCCTGTCTCTTCACCTTGCCCACAGCATCGTCGGGGGACTCCGAGGGAGACACTGGCACGGACCGTGAGGAGGGAGCAGGCACCAGTGGCAGCAGTGCTGTCTTGTCTGGCGCATCGAGTGGCACGGAGGCCGAGGGGACTGAGGCGGAGGACCTGTCCAGTACCACCACCGACTATGACGCTGACGGGTCCGAGGCTGATCTCCCAGAGGGGGCGGAGGCTGCTCCCACAGCTGACAGCAGCACTCGATCTCTACCCGCCCCCTTGATTCCCATCACCGGCCTCCCACTTGCTCTGGTCCCTTCCCGCCGTGCTAGGTCACCATGTGTCTCCTTCTTGCCAGGCACCGCACCCCCTGCCCCTGTCTCCACTGCTGCCGTGAATGCCGAGTCTGTGGACATCCTGCGCCAGTTGCAGGTTGGTCAGACTGCGATGCTTAATGTCCTCCATGGCCACACACGAGTGCTCACCCAGATGGAGGCATACATGGAGGGCATCTCAACTGCGCAGTCTGTCCAACGCCAGTTGCTGAGGTCCATTGACTCGACACTGACTGCAGCAGTGGGTCTCCTGCAGCGCTACGTCCCCCCCTACCCCTGCACCATCCACACTTCCCACTCCCATGCCTGTCCAAAGCACACCCAGATGTACCCATGCATGAACCCCACCAGACACAGGCACCACACCACCAGGGAAGCACACCTCCTGTCACGCACACACAGGGTGAAGTAGGCACACCCACTGGGTCGGGGGGCAAACGGAAGACACGCAGCCACAGTGGGAGTCCACATTCATCACAACCCACTGCCTCCAAATCCACTCCCCTCAGCTCTCCTGGCCAGGATTCCACCAAAGAATCCTTCATGGCCGCTCTGTCCCTGAGCCCCAGTGTGACACCACCCCGCAAGCGGTCGAAGGAGTCCCCGGTCAGGGTAGTTGAGTCCCCCCCCTGTCCACACCCTTCCCCAGTAGCGCTGCGACCCATCCCTCCGACCCCCCCCCCTCCTTGGGGCCTGTGGTTCCTTCGGGTGCAGGGGAGACGCTGGAGGACCTTGCAACCGTGTGCAGCGCCATTCTCACCTCCACCTTTGGCGCTGCCCCACCCCCTGTGGTGGAGTCCTCCGTCCCTGCACCCACAACACCTACCCTTGCCCCTCCTGTCCCTGCGGTGCCTGATCCTTCCCCCCCACATGATGCCCCCCCCCTGTGGAAGCAAAGGAGGTATGAACTGTGCAGGCAAGCTAGGGGACACGCGTCCCTATGTGTCCCCCACCAGGAATTGGACTATGGACTGCCCTATGGGCCTTGTACATAATCAACTTTTAATAACAAATCTTTTTTTAAAGCTGAATAAAGCTATGTTTTTTTCCCTTTGCACACTACTGCTTTTCTGGTATTGCTGTTGGTGGTGCTGCTCCATGATTTGGGGTGGGGATAATGTGTTAGGTGTCTGGCAAATGTAGTAGTGTGCTGCTCATGGGATGGACCCTGGTATCTGTGTGCCATCACAAGGTATTTGCGAAATAACTTTGTTCATGTATGCTCTTACTGCATTGTCCCAAGGTGTGTTCCTTCCTCTGTGGACCCTGACATCTTCCCTGCAGGGTATTTCCTAAATGTTGTGCTGAGCTGTGTCTACATATCCTTGGTGTGTGATGGATCCATTCTACTTTGGCCATGCATGCTGGGCAATATCTCCACCTGCATCATTTGTGGCATCCTTGGTGGTCACTGTACTTGTGTGTGGAGGATATTGAAGTTACTTCATGTGGACATGTTCCCTTTCACACACTATGCATGTGTGTACTCCCAGCCTCGCACACGTTACGTGTTCTGCAGGGTCTTTGAGCACCTGACTGACAATTGTGGGCATTGTATCTGTGGGTACTGCACCCTTTTCTTTCCATGGGCACTGCTGGGAGGTCTCTGCACCCACCCCTCCTGTGTCTGGGCACTGCTGGGAGGACTCTGCACCCACCCCTCCTGTGTCTGGGCACTACTGGGAGTGATAGGCACCCACCCCTCCTATGTCTGGGCACTGCTGGGAGGACTCTGCACCCACCCCTCCTGTGTCTGGGCACTGCTGGGAGGACTCTGCACTAGGCCTGGGCCAAAATTCCGTTCCGTTCGTGGAAATTGCGATATTTTGGCATTTTCGCGTTCCGCGGAAAGCGCGAAAATGTCAAAATTTCCGCATTCCGCAGCTTAGCGATAATTTGTTTCTTGCTCGCGCTGTAAAATAATACATTCTCGCGCGTGCGCGATCGCCTTACCTGAATCCCTGCGTTCTCCGACAAGTTTTCTTGACCCGGTCGCGTTCTCCACGAGATGTTGGATTTTGGTAGCCATTTTGCGCTGTCTCGCGAGAGTTCGCGGCCGCATTAACGTCATTTGTCACGCGATCACGTCATTTGTCGCACGATCACGTCTTTCTTCTCGCGATCATGCACCGCGCGAGTATGAGAAGATTGCGATCTCGAACATGTCATTCTACATCGCGAGCCAGAGGATGAGGACGCGGGCACGTGTAATCGAACGCGAACAGGAGAAAGAGACCGCGAACACGTCATATCCAACGCGACAGGGACAAAGAAGAGAACGCGATCATATCGTTTTCGACACGCCGGCGGAAGTAATGTGAAGCTCGAGAACTCAACAACGTAAAATTTACAATTTGGAGAGGAATATCGGCTCTAGCAGCATGAAACCATCTGCAAATGCTGATTTTGGATGAAAAGAACTCCTTACATTGACATTTGGCTTTCCTTTTTTGTGCAAGGAGTCATTTTTTTAAAAGGTGGAGAGAGGGAGGAAGTGACACAGAATCTCCAACTTCCTGTTCCTGTCCAGCAGGCTCCTCCCAGTACTTTGTCCATCTCCTCCTCATTCTGCCTTTGGATTTGGAGCTGGAAAGATCACTCTTTTTGTCTGCTGCATCATTGCAATTGGATTTCAGGATTTTTGGAATAGGATATTTTACAAGTAAGTGGTTGTTGTGTTTGATTGTGGGCATTGCAGTTGTTGTAACTACAATTTATTTTTGATAATTAATTAATTATCATCATTCCTTTTTTTATTTTTTTTATTTTGTGGGTTGTAGTAGTAGGCCCGAGCTAGCCATGGGCATGGCCTCATGGGTGTGTGTGCATGATGAAGCAACTGTTCCTTTTGTTTTTTTGAATGTATTTCATTTTCAAGCACATTTAGGGCATGGATGGCATTGGATTGAGTTGGGGAAGTGTGTTTTTTGGGGTGGCCTTGCTGATGTTGTTGGGCCTGGCCATGTGGCTGGTGGCCATTTTGAGGCCTAGGCCTGCAAGCTTGCCTGGCCTTGTCTGCCAACAGGCCTGCTTTTATCCACTAGGACCAGAGCAGGTAGCCACAGCTTTATTAATCTACTGTTTTCTATGTGATCTGTTGAATTTAGACATTGTGAGAAGTTGGCCTGGTATATGATGCTCACTAGTTAAAGTGATCACCTTGTACCATGCCAAGCAACCCTTATGGTGTGGTTGTAAGTCAACCTTTTCGGACTAGCTGCCCTAGTGGTAGCGTAGGCTAAGCAGTCTTTGAGGCTAAACTCGTGATGCGTGTTAAGCCAGCTGTTTTACCAAATGTAACCCCCTTTTATACCAATGAAAGGACACCACACAGATATATATTCAAAATATATATGTATTTATTTCTCAAAGTCACCCCTAGTCTCTTTATGAGCACAGGAGCACAAATCGTCAAACAAGATTATCACAGAATACACAGAAGTTGCACTTTATATGGATAGGCCCTGGTGGCCACTCAAACCATATACTAAAATAGTGGTATAAGTACCACGAACAGAAAAGGGAAAAGGCCTAGGGCCTCTAGAATCGCTGGGCCTACAAGGAGCTAACGTCAGTTAGTGACCAGGAGGTCCACGGATGCCGTGTGCAGAGCAAATAGTCACACGCGTGCTCCCATAGGTTTCAATGGGTGCGTAAAAAGTACAAAGTTACTGCAAAGGAGATCTTCCGGGTTGACTAGGAACTTAAGATTTGGAACACAGGCACTAGAGATGTATTACTACACATGGGCACCGGAGTACCAGCTTTACCTCACCCACAGGAAGCGGGTGCATAGGCCTCAAAGTGCGTCGGGTTTCTTCTATCTGTTCCGTTGAGCCTGGGACAAAGATGCTGCAGGCGGTCGGTCCGGGAGAGATGCGGTGGATCCAAGGGTGGATCGGAGTTGCAGAAGACCTGAAAGCAGAGGGGACAGTGTTCACAGTCACTAGCCAGTGACCGGCGTGGCACCAGGTAGGTACCAGGCGATGTCGGGTGCAAACAGGTGATGAGGGGTAGCTTGTCTCCGCAGCCACGTGGTCCCTGAAGGTCAACGACGTCCAGGAGTCGGCTCACGAGCTGTCCCACGCAGGCTCTCGCTGTCGGCGGTGTCGGCGACTTGGTCGAAGCAAACAAGCCTTGGCAAAAGCAATTGCAGGAGGATTCGGAAATCAGCTGTTGGTTCTGACCAGCAAGGTCAGAGGGATTGCTCCTTTGGAGAGGAGCAAGGGCCAGTCTGGAGCAACCAGACCAGCGGTGTTTTTCGTAGAGTTCGTCGCCAAGATGGCCACTAGCCAGCGGGCCAGCAACCGGTTAGGCGCGTCGAGTGGCAAAATGCAGAAGGGCCCCACGCAGATCGTGGAGATGCTGGAGGGCTCACCTTTGGTGCAAATGCTGCTCGAGAGTTGGGCTTCTCAGATCCCAAAGCACAACTTGGAGGGAGCCTCGGTTGTTGCACTTGTCAGCTTGTCGTAGTCGATCCAAGATGGCTGGCTCCACGTGTCTCGGTGCCTCCACGGGTCTCCTCTTTTCAGGGACTGTGGATCGGGCGGTGAGAGGTCTGGAGGTCCAGGTCTTGTCAGTCTCTGGGCTCGGGCTCCGGCGGGAGGCGGCGGCAAAGCAGACGTCGATTCGCTGGATGGTGCTTGCGTTAGCAAGGTGGTCACTCCCTGACCACAGGGGAGATTGGCTTCAGTCCTCTGTGCAGCAGAGCGTCGAAGTTCCCGTCTTCTTCTTAGTGTTAAGTTGATTTCAGGATGTCTGAAGTCTTAGGACACAGCTCCTACCTTTAAGCGGATTCTAGGGGCCGGACTACCTGCTAGGTCCCTCCCTATGGGTGGGACCAGGAAGGGGGGTGGTTACACCCCCAATCCTTTGTCCAGCTCGCCCCAGGCCCGGGACTGGTGTGCCCCAGGACCGGTTTGAACTGGCATATGCACCGAGGCTCCTTGTGAGCCACAGGCATGTCTGGTTTCTTTCAAGCCCTACCTGACCAATACACAAAATCCTGTCTGGGGTGGTGCACGCACCTCCCCTGGCAGGAAACCCTTTGTCCACACCTCCCAAGCTGGAAGGACTCCCAGCAGCAGGAGGGCAGACTTGTGTCTGTGGTGGCAGCATCCATTTTGTGGAGCTGAGGCTATGTCTGATTTTACCCGGGTTTCAGGCACTGTACATGTCGTGTCCCTCTAGAAGGGCGGAATGCTAACCCCGTCGCCAGAATTGGCGAGGGGTTAGTATTCCAATTCGTATGACACCTTACTCGACATGTTTTGATAAAGCCAAACCAAAGATAGCATTTAACCGCGAGGTTCATAATGCACTTAAGAGTATATGGTATGACGATATCTGGAAACAGTAGAAGGAAGTTGTTCCGACCACTGCAGACAGGCTCAGCTCATGCCAGAGCACCATCTCACATGGAACCACGCACTCTGCCTTCAGGATTGTTAAGGCCTGCCGTAGGAGTGACTTATAGGTTACCAGGTGTCCCATTTAAGGTTAGGTATAGGTATACTACACCTAAGTAAGAGGTGATTACACCAACTTACCCCAGCTGAGTGATCAGCCAGTTGTGTCAGATTGTTAGGCCAAGCCTGGGGTGGCATAATACATGCTTCAGCCCCTGGCAGGCCTTGGGTACACCAATGCCCTGGGTACCTAGTGTACACTGGTACAGGGGCTGACAGGGTGATCCAACCAATTGGGTATGTACCTAGGGTACATGGAGTCCATTTTAAAGAGAGAACAGCCAGGCTGAGATCCTGAATAGCAGGATCTCAGGCCAACTAAGTCGAAAAACCAGCTAGACACTAGGCAAAAATTTTGGGGTAACCATAGTCAGATATCCACCTTCCTACACAACCCCCCCCCAAACGAAGGGAGATAAGGCTGACCTTGACCAGGTAAGCCTATATTGCCCAAGTGGCCATATAAGGAGGAACCAGCACTGGCATGGTTACCCCCTGTCTCATGGTCCACTAAGCAATCCCTCACCCTAAGGGTATCAGAGGGTCTCCACCATAGGGAATCTCTACCTTTGGTGTGTCTTGGCAAAGTAAAAGGCTGGTGTTGAGATGGAGTACTGAAGTGAGTGTCCTCAAAGTGAGGCCTCACCTTCCTCCAATCCCCCTCCACCATGGATGCCTTTCTTTCCTTAACTGAGTTGCACTGTGCTCTCAGGGTCAGCCTCTGGCTACCTAAAGCTGGAGGCTGGGTCCCTTTTGTGGGCTTACTGGAGGGACAGGTCAGGTCTGGGGCCCTAAGGTCCCATGTTTGCCTGTACCCAACAGAATCCCTCTGGGGGAGGTCCCTAACTACCTGTAAAGGAGATCCCTCAGGAATGTTTTTACCCATCACCTGACTAGGGCTACTAGCCAGGCAATCCTCATTCTTTTGATGGGGGGGTTCTTGTGGACAGGGGCCCTCTTGGGGTCCACTGGCCTCCCTGACCTCTGCAGCCCTGGGCTGACTGAGGCAGGGTAGAGAGAGGCAGGCTACCTGCACCAGACTGGGTCCCACCTTGGAAGGGGTCACTGACATCAGAGGCTCTGCCAGGCCAGGCCTGGCTACCTCTGGGGCAGTTCCTTCACAAGGGGTGAGGTCAGCTCCCTGAGGAGGCTGACTTTTTCCTAATGTCTGGGGAGAGGGAGACTTTTCTTCCTCCCCACTACTCTCTGTTTGTGTGGAGTGATCCATAGTTTCAGGCTTCACTACACCTATGTCAGTCTGAGTATAGGCTGAGACCATTACAGCCTTGCCAACCTTTTCAGGGGGGCACTCAGTTTGTGTTTGAGCTGTGACTGTCACAGCTCTGCCAGTCCCTACAGGGAAGTCTGTCTGTGCCTGGGCTGTGGCTACCACTGCCCTTCCAACCTTTTCAGGGAGGAAATCTATTTGGACAGGGGTTGTGAATGGCACAACCCCCCTACCCTTTTGTGAAAGGCCTACCATTTTAGAATGGGTGTCTTGTTCAACTCCAGCCCAAGCTGAGAGTTCTAAGTCATTCCCCAGTAAGCAGTCTACAGGCAAGGTTGGGGACACTGCTACCCTTTTAGGGCCAGTGACCCCTCCCCAGCTGAGACATACCTCTGCCATGGGATGACTGTTCTGTTTGCCATCAATGTTAGTCACCTGGTAGGAGAAACCGGGCAAAAGCTGCTCAGAGGGAACTAGCCAATGGGCCACCATTGTGATGCTAGCCCCAGTGTCTCTGTAGGCCTCAGCTTTTGTACCATTGATGTAGGGCTCCTGTCTGTACCTACCCAAAGTGTTGGGACAGGCAGTGAAGTTGGCAAACCCCATGCCACCATCACAGACAAGAGTGGTTGCTGTAGGGGAATTGGCTAAGCCAGGGTCCCCCTGTGTTCCCCAAGTAAACCCACCCAGATTTCTGGGGGCACTCCCACCACCTGGGGGATTACTGCTGACAGTAATAGGTGGTGTGACAGGAGTAATTGGAGGAACAGTTTTGTTTTTAGCCCTTGGGCAACCGCTGTCAGTTTTCCAATGCCCAGGAGTTTTACACTCATGGCAGTAGGGCTTTTTAGCTGTGGTAGAGGAGGGAGCTTGGGACCCACCACCCTGTGTGGAGTTTTGGGGCCCTGAGGAAGGTTTCTCTTTTTCTTTATCCCCACCCTTCTCTTGAGGCTTGGTGGTATCTTTCTTTTGGTCACCACCCTGGTTTTTAGGCCTGATCCTGGTCCTGACCCATTTATCTGCCCTCTTTCCCAACTCTTGGGGAGAGGTCAAATCTGAGTCTACCAGGTGTTGATGGAGAAGCTGGTTTTGACAATTACTTAAAATCTGCTCTCTCATCATCAAATTGTACAATCCTGTATAATCAGACACCTTACTTCCCAGCAACCAACCCTCCAAAGCCTTAGTGGCACATTCCACATATTCAGACCAGTCCTGAGTCTGTGTCTTCTGGGTGTCTCTGAACATTAACCTGTACTGTTCAGTGGTTAAGCCTAACCCATCAACTAGGACACTCTTCAGGACTCTGTAATTTCTGACATCCTCTTCTCTAACAGTGAGGAGTCTATCTCTGCCTCTCCCCTCAAAGGAGAGCCATAAGATTGCTGCCCACTGGTCTTCAGGAACCTGCTGCACTTTGCAGGCTCTCTCAAGAGCAGTCATCCATTTGTGGATGTCATCCCCAATTTTGTAGGGGGGCACAACCTTAGACAGGTTCCTATTATCAAAGACCCTATCTTTGTCCTTAGGGACAATGCTGCCACCAGTGGGTATAGACCCACTCTCTCTAGGTTGCCTAGCCTTCCTCAGTTTTTCTTCCATCAGGGCTACTTCTAGCTCCTGCTTCCTGATCCTCAGCTGGGCTTCCTGCATTCTGGCCTCATGTTCCCTCCTCTGAGGGGTGGTCATCCTTTTCCTGGAGTGACCTTGAGAGCCTCTAGAGCCATGAGAAGCATTGGAGTCACCTGAGCGATTCCTTTGCCTCCCAAGCCCTGTGTTAAGTCCACTGGGGAGATCCAATGGGGTAAACCCATTGTCAGTCCCCAATAGCCTTAGTTTAGCTGGGCCAAGTATAATACTTGGCACTGGGCTAGTTCTCCCTTCATCATCACTACTTTCTGTATCCTCACCACTTTCCTCCCCTGTAGTATGATTCTCATCTAAGGGATGGCTATTGGTACTGGGTACCTCTGTAGTATCTTCAGACGGGGGGCCTCCTGTTCCTGACCCTAAGGGGGCTAACTGGGAAGCTTTCTTGAGTTCTCTCTGATTCTCATCATTCTGTAAGAGTTCTCTGAGCTCAGCAGAGTTAGGGTTCTTGGGCTGTTTAAGGCCTCTAAGAGTTGCCAAATGCCTGAGCTCATTCTGATTAAGGGTAGCAAAGCTGGATGGTGCCCTCTGGGGGTCACTCTCAACAGAGATGGGTACAGTGGACCCCTCTGCCCCGGCCATTGCTCTTAAGTGTGGGTGGATGTGTTGCAATCTACCTACACTTGGGTTTACCTACTAAACCTATCTAGTAGTTGTAGTCAGGGTGTGCTACTCCCTTTGCTCTACAACAACTAAGTTCAGTAGAACTTATGTATATCTAATCTTGTTTTATATGTACCTACAGGTACCTATGTGATCTTTCAATTGGTAACCAAGAGATTACAATGGTAAAACACAGCAAGCTCAAATCCAACCGCTGCTCACCAATGTGAGAAGTTGGCCTGGTATATGATGCTCACTAGTTAAAGTGATCACCTTGTACCATGCCAAGCAACCCTTATGGTGTGGTTGTAAGTCAACCTTTTCGGACTAGCTGCCCTAGTGGTAGCGTAGGCTAAGCAGTCTTTGAGGCTAAACTCGTGATGCGTGTTAAGCCAGCTGTTTTACCAAATGTAACCCCCTTTTATACCAATGAAAGGACACCACACAGATATATATTCAAAATATATATGTATTTATTTCTCAAAGTCACCCCTAGTCTCTTTATGAGCACAGGAGCACAAATCGTCAAACAAGATTATCACAGAATACACAGAAGTTGCACTTTATATGGATAGGCCCTGGTGGCCACTCAAACCATATACTAAAATAGTGGTATAAGTACCACGAACAGAAAAGGGAAAAGGCCTAGGGCCTCTAGAATCGCTGGGCCTACAAGGAGCTAACGTCAGTTAGTGACCAGGAGGTCCACGGGTGGCGTGTGCAGAGCAAATAGTCACACGCGTGCTCCCATAGGTTTCAATGGGTGCGTAAAAAGTACAAAGTTACTGCAAAGGAGATCTTCCGGGTTGACTAGGAACTTAAGATTTGGAACACAGGCACTAGAGATGTATTACTACACATGGGCACCGGAGTACCAGCTTTACCTCACCCACAGAAAGCGGGTGCATAGGCCTCAAAGTGCGTCGGGTTTCTTCTATCTGTTCCGTTGAGCCTGGGACAAAGATGCTGCAGGCGGTCGGTCCGGGAGAGATGCGGTGGATCCAAGGGTGGATCGGAGTTGCAGAAGACCTGAAAGCAGAGGGGACAGTGTTCACAGTCACTAGCCAGTGACCGGCGTGGCACCAGGTAGGTACCAGGCGATGTCGGGTGCAAACAGGTGATGAGGGGTAGCTTGTCTCCGCAGCCACGTGGTCCCTGAAGGTCGACGACGTCCAGGAGTCGGCTCACGAGCTGTCCCACGCAGGCTCTCGCTGTCGGCGGTGTCGGCGACTTGGTCGAAGCAAACAAGCCTTGGCAAAAGCAATTGCAGGAGGATTCGGAAATCAGCTGTTGGTTCTGACCAGCAAGGTCAGAGGGATTGCTCCTTTGGAGAGGAGCAAGGGCCAGTCTGGAGCAACCAGACCAGCGGTGTTTTTCGTAGAGTTCGTCGCCAAGATGGCCACTAGCCAGCGGGCCAGCAACCGGTTAGGCGCGTCGAGTGGCAAAATGCAGAAGGGCCCCACGCAGATCGTGGAGATGCTGGAGGGCTCACCTTTGGTGCAAATGCTGCTCGAGAGTTGGGCTTCTCAGATCCCAAAGCACAACTTGGAGGGAGCCTCGGTTGTTGCACTTGTCAGCTTGTCGTAGTCGATCCAAGATGGCTGGCTCCACGTGTCTCGGTGCCTCCACGGGTCTCCTCTTTTCAGGGACTGTGGATCGGGCGGTGAGAGGTCTGGAGGTCCAGGTCTTGTCAGTCTCTGGGCTCGGGCTCCGGCGGGAGGCGGCGGCAAAGCAGACGTCGATTCGCTGGATGGTGCTTGCGTTAGCAAGGTGGTCACTCCCTGACCACAGGGGAGATTGGCTTCAGTCCTCTGTGCAGCAGAGCGTCGAAGTTCCCGTCTTCTTCTTAGTGTTAAGTTGATTTCAGGATGTCTGAAGTCTTAGGACACAGCTCCTACCTTTAAGCGGATTCTAGGGGCCGGACTACCTGCTAGGTCCCTCCCTATGGGTGGGACCAGGAAGGGGGGTGGTTACACCCCCAATCCTTTGTCCAGCTCGCCCCAGGCCCGGGACTGGTGTGCCCCAGGACCGGTTTGAACTGGCATATGCACCGAGGCTCCTTGTGAGCCACAGGCATGTCTGGTTTCTTTCAAGCCCTACCTGACCAATACACAAAATCCTGTCTGGGGTGGTGCACGCACCTCCCCTGGCAGGAAACCCTTTGTCCACACCTCCCAAGCTGGAAGGACTCCCAGCAGCAGGAGGGCAGACTTGTGTCTGTGGTGGCAGCATCCATTTTGTGGAGCTGAGGCTATGTCTGATTTTACCCGGGTTTCAGGCACTGTACATGTCGTGTCCCTCTAGAAGGGCGGAATGCTAACCCCGTCGCCAGAATTGGCGAGGGGTTAGTATTCCAATTCGTATGACACCTTACTCGACATGTTTTGATAAAGCCAAACCAAAGATAGCATTTAACCGCGAGGTTCATAATGCACTTAAGAGTATATGGTATGACGATATCTGGAAACAGTAGAAGGAAGTTGTTCCGACCACTGCAGACAGGCTCAGCTCATGCCAGAGCACCATCTCACATGGAACCACGCACTCTGCCTTCAGGATTGTTAAGGCCTGCCGTAGGAGTGACTTATAGGTTACCAGGTGTCCCATTTAAGGTTAGGTATAGGTATACTACACCTAAGTAAGAGGTGATTACACCAACTTACCCCAGCTGAGTGATCAGCCAGTTGTGTCAGATTGTTAGGCCAAGCCTGGGGTGGCATAATACATGCTTCAGCCCCTGGCAGGCCTTGGGTACACCAATGCCCTGGGTACCTAGTGTACACTGGTACAGGGGCTGACAGGGTGATCCAACCAATTGGGTATGTACCTAGGGTACATGGAGTCCATTTTAAAGAGAGAACAGCCAGGCTGAGATCCTGAATAGCAGGATCTCAGGCCAACTAAGTCGAAAAACCAGCTAGACACTAGGCAAAAATTTTGGGGTAACCATAGTCAGATATCCACCTTCCTACACAACCCCCCCCCAAACGAAGGGAGATAAGGCTGACCTTGACCAGGTAAGCCTATATTGCCCAAGTGGCCATATAAGGAGGAACCAGCACTGGCATGGTTACCCCCTGTCTCATGGTCCACTAAGCAATCCCTCACCCTAAGGGTATCAGAGGGTCTCCACCATAGGGAATCTCTACCTTTGGTGTGTCTTGGCAAAGTAAAAGGCTGGTGTTGAGATGGAGTACTGAAGTGAGTGTCCTCAAAGTGAGGCCTCACCTTCCTCCAATCCCCCTCCACCATGGATGCCTTTCTTTCCTTAACTGAGTTGCACTGTGCTCTCAGGGTCAGCCTCTGGCTACCTAAAGCTGGAGGCTGGGTCCCTTTTGTGGGCTTACTGGAGGGACAGGTCAGGTCTGGGGCCCTAAGGTCCCATGTTTGCCTGTACCCAACAGAATCCCTCTGGGGGAGGTCCCTAACTACCTGTAAAGGAGATCCCTTAGGAATGTTTTTACCCATCACCTGACTAGGGCTACTAGCCAGGCAATCCTCATTCTTTTGATGGGGGGGTTCTTGTGGACAGGGGCCCTCTTGGGGTCCACTGGCCTCCCTGACCTCTGCAGCCCTGGGCTGACTGAGGCAGGGTAGAGAGAGGCAGGCTACCTGCACCAGACTGGGTCCCACCTTGGAAGGGGTCACTGACATCAGAGGCTCTGCCAGGCCAGGCCTGGCTACCTCTGGGGCAGTTCCTTCACAAGGGGTGAGGTCAGCTCCCTGAGGAGGCTGACTTTTTCCTAATGTCTGGGGAGAGGGAGACTTTTCTTCCTCCCCACTACTCTCTGTTTGTGTGGAGTGATCCATAGTTTCAGGCTTCACTACACCTATGTCAGTCTGAGTATAGGCTGAGACCATTACAGCCTTGCCAACCTTTTCAGGGGGGCACTCAGTTTGTGTTTGAGCTGTGACTGTCACAGCTCTGCCAGTCCCTACAGGGAAGTCTGTCTGTGCCTGGGCTGTGGCTACCACTGCCCTTCCAACCTTTTCAGGGAGGAAATCTATTTGGACAGGGGTTGTGAATGGCACAACCCCCCTACCCTTTTGTGAAAGGCCTACCATTTTAGAATGGGTGTCTTGTTCAACTCCAGCCCAAGCTGAGAGTTCTAAGTCATTCCCCAGTAAGCAGTCTACAGGCAAGGTTGGGGACACTGCTACCCTTTTAGGGCCAGTGACCCCTCCCCAGCTGAGACATACCTCTGCCATGGGATGACTGTTCTGTTTGCCATCAATGTTAGTCACCTGGTAGGAGAAACCGGGCAAAAGCTGCTCAGAGGGAACTAGCCAATGGGCCACCATTGTGATGCTAGCCCCAGTGTCTCTGTAGGCCTCAGCTTTTGTACCATTGATGTAGGGCTCCTGTCTGTACCTACCCAAAGTGTTGGGACAGGCAGTGAAGTTGGCAAACCCCATGCCACCATCACAGACAAGAGTGGTTGCTGTAGGGGAATTGGCTAAGCCAGGGTCCCCCTGTGTTCCCCAAGTAAACCCACCCAGATTTCTGGGGGCACTCCCACCACCTGGGGGATTACTGCTGACAGTAATAGGTGGTGTGACAGGAGTAATTGGAGGAACAGTTTTGTTTTTAGCCCTTGGGCAACCGCTGTCAGTTTTCCAATGCCCAGGAGTTTTACACTCATGGCAGTAGGGCTTTTTAGCTGTGGTAGAGGAGGGAGCTTGGGACCCACCACCCTGTGTGGAGTTTTGGGGCCCTGAGGAAGGTTTCTCTTTTTCTTTATCCCCACCCTTCTCTTGAGGCTTGGTGGTATCTTTCTTTTGGTCACCACCCTGGTTTTTAGGCCTGATCCTGGTCCTGACCCATTTATCTGCCCTCTTTCCCAACTCTTGGGGAGAGGTCAAATCTGAGTCTACCAGGTGTTGATGGAGAAGCTGGTTTTGACAATTACTTAAAATCTGCTCTCTCATCATCAAATTGTACAATCCTGTATAATCAGACACCTTACTTCCCAGCAACCAACCCTCCAAAGCCTTAGTGGCACATTCCACATATTCAGACCAGTCCTGAGTCTGTGTCTTCTGGGTGTCTCTGAACATTAACCTGTACTGTTCAGTGGTTAAGCCTAACCCATCAACTAGGACACTCTTCAGGACTCTGTAATTTCTGACATCCTCTTCTCTAACAGTGAGGAGTCTATCTCTGCCTCTCCCCTCAAAGGAGAGCCATAAGATTGCTGCCCACTGGTCTTCAGGAACCTGCTGCACTTTGCAGGCTCTCTCAAGAGCAGTCATCCATTTGTGGATGTCATCCCCACTTTTGTAGGGGGGCACAACCTTAGACAGGTTCCTATTATCAAAGACCCTATCTTTGTCCTTAGGGACAATGCTGCCACCAGTGGGTATAGACCCACTCTCTCTAGGTTGCCTAGCCTTCCTCAGTTTTTCTTCCATCAGGGCTACTTCTAGCTCCTGCTTCCTGATCCTCAGCTGGGCTTCCTGCATTCTGGCCTCATGTTCCCTCCTCTGAGGGGTGGTCATCCTTTTCCTGGAGTGACCTTGAGAGCCTCTAGAGCCATGAGAAGCATTGGAGTCACCTGAGCGATTCCTTTGCCTCCCAAGCCCTGTGTTAAGTCCACTGGGGAGATCCAATGGGGTAAACCCATTGTCAGTCCCCAATAGCCTTAGTTTAGCTGGGCCAAGTATAATACTTGGCACTGGGCTAGTTCTCCCTTCATCATCACTACTTTCTGTATCCTCACCACTTTCCTCCCCTGTAGTATGATTCTCATCTAAGGGATGGCTATTGGTACTGGGTACCTCTGTAGTATCTTCAGACGGGGGGCCTCCTGTTCCTGACCCTAAGGGGGCTAACTGGGAAGCTTTCTTGAGTTCTCTCTGATTCTCATCATTCTGTAAGAGTTCTCTGAGCTCAGCAGAGTTAGGGTTCTTGGGCTGTTTAAGGCCTCTAAGAGTTGCCAAATGCCTGAGCTCATTCTGATTAAGGGTAGCAAAGCTGGATGGTGCCCTCTGGGGGTCACTCTCAACAGAGATGGGTACAGTGGACCCCTCTGCCCCGGCCATTGCTCTTAAGTGTGGGTGGATGTGTTGCAATCTACCTACACTTGGGTTTACCTACTAAACCTATCTAGTAGTTGTAGTCAGGGTGTGCTACTCCCTTTGCTCTACAACAACTAAGTTCAGTAGAACTTATGTATATCTAATCTTGTTTTATATGTACCTACAGGTACCTATGTGATCTTTCAATTGGTAACCAAGAGATTACAATGGTAAAACACAGCAAGCTCAAATCCAACCGCTGCTCACCAATGTGAGAAGTTGGCCTGGTATATGATGCTCACTAGTTAAAGTGATCACCTTGTACCATGCCAAGCAACCCTTATGGTGTGGTTGTAAGTCAACCTTTTCGGACTAGCTGCCCTAGTGGTAGCGTAGGCTAAGCAGTCTTTGAGGCTAAACTCGTGATGCGTGTTAAGCCAGCTGTTTTACCAAATGTAACCCCCTTTTATACCAATGAAAGGACACCACACAGATATATATTCAAAATATATATGTATTTATTTCTCAAAGTCACCCCTAGTCTCTTTATGAGCACAGGAGCACAAATCGTCAAACAAGATTATCACAGAATACACAGAAGTTGCACTTTATATGGATAGGCCCTGGTGGCCACTCAAACCATATACTAAAATAGTGGTATAAGTACCACGAACAGAAAAGGGAAAAGGCCTAGGGCCTCTAGAATCGCTGGGCCTACAAGGAGCTAACGTCAGTTAGTGACCAGGAGGTCCACGGGTGGCGTGTGCAGAGCAAATAGTCACACGCGTGCTCCCATAGGTTTCAATGGGTGCGTAAAAAGTACAAAGTTACTGCAAAGGAGATCTTCCGGGTTGACTAGGAACTTAAGATTTGGAACACAGGCACTAGAGATGTATTACTACACATGGGCACCGGAGTACCAGCTTTACCTCACCCACAGAAAGCGGGTGCATAGGCCTCAAAGTGCGTCGGGTTTCTTCTATCTGTTCCGTTGAGCCTGGGACAAAGATGCTGCAGGCGGTCGGTCCGGGAGAGATGCGGTGGATCCAAGGGTGGATCGGAGTTGCAGAAGACCTGAAAGCAGAGGGGACAGTGTTCACAGTCACTAGCCAGTGACCGGCGTGGCACCAGGTAGGTACCAGGCGATGTCGGGTGCAAACAGGTGATGAGGGGTAGCTTGTCTCCGCAGCCACGTGGTCCCTGAAGGTCGACGACGTCCAGGAGTCGGCTCACGAGCTGTCCCACGCAGGCTCTCGCTGTCGGCGCTGTCGGCGACTTGGTCGAAGCAAACAAGCCTTGGCAAAAGCAATTGCAGGAGGATTCGGAAATCAGCTGTTGGTTCTGACCAGCAAGGTCAGAGGGATTGCTCCTTTGGAGAGGAGCAAGGGCCAGTCTGGAGCAACCAGACCAGCGGTGTTTTTCGTAGAGTTCGTCGCCAAGATGGCCACTAGCCAGCGGGCCAGCAACCGGTTAGGCGCGTCGAGTGGCAAAATGCAGAAGGGCCCCACGCAGATCGTGGAGATGCTGGAGGGCTCACCTTTGGTGCAAATGCTGCTCGAGAGTTGGGCTTCTCAGATCCCAAAGCACAACTTGGAGGGAGCCTCGGTTGTTGCACTTGTCAGCTTGTCGTAGTCGATCCAAGATGGCTGGCTCCACGTGTCTCGGTGCCTCCACGGGTCTCCTCTTTTCAGGGACTGTGGATCGGGCGGTGAGAGGTCTGGAGGTCCAGGTCTTGTCAGTCTCTGGGCTCGGGCTCCGGCGGGAGGCGGCGGCAAAGCAGACGTCGATTCGCTGGATGGTGCTTGCGTTAGCAAGGTGGTCACTCCCTGACCACAGGGGAGATTGGCTTCAGTCCTCTGTGCAGCAGAGCGTCGAAGTTCCCGTCTTCTTCTTAGTGTTAAGTTGATTTCAGGATGTCTGAAGTCTTAGGACACAGCTCCTACCTTTAAGCGGATTCTAGGGGCCGGACTACCTGCTAGGTCCCTCCCTATGGGTGGGACCAGGAAGGGGGGTGGTTACACCCCCAATCCTTTGTCCAGCTCGCCCCAGGCCCGGGACTGGTGTGCCCCAGGACCGGTTTGAACTGGCATATGCACCGAGGCTCCTTGTGAGCCACAGGCATGTCTGGTTTCTTTCAAGCCCTACCTGACCAATACACAAAATCCTGTCTGGGGTGGTGCACGCACCTCCCCTGGCAGGAAACCCTTTGTCCACACCTCCCAAGCTGGAAGGACTCCCAGCAGCAGGAGGGCAGACTTGTGTCTGTGGTGGCAGCATCCATTTTGTGGAGCTGAGGCTATGTCTGATTTTACCCGGGTTTCAGGCACTGTACATGTCGTGTCCCTCTAGAAGGGCGGAATGCTAACCCCGTCGCCAGAATTGGCGAGGGGTTAGTATTCCAATTCGTATGACACCTTACTCGACATGTTTTGATAAAGCCAAACCAAAGATAGCATTTAACCGCGAGGTTCATAATGCACTTAAGAGTATATGGTATGACGATATCTGGAAACAGTAGAAGGAAGTTGTTCCGACCACTGCAGACAGGCTCAGCTCATGCCAGAGCACCATCTCACATGGAACCACGCACTCTGCCTTCAGGATTGTTAAGGCCTGCCGTAGGAGTGACTTATAGGTTACCAGGTGTCCCATTTAAGGTTAGGTATAGGTATACTACACCTAAGTAAGAGGTGATTACACCAACTTACCCCAGCTGAGTGATCAGCCAGTTGTGTCAGATTGTTAGGCCAAGCCTGGGGTGGCATAATACATGCTTCAGCCCCTGGCAGGCCTTGGGTACACCAATGCCCTGGGTACCTAGTGTACACTGGTACAGGGGCTGACAGGGTGATCCAACCAATTGGGTATGTACCTAGGGTACATGGAGTCCATTTTAAAGAGAGAACAGCCAGGCTGAGATCCTGAATAGCAGGATCTCAGGCCAACTAAGTCGAAAAACCAGCTAGACACTAGGCAAAAATTTTGGGGTAACCATAGTCAGATATCCACCTTCCTACACAACCCCCCCCCAAACGAAGGGAGATAAGGCTGACCTTGACCAGGTAAGCCTATATTGCCCAAGTGGCCATATAAGGAGGAACCAGCACTGGCATGGTTACCCCCTGTCTCATGGTCCACTAAGCAATCCCTCACCCTAAGGGTATCAGAGGGTCTCCACCATAGGGAATCTCTACCTTTGGTGTGTCTTGGCAAAGTAAAAGGCTGGTGTTGAGATGGAGTACTGAAGTGAGTGTCCTCAAAGTGAGGCCTCACCTTCCTCCAATCCCCCTCCACCATGGATGCCTTTCTTTCCTTAACTGAGTTGCACTGTGCTCTCAGGGTCAGCCTCTGGCTACCTAAAGCTGGAGGCTGGGTCCCTTTTGTGGGCTTACTGGAGGGACAGGTCAGGTCTGGGGCCCTAAGGTCCCATGTTTGCCTGTACCCAACAGAATCCCTCTGGGGGAGGTCCCTAACTACCTGTAAAGGAGATCCCTCAGGAATGTTTTTACCCATCACCTGACTAGGGCTACTAGCCAGGCAATCCTCATTCTTTTGATGGGGGGGTTCTTGTGGACAGGGGCCCTCTTGGGGTCCACTGGCCTCCCTGACCTCTGCAGCCCTGGGCTGACTGAGGCAGGGTAGAGAGAGGCAGGCTACCTGCACCAGACTGGGTCCCACCTTGGAAGGGGTCACTGACATCAGAGGCTCTGCCAGGCCAGGCCTGGCTACCTCTGGGGCAGTTCCTTCACAAGGGGTGAGGTCAGCTCCCTGAGGAGGCTGACTTTTTCCTAATGTCTGGGGAGAGGGAGACTTTTCTTCCTCCCCACTACTCTCTGTTTGTGTGGAGTGATCCATAGTTTCAGGCTTCACTACACCTATGTCAGTCTGAGTATAGGCTGAGACCATTACAGCCTTGCCAACCTTTTCAGGGGGGCACTCAGTTTGTGTTTGAGCTGTGACTGTCACAGCTCTGCCAGTCCCTACAGGGAAGTCTGTCTGTGCCTGGGCTGTGGCTACCACTGCCCTTCCAACCTTTTCAGGGAGGAAATCTATTTGGACAGGGGTTGTGAATGGCACAACCCCCCTACCCTTTTGTGAAAGGCCTACCATTTTAGAATGGGTGTCTTGTTCAACTCCAGCCCAAGCTGAGAGTTCTAAGTCATTCCCCAGTAAGCAGTCTACAGGCAAGGTTGGGGACACTGCTACCCTTTTAGGGCCAGTGACCCCTCCCCAGCTGAGACATACCTCTGCCATGGGATGACTGTTCTGTTTGCCATCAATGTTAGTCACCTGGTAGGAGAAACCGGGCAAAAGCTGCTCAGAGGGAACTAGCCAATGGGCCACCATTGTGATGCTAGCCCCAGTGTCTCTGTAGGCCTCAGCTTTTGTACCATTGATGTAGGGCTCCTGTCTGTACCTACCCAAAGTGTTGGGACAGGCAGTGAAGTTGGCAAACCCCATGCCACCATCACAGACAAGAGTGGTTGCTGTAGGGGAATTGGCTAAGCCAGGGTCCCCCTGTGTTCCCCAAGTAAACCCACCCAGATTTCTGGGGGCACTCCCACCACCTGGGGGATTACTGCTGACAGTAATAGGTGGTGTGACAGGAGTAATTGGAGGAACAGTTTTGTTTTTAGCCCTTGGGCAACCGCTGTCAGTTTTCCAATGCCCAGGAGTTTTACACTCATGGCAGTAGGGCTTTTTAGCTGTGGTAGAGGAGGGAGCTTGGGACCCACCACCCTGTGTGGAGTTTTGGGGCCCTGAGGAAGGTTTCTCTTTTTCTTTATCCCCACCCTTCTCTTGAGGCTTGGTGGTATCTTTCTTTTGGTCACCACCCTGGTTTTTAGGCCTGATCCTGGTCCTGACCCATTTATCTGCCCTCTTTCCCAACTCTTGGGGAGAGGTCAAATCTGAGTCTACCAGGTGTTGATGGAGAAGCTGGTTTTGACAATTACTTAAAATCTGCTCTCTCATCATCAAATTGTACAATCCTGTATAATCAGACACCTTACTTCCCAGCAACCAACCCTCCAAAGCCTTAGTGGCACATTCCACATATTCAGACCAGTCCTGAGTCTGTGTCTTCTGGGTGTCTCTGAACATTAACCTGTACTGTTCAGTGGTTAAGCCTAACCCATCAACTAGGACACTCTTCAGGACTCTGTAATTTCTGACATCCTCTTCTCTAACAGTGAGGAGTCTATCTCTGCCTCTCCCCTCAAAGGAGAGCCATAAGATTGCTGCCCACTGGTCTTCAGGAACCTGCTGCACTTTGCAGGCTCTCTCAAGAGCAGTCATCCATTTGTGGATGTCATCCCCACTTTTGTAGGGGGGCACAACCTTAGACAGGTTCCTATTATCAAAGACCCTATCTTTGTCCTTAGGGACAATGCTGCCACCAGTGGGTATAGACCCACTCTCTCTAGGTTGCCTAGCCTTCCTCAGTTTTTCTTCCATCAGGGCTACTTCTAGCTCCTGCTTCCTGATCCTCAGCTGGGCTTCCTGCATTCTGGCCTCATGTTCCCTCCTCTGAGGGGTGGTCATCCTTTTCCTGGAGTGACCTTGAGAGCCTCTAGAGCCATGAGAAGCATTGGAGTCACCTGAGCGATTCCTTTGCCTCCCAAGCCCTGTGTTAAGTCCACTGGGGAGATCCAATGGGGTAAACCCATTGTCAGTCCCCAATAGCCTTAGTTTAGCTGGGCCAAGTATAATACTTGGCACTGGGCTAGTTCTCCCTTCATCATCACTACTTTCTGTATCCTCACCACTTTCCTCCCCTGTAGTATGATTCTCATCTAAGGGATGGCTATTGGTACTGGGTACCTCTGTAGTATCTTCAGACGGGGGGCCTCCTGTTCCTGACCCTAAGGGGGCTAACTGGGAAGCTTTCTTGAGTTCTCTCTGATTCTCATCATTCTGTAAGAGTTCTCTGAGCTCAGCAGAGTTAGGGTTCTTGGGCTGTTTAAGGCCTCTAAGAGTTGCCAAATGCCTGAGCTCATTCTGATTAAGGGTAGCAAAGCTGGATGGTGCCCTCTGGGGGTCACTCTCAACAGAGATGGGTACAGTGGACCCCTCTGCCCCGGCCATTGCTCTTAAGTGTGGGTGGATGTGTTGCAATCTACCTACACTTGGGTTTACCTACTAAACCTATCTAGTAGTTGTAGTCAGGGTGTGCTACTCCCTTTGCTCTACAACAACTAAGTTCAGTAGAACTTATGTATATCTAATCTTGTTTTATATGTACCTACAGGTACCTATGTGATCTTTCAATTGGTAACCAAGAGATTACAATGGTAAAACACAGCAAGCTCAAATCCAACCGCTGCTCACCAATGTGAGAAGTTGGCCTGGTATATGATGCTCACTAGTTAAAGTGATCACCTTGTACCATGCCAAGCAACCCTTATGGTGTGGTTGTAAGTCAACCTTTTCGGACTAGCTGCCCTAGTGGTAGCGTAGGCTAAGCAGTCTTTGAGGCTAAACTCGTGATGCGTGTTAAGCCAGCTGTTTTACCAAATGTAACCCCCTTTTATACCAATGAAAGGACACCACACAGATATATATTCAAAATATATATGTATTTATTTCTCAAAGTCACCCCTAGTCTCTTTATGAGCACAGGAGCACAAATCGTCAAACAAGATTATCACAGAATACACAGAAGTTGCACTTTATATGGATAGGCCCTGGTGGCCACTCAAACCATATACTAAAATAGTGGTATAAGTACCACGAACAGAAAAGGGAAAAGGCCTAGGGCCTCTAGAATCGCTGGGCCTACAAGGAGCTAACGTCAGTTAGTGACCAGGAGGTCCACGGGTGGCGTGTGCAGAGCAAATAGTCACACGCGTGCTCCCATAGGTTTCAATGGGTGCGTAAAAAGTACAAAGTTACTGCAAAGGAGATCTTCCGGGTTGACTAGGAACTTAAGATTTGGAACACAGGCACTAGAGATGTATTACTACACATGGGCACCGGAGTACCAGCTTTACCTCACCCACAGAAAGCGGGTGCATAGGCCTCAAAGTGCGTCGGGTTTCTTCTATCTGTTCCGTTGAGCCTGGGACAAAGATGCTGCAGGCGGTCGGTCCGGGAGAGATGCGGTGGATCCAACGGTGGATCGGAGTTGCAGAAGACCTGAAAGCAGAGGGGACAGTGTTCACAGTCACTAGCCAGTGACCGGCGTGGCACCAGGTAGGTACCAGGCGATGTCGGGTGCAAACAGGTGATGAGGGGTAGCTTGTCTCCGCAGCCACGTGGTCCCTGAAGGTCGACGACGTCCAGGAGTCGGCTCACGAGCTGTCCCACGCAGGCTCTCGCTGTCGGCGCTGTCGGCGCTGTCGGCGACTTGGTCGAAGCAAACAAGCCTTGGCAAAAGCAATTGCAGGAGGATTCGGAAATCAGCTGTTGGTTCTGACCAGCAAGGTCAGAGGGATTGCTCCTTTGGAGAGGAGCAAGGGCCAGTCTGGAGCAACCAGACCAGCGGTGTTTTTCGTAGAGTTCGTCGCCAAGATGGCCACTAGCCAGCGGGCCAGCAACCGGTTAGGCGCGTCGAGTGGCAAAATGCAGAAGGGCCCCACGCAGATCGTGGAGATGCTGGAGGGCTCACCTTTGGTGCAAATGCTGCTCGAGAGTTGGGCTTCTCAGATCCCAAAGCACAACTTGGAGGGAGCCTCGGTTGTTGCACTTGTCAGCTTGTCGTAGTCGATCCAAGATGGCTGGCTCCACGTGTCTCGGTGCCTCCACGGGTCTCCTCTTTTCAGGGACTGTGGATCGGGCGGTGAGAGGTCTGGAGGTCCAGGTCTTGTCAGTCTCTGGGCTCGGGCTCCGGCGGGAGGCGGCGGCAAAGCAGACGTCGATTCGCTGGATGGTGCTTGCGTTAGCAAGGTGGTCACTCCCTGACCACAGGGGAGATTGGCTTCAGTCCTCTGTGCAGCAGAGCGTCGAAGTTCCCGTCTTCTTCTTAGTGTTAAGTTGATTTCAGGATGTCTGAAGTCTTAGGACACAGCTCCTACCTTTAAGCGGATTCTAGGGGCCGGACTACCTGCTAGGTCCCTCCCTATGGGTGGGACCAGGAAGGGGGGTGGTTACACCCCCAATCCTTTGTCCAGCTCGCCCCAGGCCCGGGACTGGTGTGCCCCAGGACCGGTTTGAACTGGCATATGCACCGAGGCTCCTTGTGAGCCACAGGCATGTCTGGTTTCTTTCAAGCCCTACCTGACCAATACACAAAATCCTGTCTGGGGTGGTGCACGCACCTCCCCTGGCAGGAAACCCTTTGTCCACACCTCCCAAGCTGGAAGGACTCCCAGCAGCAGGAGGGCAGACTTGTGTCTGTGGTGGCAGCATCCATTTTGTGGAGCTGAGGCTATGTCTGATTTTACCCGGGTTTCAGGCACTGTACATGTCGTGTCCCTCTAGAAGGGCGGAATGCTAACCCCGTCGCCAGAATTGGCGAGGGGTTAGTATTCCAATTCGTATGACACCTTACTCGACATGTTTTGATAAAGCCAAACCAAAGATAGCATTTAACCGCGAGGTTCATAATGCACTTAAGAGTATATGGTATGACGATATCTGGAAACAGTAGAAGGAAGTTGTTCCGACCACTGCAGACAGGCTCAGCTCATGCCAGAGCACCATCTCACATGGAACCACGCACTCTGCCTTCAGGATTGTTAAGGCCTGCCGTAGGAGTGACTTATAGGTTACCAGGTGTCCCATTTAAGGTTAGGTATAGGTATACTACACCTAAGTAAGAGGTGATTACACCAACTTACCCCAGCTGAGTGATCAGCCAGTTGTGTCAGATTGTTAGGCCAAGCCTGGGGTGGCATAATACATGCTTCAGCCCCTGGCAGGCCTTGGGTACACCAATGCCCTGGGTACCTAGTGTACACTGGTACAGGGGCTGACAGGGTGATCCAACCAATTGGGTATGTACCTAGGGTACATGGAGTCCATTTTAAAGAGAGAACAGCCAGGCTGAGATCCTGAATAGCAGGATCTCAGGCCAACTAAGTCGAAAAACCAGCTAGACACTAGGCAAAAATTTTGGGGTAACCATAGTCAGATATCCACCTTCCTACACAACCCCCCCCCAAACGAAGGGAGATAAGGCTGACCTTGACCAGGTAAGCCTATATTGCCCAAGTGGCCATATAAGGAGGAACCAGCACTGGCATGGTTACCCCCTGTCTCATGGTCCACTAAGCAATCCCTCACCCTAAGGGTATCAGAGGGTCTCCACCATAGGGAATCTCTACCTTTGGTGTGTCTTGGCAAAGTAAAAGGCTGGTGTTGAGATGGAGTACTGAAGTGAGTGTCCTCAAAGTGAGGCCTCACCTTCCTCCAATCCCCCTCCACCATGGATGCCTTTCTTTCCTTAACTGAGTTGCACTGTGCTCTCAGGGTCAGCCTCTGGCTACCTAAAGCTGGAGGCTGGGTCCCTTTTGTGGGCTTACTGGAGGGACAGGTCAGGTCTGGGGCCCTAAGGTCCCATGTTTGCCTGTACCCAACAGAATCCCTCTGGGGGAGGTCCCTAACTACCTGTAAAGGAGATCCCTCAGGAATGTTTTTACTCATCACCTGACTAGGGCTACTAGCCAGGCAATCCTCATTCTTTTGATGGGGGGGTTCTTGTGGACAGGGGCCCTCTTGGGGTCCACTGGCCTCCCTGACCTCTGCAGCCCTGGGCTGACTGAGGCAGGGTAGAGAGAGGCAGGCTACCTGCACCAGACTGGGTCCCACCTTGGAAGGGGTCACTGACATCAGAGGCTCTGCCAGGCCAGGCCTGGCTACCTCTGGGGCAGTTCCTTCACAAGGGGTGAGGTCAGCTCCCTGAGGAGGCTGACTTTTTCCTAATGTCTGGGGAGAGGGAGACTTTTCTTCCTCCCCACTACTCTCTGTTTGTGTGGAGTGATCCATAGTTTCAGGCTTCACTACACCTATGTCAGTCTGAGTATAGGCTGAGACCATTACAGCCTTGCCAACCTTTTCAGGGGGGCACTCAGTTTGTGTTTGAGCTGTGACTGTCACAGCTCTGCCAGTCCCTACAGGGAAGTCTGTCTGTGCCTGGGCTGTGGCTACCACTGCCCTTCCAACCTTTTCAGGGAGGAAATCTATTTGGACAGGGGTTGTGAATGGCACAACCCCCCTACCCTTTTGTGAAAGGCCTACCATTTTAGAATGGGTGTCTTGTTCAACTCCAGCCCAAGCTGAGAGTTCTAAGTCATTCCCCAGTAAGCAGTCTACAGGCAAGGTTGGGGACACTGCTACCCTTTTAGGGCCAGTGACCCCTCCCCAGCTGAGACATACCTCTGCCATGGGATGACTGTTCTGTTTGCCATCAATGTTAGTCACCTGGTAGGAGAAACCGGGCAAAAGCTGCTCAGAGGGAACTAGCCAATGGGCCACCATTGTGATGCTAGCCCCAGTGTCTCTGTAGGCCTCAGCTTTTGTACCATTGATGTAGGGCTCCTGTCTGTACCTACCCAAAGTGTTGGGACAGGCAGTGAAGTTGGCAAACCCCATGCCACCATCACAGACAAGAGTGGTTGCTGTAGGGGAATTGGCTAAGCCAGGGTCCCCCTGTGTTCCCCAAGTAAACCCACCCAGATTTCTGGGGGCACTCCCACCACCTGGGGGATTACTGCTGACAGTAATAGGTGGTGTGACAGGAGTAATTGGAGGAACAGTTTTGTTTTTAGCCCTTGGGCAACCGCTGTCAGTTTTCCAATGCCCAGGAGTTTTACACTCATGGCAGTAGGGCTTTTTAGCTGTGGTAGAGGAGGGAGCTTGGGACCCACCACCCTGTGTGGAGTTTTGGGGCCCTGAGGAAGGTTTCTCTTTTTCTTTATCCCCACCCTTCTCTTGAGGCTTGGTGGTATCTTTCTTTTGGTCACCACCCTGGTTTTTAGGCCTGATCCTGGTCCTGACCCATTTATCTGCCCTCTTTCCCAACTCTTGGGGAGAGGTCAAATCTGAGTCTACCAGGTGTTGATGGAGAAGCTGGTTTTGACAATTACTTAAAATCTGCTCTCTCATCATCAAATTGTACAATCCTGTATAATCAGACACCTTACTTCCCAGCAACCAACCCTCCAAAGCCTTAGTGGCACATTCCACATATTCAGACCAGTCCTGAGTCTGTGTCTTCTGGGTGTCTCTGAACATTAACCTGTACTGTTCAGTGGTTAAGCCTAACCCATCAACTAGGACACTCTTCAGGACTCTGTAATTTCTGACATCCTCTTCTCTAACAGTGAGGAGTCTATCTCTGCCTCTCCCCTCAAAGGAGAGCCATAAGATTGCTGCCCACTGGTCTTCAGGAACCTGCTGCACTTTGCAGGCTCTCTCAAGAGCAGTCATCCATTTGTGGATGTCATCCCCACTTTTGTAGGGGGGCACAACCTTAGACAGGTTCCTATTATCAAAGACCCTATCTTTGTCCTTAGGGACAATGCTGCCACCAGTGGGTATAGACCCACTCTCTCTAGGTTGCCTAGCCTTCCTCAGTTTTTCTTCCATCAGGGCTACTTCTAGCTCCTGCTTCCTGATCCTCAGCTGGGCTTCCTGCATTCTGGCCTCATGTTCCCTCCTCTGAGGGGTGGTCATCCTTTTCCTGGAGTGACCTTGAGAGCCTCTAGAGCCATGAGAAGCATTGGAGTCACCTGAGCGATTCCTTTGCCTCCCAAGCCCTGTGTTAAGTCCACTGGGGAGATCCAATGGGGTAAACCCATTGTCAGTCCCCAATAGCCTTAGTTTAGCTGGGCCAAGTATAATACTTGGCACTGGGCTAGTTCTCCCTTCATCATCACTACTTTCTGTATCCTCACCACTTTCCTCCCCTGTAGTATGATTCTCATCTAAGGGATGGCTATTGGTACTGGGTACCTCTGTAGTATCTTCAGACGGGGGGCCTCCTGTTCCTGACCCTAAGGGGGCTAACTGGGAAGCTTTCTTGAGTTCTCTCTGATTCTCATCATTCTGTAAGAGTTCTCTGAGCTCAGCAGAGTTAGGGTTCTTGGGCTGTTTAAGGCCTCTAAGAGTTGCCAAATGCCTGAGCTCATTCTGATTAAGGGTAGCAAAGCTGGATGGTGCCCTCTGGGGGTCACTCTCAACAGAGATGGGTACAGTGGACCCCTCTGCCCCGGCCATTGCTCTTAAGTGTGGGTGGATGTGTTGCAATCTACCTACACTTGGGTTTACCTACTAAACCTATCTAGTAGTTGTAGTCAGGGTGTGCTACTCCCTTTGCTCTACAACAACTAAGTTCAGTAGAACTTATGTATATCTAATCTTGTTTTATATGTACCTACAGGTACCTATGTGATCTTTCAATTGGTAACCAAGAGATTACAATGGTAAAACACAGCAAGCTCAAATCCAACCGCTGCTCACCAATGTGAGAAGTTGGCCTGGTATATGATGCTCACTAGTTAAAGTGATCACCTTGTACCATGCCAAGCAACCCTTATGGTGTGGTTGTAAGTCAACCTTTTCGGACTAGCTGCCCTAGTGGTAGCGTAGGCTAAGCAGTCTTTGAGGCTAAACTCGTGATGCGTGTTAAGCCAGCTGTTTTACCAAATGTAACCCCCTTTTATACCAATGAAAGGACACCACACAGATATATATTCAAAATATATATGTATTTATTTCTCAAAGTCACCCCTAGTCTCTTTATGAGCACAGGAGCACAAATCGTCAAACAAGATTATCACAGAATACACAGAAGTTGCACTTTATATGGATAGGCCCTGGTGGCCACTCAAACCATATACTAAAATAGTGGTATAAGTACCACGAACAGAAAAGGGAAAAGGCCTAGGGCCTCTAGAATCGCTGGGCCTACAAGGAGCTAACGTCAGTTATTGACCAGGAGGTCCACGGGTGGCGTGTGCAGAGCAAATAGTCACACGCGTGCTCCCATAGGTTTCAATGGGTGCGTAAAAAGTACAAAGTTACTGCAAAGGAGATCTTCCGGGTTGACTAGGAACTTAAGATTTGGAACACAGGCACTAGAGATGTATTACTACACATGGGCACCGGAGTACCAGCTTTACCTCACCCACAGGAAGCGGGTGCATAGGCCTCAAAGTGCGTCGGGTTTCTTCTATCTGTTCCGTTGAGCCTGGGACAAAGATGCTGCAGGCGGTCGGTCCGGGAGAGATGCGGTGGATCCAAGGGTGGATCGGAGTTGCAGAAGACCTGAAAGCAGAGGGGACAGTGTTCACAGTCACTAGCCAGTGACCGGCGTGGCACCAGGTAGGTACCAGGCGATGTCGGGTGCAAACAGGTGATGAGGGGTAGCTTGTCTCCGCAGCCACGTGGTCCCTGAAGGTCGACGACGTCCAGGAGTCGGCTCACGAGCTGTCCCACGCAGGCTCTCGCTGTCGGCGGTGTCGGCGACTTGGTCGAAGCAAACAAGCCTTGGCAAAAGCAATTGCAGGAGGATTCGGAAATCAGCTGTTGGTTCTGACCAGCAAGGTCAGAGGGATTGCTCCTTTGGAGAGGAGCAAGGGCCAGTCTGGAGCAACCAGACCAGCGGTGTTTTTCGTAGAGTTCGTCGCCAAGATGGCCACTAGCCAGCGGGCCAGCAACCGGTTAGGCGCGTCGAGTGGCAAAATGCAGAAGGGCCCCACGCAGATCGTGGAGATGCTGGAGGGCTCACCTTTGGTGCAAATGCTGCTCGAGAGTTGGGCTTCTCAGATCCCAAAGCACAACTTGGAGGGAGCCTCGGTTGTTGCACTTGTCAGCTTGTCGTAGTCGATCCAAGATGGCTGGCTCCACGTGTCTCGGTGCCTCCACGGGTCTCCTCTTTTCAGGGACTGTGGATCGGGCGGTGAGAGGTCTGGAGGTCCAGGTCTTGTCAGTCTCTGGGCTCGGGCTCCGGCGGGAGGCGGCGGCAAAGCAGACGTCGATTCGCTGGATGGTGCTTGCGTTAGCAAGGTGGTCACTCCCTGACCACAGGGGAGATTGGCTTCAGTCCTCTGTGCAGCAGAGCGTCGAAGTTCCCGTCTTCTTCTTAGTGTTAAGTTGATTTCAGGATGTCTGAAGTCTTAGGACACAGCTCCTACCTTTAAGCGGATTCTAGGGGCCGGACTACCTGCTAGGTCCCTCCCTATGGGTGGGACCAGGAAGGGGGGTGGTTACACCCCCAATCCTTTGTCCAGCTCGCCCCAGGCCCGGGACTGGTGTGCCCCAGGACCGGTTTGAACTGGCATATGCACCGAGGCTCCTTGTGAGCCACAGGCATGTCTGGTTTCTTTCAAGCCCTACCTGACCAATACACAAAATCCTGTCTGGGGTGGTGCACGCACCTCCCCTGGCAGGAAACCCTTTGTCCACACCTCCCAAGCTGGAAGGACTCCCAGCAGCAGGAGGGCAGACTTGTGTCTGTGGTGGCAGCATCCATTTTGTGGAGCTGAGGCTATGTCTGATTTTACCCGGGTTTCAGGCACTGTACATGTCGTGTCCCTCTAGAAGGGCGGAATGCTAACCCCGTCGCCAGAATTGGCGAGGGGTTAGTATTCCAATTCGTATGACACCTTACTCGACATGTTTTGATAAAGCCAAACCAAAGATAGCATTTAACCGCGAGGTTCATAATGCACTTAAGAGTATATGGTATGACGATATCTGGAAACAGTAGAAGGAAGTTGTTCCGACCACTGCAGACAGGCTCAGCTCATGCCAGAGCACCATCTCACATGGAACCACGCACTCTGCCTTCAGGATTGTTAAGGCCTGCCGTAGGAGTGACTTATAGGTTACCAGGTGTCCCATTTAAGGTTCGGTATAGGTATACTACACCTAAGTAAGAGGTGATTACACCAACTTACCCCAGCTGAGTGATCAGCCAGTTGTGTCAGATTGTTAGGCCAAGCCTGGGGTGGCATAATACATGCTTCAGCCCCTGGCAGGCCTTGGGTACACCAATGCCCTGGGTACCTAGTGTACACTGGTACAGGGGCTGACAGGGTGATCCAACCAATTGGGTATGTACCTAGGGTACATGGAGTCCATTTTAAAGAGAGAACAGCCAGGCTGAGATCCTGAATAGCAGGATCTCAGGCCAACTAAGTCGAAAAACCAGCTAGACACTAGGCAAAAATTTTGGGGTAACCATAGTCAGATATCCACCTTCCTACACAACCCCCCCCCAAACGAAGGGAGATAAGGCTGACCTTGACCAGGTAAGCCTATATTGCCCAAGTGGCCATATAAGGAGGAACCAGCACTGGCATGGTTACCCCCTGTCTCATGGTCCACTAAGCAATCCCTCACCCTAAGGGTATCAGAGGGTCTCCACCATAGGGAATCTCTACCTTTGGTGTGTCTTGGCAAAGTAAAAGGCTGGTGTTGAGATGGAGTACTGAAGTGAGTGTCCTCAAAGTGAGGCCTCACCTTCCTCCAATCCCCCTCCACCATGGATGCCTTTCTTTCCTTAACTGAGTTGCACTGTGCTCTCAGGGTCAGCCTCTGGCTACCTAAAGCTGGAGGCTGGGTCCCTTTTGTGGGCTTACTGGAGGGACAGGTCAGGTCTGGGGCCCTAAGGTCCCATGTTTGCCTGTACCCAACAGAATCCCTCTGGGGGAGGTCCCTAACTACCTGTAAAGGAGATCCCTCAGGAATGTTTTTACCCATCACCTGACTAGGGCTACTAGCCAGGCAATCCTCATTCTTTTGATGGGGGGGTTCTTGTGGACAGGGGCCCTCTTGGGGTCCACTGGCCTCCCTGACCTCTGCAGCCCTGGGCTGACTGAGGCAGGGTAGAGAGAGGCAGGCTACCTGCACCAGACTGGGTCCCACCTTGGAAGGGGTCACTGACATCAGAGGCTCTGCCAGGCCAGGCCTGGCTACCTCTGGGGCAGTTCCTTCACAAGGGGTGAGGTCAGCTCCCTGAGGAGGCTGACTTTTTCCTAATGTCTGGGGAGAGGGAGACTTTTCTTCCTCCCCACTACTCTCTGTTTGTGTGGAGTGATCCATAGTTTCAGGCTTCACTACACCTATGTCAGTCTGAGTATAGGCTGAGACCATTACAGCCTTGCCAACCTTTTCAGGGGGGCACTCAGTTTGTGTTTGAGCTGTGACTGTCACAGCTCTGCCAGTCCCTACAGGGAAGTCTGTCTGTGCCTGGGCTGTGGCTACCACTGCCCTTCCAACCTTTTCAGGGAGGAAATCTATTTGGACAGGGGTTGTGAATGGCACAACCCCCCTACCCTTTTGTGAAAGGCCTACCATTTTAGAATGGGTGTCTTGTTCAACTCCAGCCCAAGCTGAGAGTTCTAAGTCATTCCCCAGTAAGCAGTCTACAGGCAAGGTTGGGGACACTGCTACCCTTTTAGGGCCAGTGACCCCTCCCCAGCTGAGACATACCTCTGCCATGGGATGACTGTTCTGTTTGCCATCAATGTTAGTCACCTGGTAGGAGAAACCGGGCAAAAGCTGCTCAGAGGGAACTAGCCAATGGGCCACCATTGTGATGCTAGCCCCAGTGTCTCTGTAGGCCTCAGCTTTTGTACCATTGATGTAGGGCTCCTGTCTGTACCTACCCAAAGTGTTGGGACAGGCAGTGAAGTTGGCAAACCCCATGCCACCATCACAGACAAGAGTGGTTGCTGTAGGGGAATTGGCTAAGCCAGGGTCCCCCTGTGTTCCCCAAGTAAACCCACCCAGATTTCTGGGGGCACTCCCACCACCTGGGGGATTACTGCTGACAGTAATAGGTGGTGTGACAGGAGTAATTGGAGGAACAGTTTTGTTTTTAGCCCTTGGGCAACCGCTGTCAGTTTTCCAATGCCCAGGAGTTTTACACTCATGGCAGTAGGGCTTTTTAGCTGTGGTAGAGGAGGGAGCTTGGGACCCACCACCCTGTGTGGAGTTTTGGGGCCCTGAGGAAGGTTTCTCTTTTTCTTTATCCCCACCCTTCTCTTGAGGCTTGGTGGTATCTTTCTTTTGGTCACCACCCTGGTTTTTAGGCCTGATCCTGGTCCTGACCCATTTATCTGCCCTCTTTCCCAACTCTTGGGGAGAGGTCAAATCTGAGTCTACCAGGTGTTGATGGAGAAGCTGGTTTTGACAATTACTTAAAATCTGCTCTCTCATCATCAAATTGTACAATCCTGTATAATCAGACACCTTACTTCCCAGCAACCAACCCTCCAAAGCCTTAGTGGCACATTCCACATATTCAGACCAGTCCTGAGTCTGTGTCTTCTGGGTGTCTCTGAACATTAACCTGTACTGTTCAGTGGTTAAGCCTAACCCATCAACTAGGACACTCTTCAGGACTCTGTAATTTCTGACATCCTCTTCTCTAACAGTGAGGAGTCTATCTCTGCCTCTCCCCTCAAAGGAGAGCCATAAGATTGCTGCCCACTGGTCTTCAGGAACCTGCTGCACTTTGCAGGCTCTCTCAAGAGCAGTCATCCATTTGTGGATGTCATCCCCACTTTTGTAGGGGGGCACAACCTTAGACAGGTTCCTATTATCAAAGACCCTATCTTTGTCCTTAGGGACAATGCTGCCACCAGTGGGTATAGACCCACTCTCTCTAGGTTGCCTAGCCTTCCTCAGTTTTTCTTCCATCAGGGCTACTTCTAGCTCCTGCTTCCTGATCCTCAGCTGGGCTTCCTGCATTCTGGCCTCATGTTCCCTCCTCTGAGGGGTGGTCATCCTTTTCCTGGAGTGACCTTGAGAGCCTCTAGAGCCATGAGAAGCATTGGAGTCACCTGAGCGATTCCTTTGCCTCCCAAGCCCTGTGTTAAGTCCACTGGGGAGATCCAATGGGGTAAACCCATTGTCAGTCCCCAATAGCCTTAGTTTAGCTGGGCCAAGTATAATACTTGGCACTGGGCTAGTTCTCCCTTCATCATCACTACTTTCTGTATCCTCACCACTTTCCTCCCCTGTAGTATGATTCTCATCTAAGGGATGGCTATTGGTACTGGGTACCTCTGTAGTATCTTCAGACGGGGGGCCTCCTGTTCCTGACCCTAAGGGGGCTAACTGGGAAGCTTTCTTGAGTTCTCTCTGATTCTCATCATTCTGTAAGAGTTCTCTGAGCTCAGCAGAGTTAGGGTTCTTGGGCTGTTTAAGGCCTCTAAGAGTTGCCAAATGCCTGAGCTCATTCTGATTAAGGGTAGCAAAGCTGGATGGTGCCCTCTGGGGGTCACTCTCAACAGAGATGGGTACAGTGGACCCCTCTGCCCCGGCCATTGCTCTTAAGTGTGGGTGGATGTGTTGCAATCTACCTACACTTGGGTTTACCTACTAAACCTATCTAGTAGTTGTAGTCAGGGTGTGCTACTCCCTTTGCTCTACAACAACTAAGTTCAGTAGAACTTATGTATATCTAATCTTGTTTTATATGTACCTACAGGTACCTATGTGATCTTTCAATTGGTAACCAAGAGATTACAATGGTAAAACACAGCAAGCTCAAATCCAACCGCTGCTCACCAATGTGAGAAGTTGGCCTGGTATATGATGCTCACTAGTTAAAGTGATCACCTTGTACCATGCCAAGCAACCCTTATGGTGTGGTTGTAAGTCAACCTTTTCGGACTAGCTGCCCTAGTGGTAGCGTAGGCTAAGCAGTCTTTGAGGCTAAACTCGTGATGCGTGTTAAGCCAGCTGTTTTACCAAATGTAACCCCCTTTTATACCAATGAAAGGACACCACACAGATATATATTCAAAATATATATGTATTTATTTCTCAAAGTCACCCCTAGTCTCTTTATGAGCACAGGAGCACAAATCGTCAAACAAGATTATCACAGAATACACAGAAGTTGCACTTTATATGGATAGGCCCTGGTGGCCACTCAAACCATATACTAAAATAGTGGTATAAGTACCACGAACAGAAAAGGGAAAAGGCCTAGGGCCTCTAGAATCGCTGGGCCTACAAGGAGCTAACGTCAGTTAGTGACCAGGAGGTCCACGGGTGGCGTGTGCAGAGCAAATAGTCACACGCGTGCTCCCATAGGTTTCAATGGGTGCGTAAAAAGTACAAAGTTACTGCAAAGGAGATCTTCCGGGTTGACTAGGAACTTAAGATTTGGAACACAGGCACTAGAGATGTATTACTACACATGGGCACCGGAGTACCAGCTTTACCTCACCCACAGGAAGCGGGTGCATAGGCCTCAAAGTGCGTCGGGTTTCTTCTATCTGTTCCGTTGAGCCTGGGACAAAGATGCTGCAGGCGGTCGGTCCGGGAGAGATGCGGTGGATCCAAGGGTGGATCGGAGTTGCAGAAGACCTGAAAGCAGAGGGGACAGTGTTCACAGTCACTAGCCAGTGACCGGCGTGGCACCAGGTAGGTACCAGGCGATGTCGGGTGCAAACAGGTGATGAGGGGTAGCTTGTCTCCGCAGCCACGTGGTCCCTGAAGGTCGACGACGTCCAGGAGTCGGCTCACGAGCTGTCCCACGCAGGCTCTCGCTGTCGGCGGTGTCGGCGACTTGGTCGAAGCAAACAAGCCTTGGCAAAAGCAATTGCAGGAGGATTCGGAAATCAGCTGTTGGTTCTGACCAGCAAGGTCAGAGGGATTGCTCCTTTGGAGAGGAGCAAGGGCCAGTCTGGAGCAACCAGACCAGCGGTGTTTTTCGTAGAGTTCGTCGCCAAGATGGCCACTAGCCAGCGGGCCAGCAACCGGTTAGGCGCGTCGAGTGGCAAAATGCAGAAGGGCCCCACGCAGATCGTGGAGATGCTGGAGGGCTCACCTTTGGTGCAAATGCTGCTCGAGAGTTGGGCTTCTCAGATCCCAAAGCACAACTTGGAGGGAGCCTCGGTTGTTGCACTTGTCAGCTTGTCGTAGTCGATCCAAGATGGCTGGCTCCACGTGTCTCGGTGCCTCCACGGGTCTCCTCTTTTCAGGGACTGTGGATCGGGCGGTGAGAGGTCTGGAGGTCCAGGTCTTGTCAGTCTCTGGGCTCGGGCTCCGGCGGGAGGCGGCGGCAAAGCAGACGTCGATTCGCTGGATGGTGCTTGCGTTAGCAAGGTGGTCACTCCCTGACCACAGGGGAGATTGGCTTCAGTCCTCTGTGCAGCAGAGCGTCGAAGTTCCCGTCTTCTTCTTAGTGTTAAGTTGATTTCAGGATGTCTGAAGTCTTAGGACACAGCTCCTACCTTTAAGCGGATTCTAGGGGCCGGACTACCTGCTAGGTCCCTCCCTATGGGTGGGACCAGGAAGGGGGGTGGTTACACCCCCAATCCTTTGTCCAGCTCGCCCCAGGCCCGGGACTGGTGTGCCCCAGGACCGGTTTGAACTGGCATATGCACCGAGGCTCCTTGTGAGCCACAGGCATGTCTGGTTTCTTTCAAGCCCTACCTGACCAATACACAAAATCCTGTCTGGGGTGGTGCACGCACCTCCCCTGGCAGGAAACCCTTTGTCCACACCTCCCAAGCTGGAAGGACTCCCAGCAGCAGGAGGGCAGACTTGTGTCTGTGGTGGCAGCATCCATTTTGTGGAGCTGAGGCTATGTCTGATTTTACCCGGGTTTCAGGCACTGTACATGTCGTGTCCCTCTAGAAGGGCGGAATGCTAACCCCGTCGCCAGAATTGGCGAGGGGTTAGTATTCCAATTCGTATGACACCTTACTCGACATGTTTTGATAAAGCCAAACCAAAGATAGCATTTAACCGCGAGGTTCATAATGCACTTAAGAGTATATGGTATGACGATATCTGGAAACAGTAGAAGGAAGTTGTTCCGACCACTGCAGACAGGCTCAGCTCATGCCAGAGCACCATCTCACATGGAACCACGCACTCTGCCTTCAGGATTGTTAAGGCCTGCCGTAGGAGTGACTTATAGGTTACCAGGTGTCCCATTTAAGGTTCGGTATAGGTATACTACACCTAAGTAAGAGGTGATTACACCAACTTACCCCAGCTGAGTGATCAGCCAGTTGTGTCAGATTGTTAGGCCAAGCCTGGGGTGGCATAATACATGCTTCAGCCCCTGGCAGGCCTTGGGTACACCAATGCCCTGGGTACCTAGTGTACACTGGTACAGGGGCTGACAGGGTGATCCAACCAATTGGGTATGTACCTAGGGTACATGGAGTCCATTTTAAAGAGAGAACAGCCAGGCTGAGATCCTGAATAGCAGGATCTCAGGCCAACTAAGTCGAAAAACCAGCTAGACACTAGGCAAAAATTTTGGGGTAACCATAGTCAGATATCCACCTTCCTACAGACATCATTTAGGGCATAGATGGCATTGGATTGAGTTGGGGAAGTGTGTTTTTTGGGGTGGCCTTTGTGATGTTGTTGGGCCTGGCCATGTGGCTGGTGGCCATTTTGAGGCCTAGGCCTGCAAGCTTGCCTGGCCTTGTCTGCCAACAGGCCTGCTTTCATCCACTAGGACCAGAGCAGGTAGCCACAGCTTTATTAATCTACTGTTTTCTATGTGATCTGTTGAATTTAGACATCATTTAGGGCATGGATGGCATTGGATTGAGTTTAGGAAGTGTGTTTTTGGGGGTGGCCTTGCTGATGTTGTTGGGCCTGGCCATGTGGCTGGTGGCCATTTTGAGGCCTAGGCCTGCAAGCTTGCCTGGCCTTGTCTGCCAACAGGCCTGCTTTCATCCACTAGGACAAGAGCAGGTAGCCACAGCTTTATTAATCTATTGTTTTCTATGTGATCTGTTGAATTTAGACATCATTTAGGGCATGAATGGCATTGGATTGAGTTGAGGAAGTGTGTTTTTGGGGGTGGCCTTGCTGATGTTGTTGGGCCTGGCCATGTGGCTGGTGGCCATTTTGAGGCCTAGGCCTGCAAGCTTGCCTGGCCTTGTCTGCCAACAGGCCTGCTTTCATCCACTAGGACCAGAGCAGGTAGCCACAGCTTTATTAATCTACTGTTTTCTATGTGATCTGTTGAATTTAGACATCATTTAGGGCATGGATGGCATTGGATTGAGTTGGGGAAGTGTGTTTTTGGGGGTGGCCTTGCTGATGTTGTTGGGCCTGGCCATGTGGCTGGTGGCCATTTTGAGGCCTAGGCCTGCAAGCTTGCCTGGCCTTGTCTGCCAACAGGCCTGCTTTTATCCACTAGGACCAGAGCAGGTAGCCACAGCTTTATTAATCTACTGTTTTCTATGTGATCTGTTGAATTTAGACATCATTTAGGGCATAGATGGCATTGGATTGAGTTTAGGAAGTGTGTTTTTGTGGGTGGCCTTGCTGATGTTGTTGGGCCTGGCCATGTGGCTGGTGGCCATTTTGAGGCCTAGGCCTGCAAGCTTGCCTGGCCTTGTCTGCCAACAGGCCTGCTTTCATCCACTAGGACCAGAGCAGGTAGCCACAGCTTTATTAATCTACTGTTTTCTATGTGATCTGTTGAATTTAGACATCATTTAGGGCATGGATGGCATTGGATTGAGTTGAGGAAGTGTGTTTTTGGGGGTGGCCTTGCTGATGTTGTTGGGCCTGGCCATGTGGCTGGTGGCCATTTTGAGGCCTAGGCCTGCAAGCTTGCCTGGCCTTGTCTGCCAACAGGCCTGCTTTCATCCACTAGGACCAGAGCAGGTAGCCACAGCTTTATTAATCTACTGTTTTCTATGTGATCTGTTGAATTTAGACATCATTTAGGGCATGGATGGCATTGGATTGAGTTGGGGAAGTGTGTTTTTGGGGGTGGCCTTGCTGATGTTGTTGGGCCTGGCCATGTGGCTGGTGGCCATTTTGAGGCCTAGGCCTGCAAGCTTGCCTGGCCTTGTCTGCCAACAGGCCTGCTTTCATCCACTAGGACCAGAGCAGGTAGCCACAGCTTTATTAATCTACTGTTTTCTATGTGATCTGTTGAATTTAGA
Source organism: Triturus cristatus (assembly GCF_964204655.1). Lineage (NCBI taxonomy): Eukaryota > Metazoa > Chordata > Amphibia > Caudata > Salamandridae > Triturus > Triturus cristatus. Next base: position 241,323,850 of record NC_140579.1, read on the forward strand.
CATCATTTAGGGCATGGATGGCATTGGATTGAGTTGAGGAAGTGTGTTTTTGGGGGTGGCCTTGCTGATGTTGTTGGGCCTGGCCATGTGGCTGGTGGCCATTTTGAGGCCTAGGCCTGCAAGCTTGCCTGGCCTTGTCTGCCAACAGGCCTGCTTTCATCCACTAGGACCAGAGCAGGTAGCCACGGCTTTATTAATCTACTGTTTTCTATGTGATCTGTTGAATTTAGACATCATTTAGGGCATGGATGGCATTGGATTGAGTTGGGGAAGTGTGTTTTTGGGGGTGGCCTTGCTGATGTTGTTGGGCCTGGCCATGTGGCTGGTGGCCATTTTGAGGCCTAGGCCTGCAAGCTTGCCTGGCCTTGTCTGCCAACAGGCCTGCTTTTTCATCCACTAGGATCAGAGCAGGTAGCCACAGCTTTATTGATCAAGTGTTTTCTATGCGATCTGTTGAATTTAGACTTCATTTAGGGCATGGATGGCATTGGATTGAGTTGGGGAAGTGTGCTTTTTGGGGGGTGGCCTTGCTGATGTTGGGTGTCTTAAAGACAATCCATGCTTTTTGTATGTGTCTGGTCACTGGTGTGTTGGTGTGCAATGCAGAGCTTTTTGGGGCCTGTGAATGTTCCTACATTTTGTTGCATTAAAAAGTCAGAGCAGTGTGCTTTAGCAGGCATCCTTTACCTGGCTTTTATAGGCCTTTTGTCAGCTCCTGGTGTTTCCCAGGCCCCTGGCTTCTTTGTGATTTGTGTGTGTCCATGTGGGTGGTGGCTTTTTTGGGTGTTTGGACTGGGAGTATTAGTGTCCTGCTTTTGCCATAGGCCTGCATGGTTTTCCTATTGGCTCTTTGGCTTACTGCTTCCATCCATCCACCCCCTTTGCCAGCAGCAGCTCCATGGATGCTTAGATGCTCAAATAATGCAATGGTCCACCCCACTTCCATTAGATTTTTATTTTGTTGTTTATTACTAACTTTCCTATCCTTCCTGAGAGTGTAGTGTGTGGCTGTACACAGTACTAGTAGTATAACATAGCTCTAGTTTAAAAAAATAGTCATAAATTGGCTAGACTATCTTTTGTTTGCACTAGTACAGTACTAAGTAACTGAACCACAACAACAAATGCAACATTTCACTGATGTTCTTCTCCTGTCTTCTTTGCTTTTAGGTGCACAAAAGACAGAGTAGGAGGTGTCATCGGCATCACCTGGCTACCCGTTGTACTGCCAGCCTGACAGAAGTCCTGCTGCGCATCACGCCCACGTGTGACCAGAACTTGTTGTGCATCTGCCTCCTGCCTGACATCTGAAGAAGATGGCCCCAAAGAAAGGTACCAGGTCCAGTACCAAGAAAGTTGCCGGTGAGAAGAAGGAACAGAAAAAGGAAGTGCTATTAACCACGACTGGTGGTGTGCCGGCCAATGTTTTTTTTGGCACCAAAGCATTGTCCGGGAACCAAGCTGGGAGCAGCACAGCGGTCAAAACCCACCAACCTAGGCCCAAGGGCTTTAGTGTCGCAGAGGTAGCCAGTCTACTAACGAGCAGCGATGTTCAAGAAATGTCATTACCGCAAAGTAGTACACAATCAAGTTCAACGCAGGCGCAAACTCAGCAGATCAGTGTCAAGCCGCCGCAACCAGAACAGTAGCAGCCGCCGCAACCAGAACAGTAGCAGCCGCCGCAACCAGAACAGCAGCAGCCGCCGCAACCAGAACAGCAGCAGCCGCCGCAACCAGAACAGCAGCAGCCGCCGCAACAGCCCACCATAGTAGTTGTTGCTCCTGACGTAGGGGCATTTCAGGAAATCGAGCTTCCTGCAGACAAAGTGGAGCGAAGTCAAACCACTGTTTCAGAAGATCAATTGTCTTCCAGACCACCAGCAAGGGAAAGGAGGCTTAGTCCATCATCTTCTTCTTCATCAAGCCCCGCTTCTGATGATCGTGATAACACTTGGGTCCCACCAGCTCGGTCTGAGAGTGATGTACGCCACAAGACATTGCTTCTGAAAAGGAAGGTCCCAGAAAAACTTAGAGTTATGGAGGTAGATGTAGAAGAGGGGGTGATGATGTTGATGAAGACGAGCCAGTCATCACGCACATTACTCCCGCCCCAAAGGGATTGGAGACCGACATTCTCACCCTATCCAGAAAGGCTGCTACTGAGCGGGATGTAGCACGGATCTCACCAACACAGGTTACACCACCACTACCTCCAGCTGCCATATTTTCCAAGACCGGCAGGGACCTACATCCAGCTCAACCATCTCAGTAGGTAGTGGTAGTAAAAGTCACAGTGTAGGTGGACAGGGTCACATATTTTCAAGCACCCCCTCAAGTTCATCTGGTGTTGAAAGTGGCACATCCAGCAGTGCCAGAAAGTTCTCCTCCCCAGTTTGGGACTTCTTTTCTGTTAGCGCCAAGGAGGAGAACGTTGCTATATGCTCAATTTGTCGGCAAGGTGTTCGGCGTGGTAAGCTTGGTACAAACTATGGTACCGGAGGACAAGCAAGTCATCTAAAAATACACCACACTATCGTGTGGGAGGATCACCTACTTAAGTTAAAAGAAAGTAGAAAAACTCAACCCATTGAAGTTGGTCAGGAATCAGGGAGCGATATTATTGTGGTGGCAGGTGAAGAACAGGGAGGCATTTCTAGCCATGTCCCCAGTACTGCAGTGGTAACGCCCACATCCTCCTCAGTAACATCAGAGTGGCACCGCAGTAAAAGCCATACTCAGAGTCAGGCTGAGACACCAAGGCGACCGGCGACTACCTCAATGAGACAATCTGTGTCGTTGAGCCTTAGTGGGTTAATGAAAACAGCACCACTAAGGAAAGTAAGCCAGCCTAGCATTGACAGCATGTTTAGGTTGGAGGGGCAGTTCCAACGCAACCACCCAACGGCACGATTATACAATGCGAAGCTGGCTAAAATGTTAGCGCTGGACCTTCTTCCTTTTTCATTTGTGGAAGGGGTGGGTTTCCTTGAATTTGTGTCTGCCATCTGCCCTAAATGGAAGGTTCCCAGCCGGTCCTATTTTGCACGAATTGCTGTTCTGGCACTACATCATGATGTGCTGAAATTGGTTGGTCAAGGTTTGCAGCAGAGTGCTGTGCACAATATCCACCTGACAACAGACATGTGGAGCAGTTGCCAAGCCACAGATTACATGTGCATCACTGCACACTGGATCTCTTTTGTGGGGGTTAGAGATCAACTATCTGCACGAGGTGTTGTTGACACAGCTGCGATTTTTGAAGGTACTCGGAAACATGCAACTGTAGCCATGTTCGCCATGGAGAAATCTCATACGGCTGAAAACATTTTAGAAGAGTTTCGCGCCAAGGTTTTGGAATGGCTGCGGCCCAGAGGGCTTGGTATTGGTTTTGTTGCCACAGACAATGGCAGTAATGTACTTAAGGCCATGGAACTTGGTTCCTATTTCAGGGTTCCATGTTTGGCACACTGCATAAACATTATAGTGCAAGACTTTCTGAAAAAAGATCCCATAGTCAGCAATTTACTGGCCATCTGCCGAAGAATATGCACTCATTTCAGCCATTCTTTTAAAGCTCGGAAGCAGCTGAGGATCATCCAACGTGAATGTAGGATGTCAGTCAAGGCACTCATCCAGGAGGTGGCAACACGTTGGAACTCAACGTATTACATGCTTGATCGTCTGTATGAACAACACAGGTCACTCCATGAATATGTCTGGTACAGAAGCAGTGATGCTAGTGTTAAAGGCATGACCCTTGACAGGGAGCAATGGACCCTAATTAAATGCCTGACTGAGATGCTGTCTCCTTTTGAGGTTTTCACACGTGAAGTCAGCAAGGAGGACTGTACAATGGGCCAAGCTATCCCATTGTTGCAAATGCTAGAGCATGAGCTGAATAATGTGTTTGAATCCTACAAAGGTGTAGAGGACAGAAGGCAAGCCCATGACTTGGTGGAGAGCTTATCCAGGCGCTTAACTGAAAATGTAAGGATACAAAATAAAATGTTGTCACAAAAATATTACATTTGTGCCACAATTCTGGATCCACGTGCAAAATTAGGACTAGTGAAGACATTCCTTGCTTTTTCCGACAATGATGTTGCCCGCTACAAAAGTTGTATAGCTGAAGCAGCCATTAAGTTTGAAAAGGAAGGGCTGCTAATTAAAAGCCCGCCACATCAACCCACAACAAGTACTGATACTGAAGCAGGCCATGCAGAATCAAGTGCAACTTCGTCGGCTGAGGGCAGTGCGGTTGGCTCACAATCACAACACTCACCATCACCATCGACTACAGAAACAATAACTGGATCATTAGGCCGAGTACAATCATTATCAGATTGGTATGTAAAGATGGGCTATTGTAAGCACAGTGCTGATGCACAGAAAAAACAGCACAAAAGCTTACCAGCAGCAACCCTGAACTTTGAGCGGATGGTCCAGGCCTATCTGGACGACCCAACAGAGGTGTACGTTGATCAAAACCCAGTGCAGTATTGGTATAGGAAAAGGTCTGAATGGCCACAGCTCAGCAGGCTGGCGATAAGTTATCTGGCTTGCCCTGTCGCAAGTGTCTCTTCCGAACGTGTTTTCAGTGCTGCTGGTTCCATTGTAACCTTGAGAAGGACCAGTCTATCTCCAAAAAACGTGGAGAGGTTAACAATGATCAAAATGAATCAGCACTTCATACCACCGAATTATACAACGCATGAATCAACAGAGGAAGATGAGGACAGCGGCTCAGGTGACGGAAGTATTGTGTCAGATGATTACCTACTACTGGAAGAACCCCCAGAGTTTGAGGACGAGCTATACTTCCCTGACAATTAGGCTCGCACTTACTGTCTTCCTCCCTTTTTTCCCCCTTTGTTTATGTGTCTGTCGTTCCGGTTATAAACTTGTGAATCGCAACAAATCCATTCTCACCGTCTTCTACTCTTCTAATTTAAGATACAAGTTTCAGGTGTCTGCCATTTGACACTACAGTCCTCAGAATCCAGCTCCTCCGCTCGATCATACTGAATCTCCTGCTCAATTCCATTTCCCTCATGAATGATGATTGGATGATGGTAACAACAAATTCAAACTTTCCTCGTCCTTCCAAAACAAGTGGACCATGAATCAGATGACTACTATAGCTATCCTCCTTTCAGAGCCGAGAGAGACTGGCCATTAACTGAAAATAAGATGCAACAGGTAATGATTGATGCCATGCATTGGCCGCAGAATCGCAGACTGAATGATGTATATTTAGTTGTGTGTGTTGCGCATGAATTGATGTAATTGTGCACTGCCACCAATCAACTTTCTACAGAACACACTAATTTTCCCCTTCTTGCAAACAAAAAATGTGAACTTCTCCTGCATCTTGGCGATACATTGCTTTTAATTCAATACAGGAAGGGGACTCACTCAATCTGCGCAATGCAAATGACTGTATCTTAACAGCACCGTCCATCATGATGATGGCGAAAGAGACGGCCTGCAGCGTTAACAAGATGAGATGGAACAGGTAATGATTGATGCCATGCATTGGCCGCAGAATCGCAGACTGAATGATGTAGATTTTGTTGTGTGTGTTGCGCATGAATTGATGTAATTGTGCACTGCCACTAATCAACTTTCTACAGAACACACTAATTTTCCCCTTCTTGCAAACAAGAAATGTGTACTTCTCCTGCATCTTGGTGATACATTGCTTTTAATTCAATACAGGAAGGGGACTCACTCAATCTGCGCAATGCAAATGACTGTGACTTAACAGCACCGTCCATCATGATGATGGCGAAAGAGACGTCCCGTTAACTTAAGATGAGAAGGAACAGGTAATGAATGATGACAATTAATAGCATGCATTGGACACCTGACTCTGAGCTATTGGTCTTTGTGTTTGCGTTGTTTGTTTGTTGTGCACAAAGTGATGTCAAAGTGTACTAGTAGTAATCTATCTTTCTGTACACAATAAAGAAGGATTCAAGTCATTAATTTTTATATTTCTACTCTTGTTGTGTCATAAAAATTATACTTATACTGCAGGCCGATCTTCAGTCAGTAAAAGTATCAGAGATGATGATGAAGTCAGGAGGAGGATGTTTCAGGAGTGGCATAAAATGGAAAAGCCTAGAGGTAAACACGTCAACAACAACCACAGCAGACCCAAATGTCTGTGTAGAAGTTGAATAGAGTGTAGCGGTGGGATGACTGCAGTGCATTGATTTTACTAACTTAAACTGTAAAATGCTATGTTTGGAATGGATAATGTGCTTTGCGTTTGTCCAACTCTTTGAGAGAAAAAAAAAGGACTCTAAAGTGTTAACATAGGATGTGCTAATGGTAAGCACTGTGAGCCTGATCTCTCCTGTTACTGTTGAAGGTCAATGCTGGAAACAGACTAGAGTAGAGATGATGCATATGCATACATGCCACCTCGGAAAGTGTTCTTGTTGCACTACACCATGACTTGTGCATTTGTTTTCACTTGATTTCTCAATATCCCCTTTGGTTTTCAATCTAAAATTACAGTCCGGGCCTTGGCCAAAACTTTGTAAAACATTACAATGCATATTAATTAATTACCTTACCAATCAATCACCTTTTTTTCCAGCCGGGCAGTGGCGAGGCGACACACCCAACATTGATGGACGAGAGGAGCAAGAGGAATGCCGAGATGCAAAAATCCAGTCCACATTTTTGACCAGGATAAGACAGTAACAGTATCCACTTTTAACTTCTTTTAAATAATTTGATTAATATCTTGTATACAATCTTTACAACAGTGTATTCTTGGAGTTGTTATTATCAATCATCATTAGGTTTGCTCTGTGTTTACGATTCTTCACTACCAATATTTAAAATTTCTATTTGCTATCTGTTAAAGTATTAAGGCCGGAACAGAACAAGAAATAGAAGTTTATGTAATCCGGGTCTCTCATCATCATGCATGCATTGCCTTTTTCTCCCTTAACATATGGATATGGTAGTCTTCAATGATTGTTGTTTGTTTGTCTATGTATGCATACTGTTTTCCTATGTCAAACCTTTCCCAAAATCCCCCTTCCCATCTATTCAACAAACCCCAACCCTCTTCCCCCGGGCTGTGCGACTTATTGTCGAGGTGTAACTAAATTAAATTTACACCAATACTTAATCACACACTTGCTGGGGCGGATGTGGTGAAAGCAACACTACTTCAATTTCAATGCAGAGCGATGATCTTCTTCTGCTTGCCCACCCATGAGTAGGATATTTCAGAGGTTATTTTATTTAACAAAGGAACATATACCTCAGCATGAATTGCCGGCATTGATTGGATTTGTTTGTTGTCATTCCTCATATACAGCACTAACTGTTAGACTGTAGGCATAGTCAAGTGACTCGAGTCGACACAACTATAGTTTGTAACTCTGTCTAGTAGACTATCCTCATAACCACCATTCAGTTTTTTTGTAAAATATTTGAGCATATAATTGTTGCTCGGTAAGTTCTGTAATGTACTTCATTCAACTACTCCTCTAACAGTCTCTCAAAGGCGATTGACTGTCGCCTTTTCTTTTTTTGGAAATGCTGCCACCCTGCCAGTGTCTACTACTACTACTATACTACCACCACCACCACCCCAATCATGGCATGTACGAAAAAGGAAACCATCTTCACCATGCAGCCAGTGCTGTGCCACAGTTGAACATAAACATCAAGCACCGGTAAGAGAGAAGTTTGGGGGAGGCAGAATTAATAATGGATATGTTGTCAATGATTTCATTTTCACACACCACTCCAAAGAATGCATAGACTAGAGGACAGACTGAAAGTACTAGAAGGACCAGTCAATGAGTGAGGTGTGTCGCATCTATCTGTTTGTGTCTTATACAGTCAGCTAATTATTGAAATCAAACACAGGATATGGGCGGCCATGCACCAGCAAGGAAACAGTGTGATGTAAAACAGTTACCCCACCTACAAAAAATTAACAACATTGCATGTAACATAGAAAAATATATTTAATTTACCCTAACAAAAATAAACTAAACCCACAAAAGCTGACCCACCCCCCTCCCTAACCCCAACCACTGTCCACAGTAGAAAAAAGTCTTAACGGCCAAACGAGTAAAGAACAAGAACAGGAATTAAAAAAGGGGCAGTGACAGGGACTAACTGGTGGGGCGGGACTGGAGGAGGACACGCATCTGGCGCATCTCGTCCTCTAAATGGGCGACGCGGCGTCTAAGGCCGCGGCAGTTGCAGCCACAGTGGGGGGGGGGCACCGGAGATGGCACGGTGGCGGCGGGCAGCCGCCAGACGGTGGCGCCGTACCGCTGGAGGGCGGTGGCTGGGGCCCGGGGCACTGGAGGAGGCTTGAATTGCTGCTGCAGTCTCCTCCTCCTCCTCGGCTAGGACCACCAGCCGCCGGTATTCCTGCTGGATTGCCTCCAGCTTCCTGCGCCGTGCCTTGGCGGCCAACTCCTTCCGGTTGAGTTTCGGAGTAGCTGTGTATCAAAAAGAAAAAAACAAGACAATTGTAAAATATAGTCTTAATAAAACAGTAGGACAAGGTAATCATTTATACTCATAGTGGCATGGTAGAGTAGCACTATAAAATAAAGCACAGTAGTACATAACATTTTAAATGTCGCCCGTCCTTCTTCCTTCCACCTGTCTTACACTTTTTAGTTGAACAGTGCACCAGGTGCTCTTCTCCATAAAACTTTCAAAGCGGAGTTGAAATCAGATAGATGAGGCCATTGGTTACTCAATACTCCGGCTCCTAGTCCTATACCAATTAAAGGGAATTCTAGTCTTCTAGTTCACTCTTCAAACGTCCCCAACAACTCATACTTACTTACGACATCGGATAGCGGGCGGACTTTGTCCGCCCGCCATCCGACTGCTAAAAAGGGTGGGGGTCTCGTGGGGACAATTAATTAGGATGATGCGCCCGGCACAGTGGCGCGCGCACCCTGTTTTTTTAAATTTAAATTCTGGTTGGCTTTGCTGAAAGCAATGCTAAAATGTTGTGCTGCTTTTCCAAGCACAACATGACGGGCCCCGCACGGAGCCTGTCACGTTTTGCTTTGAAAGTCGGGGGGGTACCATAGCATAGGTAGGTACCCTCCATGGGGGCCCCCAAGCATACTCTGCAATGTGTGCATGCCTTTCCGTGGCGGACGGCAATGCCGCCACGCAAAGGCATTCCAAAATGCAGATTATATGGCTGGCGGTGTGGTGAGAGAGACACCACCGCCATATTGAACCCTTTTCCGCCTGGACATGTCTGAATATTTTCTACAGGGATGGCGGGAGGTTTGCCCCTGCGGTGACGGCAGTGAATTCCAGCCGGCCCGGCGGGGGCAATACGCCCACCATCCTAATGGGGCCCTAAGTCACAACTGTACAGTATACATATACATACAGTACACCCTTGCAGTGAGTGTGCTGTCAAGTTCAACAATAGTTAAGGATTATGAATCTAACTTACCACCGCCTGCCACTGGTGCTGCCACTCCCCCTACCGCTCCGTTGCTATCTGCAACTGCCGCATCCTCGCCCTCCGCGTCGCCTTCGCTGGCCCCGGCAATGGTGGTCGGTAGTGCGCCTGGAAAACATTACACATTTATTAGGCGTCATATACACCTCCCCCCTATTGATCAGTAGCAAGGTTGAAAAATGAGTTAATACTAACATACATCACTAGTACAAATCAGGTAGTAGTAGAGTAGACACTAATAGTTATATGATCATTGTAGCCTTTGCTTGATTAGCCCTAGCCATGCACATGTGACGTTACCTTTACCTTGCAGCTTCTTAAGACACCTTTGAGCCCACTTGACCTGTCTCACACTGCTACTGTCTGGTCTACGCGCTGCGTACAAGCGGTCAACAAACATTAACAAGCCACTTTTTTAGGAAGAACTGGTGTACTACTGTTACTGTTAGTCCATATTGCTTATCCATAGATGCTACACTTTTTGGCACGGCTGAGAAATGCTTGCAAGTTGCAATATACTAACGCACACCATTTATTTTTTCGCATTACAGACGCAAGATTCCCTTCTACGAATCAGAGCTTCTGAACGATGCACCAACTACCAGTACTAGGTTCTTCTGAGGTGAGGGGTCCCTTCACTCACATCTTCATTTATAAATTTATATAAACTAAATTGCTATGGGATGGTGGTGCTGCCTTCCACCAATGTTCAGTTATCATGATTTAATTCCCAATTGTATAAGTGTAACAATGTATATTGTTTTAATGTTATTGATTTGCCGGTTGGTGCTGCTAAGAAAACAGTGTACAGACCTTCTCAAATTGAAATAAACATTTTAAACTTACATAGACTTGGTGGTATTTGGTGTGGACTAACTTACACGAGTGAGCAAATTAAAGTAAGGGTGTGCATGTGAATTGCTTCCACGACAGAGGTTGGGTGTGTTATGTTCTGGGTTGTGTACTTGTTGGGTATCTTGGGGGGAGGGTTCCGAGACCTAATAGGTATGACAAGACAGTACTATAGTCAAGCAGTGGAATTGTGGTGGGTGCGGAATTTCTGATTGAGGTGTGCAAGGAAGGTCCAACCTACCATCACCAACATCCTATTTTCTGGTGCAAATGTATGTGCAAGATCCCTACAACAGTGGTATGTCCTATAGGGTATCATATCAAAATATTAAGAAATCTGGTAGGGCTGTTGTTGCTGTGAATTTTCAAAGCCTCAACATCAATAAGAGTAAAAGTAGTACAAGACAACGACCCAACGGATTGTACGAGCTACTGGTGAATATGAGTTTTATATTACAACCTTTCACAAAGAGTGGCACTGGCCAACTGGGCAAGACTAGCTACTACAGTACAGACAGACTGATAGTATGTAGTAGTAGTAGTAGTACTCAGAGTCATCATAGCGGAGGCAGGGATAAGATTTTTGAAACCGTACAAATCGAAAGATAATTGGTGGTAAAAAAATAGCATTTGGAAACACACTATAGTTCGGGAAAAATGGGGCAGTAAAAGTTATGGAATAAGAAATATTATTAAAAACAAGAAGACTTACTGGGGCCAGCAGAGGAGCCCTCAGCGGTGTCCTCCTGGTGGTGTTCCTGTCCCGCCGACTGCCCAGTCCCTGTCGGTCTGCCCCTGGGTGCTGATGAACAGGAAAGATATAAGAAAGAGACAAACATTGATGGATGGTGTCAAACAAATACAATATTTTTCAACAACGGTCAAAAAACACTTATGTAAACAACAATTGCAATAACTACATTGACCGATCTCATCTGGTCAACATGTAATATCGGGGGATTCGCAGTTCGACTACTTAAGTTACTATTTATCAACAGTAATCCAGTCTTCCATTCTGATTCCAGAAAACTAAGTTACAACTAAGCCTAAGTAGTAGTATAACGTACCACCCAACCTAGCCCACCTATTACAGGCATGCCAATTGTACATTAAGTATGCATTTCCACTGTATTCCTCAACAATGCGTATGGTCCAATCATGGAGGACACATGAACATGACTAAATTTTTTGTATACACCAAATTTTGGTTTGATTGATGCTGATCTGCTACTGCTAAGCCTACCTCCACTCATTGAACAAACTAGAAAAGGTTCTAAAGACTGCCGTACTAGCAGCACGTCACGTAACTGAGTGAGGGGGGGCATCACGCATACCACTAACCAATTAGAATCTCATACAAAGTACCTAAACCTAAGTATCAATCCGCTCCTATCTATTAGTGACAGGACAAAGTAAGGAGTGGACGTGAGTCACTGTAGCATTACGTAACTTAATTTCTCTAAAATAAACTCGTAAAGAATCACGCTAAGCAAGCGCAAACGCAAAGCTGCAAACAAGTAAGATTAGTAGTAGCGCAGAAGAGCACCTGTGTCATAATCACAGAAGACTTTTAAACGTTATTAACCTGGAATGTGTTTGTAAGCAGCAACATTCTTGCTGGTTGGAAGGAAAAAAAGATATTCGCAATATATAACATAGAGCAGAAGAACAGACACAAAGTTGTAATAATTAAATAGGTACTCACCAAGCCCCGGGACCTCCACTCCTAGCAGGTCCAGCAGGTCCTGCTCACGGTCCAGGATGTCGGACCACCGGTGCGTCAGCTGTGCCTGGGTGCGCCGGACCCCAGAGATGCGCGACACTGCCCGGCGCACCTTCCCCCACCGCTGCCGACGCTCCCGGAGGCCGTACCCGGACCCAGGCCTGCCACCTGCTGCCAGGGTTGAGGGGAGGTGGCGCTGCACAAAGAAAATTAGTGCAGCCAACTCCACCTCCCCAAATAAGACCCGTGCCTGCACCCCTTGTGGGCGCCGCCTTCCGCAAGGAAGGTGGTCGCGGCTCTGGCTGCGCCGGCGAACAGCCCTACCCTTGGACATGGTTCTGGGGACGGGGCGGGAAAGAAAAGGTAAAATAAATAAAGGAGTAAAGGAAATAAATAGCAGGCAATAGAAAGAGAAAAAGTAGCTAAAAAACAAAAAAAAAAGTAGACAAAAACAAAAAATATAGAAGCACGAAAATAGTTAGAGAAATAATAAGTAATAAAGATCCAAAAAAAAGTGGCTATAAACAAAGGATTGAAAAGATTTAGGGAGGATTGAAAATCAGGCCCCAGAACCATGCAATAGAGTGAAAAACAAGATGGCCGCGCCCATTGCGACCACGTGCGCAAGTTCGCGTGATATTTTCTCCCCGAGCAAGCAAAAAGCAACGCGATCAAGTAAAAGCGGTCGCGAACAGGAAATATCGACCGCGAACAGGCGCGAACATGCATTGCGCGACCCGGAACAGGAAGTAAGCATCACCAGGGGTGAAAACAAGATGGCCACGCCCGTGAGCAACCGCATGGGTAAGTTGGCGACCCGCGATCACGCAAAAAAACCGCGAACAGGCGGCAAAAAAACTTCCGCGTCTTCACGATATTTCCGGCGTGTTTGCGGAGATTTTCTGATTTTTGGCGATAATTTGCGAAAGTTAATTTCGCAAATTCTGCCCACCCCTACTCTGCACCCACCCCTCCTGTGTCTGGGCACTGCTGGGAGGACTCTGCACCCACCCCTCCTGTGTCTGGGCACTGCTGGGAGTGATAGGCACCCACCCCTCCTGTGTCTGGGCACTGCTGGGAGTGATAGGCACCCACCCCTCCTATATCTGGGCACTGCTGGGAGGACTCTGCACCCACCCCTCCTGTGTCTGGGCACTGCTGGGAGGACTCTGCACCCACCCCTCCTATGTCTGGGCACTGCTGGGAGGACTCTGCACCCACCCCTCCTGTGTCTGGGCACTGCTGGGAGTGATAGGCACCCACTCCTCCTGTGTCTGGGCACTGCTGGGAGGACTCTGCACCCACCCCTCCTGTGTCTGGGCACTGCTGGGAGTGATAGGCACCCACCCCTCCTGTGTCTGGGCACTGCTGGGAGTGATAGTCACCCACCCCTCCTATGTCTGGGCACTGCTTGGAGGACTCTGCACCCACCCCTGCTGTGTCTGGGCACTGCTGGGAGGACTCTGCACCCACCCCTCCTGTGTCTGGGCACTGCTGGGAGTGATAGGCACCCACCCCTCCTGTGTCTGGGCACTGCTGGGAGTGATAGGCACCCACCCCTCCTGTGTCTGGGCACTGCTGGGAGGACTCTACACCCACCCCTCCTGTGTCTGGGCACTGCTGGGAGTGATAGGCACCCACCCCTCCTATGTCTGGGCACTGCTGGGAGGACTCTGCACCCACCCCTCCTGTGTCTGGGCACTGCTGAGAGGACTCTGCTCCCACCCCTCCTGTGTCTGGGCACTGCTGGGAGTGATAGGCACCCACCCCTCCTGTGTCTGGGCACTGCTGGGAGTAATAGGCACCCACCCCTCCTATGTCTGGGCACTGCTGGGAGGACTCTGCACCCACCCCTCCTATGTCTGGGCACTGCTGGGCGGACTCTGCACCCACCCCTCCTATGTCTGGGCACTGCTGGGAGGACTCTGCACCCACCCCTCCTGTGTCTGGGCACTGCTGGGAGTGATAGGCACCCACCCCTCCTATGTCTGGGCACTACTGGGGGGACTCTGCACCCACCCCTCCTATGTCTGGGCACTGCTGGGAGGACTCTGCACCCACCCCTCCTATGTCTGGGCACTGCTGGGCGGACTCTGCACCCACCCCTCCTATGTCTGGGCACTGCTGGGAGGACTCTGCACCCACCCCTCCTGTGTCTGGGCACTGCTGGGAGTGATAGGCACCCACCCCTCCTATGTCTGGGCACTGCTGGGAGGACTCTGCACCCACTCCTCCTGTGTCTGGGCACTGCTGGGCGGACTCTGCACCCACCCCTCCTATGTCTGGGCACTGCTGGGAGGACTCTGCACCCACCCCTCCTGTGTCTGGGCACTGCTGGGAGGACTCTGCACCCACCCCTCCTGTGTCTGGGCACTGCTGGGAGTGAAAGGCACCCACCCCTCCTATGTCTGGGCACTGCTGGGAGGACTCTGCACCCACCCCTCCTGTGTCTGGGCACTGCTGGGAGGACTCTGCACCCACCCCTCCTGTGTCTGGGCACTGCTGGGAGTGATAGGCACCCACCCCTCCTGTGTCTGGGCACTGCTGGGAGGACTCTGCACCCACCCCTCCTGTGTCTGGGCACTGCTGGGAGTGATAGGTACCCACCCCTCCTATGTCTGGGCACTGCTGGGAGGACTCTGCACCCACCCCTCCTGTGTCTGGGCACTGCTGGGAGGACTCTGCACCCACCCCTCCTGTGTCTGGGCACTGCTGGGAGTGATAGGCACCCACCCCTCCTGTGTCTGGGCACTGCTGGGAGGACTCTGCACCCACCCCTCCTGTGTCTTGGCACTGCTGGGAGGGATAGGCACCCACCCCTCCTATGTCTGGGCACTACTGGGAGGACTCTGCACCCACCCCTCCTATGTCTGGGCACTGCTGGGAGGACTCTGCACCCACCCCTCCTGTGTCTGGGCACTGCTGGGAAGACTCTGCACCCACCCCTCCTGTGTCTGGGCACTGCTGGGAGTGATAGGCACCCACCCCCCCTGTGTCTGGGCACTGCTGGGAGTGATAGGCACCCACCCCTCCTATGTCTGGGCACTGCTGGGAGGACTCTGCACCCACCCCTCCTGTCTCTGGGCACTGCTGGGAGGACTCTGCACACACCCCTCCTGTGTCTGGGCACTGCTGGGAGGACTCTGCACACACCCCTCCTGTGTCTGGGCACTGCTGGGAGGACTCTGCACACACCCCTCCTGTCTCTGGGCACTGCTGGGAGGACTCTGCACACACCCCTCCTGTGTCTGGGCACTGCTGGGAGGACTCTGCACCCACCCCTCCTGTGTCTGGGCACTGCTGGGAGTGATAGGCACCCACCCCTCCTGTGTCTGGGCACTGCTGGGAGGACTCTGCACCCACCCCTCCTGTGTCTGGGCACTGCTGGGAGTGATAGGTACCCACCCCTCCTATGTCTGGGCACTGCTGGGAGGACTCTGCACCCACCCCTCCTGTGTCTGGGCACTGCTGGGAGGACTCTGCACCCACCCCTCCTGTGTCTGGGCACTGCTGGGAGTGATAGGCACCCACCCCTCCTGTGTCTGGGCACTGCTGGGAGGACTCTGCACCCACCCCTCCTGTGTCTTGGCACTGCTGGGAGTGATAGGCACCCACCCCTCCTATGTCTGGGCACTACTGGGAGGACTCTGCACCCACCCCTCCTATGTCTGGGCACTGCTGGGAGGACTCTGCACCCACCCCTCCTGTGTCTGGGCACTGCTGGGAAGACTCTGCACCCACCCCTCCTGTGTCTGGGCACTGCTGGGAGTGATAGGCACCCACCCCTCCTGTGTCTGGGCACTGCTGGGAGTGATAGGCACCCACCCCTCCTATGTCTGGGGACTGCTGGGAGGACTCTGCACCCACCCCTCCTGTGTCTCGGCACTGCTGGGAGGACTCTGCACCCACCCCTCCTGTGTCTGGGCGCTGCTGGGAGTGATAGGCACCCACCCCTCCTATGTCTGGGCACTGCTGGGAGTGATAGGCACCCAGCCCTCCTATGTCTGGGCACTGCTGGGAGGACTCTGCACCCACCCCTCCTGTGTCTGGGCATGTACGCTTGGGACATACACGGGTGTGGGTACGCTCCATTCATACACGGGTGGGGGTACGCTCCGTACATGCACTGGTGGGGTGTGGGTACGCTCCATTCATACACGGGTGGGGGTACGCTCCGTACATACACTGGTGGGGTGTGGGTACGCTCCATTCATACACGGGTGTGGGTACGCTCCATTCATACACGGGTGGGGGTATGCTCCGTACATACACTGGTGGGGTGTGGGTAAGCTCCATTCATACACGGGTGGGGGTACGCTCCATTCATACACGGGTGGGGGTACGCTCCGTACATACACTGGTGGGGTGTGGGTACGCTCCATTCATACACGGGTGTGGGTACGCTCCATTCATACACGGGTGGGGGTACGCTCCGTACATACACTGGTGGGGTGTGGGTACGCTCCATTCATACACGGGTGTGGGTATGCTCCATTCATACACGGGTGGGGGTACGCTCCGTACATACACTGGTGGGGTGTGGGTACGCTCCATTCATACACGGGTGGGGGTGCGCTCCGTACATTCTTGTACCCACGATCTGCAGGCCTGGGTACGTACCGTACCCACGCCTTAGGAGCGTGGGTACGGGTCGTACCACGCCCACCCCTACGTCACCCCAACAATGGCGGTACGGCCCGTACCTACGTTCTAAAGGCCTGGGTACGGGCCGTACCAGCATTGTTGGGGTGATGTAGGGGTACGCGTGGTACGACCCGTACCCACGCTCTGAAGGGCTGGGTACGGTGCGTACCCCTACGGCACCCCATTGGGGGTCTGCACCGTACCCAGGCCTTCAGAGCGTGGGTAAGGGCTGTACCGCCATTGTTGGGGTGACGTAGGGGTGGGCGTGGTACGACCCGTACCCACGCTCTTAAGGCGTGGGTACGGTACGTACCGGTATTGTTGTGTTGCCGGTTCGCGTGAACATCCACTTCCGTTGTGGCGGACGCTTGCGTTGCTGGACACGCCCACACCCCCTCGAGGTGACCAGGTCCTGCAGGTCAGGTATGTCCAGGGCATGTGTGATTTGTGACTTGGGTGGGGGTTATGTGTCCTGCCCATGCTCCCCCCCTTTGCCCCTGGGTGTTGTTCTGACCTTCTGCGGCGTCTGCGTCGGTTCCTGTAGAGCAGGTGGACTGCTATGAGTGCTGGGATGACACGTAGGTTCGGGTCCATGGCTGTCCGTCGCGTACAGGTGCTCCTTGTGCGCGTCGTCCTGATTTCCCGGCAGTTTTTGGCAGCCGGAGAATTTAATCCGTGCGGGGTGACGTCGGTGCGGATCGTACTTCCTGGTTCGTGAAACGCAGCCTGAAGGCGTCCCGACGTCACGTCGGCCCTTTCCCGGATCACATTTGTATGTATATTTTCGTCGGTCGGTGTTTTGTACGATTCGTACGGAAATAGTGTTTCCATGCGAATCGTACTTGCATTTTTGTAAAGTTTTTTGACCGGGTACGAGTCGGACGGAGAAAATGCTCCGTCCGACGGTTCGTACCCGGTTTCTCCAGGATCGGAATCGGCCCCTAAGTGTTACATCACCAACTGAGCTATCACACAATGGGCTTTAGATTCCGACTTAGGGATGGGAGGGAAACATGGGAGACAACTGTTTTGGGTTAGTTGTGGTTATGTAACATGCTATGTTATGGCTGCTAGGGTTGCGGTAAATTGTATGGTTTACATCTATGTCACTGATTTCACCCTGCAATAAAATTTGTTTAACATATCGGGCCTTTGATTTTTGTGGTCTGTACATTATTCAGCTCAATGTTTAAAACAATACTAGACACTTCATTTGATACGTCCTGGACCATTTCATCCATCTCCATACCTACACAGTTAACCCCAAGTTATTTCTGTCCCCCTCTGCACACCTTATGAAAATATCCAATTGTCTTGCATTTAACACAGCGCTTCCCTACCACAGGACAATTGGAATTATTACTTAAATGTGATTTTGAACCACAGTGGTAGCAGGGAAAATTAGATTTTTTTATGCTGGAAGCCTGACGTCTTATCTTTCACTTGCACTGAACTTAAAGTATCAGGCTCTTTAATTTTAAGTGCTGTTTGATCTTGATCCATAAGCATAGATGAAACTAGCGAGTGCTCGATACCTTTTGCAATATCTACAACCTCAAGAAGAGTAGGATCCCTACACCCATAAATGCTCTTCGATTTTTTTTTCTCTCACAACAAACATAACCAAGCTGATCTCTTACATAGATATCTAAAGCCTTTCTGGAGTTGCAAGTAGAAGCTAGAATCCTAAGAGTAGAAACAAATATTTCAATGCTTTCATCAGTCACCTGTTTTCTCTTGAAAAAGTAAAATCTCTCCAAAAACACATGTGGTTCCTCCGAAAACCTATATGTTAACCTTTTAATTGCTTCTGTTTACTCATCCCACTGACCAAATTGATCCAAAGGTTTATCAAATTCTGAGAGATCATTAAACATGTGTTGTCCTTCTTGGCCTAAATGATTAAATAGTAAATCTTTTTTTTCTTATGGGTTCAAATTTAGTTGCATCCTCAGCGACTAAATAACTCTCAAAAGTATGCAACCAATTCTTCCACTTCATTGGGGGCTTTCCTGGTTGTTGTAAAAATTTTGTTAGTTGTATTAAGTACTGATTTGTTGCCATGCTCTACCAAACCGGAGTATACCAGGAACCTTAAAAGCCAAGTTATTTCAAAACAAATGCCTGAACTGGTAGATTGAAATATAAACGTGTTCACTTTTTGACCTCCTGGTCAGAGACCTGCTCTCTCCCCCAGCAGCTCCGCCGTTGTGCCGCTGCCGCCGCCCTGTGCAATGCCCTGTGCAGGTAGGTGTTCGAGGCCCTCCTCCACCCGCAGGCTCCTTCCTGCGCCTCATCCCTGGTGGTCCAGTGGGAGAGCCTTGCTCTTCTGCTGGTCCGCTGCTGTCTATCTTGTGTTAGTGCCTGTTTACTGTCTTTTCTGTCATTGTGTCTTTTCTGTTATTGTGCCCATTTTCTGTTTTATTGTTTTCCTGCGTGATTCGCTGCCCGTTCCCTTCCCGCCGCTGCTGCCCCCGCGGCCCCTCCCCCCTGCCAGTTCCCGCTCCCGCCTACCAGCTGCGCTTCCCTCCCCCTTCCCTATTTAATGGCGGCCGCTGCAAGGGTGTTTGAGCAAGACCTCTGACCTCCTGGTCAGAGACCTGCTCTCTCCCCCAGCAACTCCGCTGTTGTGCCACCGCCCTGTGCAGGTAGGTGTTCGAGGCCCTCCTCCACCCGCAGGCTCCTTCCTGCGCCTCATCCTTGGTAGTCCAGTGGGAGAACTTTGCTCTTCTGCTGGTCCGCTGCTCTCTGTCTTGTCTGTGCCCGTTTTTTGTCTTTTCTGTTTTTGTGTCTTTTCTATTATTGTGTCTTATCTGCTATTGTGGCTTTTCTGTTATTGTGTCTTTTCTGTTATTGTTGCTTTTCTGATATTGTGCCTGTTTTCTGTCTTATTTGTTTTGCTGTGTGATTCTCTGCCCGTTCCCTTACTGCCGCTGCTGCCCCCGAGGCCCCTCCCCCCTGCTGGTTCCTGCTCCCGCCTCCCAGCTGCGCTTAGCTTACCTATTTAATGGTGGCCGCTGGGCGGCCGCGCCACTGGCACACAAAGCCTCGCCAGAGGCAAGCCCGTCTGTGACCCGACCGCAACCAGTGCCAGGGATCCTTTCTTTCCAACCTCCCACCGCTACAACTCCGTGATCCTCCTCACACTCAACCCTGGAAGGAACAACTGCCAGCTTTCTTCGCCAAACACTACCCACGGCCAGTTCTCCTGCCAACAATCCTTCACAATCATCCGCAACCCACGACCGCCGCACCCACGCCAGGCGCCAGCACCACCGAAGCCCTGAAGTGCATCCTCCTCAACGTGCGCTCTCTGCACAGACATGCTGTAGAGACCTGGGACCTCCTCGACACCCTCTCGCCATACGTCACCACCTTCACGGAAACCTGGACCAATGCCTCCTCTGCCCCGACATCGCCACCGCCATTCCTGACGTCTACAAGATCCAGAGGAAGGACGACCCAGGAGGAGAACTTGCAATCACACACAAGAGCTCCCTCCGGCCCTCCACCTCCAGTACCAGCATCTCCCCTTCCACCACCGAACACCTTCACTTCCAAATCCAGACCAGCCCCAGAACAATGCTTCACAGCACCCTCGCCTACAGACACCCGGGCCTTGCGCTTCATTCACCACTACCATCGCCGACCTCATTGCACCCCACGCCATTGCCTCCATGGACTACATACTCATCGGAGACCTTAATTTCCATTATGACTCCCCCCGCCTCGACCAACGCTAAATCTGCTGCCAAGGGACTACACCGATAGATCAACACCTGCGCAGACAAGCTCCCCTCCGCAACTCCGACAGACAACGTCCCTCGAAGGCCACCTGTTTCACCACCGACCTCCAAGAATACAGACGCATTTGCAGACAGCTCAAAAAACGATGTAGGAACAGCGAAAGCATAGAAGATCAGACCACTTACAAGAACGCCATGACAGAATACCACTAACTCATAAGATCCACGAAAAGGACCTTATTCTGGAGCAAAATCCTCACCAACTCCAGCAACTCGAAGGAACTCTTCAGCATCATCCAGCAATTCACCAAACACCCCAGCGAATCCACGGACGTTACACCCTCCCAGGACCTCTGCAACAAACTCAGCTCTTACCTCCACCCAAAGATCAAGGCCCTCTATGACAACTTCAGCGAATGGACTCCAGAAACCACCCTTTCTACCATCAACGACAGCCATCCCACCTTCACCGCCTGGACCCCAGTCACCACCGAAGATACCACCTCAACCATGAAGAGCACCCACCGACCCCTGCCTGCTGCACATATTCCACAGAGTTGCCGCTGCCAGAGCACCCATGCTATATCGCACCATCAACGCCACCTTCGAATCTGGCACTTTCCCCCATGACTGGAAACGCGCAGAAGTCAAGCCCCTCCTCAAGAAGCCCTCTGCAGACCCGACGGGCCTGAAAAAATTACCGACTCATCTCTCTCCTTCCCTTGCAGCCAAAGTCACTGAGATCATCAACGCACAGCTGACTAACTTCATCGAAGAGAACGCCATCCTCAACTCCTCCCAATATGGATTCCGCAGTAACCTTTCCTTGCTGAACCCACGGAGATCAACTGCGGAGTTCCCCAAGGATTGTCGCTCAGTCCCACGCTCTGCAACATCTACATGGCCCCCCTTGCCTCTATCGTCAGACAGCCTGGACTCAGCATAGTATCCTACTCAGACGACACACAGCTCATCCTCTCCCTCACGAAGAACCCAGAAGACACCAGACTCTGCTTCCAGGAAGGAATGAAAGACGTCGCACCTTGGATGAGCCTCAGCTGTCTGAAGCTTATCTCGGAGAAGACAAAAGTGCTCATTCTTGGACCCTCCTCCTCAGCCTCGGACAACACTTGGTGGCCCACCACCCTCGGCACCCAACCTCCATGGACCATGGCCGGAACCTCGGCATCATACTCCAAACCTCCTTCACCATGTCCCACCCGATCAACACCATCGCCTCCACCTGCTTCTACACCCTCTGCATCCTTCGCAAGACTTTCAAGCGGATCCCCCACAAAGCCAGAAAAACCGTCACCCACGCACTCTTAACTAGCAGACAGGACTACGAGAGCGCCCTCTAAGCTGGAATCAACAAATCCCTGCTATGCAAACTCCAGACCATCCAGAACACTGCAGCCAGAGTCGTACTCTGCATCTCACCACATGAGCACATCACCCAACACCTGCGAGACCTCCACTGGCTCCCCGTCGAGAGGAGAGTAACCTTCAAGCTACTCACCCACGCCTACAAATCTCTCCACAACACCGGACCCAAATACCTCAACGAAAGAGTCTCCTTCCACGTACCCAAAAGAAACCTCCGCTTCACTGACCTCGCCCTAGTGGAAACCCCGCACATCTGCAGAACCAGAGCGGGGGGAAGAGCCTTCTCCTACATCGCAGCCAAGGGTTGGAACGAGCTCCCAATCAACATTAAATGCTCCCCTACTCTGCACATCTTCAGGAAGAGCCTCACGACCTCGGCTAACTCGGAGCTGCACCCCCCACCCCCAGTACCTTGAGACCCTCACAGGTGAGTAAAGCACTTCACAATTTCCTGATTGATTGATTGATTGACTTTTTACATTTGCACCCAGAAGAGAGTTACTGAAGAAGTAATCTGGTGTGCCTGTCACTGACTGCATAGGCAGAATCTGCTCTCCTTTTTAAAAATAAATGCAAAACCAACTGCAGTGAAGTTAATATCACCACTTACCTAAGGAACCATAGACAGCTGCCGGGAGATGTGTCTGTCATCGAAAATGCAGAGGCGTGTCAATTTCCCCTTTTTTTAAAAAAAACACAAGGTGTGCCTATCACAGTAGATGCAGGCTGATTAGCGCAGGAACTCACACTCGGCAAAATAAATCAAAGATGGCCCCCCGCAACATCATGTGACGTGATGGCATGCATCCACCTAGCCTTGTGATGAAGCTGCTGTGTGTCTTGCGTGTCACTGAGGCTGCTGCAGACAGTGCACGCATGTGCATACGGCAGTACAGTAAACTGGCAACTGGAACAACATGCGCACTAGGCCGCTGCGCTCGAGCCAACTGCCTTCCTCTTACCCAGTAAATCAGCATCACCACACTTAAAGCGAGTGCTGGCACACATCTTCAGGGCACGCCAGTGATTCTCCAAAGAGATTTCAGTAGGTGCTCCCCAGGGCTGCGAAGTTGGCCAAAGAACCCCACCCGCATTCCTTTAAAAACATTTTTGTGCCTTGGGGAGGTGGCCGTCCCTGGGGCAGCAGGGGATCAGCACAGCATCCCCGCCAGTAATTTACATTTACTGCCCCGGGGAGGTGGCCGTCCCCGGGGATGTAGGTGGGGCTGTGTGGGCCCCCCGCATTTGTATTGTTCACTGCCCTGGGGAGGTGGCGGTCCCCCTGGCTTTTCAAAAGCCTAGGAAGGGGGCAGCATGAACCCCATCCTTTACAATAACCCCTCATCCCCCCGATGTTTTGACCCACCCAGGAACTTCATTAAAAAAAAGCGCCTTTTAAAAAAAAAACATTGCTGCAGAACCGCGGGTCCACCAGCGAATTTGCTGCAAATTTAAATAAAATAAATACTTTTTACCGTGGTGGGGTTCCTGTGGGACCCTCCCCCCCCCCACCATATCTGGGGGTTAAGGGTATTCCTACCCTGCCCACTTTTCATAATTTTTTACTTTTTTTGTGGGACTCTGCTTCGAGTTGAGTCCCAAGATGGCTGCCAACGCTTCCTTGTTGAAGTGTTGGCAGCCAATCAAATTTTAGTAGGATCCTCGAGTCCACTGCAAGGACCCCTGTCCCCAGATTTATATATTTTTTTATTTTTAATATCTCTGAACTACTGTACAGATTTAAACCAAATTACAAAAGGCACGCTTTCTGGACCAACATTTAGAGGTCCATTAGGATGTAGGGCGGAAAAACACCCCCGACTGCCATGGAAGCGGAAAACAACTGTCCGCCGGCCCGTGGGAAAACCGGCGGCCAAATTAGCATTAACCGCCCAAAAAATCCGACCGCGGCGGTACGAGGCCCAGAATAGCCGCCCATAGTGGGCAGAGATAGCCGAAATCTGTCCGCGGCGGTCGGAATCGCGGTGGAAAAACAACAACCCGCCGCAAGTATAGCGGAGACACCACCCCGGAAATTAGTATATCCCCGACGGTCCCGCGGTATGTACCGCCGTCTCTGACCGCTGCAGTCGCACAATGGGATGAATGGGAGAGCCAGCGGTAGAGCTGAAGCACAGCCACCGCGGCGGACGAACCGTCAAAAATATGGCGGACGAAGCCAAAACCCCACAAGAAGGCCAAAAAGTGCACACAGAAAACTAGACATGCCTCCCAAATACACAAAACACACCCCAATGACACAACCACATGGCAAAACGAAAAATACAAATCCCAGGACTACACACCTGTCAGCAACACCCCAATTGGACACACCCACATAGCTGGGTCTAAAACCTACAGTATTTATTTGCACGGTAGGAGATACTCACCGCCGACCGAATTATCTACCAATCGCGGCACATAGGAAAGAGTTATTTAGCACGATATTACCAGTTTGTATGTTTAGTGCGATTGTGGGCGGATTAGCGTGTTTGGTTGCTAGTCTGTTGTATGTCCTATATTGGATTAGATGGGTGAGTGTGATGCTGATGGCCTGGCGCGTGGTCTGATCTTGTGCCGAGCTTGACCCTCCCAGTTGATGAGCGTGACCAAGCTGTTTACTGGTGTTACATAACTGACAAGTACAATAAACCAAACACGTTTTTCCCGTAGCTGCTCAGAAACGTATTTATATTAAACCGCAGTGACTCTTGGCAAACATGTTTTAATAGCATAAATAACCGTGCTGGAGGTGTTGCCCAGGAGATAATTGTTAACGTAGAGAGTAGGTCTTGATTACCAGTTAGTGCTACTTGTGAGATTAAAAAGACTGGCAGGCGCACTGAACATTTCTTTGCGAGTTCTAGGAGTCTGGATCATAACATCAAAAGCTGTAATCCTCCGTAAACTAACAGGCTAGTCTCTAGGCGCAGCAGTGAACTTCATAAGATGCAACATGAGTTTACTGATAGACTCCAGCATCAGTAAAAGAAAAAAAAACGCGCGCCTCACGTGGCAGCAAGAGGAGGGGGCCTGCGCGATTCCCTTGCGGGAGCGTGCAGCAAGCCGCGATCATTGCGACCATATTGCGCCACCATATGGCGCCGCGTGCCCCGCAAGGGAATCGCCAGACGTGCACGCGTTGCCATTGCAAGCAATGCAACGCGTGCACGTTTTTGCCCCCAAAGCTGTGCCGATGGCTAAAGGTCTCTCTTCTATGCAGCGCATGCGCGCTGCATAGGCGAGACCTAAAAAGGAGATCATGAAGTGGTGGGATGATCTGAAAAGGGTGGTCAAGGAGAGGAGGCTCAGAGGACTGGTGGTGGCCCTCCCATTCCACAAAAAACATTCACACAATGGGAGGAGAAGGTGCTTGCCATACTGCATCCAGAGAGTCTCACAGGAGTAGCAGGGGGAGTGGAGGCTGGTAAGTACAAACAAATGACTACCGCCACTCTGCTATGTACTGCCTTGCACAACTACAAAGCGACACCACCTAGGACACGCACCATCCATCTGCACCACACACTCACAAAAACATGACAGATCCAACATTCACCCACTCCCATTCACCACAAACATAGCTAACAACATAACCATGGGGGCACGTGTACAGGCAGACAGCACTACAACAACCACCAGGCCCCCTGGCCCACACCTGAGCAGGATGGATCCCTCCCCCACCCCACCCAGGAGCAGTTGGAAGCCATTGCAGTACACCAAACATGCTTACAGGTAGGTAGCCATCTTCACAATGAGGGTATTTGTGTCTGGGAGGGCTGCACTACTACTCCCACCATGTCCCTTGTCCCACAGCCTAGCAAGATGGATCCCTCCCACCACCCCACCCAGAAGCATGTGTCAGCCATTACACAACCCTCATCAAACGTACAGGTAGGTAGCCATCTTCCCTGGGAGGGTGTTTGTGGCTGGGAGTGCTGCACTACTACTTCCAACAGTCCCTGTGCCCCACACCTCAGCAGGATGGATCCCTCCCCCGCCCCACCCAGGAGCAGTTGGAAGCCATTGTAGTACAACAAACAAACTTACAGGTAGGTAGCCATCTTTACAATGAGGATGTTTGGGGGTGGGGGGCCTGCACTACTACTCCCACCATGCCACCTGCCCCACACCTGAGCAGGATGGATCCCTCCCCCACCCTACCCAGGAGCAGTTGGAAGCCATCCAGTACACCAAACATACTTACAGGTAGGTAGCCATCTTCACAATGAGGGTATTTGTGTCTGGGAGGGCTGCACTACTACTCCCACCATGCCCCTTGTCCCACAGCCTAGCAAGATGGATCCCTCCCACCACCCCACCCAGAAGCAGTTGGAAGCCATTGCAGTACAACAAACTTACAGGTAGGTAGCCATCTTCACAATGAGGGTATTTGTGTCGGGGGGGCTGTGGTGTCCCACACCTGAGCAGAATGAATCCCTCCCCCACCCCACCCAGAAGCATGTGTCAGCCATTACACAACCCTCATCAAACTTACAGGTAGGTAGCCATCTTCCTTGGGAGGGTGTTTGTGGCTGGGAGTGCTGCACTACTACTCCCAACATTCCCTGTGTCCCACACCTCAGCAGGATGGATCCCTCCCCAACCCCACCCAGGAGCAGTTGGAAGCCATTGCAGTACAACAAACAAACTTACAGGTAGGTAGCCATCTTCACAATGAGGGTGTCTGGGGTGGGGAGCCCGCACCACTACTCCCACCATTCCCCCTGTCCCACAGCCTAGCAAGATGGATCCCTCCCACCACCCCACCCAGAAGCATGTGTCAGCCATTACACAACCCTCATCAAACTTACAGGTAGGTAGCCATCTTCCCTGGGAGGGTGTTTGTGGCTGGGAGTGCTGCACTACTACTCTCAACATTCCCTGTGTCCCACACCTCAGCAGGATGGATCCCTCCCCCCCTCCCCACCCCACCCAGGAGCAGTTGGAAGCCATTGTAGTACAACAAACAAACTTACAGGTAGGTAGCCATCTTTACAATGAGGGTGTCTGGGGGTGGGGGGCCTGCAATACTACTCCCATCATGCCACCTGCCCCACACCTGAGCAGGATGGATCCCTCCCCCACCCCACCCAGGAGCAGTTGGAAGCCATTGCAGTACACCAAACAAACTTACAGGTAGGTAGCCAGTACGTGCACCCACCCATTTTTCCCAATATAAATGATGCCATATAACAACATCAGCCCTCACATTGCACAAAGAGCCATACCTACCCCATTGCCAAGCACAGTGTGCATATAGTAGGTAGGCCAAGGAAACTTTCACAACCACCAAAGTGTGACACACCAATGCACAAGTAGAAGAAAGCCTGGGCACATTCATGCACAGCAACTAGTTACATGTGCATCACCATGGGGCAAGTGCAACAAGGACCATTCTCAAAATATGAAAGCATGTGTGGTGGCACAAATCAAGATATGCACATGACAGGACAAAGGGATGCAGGAGATGACAATGGCCAGTCCATGGCCAGATGTGACATCTGCTAGGTCAGACAACAAAACCATGAGTCCACAATTAAATTCATGTTGTGCCAGGCCCTAGATGGCAACAAGTCCCAGTAAACCTCAATTGGACACGGTTCGCAAGGTATGCCCTGACACCTCGCACCATGGACAAGTAATGCTTGTACCACTGTATCATGTCAGGGAGCACAGTACTGCACACAGTAAACAATGTGATGATATGTCAATTGTGCAGTGTACAAAATGTGAATGATACACAGCTAACCCAAAGCTTGCCGGGTGCACTGCAATGACCATTTCCCATCTGACCCACAGGTGACCAAGAACTCACTGCAGAGGACAACACCAGCAACCTGCAGAGCCAGTCTCCACCCCCGGTACAAGGACTCTCGGATGTTGACTCCCAGGATTCCGTGGACGATGAGCTTGAGGCCGGCCCATCTGGTGTGCCAGGGAGCAACAGGTCCCAGGACCCCAGCGTCCCCCCATCACATCTGCGGCAACAACAAGTCCACAGCAGACCCCTGCTGTTATGGCCTGTGCGGCCACCGCCACCACCACCACCACCAGTGCTGCCGGCAACACCCTCCCTGTCCAAGAGGATGCCCCACACACACCACCCATGGAGGAGGGCAAGGAGAGGATGCGGGTGCCCACAGTGGTGAGGCAACAGGTCCGTGGCAGCAGGGCAGGTGGGAGGGGCAGGGTCACCCAGGGACACCAGGAGGCTGGGACCCACTCCCTGGAACACATCACCAGAGTCCTGGGCGCATACGAACAGGCCCAGGGACGAACGGGCCGGTAGGACGATCTGTTGCACGAGCTCATCCTGCTGATGAGGTCCATCGACAGACGCATGGGACAAATCATGGACCTCTTGGGCCAGCAAGTGGCGGTACTGAGGGACAGGCATGCGCCCCAGACAACACCTCCGCCTCCCTCTGGTGGGCTGCACAATGACAGTTCACCATCCTGCCGAGCGCCCACATAGAGGGGTGAGTCCTCAGACCCCACTGGCCCTGCAGCAGAGCCCTTCCCTGCCAAACAACAAAGGGGCCGTCCCAAGAAGACCCTGGGAGTATCTGGAAGCAAAGCACCTGCCAGACGCAAGTCACAGAGCCAGCCATGATGGCAACCCTCTCCACCACTGTATTGACTCTTTGGACTGTCCAACCCCACACTGCCTTGTGAATGGCATCTGCCTGTTGGACAGGGTCACCACAGCAATGTGGTGACTACTCGACCATCTCATCTACCACGACTGTCAACTCACTGCTCCCCCCCATGGAAATGTACACCCCCCTCGCATCTCACCATAGTAAATAAAATATCCTCACACACATGTTGTTGTGTCTGCTCCGTCTTTATTGCAGGGTGTACAGTCTTCAACATGATCACAATGTAACAGGAGCATGGGCTGTATGTAGGCAAGGAGAAGTCGAAGGCAGCTAGGGAAACACAACAGAACAACTGCCACCGGTCTGGGTGTGGCATCACAGATATCACACAAGCCCTAACACCAGGATAATCCAACATGCACATGTCACAATGGCCACCAAGTGTCAACATACACGTCCCGTTGATGATCCCAAATGACATGTCCTAGAAACATTTCCAACCACCACTGAGTCTACAACTGGCTGATGCTACAATTCTCACATGCCCCTTCACGACAACAGCAACATCATCAGACAATGGGTATGTTGCACATTGACACCCACCGTCAAGTGAAGTAGTGAGTGATGAGCTGTTCACGCAGGTCAACACCTTCCTCCTCTCCACTGTCCTCATCACTGGACCCGGCTTGGTTTGCAGGCTGGGGCCTTGGGTCCTCACCATCATCCAGGAGCAGGGGAATCTCCTTGCGAATGGCTAGGTTGTGGAGCATGCAGCATGCCACAACAATCTGACACACCTTCCCGGGCGAGTATGCCAGTGCACCTCCGGTCTTGTCCAGGCACCGGAAACGTGACTTGAGCAGGCCAAAAGTACGCTCCACCACACGACGTGTCCTTCCATGGGCCTCATTGTAGCGGACTTCAGCCGGGGACCTGGGATTCCGCAGTGGTCTCAGCAACCAGGGACTGTTGGGATATGCAGTCACCTAGGTATGACAAACACAAATAGACATTGCAACGTCGCAGAGGCTCAGGGCAGCAGGTCACACACACAGCACGCCACACAACTAGGCATACTCACCCACTATCCATGCACGCTCTGGAAGAAGATTAGCCATCAGCTGGGGCACTATGCTGTTCCGCAGGATGTAGGAGCCGTGGGCCGAGCCTGGGAATTTGGCACACACCTGCGAGATGGTCATATCTGCCAGCACATTGATGGAGTGGTAATGCTTGCGATTGCGGTAATTGTGCTCACTTGCCTGTGGTGGCACAAGAGCGACATGGGTGCAATCAATGTCCCTAACAACATTGGGGATGTGTTCAAGGGGATAGAAGTCTCCCTTCACAGCTTGCAATTCAGCACCCCTGGGGAAATGGATGTATCTGTCCTTGTATAGCATCATGGCGGACAGTACATCAGGCAGCACCAGGCTGAACATCGGTTGTGACATCCCACCAGCGCTGGCCACAGTCTCCTGGAACAATCCTTTGGCAAAGAAATGCAGGGCTGCCATCACCTTATAAGTAGGGGTGAAAGCTGTTGGATATGTCCTGCGTGGCTGCAGGTGGGGCTCCAACAGATCACAAAGGGTTTTCAGGGTGGCTCTGTCCAGGCGGCATTTGCGTTTGAGCGCAACGTCCTCCAGCACCGTCAAATGACGAATCAAATTTGGCCTCCTCCTATTGGAGATGATAGTGGACACATGTCAATACAACACACCAAGAGATGTGCACAGCATATCACGTTCTGGATGACACAACAACAACAATGACTGACATCTAGAGTGACTAACAGACCAGCATACATGGAGGGACACCATCAGCTACACAAAGGGCACACGTGTCAACTTACACAAGACAAGTACCTCAAACACCACCTATGGCTATGTGAATGCACATAGAGATATGGCCACAGTACACATGTGCACGCCTGGGAGTCTAGTATCCAGCATATGTGGAACTAATCAAAACCACTGTCTCATACCTAGCTGCTGTACCGGTCACACCTTGATGCGTCATTACAACCTGGCACACATCCACCACACAATGACCACAGTCGGCGCTGGAATGATGAATGTGTCCATGAGCAGACATGAGAGGCAATGCTAATTAGATCAACATTCATCGAAACGAGCATTGCTGTGATTGTCACTGGACCTCAACACATTAACATGTGTACACATTGTACAGTCCCGGGCTACACTGTCCTGCCTACACCAACATCAAATCCTCAAGTGACATGTGAGTGGGTATAGACAAATGTACGTTCCACACACACAAACATGGCATGTGTAGCCATCAGTGGAGTAAATTGAACATTGGCATCGTGTGCACAATGATGTGCCATTGAACATGTTGGCACTATGCACTGTTGATGTGTGACAGATGGTCATCGCCATTGCATGGCACCCATATCGTGGTAGCTACCGCCTGGCACCGGCGGTGCCCCCAGCACCCCCATTCACACCAGTGCAGTAGTCATAGGCATGGACACATGTGGAAATGGCGGTTGGCATGCTCCACCACTAAAATCACGGTAGCGCACCCCGGGTCCCAGCGGTGTTACACCGCCGTTGAGCTCGCCCTAGAGCCAATGGGAAGCTCGATAGCGGTGGCATGGTGTAATTTTGAAGATCGCCGTAAGCGTGCTCCGCCACCGCAGAGGCGGTCATTGGCTGCATTTGAAAGCTGCACCATCGTGGTAGCGCACGCCGGGCCCCAGCGGTGTTACACCGCCATGGAGCTCGCCCTAGAGCCAATGGGAAGCTCGATAGCGGTAGCATGATGCAATTTTGAAGGTTGCGGTAGGCGTGCTCCGCCACTGCGGAGGCCGTCATTGGATGCATTTGAAAGAGGCAGACATGGACCACCAATTGC
Organism: Triturus cristatus; assembly: GCF_964204655.1. Classification (NCBI taxonomy): domain Eukaryota; kingdom Metazoa; phylum Chordata; class Amphibia; order Caudata; family Salamandridae; genus Triturus; species Triturus cristatus. Next base: position 241,355,170 of record NC_140579.1, read on the forward strand.
TGCAGCTTGGCACCTTTGAAACGACCCCAGGGGGCTATATATGTGGGAGTAAGCCTCACATTGCCACTGCTCACAGAGCCTGCTGCCTGAGACCCATCACCTGCTGCTGCCTCCAGGGACTGCTGCCTGACACCCCTCACCCGCTGCTGCCTCCAGGGACTGCTGCCTGATACCCCTCACCTGCTGCTGCCTCCAGGGGCTGCTGCCTGGGGACCCTCACCACCTAAATCCCCTGCTGTTGTCTCACGTCCACAGTGATGGCAAGGACAGAGAAGATCCGTGCCAGTCCCTTCACGAGCGAGGAGCTGGACGTCCTGGTGGACGAGGTGCTCACACAGTACCCAAGGCTATATGCTGCCCCAAATGTCATGGTGAGTCTTAAACAGTGTTGTGGTAGGACAGGGGGACCACACATGTAGTGGACTGATGCAGTATGTGCCTGGGAGTGTGGGGTAGTGTCATTCACTGCCTGACATGCTGTCTCCAGTGGGAGGGTGTGTTTTCCCAATGCCACAGCTTTCCCTCCCTGCACATGTAAGTATGAGTGACCTGTGTTGTGTTGTCAGCCATACAGTGACACAGAAGGTTGTTCATGCTGTAGTCAGGACAGTGATTGCTTGGCTGGATGGCTGTGTGTGCCCCTGTAGTCCATCTCAGTGTGAGCCCAGCTGGCCTGCACAGTACCCGTCTACAAAAACAAGGACACATCACACTTACAGAGTATGACATCAGTTTTTTCACATTGCACTCCAGCTGTGGCCCATCTCAGCACTGTAGATTTCACACAACCGCCCTTGTGAAGGGCATTTTGTGTTTGTGAGATCATGTCCCTCAATGTGACATCCATGACACAGTTATCTATTCACAGGGCAGGGACATTGAGGGCTGCGAAGTCTTGGACACAGTGGGTCACACCCAAACACAGGTTGATATGTGATGTATGTGTTGCTCAACCCAACAATTGAGTGGAGATGTGGGCAGGCAGGTTTCAGTGCTGGCATCCTGCATGTGTGTGAGATGTGCAGGGACTGTGTTCTCCCTCACACCTGCATGCGTTAATATCAGCTTTTCCCATGCAGGGGTCACATGTGGGCTGTACTATAGTCTCTGATTAATCTATCGTTGGATATGTGATTTGGTTGTATCTTGCTGCTATACTGATAGATGTCGGTACATGGCACTGTGTACCTGATAATTTCTCCCTCTTGTCTCCCATACCTGCAGCTCAAGGTACACCAGCGTAAGGCCGTGTGGAGGGCCATTGCAGCAAAGGTGCGAGCCCTGGGGGTCTCAAACCGACGGCGCACCCACTGCCACAAGAGATGGGATGACATCAGCCGGCTGGCAAAGAATGTGGCAGAGATGACCCTGGGGCTGCTTCCTCGCACTGGGCGTCTGGCACGGCACAGCATGACACCACTAATGGGGCGCATCTTGGCGGTGACACAGCCCGAGCTGGAGGCACGTTTGAAGGAGCATCAGCAGCAAACCAGGGGTGAGCATTTGGGGAGTCTGACTTTGGATGGGAGTGGCTGCATGTGTACAGAGCCTGTGCCATCGCTGGCCTCTGTGATGTTGGTAGTGTGATGCTGTGGCATGTAAGTGGCTGCTGGCCCGGGTGCCTGTGGCATGCATTTGCCCTACCTGTACCTACAAAGTTGATTTGGAAGCTGTGCCTTCACATTACATTCTGAGTTGTGCTCTTCAGGTTTCTTCTGCATTGGTGTAGTCTTGGGAATCCCATGGGAGGGAACAGCAGTGTGCCCAATCTGACTGTGCGTACATCAATGCGTCCATTGCATGCAACCATATTGGGGAGAGCTAGATGTCTTACAGCAATGTGCAGCATTCTATTGTCCCCCAAGGTACGACATGGTGGGTGGCATGGGCTAATGTCCATTGTGGATTGTCATGTTGTAGTCTGGGTCTGTGTTGTCCCCTCCTGTTACATCCAATTCTGCCATTGGCAACCAGTTGTGTGCCCCCATCATGTCCCTAGGTGTGCTCAGAACTAGTTGTGTGTCAGTTTGAACAGAGCCACAGGCAGGGTGATGTGCTGTGTGGTCATCACATGGCTCACTCATGCCTGAGTTTCCAGTTTCCATGCACTGCTTGAGTCTATGTAGTAAGTTGGCACATTGTGATTGCACAGGGTGGTGTGCAACATGTAGATTTGCTCAACTTTTGTCATGCATTGCTTGCATATGTTTGTTCTGTTTTTGCCACTGACCTGACCCTACATCTCTCTCTCCCTTGCAGCATCATCTGTGGTTACGGAGGGACAGGAGACGGACACCAGTGGGGGTGAAACTAGCACCACAGCTGCCCAGGAGCCCAGTGACACAGATGTCACCAGCGCATCAGAGGGTTACAGGAGTCTGCTGGAGGAGTCCCAGCCTGAGACACAAAGCACCACATCATCCGATGCCAGCGGGGATGCATCCATGTTGGAGGGCAAGGGGAACGGGGACTCTGCATCGACTTCCACCACACAACGGCCATTGCCCACCCTCTCAGCCACTTCCTCTGGTGCTGCCCGTGTCCGCCTCAGTAAGAGGGGAAGAGTGTCCTTCACCCCTGGCATCGCTGCCCCTGCCCCCCCTGATGCCATTAGTGCTGAGTCTGTGGACCTTTTGCGTCAGCTGTGTGTAGGCGAGACAGCTCTTCTAAATGCCTTCATTGACCACAACAAGAAATTAGCCCAGGTGGTTGCTTTCATGAAGGGCATACATTCTGACGTGGGTGGGCTGTACCGGACAGTTCAGGCTTTGTCATCAACAGTGACGTCTGCCCTGCAACAGGCACATTCTCACAGTCCAGCTCCAGTCCCTTTGTCCACCACCCAGGCAGTGGCCACGTCTGACGATAGTGACCACGGTCCACATACATCAAAGTCACGATACAGAGCACACAGCAGCAACAACCCAAGCGGTCCCGTGCGCAGACACCATCCCCACAGAAGACCAAAGGCACCCCAGAGCGCAGGGAGAAAAGTCAGTCAGGCGACACCAGGGGACAATTAGCAAAGCAGCAGACCTCAGGCACACATGCCTCAGTGGCATCCCCATCCAAGGACTCTCCTGCCCCTAAGGCATCGCGCAAAGATAATCGTACAGTGTCTGTGCCCACCAAGGAGGTGGTGCATGCCAAGGCTACACCTGGGAAGGGCTCAAAGGCAGTATCACCAACCACCTCGACTCCCATTCCAAGCCCAGTGAAGCAGGGGCCAGAGGGGACTGTAGGGGTGACACCTAGTAAACCGGGGAAGGGGGGGCAGAGGCGAAGCAAGGCAAAGCGTTCAGCTGGGTCCAGCACATCACCAAAGGGGCTGCCAGCGCCTGCATCTGCTGCAGCAGTGGTGGTGAGTGTGCCTGTTGTGCCCACACCACTTCCCATTGATCCCAAGTCAGGCAAGCCATTTAGGATCCCCAAGAAGTGGAAGGGCACCCCTCCACAATCTCCCAGCCACACCGTGACTCCCGTCTGCATGACTCCACCTCCACGTGCCACTACACCACCTGGTCCAAGCAGCCCTCCAGCCTGCCAAGACACTGACTGCTCTACCTCAACTGTTCCGCTCTCTCCCCCTTTAAGTGCCCCGACAGTCCCCGAGGCACAGCCAGCTCCCAGTCTGCCTGACAGCCAAGTCTGAGTGGTAGTCACCCTCACACACCTGTCTCACACAGGAGGGCCTGTACTGCACATTGTTGCCCCCTGACTGTGTTGCTGGCCATGGAAAGGTACAGTCGCACACATTCCCTGTGCAGCTTCTCATGGACATGCTCTGCACTCTGCCCTGCCCACTGGCCTTGTTGTTCACTGCTGTTTTGCCCATGCCTGTGCAGCTTCTCATGGACATACTCTGCACTCTGCCATGGCCACTGGCCTTGTTGTTCACTGCTGTTTTGCTCTTGCCTGTGCAGCTTCTCATGGACATACTCTGCACTCTGCCCTGGCCACTGGGCTTGTTGTTCACTGCTGTTTTGCCCTTGTCTGTGCAGCTTCTCATGGACATACTCTGCACTCTCCCCTGGCCACTGGCCTTGTTGTTCACTGCTGTTTTGCCCTTGCCTGTACAGCTTCTCATGGACATGCTCTGCATTTTGTGCCTTACTCTTCTCTTCCCATGTGCAATTTGTTAATAAAGACAGTTGCTCCAGTTGTCTATTTTGTCAGTGTTGTTACTGAATAAAGTTATTTTGCTGTGTGTAACTGGTTTACTGTGCCACATGGTCTGTGTGGCACTTCAACATGTTCAATGTTTGGGCTCACTTGCTCTCTTTTTTTCAGGGGTGACAGGGTCTTCAGTTCTGCTTGGCCCAGATACTTGTGGTGGCAATGGTGGCAATTTCGAATGTTTAGCAGTAGTCATTTACTTGATTAGTTCATGTTGGCTCTATTGTACACATGTCAGGTTGGGGGGCACTGCCAGCACAGGGTGGGTTTCTGCACACAGTATTGCAGGCAGGCTGTCCAGGGTCATCATGTGTGTGTTCTTCCTATATGTGTGCCCAGTGGTGTATGTGTGTGGTCATCTTGTGATGGCCAATCATCCTAGTCCCATGGCTTACTTTCCATGTGTGCTCTTGGATGGCCAGGTATTGTGCAGTGTGAAGGGGGTGAGTTTGTGGGGAGTGTTGATGTGTGCATGCCTCTGCAATGTCAACTACACACGTGTCACACAGGAGTTGTGTGCCTGTTTTGATTGTTCATCCCTGTGGATGTGGTTGCATGCCCATGTGTGAGTTGTATGTTGTGCACTGTGCAGTGTGATGGTCTGTCCTTGCAGTTCTGTCTGACTCCTACTTGTTGTTTTTGTCACTTGTGAGTTTGCAGAGGGTGTTACTGGCAATTTAGTGTTGTGTTTTGTTGCACATCCCTGTGTCTGGTGGCTGTTTGTGAGGTCTGTGCAGACCTGCTGCTCCACACTGCCATTGTGGTTGTGTTTTCTCATGCCTTGCTGTGCCTTCTTGCCTCCAGTGTGGCATGTTGTGTGTGTTGTCATGCCAACCCCTATCTGTGTTTCAGCTGCCTACCCATTGTGGATCTGCACTCCCTCTCTTTGTGTATGGTACACTCCTGCCATGCCCCCTACTGACATGCAGTACACTTCACTTTGCTGTGAACTGTCCCCTTGGTTTGTATTTGTGTGTGCCTCCTCATGACTTCATTTGTGCCACTGTGCTTTGTGGTGCAGTTCTTTGTCCAGGGTCAATGTGTCACTCAGTGCATTTCCCCAATGGGTCATGTGTGATGTTCTGGTGGTGCTTGTCAGTCATGGTTGCTGATCTGCAGTTCAACTGTATGTGCTGCCCAGTCCTGTGGTCAAGTTGTTTCCACTTTTGTGTCCCAGACGTGTGCATCTATTGGGTGTTGTGTTGGATGTATGTGTGTTGTTTGTGTTATGGCTTTACTTCCTGGGTGTGCTGTTGTTTTTGTGCTGTGCTGTATGGTGTTGTGTGGGTTGCCGTTCTGTCACTGATGTCTGTGTGTGTCTGGTATGCTTGGTGTGCACACACAGCTTGTTGTGCGTGCTGTTCTGTGTGTATGTTGCCTTGTGATTGCCTGTTGTGCATCCCCTGATGTTGTGCTATGTGATTGTTCTGCCTGTGCATCTGTTGTTTGTTTGCTGTGGCTGTGTTGTTCTGTGATGATGCACTTCTTGTGTGTGTTGTGGAATGTTGTCTGTGCATTGTACCTGAGTGATGAGGTTGTGCACTCCTGTTGTGTCTGTGCTCCCATTGCCTTTCCCCAGTTTAGCTGCACAGGGCATGTCTGTTGTTGTGGCTCTGTGTGTGTTTCAGTTGGGTTATGTGTTTGTCTGTTGTATTTGTTTCCACATTTGTGGTGTCATCCCTGTTTGTGTGTGTGAGATGTTTGTGGCTGAGCCCAGGGTGTGTGGTTGTTTGTGTGTGTATTACCTGTCAAGTATTGCCAGCCTTCAGTGTGTTTGGCACTGGTGTTGTGTGCTGCTGGTGTTTGGGGGGAATGCGTGTAGATTCTTACTGGTGTTTATCAGTCCTGAGGTGTGTAGATGGTCTCTGTGTAGTGCTGCTTGTGTACTCCTGTGAAGTAGTTGTATGTATGTGTGGCTGTTCCCAGTTTGACTTCAGGGCCTTCCTTTCATCCTTTCATCCTTGTGCCTATACATGGTTTGTCTTGCTGTCTCCCTGTGTGGTTGCACTGATCTGTCTGTGGTTTGATTTCACTGACTGTGCCAGCCATGTGTGCTTTGATGGTGTGAGGGTGTTGTGCTCTGTTCCTTGTGTTGATGTGATGTACACATGCTTGTTGTGTGTCTCCATGGCCTTCCATTTGTGTGCAGCCCACTTTTTTTTCCCTATTTGTTGTGCTCCATTGCTGTTGGCATGTGGGGTGTGTATGTGTGTGTGTGTCAGTCTGTGATATGTATGTGTGAATGTGCAGGCTGTGTGTCCATTTGGATGTTGATTCCTTGTGTGTGTTCATTTGTTGCTTGTCCTCATTGCTTTTTCCCTGAGTGTGGTGAAGTGTGTGTTTCCCTGGCCCTGTGCTACTGTGCTGTGTGTTCCTGTGCAGCCACTCCTGCATCGTGTGTCTCCATGATTGTTTGTTGTGTGGTGCAGGGTATGTATTGTCCTGTCTTCTTGTTGTGCATGGGGTGCACAGGGGGGGCACATGGCATGTGCCTTCATTGGGTGTGCTAGTGTGTGGGTGTGTCCCTGTGGTCTTTGTCCCCTGCCCATGCCTGGCACTGCTTTCTGCATTGCGCATGTATTTGCTTGTGTTCGCCGCTGCGGTGACGTGACCGGGACATTGCTGCATGGTGGCGGTAGCTGTGTGTCCAGGATGCAGCGGGGTGCATATGTGGAGGGTGGGTGATGTGTGGGTGCCCTTGGGGATGTGTTCCTATCCCCCTAGGGTGTCTGATGTGTGTTAGGACCCTATGTCAGGCCGTGGGTTGTGTGTTGTGTTATTGAGTACCTGCGGCGTCGTCTGCGGAGGTCCATGAGTTTCTGGTGATGTAGCAGGTACAGCACCTGAAAGACGTGTAGAGCTGGGTCCATTGCGGTCGTGTCCGGGTGGTGTGGACCGAGACTCTGGTTTCGCGCTCCGCTGTCGAATTTCTGCCATCTCTGGTTGGGCGGTGTCTCCGCTGCGGTGCGTCTGCCTGCTTGAGTCATCCTAATTTGTGGACTGGAGCGGACGTCATTCCGCACGGCGGAAGGTCTCCATTGGCTCCCACCACCGCGGTGGCGGGTGCACTTTGATGGCGGTGCGCGTCGCACCGCGGCGGTCAGGAATTGGCCTATGTTTGACCATACTAATATGGCGGGCGTGATGTCTGCTGCTAGCGGGCGGAAAAAGGCATTTTTCCGCACCGCCAGCGCGGCGGTGGTGCCAGCGCGGCGGTGGTCCCACCGCCCTACATCCTAATGGACCCCTTTGTGTTCTGCCAAATTTGGCATAATTCTTTTCAGCTGTTCTGTTCAGGGCTGTAGTTAAAAAATGAAAAATTCCTGTAGACATAACATGGGGAAAACGCATTTTGGAACCCCCTTTTTTCTGGGCCCCTACCTGTTGCAATGTTTATGGCGATCCCATCGCAAAAAGTTAATTGGCAGCCGTGATAACTGTGCCTGTACATCCCCTCGCCGGCAGCAGTTTAAGAACTAAAACACTGAGTGTCCCACATATTGTGAAACACTCTAGCTTTGTATAAGCCACAACCTGAATAGGTCAACAGAGTCCGTAAGCGGTGGTTCAGCAGCCCAAATTGAATCCAAAGCACAGTATTCCACCTGGGACAAGCTGAACTCACAGCGGGTGCAGACAGGAAGCGGTGGTGGAAACCGCTTATAAAACAGCAAAAACAAGGAGTTCATGGTACTCCCAAGGTCCAGTGCACTTGCGTGTGTCAGCTATAAAACATCCGCAGACGCGTTTCTGGCTCTTGCTGTCATCAGTGCGGAAAAGCCGTCAATAAAACGACAGTCATTTAAATGGTTCTGCCACATGGTTGGTGGATCCGTCGCCAATGAAGGGCCGGCGATGGGGCATCACCATTTTCATTATTTATTGCCTGATGCAATGTTTATGGCGTTTCCATCGCAAAAAGTTAATTGGCAGCCGTGATAACTGTGCCTGTACATATGTGTATATATATATATATATATTTATATATAGCATTGCAGGCTAACAAACATGAATTTTTGACACTGACTCTGACTCATCGGAGGAATGCTGGAGTTTGCTTTTAGAATGGAAAATGCGTATGAAGCAGCACTAAGTTTTCAAGATTAATAAAATGCAACTTACCCGACTGAAATTCATTTGCAATCAAATGATGTGTCTGCCCTGACTACTAATAACGTGAGAGGTTGTGGCATTAACTCCAAAGTGGAAAATAAAATGGACTACAAATCCCAGAATGCCTTTATAGGTCTAAAGCTACGGCAGTCTCAAACAATCAGTGTAAACATGCTGGGGGACCCTCATCAGCCAGGATAGCTTGACTCCAGTGGCATTGTTGTGTTTGCATTTGTAACCCCGAGTGGGACGGGTATGCCCAGATGTGGGTCCCGTGCTCTCCATGCCACTGGAGTCAAGCTATCCTGGCTGATGAGGTCTGAAAGCCCGAAACCGGTCCTAGGATGCTTTTTTCCAGTCCAGGAAGGACCTGGCCTGGCAATTCGGTCTGGACTGTTCCCATTGGGCACAGGGTGAAGACTGATTTGCATATGGCTGGGTCCAAACTGGAATGACATGGTGAGCAAAAAAACACGATGGATTTAGGCCCAGGTCTTTGTACTGGGGTGAATGTATGACATTGTTCTGCATTCTGTCCATCAATTCTTGTTTTTGCATTTGACAAGTGGAGTGGCTGACCTCTTACAAGGCACAGGCTAGGGGCTTCCAAAAGATTGCAAGTGAGTGGCACAGATGGAAAGACCTTGTAGTAAATAAGAGTAATGTGACTGAGATACCACCATTACCTCCTCAGCAGCACTACTTTCCCCAGTCATAATGAGAGGTGGCCCAGACCACGGCTACTCCTCTACCATGTCAGTTTCATCATATGTTAGTCCTACTTCTGTTTCGGACTTCTCCGTAAGCATCCGCCCTACTGCTGGCACATCCTACTGGTTTCTGTCTCTGTCAGACTTGAAGGTTTGGTAAGATTGTTCCTTTAAAGAGAAGTGATTTTGATATCTGTTTATGCCACTTAGAATGGAAGGGGGTATAACGGGTGATACAGAGCTGGCTGTGCTCTCTACTCGTGCTGGGCTGGAGCGGAAAAAACATAACAATAGACAACTTGATGCTGAGTGAGAGCGGTTTCCACGTCAGCGTCTCAGGTCTCAGCGCACTGTTCTAATGTTGTGTGAGCAATGATTAAGGTAATCAGCCCGGGGGAAGGGGTGTACTTACAATTAATTAGTGTACGTGAGAGCTTTTTTGCCTAACACTTCATCCCTGTTTAAACAATCCAAGACCAGAGCTGGAGGAGGGTGATGTCAATAAAAGAGTCAAGGTTTGAACTTCTGATTAGGAAGGTGGTAACACAGCAATTGTGCAACCTCCTGATAAAAGGCAGTGCGTGGATTCAGATGAAGAAATCTGCATAGTGGTCCTAAAGGAAAATACTTCCAAGGGGCACAGTTATTTGAGGTTAATGCACATGATAATTGAAATTTAAAAGCTATTCTGTCATTTTAAACTATTTCGCTATTTTTGCCATTTTTAAACCTACTGCACCTTACTTTTGCTGCTATTGTATTGGGAATTTGACTGTTTTTAGATAGTTGCACCATCGTTTTTCTTTTAAAAAAAAACAACAACGAATCACTCGTAATCTTGTGTTGTATTTAAATACATACTTTCAACCTCGTTTTTATTCATTTTATGTAAACCCCTGATTGAGAACCTTGGAAGGTCTTTTTGGGGAGGTCATTCTACTTACAATACTTACTTGTTGGTTCCTCCTTAATTACATTCGCGCTCGACCCTGGCGGGACCCGGATGTAGAACGGGCCTGCACAGCACACAGGGTTGGCGCGCTAGTCTTTCCTCATCCTCCATCATTTCGGAGCACTTATTAGGCGCGGGGCGGCGGACGCGCAGCGGGTAAAGATCCTAAGTGCACCAACAGTTCTGTTGCTGCTGCTGTGCGATGTGTGGATAATTGAAATTTAAAAGCTATTCTGTCATTTTAAACTATTTCGCTATTTTTGCCATTTTTAAACCTAACTGCACCTTACTTTTGCTGCTATTGTATTGGGAATTTGACTGTTTTTAGGTAGTTGCACCATCGTTTTTCTTTTTAAAAAAAACAACAACGAATCACTCGTAATCTTGTGTTGTATTTAAATACATACTTTCAACCTCGTTTTTATTCATCCTGATTGGGAACCTTGGAAGGTCTTTTTGGGGAGGTCATTCTACTTACAATACTTACTTGTTGGTTCCTCCTTAATTACAGTCGCGCTCGACCCTGGCGGGACCCGGATGTAGAACGGGCCTGCACAGCACACAGGGTTGGCGCGCTAGTCTTTCCTCATCCTCCATCATTTTGGAGCACTTATTAGGCGCGGGGCGGCGGACGCGCAGCGGACGCGCGCAGCGGGCGCGCCAAAGGCAAGCCCGTCTGCGCCCTTCTCGCGCCCAGCGCCATGACCCCTGGTCGATTGTGCCCCATTAAATACATCAGGTCGGAGCTGCTGGCCTGTGATCGAGGCTGGTGTAAATTACACAATTTAAGTCCATTAGGTAAGACTGACTGTGTAAACTGCCTGTTTCGCATGGCTGGCCTGATGGAGGTAAAAATAGGGGAGAGGGAGGGTAGCACGTCGAAAGCTTTTGACGATAGGCTGAATGATTCCTCCCATCAACTGAAGGTGGTTGGTTATCATCCGGATGTTCAGGAACAATACTTCCAATGTATGTTGCTTAATGTTCGCTCGCTGAGCAAACATAAGTACCAAATCGCAGATATAATTCAAAGCACCAGTATCGACATTATGTTCTTGACTGAGACATGGGCAGATAAAGCTTCATGTCCAGATTGGAACATAGCCCTTCCCCAAGGCTATGTGGTGGCATCTCATGATAGAGAAGGTGGAAAAGGGGGGGGGGCATTGCAATTATTCATCGAGAGCATATTAACCTACGGATACAGCCTATTCAAGACCTCTCAGCAGAAGCCCTGCATTTTATAATTACTAGAAATAATGTTACTAATTTTCAGGGTCTTTTACTTTATCGTCCGCCCGGCCCAAAAGTAGGATTTGCTCAATCATTGATGACTTACCTAGAATCTCAAACAGATCAAGGTTCATTCCTGTTGCTTGGCGACTTTAATTTCCATCTAGAGTTGGGGGGAAATGCTGACACGGAAAGACTCCTTGACATTCTTACCACTTTTAGTCTTGTCCAACTGGTTGCTGAACCCACTCACCAGGCGGGTCACACCCTGGATGGTATCTTTTCGAATGACCCCAATATAGATGTGGAAAAAGTCACCCCTTTGATCTGGACTGACCACTATGCAATCTTGTTCCGGATCAGTTTTTCTCTTCCACCATCACAGAAACAAATAAAATCTACAAAAGTTCAGACTCGACGGTGGAATAAAGTTAACGTCGAGGATCTTTTATCGGCCCTTAGTTTAGGTCCGGGATTACTACCTCAAGATTGCAACACGGCTGCCCTTAATATCAATGACTGGTTACAGTCAGCGGCTGACCAGGTAGCTCCTGTAAGATGGTCTACCATTAGAAGGCATAAGCCAACCTCCCCCTGGTATAATCCCCAGCTTAAAGCCATCAAGGTCAAATGTAGAACTGCTGAACGCAAATGGCGGCAGGAATACGATACATCCGCTAAAGCGATATATAATACCGCCCTTAAAGATTACAAGATGGCCATTATTGAGGCTAAAAAGATGTTCTTTGCTAATAAAATTGATGAAGCAGGTAACTCCACCAGAGAGCTTTTTAAAACAGTTAATCTACTCTCTAAAGCCCAGCTGGGCATTGCCTTTCATCCAGACCAACACTTGTGTGACAAGATGGCCATGTTCTTTCAAAAGAAGGTTCAAGACATTTATAACGACCTTTCGCAGATCTGCCCACTTCCTGAGAAAGGGCAAGAATCAACAGTGACAGTAAGTTCACCTTTTGAGGAACTGGCTAGCTTCCCTGCGATTGGTTCAGAGGAAGTCGGCGATATTCTTCTTTCCCTAAAATCAGGATCATCTACTGATCCTTGTCCTGTCACTATGCTGCATCGGATTGCAGGTAGAATAGGGGAAGTGTTAGCCCCACTGTTAAATCAGATTGTAGAACTTGGCACATTCCCGCTTTGCTGGAAGAGGGCAATTATTAAGCCAATACTGAAGAAGGTTACGCTTGACCCTTCTGAGCCAAAGAATTATCGGCCGATTGGCGGATTACCCATTATGGCCAAAATCATAGAAAAATCGATGAACAAAACGTTGATCAACTATCTGGAAACAAATGATGTACTGGATAAAGCCCAACACGGATTCAGACCAAGCCACTCAACTGAATCCTCCCTCATAGTTGTCACAGAAGAGATTCGTAGAACCATAGATCAGGGGGGAAACGCAATTTTGGTCCTATTGGACCTGTCGGCAGCGTTCGACACTGTGAACCACACAGTGCTGGTCCAACGACTCCAAGAGGTGGGCATCAAGGACACAGCTTTGTCTCTCCTGTCCTCCTTCTTGGAAGGAAGAGTTCAGAACCTGAGCTGGGAGGGTCTGCAGTCGGAAAGCTTCTCTCTGCCATGTGGGGTACCTCAGGGCTCTGCCTTGTCACCCACACTTTTTAACATTTATATGCTGCCTTTGGCTACCCTGATCAGGAGACATGGTTTCGAGTTTACAGCTTACGCCGATGATTCTCAGCTCATTGTCTCTATGGCTAAACATTCTGAGAACACGGCGGTCAGGTTCCATGCCTGCCTGGAGGAGATTATAGCCTGGATGAATTATAGCTACCTTAAGATAAACACCGACAAAACGGAAGTTATGGAATTCGGCCAGGGACAACCCCGATGGGACGCCTCATGGTGGCCCACGATGGCTGGACAGTGCCCTACTCCGGCGTCCAAGATTAGAAACTTGGGGGTTGTTTTCGATTGCAAACTTACCTTCTCAGCCCAAGTAAACAGCTTTACCTCCTCCTGTTTTTTCCTGATTAAAACTCTAAAGAAGATCTTCCAGTTTATCCGGAAGGAACAACAGAAACTAGTGGTGGTGGCCCTCCTGCTTTCAAAGTTGGATTATTGTAATGGCCTATTTTTGGGCATCGATAAGACGCAAATGAATAGGCTTCAATCACTACAGAATGCTGGGGCCCGACTGCTCTTGGATATACCTAGAGGTAAACCCACCTCTGAGGCCATTCGAACCTTACACTGGCTCCCAATGCAGCATCGGGTCGAATTTAAGGCTCTATGTCTTGTCCACAAGGGGCTTTATGGAGGTGGGGCAAGGGCAATGCGCACATTATTTAGACCTTACATCCCAGCCCGACCATTACGATCGGGTAACTTGAATCTTCTTTGTTTGGATAGGATCAGGAGAGTGAGATGGGGTGGCAGAGCGTTCTCACACCGTGCCGCTCTACTATGGAACCTACTGCCTGCAGCCATGCGGCTGCAACCTAACAGATTGGCGTTTAGAAAAGCCTTGAAAACTCTGCTGTTCACCAGAACATAATTGCAGGTGATAGGCCGGTTGGTCCCACTAGGTTCTTACCCTTTTTAGCGCCAAGACGCCACGGCATTCGAGAACTCTATAAGCACATATCCTATCCTATCCTATCCTATCCTATGATGGAGAGGCACTAAAATTCCAACAAAAACCACTGGCAGAGGAGGAAGGTTTTTGTGCTCGTTTAGAATCTGTGTCCTTAAAAGAACATGAAGAGCGAGTAGCAGAATACTGATAGAGGTTTTTACATTTTTCGCAGTCGCTTAAGATGTAACCAACCCCACTGGATCACCGAGAAGTGGGTGATCCAGTCCGTCTTTTCTCCTTGTCCTTCTGCTTTTTCTTTCCGTTGCAGATTTCTCCTTAGCAAAACCCTCCACATCACTTTTAGGTTTTAAATGTGGCTTAACGGGTTGTGTTCCCAACTCACAGAGGTATAGACGTTGAATTAGAACTGATTCCAGTCTCTGACATATAGTCAGACCTGAAACCTTGCTTTAATGCTACTTAGGATGATAGCAGAAACTGTAGAAAAGTTCCCCATTAACTTAATTCCTAAATCCATGAGTGGTGCAGCTCAGGGCTCATTCTGTACCTGCTTCAGTATTTCTGGGAGAACCCTCAGTAAAGGTGAGCCATGCATGCTAGTATAATTGCATGCAAAGATGATTCTACAAGTGTTACACTCCTCCATGGTTAGTACCATCCCAAGAGGAAGACACATAGTATTCTATGTTTGCCTTTGGGTGTAGTGTACAGGTAAACTGCCTCTAACTGGTTGGTCTTTTGAGCAATTCAGAAGGGCATTTTATCTCACTTCGTGGACACTTTTCCCATATTAGCGTCAATAGTCTGTGGACTGATGGTCTGTACTTGTGTAGGAGTGACAGGTCCCTCTGTAAGAGCAGGTCTGGAGCTCAAAGTAGGTTGTACGAACTGTACAGGTCTCGTGTATAAGGTGACTATATAGCTTTAAACCCAACCACCTCAGCGAGTGTTAGGTTTTCAGGGCGAGGAATGGGCCCCAAATGGACATTTTTGTGCATGTGTGGCATTTGACCAGCAAACCTGTTCTGGTGTTCCTGGTAAGTCAAACTGATTTCCAAATCTTGGTAAGCCCTATAGTGTGCCGGTGGGTCTACAGCTGAGTAGGAGTGAAACTGCCCCGACACAGCATCGAAAGGCTCAAACTGCACCCATGAGTAAAGCGTTTTAAAGGCATACGCCATGTGTGCCGCTATTACAGTAACTGCCCTTCCTTCGTCAGTGACACCTCGAGCTTTGAGATGCTGAGTCACAGCTTTCCTGTAATTGGCCTGTTGGAAATGGCCCTATTTGCAGGGTCATCCCCAAGCTTTTTTCCTTCCTCCTGGATTTTTCCTAACCTGTTTTTGTTGGCTTTATGATTCTGGGTGCTTTACCACTGCTGATCAGTGCGAAAGTGCATATGCTCTCCCTTTGTAAATATGACATGTGAATTGGTATATCCATGATTGGCTTATTTGGTTTACCTGTTAGTCCCTAGTAGCCTGGCCTGTGTGTGCCCAGGGCTGGTAAACCAAATGCTGCTGGTGGGCATGCAGCGCTGGTCTGCGCCACCCACAGAAGCAGCTTGTAAAGTGTATCTCAGACCTGCCACTGCAGAGTCTGTGTGCAGTCCAGAACTGCCATCTTGGCTGTGAAGTGCACCCACTTCCCAGCCCCTGAACCTTCCCTTGGCATCATGTAAGTCACCTCTATGGTAGGGTGCATTGTATGTGTAAGGTAGGGCATGCCTAGGTGTGTGTAGCATGCCCTGGTAGTGAATTACACCCAATTTCGTTTTTCACTACTGTAAGGCTACCTGTTCTCCATAGGCCAGAATGGGCAGTTTGACTATTACATTCTATAGTCCTAACTGACCCAAAGAACATGGTAGAAAAACGAGTTTAAGTATGCCTGAGCTCAGAATATTAAAATACATCTTTTAGTGAAGTTTATTTTTATATTCTGTGTTTGAAAATACCACTTTTAGAAAGTAGGTATTTTCTTGCCTAAGCCTTCCAGTGTGCTCTGCTGTTATGTGTATTGGCTGTCTGGTTTTGGAGTGACAGGGCTGGGGAATTCCAGGAGACACGGTGAGGTGTCCCAGTGGTGAATAGAGAGATCTGCATCTAGATGGGTGGGAGGAGTTGCACCTGGGACCTGAATAGGGCTGTGCCTTCCCTCCACAATGCTGGCTCCACCTCCTGTGGTGCGTCTGATGTCTCTGCCCTGCACTCTGAAAGGAAGGATGCAGCCTGGTAAACAAAGTGCTCCAGGACTGAGCAGAACTGGTTCTGGCTGGGTTCAGTGACTTGTGACTCTTTAGAACAAAGATTTTTGGGGTATAAATATCTGTGCTGAAACCCCTACAATTTGTATTGCTCCTGGACAACAAGAAGAACCTCTGTCCGTGTAACTGAAGGAATCTGCAGGAGGTGACTGTCCTTGTGCTTGTGTGCTGTTTCTTGGATTGGCCTGCAGTGGTTACTACTGGACTTGGAAGAAGAGGAAAAGGACTTTGAAGGAACTTTTATTTTATCTTGCTACAGCAATCACCCAAGGGCTAGAAGAGAGCTAGCCTCCTGCTGGAGTCTCAGGCACATCAGACTCCACCATCAGCCTCCTGTTTCTTCCCAGCGAGGATTTCTATCTGCAGTTGAGGCTCCTGTGAGTTCCAGGGCCTCTAGTTCTACTGTGGAGAAGAGAGTGCTGAAAATTGTCGCTAACGCCTGTTAGCGAGCCGCCGCAGCTGAAGAGCGTAAGGAAAATCATCGCGCTGCTGCCGCTGAGAGCTCGCTACCGGAGATCATCACATCACACGTTTGCGGGCTGCCAAATGCTCGCTAACCCGAAGAATATCGCATCGCATGTTTGCGGGCCTCCAAGGGCTCGCTAACCAAAGATCATCGCATCGAGTTCATCGCTTCACGACATCGCAGCGCGGACGCCGAGCGTTCGCCATTTTCGGCGCTTCGCATCCGGATCGTCGCTCCCTCTCGGGGTGACATTTCTTTTCATCGCAACAAGATTGCACACGCAACAGGCTCGGCGCATCATCCTCCCTTCGTGGCAAGGATTTCAACGCTTCGCCGGCTTAGCGTGTAGAAGTTTGTCGCTTTGTCCTGCACACAGATCAGCACATCATCCTCCCTTACGGCAAGGATTCAACGCATCGCTGGTCACGCGTGAGAAAAATCATCGCTACAACTCCTTAGCGACATTTTGGTTGCTTTGCTACAGAATCCAGGTAGTTTGTGAGTAAAAGGGTCGCAGAGACCACTGCCTTGAACTGAACTCCTCTTTGCACACTTTGAACTATTTTTGCAGCATTTTAAGAGTAATCCTATTTTCTGGTACTGTGGCTTTTTACTGTTATTGGTCTTGTGTTAAGTATAACATTCTTATTTTGTATAACTACTTGTGTGGTGTCCCTTTGTAGTGTTCTTCACTGTGTTACTGTGTATGGTCATAAATGCTTCACACATTGCCTCTGAGATAAGCCTAGCTGCTCGTGCTACGTTACCACAGGGTTGAGCAGGGGTTATCAAAGGGTGTAGCCCCCTTACTCTGACTTAGGAAGAAGGGTCCCTACTTGGACAGTGGCCAGCCATTGCCCATCTCTAACATGGCCCCTATCACAATAGGTGCCGCCATGGTGAATAGATTCAATTGAAATTGGAATCAAATAATTTGAAAACCCACAGAATGGAGAATAACCCTTTAAAAGTCAAGCTTGACAAATCTACAGAAATGGATGCTCCCTGATCCCCAGTATGAGCTGACCATGATTACTACCGATGTCTCTGTAATGACGTAATGGTGGTTTGGATATGTGCAAGTAGTGAAAAACTTTTTAAGGCCCCCTTTTCGGTGCCAATTGTTGCATAAACTGCGACTTTGGCATAGTCCTAGAAGGTTTGCTTTCCCATCCATGGGTGACACAGGTGAAATTGGTTGGATGCACCAGGGCTGAATGTGAAAGACAGATTTTTGTAGCCCTGCAGAACCCCTTCCAATACATTGTTGAAATAGAGTTATTGCTTTTGGGTTACTAACAATCCCTGCAACGGGATCAGGGGCATCATGGTAACAGAAACAACCCTATTTCGCTATTCACAATATCACAAACCCTGAATAGACACTTTTAGCTAAGAGGTATTTGTTACAACAGGACAAATCTGTTTCTTGGTACATCTAAAATAACGATACAGAATATCATAATGAAAGCACGTTGCGAGCAATGAGAATAAAATTAACATTTCTAAAATGGTTAAAATGTCATCTAAAATAAAGCACCCTAAAACCTACTAGTATGCTCTTCACTGAAACAGCATGGAAGGCAGAACAACTTGCGGTTTAGGTGTTCTTAGGGAGAAAGGACAGACTGCATACCTTGTTAACAGCAGGTACTGTCGTTATCAGTGGAGGCGTGAAGGCAGAGTTCGCTGCTAAGGCAAACGCTCTGCAGTAGTGGCCTTCCACTAGGACTTGGCTTTACCAGCATCAGGTAAAATGCAGCATCCTCGAAGTCCGCTGGCAGTAGTTGAGACCGTCTCTGGCAGGAAATTGTGCGATAACCTGGGCGAAATACCTCGTCTGACAAGTGGTCAAGTGGCAGCTGTTATATAATAAATCTTATCAGAGATTGGTATTTCTGACATAAATTAGGAATGTCTGACATAGAGTATGAGCATCAAGGTGTTCCTTATGAACATATGAGGTCAAAGCATGTCAATTCAGCCTACACTATTTTGCCTATATGTCTGTTTTAGTTCATATTTGACTGTGACATAGCAGCGGTTCCTCCCTATGGGCGGAGGAGCATTGCCGCCCCTAACCACTAACAGTGCAGCAAGTATTAAAAATTAAATGGTTATGACGAGATTTCATTACCATTTTGTTTTTCAGTTCAGCCGAGCCAAGTGACACCGCTGGGTGGGGCGATAGCTGCTGATTGTTAGCAGGGAGCAGTGTTGTTGTTCCAGTTAAAACTCTACATGTCACTTTGGACAGCTGTCTTGTGACGGCCTGCTGGACATGCACATTTTAAACTCTCCTCTCAGCTGTCTTTGACAACTAGGTGGAGAGCAGGCACTGGCCCCCAGTGCCTGAGGAAGCATTGAGGCAGCCCGCTCCAACCAATCCTGGTGCTTCTCTCATGCTGCCAAACATTTTCAGCAGCACGAGAGCAGTATCCGGATTAGTTCGTGGTGGCTCAGAGACTCGTTGCTGCCTTGGATCCTCAAACTCAGCAGGACTGAATAGGAACACGAGGACGAAGTGGTGGGTAGGTAGTCTATTTTATTTTCTAATAAAACTGCTTTCATGCTCACTTGCAAGCAGTGTGAGAAACTCACACTGGCTTGGTTCAGCCTCCACTCCAGAGCTCTCAATCATGGCCCATTATAAACACTGTTTATAATGGCCCACAATTAAGAGCTATTCTGGTTTCTCACAGTGCCTGTAAGTGGATCAAAATGTTCCCCCCACCATTTTATAATGTAAGAAGTTGCTACTGCTGTGATATTGTGACCAGTAGACACTTGACCCAGACACATGTCGCATCAGGTGTTATATCTGTCATTGGCTGAATTAATTGACACTTTCACAGTTCTTAGAAAGGTAAGGTCAGACAACATCTGCGTCAATGGAAGACATGACAGTGATTCTGCATAAATTGAGGAAAACGGCAACTCCCATTACGTAAAATTGAGAAGATGGCGGCTTCCATTACCTAAGATGGAGTCGGGCCTACTTACAAATGGAGTTGGACCTTAGAAGATTATATCAAAGCATCATTACTGAATTTCTTAGCAAAAGAAGCAGTTTGAGGATAGTTATCCTCAAGTCCCCAATGTAATACTATATTGGTAAGTATGTTATCAATATCCTTCTTGGCATCAGAGGAATCATCTCTCCCAGTTAAGGTGGATAAAAAGGTCAAAAGTGTCTTCAAAGGGGGATATTCAGTGGCACATTTTGCTCTGAGGACCAATACATATGTGGTGTATGCCCTGCTGGCAATGCTAATGGTCTTTCAAGTGTTATTTAGCTGTTTACAGTAGGGGAAAGATCCCACTGAAATTCTGAGCAAGATAGAACTTTTAGTAAAATTTCTGTCTGACACCACTTTTGATTCTTTATAGATGACTGCAAAATCAGCTAGGGCATCAGTAGCTACTAGGAGGCTAATGTGGATGAAGCTGTGGAATGTGGGGCAATCACAAAGATCATTAATTCACCACCATCTGCCTTTTAATGGGGGATAAGCTCGATGGAATGGTGGAAAGGTCAGCAGAAAGAGAAAAGGAAAAGGATGTATACATTCCGAGTCCCTTCAGCAAATACATCACTTGTCAGAGAAAAACTATTCAAACACTCCAGGAAAAAATATGTTCCTTTTCGAGGCGACACGCTTTTCCAAATCTTGACAACAGTCTGGTAATCAGCAAACCAATAAATCCTGCCTATGCAGGGGTGACTGCTGGAGGTTGTTAAGCAAAGTATTATGCAGAATGGGCTCCCATAATAACAGATGAATGGGTTATGGACATCACAGGCGATGGATATTCTAGAGTTTTCAAGTCGCTGTCAAAAATATCATTTCGGATCATTCCATTTCCATAGATCTAATCAGGAGATACGCAATGGCTTTGGGTGTACAAACTATACTACAGAAGATGGCCATAATCCCCGTACCACATTTCATATTATTTTTGGAACCAAAACCCGATAGCAAGTACAGGCCAGTTCTGGCTCTGCAATGGGTCAACAGATGTTTTTACACCATCAGAATGCTGACACTTCAGATGGTAATTCCAGTGTTGTCAAAAAGGGACTTTGTTGTGGCTCTGCTCTTACAGGACACATATTTCCATGTGCCATAAGAGAGGACAGTCAACCATTTCTCAGGTATGCAATACAAAATCAACATTTTCATTCAGAGCACTTCCTTTCAAACTGGCATCATCACCTAGAGTGTTCGCAAAGGAATTGACTCCAGTTGTAGCTTTTCTACAACTACAGCTGAATCTGGGGGATGGGGGAACCACAGGGGGCATTTATTTAAATGCTAGTTTGGTGGTCTTGGGTCACTGGCTGCTTGCTGCTGACTGCGGTCGGCGAGGAATCAGCAGACCCGGTTTTGAAGCGATTTCATCCAAGCACTATCTTTGCTAAGGCTGTCTCTGCTGCCAGGGACTGAGCCATGGATACAGAATGTATTCATAGAAAACAACTGAAAAACAAGCATTTGCAATGCAATCGGTCTCGCCTTTGGGACCGTGTATGTATTTAGCTATGCAGCACATTAGCCTGGGTGCTGAAACATCTACTGTTCTTTAACCTGGAGGGAAAGTAAGCACAAAACTGTGTGGCACAACAGGTATAGGAACACATGGAGAGACATATTGCCTTTCAGCTGGATATGGTATAGTCCAAAGCTCTGTTTTTAATATAAAATCAGGGCCTTCAGTGGTCATATCACTAAAAATACAAGATTTAAAAAAATATTATTGTCTACTGGTGCTTGTGGAAGACAATTTCTATTGACTGGAATCTAGAGAATGCTAAAGTGATTCTGGTACTTTACTGACCTCTGCTGGTCGTTTTCGATCAAGGAAGTTAAATAGAGGCAGTTGCCAGAAGGTTTTTAAAGAAAGTCCCTCAGCAGAAAGCAATTCTGGGGTTTTACTGACCTCTACTGGTCGTTTTCTATCAAGACTGTTAAATAGAGGCAGTTGAACAAAAAAAAAGTCCCTAAGTGGAAGCAGACAATTTCTAGGGCTGATCTCCAGAGCCCACAAAGTACATACACATATAAGTATATACTTTAGTATATACAAGAGGTCTTGAATGCTCGACCTAAGAACTTATCCCTGCTTTTCCTATTTCTGTGTCAGTGCCACTGAAGGCGATGCCAATCTCACTTAGAAACAAAACTGCTCTGTGATTTTTTTGATTTTTTTTAGACGCTCGTTTTGTGCGTTTACTTTACAATGTGGGCGAGTGGTGGGCATCACCTCAGCAGCTGTGCCCTGTCTGGTGTTATGCATGCAGGTGTTAGACTTTAAGCACAAAAAGTACATATTTGGGCAATTTGCCACATTAAATTAAATATTAAACATGTTAAATTTCTTTCCGCGTTATTTCATGTCAGAAACATTTGAAAGACACACGACAGTGACAGGAGAGGACCAGGGCAAATCAAATGTTAGCCTACTCAGTACTCTTTGAACATATTGGAGAATTTTGCGCCTGTGAGTTTAACTATACATGCGGCTGAAATTAAACTTCGAGTTTTAATCATAAAATGATGTCTAAAGATTTATCTACCTTTCTGCAAAAACAGACCTACCCTCTAACTCTATATCAGTTGACATTTATTACTTTTCTCTAAACTTTTTTCGCAAACCGGCTCTACAAGGAAATGCGAAAATATACACCGTAGGCAGAAATTTGAAGATAATGCTACACATATACTATAATCAAGAGAGGGGGGAGCTAGAAGAAGCTGTCATCCATTCTGCTTCCTATCGTAAACTCATAATCAAAGGGAATGGATCACTTGTAACTGAAAAAAAGGGTTCTGGAACCTTCGGTTGGTATTTTGAGAACCCTCAATCACTCCGTAAACGCGAGCCCCGGAGGTCAGCGTCAGCACTAGTTGTGCGCAGCCCACAGAAGAGGCTACGCGCTCACGGCGGCCGCGCAGCAGCCCGAACTCGGGACTGCAATAAGGTAACATTAACCTTGAGGTACTCTTAGACCTCGTGTTTACGGAGTAACCCTGTAAACCCTCTTTCAGAACTGGATATCACTAGTTCTCACAAACCACTAGGTCCTGAAGAAAGCCCAACGACCCCCCTCTGGGGCACTGGAAGGGCAGAAACATGTCGACCTTTTTTGATCTGGACACCAACAAGTGCAATGGCTACATAATTTGACCTACTGCACGATTTTTTCACTTTTTTAGAAGTCTCCTCACACACCGGACAGAATAAATATCATCTCTTAGGTAGTGTGAGAAAGACATTTTTAACGTCACAATAACACTTTTGCACGACTATTTCTGATCACTACTGAAAAATCAGTGGTTCCCTCCAGGTGGAGGAAGCATTACATAAAAAAGAGACCCAATGATAATGCTGACACGTATAAACAAGGCGGAGAATCAAGATAAACCGCCATACCACCAATAATACGTGATTGAGGGTTCTCAAAATACCAACCGAAGGTACTGACGGATAGAACGATCCAGAACCCTTTTTTTCAGTTACAAGTGATCCATTCCCTTGGATTATGAGATAATGCTACACAGCAAAGTTTCAATAAAATTGCAAAAAAGTAGGAACTTTGGCTGAAAAATGAAGGCTGTTAGAACGTGTTATGGACCGGAATCAAGTGAATCCCAACACTAAACTTCCTTCGTTAATTTTTGTGGGGTCTGGCTACAGGCAGTTTGGCTGGGTTGCAAGGCTCTGGTGTCACCACTACACACAGCGTGCAACCGCAAGCAACAACACAGCAGACACTACACAACGTACAGTACATCATACAATATACAGAAAGGGGACCAAGTGGATTTTTACTCTTCTCAAAGAGGTCCTTTTATTTTACATGTTTTGCGAGTGTATTCTTTTTGTCTGTTAGCAGTGCACTATGAACCTTGGCGCATTAAGGTAGATTGATAAGCATCCTTAAATGCGATCAGAAGTTTGGAGCTCAGGAGGACCGGAGGACCTTTAATTAGTTTTCTCATTGATTTCTCATGCTCAGATTTATTTAACATGCAGTCTGCCTCCATCTGCTGGCCATTCTTTGTAACGCATTGGCTTTTTGTCGCCACTGCCAAGTTAATATGAAACCTTCTCCAAAGGTGATTAATACACTGACGATTTGAAACAAGAGGCTGAATCCTCACACAGAATTCACAAGGCCGGCTGCAAGCAGTCAAGCACATCCCACAGCGCTCGAATTTAACATGACAACAGAAACTGCAAAAACAAAGTGAAACTACAACTTTAAGTTACATGCCTCCCTTTTTCCTTCAAAAACGCGCCTACCACTATCGTCCCTGTATCTTCAAAGTTCTTGAAAGGGGAGAGCTAGACTGCTAAACTTAGGCGCTGGGGAACTGAGTTTGAGCCTCGTCGTCTGCTCAACGTCACGTGATTCTGGGCAAATCACTTAATCTGACCTGCTCCTACCAAATAATGAATGTGTACTTGCATATGGGTAACTGGTGCTCGTATAAAGCGCTCCAATAACCCGACCATTCACACTATATAGATCTGCAAAAAAAAGTTTGCTCCGAGGTGATAAAGGCAAACCAGGCACTCGTGATGGAGCTTAATTCGACCGTTCGCGCTATATAAATCTGCAAAACAAAATGTTTGCTCCGAGGTGATAAAGGCAAACCAGGCATCGGAGGGGGGAGGGGGGGGAGGCACAGGAAGAAAGAAGCTTCCCTGCTATAGTGTATACTGCATGTCTCAACGAGACAGCGCAAGCGCTGCCTAGGCGAGACCAAACCAGAGCAGCACAGGCGAGCATGGTGATGGGAGGCAACATATGTCTACAGTTAGTGCAGGGGAGGGAGGAGGTGCAGGGCGAGGGAGCCACTAGCAGATTTTTCCAAGAATCGCCTTCAGGATGCTTTGAGAACGACAAGTCCGATACGAGACCCTCCTGTTGCATCTCACACCTTAACTATGTCCACTGGTAAATGCAGGAGCACAGGAGGGTGAAACCACATGCTTGCAGCTCTCGGGTGAACTTTATTTGAGAGGTTAGACACTGAGGGGTACATTTAATAATATTTCACCTAATGCGGCGCAGCAAGGAAACTTGCTGCACTGCGTTGTCAGAAAGGGAGAGCGCAGAAATGCTCCATATTTAAAAAGATATGGAGAATTCTTCCTCTCTCCTTGCGCTGGATCACTCTGTGCAACCTAGCACCACCTCAGGCATCCTTACACCATAGTGTAAGGGTGCCTGTGTTACGGGCAGGATTCTTTTTGCACAAAAAACAATTCAAAGAGGCATTTTCCTCTTTCTATTCATGATGCAGCATAAGAAAAGATTTTTGTCCTCATTACCTCATCCCCTGTGAAGCGTACCAATTTGAAACAATCCCAGGTTTACAAACTTTGCTAAATCTGGAAATGTGCCAAATTCATGAGTGTATACACTGGAACGCCCATTCTCCATCCATGGAACGTCTCCCAGCTCGAAATGTAACATAACACAGAGCAAGCAGCTGCGTTGCCTTATATTTTTTTTACAAAGTACGCAAGACGGCACAATTTGCCCCATGCAAGGCTTTGTAGGTTTGAGATCTGGAATTGCGCTGCCTTGCATCACCTTGCCACATGCAAGGACAACGCAATTTCTTAATAAATCTGTCCCTGATTTTATCATAGTTGGTCATATTAACACCCGTCAAAATAGTCATTAAATCGTTCAGTGGTTTCCAATGGAATGTCATTTGTATGGTAGCATAGCTGGCAGTTTTTTGCATGCACATTTGTGATTTGTATGTTTGCAGTGTGCCTATGTATGATGTCTGCACACATTATTAGATATATACGGATTCCTCCGGTCGATCGTACATCTAAACTGGCTTGAAATTACTGTGTGTGACACTTATTTACTTGTGTCAGGGTAAACTCTATTTACAGAGTGCATCATGTGTCACCTTGCCAGTAACACTTTATCACAAGTAAAAGAGCGGTGCAATGTTGCTATTTCTACTCCTATTTTTGTTTGCAGTGTTTGGCAGATTGCGTTGCAAATTTCAGAATTCAATGGAAAATGAAATGACTAAATGAATCAGTCGTAGCCTCGAATGTCAAGCTGAATTTCTGATATTCTAATGTGTTTGGTCCCACCTGTGTTTCCTGTTTGTGGCTCCAAGTGTTCTATGTATAAAACTGGAAGCGGGGGGACTGGGAGTGGATTTAGAAAAACTAGGTCCAGTACCAATACTCCCAAGAAATATCGTTAAATCACGTTGTGGTAACTGTTCCTCAAAAGGAAGAAGGGATCAGAAGCCAATTTGGTCACAGAAGTTAGATAAAGAAGGAAAAGTCTCTAAAGTAAGTGTCCCTTCTCGGTGTTAGGTGGGGAATCTCTCCTTTAGACTTTAGTGCCCTCACACACCCTTGCGGGTGTCATGCTTCATCATTGGGCGTTGCTCCTCGTGGGGCGCTGCAGTCCCCCACGGACCCCGCGAGAGGGCTCTTTGTCTGAGATCTTTTGAGGAGACGCCGCAGTTGTGCATGCGGGTGTGTGGGCCTAAAAGAGGGAGTGTGGTATTTTAAAATTACGCACCGGTGCCGTAGGGATAATTTTATTCGTAGGTCCGGGGGTAAGGTAAAATTGGTACAGGGGCAAAGGGCAATCCTCTAATGATAGATAGCATAGAGGAAGGGGTATTACTCCGCTGCTCCTAGTGCCCGTGTGTGAAAGTGTGCGCGCTGGTCAATATGTTTCACGCCGTGGTTGGGTCCCTAGCGGATCCCCTCGTGCTTCGTCAGGACCATAAATGTGACAAATAGAAATGTGAAAGGAAAAGAGCAAGACACTCTTTGTTCCTAAAATACCTCTTATTCAGGTGCAATTGTGCGTATTGCACTATGGGGGACACGGTTATTGTGTCCCAGCCTAGTACCCCTAATGAGAAGGAAAAGTGCCTCCTCGAAAGTCCCCGCGGCGGCGAGGGGGAATTAGTTGTTGACCCCTCGTTAAAGCCTATTCACCTGCCCTGCCGTGTTTGGGACTCCACTCCAAATTGGCTTCTGATCCCTTCTTCCTTTTGAGGAACAGTTACCACAACGTGATTTATTCAAGTGTTCTATCTCTTAAAAACTGTGAAAAAAGGGGTGGGTCAAGCACTAGCTTATTTTTTTTACAACTAATACAATACTCATATCTCAGCATACTTAGGGCATCATTAGGATGGCGGGCGGACTCTGTCCGCCCGCCATCCTTTCGTAGAATGGGACCGCCCGCCATAGGTGCGGGGGTCCCATGGGTGACATTAGGATGCGCCCGCCACACTGGCGGGCGCGTCCTGCATTTTTGACATTGCGGGGGGCGATGCTCTCAGCACCGCCCGCCGCAATGCCAAAAAGGCATGTCGTGCAGTTCCATGCACAACGTGGCAGGCACCGCGCGGTGCCTGCCATGTTGTGCATGGAACTGCAGGGGGGTAGGTACCCCCCATGTGCACCCCCCAGAATCCCTGAGGCCTGTAGCGGGCCCCCAATGGCGAGAACCGCCTGCCTTTCCGTGGCGGCACCGCATGCATCATAATATGGATGGCGGTGTCTACCAGACACCGCCACCATATTAACTGCTTTTCCACCCGGTAGGCAATCGGGCGGATTGCCTCCCGGCAGACGATCTTTCCGTCCACCGGGGTCCCCCCCCGCCATAGTAATATGGCGGGGGGGAATTGGCATGCGGGCGGGCACAAATGTCGGGCGGATCGCCACCGCCATGCTAATGGGCCCCTAAATGTCATAGTGAGCAGTTCATCCCATCACATCCATTTTAAGTCTGGCTTCAGATAGCATTAGCTGTTATGTTACTTGATATGACAAATTCTACAAACAGTACAGAGAGAGTTTACTTTGTGTCAGTCCCATTCAGTTTTTGGCTTTCATGAGTTTTGCATAGTTTGCAAATGTTGGATGGGCTGTTCCCCAAGGCCATGGGATTTTGTTGATGGTTACAGTATACCATTTGTATTCCCATTAGGTTTTGGTAAAAAGGCATCTATTAGACCTTTTGTTAGACTGAATATACAATGTGCTATGTAGCTAGTTATCGATAGTCAGTGTGTATACTTTGCTAACACAAAAACATTTTGATTGGATGCCTTACCTGTCTTACAGACACATTGTTGTTAATTAATTGCTCTCATGTTCATTTGTTTTACTTCGCTGTTATGTTTTTTATTCATAAAGTAAAGATGTGTGTGCACATATGCTTTCTTAAAGATGCAATGAAAATACTAGCTCTTTGTCAAAAGTATCTGCTGTAACTACGTAGCTGTCTTACAACACAAACTTAGTATTCTGACTGCTTTCCCTTGCACAGCTTAACCCTGTTGTTGGGCAAATGGACTTCCTCACAAGATGATGCTTCACTGCGGAATTCTAAGCATGATGCACCAACAATTGGTCTCTAACCAATATTGACAGACTTCCAAATCAATATCAATGAAGCAAAAGGCTATTTGTTGCACCATTTAACTGGAGGCCAATTTTATTGTCCCCCCGGATGCCTAACAGTTTTCACAAAGGAAAAGTTATCCAAAGGCGACTCATTCCTTTCTGTGATCAGATACCACCGCAACATGGATGTTATTATCTGGTCAATGGTGTGTGACTGCAATTAATAGATTTCACTGTGACTCACAATTAGGAGGGGATGCCACTTCACATCCCCTTCTAATTGCAGTTTGTAATGAGTCTAGAAACCACTGTTGCAAGTTGGAAGTACTTGGCTGAAGGGTTTAGCACATCACAAATCAATGTTTTGTGGTTCCAAACCTGTCACTATCCATTGCAGGGTTTGAGCATGCTAAAACATCAAAGAGACGTTGACAGCAAATGGGAGGCAATCCTCAAAGAAGCTTTGACAAAACCTGATGTTTATTGCTGGCTTTTATTCACTCAAATGACTGAATGTGCTGTATAAACACCAATACAGTAACATTTAACTTTGTAACCTTTTCAAAATCACATTGATAGAAAACACTGTATTTCAGAGATACCTTTAAAGTGATCCAGGCAGCCTCAGTCCTCCTTTAAGCGAAGGCTTCACAGAATGTTATGCCCCAGTACAAGCCAGTTGCCAGCTTCAGGACCACCAGTCTAGCAACCCACCATTCTGTAAAGTCAGTCTGAGCACATGCAGTCCTCTTCACCGTGTCCCACCCCACAGCCTCCTCATAAGTTATCTTTTTCATCTTCCTTTTCGTCTGTTTTATAACAATAAGGCTTCTAGCAGGGACTACTTATGGTGCCCATAGGCACAGTTGAGCAGCGAGATTTTCTTTCACTGCATCTTCTGCACAATGAAGTTCTACTTATTGCCAAGCAAGTTGACCATTCCATTACATGTATACAGGAATTACTAAAATATAAGGAGTTGCCTTCTATTCATGCCATAGCTACAAAATAAAAGAAACCAATTTCGAATGTCCCACGAAGTAAAGGATCCCTTTACCGGCGTGGTAATTTGTTACTTATATGACTTGGCTTATCCAAGTCAATGGCATATTCCCGAAATAAAGAAGGAAAAAGAAAATATTCTCTACCTTTGAACCATATATTTCCCCATTGTTTAAACAATTCATGCTCCTTAAGGTTTTGTCAGGCCACCCCTCCTCTCTTTTCTCTTTATCGCTATGCTTTTTCTCCTCTCGTTCATATTGCTTTTGCTAAAAGTTGGCATGAACAGCTGAGCACATTGTTCTCTGGTTTATGAATTTTGGAAGCATGCAGCCATCTGTTTCTCTGCATTACAGAAACAGTGCCGGGTGAGAGATGGAAAAGGAGAGGGAAGGGGAAGGAAGACAAGCAGGGAATAACGATGAGAAGGGAGATAATGAAATGGAGAAAAGCAATGAGGGAGATCGACAGAGTGAAAGGGCAGAGATCAATGAAGTCTGAAGGAGAGAAAAAGCGGAGATACAGAGAGGTGCTTTGTTTGAGGGTGATAGTGATTGTGAGAGAGAATATCCCAGTTATGTGTGGTTATTCACATGACATATACATTTAAGACATTTCCCAAAAGCACTACCACCAGTAAATACCAAGTCAGAAAAATGCTTATGGTAGTAGACTCCCATAAATGGGTGGGAAAAATGGGGTAGGGGGAAAAGTGCATAGAAAAGACAGGGTCAGGGCAATTGTTTGTATGAAGAAATAGTACATTGTCTACTTAAGGGACAAAGGTTCTCTGTGGAGTTGTAACTTCAACACTTAGCAAACAACAGTGTTCAGTAAATAAATAATCTTTATTGCAGAGCTTCTTACAACTGTCACACAGTTTTACTATTCAATTCAAAACATTCCTAATAGAACATTTCATTGTGAAGTATGAAGCGAAGAATACAGCTGGGCAATCCAACATATACAGAGGAGGGGGTAAAAGAGAGGCCTAAAACACATCCCCTCTTTAAGTAAAAAAACATGAGCCGGTACTACATACAAATCAAAAGACATGTTCCCCCCCCAAAAACAAAATGACAACTCTACCAGACACTATCAACAGGTCAGACAGAAACAAAATCACGGGACACAAGAAAGTCATGACAAATAAGGAAATCAACAACGAAATACAATGAACATAATTAATATTTCTCCCCTTTAGCTAAATGGTTTATTTTAACCTCCTATTGAACCTCTCCACCATTCTGTTAGTTTGGGGATGATACAGTGCACACCTCTTGTCAAAATACCTCTTTCATACAGTACTTCTCCATCATCTTGGAAGTCAGCTGCGTCCCATTGTCAGTAAACAGGCACTTGGGGTTTCCTTCTTTGGACAATACCTCGGACAAGAATGTTATAACTGTAGAAGTAGTGAAGTTGTGAACTATGCCACCTTTTGGACACCTGGAAAATATGTCCATCAACACATGCTAATACGTGGAAGAGTTTCCAGAATACAAGGGTCCTGCAATGTCAGGAGCCACTTCCTCTCAAACCTAATTGGGAAGATCCTGCAATATCATGGGTGCAATCTTAACCGTCTGAGACTTAACACTCAATCTGCAATCAATAAGATATCTCACCATCCTCTCAACCTGAATATCCATTCCAGACCACCAGTACCAACACCTCAACCTTTCATCAGTAATACAAATTATTCCAGACCACCAGTACAACACCTCAACCTTTCATTAGTAATACAAATTCCATGATGCCCCTCATGTACACATGATCTCTTACCCCAACAGGAGGAACCAACATTAATCCCCTGAAGATGAGTTCTTTATTGACAGAAAGTTAAACCATAACCTTAACATACCCTAAAATTGCTGCATTCGTTACAAGTTCAGCTCTTCCAGTGATAAATGTTTCGTATACGCATTTCAACATATCGAATTTCTCCATTACAATCAAATATTCCTGTTCTGACACACACCCTTCAGTAATAGCACATACTTTAACCTCATCTTATTTCTACCAAACTTCATCATCCACTTTCTGAAGTTGTATACGCCCCATTGATCTGTAAAGGCAATCAGCTGCTTTGTTGTCATCACCTGTAATATATGTGACTTCAGATTGTTAGTCCTGAGTAGCCACTATTCACTTACACATTCAAGATGGCATGCAATTACCAACCTTTCTTTCCAAATACTTCTTGAAGAGGCTTATGGTCGGTTTGGACTTTAAATCTAACACCCCTTAGAAACTACTTAATTTTTTTATGGCCCAGTAGCCAGTGCTTCCTGCACGATAGTGGAATATCTGATTTCTGCATTCTTAAAAGCCCTGGATACAAAGGCCAAAGTGACATCATCTGTACCATGCCTTTGCTTCAGAACTGCACCTAGTCATTCATCACTCGCATCAGTGACAATGTTGCAGGGCAAACCTGGAATAAAACCTTTTAGACTGTGTTCATTAGAAGGCCAGGTCTTAATAACCAGAAATTCACTTTGACAATCATCATCCTGAGAAAATTGCATTTCTTTTCTCAGTAACTTCAATATAACACTGAAATGGCTGCCTAAGATGGGAATAAATCTAATGTAAAACTCTGCCAATCCCAGGAAGGCCTGCACCTCCTCTTACTTGGTTGGACTGGGTAAATCAAATAAAGTTCTCACTAAATCATCTTTAGGCCTTATTCTATCAACTGTGACAACATAGCCTAACTATATCATTTGAGGACAACAAAATGAGGCTTTAGAGTTATACTTTTTTGACTAAAGATTTTCAGTACTCCTCTGACTTTCTTTATCTGAGAGTCTATAGTGTTGGTAAAGATCAAAACATCATCCTGAGCAAAAGAAAGATAATAAACCTAAGATGTCATTCATGAGTCTCTGAAAAATGGGCGCCGCAGAACATAGTCCAAACGGAATTCTAAGAAACCGAAAGACTCCAAACAACGTTATAAATGAAGTGAGATCTTCAGATTCCGCACACAGTCAGCCCCGATGACAAGTTTCAGATTGGAAAAAATATTTCCCTGCCAACATGCTAACCATTTCTATAATGATGGGTAAAGGAAATCTATCCTCCAATACATATTTGTTTAGATGCCTTAGGTCTATGAAAAGTCTGATCTCTCTTGAGCTCAACAGGTGCGACCCATTGTGAAGCTTCAACAGTCTCTGTTATCCCTACAGCGTGCAAATTAGATGGATTGTCATATTGTTGCTTAGACACACAATTCATGTAATTAATAACTTGAAGTACCTCATCTTCTGTTTCAGATGAAGCTTTATAAATGTGTTCCTTGATAGAGAGTGCTTTACAACATTTAGCAAAATGTTTCCTTTCCCTCCACAATTTACAGACCACTTTTAATACATGGCAATCCTTGAAATTTGCAAATAATTATGATTACCACACCAGTAACAGTATAGTTTTATTCTTAGGATATTCAACATTGATTTTGTTTCTTTAGTGACTATGGCATGAACACAAAAAAGCAACTCCTTATATTTTTGTGCTTAATTTGCTTGGCAATAACTAGAACTTTGTTGAGCTTGCCCAAAGTTCCTCTCTTATCTTATCACTCTTGCAATTTAACATAAACTGACCCCTAATCTGTTGCTCTGTCTGAAGTTACATGTAGAGGCTAACTGGTGGAGAGCAGTGACAAAATTGTCTTCGGATTCTTCACCTACTTTGTTGGGAATGGACTTGGCTTTAAGACTCTGACACTTTACCACGGCTAACCAGTGCTAAAGTGCATGTGCTCTGTACTTTAAACATGGGATCATTGGCTTATGCACAATTGGCATATTTAATTTACTTATAAGTCCCTAGTAAAGTACTCAGTATGTGCCCAGGGTCTATAAATTAAATGCTACTAGTGGGCCTGAAGCATTGCTTGTGCCACCCACTTCGGAAGCCCCTTGAACATGGCTCAGACCTGCCACATCAGAGCCTGTGTGTGCAGTTTAAGCTGCCATTTCGACCTGGAAAGTTAACCTAGTTGCAAGACCCAAACCTTTCCTGTTCTTACATAAAGGTCACCCCTAAGGTAGGCCCTAGGCAGCCCAATGGGCATGGTTCAGTGTATTTAAAAGGTAGGGCATGTACCTTTAGGTTTTACATGTTCTGGCAGTGGAAAATTGCTAGATTCCTTTTTCACTACTGCAAGGCCTATCTCTCCCATAGGTTAACATTGGGATTGCTTTAAAACATATTTTAAGTGTAATTTCCAGTTGAGAAACAATAGAGATTTGGAGTTTTGTGTCTCTTGATTCACAATTTAAAACCACAACTTATGGGGAAGTTCATTTTTAAATTGTAAGTCAATGTTGACATTTTCTTATTTTAACCATTCTGTGCCTCTGCCTGTTTCTGAATACTCGTCTGGGTAGGGTGATAGCTGGGCTTTGTACATTCCCTCAAAGACAGTCCCACAAAGGGAGAAGGGGTGTGGCATTTGCATCTTGATGGCCCATCTCCAGGCTTATAGGCCTTTCTGAGGTAGATCGGGAGGAACATGCACCTGACTAGAGTTGTGCCTGTCCCCACACAAAGAGCTGCCTACCTCCCTGTAGTGAGTCGGAGCCAGGGCAGGAAAGGCTGCACCTTGTGATCTTCAAAGGCCTCTTTGAAGTCTCCCCCACTTCAAAGGCACATTTGGGTATAAGTACAGGACCCCTGACACCACCAAATCAGAACTCTACTTGAACCAAGGACATTCTGCCTCGAAGAAGAGCTGCTGTGCTGTAGGAGGGCTGCCACTTTGCTAACTGCTCTGCTCTGTTGGCCTGCTGCCTGCTGCTTCTTGTCTGGGAGTAGGAGGGACTGGGCCTGCTTTCTACATCCTTAAACCCAAGATTCTTCAGGGGCTTACCGGCTTGCCTCCTGTTTTCTGAAGTTTCAGGGACGCAAAAGACTTCTGGCAACTCTCTTGGATTCTGATGGACTCTGCCATCTGTGAGTCATACTTTTGCCTGAGATGCCCCCTCCAGTCCTGGGCCTCAAAGTGGGTTCTGTAGCTGTTTTCTGCAAAAAGTGACACCTTTGCACAGATTGGAACCGACACAGTGCCAATTCGACGATGGCACGGCTCCCAACTGCGAGGTTTGACATTGACGCAGCACCGAATCTTCGACAGTGACGCTTGACGTCAATTCAGCACCGATCCTTTGACACCAATTGCGAAGCTCGACTCCGACACATCGACCCCACTGCGTGGATCGGAATCGACGCAGTGAAGCCTTTCGACGCAGATACTTGCTATATACAAGGAATTTTTTTTAGCAGACCCTGCGTGGGTTCTGTAGCTGCCCTGCCCTCCATCGTGGTCAGCCTGAACTTTGGATTTGTACCGGTCCCTCACGACCTCAAGTAACATTTTGACCACTAGTGACTTCTAAGTTGCATTGAATCTTTATTAATTCATATCTTGAGTTCTCCTTATTGGATTTTTGTCATTTTGGTCTTGTTTTACTCACATAAATATTGTCTAATTTTCTAAACTGGTGTGAAGTCTTTGAGGTGCTTTTACTGTGTTACTGTAATTCAAGTGTTGCACAAATACTTTACACATTGCCTCTTAAGTTAAGCCAAGCTCCCAGGGGGTGAGCACAGGTTAATTTAGGTTGTGTATCTGACTTACCCTGACTAGGAGTTTGGCTCCTGCTTGTACACGGTGTATATTCTGACAACCAGAAAAGTCAATTTCTAACACCTTTGCTTTCTTTTTTCCAAAGAAATAGTCTTGAAGAATAGTAGAAACTTTGAGCAAGAAATGATTAGGTTTCTTTAAGAAGATTTCAAAATCATTCAAAAATTGTGATGCATCATCATTACAATCTTCTTCTAAATCTGGCTGATTCTTGAATATTTCTTGACCCTTTGCCCCTAAACGGTGTTGAAGCATACAACCTTTTTTCTCAGGTGTTAACGTTAGGCTCACACATTTTGAGATTATTGATCAAAACTTTCTTCCACTTTGACCATGGATGATTTGCAGAATGACCAATCACTTGAGAAGCAATTTGGGGAGGAAGTGACGTAATATTCATTTCGTCGACAATGCTGTGCTGATCGTCTGAAGAAAGTTGAGGAAATCCAGAGAACGCAAAGTCTGTAAAAGCTCTTCTGGCTTGTACTGTAGCACACAACCTACAATTGCTTCAGCAGTCGGATAGAAGGAAATCTTGCTGTCTAGAGAGCACACACACATGTGAAGGAGTATGTTAGGACCACATTGTGCTGAATGAAGTCTCCCCTCCATTCGTTAGTCCCAAAATTAGAGACGTTTTGTCAATGCAAAAGGCAAATCAGCCGATTTCACTAGATCAGTACTTCCTTGGACAGTGAAACAGCACAGCACAAAACAGGTGAAGAGCAGGACAGATGTTGTGTCGAAGTTGCTGCATAAGTGTTAGAGGTCCTCCAACAAAACCAGAGGGTTCACAAGAGCCTATTCTCACCCAGAACATGTCTTTTATATCCATACTTCCCCTTACCCTTTTTTTCCTGCTCATTCCATTATTATTACCATTTTTGTGACTCATTATTTACATGACACCAAGTCATCCTTTTCTCGTCCCATTGCTTGTGAGATATTGTTATTCCTCTTTACAGTCCTTTGTTTCTCACCATGTCATCCCTCATTCTTAGATCTTTCCCTTCTGGCCTTCCAGACTGACTGTTGGACTGACTTTTGTACTCCACTTCTTGCTGACTAAGGGATTTCATTCCACCAAGCAACTGATGCATTGTCTAAGGGAGGTCAGTGAGGGATGTAAGTAATGGTACGAGAAAGGAATGACTCTTTGTAATGCGAATCATCATACGTAATTAGGTAATTGCTTATACTGGGATCTGAAGCTGAACTGAAGTTCTGGACAAAGAGATGTAACACATACGCACAATGAAAACAAAGAAGTCTCACACACAAGCAATCTTACAAGCAATCTTACAAGCAAGGGATGTGCTCAGTAGAAAGAGAAAAGCTGTGTCCTCAAAAGTGGTATGAGCAGGAAAGTGTACAAAAGTGACCCTGGAAAGAGTAGTGCATCCATCCCTGCTTTCTTCTGGCTGCTGAAACTGGATAAGTACAGCAATGTTTGTGCATTTGAATCAATGGCATTAGTCATGTGGATCATCAGTATAAATCTTTTTTATGTGCACATGTAGCACAGGATTTGAATAAATATGTTTTATCTCTGTTGGTTATAGTGACAGAGAAATAAAGGGTCTCTATGGCTGAGAAAACGTAATTTACCCTAAAAAATAACTCACAGTATTCTGGAAGCTGAAGGTCAAGTTGGTTCTGTTCCAGGTTATCCTAGAAAAGGTAACAGGATAAGGTCACTGAGAGGTTAGAGTAGAACTTTGCTTGGGGACACCTTCACAAACGGCATGCAGTAGAAATCTGAACTCTAGTGATCTCTAGGGGGTGTAGGAGAGCTGGCACTTCCACCTCATTGGCTGACGTTTGGGTTGTTTTAAATGACGTTGATGTGCTACTAAACAAACACTGTTGGTGAGGCGTATGGCAATTTTGTTACTATTTACTGCCATTTAGGTTTACTGGGGAGTCCTAGCCTGATGAGAGGGAATGATTCAAGGGTGTGAATATATGAAAGATCCAATGCAGGAGACGATGCAAACATCATCCTGAATCCTGAAAAGACAAAGCTAAAATGTTATGGTCACATTTTCTATGACAACTGCATGTGAACTAACCCGGACTAGGTAGGCTTACTAAGCAAAACCATTGGACCCTTGATGCTCTGTGTTCTGATCCTTCCTAGCATGCCCAGCTACTGTACTCAATACATTAGAAGCTATGCCAGCATTAGTGTTACCATAAGAACTTAACAAGTAAGGTAGTGCATTCAAGTCAACGAAATGCTCAAATAATGAGGCTGAAAAGGCAGATACAAAAGACATGTCAAGGCATCTAAAAACTGCTATGCAGACCTGCAGCAGTTCTAAAAGCCAGGGACCTGGCTCTATGAATAAACTGCTTAACTCTAAGAATAAATGGTACATCCATATGAAAGTGAGCCTTATTTCAAAAAGGAGGAGTGGCCGTCTTGTTCAACAAATGACTTCTTCCCAATGATAAAGGTTACCCCCCAGGAGTAAAGTGCTCAATGTTTTGTTCAGCTATAAGTTTGTTTCCAGGAATTTGGAATAACTGATTATAATGGCTTGTTTTTATCCTTTAGTTGGCAAAGGGACGGGGGGCAGTATAATTACCTAGCTGGGATATGAGATGCTCATGGTAATTGGGTAGATAGCTAACAGGATTCACAAGAATAGAAAAAAAATGAAAACAAAAGTTTGGAAAATATTTTAAAAAATAACCTGGACCAAATGTTTGCCAGACAGGGTATCTCAGATATTACAGTTGTATTCCTTTTAGACTGTAATTCCCACGGAAAATGTTCTGCCAGGAACTAGGGGTGCTCTTCGTGGTTGACTCGGAGTAAAACCATCTCAAAACGTACCGCAGACCCACTAAACACTTCTCACCTCAATATAGAATTGTGGCAATTGAAGAAGGGTTCCTGTGTAATGCTGGGGGTTGGCTGCACAAGACTTTTGAGTCTTGCAGGAATGGCTCAATCCACATGGCTCTACAGCTCCGAGCAGGCAACCAGTCTTCTCGGCAGCCACCACTGATCAACAGTGAAACAATCAGAATGTGCAACATGGAAAGCTGTTTATTTCTCTTGGAGTGGTTACTCTCAGTTTGATCTATGTGTCTGGTTGTAGCACTGAGATGCTGCTGATGATCCACTGTGTACAAGAGGAAATGGTCGGCGAAGACATGGATTCTTTCTTGTCGAACCTGTGGTGTCCAAATAGCCTAGCTGCTGTGGACTACTCTGAGCACACTAACAACAACACATTTTAACAGCCTGGGATAGACGGATGTGGGCTTCGATCCCCTTCGTCTAAGATTCTGTCTCTTTGGGGCAGACTAGGGACAGTGGGCATTAGAGAAAGGACAGACTGCCTAAATGTGATACCATCCTCGACAGCAGTGAATACCCAAAATTGAGCTGGCCTCAACAGGTATGTTCCCAGGCTCCACCCAGCATGCAAATGCCATCCTTTCAATTCTCACTCAGCCACAGTTTCCTTAGGTCCCTCCCACACCTCTATCTCCGACTCCCCCTTTTACCTGGCACATCCAGTAACAGTTCCAAGTCCAGGGTCATGATTTTAGCCATCCGACAGGCTTCCATTGCTCGCTGTGCAGCCAGCATTGCAGCATCGGCCTTCCGACGAGCCTCACTGGTCCTGTGGAAGAGAGGACAGTGTTCACAAGGGAGCACTCTTAGACGTCAAAGAATCAGGCTAAAGCTGGGGCACGCCCCATCTCATTCATTTTAATAGACGGCCCTTTCACATTACAGATAGTCTTAAGGCATCGATATAAAAATGTGAAAACCTCAAATAGCCTATGAATGGCCTATGAACAGACCAAGGCCGGGATGACATCAAACTATTCACATGGCCTGTGACACGTAGGCAGGCCTAGCTGGCACATTGCAGAACATTAAAATAACTGGGAGGTACTGCTTTCCTGTTGTACATCCATACTTCCCTCACATATCCAATTTTCTGCATTTAACTTTTAGTTAAGTACCAAATATGTATTATTGAGGCAATTTCTTTTTCGTCAGAGTAAACCTGGTTTAAGTGAAACAGTTCTGCATCTTACTGATATCGATACAAGCAACCTACTATATATAATATAATTATGTCTTTTATTGGCAGGATTTAGGAGTTTGCAGTTATTGTCAAAGCCTTACAATAGGTGTTAAATAGATGTAACAGTTTTACATAAGTACGTGTTTTGTCTTTGATGTTGTTAGCAGTGGATAAATAATCCACTGCCGTTTCTACTATATTTGCAATACAATGGTAGCGGTAATAGAATATTCAAGCACAGGAATTAAAAATTGCGGTATGCTGCTACTATATTTTAAAAATGGTTCCCTGGGGACACAGCATGGATTTCAATAATCTGTTAATTGTTTAAAAACAAAATTGAGTTTTAGTTAAAAGGTTAAAGCAGAGATCGTGTCAGAGTAAGCATCAGGGTTAAGGTTTAGGCTGGGGCTCAGGAAGGGGTTATGGTAAAGGTAAGGGAGTGTACCAGGGTGAATTTTACAGTTATGGTTAGGTTAGGTGGTACTGTTTGTGTGAAGAGTATGAGATAAAGCAAGGGTTAGACTTGGGGTTGGGAGTATGGTTAAGGTGGGAGCTAGAGTTATCTCTGTGGTTAAAATGTGGTCAAGAGGCATAGGTAGTACATTTTAACTTTTTTACCACTACCTTTTTATGTCCGTGATCAAACTAGATGTTAATCACATTTTCACAACACCTTTACAAGACTACGTTTCTTACGATTGATTGTACTACTGAATATTGAGGCAAAAACTATTGAGACACAAGAATATTGTGGTCAAAATATGGGAGACACATAAAGGAGGTATTCCTAACTACATCTGCGTATCTTGAAGATATATGTATATTGTCAAGGTACACATAATTGGAGTTAGGTAAAGAAAATCTATACTTACCTTTCGATATTTTTATCTTGAGATTTGTATCCCTTGATATTCTAGTTTCAATATTTAGAGTGTATGCCATTTTTTACACATTATATTATCTCAAGGAATTTTCACCAGCAGAATGAAGATGTTGTACTCACATTAAAGGTTTGTGAAGACACTGATCCTGATTGTTTTTTGCAAAATTTCTATAATTCCATGGAAGTTTTAAAAAAATTAAACTTTCATAGCAAAATGTTGTTTACACTTTTTAAGCAAGCACTTGTGTAAAAAAGTACCACAAAGTACCATCGGATACAGGTTTCAATAGAAATCTCTCAGTGAGACATTTTCTGTGTGAACTAATCTTCTGCTGGTTTCTCGCAAGACTTTTGTCCGTGAGGTGTGCATTCACTTAAAAAACATTACACAACATTGTTTAATTTTAAATTTCATGAACTTCACAGGTGTATTTACAATTTTGCCCAGGCCTCTTGGTGAACTCCAAGAGCATGAGATGTGTTTCTTCATTTCTTTGGCAGTGCATAAGAAAGTGCATCACACTTTCCTCAAAGTCCTGGTCACACTAAACAAATCTTGTCTGCTTCGGCTTTCTGCATCGGTCTATACCTACCCTTTCTAGTCTGTGATTGCTCACTTTGTACTTTTTTGTTTTTGGAGGTTCTTCACCTTGGTTAAATGTTCCACAACATTTCATATTGCTTCAGGTTAGTATCTCTGTTTTCCAGCCAGGTTTTATATATTTGTTCATTTTTTTGCCAGCAGGGCCAGGTAGTGTCATTCTGGGTTGTTCATGTTTTTTGGGGGGGAGGAGGGGGGGGGAGGTGAAGTGTGTGTCTCAGTCTGTCTCCACCCTGACTGCCAAGGCTCCCTATGCTAAAGTATAGAAAAAGTAAATAGGTTTATTCAAGTTGGAAAAAGTTTTTTGAAATCATTTTTACGTAAAATATTAATGTAAACTATTTTTATATATTTATTTTAAATGTAGAACTAAAGAAAAAATTATTAAATTACATTAAATATATTTCTCAAGATTAAATCAAAAAATTAATTCCCACCAACATTTTGTTTCTTACTATCCATCAATAATTATTAAAAGGGATGTATAATATTAACTTAATGTAATTTAATTATGTTTAATAAAATGTATTGTTACATTACTTTGTGAATGCCAAAAATTGTATTACAATTGTATCAGAATATTTAAAAGTATTCACTATTTTATAAATTTGTTTCAATATTAAAACGTATGTATTTATATTTTGTACTATGCAAAATAATTTAATATGATTTAACTTAATTTCCTATCGGGTTTATTTTAGTCACTAACTCCTTTGATTTCTATGGGAGGGTGTTGCAGTACTTGTGGTTGGCCAAGTGTGGTGCTGCACTTATTTCAGTTCTGAGCTGGAGTGTTTTACTGCCATTGTGGGTGCCTTTTTGGCTGTAGTAACTTTAGAAGTGCAGTTTGTGAATAGGAATGGGCTTACTACTTTGTGGGTGAATAGACACTCCTCCTAAACCCCTACCTTACCCTCCTTTAACTCCTCCGTAATCCTTCACATTCCACTCTGCTTTAGTAATTAGCATTTCCCATTTTCCAGTCAGTCCCCTCTATCCCTCCCACATTTATTACAAAAACAAACGTTTGTGTGCAGAGACTCCGCACTTGGGGGTCTATTAGGATGGCGGTCGGAAAACCACCCCAAGCGCCATGGAAGCGGAAAACCACCGCCCGCACCGTGGAAAAACCGGGGGCCAAATTAGGACCAACCACCAACAAAAAA
This sequence comes from Triturus cristatus, assembly GCF_964204655.1. Taxonomy (NCBI): domain Eukaryota; kingdom Metazoa; phylum Chordata; class Amphibia; order Caudata; family Salamandridae; genus Triturus; species Triturus cristatus. The sequence continues at coordinate 241,396,469 of NC_140579.1, forward strand.
TGACCGCGGCGAAAAGGGGCCAAGAAAAACCGCCCATAGTGGGCAGAGATGGCCAAAATCCGTCCGCGGCGGTCGGATTCGCAGCGGAAAAACACCAACGCTCCGCAAGTATAGCGGAGACACCGCACAGGAAATTAGGATATGCCTGATGGTCCCGCGGTATGTTCAGCTGTTTCCGACCACCGCGGTCGCACACAGGGATGAATGGGACAGCGACGGAAGAGCTGCAGCATAGCCACCGCAGCGAACGATCCGTGAAAAATATGGCGGACGAATGAAAAAACCCACAATAAGGCCAAAAAGTGCACATAGCAAACTAGCCATGCCCCCCCAAATACACAAAACACACCCCAATGACACAACCACATAGCAAAAAGAAAAATACAATTCCCAGGACAACACCCGCAACACACCTGACAGCAAGACTCCATTTGGACACACCCACATAGCTGAGTATAAAACCAGCCCCTTCCCTGACCCCAATCCTTTGCAACACTCCAGAAGAGAAGGGCATTCACCAGATCAGAGAGGAGAGGCAAAAGAATACAGCACAAACACTTCACCACCACCATCACTACCACACCTGCACTACTAACCCCCTGCACATCACACACCATAGACATCACAACCATACCCACCACTCACACCCTTACACCCACAACCACTTTGCACACCACACACCATGGCAATACATAAAATGCCCAAATTCACAGAGAGTGAGTTGACAGTCATGGTAAATGAGATAGTCAGAGTGGAACCAAAACTGTTTGGTAGCCTGGTCCAGAAGACACCATTAGCCACAAGGACACAAATGTGGGCAAGGATAGTCGAAAGGGTCAATGCAGTAGGGACCACCCCGCGATCCAAAAAGGAGATCATGAAGCGGTGGCATGATCTGAATAGGGTTGTCAAAGAGAGGAGAAGCAAGAACCGTGAGCTGGCTGATAGGACTGGCGGTGGCCCTCCCATTCCACCTAAACCATTCACACCATGGGAGGAGAAGGTGCTTGCCACACTGCATCCAGAGAGTCTCACAGGAGTACCTGGGGGAGTGGAGGCTGGTAAGTACAAACAAATGACTACCACCACACTGCTATGTACTGTCTTGCACAACTACAAAGCTACATCACCTAGGACAAATTCCATTCATCTGCAGCACACACTCACAAAAACATGTGTCACAGATCCAACATTCACTCACTCCCATTAACCCCAAACGTAACTAGCAACATTACCATGGGGGCATGTGTACAGGCAGCCAGCACTATAATTCCCACCAGGCCCCCTTGTACCACAGCATCAGCAAGATGGAGCCCTCTCCCCACTCCACCCAGAAGCATATGTCAGCCATTACATTACCCTCATCAAACTAACAGGTAGGTAGCCATCTTCCCTGGGAGGGTTTTTGGGGGTGGGAGGCCTGTACCACTACTCCCACCATGCCCTCTGTCCCACACCTCAGCAGGATGGAGCACTCCCCCACCCAGAAGCAGTTGAAAGCCATTGCAGTACACCTAACAAACTTACAAATAGGTAGCCATCTTCACAGTGAGGGTGTTTGTGGGTGGGAGGCCTGCACCACTACTCCCACCATGCCCCCTGTCCCACAGCCTAGCAAGATGGATCCCACCCCACCCAGAAGCATGTGTCAGCCATTACACAACCCACATCAAACTTACAGGTAGGCAGCCATCTTCCCTGGGAGGGTGTTTGTCGGTGGGAGGCCGGTCCACTACTCCCACCATGCCCCCTGGCCCACACCTCAGCAGGATGGAGCATTCCCCCACCTAGAAGCAGTTGAAAGCCATTGCAATACATCTAACAAACTTACAGGTAGGTAGCAATTTTCACAGTGAGGGTGTTTGTGGGTGGGAGGCCTGTACCACTACTCCCACCATGCCCCCTGTCCCACACCTGAGCAGGATGGAGCCCTCCCACACCCAGAAGCAGTTGGAAGCCATTGCAGTACACCAAACAATCTTACAGGTAGGCAGCCATCTTCCCTGGGAGGGTGTTTGGGGGTGGGAGGCCTGTACCACTACTCCCACCATGCACCCTGTCCCACAGCCTAGCACGATGGAGCCCTCCCCCCCACCCCACCCAGAAGCATGTGCCAGCCATTACATTACCCTCATCAAACTAACAGGTAGGTAGCCATCTTTCCTGGGAGGGTGTTTGTGGGTGGAAGGCCTGTACCCCTACTTCCACCATGCCCCCTGTCCCACACCTGAGCAGGATGGAGCCCTCCCCCACCCAGAAGCAGTTGGAAGCCATTGCAGTACACCTAACAAACTTACAGGTAGGTAGCCATCTTCAGAGTGAGGGTGTTTGTGGGTGGGAGGCCTGTACCACTACTCTCAACATGCTTCCTGGCCCACACCTCAGCAGGATGGAGCACTACCCCACCCAGAAGCATGTGGCATCCATTGCATTGTTTACCTCTACTTAACAGGTAGGTAACAATCTTCCCTGGGAGGGTGTCTGGGAGTCGGAGGCCTGTACCACTACTCCAACCATGCACCTTTGCCCCGCAGTACAGCAAGGTGGAGCTCTCTGTACCACCCAGATGCATGTGGCATCTAATGGCCCACCTCAAGCAAACTAACAGGTAGGTAGACATATTTTTCTGTCTTGTGACCCCACTGAGCAGGATGTAAGCCTCCACCACGCACACACAAATGTGTCACATAACAAAGCCAAATGTGAGCACATAACAGGTAAATAGCCAGTACGTGCACCCACCCATTCGTCACAAAAGAAATGGTGCCATATGACAACACCAGACCTCTCATTGCATAATAATGCACACCGACCCCATTGCCACGCACAGTGTGCACACAGGTAAGCAAAGGAAACTGTCACATCTACCAAAGTGTGAAACACCAATGCACATGTAGAAGAAAGTTTGGGCACAATCGTTCACAGCACCTATTGACATGTGCAGTGCCATGGGGCCAGAGCAACAAGGACCATTCGAAAAATATGAAAGCATGTTTGGTGGTACAATTCAAGATATGCACATGACAGGACAGAGGCATGCAGAAGATGACAATGGCCAGTCCATGGCCAGATGTGACGTCTGCCAGGTCAGACAAATCAACAAAGAGTCCTCAATGAAATAATATGTTGTGCCACTCCCTAGATGTCTGTGGTTATGGGATAGGGGAGCACTCCTGTGATAATCTATTTTTTTCTTATTCTAACAGAAAATTTTGAACTGTGGTGCTGCAGTTATGTAGAAGTTTGTCCACTTCTACCAAGCATATCAAAGTTAATGACAGGGTAAGAACCTGTGTATGACTGCGCACTATTCACATAGTATCTAGACTGACACTGAATATCCTTATAACAAGTTGTACTTTTATTTCTCAAAGATACAACACACTTTTTTTCTCACATGTGCAAACAAATATGTACATTACAATGGTCTCACAATTATGCTTATAAATAAAGTTGTGACATATTGAATGTTCTCAAAACATATTATCCATTATACTTTCATGAACGTACAAACAAATGTATATAACATTTACAGACTTATGACAACATGTGTACACGTGCCCAATGCATTTCGGAACCTGTCGGTTCCTTCGTCAGGGGACAATCTGAAACATAAACGAACATATACAAAAGTGATTATGTGATGGAAGGCTCAAACTCGTAATACTGTTATAATGCTGGTACAAATGATTTCTGTTACCTGTGTAAATGTTCTATGGGGTGCACGCTATGGAAACCGAAAGAATCAGGCAAGAATGAGCGTTACAATGTGGAGGTTAGGAAATGTCTGGTGTGGCGAAAGATGAAATACCACGCTTACCTGGTAATCGGTAAAACGCTCTCTGTGTGAAAAAAAGGGAAGAATGTGGTACTCTGGGTAACAATGTGACATGCCGCTGAAAAACACATGGGGTGTGCTGAACAAGACGCGAAAAGTGTGCTATACGTTAATTCTTACCTCAATGTAGAGAGGTTCAAATGTTCTGTAAGGTGAAAGCGGAGAAAAAAAGGCGATGAATAAACGATGAAAACTGCAAGTGTAGCATGGCTAGCTCCGACTATGGTTAAAGAGCTTCCAGATGTACCTTACCTATAAGCAAGAAAATCGTAGAATTGTACCCAGTGCACCGACAAAGCAAAGCGAATGCAGTGAGCCGAGAGTCGTTCATTAAAAGTGAGTAAGGACCCGGAAATGAAGGCAAAATAAAAACATGGAAAAGGGACTGTAACTGGAGTAGCGAAAAGCGAAACTCTATGTGCGCCATCTTGGTACAGCCCATAGTGCAATTACAAGATGCTGGAAACCGATGTAGTATAATGCAATGTATAAGAAGAATAAAGTAACCTGGATCAGAAAAAACAGAATCGGTATAAAGTAATAAAGAAAGCTGAAGGGTAATGATGGTGAACATGAGAGTGAAGTTACGGAGAATGAGTGTGAAAATGATATGACCAAACATGATGCCGAAAAGATGGTGGGGCGCATGGGTCAGACGAAATGCCACCAAGGGATGAATGAAAGTAATAAAAAATGGGAAAAAAACGTAAACAATAAAAAATGCTAGGATGAATATCAGTAAAAAAGAGAAGATGTAGTGAGTGTAGTGTGTGAAAGTAATGCAGCAGCTATGATTGTTCTAACCATGTGATATGTTCAAAAAAATAAAATGAAAAAGTAAATATGATGAATGACATGTATAGTGCTGTGCATGATAGCCATAATGTTTTGTCAAGGATACTGCTATGGGTATAACATCTGGAAAATGATAAAAAATTGTGAACGGAAGAGAATGATTTCGTGTAGAAGACATAGTGCCTGACATTGTGAATATAAGGATTAGGCAATATGTCACAACTTTATTTATAAGCATAATTGTGAGACCATTGTAATGTACATATTTGTTTGCACATGTGAGAAAAAAAGTGTGTTGTATCTTTGAGAAATAAAAGTACAACTTGTTATAAGGATATTCAGTGTCAGTTTAGACACTATGTGAATAGTGCGCAGTCATACACAGGTTCTTACCCTGTCATTAACTTTGACTCCCTAGATGTCAACAGGTCACTGTAAACACAAATTATGCACGTGGTGCATGGTATGTATTGACACCTCACACCATGGACAAGCAATGCATGTACCACTGCATCATGACAGGGGGCACAGTAGTGCACATAGAAAACATTGTGATGATCAGTCAACTATGTAGTGTACAAACAGTGAATGACACACAGCTAACACAAAGCTTGCGGGGTGCACTACAATGACCATTTCCCATCTGACCCACAGGTGACCAAGAACTCTCTGCAGAGGACAACACCAGCAACCTGCAGAGCCGGTCCCCCCCCCCCGGTACATGGACTCTCGGATGTTGACTCCCGGGATTCTCTGGACGATGAACTCGAAGCCGGCCCATCTGGTGTGCCAGGGAGCAACAGGTCCCAGGACACCATCGTCCCCCCCTACCACATCTGCTGCAATACAAACACCTCTGCAGACCCCTGCTGTCACAGCCTGTGCGTCCTCCACCACCACCAGCGCTGCCTGCAACACTCCCCCTGTCCCAGAGGATGATCACCCAACACCACCGACAGAGGAGGGCAGGGAGAGGATGCGGGTGCCCACAGTGAAGAGGCAACAGGTCCATGGCAGCAGGGTAGAGGGTAGGGGTAGGGTCACCCACAGACACCAAGAGGCTAGGACCCAATCCCTGGACCACATCACCAGAGTACTTGGGGCCTATGAACAGGCCCAGGGACGAACGGGCCGGTCGGACGAACTGTTACACGAGCTCATCCTGCTGATGAGGTCCATTGACACCCGCATGGGACAAATTGTGGACTTCATGGGCCAGCAAGTGGTGGTACTGAGGGACAGGCCTGCGCCACAACCAACACCTCCACCTCCCTCTGGTGGGCCGCAGGATGACAGTTCACCATCCTCCCCTGCGAGGGGTGAGTCCTCAGACCCCACTGGCCCTGCAGCAGGTCCCCCCCCTGCCAAGCAACGAAGGGGTCGTCCTAAGAAAACTCTGGGAGTATCTGGAGACAAAGCACCTGCCATACACCAGTCACGGAGCCAGCCCTGATGGCAACCCTCTTCACCACTAAATTGACTTTTTGGACTGTCCTTCCCCACACTGCCTTGTGAATGTTATCGGTCTGTTGGACTGGGTCACCACATCAATGTGGTGACTACTTGACTATCTCATTTACCATAGCTGTCAACTCACTGCTCCACCACCACTCCAATGTAAATGTACACCCCCCTCACATGTCACCATTGTAAATAAAAAATCCTTATACACATGTTGTTGTGTGTGCTCCGTCTTTATTGCAGGATGTACAGTCTTCAACATGATCACAATGTACCAGGAGTATGGACTGTATGTAGGCAAGGAGAAGTTGAAGGCACCTAGGAAAACAGAACAACATTCACTGGTCTGAGTGTGGCATCACAGACATCACACAACACCCACCATCAAGATAATCCAACATGCACACGTCACAATGGGCATCAAGTGTCAACATACACATCCTGTAGATGTTCCTAAATGACCTGTCCCAGAAACATTGCCAACCACCACTGAGTCTACAACTGGCTGCTGTTACAATTCTCACATACCCCTTCACGACAACAGCAACATCATCAGACAATGGGTACGTTGTACATTGTCACCCACCTTTAAGTGAAGTAGCGGGTGATGAGCTGTTGACGCAGGTCAACACCTTCCTCCTCTCCACTGTCCTCATCACTGGACACGGGTTGGTTTGCAGGCGGGAGCCTTGGGTCCTCATCATCATCCAGGAGCAGGGGAATCTCCTTGTGAATGGCTAGGTTGTGGAGCATGCAGCATGCCCTTACAATCTGACACACCTTCCCGGGGCGAGTACGCCAGTGCACACCTCTGGTCTTCTCCAGGCAGCGTAAACATGACTTAAGCAGACCAAAAGTACGCTCCACCACATGACGTGTCCTTCCATGGGCATCATTGTAGCGGACTTCAGCCACGGTCCTGGGATTCCGCAGTGGGCTCAGCGACCAGGGACGGTTGAGATATGCAGAGTCACCTAGGTATGACAAAGACAAATAGACATTGCAGTGTCGGTGAGGCAGAGGGCAGCAGGTCACACATCCAGCACACCATACGACTAGGCATACTCACCCACAATTCATGCATGCTCGGGAAGCAGATTAACCATCAGCTGGGGTACAATGCTGTTCCGCAGGATGTAGGTGTCATGGGCTGAGCCTGGGAATTTAGCACACACGTGGGAGATGATCATATCTGCCAGGCACACCACTTGCAAATTTATGGAGTGGTAATGTTTACGATTCCTGTAAATGTGCTCATGTGCCTGTGGTGACACAAGCCCAACATGGGTGCAATCAATGGCACCAACAACATGGGGGATTTGTCCAAGGGGATAGAAATCTCCCTTCACAGCTGCCAATTCAGGACCCCTGGGGAAATGGATATATCTGTCCTTGTATATCATCATGGCGGGCTGAACATCACGCAGCACCATGCTGAACATCGGTTGTGACATCCCACCTGCATTGGCCACCGTGTGCTGGAACGATCCTGTGGCAAAAAAATGCAGGGCCGCCATCACCTTATAAGTTGGGATGAAATCTGTTGGATATGTCCTGCGAGGCTGCTGGTGGGGCTCCAACATATCACAAAGGGTTTTTAGGGTGGCTCTCTCCGACGGCACTTCCGGATGATCGCCACATCCTCCATGTCCTCCAGCACTGTCAAGTGACGAAGCAGATTTGGTCTCCTAGTTGAGATGAAAGTGGACACATGTCAATGCAATACATCATGAGATGGGCACAGCATCTCACGTTCTGGATGACACAACGCCAACAATGACGGTCATCAAAATTGAGTTACAGACCAGCTTACATGTAGGGACACCTTCAGCTACACAAACGGCACACCTGTCAACTTACACAAAACAAGTACCTCAAACACCACCTCGGTCAATGTGAATGCACATAGGGATATGGCCACATTTAACATGGGCACGCCTGGCAGTATAGCATCCAGCATATGTGTAACAAATCAACCCCACTGTCTCATACCTAGCTGCTGTACCTGACACACCTTCATGCGTCATTTGAACCTGGCACACATCCACAACACAATGACCACAGTAGGAGCAGAAATGACGATTGTGTGCATGATCAGACATAAGAGGACATGCAAAAAAGATCATCGCTCATTGAGACAAACATTGCTGTGATTGTCACTGCACCTCAACACATTGACATGTGTACATATTGTAGAGTCCAGAACAACACTGTCCTGCGTACACGTCCATCAATATCATAAGTGACATGTGAGGGAGTACAGGCCAATCAACGAAATCACATACACAAACATGGCATGTGTAGTCACCAGTGGAGTAAATGGAACAATGGCATTATGTGCACAATGATCTGCCATTGACCATGTGGGCACTGTGCACTGTTGATGTTTGCCAGATGGCCATTGCCATTGTGTGGCACACAAATCGCGGTAGCTACCCCCTGTCCCCAGCGGTGTGTCACCAGCACTTCCCATTTACACAAGTGCGTTAGTGATAGGCATGGAGACATGCCCAAATGGCGGTTGGCATGCTCTGCTGCTCAAATCGCGTTAGCGCCCGCCTGGCCCCTGCGGTGTGTCACAGCCAATGGCATCCTTGATTACAGTGGCATGATGAATTTTTGAAAAATCGCGGTAGGCGTGCTCCGCCACCGTGGAGGCAGTCATTGGATGCATTTGAAAGAGGCAGACCTGGACCATCAATTGCTGCATCTTAGCACCTTTGAAACAACCCCAGGGGGCTATATATGTGTGGGAGGGAGCCTCACATTTCCACTGCTCCCAGAGCCTGCTGCCAGAGACGCCTCACCTGCTGCTGCCTCCATGGACTGCTGCCAGAGACCCCTTACGTGCTGCTGCCTCCAGGGACTGCAGCCAGTGACCCCTCACCTGCTGCTGCCTCCAGAGACTGCTGCCAGTGACCCCTCACCTGCTGCTGCCTCCAGGGACTGCTGCCAGTGACCACCCACCTGCGGCTGCCTCCAGGGACTGCTGCCTGAGACCCCTCACCTGCTGCTGCCTCCAGGGACTGCTGCCAGTGACCACCCACTTGCTGTTGCCTCCAGGGACTGCTGCCAGAGACCCCTCACCTGCTGCTGCCTCCAGGGACAACTGCCAGTGACCACCCACCTGCTGCTGCCTCCAGAGACTGCTGCCAGAGACCCCTCACCACCCAATTCCGCCGCGGTTGTCTCATGTCCACAGTGATGGCAACGACAGAGAAGATCCGTGCCAGTCCCTTTACGAGCAAGGAGCTGGATGTCCTGGTGGACGAGATGCTCACACAGTACCCAAGGCTATATGGGGCCCCAAATGTTGTGGTAAGTCCTCAACAGTGGGGGGAGTGCAGAGGGGGCACACATGTAGTTGGACTGATGCAGTATGTGCCTGAGAGTGTGGGGTTGTGTCATGCACTGCCTAACATGCTGTCTCCAGGGGGAAGGTGTGTGTACCCAATGCCAAAGGTTTCCCTGCCTGCACATGTATGTATGAGTGACCTGTGTTGTGTTGTCAGCCATACAGTGACGCAGAAAGTTGTTCATGCAGGAGTCAGGACTGTGATTGCTTGGCTGAATGGCTGTGTGTGCCCCTGTTGTCCATCTCAGTGTGAGCCCAGCTGGCCTGCACAGTCCCCGCCCACAAAGACAAGGACACATCACTTCACTTACAGAGTATTACATCAGTCTTTTCTCATTGCTCTCCAGCTATGAGCCATCTCAGCACTGTAATTGCACACAACCAGCCTTGTGATGCGTATTTTTGATTTGTGAGATCATGTCCCTCAATGTGACATCCATGACACAGTTATCTATTCACAGGGCAGGGACATTGAGGGCTGCATAGTCTTGGACACAGTGAGTCTACCCCGAAACACAGGATGATATGTGATTTATGTGTTGCTCAACCCAAAAAAGAGATGTGGGCAGGCTACATAGGGTTTCAGTGCTGGCATCCAGCATGTGTGTGAGATGTGAAGGGACTGTGTTCCCCCTCACACCTGCATGCATTTACATCAGCTTTTCCCATGCAGATGTACCATGTGAGATGTATTCCTGTCTCTGTTAGACATATAGTTTTGGATTTGTGATGAGTTTGTATCTTGCTGCTGTACTGAGAGATGTAGGTATACAACACTGTGTCACTGATCATTTCCCCCTCTTGTCTCCCATTCCTGCAGCTCAAGGTACACCAGCGTAAGACCGTGTGGAGGGCCATTGCGGCCAAGGTGCGAGCTCTGGGGGTCTCAAACCGATGTCGCACCCACTGCAACAAGAGGTGGGACGACATCAGCCGCCTGGCAAAGAATGTGGCGGAGATGACCTTGGGGCTGCTTCCTCACACTCGGCGTTTGGCACGGCGCAGCATGACACCACTAATGGGCTGCATCTTGGGGGTGACACAGCCTGAGAGGGATGCACGTTTGAAGGAGCATCAGCAGCAAGCCAGGGTTGAGCATTCGGGGAGGGTGACTTTGGCTGGGAGTGGCTGCATGTGTACAGAGCCTGTGCCAGCGCTGGCCTATGTGATGTTGGTAGTGTGATGCAGTGGCATGTAAGTGGCTGCTGGGATGGGTGCAGGCGTTACGCATTTGCCCTACCTGTACTTACAAAGGTAATTAGAATGCTGTGCATTCCGAGTCATGGTCTTCAGGTATCGTCTGCACTGGGGTAGTCTGTGGAATCCCATGGGAGGGAACGGCAGTGTGCCCGATCTGAATGTGCCTTCATCAATGCGTCCATTGCATGCACTCAGATTTGGGAGGCCTAGACATCCGACAACAATGTGCACCAGTCTTGGGGCACCAAAGTACAACATGGTGGGTGGCATGGGGTCATGGCCATTGTGGAAAGACATGCTGCAGTCTATGTCTGTGTTGTCCACTCCTGTGCCATCCAGATCTGTCAGTGGTAACAAGTAGTGTGCCCCCATCATGTCCCTAGGTGTGCTCAGAGCTAGTTGTGTGTCTGGTTGAACGGAGCCTCTAGCAGGGTGTTGTTCTGTGTGGTCATCACATGGCTCCCTTATGCCTGAATTTCAAGTTCCCACGCACTGTTTAAGTCAATATAGTGAATTAGCACAATGTGATTGCACAGGGTGGTGTGCAACATGTAGATGTAGTCATCTTTTGTTATGCATTGGTTGCATATGTTTGTTCTGTTGCTGCCACTTAACTGACCCTACATCTCTCTCTCTCTCATGCAGCATCTCCTGTGGTCACGGAGGGACAGGAGACGGACACCAGTGGTGGTGAAACAAGCACAACAGCTACAGAGGAGCCCAGTGACACAGATGTCACCAGCACCTCAGAGGGGGACAGGAGTCTGCTGGAGGAATCCCAGCCTGAGACGCAAAGTACCACATCATCTGCCAGCCGGGATGCATCCATGTTGGCGGGCACAGGGAACGAGGACTCTGCATCATCTTCTACCACACAGCGGCCAGTGCCCACCCTCCCAGCCACTTCCTCTGGTGCTGCCCGTGTCCGCCTCAGTAAGAGTGGAAGAGTGTCCTCCATCCCTGGCATCGCTGCCCCTGTCCCCCCTGCTGCCATCAGTGCTGAGTCTGTGGACCTTTTGCGCCAGCTGTGTGTAGGCCAGACAGCTCTCCTCAATGCCTTCATTGACCACGACAAACAGGCTTTGTCATCCACAGTGACGTCAGCCCTTCAACAGGCACATACTCACAGTCCAGCTCTGGTACCTTTGTCCACCCCCCTGGCATTGGCCACGTCTGACGATAGTGACCATGGTCCACATACATTAATTTCATGATACAGCACACAAAGCACACAGCAGCAGCAACCCAAGCGGTCCCGGGCGCAGACACCATCCCCACAGAAGACCAAAGCCACCCCAGAGCGCAGAGAGAAAAGCCCGTCAGGTGACACCAGGGGACAAAATGCAAAGAAGCAGACCTCAGGCTCACATGCCTCAGAGGCATCCCCATCCAAGGACTCTCCTGTCCCTAAAGCATCTCGCAAAGGGAAGCATAGTTTCTGTGCCCACCGAGAAGGTGGTGCATGCCAAGGGTACACCTAGGAAGGGCTCCAAGGAAGATTCACCCACCACCTCGACTCCCACTCCAAGCCCAGTGAAGCAGGGGAAGGAGGGCACTGTAGGGGTAACACCTAGTAAACAGAGGAAGGGGGGGGGGGGGGGGGGTGCAAAGGCGAAGCCAGGCAAAGCGTTCCGCTGGATCCAGCAGATTACCAGAGGGGGTGCCAGCGTCTGCACCTGATGCAGATTTGGTGGTGAGTGTTCCTGTTGTGTCCACACCACTTCCAATTGATACCAATGCAGGGAAGCCATTTAGGATCCCCAAGAAGTGAAAGGGCACCCCTCCACAATCTCCCAGCCACACCGTGTCTCCCGTCTGCATGACGCCGCCTCCACGTGCCGCTACACCACCTGGTCCAAGCAGCCCTCCGGTTTGCCAAGCCACTGATAGCTCTACCTCAGCTGGGCCGCTCTCTCCCCGGTCAGGTGCCCCAACAGTCCCCGATACACAGCCAGCTCCCAGTCCACCTGACAGCCAAGTCTGAGTGGTAGTCACCCTCACACACCTCTCTCTCACACAGGTGGGCCTGTACTGCACATTGTTACCCCCCTGCCTGTGTTGCTGTCCATGGAAAGGTACAGTCGCACACATTCCCTGTGCAGCCTCTCCTGGACATACCCTGCACTTCATTTTTGCCACTGGCCTTGTTGCTCTTTGCTGCTCATTCCGCACGGCGGTGAGTCTCCATTGGCTCCCACCGACGCGGCGGCGGGCGCAGTTTGATGGCGGTGCGCATCGCACCGAGGCGGACGGGAAATGGGCTATGTTTGGCCATACTAATATTGCGGCCGTGAGAACCGCTGCTCGCAGGCGGAAAAAATCATTTTTCCGCACCGCCAGCACCGCAGTGGTGACACCGCCTGCCATCCTAATAGACCCCTTGGTGAGGAGATCTCTGCACAGAAAAAGATAAGAGAGGCACAGGTGTAAACTCTGCACATAGGTTTATGAATAGCAGTTTATAGTACTACAAAACATACAACAAAATGCAATTTTGAATAGGCCCCTATATGTACAGGACTCCAAAATATGCCATTTTAATGTAAGTTGCTCTATAAACTTCCATTACTTTCCAAAGCGTATTATACCATAGGCTTACGCTAGGTCATCTTAATAAGAAAAAAATATTCTATGCATAGGTTATACTATAAACCAGTGAGACTACAGAAGATGGGCAATCACCCATCCCCATTGTGCTTAGGATACCAAACAGAAAAGGGAGACTTTTTTCATGTGACATAGACATGCACAGTAATATGCAAATACTAGGCCTCTATCACACGAATCTTAGCAGAGGTAACTCAACTCCCCTTAGCCCACCACCAAAATGAACACTGCACGGCACAAATCCATTTCTGGCAATGATTATCGTTAATGTTATATAAGTGTACATGAATTCATGGGCAATCATTTGAATTTTTCCGAGTGAAGGTGGATTCATTTGCCCACTTGGGGGATCTGATTTTATGACATGATTAGATGGCGTGTTACTGCTCTCTACAGAGAATGGATTTGGTGCCAAGACAAACACCCTTTAATTATGATCGATCATTTACTTTAATGTAAATGAAATGTTCCCCATGTATACTGTAAACTTTATCTGTCAAAAAGCAATTGCATGAATATGGAACTGATTGTGAAGAAAGACTGATTTCAAACGAGTCTTCCATTTGTGTTGTTTTTCACGTAGTCATTTTTAAAAAGTGGAAGAGGAGGGTAACCCCATCCATGAGCAAGGCTCGTTTTGCCAGACCTGAAACGCGTAGGTCCGTGGCGGCCTGCCATTCACTGTTGATTGTGAATTCAACACTTTGATTTCCTACACCAGAATTAGGCTTGCAGTGGTTTCTTCTTCCCCGAGAAGCAGGAGAGTGGGATTTTTGAAAAAAGATATATATCGAAACGTCATAGTCAGGTGAATTTATCAGTGACAATGTTAAAGTTTTGAATTTATAAAAAACAGAGCTAACTATAATTTGCGCCCCTGTCGTGCACTGATTAAGACCTCCCATTTTACATCACTCATGACATGTTCTATTCTTTGACATCATTTATGACATCACTCATGACATCATTGATGACAATTGATATTAAGCCCTGGGGACCCCATCCCAAAGAGCAACTCATTTGAATAAAGTGGAGGGGGACTGCATGGCCTCCTCTTTGAGTCGTTATCAGCCTTGGGGACCGGATCCCCCAGGGCCAATCATTTAAATAAAGGTAAGGGGGGGTCTGGGTGGCCCTCTCCCAAGTCGTTATCGGTCCCGGGGGCCCTGTCCCCTGGGGCTCTCATCACTTAGTTTATATCGGGAGGGGGACCCCTGCGTATAGAAGGCCTTTAAAGGCCCCAGGGAGCCTCCCTGGGACCAAGACTACTCAAAATAGGGAGGGGAGCCACATGGCCCCCCTCCACTTAGTTTGCATGGGGAGAGGGGTTGCATGGTCCCCTCTCTGGGCCTCTAACGGCCCTGGAGACCCACCATCAGGAGCCGCATTTCAAAAAGATGGGTGCACTGGTGCCAAGGACCTTGTGGCCCCAACCGGTTCACCTCATGGAGCGGGAGCCGGCATTGCTCCCACCCGCAGAGAGAAACTACTAAATCTGCTCTCTCCGGATGGGAGCAATATTTGGATCTGTTTCCCCACCTGAATCAGTGTGGGCAGGGAAACAAATCAAAGTCCTCTCCAGAGGGCAGGTGCATCTTTAAATCTCCAACCGCTGGGAGGCCTAGGTGTTTGTTTCCGCTTTGAAGGGGATTAAAAAATGCTGCCACCAAACGGGAGCAAACATTACATTCCATGCCCACGCCGGTGCAGGCAGGGAAACCGTTATGTCCTGGGGGAAGGCTCCCCAGGTCCTAGCATGTGAGTCATCCCCAGTGGCTGCGGGATCAGAGGCCATTAATGGCTCAGGGAGGGGACCACCTGGCCCACTTCCCTATATAAACCAACTTCGGCCCCAGAGGTGGGCAGGCTGTGGGCTCTGGAGGGGAGGGGTGCCGAGTGACCCTCCACCCCATATAATCTAATTTCAGCCCTGTAGATGAGCTCCCCATGGCGTTTAATGGCTGGGGAAGGGGGGGGGTCATGCACCCCATACCATACTCCCATTTATTAATACAGCCCGGGGTGAGTTCCCCGGGGCATAAGCTTAATAAATGCAGCCCAACCGCCATTTTCTTTTTGATTCCACAGGAGTCCGACGGGATCGCTGCATTTTTCGTCATTTTGTTTTTGGCTTCAGTGGAAGTGTCCCTCTGGGTCCCCCCATGGAGCCTATGAGATCAGGGTATTCCTACCCACCCCTTATACTATTTTTAGGTCTTGCATAGAGCAGCGCATGCGCTGCCTCTACGAGGCATCAAGTAATCAGTATTACTACTGAAACTCCACCCATTGCATTTCACTTTGTTTTGTCGCTTGCCATTGGTGGAATCTCAAAAAGCAAGGAGGGTTCTGGCTCAAGTAGCAGCACGGCCAAACCAAAGCTAATATAAAGAACAAAACAAGTGCCAATACTGTATGTGTTTTCACCTCGAGTTTACGTAGTGAACTGAATTAAACAAGAACACTAGCCACAACTTTGTCGTTGAATTTAATCGAAAAAGTGTTTGCTATTTTATAAACACTGCATTTTTTGTTTTTTGTTAAGGTTAAATAAAGTACGCTCATTACAATACAAAAATACATTACAACATTAATGACAATACTGACAATACAAATACATTTGTTACAATTTAGACACCTGTGCACATAAAAGAAGAGATTTGTTCTACCTAACATACAAACAAACAACACATTCAAATCACATTATATACAATCTATATACAGGCCATCAGTATATCGCAATTGACATAGTCATGAATTAATTCACTGTTTACTTTAAACAAAGATTGGCCCGAAGCGGAGAGAGGTCTGGCATTACTGTTCTTATCTTGCTCATTATTGGCTGTTGGCCTGATACATCACTTCCTTTTTCTTCTGTTTCTGGAGGAAGCAGTATGGACCAACTACAGTTAACTTATGCTGCTGGCTGTTATTTTTTGTTTAGGGACTACTTTATTTCTTTGCTGCTCGCATTTCCACATCTGGCAGCTTCCTGCCCTTAACCAAGGCAGTTTATTTATTTACATTTAATTTATTCATAATTAAATCCCACTTAAATGATGCAGCCCATGCCCAGGCTCGAACCAAAGTCGGCAGCGTTATATGTTCAGCCACCTCTTCTAGCGTTTGTTTCACTTGGTTTCAGATGCTATATTTGTCAGTTTCAACCGTGTTTTTTTTCAATTCTATCTGTTCCCCCTCCAAGTGTATTATTTTTTAAATTGGTCTCTACCCACCCTCCCTCAGAGATCGCCGTTTATTTTTAAATAATTAAATAATGCAGCCGAGGCTCGAACCCTGTACTCCAGCTCCAAAGTCAGCAGCGCGCGCAGCCTGCCATCTGTTTTGCGTCAGGTTACAAGGCTGTGTACCTTGTTAGGTAATAGTTTCTGCACACAGCCCCCCAGACTACTCCTTGTGTGCTCGAAAGGGTCTGCGCACCCCATTGTGAAAAGGACAAAAATGCAATAAGGCCCAAGGGCAAGACACCCACTGACTTCCTGAAACAAGCATTTGCAAAATATTTAACATTTCCATGTGAACGTGATGATTTTCAGAATGTGTAGGAATGATTCCTTGTGTAATGTAACTGGTGCTTATGTAAACCGCACCAAACCCTTCGGGTCAAGTTAGCGCTATACAAAACTGCAAAACAGAGCTTGCAGTAAGCCACGCACTCCCCAGAGGTCTCCTAGACGTGTGTGAGTCCTCGAGCCGCTGGCAGCCAGGAAGCGATCCGAACTCCTAAGAAGCTGCAGACATGTGCAGCAAGCCGGGCAGACCAGCTCGTGCAGCGTGGACAACTGAACAGAACCCGTGGGAGGGAGAGAGCTGGCCCAATAAAGAGACCCCTCGGCAGGCCCCAGGAAGGAAGGCGATATCCCAGTTGGTGTTCGCGGCGCCGACTTGCTCTTCGGGCTTTTAGATTGCGCCGACCATAGAAACGGTATAGGAATATACCAGCTGTGGCTTAAAGCGGGTCAGTCCCTCAGTTAAAGGGCAAGAACCACAGATGCGGCCTCCGAGACTTAAGGAATGACAACCATGTCCTGGGTCCGGTAAGTAACTTCCGTTCAGCTGCACAAGTGTAGGACTGCTTAGAAAAGATTGGGGACGAAATAATATTTAACATTTCCATGTGAACGTGATGATTTTCAGAATGAGTACTTGTGTAATGTAACTGGTGCTTATGTAAAGCGCTCCAAACCCTACGGGTCAAGTTAGCGCTATACAAAACTGCAAAACAGACAATTGTATATAGTTTAGGTAATCCACCATAGTATCACCATTGGCACCCCTTAGTCCCCCCTCCAACACAATACATTACCCAATAATAACACACACTCAGACTGTTTGGTTGGTTACAAAATGCTGCAGGTTTATTACATACACCGTTATGTAATAGGTGGGTTATCTTACGGGCGATTCAAGGGCAGGCAACCAACTGGGCCGCCTGCCCGCCTGATGAGCCGGGCAGCACTGGGGCGAACCCCGCCTTTGCTGCCGTCCAAGTGATTCTCTTCCAGGATCACGTGACCTTTGGTAACTTCTACTCACGCCCCTTCCCGGGGCGGAGCGTAGCATAGCAAACCCCCCGGTTGTTCAGGTCCACAACCACCCGAAGGACTAGCGGGCGCCGACACGGCTTCCGGGACCCTCCCATGAGGCTCCTCGGATTTGGCTCTGGCACCCCCTATGGTGCCGCGCAGAGGTACCCTTGGTACCGGCCTGCTTCCAGATCGCCCTGTAACTCTGCCTGCAACGAAAAAAGGAAATATTAGAATATTCTCACCCCCACCTGCCAACCACGCTGGGTAAGCGGTAGGGAGGGATGAGGCAAATTCCTGCTCCGTTGAAGTTTTTAGTTCTAGTTACACACTGGGCGTGCCAAATGTTCTATTGACATAATGTCCCCTAGTATTTGACCCGCTGATACCCCAGTTATTTGGACGGCAGCACAATATATTGGCTGACCGCATCCCACCAAGCGAGGTAAAAGTGTCTGTATCCCAGGTTCCCAGTTTCCTGCAGCTGCAGTACACGACCAGTGGCTCCGCTGGGAGATACCACAAACCGCAATGGTCATCCGGACATTAAGAAACGCCCCAATCTCACCTGAGCCTACCTCTGAATGATAGTGATTTCACACAGCTGTAAGGCCAGAGGCCCGCCTATTAAACCTATTTACTTGTTTTTTGCTACTCGGCCCCCTTATGGTTGGAGCTCTGTGTTTGCGCAGCGCTCGTGCTCCCAGGGCACGGTGTTGCTGAAGAGCTGGTGTCTGTTACCCACTCGCTGATACTTATCTATCGCTAACTGCCCTACAGCTGGATGCTTCCCAAGAACTGTAGACTTCGTGGTCCCACCTAGATTGATCCAATCGCTTGGGGGAAATCCAGTAGTAGTCAGGACCTTCATGGTACCTCCACCCCAGCGACATATTTGGGACACCGGAGCAGGAGATGCCCCTTCAAGTCTCAGGTTCTAACCCATAGAAAGATAACCCTGGGGGCAGACAAGTCTGTGGGAACCGGCGGGGACCTTCAGTGCAAATACCGGCCCTATCCTGAATGTTGGGAATGCTGCATGGTCAATAATGCCCTGTCGCCATAAGGCTCTAACGTAGTGTTTACCAAACTTTTTGAACCACCGCACACTTGTTATATGACAACTACACCACCCGCATGCCGCCCTGGCTAAAGCGCGGGTGGATAGGTCTTAACTGAAGCAACCCGAAACCTGCCTTTGGTTGCAGGGGAATGCCCCCCCAGTGTACATCTGGACCTGTTTCTATATGGTGCCAGCGGGTGTTCCTCATATAGGCCTAACCCTTGGTTTGGTGCTAAGCTCAGTGGGCTGCCGGCTGGTATTTTGCGGCTTCTTACATGGCCTCCAAATGTATATTACAAGACCACACTACACCTACAACACCCCAGTACCAATGGCTTAACAAGGCTTGTTAGTTGTAGAAGATGACCGAAGCCACAATTCTGGCTTTGCCGCGTAGCATTTCGAAAATGCTTCCATTCTGAAATGGTGGGACTGTCACCTTTCTGTGTTGAATAAGCCTTAAGTGTCTCCCTTCAATGAACAGCAAGCTCGCCCATTGCTTGTGCATCGGGCACTGCGTCGCCATGCAACCGACGTTATACTAAATAACGTGGCATGTAGGTAGTACCATGTTAATGTTCTCTGCCTGACCCCCCAACACAGAGCGCTGTGCGATCAGCCTACACTGTTCAATGCTGTGCCTTCTAAAATTCCAGGCCGCATCCTAGACAGAAGTTGGTCACGCAGTGCCCACTGCTCCTCACCGCGAGACCCCTCTTCGCATGCAGTGATACTTGGATTCCCGGTTAATCTAGTGTTCGGTCGATTCCGCTTACACTACCAAGTGTGGGAATGGGGGCCCTCTTATGACGCCGAGGCTGTAGGCAAATTTTTTGCCGGCGCATGAACCGTCTGCACGGCAAGCCCCCGGAAACATGTTCCCCAGTGACGGAGCGTCGCAGAGAATCGTAAGGCCAACGGGTCAGCAAAGCATGGGAAGTGCAGTGACATCTGCCCCGGCGGCGCGGCCAATTCCACAGAAATAAACGTGGTAGGAGGGGGTGGGGCGGCGCGGCCCTCCCCGTCCCGCAACATTAGGCCTGCGCGGGGCCAAGCACAGGCCCCGCCCTGCATCACGCTGCATTGCTTGGACAAACCACCCAGCCAAATACATTTGTGGGTTACCGCCAGGCCGTGGTTGGTTCCCCCCACACGCACATCACATGTGCGACGGCCGCCATTAATGTGAGCTAGCACCTTGCGTTTAAATGCACACCTCGATATATTGCAAACAAACGGACAGCCGTGCCACATCCAAGGAGAACCCGCTATGGTTTAAGGCCCCCTGATTGGAGATGTACAGTCCCTGCCTTCTTTGGGACCCAAACAACTAAAGAGGAGGTGTACCTCTCTGGAGCCCCTGTTGTTCCCACTGACCTGCACGGATGCTGGGGCGGGGGTTCTGGGAAACAATGACCAACTGAGTGATCACTTGCGACCCAATCGGGTTGATTGCCCAGACATAACTGGTATTGAACTATTGAAACCTACATGGTCCATGATTTAACTCGGGCGCCATGAGGCGGTCTTGAACCAGGACCGGTGGACAGCAAGTCATCGGATTAACAATGAACTATTGGTGGGTTGGAGACCGAGGTACCCTCCAAAACACTGAAATAACATCGGTGAGAATAGTTCTATGAAGAAAAGCATTGAATGAATCGCTCCTCAAAGTCAAGGACAAATACCCTGTCCGGTTACCACCAAGGCAGACGTACCGCAATGCCAACTGTAGACAGAGTAACACACAATCTCCGACCTAGAGCTATTCACGGCAAAATGTACCTAGAGAACCCAATTGCACACAATTAGAAATTGGCATACGCGCGCGCTTCATACCGCAAGGCAGTTCTACAGAACACCTGACAATTGTGTGACTACATGCCAGGACTCATGGCAGGCGGCCACTTCCTATCGCACCACACCTTGCTCCTACCGTGCTGTCCCTCATAGTAACACCACAACCAACCCGGATACTCGTGCAGGCATGATACTTGCGCCTATTCCAAGCCCTCCAAAACTATACGAATGGCTTGTTCAGCTGGCAACAGTGATTTTAATGGCAAGTGCATTGATCCATACCTGTTGGGTCATCTCTACAATAGACAGCCAGCACCAACTCGTGGCAGGCTGTCCCCAGCGCCAGTTTGCAATTCGCTCGCGTGCGGCGCACCAGCAATTACTTAGTCAAATTCCACTGGTAAACTTTGTGCTGTGATTTTAGCCTTAGTGGGCGCTATGTAGTGGCCACTTAGTCGTTTGCCGCTATGTCAATGCAGCCCTGTATTCAATACGATTGGGGCACTAAGCTACACCCATCTTTTGGCTTAATCAATGCTTCTATTTGCATTAGATAATAAACCACCATTCTAGCTCGGTTGCGTTTCCCTCCAAGAGCTAGCCACCCACCTGGGTGGCTAGGTTTCAATTTGCTATGTGTGATTTTCACCATATCTGTGCAACTATGAGTGACAGTTAAGGGCCTATGACTGGCACTTTCTTGCGAGCAAAACCAAACCATGCAGATGCAGAAGACCTCTTGATATCAGTAATTACACAAACATACCCGTGTACGGTAGTCTATATGCCATACAATTCGTAGCTCTGACTAGTTGGACAATGGTGACCGCTACTGATAGGCCTGGCTAGCAGTAGCCCACAGACTGTGCCACTTGCCACACCCCGGGTTCATGGACACCCACCATGAGCCAAACATGCACACAAAAGGACAAACAGCTGTGAATTGCTCCTATACGTGTCAATCCCATCTTAACACCGTGCTCAGATAAAGGCCAACATATGCACATTGGAGGGGCAGAGTTGCGGACTTATAGCAAACCTCTTTGGTCTGTGGGCAGCTTTCCATGTTTAACGGTTTCCTCACATAGCCCAATGACCGTTCTACGTTAGGACTATCCCCACTATGGTCCGCCCTGCCCAAGGCTAATGCGATTGGGAGCGTGAGGCCTTAAGCATTGGGTGTTTGGATGTCAAGAAAACAATAACAATAACAGCCTACCCATGCACATTTCAGAAAAAGGTTAGGGCAGTGGGACCTGTGATGCAATCTGCCGGTATAGTTCGAATTCTCTCGATGGCTCCAACAGTCAACCCCATAATTTGGAAAGAACTCCCACTCGGTCTGTACCCTTAACTGTATTTGCATTGAGTGGTCCTATAACGAATTCTAACAAATTGTGTGCATGTGTGAAGGCGTCTGCGAAGCATGGTTCTTGTCGTGGCTGCTCAAACACGTGCAGTAAACTGGGCTGACATCGATACTGTGGGACTGTTGTTAAATAGACATGCTGATCTATGGCCTAATATTAGTCCAACAGTGCAGCACACGACAACGGAAATAAATTCCATCATATCTCCTCCATATTTCCACTTCTTTCAGGCTTAGTGATGGTACAACATAGCCACCGTGCCAACCGGTGGCGTACCATTTGCAACCTGGGCAAGCCTAGAACTAGTGACTGTCTTCTGTACTAGAAGCAACAATTCTAGATTAGACATTCAGTCAGCAAGGCATCCTTAAATGTGCATCACAAACTCCCTCTTATAAAGTATTGAATCAAGCCGCAGGTGGCGCTCAAGATCAGGCACCGTTGCAAATCACATGGCAAAATGCCTCTCTTCTCCGGTCACTTGCCCAACTGCTGCCGGGAATGTTGCTCTCAACATTTACAATGTTGCTCGTGCATCTTTTATATAGCGTGGACTCGACCCGAAGGTATTGGAGCGCTGTACATGAGTACCGCATTTACATTACATGTTCAGGCACGGGGGGAGATTAAGTGATTTGCCCAGAATCACAGGACGCGACCTCGAGTCTCGAACACTGGTTTCCTGCACCAAAATGAGCAGCTGCACATTGAGCACCGTATTTACATTACCTATTCAGGCACGGGGAGATTAAGTGATTTGCCCATGATCACAGGACGCGACCTCGAGGCTCGAAACCTGGTTTCCTGCACCAGAGTCGACGGCTGCACATGAGTACCGTATTTATATTACATATGCAGGCACGGGGAGATAAGTGATTAGCCCGGGATCACAGGACGCGACCTCGAGGCTCTAACCCTGGTTTCCTGCACTAAAGTCGGCGGCTGCGCATGAGGACAGTATTTACATTACATATTCAGGCACGGGGAGATTAAGTGATTTTCCCAAAATCGCAGGACGCGACCTCGAGGCTCTAACCCTGGTTTCCTGCACCAAAGTTGCTCTTGCTAGGCAAAGATGTGGCTTCGGCGCTAGATCTCCACAATGCCATCCGAGGATGACACGACCTAAAACCAATTGCCACACTGGTTCATGCCATCCTCTCTCCCTTGCTCTGACCCGTGCCCCCGGTCTGTACGGTTCCTGGCCGGGGGCAGGATGAAATGGGGGGGGCATGGGGGGGGGGGGGTGAATAATCGGGCCAAACGCCTTCCATGAATGGAGGAGACGAAGACCAGCTCCGAACCAGTTCAGCTGGTTATACAGCCTGGACGGCTGGCACTCTGCCAGCCTTTTTACCTTCACAACAGCTCCTTGTGAGTTGTACCGAGTGCACTGGCGAAGGAGTGCGCATTTGTGGAGGCTGGCCACAGGCCTACCCCTGCTAAAGGCATAACCCCGGGCTTACCATCGCCCCCACGTCAGGCGTTCCCTCCCAAAGGGCCCAGCTTTGAAACACCCGCATCAGGAACCTCACTATTAACAAAGAGACGCACCACACGGGTAGCGCCGCGCCGGACTCTCAGCATGGCAGCTGAGGCCGGCTCCCATGTGCGGTTCGTCGCCTGGTGGTCAGGCCCGCTCCGTGCTACATCGCCTCTGGAGCTTCCAGTGCCTGATTATGGAAGAGCGGTGAGAGAAGCCCCCCCCACCGTGCAGCCCCGGTAATACCCCACCGGCGGGGGCCCAAGAACGTAAGGGACTGGCAGATTACAGTTTGTCCCATCCTACACGTTCTAATGGTAATATGCCGAAGTCGGGGCCCAACGGGGGGGGGGGGGGGACGGGGGGGGACCAGGGTCAGTCCGTTACCACCCAACCACATCTGTTGTTTCAATCCCTGTCCCGCCCAGCACCCCCGCGAGCACCCGGTACAGCTCCGATGCCGGCAGGGAATGCACGGGTTCAATGCGCCGGACAATGGCAAAGTTCCCAGAGCCCCAGCGGTGTCCTCTTGTTCTGGGAAGGCCCTGGGACACGGCCGCCATCCGCAGCCCGGGAGGGGGGGGGGGCACCGCTGCACAACTGATTAACCCCCACACTGCCGCCAAATACCAAGGGCCGCTCCGGAGGACACCTCGAGCAGCCAAGCACCGCCCCTAGTGCCCTACGAGGGGCACTCGCCTAGCACAAATACAGTGCCCGCATCCCCGCCACGCGCGCCTGCATCGAGCTCGCACCCTGCCCATGGCAGGCCGCACCATGGCACCTGAACCATCTGGGACAGGCCCAGGGTCGGAGCCACACTCACCGTGAGCGATGTCGCGCAAGGGCGCACGAGGCACTACCAGGCTGGGGATGACGACGAGACGGGACAGGACGGCAAGCGGCCCCTCCATGAGGCGTGCGGGGCAACAAAAGGTCGCCGGCATGGTGGGGGAGGGCTATATAGCCTCCCCCCACACCCAGAGGAGTCCTGGAAGTGATGCCCCTCGCGTCACTTCCGGGCAGGAAAGAGAGGGGGGTGGGGACACCGGCTGGAGTCCCTGCCCCCCAGGAGGGGGCGGGGAGGGGTGACCGGTGCCCAGGCGACACTAGGGCGCCGACCGCTCTAGTGGCCCCCTGCGGGGGCCGTGGTCAGCGGCATAGCTGTCATGGTTCCAGGGTCAATGTGTGATGTTATGTTAGTTTGTATGGTGTTATGTTATTTTGTATGCCGAGTTATGTTGCATTACGCGCCAGAGTACTCTGGGTTACGAAAAGGGCAATTTTGAAGGATCTAAATAATTTTACAAAATACCCAAAGTCTCAAAAAATCAAAATAAATCATAAATTTAATTTGTTTTCTGAGCGGGTCTGGAAAGGACGTTGTCTTTAAACCTGCCTGATTTTTTATATTGTTTCATTGTGGGAAGCCCATACTTTTAGGCTTTCAAATTAACAGTAGCTTTCCGTTTTACTGATTTGTGTTTGCCCTAACACCGGCAGCAAAAGCCAAAAGCAGCTTCCTGCAGCTCCCCCCCGCCCCCACCTTCCTTTCTATGCCCTCTCGTGCATTCTGTCCATTCCCTACACCCAGTGCCCTGTTTCCCTGCTCTGCCCCGGTCCTTGCTCTCTCCTCTCTTCCCCCCCCTCCCGTTTCCGGCCTTCCCATATCAGAGTGTGCCCGAAAATATTATTTTTTCCAAACTTATGGCTGCCTGCAAATCACTCTTGCCAGGGGCTGTGGAGCAGGACTCGCAAATACCCTCGGGCCTGTGTGTGTTGTGATGGAGGGTCAAGCTGGGTGTCGCAGCGAACTGTTTTATTGTCTTTCTCTCTAACTTTCGTGGGGCAGTGGAGGCGTGTCATTACTTGATGGTGTCTGCTGGGTTATAACTGCTCTCAATTGTGGAAAAGTGGTACTGTATGTGTGAGAACATGGGCTTATCCGCTGTATGTAATACTGTCGGGGTGCTCTGCCTGCTCTTGGTAATGTGGGAGGGATTTGCCTATCTATCAAAGAAGGTGGTTAATATGTACGTGAGGGACATCCTGCATGCTCCTTGTTCTTGGGTGTCTGTGTGTTTTTTAGGTCTCGCTGAGCCAAAGGCTCGAAGAGACATTTTGTATGTGGGATTTTCAAAGTGCTACCCACAGTCTTTTGGCTGGCCTAAACCTTGAGTGCACGATCACATTCACGTGCACAGCTGCTCCCACTCTGCTCCCACTCCCCCCTCCCTTCTCTATAGCTTTGGCTCCTTTGTTTTTTATTACACCCTCCTTTATCTCCCCGCTCTTTTCACACTACCCCCTCCCTTCTAATCAGTTTCCTTTTTGCTCCTTGGATTGACCTTCCCCCTCCCTTCTCTCCCCACCTCATCGCAGAGACGGAGGAGACAGAGCCATCCTGCATGGTTAATGCTTTTGCAGGTTTCAGTTTTCAAATGTAGTTTTCAAATGTATGCAAACTGCACATTTCACTCAACTGCACACACACACGCGCGCACACATTCACACAGACACACACACGCATTTTTTTCTACCTTTATTGGTTCAGGCATCAATCAGTGGCGCACGGAAAAACATTATTCAGCAGGATAGAGACATTTACACTGTTCAGACATCAATCCGCGGCGCACGAGAAATCATTATTTAGCAGGATAGAGACACTTACACTGCGCGTTTTGGTTGACTTTTGAGCTCACGAGAGACCTTCCCCCTCCCTTCTCTCCCCACCTCATCGCAGAGACGGAGGAGACAGAGCCATCCTGCATGGTTAATGCTTTTGCAGGTTTCAGTTTTCAAATGTAGTTTTCAAATGTATGCAAACTGCACATTTCACTCAACTGCACACACACACGCGCGCACACATTCACACAGACACACACACGCATTTTTTTCTACCTTTATTGGTTCAGGCATCAATCAGTGGCGCACGGAAAAACATTATTCAGCAGCATAGAGACATTTACACAGTTCAGACAACAATCCGCGGCGCACGAGAAATCATTATTTAGCAGGATAGAGACACTTACACTGCGCGTTTTGGTTGACTTTTGAGCTCACGAGAGACCTTCCCCCTCCCTTCTCTCCCCACCTCATCGCAGAGACGGAGGAGACAGAGCCATCCTGCATGGTTAATGCTTTTGCAGGTTTCAGTTTTCAAATGTATTCAAACTGCAAATTTCACTCAACTGCACACACACACGCGCGCACACATTCACACAGACACACACACCAGTGGCTTCACTAGGGTTGGTGTCACCCAGTACGGTAACTCATGGTGACATGCGGTTCGCACCCCCCCACGCACATCCCTAGGGACGCCACTGTCAACGGTGCGCTCAATTAACTTCTGTTTTGTTTTCACAAGCGGATAACTATTCTTAGACAAGGGTTCATTCACTGCGCTGTCCACTTGTAAATCAATAAAGATTTGTCTGCTGCTAAATGACAGGACTGTGAACCGCATATTTCCGTAATTAACAGGGATACAAATTGCTGAAAGGATTTTTTTCCCTGCGTTTCAATAACGGTTTTTACTTCCGAAAATGGCACTCGAGATATATATTTTTTAATAAAACAAGTGCAGAATTGTGCGGTTTTATATGAGCTATTCGTTGCAGCCTTGCAGTTTATAAAAGTGGGCTACAGTCCATAACAAATATGCAAAATAAAAAATGTTTTAGGGCTAATTGAGAGTTAGTCGAAAATATGTAAATGTAACTTTCAATATGCGGTCAGCAATGATCATATTTGACACCCCTTTTCTGATTTATAGTGACGTGCCACTGGCGCATGATGAATGCGGCAATACCGCATCACGGCTCAGGGAAGGTGTAGGAGGTAGGAACGGCAAGAACTTGCTGCGAACTCCTCAGCTTTAAATATGAATAATTACGCGGACATGCTGTTTCCGAAAGTTATTCCCTATTTAAAGCTAATCTAGGAGTAAAACCACAAATGTCCTAGGCCGGGAAAAGTGTGAGAACTAAGAGCCTAGCTACAAAATTAAGGGTGAGATACTGTGCTTTGCTGGGTTGTAAAGTTATGTTGTGAAATATATCATGTTTCTCACATACGTACCTGTCACTGCTCATTAATTGCTAAATAGTCCAACATGTGCGAGTTACTCATGGCAGCCATTATTAACATACTCTTTCTCGGGATTCCTGCAGTCTTCTAAAGGAAGAGTGTGCAAGGAACGCCTACATCCCCCTACCAGAAGCTATGGAAGGCAAAACCTGATACGAAATGCATGTTCTCAATATATTTCTATATGTGTAAAAGAAAGCTAGTTATGCTAAACATCTGCCTGGTAATAAGTACATCTCTGCAGTTTCTCACCAGCTATCTACCAGGAACAGCAACTCGAAGAGCTAAGAAGAAACCTTGGAAATGAATGACCTAAGGGTAGCTTTTCACTGCCACCAGGATTAAAGCATTTAATAACGGAAGATATAAGAGAAACTCCTTACACTGAAAAACGTCAGAATGTAACAGTATTGCTCCTTTACCACCCCGGTTCCACTGCACCTGCTGCACCATAGCAGCTAGACCCCTGCTCCCTCACCCACTACCCACCCGTGTCGAGGGTGTACCACCTAAACAAAATTGGAGGCAACCATTTGCAAAGGGTCCGCAAGTAACTCCTTCGCCTCTGTGAATGTCGAAAAAAAAACATTTACAAGCAGGTAGTGGTCTCTGGGACCACTGTCCGCTCATAAAAAATGTTTAGAAAACTATTCATATTCATTTTTTAAACGCGTCACGTGTTCTAGTATGGAAATTAGCAATTTCTTCCGTTCTACTTTAAGCATCCCTCAGATAATTTTAAACTCTCTCAACTAGGAGGACTGAGTAGAATTTTTCTCTTCTCACAGAATATAGAGTAAGAAACAGTAGATGTACCAATGTGAAACATGCTAGAAGTCCAATTCATGCTTTGGCCTTCAGTAAAATATGGTAATACAAATAATGTTTGCATAGGTCTCCCACATTTTTAGTACACAAATATAAGTTTGGCACGGCACTGCATTGCAGCTGCATTTCTGTAGTGTTCCAGAAACTCTGAGTAGGCACTGAACCCATTAGCAGATGGTTCATTACAAATACAAGACGACCTAATATTTCAGCTGGGACCAAGGTAAATATACAAAGACAAACTACATTCTCAATGAAGTTACTGCAACTTTTCCTAAAAACGTTGTTACTGTGTGCACGTCAGTTAAAAGTGTAATATGTGTAAAAAAAGAGCTTTTTTTGTAGTGTAAGCGCCAGAATTTATTCAGGTTTAATGAAAGTTTTTGGTCAAACGTAACAACAGTATTCACAAGTTAACAAGACATACTGAAACACCCTGACACTTGGCCTAGTACATTCTGTGACAAACAAAAGCCTCCGCACGCATGACCCATCCCACTTACGATATGTGCCCTGGCACTGGTGAGGCATTGAGGAACCACCTGCCTGCGCCGCGCGCTCGGTGCTGAGAGCCACTGGAACAGGAACATGCCACAACTGTGTGCGTGCTGCCCAGCCGGAAACGGAAATATTTCAAGGGGCAGGGCAGCGCGAGGGCGGGCGTATGACTTCTGGTTTATTGACTGTTGCGCTGCTATGCGCTCCTCCGTGCCCCATACCTCCACATGGTGTCACCCCATGTAAAGGTGTCACCCGGTGCGGTCCGCACCCCCCTAGTGACGCCACTGACACACACGCATTCTTTTCTAACTTTATTGGTTCAGGCATCAATCGGTGGCGCACGGAAAAACATTATTCAGCAGGATAGAGACATTTAAACTGCTCAGACATCAGTCAGCGGTGCACGAGAAATCATTATTTGGCAGGATAGAGCCATTTACACTGCACGTTTTTTTTTCACTTTTGAGCTCACGAGAAATCATTATTTAGCAGGATAGAGACACTTACACTGCACGTTTTGGTTTACTTTTGAGCTCTTTTAATTCCCACCTCCCTTCTAATCAGATTGCTTTCTGCTCCTTGGATTGACCTTCCCCCTCCCTTCTCTCCCCACCTCATCGCAGACACGGAGGAGACAGAGCCATCCTGCATGGTTAACATCTCCCTCTACCATTCTCTCTAACCCTCTCTCTACCCCTCGCAATCTACCACTAAAAACAATAGCTTATACATATTTTTGAAATGTCTTTCAAAATACGCAGAGGCGGAGGAGAGAGCCATCCTGCATGCTTAAAGCTTTCACAGGTATTAGTTTTCATATTTATGCAAAGTGCAAATTTCACTCAACTGCAGCGCACAAGATCTCATTATTCAGCAGGAGCATTCAACATGTTTTTTAAATGTCTTTCAAAATAGAGACCTTTACACTGCGTACTTATTTTTTACTTTGGAGCTGTTTTATTGAACATTAATAATGCGTCCATGCCTCATGTACCTTGGTCTTGCTACAAGCCACCTCTCCAGTGCTTAGTTTGTGAAATATGGAGTGCCGGGCCCACCATTCCTTATATGTTGGGGCTGCCTCTGCGTGCGCTTATTTAAAGGGATCACAATGTTGGACTTACATTAAAGAAAACCAGCACTGTGCCATCTTTGTCACGCATAACGGGCTTCTTCTTTTAAATATACAAAGCGCGTGCTTTTTGGAATTACGCTCAGAAGGTGCAATGTAAAAAGCTACATGCACGCGCTCTATATATTTACAAAGAATTAGTGGCGGTGGTGGAGGGGTGCCATACAATTCCGGCACCCTGGGTCAGTGAGGTGCAATGGGGAGACTTGCAGTAGTTGCGCCTTTTAAACAGTCAACATTTGGAAACTTGTTGAATTGGTTTATTTATGCCACGCAAACCCAAAAGCAAAACCCCTTAAAATGCATGGCACCCTGTAACGTTGAAGAGAGAACATTTTACTTTCACTGGTTTATTTGGAAGTGTCTCGGCCATTATGTGGTTCTTCCCTTTGCAATTAAGAGTACTCCATGGTACTCATAATATTCAGAGGTGCTGGAATTATGGTATGGGGTAACAAATTATGTGGCACGGTTATCTAAATGGTACATCAAGAAAATGCAACTTATGTGGCAGGAAGATTTCACTATTTGATCATTTTAAAACATATATTCTGGCTGGGAACATTTGGCAGGGGACAGCGCACTCGGAGTCTCTTTACTGCTCACAAAACGACTTTTGCTCTCTCTGTACCTCGCACTAACTCTCTACCTCTCACTCTCTTTTCACATCTCCCTCTACCACTCTCTCTAGCCCTCTCTCTACCCCTCGCAATATACCTTTATAATAAATAGCTTCGACATATTTTTGAAATCGCTTTCAAAATACGCAGAGACGGAGGTGAGAGCCATCCTGCATGCCTAAAGCTTTGACAGGTATCAGTTTTCAAATTTGTGCAGACTTCACTCAACTGCACACACACACGCACACGTTCACACAGACACACATATGCATTGTTTCCTAATTTTATTTGTTCAGCTAAAAAACTTTCGCCGTCCATACTAAGATATACACAGGCATACATATGTGCTCGCACACACGCACACAAACACATTCACACAGAGACACACATGAATTATTTTCTACGTGCAAATTTTTAAGGAAATCCCTCATTCACAGTTTACAAACTTTATTTGGCAGCCGTGGGGTTAGTTCCGGCGTGTTTTCAATTATCACCAACAATAGGGGCATTTCGGTGTCGTGAAGGTGAACTTTTAACCTTTCACTGCCCTGCCATGCAGGGCCCCCAGGCACCATTTACTTCATTCACGTCTACCTTTATTTGTTACGGCATCAATCAGCAGCGCACAAGATCTCATTATTCAGCAGGAGCATTCAACATGTTTTTGAAATTTCTTTCAAAATAGAGACCTTTACACTGTGTATTTATTTTTTACTTTGGAGCTGTTTTATTGAACATTAATAATGCGTCCATGCCTCATGTACCTTGGTCTTGCTACAAGCCACCTCTCCAGTGCTTAGTTTGTGAAATATGGAGTGCAGGGCCCACCATTCCTTTTATGTTGGGGCTGCCTCTGCGTGCGCTTATTTAAAGGGATCACAATGGTGGACTTACATAAAAGAAAACCAGCACTGTGCCATCTTTGTCACGCATAACGGGCTTGTTCTTTTAAATATACACAGCGCGTGCTTTTTGGAATTACGCTCAGAAGGTGCAATGTAAACAGCTACATGCACGCGCTCTATATATTTACAAAGAATTAGTGGCGGTGGGGGAGGGGTGCCATACAATTCCGGCACCCTGGGTCAGTGAGGTGCAATGGGGAGACTTGCAGTAGTTGCGCCTTTTAAACAGTCAACATTTGGAAACTTGTTGAATTGGTTTATTTATGCCACGCAAACCCAAAAGCAAAACCCCTTAAAATGCATGGCACCCTGTAACGTAGAAGAGAGAACATTTTACTTTCACTGGTTTATTTGGAAGTGTCTCGGCCATTATGTGGTTCGTCCCTTTGCAATTAAGAGTACTCCTTGGTACTCACAATATTCAGAGGTGCTGGGATTATGATATGGGGTAACAAA
The DNA here is from genome assembly GCF_964204655.1 of Triturus cristatus. NCBI lineage: Eukaryota > Metazoa > Chordata > Amphibia > Caudata > Salamandridae > Triturus > Triturus cristatus. The sequence goes on from NC_140579.1 coordinate 241,428,522, forward strand.
TTATGTGGCACGGTTATCTAAATGGTACATCAAGAAAATGCAACTTATGTGGCAGGAAGATTTCACTATTTGATCATTTTAAAACATATATTCTGGCTGGGAACATTTGGCAGGGGACAGCGCACTCGGAGTCTCTTTACTGCTCACAAAACTTATTTTTCTCTCTCTGTACCTCGCACTAACTCTCTACCTCTCACTCTCTCTTTTCACATCTCCCTCTACCACTCTCTCTAGCCCTCTCTCTACCCCTCGCAATATACCATTATAATAAATAGCTTCGACATTGACACGAGTTTGAGCTATTGGCATTGCACATAACAATGCCTTTTATTTTTGAATAGTTTTTAGAAACATAAATAAAAGGATTTGTTATTTACAATACCAATAGGTTAAACTCTCGTAACTGCGAGACCTATTGCATTGCAAATGCTTGTTTTTCCTTATGTTAATGTTAATGTTAAGGGGAATTTATTGAGCGCACTGTCACCATAGGTTTCCTGGCGCTGATCTTATCTGTGGGAGACTGTAATATCAGATCATGTTTCAGCAGCGCTGCTTCCTCCATCAGTGTCCAGCTGCCCCTCTCGAGGCTTGCCTCTCGCAGGTCAAGGACCCCCACACTCAACAACAGTAATACATGAGTATTTTGTACTCTGTGTATGTTTTACTTAAAGCTTTTCAACTTCTAAAAAAGGTCATTTAGCCCAATAGACTCGGTGCCAGTGCTCCATAAAAAGCGTGCTCTATAAAAACCTCTGTAGGCAGCTGCCTCAGGGTACCACCTCCCAGGGCAAATGCAGAGCGTCAGACTGCTGCAACGAAGAAGTTTAAAAATTGCCCTGTGTCTTTGGAAGAGTGAGCGCCTAAGTGGCAAACTAAACATTTTGCCGGTAGTTGTGGAAATACTTGCGGCAAGCGGACTAGATTGCACGTGCCAGGGCCCATTTTAACCAGGCCAAAGTTAACTGAAGTTAAGCAGCTGAGAGGGAGAGAAGGAGGCACCCTGGCCAGTGATACCTAGCTATATGGTATATTGCATCTGAGCTTGATATGTATTCAGTGTTCTGTTTAATGTGTTCTGTTGGTGGTGTTTGCTGCCTAAAAGAACAGTTGTGCCCACCTCAACTTAAAAGTAATAGTAACAACCCTAACATCTTCATGACTTATACACACAAGCGCAGGTGCAGTATTTGTGCAGTTGTGTACCATTTATGCCACTGTTTCCCAAACTGTGAGTCGCGGCCCACTGGTGGGTCGCAAGCTGGTTTTTGTTGGTTAACAAAAGTCCAAGCAAAAAATAAATATGTATTCAAATTTGGTGCCCCCCCCACCTCCAAATTTGTCTCTAGTTGCGCCTCTTACTCTGAGTGTCCCACAAAAGGGTGTAAACTGAACGAGAAATATCCAATGCAAATAAGAGCCACTAATTATTTGGGAGACTCTGCAGGAACTGGTCTTTGGAAGAAGGGTCAGCGTTTAATTAGTGTTTCACTATGCTGGATATTTATTGCCATCACATAAGCAAAGTAAAAAAAAAGCATTTGCAATGCAATAGGTCTCACATTTACACGATTTTCAGCTATTGGTATTATAAATGACTGCGTTTAATTTATGTTTTTATTAAAAACAAAAAAAAGGCATTGTCATTTACAATGCGAGAGTTTAAGCTATTGGCATTGTAAATGACAATGCCATTTATTTATCTGTTTTCAAAACCAACACATAGATACAAGTTTTGTCATTTACAATGCCAATAGCTCAAACTTTTGCAAATGCGAGACCTATTGCATTACAAATGCTTGTTATTTTTTTGGCTTCATGATAGGGGACAAAGTCACCACGTCACGTAATGGCTGCCAGCAACATTTTTCTCATGTTGCTGGCAGTCAATCAGAGCGTTCGCTCCTGTGGGAGTCTAATTCCTGTGGGAGCGAGATGGCCCAAGTGAAAATAAGGCTCCATAGGCCAATCACAATGCTGCATTTTTAAATTGCCAGACCCAACCATCCAGATATACAAACATATTTTACCCTTCATTTTTTTTTAAACAACTCAACAGCTATACACCAAATCACAAAAAGCACAAGATCTAACTTCTTGACAAATTTGCTGTAATTCCGTTTAGCAGTTTTTGCGTTAGCCCGTCTTAAAGAAGTATACGGAAAATGCATGATGAGTGCGTTTTGGGACCTCTCTTTTTTCCCGGAAAGTTTCGTGCAGATTGATCAAACAGTGTCAAAGTTATAAGCAACACAAAAAAACCAATCTTAACTAGACCTACCTACTGGTGTTTCATCTATGCATAGTTCAGCCATAATAGCCTTATCGTAAAGGCGGCGATAACCAGAGATCCAACTCAATAAAGCAGAAGGCTCTAAAAGCAAGGGGATCTCTGAGCAACCAGATAACGACCGTCCGCCATTAACAGACGGCGTACAAACAACGAGAGCAGCTGACTCCGAACCTGGATCGGAAGAGACATACGATCGGGGCCCGAGGACGCCGCTCGATCGGAAGGCTTGCCAGGTAAGGAGCGGGCTGGGAGCTCCACTAGCATGCAAGGGAGTGTCAATCTCATGTCGCACCAAGCAGAATAGTGAGTTACAAAAGAGCCCACTTTACCGCTCGGGAGTCTTGCGAACAGCACACACCACTTAACTGATTACCACTGATCGTGAGAAGGGACACGGTGATTATCTGTTGTCACAAAAGTAACTTTGGAGCAAATATGGAAGCAAGAGCAGGAAAAAGGTCACTTAAAGCGGAAACTCTTTTTAAAAAAGGAACGGGGCAAACTGCCAGTAGTGATGAAATAGGAGGGGGAGGAAACACACAGAGGAATATAAAACAGATATTCTTCCAACTAGAATAACTTCAAGAAAGAAATATCGAAGAGTTGGGAAGTCATCACGTTAGAAAAATATAAGCCTAAAATGCTTGAAGAGTGGGCTAAGAACAGCATGCAGTGCTCGAAAAATATGCTACTTATAATGATAAAGTATGCAAAAAGGGATATCAAGGAATTACATAAAGAGATAAGAGCACTAGAAACACAAATCTCTGCTCTAGTCAGGAGGATTAATGTAAATCATTGAGAAAAGAAATGGAGAAGAATTTGGATAAATATGAGGAGGAGGTTGAGCAACGTAAACAACGAACATTCAAACGAGATGAATACGATTATGATACAGGGGCAATTTTAACATCACAAAGAGATTTGATGTGCTAAAACAACAATTACATTCTGGGAAATTGTCAGTATCTGAATCTGTAAGAACAATAGCAAGCGAATCAGAATCTGATCTCAGCAAAGAAGAGAGAACAGTGCGGGTAGGCGGACGCACAACTTTTTTAGAAGAAATGAAACTGATCTACATCAATGAGAGGACACCAAGGAAGAAAGGGAGAGGACGAGGTCGAGGAAGAGGGAAAAATCATCCAACAGGCCCAAGCGATGGAGAATGACGTGAAGAGGAACAGGAAAGAACAAGGGGCTACCCTCACCGCAACCGATTAAAGAACTAACCCAGAACAAGATAACCAAACAATCTGACAACCTGATTATAAATCTATCAGGCTATACCTTAAATAAAAATGAAGAAAATGTTCTGAATAAGGGCACCTTCTGTCCCGAACAGCACTATGATCATGTAGAGACCAGGATCGATCTCTACAAATAAGTAAGAAAACTCAAATTAGCCACAGAAAAAAATCGAAATCAGGAAGTATGGAGAAACAAAGTAGAACAACTCAACATATGGAAACCAATTTGAATATTGAAGCTATAACTAATTTAAAAACATCATATGATCTAATGCTTAATCTAAACAAAGATGAAATGACTGAGACTCAGGTACTGGAAGATCTGAATATTGCCACTGATATACATATAAACTCTGGACTAAAACCTAAATCGAAATTCTGTCCTACATTGAGTCCTGGCAATAAAATTGACCTATTCCACGATCTAGTGATCGCAGATCTGGAAATCATGGAAAATACAACCAATGGCAAAAATAGAGAACCTATCCAAAAAAGAAAGAACAGCATTGGAATGACTTATGAAGAATGATGATATAACAATCAAACCGGTCGACAAGGGAGGGAATGTAGTGATATTAAACACAAAGGACTACATTCAGGAAGCAATGAGGCAACTCGGTGAGAATAAGAACTACAATAGACTACCATCAAACCCGATAAATGCATCAATCATTGAATTGGAAACCAAAATCAGAACATGGCAAAACAAAGGCCTCTTGAGCGTCGCGAAAGCCCTGTTCTTAAAAAATGACAGCCCAGTAATGACCCCGCCAATACGGGGCCTTAAATGGACGTACGGCTGGGAAGACCGTATATCGCTGTATGCGGACGACATTTTGCTCTATCTGGTGTCCCGGGCTGCATCCAGCCAGGTGTTTGGTAGATATACTGGCTATTCTTTAAACTGGTCTAAGTCGGTGATATATGCCCTCTATGGAAAGAGGCCTGCCCTCCCCCGGGGATGTCAGCTGGCGGAGGCCATTGACGGCTTCAAATACTTGGGGATTTGGGTCTCTAAGGATCCGTCCAGATTTTATGATCGCAATCTCCTGCCGCCTCTCACGTGTCTTAAAGCTGACGTCTTACATTGGAAATCGCTTCCGCTCTCTCTTTTGGGGCGAGCTGCCCTGTTTAAGATGATGTCCCTTCCCAGGTTCGTATATGCTCTCCACAATACCCCGCACCCCGATGCACCCACGTACTTCAAGAAAATCGACTGTATTTTACAGGACCGATTGTGGGAGGGTAAACCGCCTCGTATCACGACGCACAAGCTTCTGTTGGGTTGGTTCGATGGTGGCATCGGACTCCCAGACATACGGAAGTACTACTGGGCATCACACCTCGCGGCGATCAATCAATGTACGTATAGACCGCAGGGTGACCCAGCCTTCCAGATCGACAGGTGGCTCCTCCCGGGAGGTAGCTTTGAAGGGGCTCTTTATGTACGGTCATTAAAACCCGCCCTGACTGGCCCAACCGGGCACGCGGTGCAGGTGTGGAAGGCGGATACTAAAGGTTTGGGATGGGAAAATTACGCAGGCTACACCACTCTGGTATAGCGAGTATATTGGGCAGGTTGATTCGCTCGAGGGGTTTTGAACAGTGGGACGTTATTGGTATATTAAAGGTGGGCGATTTGTGGAAGTCAGGTGATGTGGTCCCTTTCTCTTGGCTACAACAGGAATATGAGCTAGCGCAATCAGAATATTTCCGGTATCTCCAAATTAGGCATGCTTTGCTGGCGGTGCTCCCTAAGGGTAGTGAACTCCCCGATTCCTCCCCGCTTGAGGATAGAGTGCTAGATGGCGATCTAACGGAGAAGGCCATATCACTCATCTACAAAAAACTGGTCAACAATATGGCAGATCCCCTGACTCATCTGAGGGTTAAGTGGGACCACGATGTAGTGGGGTTAGATGACGACGAATGGTTGGCCGCGGTGGCATCCCCCCGGGAGGTGGCTCTATCTTCGCCTGGTGCTGCTGAAAATTCTCTGTAGAACCTATCTTTCTGCGTCGGTATTAGTTCGCATGGGATATGGCACCGATGGCTACTGTGTAAGGCGGTGTGGGCAGGAGGGAACCTTTGTTCACACAATTTGGGAATGCACGACCATCCAGAGATATTGAGAGGCGGTGGCGAGCATTATGGAGGAAGTGTTGGGGCAACAGATAGATTGTAACATTAAACTGGCCCTCCTAAACATATGGAGCCCTATGGACCAAAATTCCAGGGAGCGTACTTGGGTCACCTTGGGGCTGATGGTGGCAAAACGCAATATTGCAAGGTTATGGAGAGCTCAGAGCGCACCGTGTAACGAAGACTGGGGTAAAGATATGGACTGGTGCATGGTCACGGAAAAGTCCGTATATGAAGCCAGGGGGTGCCCGAATAAATGGATGCAGCTCTGGGGGCATTGGAACACCCACAAGGGGGAGCTATGTGAACCTCCAAGATCAAGAGAAGATATTATAAATGGGACTTGATTTTAACTCACTAGGGACTGAAAGTGTTGTCGGTGACCGCTGTGTCTTCAGTACCACTTGTGATATAACAATATTGCCATTTTATATGTAACGTGATATTATCATTGATCGTGCCTTGTTTTCAATAAAAAAGATTTATAAAAAAAGAATGACAGCCCGTTGATGCCAACCATGTACATTCTGCCGAAGGGACATAAGACTTTAATCAATCCACCTGGAAGACCAATCATTTCCAGCTGTAATTCTCTCTATGAAAATATTTCTATATATATGTCGACCATTTCCTTGCACCTATGGTGACTAACCTAAGCTCCTACATCAAGGACACCGGTGATTTCTTGAGGACACTAACCAACACCAGATGGCAAAATGGCTTCCATCTGATAACCATCGATATTTTATCATTATACACATCCATCAGTCATTATCTGGGGCTGAATGCTTTTGGATACTTCGTCAGACAAAGAAACATTCAGGAACTTAAACACACCAAAATGCATATGAGGATGGTCGAGCTTTGCCTGAGAAACAACATCTTTCTCTTTAACCATCAGGTAAATGCCTAAATGTGTGGGACCGCCATGGTGGTTTCATTTTTTCCCAGCTATGCCAACCTTTCTATGGGCTGGTGGGAGTAGTTTATAGCATGGAATGAGGAGAATGAGAAATATACCACAAAGATCGAACTATGGCTCAGATATATAGATGATCTCTTCCTCATATGGAATGGCAGCACGGACAAGTTCAAGGAATACTTTGAAATCCTCAACAACAACACTGTGGGATTGAAATTCACATACAACATGAGCAGGAAGCAGATCCAATTATTGGATGTAACTGTATACATAGATGAGAATCAAATTCATACCAAAGTATATCGGAAGCCAACATCGAACAACACAGTTCAAGCTTGCATCACACCCAATTGAAGAGAAGTATCCCTTATGGAGAATTTATCAGGATGACAAGGAACTGTTCGGAAGATATAGTGGTGGAGAAGACCTTTCAAGAGACTGAACAAAGATAGAAGGAATGAACCCTAACCGCAGGAGCAAGGAGAGAAGGAAACAAGAAATATGAGGGTTATGCTGCCACCTTAAGCTGTTGCAATGCATGTCTCTGGTCTACCCACTTGAGCACAATTCTTCCTTGGTTAACTTGATAATGGGTTGTATAAGGGTTGAGAAGTCTTTGATGAATTGCTGATAAAAATTGCTCATCCCATAGATCTCTGCACCTCAATCAATGATTTTGGAGGTGGCCATTCCAATACAGATTAAACTTTGGAGAAGTCCATAGGGATTTATTCTCAGGGCTTAAAAAGTAGACCTGGGGCACCTCAAAAAGGCACTTGTCAGCCTTAGAATAAACAAATGTTTTCACAATCGAAGAACTTCTCATAACATATTCTCGATGTTATTTCAGATTGTTTGAATAGATAAAGAGGTCATCTAGAAATACCACCATAGATCTGTGAATATGTAATTTACCAAATACTGAAACCCAGCAGTGGCACTGAAGATATTCAGATTGCGCATAGCATGTATTGGATGTGGTTTTACACTCATCTCCCTCTCTGAATCTCACCATGTGTAGCTCCCCTTCAGTCAAACTTCGTAAAGATCTTCACAGTCTTGTTTTGATCAGCCATACAGAGATTCCGGTTAGTGGGTAACTGTTTCTTAGGGTAATTGCATTGAGTTCTCTATAGACAATACATGGCCAGAAGGTACCATTTGCTTTTAGTACAAACAGAGAGAGGCCCTTGCTGGGGACGCAAAGTGTCTTATGAAACCTTTTTCTAGGTTTTCTTGCAGATACTAGTTCAATACTTTACTGTAAGAGAGTAAATGATCACCTGTAGTGCAATCTTGTCAGGAATGAATTCAATGAAACAGTCATAATCCTTGTGTGTCAGAAGGATGTCAGCTCCCTTGTTGCTGAAGATGTCCAGGAACTCTTCATAGGCTTCCTGTAATGTATTATCATAGTTTATTTCCGAAACAGGTAGTGTTGAATCTAATGGGGAACAACACAAAGGCGGACTCTTTATGACTCCCTTTGCCACCAAACACTGTCTTTGGCAATATGGGGAATAACAAGTAACTGAAGGTACATCTAAGTTGATTAGTAGATTAGGTACTCTTGGTCAAGTGGTCCCCAGTACAATAGGGAAAGAAGAGGAATTGATTAAATCAAATTTGATCTGTTCCACATATCTTGCTGGAGTAGCAGTGAACAGATGGGTGGTTTCCTTTGAAGTATCTCCAGGTGATAATGTAATACCATCAGTTCCTATAATCTTTCCATGTGCACTCTTCGTGGCATGAGAAATATACATTTGTTTCTGGAAATCATAGACCATAAGTATCTAGAAGCACCTGAATCCACCAAAACTAAATTTGACAGAGGTCCTTGTGGTGTTGTAATCAAGACTTGAAGGTGGAAATGAGCTTTATTGGTAACGGCAACTTCAGTAATTACTTGGCCCATTCCTCGCCTGTTCTTTAGGAAAGGGCCGGTTTGTTTCCTGACAAGTGAGCTTTTACAAAATGCCCTTTCTTGTCACAATAAAGACATACTCCTGTCTTGTATGTCAGGTCCTTCTCAGTGGGGTATTTCTTAGATTCCCCTAACTTCTATTGGTTCTTACGAGATCTTTTCAGCCCTTACCATCACTGGTTTTTAAGAAGAGTGTTTCATAATTCCTTTTCTTGCTCCTTTCCTTTTGTTTTCCCAGTAAGGCATTTCCTAGATTCCCTGACTTCCATCGGTTCTTCTCACATCTTTTCATCTTCTCTATGTCAGTTTTTTAATTGGTAGTTTAGTCAATCTGTGGAAGTAATAGAGTGATTCACCACTACCAGCAATTTGCCTATAAGATTTTCTTTAGAGGCCATGACAGAATGTGGCTACACATAACTAATGTAGGCTGTAAGGTTTTTCTGACCATGTAGTCAGTAACTCCAAATGTGTCTTCCGCTTGCTTTGCCGTTTTTGAAAAATGGTGCAGAACTGGATTACAAACGGATCTAAATTATTTAAACAATAGTTCTGATTAAAAATCAATGGTGTAGCCCAAGTCATAGCATCTTTCATCACATATGAAAGTGCAAAAGCTGCTTTGCCTGAATCAGAAGCAGAAATCAGAGCCAGGCCAGGAAATACAATTGACATCAAGCTAAAAAAGCTTGGAACATTAATAGGTAACCTCCAGTCTGCCGTGGTGGTGCTAATGGTAAAGAATGGAAAGGATTTATTCTAACTCTGGCCGACGGACCAGATTCTTCAGCACTACTACCAGTTACTGGGACAACATTTGTGGCCCTTGTAGGGCTGAATGTTGAGGATGGTACTGAAATCTGGTTAATGCAGGTTAACAGAAACAACCTCTCTTGATAGGGGATTTCTCACTCCTCTTATATGCCAAGAATGGCCATTGTCAGAAGTGGATTCTCAGGCGGGCCCATTTAAGGTCTGGCAAACTGTCAGGTTCTGAGAATGCGGACCCGCTAAGCTGTTTAGCAAAAATGAATATAAAACCCCAACAGGGAAACGGAAGCTGGAATAGCGGTAGGAGAAAACCAGAACTAGACTTAGTCGGGCTCAAATCGTCTGAGAGCCACTATTCTCAGGATTCTTTACGTAGCATGAGGACTGGGGAAACTAACCAAAAGAAACAGGAAACTGACTGTTATAAAGACGGTCACACAGAAAACAAGGAGAATACAGCTGTGAAGTAAGGCTTACCCATTTCTCGAGTGGATGGTGCAGAGATGAGCACCTGCCAGACCAAGATACCAGTTAGAAGTCTTTGGATGCCAAGAGCAAACAATAGGTTACAGCTTAGAAGGGAGCACAATTGGAGGAATACCTATTTTTATTTATTGGTGGAGCTTGCAGAAGTGTTTGTCCATCTGCTTCTCCCCAAATCTACTGGTTATACCCCTCACACCATATGTGCACCCTGCACTCTACACAATATAATAATAATAGGAACATCATCACATGCTTGTTGATGCACTCCTGTTGCTTCTGTTACATCTCTTCTGCCACACTTGAAATATTGTGCCCTTCTATGCCTCAGCTGCTGCACTCTTTGGAAGGCATCTGGTGTAGACTTTCTCATGCTTAGACTTTATTGGTTTTCACAGAGTTGATGTGCCTAGGTTATTAATGACCCCCAGCTGAGCTTTATCTCACAGAGACTGGATATAACCCATGATGGTTTCATTTCGTGCTCCCTTTCCGTATGACTGAAGAAATCTCATAAAATGAACTATTTTCTTTTTCTCCTGCCTCACCAAGCAACTGCACACCTTCCTTCTCTTCCTATGCAGATTAGATTCTGGAAGATTAGCCTTTCCAGACTGTGCTTTGGTTAGACCAAATGGTGCGGGGAGTTGACAGTAACACCTTGTAAGGTATCCTGCTTCCCACAAAACGGTGCTTATGCCTTTTGTTGCCAAGTGAAATACCCGAGTTGCTAGCCAATTGGGAACTCGGAATGCCCTGTAAAATGTAAGCTAGTCTGGTGACGTTAACGAACCATACAGGAACTTCGCTGCTAGGTGTGCCAGGCCTGCGGTCTTGCGAGAGAAGCTGCGGACCTATTGCTTTAAAAAAAAAAAGAAAAAAATCACTGATTTAACGAGCCCCTTATAATTGAAAATAGTGTCAGGGCAGATGTAAGTGTGCCATTTAAGATGATAAAATGTAGTTTTTTTAGCTTTATGTGCCACCCAAAAGTATTGGTGGCCTTGAGACTATTTTTCGGGGCAGTAGACCAGTTACACTTAAAATAGTAACCGCTAACCAAGGCCTAGGCAACTAGACAATGTACTCTGCCAAATATAGCCCATCTTAGTCTGCAGCCTCAGTAGCATGCCTGTGGACAATACAAGGGGCCAGTGCTTAATTTGAGCCAACAGTTGCTGGTGGGGAGCACCGGCATTTATTTTTGTGGAACGGCACTTATTTTTCCCTTATGAGATATTTACTAAGTGCAAGATAGGGAAAAGCACACAGATCGGAAAGATGGAGATAGACAAATGTGGCAAAACTATCACAAACAGACAGCAGGAACCTGCAAGTATGAAACAAGCATTGGCATAGCCAATAGGTCTCGCCTTTGGGACCTTATAAGTGTTTAGTTATCCAGCACAATATCCTTGGTGCAACAACATTACTGTTGCATGGCTAAACACTTATAAGGTCCCAAAGGCGAGACCTATTGGCTATGCCAATGCTTGTTAAAGATTCCTCTCGACCAACTACCCAATTAATGCCATGTGTCGTTTTGACCATGTTCGTATTGTAATTTTATTATTTTAACTATACAGGACCAGTGCGTCACACACAACACCGCTCAGACATGCCATAAAAAACTGCCATGGGCCCTCAGCAGCACTCAAAACGACCACAGCCCTTTATGGCATGAAACAGTTACAGAACTCTGTAGAAGCAAACGACACATGAAGACATGCCACACGGATAGGTGTCAACCTGGTCGCAACAGCACTTACAATAACCTACATGAATTTACAACACAACTTATCAAAGGTAGCACCATACACACTACACAATACACAGTCAATATACTACTTATGTATCTGTATACTGACAACAGAATTCACCCATACAATCACCACATATCACTAACTCACACGTCCATATCTAACCAGAATTCATACCTATTTGCAATGACTTCACACACATACAAAATCACTGGTCAGTGCAGGAGTCACAGATGGCAAAAAAACACTCTGCCAGACTTGCAGCAAAATCTCACCAGACAGTAGAACATCTAATTATCAACATCAAATATTCCCACGATAACAATTACTGCATTTCACAACGGATTCACGTCTGTGATGGAATTTTCAAAACCTGGTAATGAATTTACCAAAAGCAATGCCATCGCAAGGCTATACGACTAGCAGAATGAGTGCCTTATAGATAAATATAACATATATGGAAACCTTAAAATCATCAGCGGCACTACCAGACCACTGTACCCTGATCAAACGGCCACTGCCCAACTAAAAACCAGGGATAGTTAGAATCTGTCAGGCAGATAAAAACAGGATGTTGGCACACTGGGCGCTATACACAGGATTCTAGCATATTTACTTCACAATCCTACTCACAGTACACGTCCGCGTCAGTTTTGGTCTGGCGCCTCTCCGACCCACATGAGGTGAGGCATATGTTCGTCTGAGCATTATCAAAGGCAACAGGGGCCACAGTGAGGTTGGACTGGTGCTCCACTGTGCTGCAGGCCCCACCGAGGGACGAGTCTCCGGTCCCCTCCAGACGAAGAATACGGGCTTGTCGGGCTCGCAGCCGGTTACGGTGCAGACCAGCACGAGGGTCCCTCCATAAGGGACAGCAACCCAGCTCTTCGGCAGTAATGTGGCCTTAAAACCTTCCACTAAAAGCACAAAAAAGTACCGAAGATTGAATGCACACAGCATTTTGACTTGCATGTTTTTTTTTTATCTCTTTGTTTAAAATAAAAATAAAATAGAACACTAACCGGAAAACATAAAGGGAAAGGGTGATGCAATCTAAGAAACTAAAGCGAATACAAAATACAACAAGTGCTCGCACCTCGCGCTCAAAGTAAAAAAACAACAAAAAAAAGGAATGCAGCGTCCCATCTGTTTTGCATTATTGCACACGCGTCTGGGCATGATAATTCAAAACAGATGGTGCCTGTGCGGGTAACCGCAAGCAATAGGCCACATGCACGAGCGTGTGGTGAGCTTTTTGAATCCCCTTACTATAAGTCTCGCCAGTGCAGCGCATGCGCGCAGAACTATGCTCGACCTAAAAAGGGCCAGGGAGTGTCCGAGAGTGGATTAAAGACTACCGACAGTACAGTACATGGCTTTGGCATTATATCTGCAGATTATGAGCCACAGACTTCAGAGGTCTGTGGTTGTTGTGGTCCACAGTCTGCTTTTCAAGACCGCAGACAATAGGTGCCATTTTAAGGCTGGCCAGTCCGAAGCCTTAAAAAATGGTTTGCAGACCACAGAACCCACATTTTTTGGTACGTAGAAGTGGGCTTTTTAGGGTCTTCTACATAAGCTCATGTTCAGGGTGTGCCCACGATGCTACTTTATCTATCTTTTTTAAATTTATTTGGGGGATGCGGGGACCGTATCATGCATGTTTTAATAGTAGCCGCTTCAAGATACATTTTTCTTTTGTGAGCCGTCCAGTCAGAGAACTTTGGATCAGCAGTCTCGTCTTTTAGTCCACTAGCCCAAAAATGGACAATGGGAGAAAAGGCTTCCTTGTGTTAATATTGGAAAATATTATATAATAACGAACTCGCATCATAGTTGTTCTTTCACCCAATATGACCTCTCCTTCAACTCCGAGTCAGAAGTACGTTGTCAGGCAGGCCCTGCGACCTAGGCCTGAAGCAACTGATGGACAGATCACAGGTGGGGTAACAAATAACCATTAGACAAACGCGCAAACAGGAAAACCCAGATCGATCCAAAAGATAGGCAACACCACCACAATGGTCTTAGGAGATTGGTGCCAATAAAAAACGTTAGGCAGGAGGGAAGCGCATTCTCAAACACCATAAAGTCAGATGCCACACTAAGTTAGGAACACTTAGCCAATCAGAACATAACATGCACACTACGCGCAGTCATCACATGCTCCATGTGACGGACATCTGGACTCGTACCCGCTGGCCCCACACTGTATTCAAGCAAGGTCGAGACCCACCAGCGCTTCTTATCAAATGACCATATTTATGGCCCCGTGACTGGGTCCAGATTTCTGTCTCGAAAGGAATGTATGTACAAATTACTTTATGACACTTCATGTAATGTAATGTATAAAATGATGGCCAAAACCAATATGCATTGAGACAGTCCTCTCAGTTGAAAGTTGTATGCGTGAATTGAATAGTAATTTATGTACTGTATTTATAGCAATTTCTAAAAAATTCATGATCTTAGTGTAATGCTTCATCTAAGAAAAACAAATAATTTTTATAGCTTTGCTTTTTAAGTATTTTATCTTTGAAAATCTGTTTTTATACATTTGTACTAGATGGGCTAAAACTGTAATGTTTTAAGGATGTGTTTGTATGCTCGAATGATTCTTTGAATCGAATAAAGAGATTTTTGATTGAGACCCCGACTCTGTCACCTGATATCCTGGCCGTTGTGTTTAATTAAACCAACTGTTCCTGTTTTGCTAAACGACTCTTGTCTTTTATTTTTTCAAATAAAATTCACATTTGAGCAACACTTGTCCAATAAGAGACCTTTATTTTTTAAATTTGAGTCCATGAACGGTCCATGGACTTGCCATCGACTAAACCAGCCATGATATACAGAAGAGTTAACTCTTTAAAGCTGAACTGGAGCCTGCTTTAAATGCTACTTTTTTTAAAACCATGAACAGGTTTACACCAATCCAACCAAAACACGCTTTGTGAGTAAAGTTCTATGTTCATGGCAAGTTTTTAGTTTAACTTTGATTTACATCCACAGGTAACATTGCAGACATCTTCATTGTGATTTGCGATTACAGTAATAATACGTTAACCATTATTTCTGGGTCAAAATTACACATCACGATCTTTAGAATACCTGTTTAGTATACATGCCCCTAATGAAACCACCCGCGTCTGGGCCCCAAATCCCAGACATTCCACGATGTTCACTCGTTTGTCTATTTGGTTGAGGTTAGACCATGATTCATGTGCCCTCATCTGATGGGTCAGACTATGATGTTGATAGCAGTCTGTCCATTCCCGAGCATTGTGAGATTGGCAGTCTGCCTGTTGGGCCCCCTCTGTACCACCGCCATCTTTTCATAAATGTCCAGAAAGGTGCGCTTGTTTTTTCAAATTTATTTGATGTGCTCTAGTTTAGTGCCATCAGCTTTTCACTTGTATAAATGGACCATTCTTTAGTCCACCAGACATGCAGTGCAGGGTAAGGGCTTGTATCCAAAATTAAGCCACTGATAAGCGAGCTGCCACCAGTAGGTGAGTTGTGTACCTATTGGGGTTGTTAATGGATATATACAATTCTCACCCACTCCTATTGCCACTGATGGAGAAAGGATTCATAAATGAAACTTGCATGTATGCAATCCTCTCAAATAAATATGTAACCCCCGTAACCAACATGTTTTGTAAATACTAACCTTGCATAATACACGGCATACAGTATCCTGGGGAAGCTTTCCTACGTGCATTATTAACAAATAACCTGAGTGTCTTAAAATGGCCGACAAAACGCGGGATTTCTATTGCGCATGCGGCTACTGCATCTACGTAGTATGACACTGTCGCTTTTGGTGGGAAACTTTTGTAGCTGCGCAGTGACATTAAAAATGGCCGCCTCATACTCGCACACTAAAGCACCTGCTGCTGATAAACTAAAACTCGTAAGCTTATTAAACACTAATGCAAAAGAATTAAAGTAAGTAAATGGGGATAGAGTAGAGATAAGTGGTATACAGTGAAATCATTTATTTCTGTCTTCTAATGTGTCTTTTTCTGACTTTGTTATTAGTTCTTATTTGGGTCTCAGAGGTTGACTGAAATCTCTACCCGCATGAAATGTGCGCACGCGCATAAAGACTGACCGGAAACAAAGGTGGTTCCTATGTCACTCGGCCAAGGATATCTTGAGTAAAGAAGCCTTGGAACATCGCACTGTTGACCCCAACGAATGAAACAATGTTGAAAAATGTTTAACTTACTGAGTAATGTGAATTTTGGGTGGAATAAAGCTATGGGAAAGAAAATTAAGGGGCGGGAACATAGAACAATCGTTCATAGATGAAATCCGTACTTTAGGTGGTGTGATGAACTCACCTTCTCATATTAACCAATTAGAATAGGGGGAAAACATAAAATGCAACATTTCGGGGGTGGTACACGAACCCTGAGAATAGTATAATTGAGGTAAGCTAGCTAGTTTTTTTGTCCGACTTGTCAGAACTGTCATTTCGATTCGTAACTGACCCAACACTTATGCTGCTCCAGATTCTGTCTGAGACGCTGTCTCAGATTTTGCTACTGCCAGAAACACTGTCTGAGAATTTGAGATACTGATCAAAGTATATTCTTCTAGAAGGGTCACGGAACTGGGATACTCGAGGAGAATAGTGCTAGAGAGGGGTGCGACGCCGGCGTTGCACAATAGAGGAGGTTACCCTTCCAGATCTGAATCTGCCTAATCTTCTACCTGTAGCCTGTCCTGGAGATTCTATCTGGCTCCTATCTACAGAGTTGGGTTCATTTCAGACCAATAGGTAAATATAATTAGGAAACCTGTATTTTATGCCCATCTCCCTCCTTTTCCCCCCTTCTTCCCTTCCAGGTACCGTCTTCATTGATCATTTTGAAATACTGCTATGATCGATTTTATGTGGCTCTTGAATTGAAGGTGGTTGCTGTAATTGATTCTTGACTCACAAATTCATTTTAGATAAAGTTTTCAAAACATTCTGAGTCAAGAAAAAAAGTAAATGTCATTCTACCTTAAACTAGCTTAGCAACCTGATTCGTCGAGGAAATGAAATTAAATTGGTAAGGTTTGGTAAAGGTGAATAACAAAATTACAGGTATTATTACACAAAATTGATGTCTGCGGGGTTTCACTAGCTTACTGTGTGAATGTGGTTTGGGCTCAGGTGAGTATTAGGTGTCTGTGTGACTGGAGCTAGTGACCCACGCTCCATCAGTTTTTCTTGGTAGCAGAGGCATGGTTAGGTTCTAGTTAGTTAGGTAGGGAATATTGTAATTGAAATATTTGATACATGTATTAACACTTTGTTGTCGTCATCCTTATTCATGTTGTCTGAAGTTCCCGGGAATATTGAATAGCGGATGGTGAATGGAAGCCATACTGCAGTGAGGTTACTTGTCAGGATTCGAGAAAGTGCAGAAAGTTAGGTAAAACTAGAAGCACTGTTTTAGGGATTATTTCTGTATGCAAGTGAGAATAATTGGTAGCTAAAGAGGTCATTGGCAAAACTTTGGTCTTATATCACCTAGAAAGGGTAATACTGAAGGAGTAGCAGGTTCTATGATGCTTGAGTGAAGAGTAAGCGGAAAGGTTTTTACTCGTAGTGTGTGAAGGGTAAGCGGAAAAGTTTCTCGCAGTGAAAAGAAAAAACTGACTATTCTTTGGAAATTAGTGAATCTGACACAGTAGCGAATGTTTTATGTTGTCAATTTATGCAAAATACGTACAAAAGATTAAGAGATGTAAGTTACGCATTACCTTGTAAAGGAGGGGTCAGTTGCGGGTGCTGCACTGACGTCACAAAGAGCTGCACTGGGATTGGTAGGACATTCATTATCAACCACAGGGGCAACCCAACACACCTGACCCAGGGGCATTCAGTATTTAGTCCTAACAAAAGGCTCAAGAAACAATTTCAATAAAATTACAAAATTCCCTAACAGATCAACATTCCACATAAAACCAAAATTGAAAAAAAGGGAGAAAGAAAAAATAGCAATGCCCATATGCCCCCCCAAAAAACTAAGTTATTACAAATTTATTACATATTATAAAACATCAAGAACAATAGCGATCAATGTAGTATGCTGGAATACAAACAATACAAATCATCAACCAGACAAGTGGCTAACACAAATTACACGTTACAAAAACAGGAACAACATATACAAATTGAATGTGTCCTTAGTCAATTTTTGGCCACATAAGCGTCGACGGCGTTTCAACCACTGTAAAAATACACGGTCATCCTCAGGACTATGAATTTCAATGAGCGTCACAAGCACTTCTATTTACAATGAGCATCCAACCATATTGGTTTAAGTTGGACAGCAAGGAGTTCCAAAATACCATTAAAAGGGACAGGTGTAACTTCAATCTGTCTCGAGAAGTAATAATTTCTGAAATTAGTCATGTGACTCCTTATAAGTAGGAAGACATCAAGTGAACAAATCACCACAGTACCTCCACACAGCAGTGGGCGAGAGCGTCCTCAAAGCCGCCGAAAAAGCACGAGATCGACAGCGGGTGTGTGACACACACAAGTTTTTGCAAAGAAGGGGTCTGTAGAAAGGAGTGATATCGACGTCACTTAAAAGCCGCGCTAGCATTGGCTAAACGCGTGAGTTTTGATTGGATCCCAAAATAAGAAACGCGCTAGTATTGGAGGAAAAGATTGAGTAACTATAAACATAGAAGTCCCAAGAATAATAATAGATAACGGATTGTGTATGTACGATCCCGCACTAACTGGGAGTCGCCCAGATAGAAAATATTTAGGGTTTGCTTACCAACAATATTTGAAGGGAAGATCACGAAAAATGTACGGTGAAAAAAGAAAAATGTTGTTTATGCAGAAAATAAAGAATTACTTTAAAAAAGATAAGCCCATTAAAACGAGAGAAGGAATTCTAATTCCTCCTCCAAAACTCCTGCATCATACATGATGGTAGAAAGAGGTTATCATACTTGTGTATGGTTAGAAAATTGGACTGAATATACAAAGGATGATGGAATTTTGGCATTCCCAGAAAACGGAACATTTAGGTGCTGATTACGATCCGGTAAAAAAATTCCCCGTACGACTCGTATCCGGTCTTTTTACCATACGAATCGTACAAGTGCCGTACAAACTGCCAATTACGATTCGCATGGGAAAAAGACCATACGAATCGCATTGGGAATAATTCCCCACACGTCCTCGGGTCGGAAAATGTGTCCGACACGTCCCCGGACGATTTACCGTACAAATGTGAAAAGTGAAGTCCGACCGCAGAAGTACGATCCATCCCGTGCGTCCGATGTTACAACCGTATGGAAAAAACACCGTCCGCACCGAATACCCATAGCAACCATGGAGACATGTGCCCGCATACGCGCCGACCCCCCCTCCCCCAGCCCCCATACGTTCGAGTCGTACCCCCCGTGTATGTACACCCATGTACGTGTCGTACCCCCGTGTATGTACACCCGTGTACGTTCGAGTCGTACCCCCACCCGTGTAGGTACACCCGTGTACGTGTCGTACCCCCCATGTATGTACACCCGTGTACGTGTCGTACCCCCGTGTATGTACACCCGTGTACGTTCGAGTCGTACCCCCACCCGTGTATGTACACCCGTGTACGTGTCGTACCCCCCCGTGTATGTACACCCGTGTACGTTCGAGTCGTACCCCCACCCGTGTATGTACACCCGTGTACGTGTCGTACCCCCCGTGTATGTACACCCATGTACGTTCGAGTCGTACCCCCACCCGTGTATGTACGGTGCGGACCCCCAGCCCCCGTATGTACGCGCCGACCCCCCCAGCCCCCGTACGTTCGAGTCGTACCCCCAGCCGTGTATGTACGACCCATACCCTCACCC
This sequence comes from Triturus cristatus, assembly GCF_964204655.1. Taxonomy (NCBI): domain Eukaryota; kingdom Metazoa; phylum Chordata; class Amphibia; order Caudata; family Salamandridae; genus Triturus; species Triturus cristatus. The sequence goes on from NC_140579.1 coordinate 241,447,942, forward strand.
GCGTACGTATGGAGCGTACCCCCCACCCCAACAGTGTAAGTACGACCCGTACCCTCACCCGCGTACGTATAGAGGGTACCCCCCACCCCAACAGTGTAAGTATGACCCGTACCTTCACCCGCGGACGTACCGAGCGTACCCCCCACCCCAACCGTGTATGTACGACCCGTACCCTCACCCGCGTACGTATGGAGCGTACCCCCCACCCCAACAGTGTAAGTACGACCCGTACCCTCACCCGCGGACGTATGGAGCGTACCCCCCACCCCAACCGTGTATGTACAACCCGTACCCTCACCCGCGTATGTATGGAGCGTACCCCCACCCCAACCGTGTATGTACGACCCGTACCCTCACCCGCGTATGTATGGAGCGTACCCCCACCCCAACCGTGTATGTACGGACCGTACCCTCACCCGCGTACGTATGGAGCGTACCCCCACCCCAACCGTGTATGTACGGACCGTACCCCCACCCCAACCTTGTATGTACGACGCGTACCCCCACCCGCGTATGCATGGAGCGTACCCCCACCCCAACATTCTAAGTACGGAGCGCACCCCAGGCCCCAACATCACCACCTTCACACAACATCGCGCATGTACGAGTCGTACCAAGCCAGACACAAGGACAGCACTGTACAACAAAATGGCCCATGTACACACCGTACACACGCTAAAAACGCACGTACACAACCAGGACAAAGCAAAACAACACAAGAATACACCATTCGAATGGCACAAAGCCACAAAACATGTCCAACAAGCACAAAAACAACACATTCACTGACCTGCAACTGCCAAAATCCAAAACAGAGGCCCAAAACACAACCACTCCTTATAACACACCCACCCAAAGTTCAAACACAGCCACACCCACCAATGGACCAATAAAAAGGGCCCACACACACAAACCATGAGCCTTTGCAACAGACTCACTGCTGCCAGACCCCACAGACAACCTACAGCACCATACTAGAACCTTTACCACACCTTACACTTGCACATCTTCACACACACACACCTTCACAAACACCCCCTCATCACATTCACACACACACCTGCACAACCACACCCACACACCCACAACCATCCACACACCCCCCCACCATCCACACCCACACCCCTCACCATGCCCACTAACAAGTATCCAAAGTTCACTAGCCGAGAGTTGGAGGTCCTTGTCGATGAAATCCTCAGAGTTGAGCCACACCTCTTTGGAACATTGGTCAGACAGACCAGCATTTCAGAAAAAACAGCCATGTGGCAGACGATCGTCGATGCTGTGAATGCTGTTGCGGACACCAGAAGGACCAGGCATGAATGCCAAGCCAGGTGGTACGATCTGCGGAGGAGGGTCCGAGCCAAAATGACCGACGAACACAACCAGGCCAACGTCACTGGAGGAGGGCCGCCCCGCAGACGCGTAGAATACCATCCCTGGGAGGAGAGGGTGATGGCCATACTGCCGGTGGTGGCAGTGGACAGATTAGAAGGACTCCGAGACCCGGGTGAGTACACAAACAACTCACCTCACATGGGGGGAACGTCATCCACAACCAAACTCACAAACAGGCACGCAACCACCCCAAGCTATCGCATGACTCAACCACACTCCATGAACACGCACATGCCACTGGCGCCACCATGCCCCATGCACCCAGCTGGACAATGTCAAGTCACAGGCCACAGAAAACACAAACACATGACACGGTAAGCCAGATGGCGGGAGTGTGGGCCCCAAAAATCACATAGTGCAAATCAGAAGCAGACAACAATGCCCCCTGCCCATATGGCCTAGGTCACAGCCAGACAAACACTGTGTCCCCACACAGGAAAGACTCGCCAGCAAATGGCGGACGCCTTGCATCAACACATGGGGGTGACGGCACGTTCTTGCACATGACAGCAGCTAATGAACAGCCAACACTGTGAAAGAGTGGCAGCACACACCACCACAGCAGCAGTGCAGACACTACACCCAATGGGTGCCTGGAGATCAGAAACAAACTCACATCAACAATCCAAGGGCCATTCAAAGATCTGCTAACAGTGTGTGCCCAGGAAGCTGGGCTGAGGTGACAGAGGGTGACACACAGAGGGAGGGAGAGGGGACAGAGAGGGCACAGGGAGACGGACAGAGGGAGGAGGCTGACACACAGAGGGAGGGAGAGGGGGACAGAGAGGGAGGGAGACACAGGGAGACGGACAGAGGGAGGAGGCTGACACACAGAGGGAGGGAGAGGGGGACAGAGAGGGAGGGAGACACAGGGAGACGGACAGAGGGAGGAGGCTGACACACAGAGGGAGGGAGAGGGGGACAGAGAGGGAGCGAGAAAGGGACACACAGGGAGAGCAAATCAGCCTTGTGGTGTGTGGGAATGTCTGCTCGTCAGCAGGTGGACTGCGTGCATGTAGACAAGGGTGGCCAGTGCCAGAACCCCCCCTCTTCTCCATGGCAAAACACAGGGCCAGGTCACAACCTGTGCACGAGCACAACGACAGCTACCTGCATCATATAAGTGTGTGGAACAACTCCATGTGCACACGTACAGTGCTACACGGAAGGCGCCAATGCATGGCTCGCCACACCTGCCCACTCCACTGCTGACTGCAGTCACAATTGACGCAGCAAGTAAGACTGTGCCACACATAGGTAAAGTCGCAAAAGCTGTGGCCAAGGGACATACCCATGCACAAGTGCACTGTGAGTGGAATGCAAGACATATCCAAATTCCCAGAGGAAATGTGCCAAATTAGAAACCAATGAAACATGGATGTTGCATGGAACACAATTAACATTGTCTCTCTCACACACAGGTCAACGTCGTGGATCACCCCCCAACACTGGGGGGGAAGACTCACAGGACCCGGCTCGGCGGGATGACGGAGCCACCGGCAGCGACGACTCTCACCACTCTGTGGACGAACCCGACCCCGACCAACCTGGCCCCTCTGGTGTCCAACGGCCTGCAGCACCTGCGTCAGGTAAAACTGGGCCAACCACCACCCCCACTCCTGCCACATCCCAGGAGACACCCAGGATCCCTGCCCCACCACCACAATGCAGCCAGGCTGGCCAGGAGGGACACGGTGTCCCGGGCACCCAGGAGGAGGCAGGCGACAACGCCAATGCCACCCCTCAGGGGTCCCGGAGACCCGATGTGCCCACAAGGGCAGGCCAGGTGCAAGTGGGCAGGGGTGGTGGGAGTGGAGGATGGCGGAGGCGCGAGCCTGACCGGTTGGCTGGGGAACCGGTATATTCCCATGTCCGAAACATCCTGGACACATACCGGCAGGACACCACGGGCATGGCCCAGGTTGTGTCCATCCTCGAGGAGATCAAGACCCAGCAGGCCCAACAACATGCGGAGCAACATGCCTGTCTACTGCGACACCAACGGCGGATGGAGGACAGACAGGCTGAGCTCGTGACGGTGTTCACGGGAATTCACAGTACACTCCGTCGGATGGCCGACAACATGGGCAACCCTCCCTGTGCCATCAGGCGTAGAACATCACCACCCACAGGGAGGGATCAGGAGGAGGAGGAGGAGACATCCGACGGAGCATCCCAAACATCGTCACGGCCTGCTTCTGAGGGTCCCCGCAGGAGGGCGGGTCGGCCACGGAAAAGACCGTGAGGGTCGGCGCAACAGCACCATCTCCCAGGACACCTGGCCTGGCACCTGGCCCACTGGAGCAACAGCAGCACAGCAGCAAAAGACATTCTCTGCCACATGGACTTGCTGGTCACTGTCTGACCAATGTTGACAAAGACTGTGGCATGGACTCTGAGGATTTCAAATGGCAAGGACACCAACTCCCCTAGTGAACTTTGGATTCCACACACCCGGAAAGCCCCTAATGTCAACCCCCCTCCCCCCACCCCAACCAAAATAAAAAGTCACACCATAAAGAGAAGATGCCTACTGATTGCATTATTACCTTACATGTGTCTTGTAAAGTCTAACCATGCCTGAGTTCTCATTTGACTTCAACCATCCACACCCTGGGGCCTGAGTCTGGCACAGGACACACATGGGTCACATTGTATTAGGCAAGACAGACATGGAGCACCATACACACCCGTGATGGGCCCAACCAGCTGAGGGGGTGGCCGCACAACCGTGCCGACAGACATATTGAGTACAGCGACAGCCATGCGCAGAGGTCAGGGATCATGTGGAGTGTCCTGTGGGGCACCCAGGTATGTGTGGACAGGTGGCAGAACCATGTCCTGCAAGCTTGAGTCAGGTGGATGCAGAGAATGGTGGCCTGGCCAACGTTGGATGCATGGGGATGGCACATGTCACAATACCCACACAGTCATGGACATCATGCACAATACGCAGTCTAATCCCGCACAAACAGCTTGCATCTTGCTACTCTACACATAGACACATAGCCACTATCACGGAAAACCATGCCAGACATGCCGGATGCACCGTGGCAACACACCAGCATTGACTGAGAAGAGGCACCTTGGAGGCATAGGGACACCTTTATTAGTCATGTATTCGGGAATGCAGAGGCAACTCGGAGTACACATGAACGGGTCATGTGGAGTAACATGTGGGTCCAACACTGGCACCCCCCTTCTGCAGCACAAATGCGTGATAGCCATGGAACTGGCACACAAGTGTCGGCTAACAGCTAAACACCCCCTGCTGCTCACGGAGAGACTGCCATACACCATTGATCGGCTGATGTGGAAGTCCCACACCATGTCAAGCCAATGCAAACCGTATGTGTCCGAGGGCAGTGTAACACACATTGATGCCATCATCACATTCCACAATCCCATCACTGATGACTGTCAACAAGTCTGACCATCTATTCAGGTGTACCCAGCTGCATGTAATGTGTACCATGGTGATGCGACATGTCTGCAGAGGAACCAAACATCGACAGGGGCAGTGTGCATACATCGTAAACAACTGCCACACCCAATACACCCCTGATGCTTCCCTTACCCTAAGGAGACTTCCAAACTTGTCCGTGCGTGTAACGCTGAGTCAGCACACGATGACGTGTCCATGAGGAATAGCAGTGCCATAACAATGCAACCAGCAGACGGCATGCGCAAGTACCTGGGGAATAGAGACACACAAGAAGTGAGCCACAAAAAGCACAGCCACTTGCATGTGCATGTACTCGACACATGTAAGGATGACAACATGCCAGGTCACAATTATGACTGGGGAAATACACAAATCACTGCCACCATCACTCCAGTGACACATCCACACCCACCTCTGACTCACGTGGCATACATGCAGATGGACACACACATCACAACACATGCCACACGGGGACCAATGCGTGCACACACAGACACTGGTACTCACCACTAAGCAAAGAAGTCGCGTATGAGCCGACTCCGGATGTCCTCTTGCGGAACCACATCCTCCACATCACTAGCCCATTGCCAAGCCCTTCGTCCTCCACGGGTGGATGGTCCTGATAATCTTGATCCAGGATGAGTGGCACAGCTTTCTCAACTGCCATGTTGTGCAGCATGCAGCAGACTATGAAGATTTTGCAGACCTTCGCCGGGGCATATGGGAGGGCGCCGCCCGTCTTGTGGAGGCATCGGAATCGGCTCTTCAGGAGGCCAAATGTCCTCTCTATCACTCGCCTTGTCCGGCCATGGGCGGTGTTGTAGCGGAGCTGGGCCGGCGTGCTGGGGTTGCGGAGAGGTGTGATCAGCCATGGCATGTTGGGATAGCCAGCGTCCCCTACATGGAAAGCACATGGACATAAGTAGGACAGGAGAAGCGGTCGTGCTGGAAGTCTACGCAAAATACAGGACAGACAGAGTGTACCCACCAACAACACATGCTCGTTCATTGCGCAGCTGCGACATCATTTCACGCACCCTGCTACGCCTCATGATGTAGGCATCGTGTGCTGATCCTGGAAAACGAGCACAGACATGTGAAATCACCATGTTGGACAGACACACCACAAGGGCATTGATGGAGTGGTAGTGCTTGCGATTCCTGTACGCTACCTCCTGTGCCTGTGGTGGTACCAAAGCCAAATGTGTCCCATCTATGGACCCAATGACATGGGGCATCCCTCACAGGGCATAGAATCCACGCTTGACACCAGTCAACATTTCAGGGGTTGGGAAATGGATGAACTCATCCAGGTGAAGCAACATGGCCTCTAAGAAATCATGCAGCACACGGCAAAACATGCTCTGGGACATGCCACCAACATGAGCTATGGTATTTTGAAAGGTACCCGTGGCAAGAAAATGTAGGGCTGCCATTACCTTCAGCTTGGGTGTCAGTGCCGTAGGATACCTGTGCAGCGGTTGCAGGTGTGGTGCCAGCCTCGCCGTCAACTCCAGAATCAACGGTTGGGGGAAGCGGTAGCACCGGATACAGTCATTCTCCCGCATGTCAGCCAAGTCCGGAATTGGTCGGGGAAGAGGCGGCGCTCTGCAGTAATTTGGAAGTGACAAGGAAGAGTGAGTGCACTACAACAACAATTTATATGTACTGAGCACATGTTAATCTGTCAATACACATATGCGACATACGGAGTCAGGTATGTGCCACATGCCCTGGACACGTATGGCTGGCAGGTGACACTCCTACCAAGACCCAGCTACACACGGAGATTGTGAACCTCCACATGCCATGGCATGGGATTAGCTGTGTCCCAGTGTAAGTGAACAGCCAGACGCAACACAGGAGTGACATACATCCACACATCAGCAGAAGTAGTATGTCGATTGCAGAGACTGGTAGCGCAACACTAAAGCCACAGGTCACATGACATTACACTAGGACAGCCCACACACCTTGCCATGAAGGTGTACATGTGATGACTCACCACACATTCATAGAGAGGATGCAGACATGTCCTTGTTACGCTACTCTGTGTCCCATGCATACATACGCACCTCACATCCGATACCACATGTGGCCTGGTGTGCGGAACAGTGTGCCATGTCAATCTACACACAGACACATGTTGGTTGCTGCAACAGCTGATGCTTTTGAGGGAGCTCCAACATCAACCTAATGGGAACCCCCCACACATACATGACAGTCACATCGTGCACCGTGGGTAGTGACATGTCTGGTGTGGTAACCCCTGTACCGGGCATCAGGGGACACTTGCGTGTGTTGTTGACCGTGCCATGCCAGTGACGCTCATCCCAAGTGTGCAGTACGACATGCACACATGTCAAAGGAGTTAAGGGCATGCCTGGCACACATTGCACCGTCACACATAACATCTGTACACATCTCATCATACATCTGGTGCCTTCTCCACTCAGGAGTAATGTGCCACATCACAGCCTTTCACACCTGTGCCCCACACATGTAGTACTGCCCAGACAATGCCTTGATGTCCATCCATGGACAAGTATGTCAGCCCTATTCCTTCCTGTGTGCTGCCTGTCACCACTGTGATGTGTGAAAGGCACCGTACTTTCGCTAAGAGAGCCTGTTTACGTTCCCTATCACTATGGGAGTGCTGCCGTATGCGAGAACACCCATAGTGAGACGGACCGTACACACGCCTGTACGCTCACTATCACTATGGGTGTTCTCGCGTATGCGTACTCATAGTGATAGTGAGCGTACAGGCGTGTGTACGGTCCGTACCACTATGAGTACGCATACGCGAGAACACCCATAGTTAGACGGACCGTACACACGCCTGTACGCTCACTATCACTATGGGTGTTCTTGCGTATGCGTACTCATAGTGATAGTGAGAGTACAGGCGTGTGTACGGTCCGTACCACTATGAGTACGCATACGCGAGAACTCCCATAGTGATACGGACCGTACACACGCCTGTACGGGCCGTTGATATGCATTTGGGGTGCCCTAGGGCCCCGGAACGCACCGTACCTGTGTGTGAAGCTCCAAATTACATAGGGGACACATGAGGGACAAGTATAAAGGCCTACATGCATGCTGGCTGTCATGGTATCAGGTGAGTGCAGAGTCCACTAGCACAGACTGTGTCCCTTTTTTCTGACTGTGACTTCTGCCATTGTGTCCAGGTGTGACACACATGCTATGTACTGTGGGGGTGGTGTGTAACAGGTTTGGGGACCTTGCCTGTGCCCTGTCCAGTTCAGTACATGTGGGTTCCATGTCAGTTGGCACTGATGCTGAGTCCAGACATGGGAGTTAGTCTCTCAAGTGTCATGCCTTACAGCGCGCATGTCCTATGTTGTGGCCTGTGACATGATGTGCATGAGTGTGCGATACGCATAGTGCAGGGATGGTGGCGTGTGTTGCAGTCATTCCCATTCAGGACCATGGAGTTGTGTGGCCACTACTGTCCCCTGGGGCATATTTTCCTAGGTGTCATGTGTGTCATCACAAAACGTGGACACTCTCAGTGTCTACAGCATAGGTTGTGCTCTGTGCCATTGTCCCCTGGCACCATGTATATTGACGTGAAATGTAGTACAAGTGTCCACTGTACAGCCTGACCTGATTTTCCTTGTTCATAGTCACAGTGGCCAGTGCCTGTGTGTCTTGTTACAATCATCTGATGATGGCCATTTGTACATGATTATTTGGACAGGCGCACCTTGGGTATTTGGCGTCCAATCTTGCATTTATGCAGCCCCTGTGTATTTCACCCAGACTAAGAGATGTAAGTATCACCTGTGTCTCAACAAATTGTCTCATGTAGGGGGTGGTTGGTGCGGGCCAAGCCTACATGTCAAAACCAGAATTCTCCTTGCTAGGTCTGGCCAGTGTGTGATGTTTGTCTGGACATACACTCAAGGTGCAGTGAGCCAGTCATGTTGGGCATGTTTTCAGTATTACCTATGCAGCATGTGCCTCAAGTTCATGGATATGGTCCCTCCTCATCCCTATTTTTGGCAACGCTGTGTGGTGCAGATGCAGTGCTGGATTGTCCCCAGGGCCTGGCTCCTATGTCAAACTCCATTTCATGTCATTTGCTATTGTGTCATGCTCTCCATGGATTTTCATTGGCATGGTGGGTGAACCAACTGTGTGTTGCATGCCCTACATCTGTACCTTGTTTTGTAGATGTTACTGATCTTTCTTTGCAGGCTATGCACTGTAACCTATGTAGATTGGACTCCTGTCCACTGGCACGATAGAATATGAAGCTGACGGGTCCGAGGATGATCTCTCCGAGTGGGCGGAGGTTGCACCAGCAGCTGACAGAGGCACAACATCGCACCCCACCCCCTCCATTGCCATCAGCCGCCTCCCACTTGCTCGTGTCCCTTCCCAGCGTGCCCGGTCACCACATGTCTCCTTCCTGCCAGGCACCGCACCCCCTGCCCCTGTCTCCACTGCTGCCGCCAATGCAGAGTCTGTGGACATCCAGCGGCAGTTGCAGGTTGGTCAGGCTGCGATCCTTAATATCCTCCATGGCCACAGCCAAGTGCTGCACAACATGGAAGCATACTTGGAGGGCATTTTTTCATCGCAGGCTGACCAACGCCAGTTGCTGAGGTCCATAGACTAGACACTGACTGCAGCAGTGGGTCTCCTGCAGCGCTACGTCCCACCCCCTACCCCTGCCCCATCCACACTTCCCACTCCCATGCCTGTCCCACGTACACCCAGACGTCAGCATGCACCCACCACAACAGACACAGGCACCACACCAGCAGGGAAGGTCATACGCACACCTCCTGGCACGCACACACAGGGTGAAGTAGGCACACCCACTGGGTCGGGGGGCAAACGTAAGTCATGCAGCCAGAGTGGGAGTCCGCATTCCACCCAATCCACTCTCTCCAAATCCCCTCCCCTCAGCTCTCCTGGCCACATATCCGGCAAGGACTCCTTCATGGCCGCTCTGTCCCTGAGCCCCACTGTGACACCATCCCGCAAGCGGTCAAGGGAGTCCCCGGTCAGGGTGGTTGAGTCCCCCCCCTGTCCACACCCTCCCCCAGTGGCGCTGCGACCCATCCCTCCGCCCCCCCCCCTCCTTGGGGCCTGTGGTTCCTTCGGGTGCAGGGGAGACGCTGGAGGACCTTGCTAAGGTGTGCAGCGACATCCTGGCCTCCGCCTTTGGCCCTGCCCCACCCCCTGTGGTGGAGTCCTCCATCCCTGCACCCACGACGCCTACCCTTCGCCCTCATGTCCCTGCGGTGCCTGGTCCTTCCCCCCCCACATGATGCCCTCCCCGCTGTGGAAGACGAAGGAGTCTGACTGTGCAGGCAAGCTAGGGGACACGCGTCCCACTGTGTCCCCCATCCAGCTGTGACTCATGGACTGCCCTATGGGCTTTGTAAATATTGAACTTGATCCACACACACATTATTTGGAAATGCTGAATAAAGCCTTTTTTTTTCCTTAGAACACTACTGCTTTTGTGGTGTTGCTGTTGGTGGGGCTGCTACATGATTTTGGGTGGTGATCATGTGTTGGGTGTGTGGGAAATGTAGTAGTGTGCTGGTCATAGGGGGGACCCTGGTATCTGTGTGCCATCAAAAGGTGTTAGCTAGGTTTCTCTGTTCATGTAAGGAGTTACTGCATGGTGAAAGTGTCCCAAGGTGTATTCCTTCCTCTGTGTACCCTGACATCTTCCCTGCAGGGTGTTACCAATATTTAGCGCTGAGCTGTGTGTACATTAGCTGGGTGTGTGACGGACCCCTTCAACTTTGGCCATGCATGCAGAGCGATGTCTCCACCTGCATCATTCGTGGCATCCTTGGTGATCACTGTACTTGTGTATGTAGTCTGTTGACATGACTTCATGTGGACATGTTCCCTTTTAGGCTGTATGCATTTGTGTACTCCCAGCCTCGCACACGTGTTACATGTACTGCAGGGTCTTTGTGCACCTGACTGACAATTGTGGCAATTGGATCTGTGGGTACTCCACCCTTATTTTTTTCCATGGGCAATGCTGGGGGCCTCTGCACCCACCCCTCCTGTCTCTGGGCACTGCTGGGAGGACTCTGCACCCACCCCTCCTGTGTCTGGGCACTGCTGGGAGGACTCTGCACCCACCCCTCCTGTGTCTGGGCACTGCTGGGAGTGATAGGCACACACCCCTCCTGTGTCTGGGCACTGCTGGGAGGACTCTGCACACACCCCTCCTGTGTCTGGGCACTGCAGGGAGTGATAGGCACCCACCCCTCCTGTGTCTGGGCACTGCTGGGAGGACTCTGCACCCACCCCTCCTGTGTCTGGGCACTGCTGGGAGTGATAGGCACACACCCCTCCTGTGTCTGGGCACTGCTGGGAGGACTCTGCACCCACCCCTCCTGTCTCTGGGCACTGCTGGGAGGACTCTGCACCCACCCCTCCTGTGTCTGGGCACTGCTGGGAGGACTCTGCACACACCCCTCCTGTGTCTGGGCACTGCTGGGAGGACTCTGCACCCACCCCTCCTGTGCCTGGGCACTGCTGGGAGGACTCTGCACCCACCCCTCCTGTGTCTGGGCACTGCTGGGAGTGATAGGCACACACCCCTCCTGTGTCTGGGCACTGCTGGGAGGACTCTGCACCCACCCCTCCTGTCTCTGGGCACTGCTGGGAGGACTCTGCACCCACCCCTCCTGTGTCTGGGCACTGCTGGGAGGACTCTGCACACACCCCTCCTGTCTCTGGGCACTGCTGGGAGGACTCTGCACCCACCCCTCCTGTGTCTGGGCACTGCTGGGAGTGATAGGCACACACCCCTCCTGTATCTGGGCACTGCTGGGAGGACTCTGCACACACCCCTCCTGTGTCTGGGCACTGCTGGGAGGACTCTGCACCCACCCCTCCTGTGTCTGGGCACTGCTGGGAGGACTCTGCACCCACCCCTCCTGTGTCTGGGCACTGCTGGGAGTGATAGGCACACACCCCTCCTGTATCTGGGCACTGCTGGGAGGACTCTGCACACACCCCTCCTGTGTCTGGGCACTGCTGGGAGGACTCTGCACCCACCCCTCCTGTCTCTGGGCACTGCTGGGAGGACTCTGCACCCACCCCTCCTGTGTCTGGGCACTGCTGGGAGTGATAGGCACACACCCCTCCTGTGTCTGGGCACTGCTGGGAGGACTCTGCACCCACCCCTCCCGTCTCTGGGCACTGCTGGGAGGACTCTGCACCCACCCCTCCTGTGTCTGGGCACTGCTGGGAGGACTCTGCACACACCCCTCCTGTGTCTGGGCACTGCTGGGAGGACTCTGCACCCACCCCTCCTGTGCCTGGGCACTGCTGGGAGGACTCTGCACCCATCCCTCCTGTGTCTGGGCACTGCTGGGAGTGATAGGCACACACCCCTCCTGTGTCTGGGCACTGCTGGGAGGACTCTGCACCCACCCCTCCTGTCTCTGGGCACTGCTGGGAGGACTCTGCACCCACCCCTCCTGTGTCTGGGCACTGCTGGGAGGACTCTGCACACACCCCTCCTGTCTTTGGGCACTGCTGGGAGGACTCTGCACCCACCCCTCCTGTGTCTGGGCACTGCTGGGAGTGTTAGGCACCCACCCCTCCTGTGTCTGGGCACTGCTGGAAGGACTCTGCACCCACCCCTCCTGTCTCTGGGCACTGCTGGGATGACTCTGCACCCACCCCTCCTGTGTCTGGGCACTGCTGGGAGTGATAGGCACACACCCCTCCTGTGTCTGGGCACTGCTGGGGGACTCTGCACCCACCCCTCCTGTGTTTGGGCACTGCTGGGGGACTCTGCACACACCCCTCCTATTTCAGGATATGTATGCTTAGAACATACACGGGTGTGGGTTCGCTCCATGCATACGAGGTGGGGGTACGTGTCGTACATACACGGTTGGGGTGGGGGTACGCTCCATACGTCCGCGGGTGAGGCTACGGTACTTACACTGTTGGGGTGGGGGTACGCTCCATACGTCCGCGGGTGAGGGTACGGGTCGTACTTACACTGTTGGGGTGGGGGTACGCTCCATATGTCCGTGGGTGAGGGTACGGGTCGTACTTACACTGTTGGGGTGGGGGTACGCTCCATACGTACGCAGGTGAGGGTACGGGTCGTACTTACACTGTTGGGGTGGGGGTACGCTCCATACGTCCGCGGGTGAGGGTACGGGTCGTACTTACACTGTTGGGGTGGGGGTACGCTCCATACGTCCGCGGGTGAGGGTACGGGTCGTACTTACACTGTTGGGGTGGGGGGTACGCTCCATATGTACGCGGGTGAGGGTACGGGTCGTACTTACACTGTTGGGGTGGGGGTACGCTCCATACGTACGCGGGTGAGGGTACGGGTCGTACATACACTGTTGGGGTGGGGGTACGCTCCATACGTCCGCGGGTGAGGGTACGGGTTGTACTTACACTGTTGGGGTGGGGGTACGCTCCATACGTACGCGGGTGAGGGTACGGGTCGTACATACACTGTTGGGGTGGGGGTACGCTCCATACGTACGCGGGTGAGGGTACGGGTTGTACATACACTGTTGCGGTTGGGGGTATGCTCCATGCATACGGGGGTGGGGGTACGGTCCGTACATATGCGTCCCCACGCTATGTGATGCTTGTGCGGGCCGTACCCAGGCCTTTGCCACATGGGTACAGCCGTCCCGCCATTGTTGGGATGACGTAGGTGTGGGCGGGGTACGACTCGTACCCACGCTCTTAAGGCGTGGGTACGGGACGTACCTGTATTGTTGTGTTGCCGGTTCGCGTCGTCAAGCACTTCCGTTGTGGCGGTCGCTGGCTTTGCTGGACACGCCCCCACACCCTCGTAGTGACCAGGGCCTTGGGGTCAGGTATGTCCAGGGCATGTGTGCTGTGTGACTTTGGTGGGGGTTTTGTGGCCTGCCCCTGGTCCTGCCCCCCCCCCTTTCCCCCCTCCCTTTGTTGTTCTGACCTTCTGCGGCGTCTGCGTTCGAACCTGTAGAGGAGGTCGACTGCTATGAGGGACGGGATGACACGTAGGTTCGGATCCATGTCTGTCCGTCGCGTACAGGTACTCCTTGTTCGCGTCGTCCTGATTTCCCGGCAGTTTTTGGCAGCCGGAAAATATTCACCGTGCGGGATGACGTCGGTGCGAATCGTGATTCCTGGTTCGTGAATGGCAGGCTGCGTGCGTCCCGACGTCACGTCGGCGCTTTCCCGGATCACATTTGTATGTTTATTTTCGTCGGTCGGGGTTTTGTACGATTCGCGGAAATGGTGTTTCCGTGCGAATCGTAATTCCATGTTTGTATATTTTGATGACCGGGTACGCGTCGGACGGAGAATATGCTCCGTCCGACGGTTCGTACCCGGTTTTTACCGGATCGTGAGCGGCACCATAATGGGAGAATTTTGCATAATTTGCGTACAAGAATGAATGAATTAGAACCCAGACCTAGGTTGACTCAGTATGAGGCATTAGAGGAATGGGAACTGAGGCATTTGAACGAGATAGAACAAGGTGTAACAGGAATCTGAGTAATTTCTACCCAAAATTTCCACGTGAAACTCGAGACAAACAGATGAAACAATGGAGACAAGCTATGTTAACTGAAGGATTATATCCTGTATTAGTGGCTGATGAACAAGCAGGAAGCAAATGCACAGAAAAGAAAAAACACTTAATGACAAGTGGAGGGGACTCTGATGAAGATTATTTAGATGAGATACTAATGAAAAGTCCTCCGCCATATCAGCAATGGCCAAATAAAATTACCCCGAGCGCTCCACTTCTAGAGACACCCTTGGTGCCACAAGTAGTGCATGATAGAACAATGGAAAGGGTACTCCACGAAAAGGAAAGAGAGGCAATAAATAAAAATAGGGAAGAATTAATACAAAAGATAACTCAGCTAAACACACATCCTGAAGCGCTAACCATACCTGTGACTATAGGTCCTGTTGTCCCAATATATAGAGAGAAATCAAACTGTCCTAAAACTCCTCTCATGACCACACCACTAACTGAACCTAGAAAAGGAAAAATAATAGTCGATGACCAAATTTCATTAATGGATTTGTCGATAAGAGGGCAGATAAATGACACACCTAGAAGAATCACACCAGGTTGTTCAAACAAAGTGAGACTTGAGACATCTACGGGAACAAAGAGTGCCACACTAATAACCCCAGAAGAGTTAGACAGATGGACAAGAGATATAGAAATGCCCGATCCACCTCCAAAAATACTAGATGTTTTTAAGCTAAGAATAGAACTGGAAGAGATGATAGCGGGAAATGTAGGGTTGGAAAGGCTGAATACTTTTAATGAGGAAGAATTGCTGTTCATTTGCAGAAGTGTAACTCGAAATACAAAAATATTTCATGAGAAATTAATGAATTTGGCTTTAGAAATGGGAATTGATGTGGGAAGATCTAAGGTTCTACAGAAACCCTATAGAGCAGAATTTTCTGATAAAGATCTGGAAAATATGAACGTTGGGGGGGAAATTGCAAGTTAAAGAATTAATGACGATATTACAAAAATGGGGAGACCTAGACAGATGGAAAGCAAGGTGGACAAAGAAAAAGGAAGAAGCACAAGCCACTCGAGTAACATCAGAGTATTTAATGAAAGAAACAGAAAAGGCAGAAGGGTTATACCCAATGAGAGAAGTTCCAGGGGGAGGATATGTACATGTCCTGTGGACTAGACAGGATATTTTGTCATTTACAAAGGATTTCCCAAAATTGAGGGAGAAGCCTGTGGAATGGTATAGACCGGTTGAAAGGTTTGTGAAGGTTTCGAAAGTTCTGTTAAAGATTTGGATGGTTTGTTTGACATAGTGGTACCAGCTGATTTGTGGGCTGAGTGCAAAATTACTGTTGATTGGCCAACTGAAGAGTACCCGAGAGACAAGAAAACGGGAGCCCTGTCTGAAGAACTAATGAGAAAATATAACGAGGTCATAACTTTCTTGAAAGGGAAAATACCTCCAAAAGATAGATAGATAGAACAGCTCAAGAAAAAGATTAATCAGTCCATGCGTACTATGAGCACCTTCTACAGGTGTTCAAACAGTATAGTGGGGTGGAAAGCATTGAGAATAAGGATATGACTAATTTTTTGTATCGATTTGTTAATGGATTAAAGAAAGAAATTTCCGAAATGATTAAGCTGCATAATTTGTGTTGGCAAGCAAAGCCCATAGACGAAATTTTAAAATATGCAAAGTACTGTGGAGATGAAATTGAAAATAGACTAAAGATTTTAGAAGAAAAGGTAATGTGGGCTCAAGTTTAATTGGCAGAACAGCAGGAAATTCAGTTAAATAACATGGCATGGAAATCAGGAAAGGGGCAAGGAAATGGCAAAATTAGCGGGGCAAAACCAAGAGGGTGATTAAGTAGAGAAGAGGCAAAGAAGAAATTCCCTTGTCATGGGTGCGGAAAATTGTGGCATTGGAAGAACAAGTGTAAGAATATACAAAATAACGATAATAGCCCAAATCCAAATTTAAATCCACCGACGCAGATGAGGTGACAATGAGTCAACCACAACAGGTTGTAAACCTGCAGAATCAATTTCCACCTGCCCCTATGCCAAAATTTGTGGGTCAAGCCAAGTACAGTACGGACACCAGATTTCAAAAAGAAAGTGGTAAGAAAAATTTCCTAAAATCACAATTTCTTTTGCAGGAACCCTATTTCGGGGACCAAGATCAATGACGGTGCCCGAGAGGGGGGGGGGGGGGGCTGGGGGGATGAGGATTGTGTACTTGGCACATCCTTGTAGGTAGATCAGTCAGGTCCGTATATCGACGGGAAGGTAGAGGGAAATTACATTACCTTTTTGTTGGACACTGGCGCTACCCGTTCTACTGTGAGAACAGCAGCCATTTCAAACCTATCCCTCTTGGGAGAAGCGATCCAAGTAGTGGGCGTTTCCAATAAACAAATTAGGACTCCAATTACAAAGCCAATGGAAGTATGCATCGGAAACTTCAAAGAGATCACAAGTTTGTAGTGTGCGACTCCAGTCCTGTGAATTTATTAGGAAGAGATTTGTTGTGCAAAATGAATTGCACCATATTCTGCACATTGACATTCAAACCCCAGATGAAGACGGAATATACAAAATCATGTTAGCTAAGCAAGGAGCAGAAGTAAATGAATTGTAGTTAATAATAACCCAAGACGATTTGCCAGAAGAGGTAAAACTGACAGTAAATCCAGATGTGTGGGATTTTACTGGAAAGGAGGTAGGATTAATGACAGATGGAGACCCTGTAAGTGACTGTAAAGGAAGGTGCAGTTTTCCCAAACATCGGACAATACAAAATGAGCCCTGAAGTTAAAGCTGGCATTGCAGCAGAAATAAATCGAATGGTCGAACAAGGTATATTAAAAGAGATTTTAAGTAGTCCCTGTAACTCACATGTAATTGGCATTAAGAAACCAAATGGCAAGTATAGGGTAGTTCAAGATTTATGAAAGATTAATAAGATCGTTGTCCCCTGTTGTCCAGTGGTGCCAAACCCTGCAGCGATTCTGTACCAAATACCATGGAATGCGAGGTGGCTTACCGTGATTGATTTATGTCATGCTTTCTTCTCTATCCCATTGCATCCAGATAGCCAGTTTTTCTTTTAAATTTGATGATCGTGTTTATGCTTGGAATCGTGTCCCTCAAGGGTACACAGAAAGTCCATCAATTTTCAATCAGATTTTGAAAAAATTTCTTGAGAATCTGTTCTCATACAGTACATAGACGATCTTTTAGTCGCTTCAAAAGCAAAAAGTGACTGTGTGACAGATTCCATAGCCTTGCTGAACCATTTGTCCAAAGGTGGACATAAAGTGTTCCCTGAAAAGTTAGTTTTGAAGAAAAGAAGTGAAGTATCTGGGACACCAGATAGAACGAGTAGAAAGGAGAGTGACATCAGAAATAATAAAAATAATAAAACAAATGAAGTTGCCGCAAACCCAGAAGGAAATAAGAATTTTCCTAGGGGTAGTTGGATATTGCAGACAGTGGATTATGGGGTTCTCCATGTTGGCGAAACCCCTGGTACAAATGACAAAGAAACGATTAAAAGAACAGATAGAATTGGATGATGAGAGTACGAAATCTTTTTTTAAATTACGAGATTGTGTGAAGCCCCTGCTTTAGGTATCCCCGACTATTCAAAAGATTTTGCTTTATTCTGTTGTGAGAGAGATAATTGTGCCCTCTCAGTTCTAACACAGATTCATGTGACGCCCAATGGCATACTTCTCTCTCTGCTACCTTAGATCCTGTAGCATCCGCTTTACCAGGATGTCTAAAAGCTGTGGCAGCCACATCTGTAAGTCTGGAGCAAAGCGAGACAATTGTAATGGGACACCCTGTAAAGGTATATGTCCCCCATGCAGTTGTTATTCTTTTAACACAAACTCGTACCCAATATCTCACCCCAAGCAGACTAACTAAATATGAAAGAATCATTTTAGGTGCAGAGAATGTGACCATTGTTCGATGTACTGTACTTAATCCAGCCACTACCAGATCCATATAATGAGGAAGTAAAGGATGACCCATGACTGTCTTGATGTAACAGAACTAAGTACAAAACCCCGTCCAGACATACAAGTTGAGCCATTAAAAGATGCTGAGCATGAATTCTTTGCAGATGGTTCATGCATGCGCCATGAAGAGGGAGGATTAAGTGCTGCTTATGCTGTGTGTACATTGGCTGAAATAGTCGAAGCATCCTATTTACCAGGAGTCGGGTCTGCACAAATAACTGAATTGATTGCTTTAATTAAAGCCTGCAAAAATGGAAGAAATTGGAGAGTAACCATTTACACTGACAGTCAGTATGGTTACGGGGTTGTGCATGACTTTGGCCAGCTTTGGATGCAGCGAGACTTTCTGACTACTTCAGGGTCTCCCATTAAAAATGGAAATTTTGTCAAAGAATTGCTAGCAGCAATACAATTACCAAAAGAAGTGGCAGTGGTCAAGTGTGCCGCACACAAGTCAGGAAATGACGATGCGACGGCAGGCAATCGGTACGCTGACCAGGTCGCTCAACATTGTGCTAGATACAGTATGGCAGTGAACAGAAAAATCGAAAATTGTCAAAACAGCTGCCAACTTATGCTATTGTCAGGATTAGAAACTTGGAAAGAAGTGAAAGATTTACACAATGAAGAAGAAACAAAAGAGAAAGAGGAGTGGGTGAAAATTGGTTGTACACAAAGGACTGAAGATGGTGTGTGGGTCTATTTACACGACAGACCTGTGTTACCAGACAGCATGCTTGCACCTATGGCTAGACTGTTTCATGGAGACACTCACATAGGCCGAGATGCAATGATTAGACTTTTCAGGCAGGACTGGTTTAACCCAAGGTTTAGAAATGCAGCTGAAAGGCTTTGCCAAAGGTGTTTGACTTGCCCGAGTGGGACGGGTATGCTCAGACGTGAGTCCCGTGCTCTCCATGCCAATGGAGTCAAGCTATCCTGGCTGAAGAGGGGTGAAACCCCGAAACCGGTCCTAGGATGCTTGTTTCCAGTCCAGGCAGGACCTGGCTTGGCAGTTCGGGCTGGACTGTTCCCATGAGGCACAGGGTCAAGACTGATTTGCATATGGCTGGGTTCAAACTGGAATGGCATGGTGAGCAAAAAAACGATGGATTTAGGCCCAGATCTCTGTACTGGGGTGAATGTATGACATTGTTCTGCATTCTGTCCATCAATTGTTGTTTTAGCAAATGGATCCAGGCAAAAGAATAGTAGTCGATATGGGAAAAATTGGGAAAGCTGAAGGACCATTTATAAGACTTCAAATTGATTTCATTCAGTTACCTGCTTGTCGAGGATTAAAATATATACTTGTCATCGTTTATTTTCAAAGTGGGTGGAGGCATACCCCACCAAAAGAAATGACAGTATAACAGTAGCTAGACTCCTACTGAGAGATCTCATTCCTAGGTTCGGTTTTCCAGTAACTATTGAATCAGATAGAGGATCTCACTTTAATAATGAAATAATTTGATTAATTTGTGAAGCATTTAAAATTGAACAGAAGCTGCACTGTGCATACCGACCAGAGGCATTTGGAGTGATAGAACAATTGAATGGCACAATTAAGTCAAGGTTGTGGAAAGTGTGTGCATCATTGGACTGGCCTGATACCCTACCTCTTGTTCTGATGGGACTCAGAAGTATTCCAGACAAAAATACTACATTGAGTCCCCATGAAATCATCATGGGAAGAGCAATGAGGCAGGCATGCATACCAGGACACAAGTTGTTGAATATAACTGATGATTTGGTACTGGAGTATTGGAAAGAATTGGCTGACCAAGTGCGTTCTATCTCTCACCAGGTTGGAGAGGACGCAGACGTCAAGCAGCCGATTCAAGCGCATGATCTGAATCCTGGTGACTAGGTTGTAGTGAAGAATCACACACGAGAGACTTGCCTAGCACCAAGGTGGGAGAAACCACATCAGGTTATATTAGTTACAACAGCTGTAAAGTGTGCAGGCTTGCCTAATTGGATTCATGCAAGCCACACTAAAAGAGTACCAGCACCTGACTAGGAGAAACCTCAACTGACTCAGGCAGTTGAGGGGGCTGAAGGTTGCGCAGCTGAAGGATCTCAAGTAATAGGTCCTGAAGTAGCTGACAGAGAACAACCAAGCACCACCAATCTTAATTCGGTAGCAATGGAAATACTAGTCGCACATCTGTTTCCCTGTTGCCTGAACAATTTTCGGTGCCCATCGGGATAGAAAATACATCCCACTACCAAGGATGTGACCGACCACAAGACCCGGGGGGGGGGGGGGACACTTGTAGTCGTTAAACGTTTTCTAACTGGGTACTACCCCGGCACTCGAATGTTATTAATCACAGTATCTATAATAATAATGAGAGGTATGGCATGATTACACAGTGTTAAAACAAGAAGTCTTGATTGTCCCCCAGAGCTCAGAAAAAGCAATGATGTCCCAACAGAAGTTCTTCGTAATAAATCATGTAATTTAATGTGTGTCTGATATCACAATCTATACAATTCCCAAAAAAAAACAAAAAACGGACCTATTCTCCTAGTTACATTGATATGAACAAACAGTTCATTAAGTACACAAAATTATTGTGTTACACTGTAAAATTTCACCAACTGTTATAAGTAACACAATATTATAGTTACAGTCCACACAATCAGTCCCTTTACAATGCGCCAATTTCCCACACAGTAAAGAAAATCAGATGTCAGAATTTCATCAAAACGGTGATCAAAGACAGCCGACACGTGTTTCGTTACAAGGTGTAACTTTTTCAAGGCTGTAAAAGTAATAATTACAAGAAAAATTTATATTGACCGATAGGTAAAAAGCAAAACACAAAGTAGTTCTCTAACTCAACAGTGTTCATTAATCATTGTGTACTGAAATATGTAAAGAAGACAGAAAGTATCCCAACAAGAGATTCGGTCCAAGAACGTTAGTATATGCGTTCACTCGCTAGTTCATTTGTGATCCTTATACATAACCCAATAATAAGAAACCAAAAAGCAGGAAGATAGCCCAAAATAGTGTTGCATGCCAATGGTGAAAAGAATGAATATTGGTTATAGTAATACGACAGGAGGAATCCAAAATCTATCATTGAGAGTAGAGAAGTGCGAAAGTATTGTTGCATCGTGCAAAGTTCAATCCAAAGTGTCCTAGATACATAGTCAGAGAATTCAACCTTTGTTGGTGTTACCTTTGCAAATGGTTGAGTTGTAAAAGGTTTACAATGATTTTCTAGTCCCAAGCTGTGTTCCTTTGACGAATGATAGTGCGCGCCGATAACATGTGTCTGTTAGCTCGATGCCGCCATTCCGTGCCAGTCAGGATGATTGGATACCTGTAGTAGACATACCAGAGATAATTGTAAGAACCAGAAGTCAAACTAGACAAATTAGTCAGGAACAGAGTGAGGACCAGATAGACAGAAGAAAGTGCTAAAGAAACAGAAAATAAATTAGATTATAAACCTAAGCAGGACCAGGTAGGAAAGGTGCAAATTACCCAAACAGAAGAAACCCAATTTTTAGAACCTGAGACTGAGGAAGAACAGAGAGAATCTAAAACAAGTAAACAGATAAATGACGATGAATATTCAAAGGAAATTGAGCAAGAGCCAATAAGGGAAGTTACAGAAATTCAGACAGGTACAGAAAAAGCGATTTTAAAATTTAAACCAGACCTAGGTCAGACAAGTGAAAGAGAAAACATTCAGGAAGGAAGTAGTGAATTAGTGAGCCCTGCACAAGATCAGACAAAGAAGGAATCAAAGGACGAAAATAATCACATTGTGCCACAAATTAATGAAAACAAAGGAACCTCTGAAGAAGGTACAAGTGCAGTGCAAGCTAAAAGAATCAGAAAAGGTTATAATAGGCCAAGTATTATCAAGAGACTGAAATATCACCTCAGGGCAGTACCCGAGGATCCAGAGCAAGTAAATGAAATATCCAGTTGGACTGGGCAGGCAGCTGTAGGTTCTAAACAAAGAAGCCCCAGAGCGAAATTTGTAAATAACAAATTCAAAGGTCCTGAATGGACATATGTAATTCTCGAAGATTTTGAGAATTTAGAGATAATCGAAGAGGAAATTGAAAATTTTAATGCAGAGCAAATTGACAAAGAAGTGAGACCACCTTGATCAAAATCTCCCCTTTTAACTCTATATTTCTAATACTCATAATATGGTTGATATTAGCTGTGGCCATACCTTATTTAATGGTCAAAAGTGTACAGAATAACACTAATACACATGAAAGGGTAGCTACAATCAAAGGAGATAGACTAGAATTAGAAGCACCAGATGAGATAGATTTACATCACACTGTGAGTAAAACTGGCACTGATTTAAATGTTTTCACAAACCTATTAGTACAATATCTAGAAACTGTGGAAGTTAGTGACTGCTATGTGTGTATGAAATTACCCGCATCTGTAGCAGAGGGAGTGACTTACCATCATTTGCCCATAACCTATGGTATATCCTGTAGTGTTTTAGCAAGTTTATTTGATAAAACTGGAAAATTGCAATATTATTATTCTAACATAGATGTGATTTTTTCTGAGGTTCCTATGCGAAAAAGCATGAACCCTGTTCTTAGTACCAGAGACTCAGAATTTATGGCTGAATGTTTCTTAACCATGAAAGCAATAGACATAGCTGAAGCACATAATAACAATTTAACCTGTAAATTGCATGAAGAAGATAAAATATTTTTGAATTTAGTAGAGCAAAGAAGACAGGATTTCCAACGAAGAACCTCTAAACCTAAACCTCAGATACCAAAATGGGCTGAGGAAGAAGAGCATTTCGCAAGTGGCAAACCCCATGCTGCTATGTCTCTAGATTTTGAAAAGAAAGTGAAAATCTGTTTTTAATCTATGAAGACAGAATATAACAATGTATTTATTGGTTCCAGTAAATGTGATCATAATCTTTTAGTAATTGGGGGATGGGGACTAAAAGGAGGAACTGATCTGGTACTTCCTGGAATTTATTATGTGTGTGGCAATAAAGCCTACTTTAGGCTGCCAGACCATTGGTACGGGAGTTGCTATTTTGGAATAGTATTCCCTAAGGTTTATCAGGTAAAAAGACTCACTGTAAACAATGAAGACGCAAATGGACTTACACGTATAAAAAGAGCTAGTTTTTCAGAAATAGTAGGTGACATTTTCGGTGCATTGATACCTTCAGTGGGAGTTCTCCTGAATTCATGGAAAATTTGTCAGTTGTCTACAGTAGTTGATCAGTTATCTACTGACACTGCTGGAGGATTTCTGTTCATCAACACTGAATTAGTTGCGGTCAGATCTATGGTTATGCAAAATCGACTTGCCCTTGACATATTATTGGCAAAAGAGGGAGGAGTCTGCAAATTATTGAAAACGCAACATTGTTGCACGTATATATTCCAGATAAAAGTGTTGAAATTGGAAAATATATTAAGAATATTACGAAATTGGAGGAAGAATTTAAACCACTGGAAGTTGAAAATGTATGGAGTAAACTTGCAAATAGCTTCACAAACATAGGTAGTTGGTTTTCTAATTTAGGAATAGGTATTCTAGGTCACATAATCCTACCCATACTGGGAATAACTCTATTAGTCTTAACAATAATGTGTTGGCACAAGTGCTGTAAAGGAAGAAAGAAATATGAAGTGAATGAAAGGGGTAAGAAAAGAAAACTTGAAGAAATACACCTAGAATAATTAAAAGGAGATTTTTATAAAAGAATGAGAGGGTTACAATGTAAGAAAGAAAAGAAAGCAAATGAAAAGGTTGAAGAAGAAATTGAAATGTGCTAAAGTTGGTATCTGTTTTTGATATAACATTTTTGATGGCAATAAATGCCATCAGAGAGGGGATTGATGGAGCAAGGATTCGTAAATGAAACTTTCTTTTATGCAATCCTCTCAAATAAATATGTAACCCCGTAACCAACATGTTTTGTAAATACTAACCTTGCATTATATACGACATACAGTATCCTGGGGAAGCATTCCTATGTGCATTATTAACAAATAACCTGAGTGTATTAAAATGGCCGACAAAACGCGGGATTTCTATTGCGCATGCCTCTACTGCATCTACGTAGTATGACACTGTAGCTTTTGGTGGGAAACGTTTGCAGCTGCGTAGTGGCATTAAAAATGGCCGCCTTAAACTCACACACTAAAGCACCTGCTGCTGATAACTAAAACTCGTAAGCTATTAAACACTAATGCAAAAGAATTAAAGTAAGTAAATGGGGATAGAGTAGAGATAAGTGGTATACAGGGAAATCATTTATTTCTATCTTCTAATGTGTCTTTTTCTGACTTTGTTATTAGTTCTTATTTGGGCCTCGGAGGGTGACTGGAATCTCTACCCGCATGAAATGTGCGCACGCGCATAAAGACTGACCGGAAACACGAGGGCTCCTATGTCACTCGGCCAAGGTCATCTTGAGTAAAGAAGCCTGGGAACATCGCACTATTGACCCCAACGAATGAAACAATGTTGAAAAATGTTTAACTTACTTAGTAATGTGAATTTTGGGCGGAATAAAGCTATGGGAAATAAAATTAAGGGGCGGGAACATAGAACAATCGTTCATAGATGAAATCCGTACTTTAGGTGGTCTGATGAACTCACCTCCTCATCCTAACCAATTAGAATAAGGGGAAAACATAAAATGCAACATTTGGGGGTGGTACACGAACCCTGAGAATAGTATAATTGAGGTAAGCTAGCTAGTTTTTTTGTCCAACTTGTCAGAACTGTCATTTCGACTCGTCACTGACCCAACGCTTATGCTGCTCCAGATTCTGTCTCAGATTTTGCTGCTGCCAGAAACCCTGTCTGAAAATTCGAGATACTGATCAAAGTATATTCTTCTAGAGGGGTCGCGGAACTGGGATACTCGAGGAGAATTGTGCCAGAGAGGGGTGCGACGCCGGAGTTGCACAATAGAGGACGTTACCCTTCCAGATCTGAATCTGCCTGATCTTCTACCTGTAGCCTGTCCTGGAGATTCTATCTGGCCCCTATCTACGGAGTTGGGTTCATCTCAGACCAATAGGTAAATATAATTAGGAAACCTGTCTTTTATGCCTATCTCCCTCCTTTTCCCCCCTTCTTCCTTTCCAGGTACAGTCTTCATTGATAATTTTGAAATACTGCTATGATAAATTTTATTTGCCTCTTGAATTGAAGGTGGTTACTGTAATTGATTCTTGACTCACAAATTAATTTTAGATAAAGTTTTCAAAACATTCTGAGTCTGTGGTTACTCAAAGAAAAAAAGTATATGTCATTCTACCTTAAACTAGCTTAGCAACCTGATTCGTCGAGGAAATGAAATGAATTAAATTAAATTGGTAAGGCTTGGTAAAGGTGAGTAACAAAATTACAAGTATTATTACACAAAATTGATGTCAGGGGGTTTTCACTAGCTTACTATGTGAATGTGGCTTGGGCCCAGGTGAGTATTAGGTGTATGTGTGACCGGAGCTAGTGACCCGCGCTCCATCACCGTTTCCACCATCTAGATCAACTCTTCCCAGTAGGTGCATAGCTGTGGACAGGACCACCACATGTGGACCATATCTCGCCTCTCCCCACATCCTCTCTAACAGAGGTCAGAAACGCCATTTGTTGCTTTCATTCGGGTGGGGGCGACGTACCATCTGGTAAAGATTTTTACGCATTTTCCTTGTGTTGTACACAAATAGAAGATTTTGCCGGCCTGGTCCACATTTTTCCCCAAATGTCATCTGATACCTCTTAATCCAGATCTCTACTCCGGGCTGATGTATAGCTGGGGTGGTTGGTCAGTGTGTGATTGGTTTACTACTGTGTAAAAATGAAAGTTCCTTTTTTTGGGTTTTATTATATTCATGGCACGTTTAATGCAAACCAATGCAATGGCTTTGGCGTAAGGTGCAAGTCAACTTTCCTATGGGAGCTAAAATGTGAAAATACATCTTTTTTGACTTTCCACCTAAAAATGTTTTTCCTTGCATGGGACTGCACGAAATTTGGTATACCTACCTTCACTGACTAAACTAAGCAAATACCAAATCTGATGAAATAGCATTCATGGGAGCCAAAGTCGACTGCTACTCTATAAAATATATCTATATCTATCAGTATAAGTGAATAGATATGTGTATATATATCACCCAGTGGCAGTCGCGACTGGGTAATTATAGTTAGGCCAGCCGTTCCATAGGAAAAACGTTTTTGTGTTGCTAATAACTTTGGCCCAGTTTCATTGATCTCCACTAAACTTTCCAATAAGGTGTTACTTTTTGACTAGCTTTTGCTTGGAAAGTTTCAGGGTCATTGTCAAGCGGGGGAAGGGAAAAAAGGGTGCTCCCAAAACGCAAAATCCCCATGCATTTTCCATAGGCCTGTTTAGGAAGGGTATTTTCCCTTGACTTTTTTAGGCAGGGCTACAGCAACAACTGCTGAACTGAATTACACTAAATTTGGCAGGAAGCTATATCTTAGTGCGCAGATTTATTTTTTTGTGAATTGGTATAAATCTGTTCAGTAGTTTTTTAGAAAATAAGGTTAAAATATATTTGTATATTTAGACGGCTGGGTCAGCGAGAGGCTCAAGAGATTCTTGAACGAGCGCCAATTCAAAAATAGAGCGTTCAGATTGGCCCATGGAAGTTTATTTCCCAGATTGGCTGCCAGCAACATCAGAAAAATATTGCTGGCAGCCATTACAGGACTTAGGGACCCCTGTCCTGATGTTTCCTAAAAATAAAGATATAAGGGGGCAGGGTAGGGATACCCTGTCTCTCCTAGGCCCCATGGAGGTGGGGCACCAGAGAGACCCTCACGGCCAATAATTTGTTTTTTTTTAAAAAAAGAACAGCAATTTTTGCCATGTTCCTGCAGGACTCTCGCTGGATCATAAAAAAATAAAAAGAAAATGGCGACTAGGGGCTATATTGGTAAATTAAAGGGAGGGGAGTGCGCCCTGCGATCCATTATAGTCCCAGAGAGCCCATCCCTTGAGCTGCATTTTATAAG
Source organism: Triturus cristatus (assembly GCF_964204655.1). Classification (NCBI taxonomy): domain Eukaryota; kingdom Metazoa; phylum Chordata; class Amphibia; order Caudata; family Salamandridae; genus Triturus; species Triturus cristatus. Next base: position 241,475,388 of record NC_140579.1, read on the forward strand.
GGTAGGGGGCACATGGCCCTCCCCTCCCCAAGCCATTATAGACCCCGGAGCTCAGTCCCAACAGCCGCACTTCATAAGGGGAGGGGGCACGAGGCCACCCTTCCCGAGCCATTATAGGCCCTGGGGAGCTCAGTCCCCGGGACTAAATGTTCACAAAAGGGGAGGGGGCCACTTCACTCGCCTCCCCAAGCCTTGAAAGGCTCTTGGGTGCCCCCTCCAGGGCCAAATTATTTAATTAAAGGGCAGGGGGGCCAAGGTGCCCTCTTCCCCAAGCCATTATAGGCCTCTGGTAGCCCACCCTTGGGGGCAGTACTTACCAAAAAGGGTAAGGGACAAGGCGGCCTCTTCCCCAACCCTTTAAAAGGCCCTGGTGGGGGCGTGGCCAAGACGGCGGCGAGGTAGGACGCGCAAGCTTCTGCCCGTCGTCCGCACAATACAGCGTCTCTACGGGTTTACCCCGAGCTGAGTGACTGCCTGTTTGCCACAACAGCACCCGGAGCACAAGGGGCACCAGATCGGAGCTTTTTGGTGCCTGCGACTTATCTAACTGGTCCCGTGCAGGGCCGGACGCCCGCCGGGACCTGCCAGCCTTGACTTCCTCCGGAGTTGTGGATCGCCCAGAGCGGGAGACCCACCATGGAGGGTCTCTCGAGGCAATCTTCGACAGCACTTGGTCCGCACCACCCGACACCTTGGACAGAGCAGTGAGCAGCGAGCGGAGGTGAGCCACCGCTGACTCGCCACAACCTGGCGGGGCCCGGCAGATCTCCCGGCCTTGGTCTCCTGGCATGTCTGGCGGCTGCGCACAGCCCCGGGCTGAGGTCATGGAGTGCACCACGGCTCATCGCCTTCGGGCAACAACGCTCTTGGCCCGAGGGGGTGCCAGGACTTTCCTCGTATTTGAAGGTTTCCCCCATTCGCCCGCCCGGATAGCAAGGCTGCGGCCCACCTTGAAGCTCCAGCTGCCATGAGTTCATAAGGCCGGACCTTTGGGCCTAATCAAGGATCTGGGTCTCCCCCCGCCAAAGGACATTCCAGCAGCTTCCGAGACCCATATAGCAGTATCGACCAGCTTCCTTCCCGCCGGTGACGCAACTAGGAGAGGCAGAGGGCGGCTGCCGAGTGAGGGGCGTGGTGGCCTACGGAATTGGCCCAGTTAGGTCTGGGTGCGGTTTGTGGGCTCGCTGCGTCCTCAGCTCACTCTTTCTTTCACAGCCGGGGAGCCTCAGCCCGCTTTCAGGCGACCAGCGTACCAACAGTCTTTGCTCGGCGGTTGGCCGGCTCTCGGCCAGGAAACATCGCTGACTCTACCTCTGACAGGTACGGAGGTGTGGGAGCCCGGGGTGGAGGGGCATTGTCTCCACGGGTGACGGAGCTCGCTTCGGGTGGGAGACACCACTGGGCGGTCGCTTCGAACACTAGTTGCCTCCGGGCACGGTCTCGAGTGCTACCAGCACCGGGGGTAACTCTTTTCTATCATCCTCCACACGGGACTGCCCGTGCTGAGCCCCGTTGGAGACTTACGGCACAGATAGTGCCTCGGCCCACGGCTTCAGGAGCGACATAGGAGGAGTTCATAGGAGCGGACCATAACGGGGGGCCCCATCCAGCACCCGGGGGTTTCTGGTCAGTTTGACGCCTCTTTGCTGGCGTACCTAGGGCTTACACGCACTGTTTCTCACACAGGACACCCGGTCGCGCCCGAGCTGCCATTCGGTCACCCCACAGATTGCGGTGGGCCACAGGGGAACGAGATTATGCCTTCCACGAGGGGAAGAAAGAAAAATCCCTACAAGACATCTTTGCCCGCCAACAGAGCTGCTCCACAATGGCACAATCTGCCCTAGGAACCTCGACCCATGTGAAGTTGGATGGCCCTGGTGATGAGCCTGTGACCCGGGCTTTTCTGGAGTCCCTTTTCTTGACCCTCCGGGAAGACCTCCAGATAGTGAAAAAGGACCTTACCTCAGAAATAAAGATCTACGTAGAGACATGGACAGCATTGGTGAAAGAGTCGCCACACTAGAAGATCGAGGGGACAGCAGAGAAACTGAGTTGTTCACTCTCCAACAGGAAGTGATACGGCTCCAGGACCAACACATTGACTTGCAGACCCATCTGGAGGACCTAGAGAATCGCTCCCAGAGGCATAACATTCGCATCCGGGGACTGAAGGTCACGACGGACACCGACGACCTCTTCACCTTTTCCAAAGAACTTTTTAAAAAAAGAATTTAAAAAAAAGAATTATTGACATTTTTGCATAGTAATACAAATATGCAAGATAATACATTACCCAAGGAGCTGCAGATATGGCTTTGATGGGGCTAATTCGTGGTTACAGAGTCTTTCAGGTGACCTGTCAGCATCGTCATAACCATTATATTTCTTGTATTATCTGCAAACCTGAGTATGGTCTATACCAAGTTTAATACATGTATCATCAGAACATATCCTCTATCGTTACAAGAGTGTGCATTCGATGAGAGAATAGATATCCTACATGAGCTTGAGGAGGTGACTGTCTTTCTTCGGATTACGCCCATTACCATTTACTTATTGAGGTGCGACAGTGTTAACAGTTTCGTACAGTTTAAAGGCATGGTATGCAGCATGTAACATTAGCACAAATATTCAGTGTACCTTTCTGCTTGGAGACCATTAGCAAATTAAACCCTACCAACGTGGAGGGTAACACATCCCTAACCAAAAGAAAGCCTCTCCCTCCCTCCCCCCATAACAAGTAAAGCAGAGTGGTGGTGGTGTCATGTGAGTAGTGCGTTGAGAACATGGATCTAGAGCGGAAGTATAAGCTTCAGTGCGGGGAATGCCCGTTTCCTCGAGGGAACCGGTTGGATGGGTCTCGTAGGGCCATACTATATGATTAGTGGTCTGTGATTCAGAATTGAAAGAGATGTATATCTCTAATGGAGGGCGGGCACACTGCCAAAGGTAGTCCCTGAGTCAGATAGGAAACTAGAGGTCCCCACTTATATTCAAATATTTTGTAGTCGTCTCTGAAGATATCTGTCACTCTCTCTAGGCAGAGTATCCTCCAGAGTCGAGCTTGCCACATCGACAGGGTGGGGGCCGCTGTTTTCTTTGCAATGGCAATTTTGGCTGCCCCTAGGCAGGACCATAAAATAGCCTTGTATGATTTGGTTTGGTGTGTCAGAGATGGGTCCAGACTTCCCAGGAGCACTCCTTCAATAATGGTTGGTATGGGGTAGCCCAGCATGGTTTTGATATTAGCTAGTATCTCCTCCCAGAAGGGTCTAAGCACAGGGTAGTCCCACCATATATGTCGGAAGTCGCCAAGGAGCCTACAGCCCCTCCAGCACAGTTCAGATGTGTCCAGAAATATTCTCTTAAGCTTGGATGGATAGAGGTACCAATCCATCATGGTTTTCAGACGAGCCTCTCGAAGTTCCAAGGAGTGGGTAAATTAAGCAGTGTCAGACCATACACGGCCCATTCCTTGTCTGATATGTCTCTTTGCGTTATTCCTTCCCATAGGTTCATATATTTAGGTCTCGGTGAGTGAGGTGAAGCAAGTAGGAACTTATAGAGGGAAGAGATCGCCCCTTTCATAGAGACAGCTATTTGAACACATTTTTCAAAAGTGGTCTTCTCTCGTGTGGCCACATCACGGATCTGAGGTGTGAGAGCTCAGTGCTTGAGTTGGATATAATGATAGTGTTCTTCTGGGCCCAGGTGTAATTCCCGTCTACATGTTGCAAAAGTCAATATATCATAATTATGAAAAAGGTTCTGCAGAATGAGACATCCCCCCTCCTTCCATGCGTCAAAGGGACCCTCACAGAGAGCTGGTGGAAAGGCCGGATTGAAGTGTATCGGCGTGTGTGGTGAGGGAAACGTGGTCCATTCGGTCCCTCCAGAAATGGAGTCCCAGACCTTCAAAATGGTTTGTGTGGGGGTGCTAATATATGCGTTGGCAGGCCTATCTTTTTTGTGTTTCCACAATAGGTCCCATATCGACCTTCCCGCAATGGCTCTATCCATGTGCAACCTATGGGTACAGGTCTCATGCCTCTGTACCCTCACCTTAGGGCTAGTGCACCCTGCCAGAAGGGTGGCTTGCCTAGACCTTAGGCAGTGGATTGTAGACATTGAACACAGGCATGTCTGCCATGTCAACTATTCACTTTTATCTGCACCAAAACATGCAGCCTGCAGTGGCAGTGTGTGTGGGTTAAGGTACAGGGCCTCTTAGGGTCGCACAACAGGTTCTGCAGCCCTTAGAGACCTTCCCTGGTCACAGTGACCTTGGTACCTATGGTACCTTTCACAAGAAGCTTACCTGTGGCCAGGGATTGTGCCAATTGTGGATAAAAAGGTACAGTACACAGGCCTTGGGAACCTGATTGGCATGGACACAGGGAGCATCAAGTCAGGTTGCATCAGATGTGAGGGGTAACCATGCAAAAAGGGGCACTTTCCTACATAGAGGCACAGAATCAGCCCTCGTTGTCATCTGGGATGACCTTAATACAGTTGACCACAACAGGGTTGCTGCACTACTACTATTGGACCACTTAGCTGCAGTTGACATGGTTGACCATGACACTCTGATATAAAGACTCTATGAAGCCAGCTTAGAGGGGACTGCTTTAGACTTGATCACATCCTACCTTCACAACAGAACTAATTCATCCATACCCCCCTTTCTCTTCCAAACCGTACTTCACAAAAGCAGGAGTCCCTCAAGGCTCGATCATCTCATCCATGCTTTTCAACATCTACATGAAGTAATTACCGGCACTGATCAATCAATTTACCTCACATGATTCCTTCCTGGCGGGCAATCACTATTGAGCCTAACTGGCCTGCTTTTAACCTTTATTTTCTGTTCCTTGTAAGTGCACTAGGTGCTGGGAGGTGCCTGGCTCCTGCATCCCTTTGCCTTTGATTTTGCCCTCACTTTTTACCTTTCAGTTCCTTGTAAGCACACTAGGTGCTGGATCCCCTGGATTGATGCGCATTTGATCGCTGTCTTTTTAAACAAGCATTTGCAATGCAATAGGTCTCGCATTTGCGAGAGTTTGAGCTATTGGCTTTGCAAATGACAATGCATTTTAGTTGTGTTTTGAAAACCTGTGAGGGCGCACTTTGCACTTATAGTCCTTGCTTAAAAGATGCAAGGCCGGCAATAACTGCGCCTCTTACTGCCAGCCTTGCTTCTCGTAAGCAAGGACTAGAAGTACAAAGTGCGTGTTTACGCACCGCTTGCAGCTTTTCAAAACACATAAATAAAAGGCATTGTCATTTACAATGTCAATAGCTCAAACTCTCGCAAATGCGAGACCTATAGCATTGCAAATTCTTGTTTTTCTTAGGGACCAGCTCTGAATGGCGTAGTAGCAATATACGAAGGCCGCCTAGTTTTGATTTCACTGTTTTTACTTCCTAGTTCTTTCTTCCAATATCCTGTCTGGCCATGGTCTAAAGAAATTTGAAGCCCCCCCCCCCTGCAAAGTAAATGGAGGGGGGCCCCTCATGCTCCGGACCAAATGAGCTTGAACGCCACCCCTCCTCCCACACACACCACGGGGGCTGCAGGAGCTGATTTTACGAAGCTGTTGTCTCGTCATATCACTATAGGTGTTGTGTGTGTGGGGAGGGGCGGGTTCAGCTCTGCTCTTTCACGTTGTCAGTGTTTTCATATATTTCTCTCGTTATTTCTTTCTCTCTTTTCTACCCATCTCCGTCTTCAAAGTGTAAGGATGAATGAGTTCCGTTCCCAATTAACAACTGAAGGTGTCCTGTCAGGAGCACTGTCAAACCCCTGCCTCCCTTTACAGCAGTTTTAACATTTTGCTTGTTCTCTACATACACCCCATGAGGTAGAGAAGGCTATTGAGAGGCGAAAGGACGTGCGGGACCAATGATGTGAGGCCACTGAAGGTCAAAACAGATGCCTGATGTCATTTCCTCTACTTTTTTCACAGTTTGGAGAATTCAATGAACGACCTTAAAAATGTTATGTTTCACCAAAGTTGCACTCGAATAATGTAGAAGAGCATCACTTGGTGTACTGACTTTTTTGTCGGACAGTGCCTATGTATGAACATCGCTAACGTAGAAATAAATGCCAAAAACATGGACGTCTATTGGTCTCTCAAGACATTACTGAAGTTCAGAACGCGTTTTTTAACTTGCAACGCACGTCCCTTCGTGAGAGAGGTTGCAAACACCTTGGCGTCGGCATCATGGATCAGCAAACAGTGCCATTTTCCACTTTCAATTCAGAAGCTGCAATCTGCTTTGTACCATGATGACCGTCATTATTATTCACCATATTTAATATGGCGATAACAAGCCGTTAACGTGTCAGGCTGTGGAGAAAATGAGCATCGTGATGCATTGTGGTCATTGGCACGAGAAGGTGCCATCTGCTGTCATAATGACCTCTATGTAATTGTAAAACCAAGAGCATATTGTTCCCCGTGACCCGGAAGTCCGAAGTTTTCGCTGTTTTAAGCTCGTGCACTTCTCCGGATTTTGCATTTCCTTTGAACAATAGGGTCATTATTTTCCCTCCATAAAGTGCCTTGATGGCCATATTATGAACTTTAAAATAATGCTTTTTTGATCATCATTTCACAACATTTTTTAATTCGGGACATCATTGTTAGATTGTTTCATTTTTTTGTGTGTCAATTAGGGGCACATTTAGCTCCTGTTCACACGTCAGCGTGTTGCTCGGCTGTGAAGGCAGGTGTAACAAATGTGTGCGGTGCCAGGGTGGTGTAGGGCGGAATTGCCCGATGCTGAGGGGGCTCTTTATGAAATACCCAGGGGGAGGGGGCTTTAACCCTCTACTTTATACCCAGGTGAGTGCAGCAAAAAAAAAAAAAACTTTTAACTATCCTGTGCGGGGTCGGGGGGATGAGTGTGTGTCATTTACAGGGTGTAGTGTATGAGTGGCAGCACTGGAGCCCTGTGGTGCTAATTACAACACTGCGCCATGTCTGCAGGTATTGCCACTTGGCCATGCCTGCGCGCAATGCCATATTGTGCCTTGTCTGCACACACTGTCACACTGGGTCATAACTGCTCTCACTGCCACACTGCGCCATGTCTGTGCGCACTGCACCATGTTTGCCCGCACTGCATCTTGTTTGTGCCCACTACCACACTGCTCCATATCTGCATGTCGAGAGCATGCAGGGAAAATGTAGTCTTGGCAGCCCACAGCACCCGCCCGCCTGCTGACCCACTTTCCCCTGGACCTCTTCCACCGGCATTGTTGACCTAAACGCTCGGTCCCGTTCTCCGCGATGAAAGAGCTCTCACCTCCATGCTAACGGCACATAATGTACCTCTTTCTACTGCATAATCTTCTCAAATAGCGGTATGCATGCGAGTTCCAAGGCTCCGCGTGATGATAAAGAGCTGTTGTGCGCCTTCTCCAACTCTTTCCGTGCCCCTGGGCTCGGTTTGTTCGCAGCCGCCTCCTTCAGTCTGTTGTGGGCCCGCCCTGGATGCAAGCATACTCACTCCCCACAGCACCACACACAGCGTATAAGTGCCGCCCGTGACCGACGCAGCCCTGTCTCCCGTCACCCACAGCCGCGGCCGCCTCTCAGCTCCTCAAAGGCACCGCCTCGCGAGCTCCCCCACCCGGCGCCTTCGCGCCCAAAACAAACCCATAACGGCCGCTTCCCGCCCCATCCCCCGCCCAATGGCTTCAGATTGTGACGCTGTGGTGTTCTCAGGGAATGAAGAAGCATGAACACGAAGGAAGGAAGATGCAGGTAAGGTTTATAACCTCAGCCACCAACAACCAACATCAACTGACAAGTTATGGAATCACATTGGTAATCACACAAGAACGTTCTTAAAGAATGTATTGTGAAATTCTATACAGAGATTCTAAGTGTTAATAGAGCAATCAGTTAATATCACACGTCATCCTCCTGAACAGTAAAAAAAAAACAGAAAGAAAAGACAAAATAAAGCATAACAAATCAGAGAGATAAAATAGGAGGAAGATGTAAGAAAACAAGTACAAAGAAAATGTAATACATAATCTTTCATATACACAGGGAGCCTGCGCAACCTTTGACTCCTTTCCCTAACAAAACTTTGAAAGTTAGCAGGACCAGAGGAAGAAGACAGGGTACCAAACGATTTGGAATAAGAGTCAACAGCATCACTATGTGTATCAATTTGTGGAACATCAGGATTGACCACTACTATACGACTCTTATTCCATATTCTCCCATCTCCGGTCTTGACAGGATTCTTGAAAATTTTAACTACAGATCTAACATTGGTATACTTGGACCAAGGACGGCAACCAACAGGAGCTTTAATCTTTACAAGATCACCGACTTTTACCTCCTGCGATTGAGCACATTTCTTTTCATCAAAGTACAATTTTCTGTTCAACTGTTTATCCAGTTCTCTCCTCCTCCAATCTCCTAGCTGATTGTCAACAAAGCCTTTATTTAACCTCATCCATCAAGGACACAATTTTGAGTTGGGAATCCTACCTTTAAAAAGTTCAAAAGGAGATCTCCCAGTAGTCAAATGTGGAGACATACGATAAGCAGTAATCCTATCCTGAAGAGCATTTGTCCAACTCAAACCATTAGCTCTGGCTAACTGTATACTTTCTTTGAGGGTTTTATTGACTCTTTCCACTGCTCCATTAGTTTCTGGATGATAGACAGCACTCTTCTTCTGAACAATGCCACAGTTATTTAAGAAGCTTTTGAATTCATGTGAACAAAACTGAGGACCATTGTCAGAGAGGATACTGTTGGGAAAACTCTCCCTCTTAAAGATTTCCTCTAAGAATTTAATCGCAGATACCGTAGAAGATTCCCTAACAGCACCTACCTCAATCCACCTGGAATACAAATCCAAAACAACAATTAAATAGGGAGTGTCACTTACACCGTGTAGTGGACCAACAATGTCAATGGCAACCTCATCCCAAGGATGGTTAGGTAACTTCCTGCAAACCATGGGCATTTGCTTAGTCTTCAAAATGTTGTCACTGGCACAACACTCAGGACACTCACGAACCAACCTCTCAATATCTATATCCATGCCAGGCCACCAAAATTGTAATCTAAGTAACTCTTTTGTTTTAACTATTCCAAGGTGACCATTGTGAGCAAGATTGAGTAATTTGTTCCTAATACCCTCAGGAGGAACTAATTTTGTGCCCCGAGCAAGCATACCATCAACAACTGAAAGTTCCTCAGAGACCAAGGCCCAAGGCTTCTCCAGACACTTGTTGTTCATTAACATCTCCATCACTTTCTTAATAACTACATCCTTCTCAATTTCAGCCTTCCAATCAACTTCACTTACAGCACCATCAGTGATCTCACACACGTTAATCATATCATCATCAAGACACTCCTCGTCTGCAATACATTCATTAATGTTAACCAATCTAGAAAGACAATCAGCTGATTTATTGACAGCACCAGGAATGTAATCAACTTCAAAGTTAAATTCTTGAAGAGAGATGATCCACTTCCTACTCCTTGACAAAATGGAATCTAGACCCTTGTTAGAAAGGATAGACGGACCGGGAGGGTCGGCCGGGGTCAGGAGGAGAGGTCTCCGGGGAGAGCCGTCTCCAGCGATCGTACAGACAAGTAACTTCCCCCCCACAGACAGATATCACACACGGATAAGGTTCAGTGTTCTTTATAAGCACTTCTTAAGGTACGGTTGAATGGTACAAGGAGGTCTGGACTCAGGGGTCCCCTCGATTCAAGTCTCTCAAAGTAGGGTAAGGGGTAGCGGGACAGTCGGTCTACCAGTCAGGTAGTTTGGATGAGATGATGATTAGCTCACAATCCTCGAGCTTAGTTGGTGCGGGCCGCGGCAGCGCCAGCAGGTCCCGAAAAGATGGTCGATGGACGGTCCGCGGCAGCGCCAGCAGGTCCCGGTGAGGATGGTCGTTACAACGGGCCGCGGCAGCGCCAGCAGGTCCCGGAAAGATGGTCGATGTACGGTCCGCGGCAGCGCCAGCAGGTCCCGGTGAGGATGGTCGTTACAACGGGCCGTGGCAGCGCCAGCAGGTCCCGACGAGGATGGATGTTGTAGAAGGCCGCGGCAGCGCCAGCAGGCAGGACGATGGTTCACAAGAGCGGGCTACGGCAGCGCCAGTAGTCCGTCAAGGCTGAGTTCTCTCGGTGTCTCTCGACTCCAGGATACAACTGCCTTCCTGCTCCGGAGTTGCCCCAGTTATAGGGCAGGCGCTCTTTGATGTCCGGACCCTCGCACTTGGAGGTCGGAGGGCCCGGGATGAAGGTGTCCAGACACCCAGCAGGGGGTGGAGCCAGCGCCTGGGGGAGTTGGAGGCGATCGGCACCTGGCGGGGGAAGAGCTCTTGACACTTCGTCCTCCCATTGACCTGCCAAGTGGTCCGCTCACCTCCCGGGTGGATGGTGGTGCCGGGATGTCGGGGCCGGTCAGGCCCGGGGTTAGGGTCGGGGTGAGGCCACGCGGCCTCGTGGTGCAGGGCCCAAGATGGCGGCTTGAACCGGCCGGGGGAGCCGGTGAGGCTGGGCCCCGTGATGAGTAGAGGTCCGAGGGCAGAAGATCCGTCGGGAGACGGGGTACGGGTGCTTTTCGTGGGTTATGCCTGGCGGGCCGGAGCTCGGGCCCTGTCGTGCGGGGAGGGAGCAAGCCCTTCGTGTGGCCTGTCCAACATGCGTCCCCCCCAGCTGAAGGCGGGGAGAGTCACCCATCTCCTTGGGGACTCTCTTCGTCGAGGCGGAAAAAGCGGGACAGGCCATCCGCGTTGGCGTGGTCTTGGCCTGGTCGGTGCTCCACAGTGAAGTCCATTCCCTGCAGGGAAATGGACCAGCGCAAGAGTTTTGGGTTCTCCCCCCGCATCTGCATCAGCCACTGCAGGGGTCGATGGTCGGTTTGTACCCGGAAGTGGGTACCGAAGAGATAGGGCCGGAGCTTTTTGAGGGTCCACACCACTGCGAAGGCCTCCCTCTCGATGGTGCTCCAGCGCTGTTCTCGGGCCAGGAGACGTCGACTGATGAAGGCCACCGGCTGGTCATGACCTTCGGGGTTTAACTGAGAAAGGACGGCTCCGATGCCGTGGTCGGAGGCGTCGGTCTGTACCATGAATTCCCGACTGTAATCGGGGGCCTGGAGCACAGGGGCGGTGCATAGAGCGGCCTTCAGCTTCTCGAAGGCCGCTTGACAATCGGGGGTCCAGTTATTCCGCTTCGGCTGGTTCTTGGACGTGAGACCCGTGAGGGGCCCCACGATGCTGCCGTAGTCCTTCACGAACCGCCGGTAGTAGCCGGTGAGCCCCAAGAAGGCTCGGACCTCGGTCTGGGTGACGGGGGGCTGCCAGGACTGGATGGCAGCAATCTTAAGTTGTAGCGGGGCCACCAGCCCGCTTCCCACTTGGTGCCCAAGGTAGGTCACAGACCCTTGGCCAATTTGGCACTTGCCGGCCTTAATTGTGAGGCCGGCCCGCTGGAGGGCCTGTAGGACCTCTTGGAGGTGACGGAGGTGGTCGGGCCAGTGGTGGCTGTATACAGCGATATCGTCCAGGTAGGCAGCGCTGAATTCTTCGAGCCCCGCCAAGACCTGGTTCACGAGGCGTTGAAACGTGGCGGGGGCATTCTTCATGCCGAAGGGCATGACCTTGAATTGGTAGTGGCCATCGGGGGTAGAGAAGGCTGACCGTTCCTGAGCCCTGGGTGTGAGGCCGATCTGCCAGTAGCCCGCTGTTAGGTCGAAGATACTGAGGTAGCGGGCGGCCCCCAGCCGGTCTATCAGCTCGTCTGCTCGGGGGATCGGATGAGCGTCGGTCCGGGTGACAGCGTTCAGGCCCCGGTAGTCGACGCAGAATCTCAGTTCAGGTGCAGTGCCGGGGGCAGCGGCTTTGGGGACCAATACAACCGGACTGGCCCAGGGACTGTCCGAGGGCTCGATGACCCCGATTGTGAGCATCTTGGCCACCTCCTCCTGTATGCAGGCCCGTACCCGATCTGGTACGCGGTAGGCCCGGTGTCGGACAGGGGGACTGTCCCCGGTGTCCACGTCGTGCAAACACCAAGGGGTGACCCCGGGGGTGAGGGAGAACAGGGTAGCGAACTGCAGCAGGAGGTTCCGGCAGCCCTGGCGTTGCTCCGAAGTGAGGGCGTCAGAGAGCCGGACCCCGTCCACGGAGCCGTCATTCTCCTGAGTTTTCAGAAGATCCGGGAGGGGTTCGGAGTCTTCCTCTGCCCCACTGTCCGTAGCCATCAGGAGGCTGAGTTCTGAGCGCACAAAGTGTGGTTTGAGTCGGTTGGTGTGGAGGACCCGAAGGGGGTTCCGGGAGGTCCCCAGGTCGATGAGGTAAGTGACGGGGCTTTTGCGCTCGACCACTTTGAAGGGACCCGTCCACTTATCTTGCAAGGCACATGGTTCGGTGGGGGACATCACCCATACTTGTTGCCCAGGCTCGAACTCAACGGAGGAGGCATTGTGATCATACCACTTCTTCATGTCCTCCTGGCTGGCCTCGAGGTTCGCCTTGGCCATCTCTCTGAAGCGCCGGGTCTGATTGCGTAGGGCCAGGAGGTATTTGAAGACGTCTGGAGGGGTCTTTAGGGGGGCCATCTCCCAACCTTCTTTTACTAGGCTGAGGGGCCCTCGCACAGGGTGCCCGTACAGGAGTTCGAAAGGGCTAAAACCGAGGGACTTCTGGGGAACTTCGCGGTAGGCGAAGAGGAGGCACGGGAGTAGTACATCCCACTGGCGACGGAGGGGCTCTTCCAATCCCCCAATCATACCCTTGAGGGTGCGGTTAAAACGCTCCACTAGTCCGTTCCCTTGGGGGTGATAGGGGGTCGTGAATCTGTAGGTGACCCCGCATTGTTGCCAGAGGGACTTCATGTATTTGGATATAAAGTTCGTGCCTCGGTCGCTGACGACTTCTCGGGGGAAGCCTACCCGGGAGAAGATCCCCATTAGGGCCCGGCCAACCACCGGAGCTGTCACGGTCCGTAGGGGCACCGCCTCGGGGTAGCGGGTGGCATGGTCCACCAGTACTAAGATGAACCTGTGTCCTTGTGCCGTGCGGGGGTCCAGAGGCCCCACGATGTCTATCCCCACCCTCTCGAACGGGGTGGTGACCACAGGGAAGGGTTGCAGAGGGGCTTTCAGCTTCCGACCACTCTTCCCGCTGGCTTGGCATGTGGGGCAAGATCGGCAGTGGTTCAGGACGTCGTTCCTCATCTTCGGCCAGAAAAAGTGGGTCACTAGGCGGCTGTACGTTTTATCTTGGCCCAGGTGTCCAGCCAGGGGGACATCGTGGGCCAGGTTGAGCAGAAAGTCTCTGAAGCGGAGAGGTACCACCAGTACTCGACCGGCCCCCAGCTCGGCGATTCTTTGCTCGCTGTATAGCAGGTCGTTATCCCAGTAGACCCAGTGAGTTCCGGTGGAGTCCCCTGCGTTCTGGGCGCTGGCTTGTTGGCGGAGTCCCTCGAGGGAGGGACAGGTCTTTTGTTCCTGGCGGAACTGTGCTTGGGTGGGCCCCCCCTCTTGACGCCACTGAGCCAGGTCAGGAAGGTCCTGGGGTTGCGCGCCCCCTTCGGCCGTCGGGTCTGGGAGGCTGGCCTCGTCGTTGTCTTCTACTGGGGCGACTGGGGGCGGAGGTGCTGGCCATTCTGGTTCTTCTGCTCGAGGGACGGCACGGGCGGCCATGGACCGGGTGGTTACGCAGGCCCAGTCCGGGAGGCCCAGCATCCCCAGGTGCTCTCTTCTCTCAACGGTGGCCCACGGGGAACTCTCGAGGTCATTCCCCAGGAGGCAGTCCACGGGGGCATCGTCCCGGACCGTCACCTTCAACAGGCCGGAGACCCCTCCCCATTCGAATGGCACGCAGGCCATTTGACACATACTTTCAGAGTTGTCTGCCGAGCGGACGGGGCAGAGAATGTTCGGCAGGATCTGCTCGGGCTTCACCAGGTGACAGCGGACGGCTGTCACACTGGCGCCTGTGTCACGCAAGGCCTCGGCTCGCTGTCCATTAATGGTCACCCACTGACCGTATTTCCTGGTGTTAGCGGGTAGGGGAGCCCGCGGGACCATGTCTCTTCCCCCTAAGCACGCCAGGACCATGGCGGCCGGTTCCCACTCTTGCTGGGCCGGCTCATACTCTTCTGGTTCCTCCAATGATCGCTCTTCCCCCAGGGCGGCGGCAGCTACCTGGCGGGGCTTGGGTGTTTGGTTCTGCGGACAGCTCGGGTCATTGGCGTAGTGGCCGACTCGCTGGCATCGGTGGCACGTGACGTTGGCTCGGACCCCAGGACGCCACGGGGGGTTGCCCCGACCGGCCGGAGCCGGGGTGCTGGCCACGGGTGTTGCGGGCAAGGCGTCTCTCCCTCGCCCCTGGCCCCCTCCTCCTCCCCGAGGACGGTGCTGGCCTGGGTTGTTTCTGTTCTGTTCGTGTGGCCCCCTCCGGCCCACTCGGGTGCTTTCCCATCGGTCAGCTTCGGCGGCGAGCTGCCGGGGGTCAGTCAGCTTACTGTCGAGGAGGTGCTGCCTGAGCTCGACGAAGCAGTTGTTCGACAGGTGCTCCCATACCATCAGGTTAAAGAGTTGTTCGTAGGTGGTGACCTGGCTCCCCTTTATCCAACCCTCGAAGGCACGGCTGAAATAGTTCACGTATTCTACCCAAGTTGTACCTGGGATCCGGGTGCAATCTCTGAACCTCTGGCGGTACATCTCGGGTGTGAGGCCGTAGCGGGTGAGGAGGGCAGCCTTCATGTGGTCGTAGGACGACATTTGGTGATCTGGGAGCTGCAGTAGGGCATCGCGCCCCTCGTTGATAAACCTCCCCCAGAGTCCGGCTCCCCAATCACTCCGGTCGATCCGGTGGGAGGTCATGGCGATCTCGTAGGCTTTAAACCACTGTTGTATGTCGTCTTCTCGGACATACTCGCGGACAACATCCTTGGGGATGTGGACTTTTTTCTCGATTGGCCCCGGGGGGTGTGGTCGCTCAGGCACCCCCAGTTCTTTATTCTGTTTCCGAAGTTCTATTTCGGCCAGTTTGCGCTCGTGCTCGAGCGTTATTTTTTTCTCCTCCAGCTCTCTCTGTCTCTGCTTCTCTTCTCGTTCATCTCGGAGCCGCATGTGCTCGAGGTTGAGTTTCTGTTCAGCTAACTTGAGTTCCCTATCCATCTTGAGTCGTGCCATTTCCAACTCGTGCAATCTGGTTCTTTCTCTTTCTCGGATTTCCTCCTGCGAGAGGCCCGTTCCCCGCTCCTCGGGAGCCGTGGCGTTCCCCTCTGGTGTGATGCTGCTTTGGTCGGAGGGTCCGGCGACCCCAGTTTCTGTCCACGACTCTAGGGCGTGCTTTAGATCATCTTTGGTACTCAGGCCGGTGGTAGCAATGCCAAGTTCTATGCAGAATTGTCTCAGTTCGCGGTGGTTGTATTCTTCTAATTTATCCATTTGGAATTTCTCGGTGGAGTTGCTATCTTTGGCTGACATCGTGTTGTTGTCGTGGGGTGAGCTACTCTCTGTACGATTACGCGTTGATTCGGATCGCGCCGCTGGCCACCAATGTTAGAAAGGATAGACGGACCGGGAGGGTCGGCCGGGGTCAGGAGGAGAGGTCTCCGGGGAGAGCCGTCTCCAGCGATCGTACAGACAAGTAACTTCCCCCCCACAGACAGATATCACACACGGATAAGGTTCAGTGTTCTTTATAAGCACTTCTTAAGGTACGGTTGAATGGTACAAGGAGGTCTGGACTCAGGGGTCCCCTCGATTCAAGTCTCTCAAAGTAGGGTAAGGGGTAGCGGGACAGTCGGTCTACCAGTCAGGTAGTTTGGATGAGATGATGATTAGCTCACAATCCTCGAGCTTAGTTGGTGCGGGCCGCGGCAGCGCCAGCAGGTCCCGAAAAGATGGTCGATGGACGGTCCGCGGCAGCGCCAGCAGGTCCCGGTGAGGATGGTCGTTACAACGGGCCGCGGCAGCGCCAGCAGGTCCCGGAAAGATGGTCGATGTACGGTCCGCGGCAGCGCCAGCAGGTCCCGGTGAGGATGGTCGTTACAACGGGCCGTGGCAGCGCCAGCAGGTCCCGACGAGGATGGATGTTGTAGAAGGCCGCGGCAGCGCCAGCAGGCAGGACGATGGTTCACAAGAGCGGGCTACGGCAGCGCCAGTAGTCCGTCAAGGCTGAGTTCTCTCGGGGTCTCTCGACTCCAGGATACAACTGCCTTCCTGCTCCGGAGTTGCCCCAGTTATAGGGCAGGCGCTCTTTGATGTCCGGACCCTCGCACTTGGAGGTCGGAGGGCCCGGGATGAAGGTGTCCAGACACCCAGCAGGGGGTGGAGCCAGCGCCTGGGGGAGTTGGAGGCGATCGGCACCTGGCGGGGGAAGAGCTCTTGACACTTCGTCCTCCCATTGACCTGCCAAGTGGTCCGCTCACCTCCCGGGTGGATGGTGGTGCCGGGATGTCGGGGCCGGTCAGGCCCGGGGTTAGGGTCGGGGTGAGGCCACGCGGCCTCGTGGTGCAGGGCCCAAGATGGCGGCTTGAACCGGCCGGGGGAGCCGGTGAGGCTGGGCCCCGTGATGAGTAGAGGTCCGAGGGCAGAAGATCCGTCGGGAGACGGGGTACGGGTGCTTTTCCTGGGTTATGCCTGGCGGGCCGGAGCTCGGGCCCTGTCGTGCGGGGAGGGAGCAAGCCCTTCGTGTGGCCTGTCCAACAACCCTTCTTTGAAAATACCTCTCTAAGGGGCTTATGGTCAGACAACACATTCACCCTTGTGCCCCAAATTAAATTCTTAAACTTCTTTAGCGCCCAAAATATGGCTAAAGACTCCTTTTCTATAACCGAATAGTTGAGTTCTGACCCTCTAAGACATCTGGAGGCACAAGCAATCAAACGTTCCTTTCCATCTTTCTTTTGAAGTAAAATAGCGCCCAATCCTTTCTCACTTGCATCAGTCATGATGTAAGTACAATTAACCGGAACAAATGCTTGAAGAGATGGAGCTTTTCTCAACTCTTCTTTAATGGAAGCAAATTCCTTCATACAATCATCCGACCACTGAAAAAGTACACTCTTAGCGGTGAGTTTCCTCAAGTAGTGTGTCTTATCAGCATAGTCGGGAATGAATTTACTATAAAAAATTCAACCATCCCTAAAAAAGAAAGAAGCTCTTCTTTATTGACCGGCTCTGATATATTAACGATAGATTCAACTAATTCTTTCTTCGGAAAAACACCCTGTCCGGTAATCCTATGGCCGAGATAACTGACCTCTTCAACACCAGACTTAAATTTCTCCTTTCTAAGAGATAAGCCAGCCTCTCTAAGTCGTTCTAACACAGCACACACCCGAAAGTTGTGTTCTTGCTTTGAGCAACCAAAGATCAACAGATTGTTTTGATAACACCCGACACCTGAAAGTCCTCTAAGAATCCTGGACATAATCCGCTGAAAAACTGAAGCAGCAGAAATAAGACCGAATGGCATCCGACGAAACTTTTAAGTCCCTATAGGAGTCACAAAAGCCGTAAACTCCTGCGAGGATTCATCTAACTCAACCTGATGATAAACTGACGCCAAATCAAGGGTAGTGAAATATTTTGTGCCTACCAAGGTACCAACCCTCTCATCAATATTTGGCAAAGGGAACCTGTCTACGATTACCTCCTTGTTCAAGGAGCGAAAGTCTATGCAGAGACGTAATTCTCCACTAGCCTTCTTAGCTACGACTATGGGAGCCAACCACTCTGTGGCTTCTACTGGTTCAATGACCCCCATGTCCACTAATCTTTCAATCTCTTTTTGAACACCAGCTTGTTCATTCAAAGGGACTTTCGCAACAACAGGGACAGCACCTTCCCTTAACCTAATGCGATGTTTATATCCCTTTAGACAACCAAGATTGTCTGTAAACACATCAGTAAATTGATCAGCAAACATAGAGGAAGAATCTTCCACTTCTTGAACCTGAACTTGTGGAGAAGCATTGGGATTCAGAAGAACACCAAGTAAGCGTTGATGGGGCCATCCAAGAAGTGAATCCCCACCTTTTGCCACATACACTTTTCCAGCAATCATCCGTCCACACAGCTCAATGGTAGCTAAGAAATACCCGGACATCTTAATTGGTATTCCTCCATAATCTTATGGAGCAAGATCACTTTTAACAAGCTTAACTTTGTTATGAAAGTGTAGCCGGAAAACATCTTCACCTATCATGGTCAAGTGGGAACAAGAATCAAACTTAAAATCAAGTGATGTACCTTCAATTTCTACTAAGTGAGAGGGATGTTCTGTTTTTTGTCCATTGACCTGAAAGGTAACTACTTTCACCTGTGGTTGATTTTTTTGTTGTTGGAAGATCACCTCTCTTCACTCTACTTTTACCACATTTTGCAAAATGGCCTTTCCGACCACAGGTGTTGCACGTAACGCAGGACAAAACGAAGCATTTGCAAGATGACCTAATCGCCCACACCTAAAACAAGAAGGTTTCTTATCAAACGCAGAGACCCCATTCGAAGCAGATACAGAAGCATTTTTTTCCTTATCATTCAAGTTTTTGTCTTGCATCTGGCATACAACTTCTTCTAAATTGGTACTAGTTGTGGTAGGTTTGCTTTTCTCACTACTTAGTTCATCCACACATTTCATCATGTGTTCTACTTGCTGTGCAATAGTTATTACTTCCTCTAGAGGAGGTTCATCCTTTAGCCATAGTTCTTTTCTAATGTTGTCATGAGCACACTTCAAAACAAATTGGTCTCTGATTCTCTCCTCAACCGCAGGAACAAACTTGCAAGATGAAGCCAGTTTCCTTAGGGCTGAGACAAATTCCTCAACTGATTCATCCTTCTTCTGTTCTCGAAGAGCAAAGTGATACCTCTCCATTATTGTGCTCAAACGTGGAAGGTAGTGACAATCTAGTTGTAAAATACATATCTCATACTCATTGAGATTCCTTTGTTCAGCTGCACTGAAGTGTTAATAGAGCAATCAGTTAATATCACAGACGCCAACGGCACAGAACACGGCTGGTGCCTGAACCGGACCGGAAAGCTCGTGCCACCGCTGCCGACATTCGTCCACCATACCACTGGTTTGGAAGGTGATGCCAAGTCTCGCGAAGTTATGCTGAATCTAACCGTGGCTTCGGGATTGGGCGGCCTGACTTGGTATCTGTGTTGTGAAGAAGGAGGAAGGGAGGAGGGGGGAGCGATGGAGGACGGCGACAGCAGCCCGGGGTACCCCGACTGCAACACCGGCGGCGGCCTCAGACCCAGTGCCGCAGCCATGGCTTCGGGAGACACACTCTACATAGCCACGGATGGCTCCGAGATGCCTGCCGAGATCGTGGAGTTACACCAGATAGAAGTAGATACCATCCCTGTAGAGACTATGGAGACTACGGAGAAGAGGAGGTACATTTCCAGTTAACGCTGCACACGTCACACACTCACTCTCCTCCTCCAAGGCTATTTCTCAACCTGAAAAGGGAGGGGGTGACGTATTTGCTCGGCTTTCACGCCTGCTAAAAGGTTTGTCGTCTTTATGGGGCCATGTGTTTGGCCCCATAAAGATAAGAAACCTTTTGCGATGAACGCAAAGCAGGCCAGGCCGTCCAAATGAGACGGCTCAGAAAGCCAAGCAAATACGTCACCGACACCTCTTTTCCAATGGCTGGCCACCGTTTAGTATAAACGGTGACGCCAGCTAGTGGAAAAGAGGGGCGGGGCTTAATGCCCCTTACAGAAAATACCCTGTTAACACTAAATCTCGCCAGCGAGACTGCGCATGCGTGCAGCCTACGCCAGGCGAGACCTAAAAAGGTATCCAACCTTTCTAGTTGTGCTTCTTGCTGCTGAGCTGCAGCTCAGGCTTGTTTCCTTCCCTGCCTGTCTGCCGCGTCAGTCAGCTGCCTCCGATCTCCAGAGGTAGAGTCAGACCATAGCCATGACCCTAGAGGCAGGCTACATATTCATGGCAGCTGCGCAGCTAGAGTGGATTCCTTCCTGGTGAGCAATCACTATTGAGACTAACTGGCCCGCTTTTAACCTTTATTGTCTGTTTATTTTCGGTTCCTTGTAAGCGCACTAGGCGCTGGGAGGTGCCTGGCTCCTGCATCACCTTTGCCTTTGATTTTGCCCTCACTGTTTACCCTTTCAGTTCCTTATGCGCACACTAGGCGCTCTGAGGTGCCTGGCTCCCATGCATTGATGCGCATTTGATCGCTGTCTTTTTAAAAAATGTATTCCACCTTTCTAGTTGTGCTTTTTTCTGCTGCGCTACAGCTCAGGCTTGTTTCCTTCCCTGCCTGACTGCCGCGTCAGTCAGCTGCCGCCGATCTCTGGAGGCGGAGTCGGGCCATAGCCACGCCCCTAGAGCCGGGCTACATATTCATGGCCTCGAAGGCACGCCAAAGGTAAGCCTGTCTGCACCGATCCGTGCCAGGATGGTGCCAGAACCCCTGCTCCGCACACTACCCAGTCCCCCGC
Organism: Triturus cristatus; assembly: GCF_964204655.1. Lineage (NCBI taxonomy): Eukaryota > Metazoa > Chordata > Amphibia > Caudata > Salamandridae > Triturus > Triturus cristatus. Next base: position 241,495,896 of record NC_140579.1, read on the forward strand.
AAGAAGGTTAGAGGTAAGTAGGCATGGCTACTATTCCCGAAACGACTTATTGAAGCTCAATTGTCCTGCGAGAGACACGTGCTTTCACTTTTTAAACCTATCACAGAAACCCAATGGCTGCAGTAGTTCCGATTTCCCCCTAGGTGTACTCCATATTGAGGAGCCTATTGGTAGGACTAGTCAATCCGACATTGGGAAGAAGCAATGCTTACTACTTAACTGTCGTTCGCTACCCAAACACAAACTGGAAATAGCAGACCATATGTCAGAATTCCAGCCTGACGCCCTCTTTCTAACTGATACATGGCTAACAGAAACCTCTGCCCCTGACATACTATATGCAGTTCCTCAAAATTATGCCATACTTCGCCTGGACCACCCCACACTTAGGGGGGGGGAGTGCTGGCGATAATTTTTAAATGTAATCTGCGCTGCCAACTGAATCCAATTATTAGTGCTAATTACGAGGCAGTCTTTTTTAGCCTTACTCTAAACAGTCAGCTTCCACTGACTGGGATCTTAATCTATCGCCCGCCAGGCTCAGCTGCGACTTTTGTGAAAAGCTTAGCAGACACGAATCCAGACTATGCAGTTACATATGTTCATTTCACAGTTTTAGGGGACCTCAACATTCATTTAGATGATAAGGATTGCCCAACCACGAAAAATCTAATGGAAGATTTGAGCATGTTCCAACTTACTCAAGTGTTAATGCCCCCACACATGCTCTGGGCTATATTTTGGACCCAGTTTGTACCAATTCACACTCCTTAATAGTGGCCAAACCCATCCCGGTGGCGAGGTCAGATCACCATCTGATCCCGTTTGGAACTACAGAGCTTCCACAGGAAGGGGTACTGTCCCAAAAAAGCACATCGCGTAAATGGGCCTGTATTACCCTGATCTCTCTTACGATGGCCCTCAACTCCAATAGACCGATTCTCAAAGCCTGCCCATCACTGGCTAATACACAGATCAAGGGGAGGATTAATCAATCCTTAGACACTTTAGCACCACTTATGCCAACTACTAGCGGGCGATCTAAAGCCTTTGCAACCTGGTTCACAGAGGCACTCCAAGAAACTAAGAGAGCCTGTAAAAGGTTAGAGCGTGCATGGCGCAAAGTGTACACTGATTATCATAAATCTATGTACCTTGCAGCCTTAAAGAAGTACCACAAGGATCTCAGGCAGGTCCGTGCAAACTACTATGCCTTACAAATTGAACACTCGGAAAGATTCTACCAGGGAGCTTTTTCAGGTAAAGTCCCCCACCTTCTTGGAACGCACCACAGCGACAATTCCTCCATCTACTGAGCGCTGTGATCAAAGTGCATTATCCTTTTTGAACAAAGTGAATAACATCTACACCTCTTTTCCTGAGAGTGCCAGTACTGTTAAAATATCTCTCCCCTCTTGCACTCTGTCAGACACCCCAGGTAAGCTCCTTAACCTGCAATCTATCTTAGAGACTGACATGCACAGTCTAATGCTCAGAGTTAAATCCGGATCCCCTCTAGACTCTGCTTCTCCAGCTATCTTGGAAAAGGGCAGTGCTGCTATTGTCCCAGTGCTTACTGAGCTACTTAACCTATCTTTCTGCACTGGCCTAGTCCCAAAAGAGTGGAAGCGTGCCATGGTCATCCCTCTATTCAAAATCCTAACCTAGACCCATTACTGCATGACAACTTAAGACCTATCTTGCTACTTCCTTACTTTGCAAAAATTGCGGAGAAACAAACAACAAACAAACAAACAAACCTACAACTAATGCAGTATGTAGAGGCATAGGATTTACTCCATGAGACTCAGTTCAAATTCAGATCCTCCATTAGCACGGAATCGGCACTATTCCTAGCTTCAGACTCAATACAGAAAATTGCTGATGATGGTCAAACAGCTTGAACATAGCGCCACTTTTGATACTGTCTCTCATGGCCTGCTACTTGACAGACTTCATCATGCAGGCATAGGAGGTTTTGGTCCTAGGTTGGCTGGTGAGTTTTTTGGAGGGTCGTACCTTTCAAACTACTCTGCAACCCTATGTCTCGTCCATTTCACACCTGAAACAGGGGGTGCCTCAGGGCTCTGCCTTGAGTCCGACCCTCTATAATCTGTACATGCGACCGTTGGCAGACCTGTTAAACAGAGTGGAGACGGTGTCATATGCAGATGACATGCAACTGATCCTCACATTGGCCCAGAACAACGGTAAAGCGGCAGAGGATTTTCAGTGCTGCCTAGAGAACATGGCAAATTGGATGAAATACAGTTGCCTCAGGCTGAATGTCAGTAAAACAGATATCCTAGTGGTGGGAAAACAACCATCCATCTGGTATTTGAGGTGGTGGCCGAGTATGTTAGGGGCTCCACCTTATCTGAGCACCAAAGTTAAAAATCTTGGAGTCTGGTTTGACTACACACTATCTTTCTTGGACCAGATCTCGGCTCTCACATGTACCTGTTTTTGGATTTTAAAAATGCTGAAAAAATTCTAGGGGTCATCCTAGACAATGCTTAAAAGACAGCGGTACAGGAGCTGGTGACATCCAGAATAGATTATTAGAATGTTCTTTATCTGGGGGCACCAAAGAGGAGCATCTATATATGCTCCAACAGTTGCAAAAAGTGGCAGCTCTGATGCTGTTAAATATTCCTCGATTTGCACCGCCAGGTAGTGCCTTGGAGACTCTCCATCAGGGGCGTCTGGTGTATTTTGAAAGTGGTGGTGCGAAAAATTGTATTGTAGTGTAGCGCGCGAGCGAGCCTAAACTGCAAAAGGAGGGTGCGGGGGGGTTTTCACCTGCAAGAAAATGTTTCAAAAAATTGATTCAAATGACGGCTTTTACACCACATATTTACTCCAAATTGTTGCAAAAAGGGGGTCCAAATATAGCATTTTAAAGCACAAGTGAGAAGAAAACTTTAGAAACATATCAAAAATGTGCCCAATACCACACCGGCCACAGAGTCCCATCAGCCTATCTGATGAAGCCCGTGAATTCTCTCAGTTGGATAATACACCTGTTGAGTGCATTAGGGTAGCCTGCAGGTCAAAGGTTCAAGGCTTGGCACGCAGACGTTCATCCTTCCATCACAGATCTAAATAAGTGCCATTGGGCTATTGTTTGGAAAATGTTACTGAATGATATCCCCCTCCCGAAATCCTTAGCAACAGTGCTCTCTCTTTCCCTGTGGTACCTAAAGCACAGGTGTGTCTTCCACTATGCCCTATGTCGGTGACTAGAGTAAACAACTGGTTAAGAAGAGATTTCCTGAGTCAAATAAAAGCCAATCTGCTCCCTTTGGGAATAACAGAAGGGCTGGGCACTAGCTGGGCCTTGTATTGGTTTTTGACTAACAAGAAAGGATGAAAACACACGCTTAACATAAAAGGACGCAGCTGAAATATAACACCCGTGCCATCTGAGCGTCTTTCACATCAGCTGAGGCAGTCTTCTGAGAAGAAGCATTATCTGGCCACCCCGGAAGCATCCGAAGAGCCTTGTACATACCTCAAAGATGGAAGTATCTTGGGACCAATGACAAAGTCTGCATCATCCCACGGCCCAGCCCTGACATACATGTGGACTCCTCCCATTCCATGCACTTTCAGCACCTCATGCCTCAACAACATTGCATAAATATGTGTACTGCCAACATAACACAATTTATAAAACATATGTCAGTCTCTCACACTTCCTCGTCCATTACACCGACAAGCGCTGTGTTGTAACACAATGACTGCTTCACAGTGGCCCTCACTCATGACTTGGAAACCCTTTCCACATAAGCCTAAATTAAACACAACACACTTCCAACCACACAAGCCACAAGGTGTAGTGTGCTACCTGCATGGATAAGCGTGTCAGTGTGCAACATAGGGGTAGTTAGTGCTATACAAGCACTATAATACAGTACAGTAAAATACTGCAGTGGCCTAAACCTGAAAGGCTAAAACAACAAGCATTTGCAATGCAATAGGTCTCCCAGTTAAATGGGTTTAAGCTATTGGCTTTATGAATGACAATGCCTTTTATTTATGTTTTTAAAACAAAAACAAAAATAAAAGGCATTGTTATTTGCAATGTCAATAGCTCAAACTCGCGTAAATGTGGGTCCTATTGCATTGCAAATGCTTGTTAGTACATCTGTGAGCCAGGGCCACTTGGCCACAGTCTGTTACTTACCGCCCAGTTATTACATCAGTTAAGAGGCTGACATCACAGTAAGCGAATTAGCTACGCGTCCTTTTAGGGCTGCTAGATGAGTATACACCGACTCCAGGACACTACGCTGGCCCTCTGGGTATTTCTTTTGACAAATCAGTGCACTCTGGGAAGTTTTGTTTGAACAACTGAACCAACGCACGTAAAATGAAAGTGTAAATATTCCAGAGGTCAAAAGGTAAAGAAAAGTGCTCTGAGGAATCAGCAAATCTTCTAGGTCACAGGAATAATGGGAGGCTAAAGTAAAGGTTGCGTATACCGAGGAAAAACAACAAAAGGGCCCCCAGGGACCAAACTGGGTTCAAAGTGTAGCAGAATTCGCAGTTGCAAGGCATAGTAAAAACAAGCATTATAAATGCAATAGGTCTCGCATTTTTTTGAGTTAAAGCTATTAACGTTGTAAATGGCAGTGTATTTTATCCTTCTGTTATTGGGTGGAGGTATGGGGTTTGAGTAGAAATATGTGTGTTGGATTTGAATTGTTAGTTGTGTAATTGTGTGGCATGTAAATATGTGGTATGGTGTGCAATGGAATTGTGTATAGTAATTATGTGATGTAGAATGCAGTGGTGTAGAGTTGTGTATAGTGGTACAGAGTGACGTTGCACATAATGCAATGGAGTACAGTGGAGTGGCACAGATTGTAAAACAGTGGCTTAGAGTGATGCAGTATACAGTGTAGCGGCGTAGAGGAAAGTGAAGTGGTTTAGAGTGGATTGGCAGAGAGTGCGTTGCCATAGAGTGCAGTTTTGCAAAGCAGAGTGGCATAGAGTGGAGTGGTGCAAAGTACAGTGGAGTGGCCTATCATGGAGTTGTATAGAGTGCAGTGACAAAGAGTGCAATTGTGTTTAGTGGAGTGTGGTAGAGAGCTTTAGCATACAGTAGAGTGAGGCATAGTAGAGTAGAGAGGAGTCTAACACGCGCTTATCGTTTTTTTTGTTGCGGCTACAATAAACTGAAAATGTTTTTCCTTTCTTTGCTTGTATTCCATGGAGATTATAGTCTGGCCCGTTATGAGGGTGAGATGAAATGCATGCATGCATCTGACCACTGACTTTGAGAATCGACACCTGGCTAAATAAACAAAATGATCACTACTGCATGGAGGGTAATCACTTTTTTAGTGGAAACATAAAACTTCTGCCCAATCAAAACATGCACTCCTGCCTCCAAACATGTAGGCAAAGGGAAAGCAACTCTCTCTTGATGCACACACAAATTTCTGGCAATAGCTGCGCTGTCACGCCAGACCATAATAAAAAGGCTGTTTAACGTTTAGACTGCAGGCAGATTTGCACCCCTCCTCTTACAAAGTGCTATCTCTAAAACAATGAAGTAATAGCCCAACAGGTTTATGCATCTGCTGCTGAGATCCTTATGCAGCCTGCATGTGCGAATCCGAAGCGGGGCAAGTCAGACACTTATTCTTCCGAAGTCGGTCGAATGTGCATTGCTGTTCAATAGCACCTATGAGTTACTGTGCTGTGAAGCCGGAAGGGTGTAGCAGAAACCATTAATAAAACACTTCATCACAAGCCTATTTAGGAATCAGAAGACCGCTTTTACGAAGGACAAAGACACAAGCCTGGGCAGGGGAAAGCAAGTCCTTTCCATCAAGTAATGCATTCAGTAGACGAGAACAAACAAAAAGTATAAATAAAGTCAAAATAAATAAATGTAAAAAATCATTTCCATGAATTTTACTTCAATTCCACATCGAAATTTAGAAACATGCTGTAAGTGGGTTTGAACGTGCATTAGGAAGACTCAGCTGGGCTAACTGCAATTAATTTTATACAAACGACGAAACCCCCCAAAAATAGCATACATAGCAAAGAAAAAACAATAATTGGCATAGCCAATAGGTCTTGCTTTTGAGACCATATAAGTATTTAGTTATGCAGCACAATATCCTTGGTGCAACAACATCAACCGTTGCATGGCTAAACACTTATAAGGTCCCAAAGGCGAGACCTATTGGCTTTGCCAATGCTTGTTGAAATTGGAATAAGTGTTGTTTTCTAAGTGTTACTCTGGCAGATTCCTAGGACTTCAGAATCTTGAAGCTATGTTCTGCGTTGCCTGTAAGCTCTCTGGTGTTTAAGAAGACGCTATATAAATATATATATATATATATATATATATCTCTATCTCTCGCACGTGTGCGTTTGTAGATGCACATAAACAGATACAATTCCTTGTCGTCTGCTGATAGGTGTTAAAGTGTACTGAGGTATGTAATAATTTACTTTGGTGGCTGACTGTAACCCTAGAACAGGACAAGTGATTGGAGGGAGCCTTGTGACTTGCAGCTTGTGTTGTTGGTTGGGCTTGAGATTCACTAGTTTAGTTTTAGAAAGTTATTTGCTAGTGAGGAAAATAATCAAGAGAAATCTGATTTTGTTATGACAGATATGTAAGTGACCCGCTAGAGGATGATGCTGTGCTGCACAGTGGCAAAACTGGCACTTCTGCACTGTCATATCTCTTCTAGGTTCACTAGCTGTTCATAATTCCTCCATCCAGTGTTGAGTCCGTAAGTGTTGGGGTACAAAACTGTTTCTACTCTTGGTCGGTATCAACATAGGCAGCGCCTGGGTATGGCGTTGTCCGTAAGCTCACAGTGCCCCATTATGTGAGCACAAGTGTACAGTTTTTATTTACGTTTGGGTTCAGATGTGTATCGAGGAGCTCCAGAGGAAGTCACTGAATGTTTGTTAAGACAACGCAATTAGAGTGTCAAAACCTTTGAGGAACATCAATTCACAGTGAATTGGGGGGGGGGAAAGTCTTCCCTAACTTCAGAAATGAGAAACACTTTCTTGGGGGCAGATCTGGATACCGGGAAAACAAAGATGTACCCTACTTTAACAAGAGTGTAGGCACTGCAGGACAAGCTCACCTTTACTAGATGTCTCAATCTTTGACGGTGAGACCAGAGATGAAACTGTTCAGTATGACGCCATCTCGCTGTCTTCTGATTCCCAACACAAAATTACACGAGTCCTATTCGGGAATGGCTAAACAGCCAGCGGACGCAAGCAACAGGAAAATGGGAGGAGCAAGTATTTGTTGCAGCAAGATCAGTAAGGAGAATAAATGGTGACTCAGAGAATATGTTAAGTGGGAAGACTTTAACTCCTTCATTATCCTCACATCCTCAAAGCAACAGACGTAACACATATGTGCTGTTGAGCACACGAAACCGCTAAGCAAGAGGTGCCCCAGCACATCAGTTAATTGGTATTGATAACCGTTTTTCCAGCCCTAATTGCATTCCAGAGCCACATGCAAAGGAGAAAGTACAGATTCTAACAGACAACACAACTGCTATCTTTTACTTTAACAAGCAAGTGGTCATTTTTTCAAATTTCACTTTAAGTAATTTTGCTGAATGTTTTCTCCAGAGTAGTGGCTGATGTAGCACTGTATAATGCCCACTTGAGATCCAAACGCCCTGGAGGCGTTATTTGGAAACCGGTAACGATAGCGCAATTTACCCTGCCACGCTGATCATTGGGGTCAAGAGGGGGCATGTAATTACAGGAGCAGGCTGGGGTTGTGGCAGCTTGAGCGGTGGGGAAGGGGAGCTCGCGTCAAGGGTGAAAAGCAATCGCGGCAGAAGTGTACGTGCGTTCAACAGGGCAGTAGATGTGTTCATATACGAAGGTGTGCCATCTGTGTGAGCAGCGGTAGAAATAAGGGAATTCGTATAGATACAAATTGTGATTTTGTTGCTTACAGAGTCCCTGGTTTGTGATCCGAGCAGCGAGATTATATCTCCAGACTGGGACCTGCCCATCCCCCAGCCTGCGGTCCTCTGAAATCTGGGGGTTCCGTGGACAGAGGGAGCCCTCAGGATAGCCACTGTCGAGGCACTGCCTGCCCAAGCTTCAAGGCGCACTGTGCTAGGGCAGTGCCGGGAAACCGTGCAAGGTGGAGGAGGCAGCCCAAACGCTGCACCATGCGTGAAAACGTGAAAGGATGTTTGACAGCAAGTTACCCGTTCACGAACGGACACTAATTATACAAACTCTACACTGTCTGTGATGCGCTGCCTCGTAAACATTCACTCCACGAAGAAACTACACGACGGTGGGGTGCACAAGTGTGCCGATCACGTCCCCGTGCCCACTCTAAACAAGCGCTGAAAGGCCAGCGCGGCCCGCGGCCGCCTATTCACTTAATTTGTGTAGTTGCATAATTTATCTTTTACATTTAAAAGACGAGTTAGTTTCTAGCACACAAGTACAAACTCGCGCACGCTGTAAAAAAAAAAAAAAAAGCAAACATAACAAAGACAAAAAACAAGCATTGGCCGGGAAAGTGACACGACCGCGCGAATAAACAAGCCGAGGTGACAAGAAGGGCTGGGCGAGAAGGGAGGGGGGAATGCCAGCATCAGAGGAGCCTGATTAAAGCTGACGAAAAGGGAGGGGGAGAAGGGAGTGCGAGCAGCAGCTGTGCACGTGCACTCAAGCTTTAGGCCTGCCAAATCATGTGGGTAGCACTTACCACTTACAAAATGTCTCAAAGAGACAGCTTGCGCTGTCTCAGCGAGACCTAAAGAGCAACTGCCACTTTAAGGCAGAGATGGCAACCATGACCTAAGGCACTAGTGCAGAAATAACTACCCTTAGATCCAGCAGTGCCACAGCATTAAAGTGGTTTATTAAAAGGGCAGGTAAATGGCTGCTGTTAATGTTTACTGGCGCTGTAGGTTGAAGGGGGACAGCCCAGCAACAAGTGCCACCTAGAAGGTGCCTCCCGTGAGCGAATCAATCTTGTAAACACATGCGCTCTCCACGTCCACCAGCCCAAGGTGAGAGCCTGTACACAAACTGTTGTGCACGCCACATCCTCCCAGTGTGCCCCGCAGGCCCCTCGCTCCCACCCTGACCCCCTGCTCTGTGTAAGTGGCTGCCAAAGTGGAATGTAAACAGCCCATCTTGATTGTTCCCAGGGGACCCAGGGTTGCCCTCGATGCTACTCCTCAACCTTTCCTCCTCTTCCTCACTTCATCGTCTGGCCAAGCTCTAAACAACCCGGCTTGAAACAAAGAGAATACACACCAACCAGTGCACATAGCGCACAGCAACATGTAGTCTCTTCATACACAAACCTAACCAACTACACAACCAATTCAAACATAAAATCACCAACCACACACAACACCAAAGATAGCACAAGTGAACACTCACCAACCACTAACAACTACCCAAACTCACCAACCCACCCACAACACCAAACATAGCACAAGCAAACCCTCAACAACCAGTACGAACTAACCTGCCACATAAAACCCTTCACAATTACCAGGACAGACACTGAAGTACCCAACTGCCACCATAAATAGCATAGGCACACAAACTCTACTGGCCTGTACAACTACCACAAACACAACACTGAAAACACATGTCCACTACACACCTCGCTCTCAGATGTACCATCATCAAACATACCAAAGGCCTACATCCAACTCACACGACCCCCCATATCGCATGACCATACACCCATCTAAAGACACACGGGCATGCACCAAATCCAAGACCAACACAATCTCGATACACATAGAGCCTGCATACACCCTTACACTTTTGAGATCTCAGGCACCAAACATACAAGTACACTCAACATACCAGACATCAAATACTACCCGCCACACATACTCAGCTCTATTAACATACAAAGGTGTGTGCGCGCACACACATGCCCAAATCCACTCAATACACATTATCAAGAACAGACACATAACACACCATAGACACAAATGAAACACCTGCATAGACCCCCTACAGACAGCGCCATGGACATGCCCCTTCTTCCCCACACACATAAATACCACAGGAATAAACACCGACATACATCTAAACCCATGCACCTACTCTGTAGACATAAATTATGACCCACACCACAGGACCAGAGCTACAAACCTGGCACTCACATACACATTATCTGTCACACACAAATCTTCCAACACACACAAGCGTTCCCATCATTCATGCACATGTGAACAATAGCTCGACCTCACATGCAAAAACAGTCAACACCTTCACTGTGCATACACATAGAACAGACAGGACACACATTCTCACACACACTCATGCCACAGCCACACTACTGATTAAAAATAGTCAGGGCCACTGTAATTATGCGACAGGGAAGGGTCGAATTATGTGGCAAGGTTGAGTAAATTATGCGGCAATAACAGACAACATATACAGCATTATGCGGCACATTTTGTGATAGCGAAAATCGCTACGGCACATTTGCATAATTCCTATGGACCTGAATATAGCCGCCAAGGACAATGCATACAAAACATATGATTACCTATCTGCAACTCACATAGAGAGTCAAACCACAGGCTCCCGAGAAACCAGCACATTCCCTCCAAGCACACTGACTGCAAGAACTGACTAGTATGTATTATGCACGTCTAAGAGCAGCCTCTCAAACACAGGCAGTGTACAGTCCTGGCACACACAAACACCCCTCAGCTTGACACTGACATACAGGCAGCACAATAACACCACAGGCCAGTAAACTCACATATATAAACCGCCCTCATCCCATGGAGCGTTCTTATTGTCGCAGCCAAGAATGATTTTCGCATCACCATGGTTTAAAATGCAAATGTTCCTGCATTCACGGATTGCACACACACGCCCCCACCCTTCCTAACCCCCCACCCCTGCACGCCTGCCATGCAGCGCCCCCGCACTTGTGTTCACGCACTGCCATGCAGCGCCCCCCTTCCCCCCAGTGTTCACTGTTCTGTATCACACGCCTCTAGGCGCTCGCTGCAGCCTAGCAGTTTCAGGAGTGAGTGAACGCGGGTCTCCTCCGAGAGGTTCACGGGCCCCCAGTGTCGCCTCACGTCAGTCTTCAGTAACAGCCAGAACAGAACTGGTTGGTGCAAAATCATTGTGCAAAGACAATATGCGGAAGTGTGAGGTTTGCAGCTCTCTGCACTCACTGTGAGCAGCGGCCACTCCCGAAGGGAACCTGGACTCTGACCCCCAGGGGCTGTAGTGTTGGGGCCTAGGGCCTAGAAATCATGGGGCCACAACACAGGTGTATGTAACTGGTGGCTAGAACACTGCTTGCCACGCCCGGTGCTCCGGGCTCTTTATTCCTTAACATCACGTGCCTCCTCCCTGGACGTCAGGCACGTTCACCGGAGGCACGTTCACAGGGGGACATTGCTTTCGCTTCAGCCAGGGACCCCCACGTCCACCTGGCGACACTACATTCCTCCTTTACCCCCAAATACAAAAACCTGAAAACAACAATAAACATGGCGACCATGGTCACACATTTCTTTTAGAGTCTCTAGCACAGTCTCTGCAGGTTTCCTGACACAACATAAACAAAGAACAGTCTTACTTGGTCTTGGCGCAGCTCACTTCGGCTTCGGGAGATGACAGCGGGCCACAAAGTCTCGGTATCTCTGGGATGGCTGCGGGCATGGGCGTAGGTGGTACCTGCTCTGGCTGCACCCTTCAGGAGGGGTAAGACGCATGTCCTCCGAACAGTCTGCGCCTGCCCCGTGGGGGCGGCTCTGGGTTTCTTGCGACTCCCGACCTCCTTGGGCTGATGCAGTCGAGGTGCTCACCTCTTGTTCGGCGCTGCGTGGAGTCACTCCTGCTGCCGCTGTATCTTGTTCCGTGGCCCTCCTGGGGCTTGGGTGTGCCATTGGCCAGTCATCTTCCTGCTCGGGACTCTCTTCCTCTCCACCGTCCGGGACTTTCTTGAAGAAAGACACGTTTCTTGTGACCTCTTCACCATTCCTGACCGCCGTGACCAGGGTTCCGCTGATTCGCGTGACTGTCCAAGGGTCCAGCTCGAAGGGCAGGCGGAACTTTACCCCGGGGTGGCGGTCTTTCACCAGCACCCGGTCACCCACTTGGATGGGGCTGTCGGCCGCTCTCCTTTTCCGCGATGCTTCGCAATTAGTTTTTGTCCTATGTTCCATGGACCGGTTGGGCGGGGTTGGTGCTGACGCCCACCGGGGATGGTGTGGAATAGTGTCGGTGACCGTTCTGCCGAAACAGAGGCGGCTTGGAGAAATCCCCGTGGTGCAGTGGGGCGTCAGTCGGTACTCCCGTAGAAATTGATAGAGGGCTAGCTTAATGCCCTGGCCGTCTGCCAGTGCGATCTGAATTGTCTTTTTTAAAGTTCTCATTAGTCTCTCGACTTCCCCATTAGCTTGCGGCCACCTCGGGGTTATGCGTCGGTGTTTGATGCTGTGTGCCTGCAGGTACTCAGCCAGCTCGGTAGCGTTGAACGGGGGGCCATTGTCCGTGCGCAGCTCCCCGATGAGGCCGTGGGTGGCAAGTATCTTTTCCAACTTGGGAACTACCTCCGCAGCGGCTGTCGAGGACAGGAGCTCCACTTCGGGGTATCGCGAGAAATCGTCCACCACTACCAGCATGTACTTCCCTCCGGGGAGGCTGCCGAAGTCTGCGCTGGCTCGCTCCCATGGGGTCATTGGGCCTTCCTCGGTGATTATGGGCGCTGGAGGGTTGGGTAGGCTGGTCGCTAGACACACGGGACATCGCTGGACTGTTGTCTCCACCACCCTGTCGAGGCCGGGGAACCAGAGCTTGCTCCGGAGGCGGTTCTTCGACTTCACGATGCCTTGGTGCGCGCCGTGCGCCAGAAGGGCTGCCTGTTGGGTGAGGCAGTACCAGACGGGGCCCTCTCAGGAGGCATCCTTCCGGAGATACGGACAGTTCGTTCCGGACTTGATGTAGGGCTTTAAGGGTCGCTTGGGCATCCGACGTGCGGAACGACGATGGGCTTTGGAGTTCTTTTCAGTTGCCTGACGTGACGGCTTGGATGGCGATCTGGAGGCAGTCATCATCTTTGGTGGCTCGCGCCACTTCCTCCAGAGAGATCGGTAGTGGCCGTGACCTTTCCACGATCATCCTGACAAATTCCTCCGTGGCCGTGGCTTCAGCAGCTTCTGAGTCCGTGGCAGGACGTGCATGCCTCGACAGAAAGTCAGCAGGGTTCCGGGTGCCTGGCCGATACTCCACCGTGAACTGGAATTCCTGGAGTTGGAGCACCCATTTTTCGATGCACGGAGGGGGGCGAGTGGAGGAACCTTGGAACAGCGGGACTAGAGGTTTGTGGTCCGTGATGACCACAAAGGGGTGCCCATACAGGTAGATGTGGAAATGCCGGCACCCCCACAAGATGGCGATGGCCTCGCGTTCGATTTGCGAGTACCGCTGCTCCGTTGGTGTGAGGGTCCTGCTCGCGTATGCAATGGGGGCCCATTCTCCGCATGCTTGTCGTTGGGTTAGCACGGCCCCCAGGCCTGTCGGGCTGGCGTCCACCACGAGTTGCGACTCGTTGCGGGGATCAAAGTAGGCCAGGGTGGTGTCGGCCGAGAGCGCCGCCTTTGTCCTCTGGAACGCTTCCTGCTGTGCCAGGCCCCACTCCCAGGTGGCGGCTGCCTTTGTGAGGTCCCGGAGGGGGCCGGTGAGGTCGGACAGGTCCTTGATAAACCTCCCGCAGTAGGTGACCATACCAAGGAAACTGCGGACCGCGGTCACCGACGTGGGGGCTGGAGCAGCATGGAAATCCTTGACCTTTTCTGAGTCCGGCCCAATTCCGTGGTCTGAGAACCGGTAGCCGAAGAAACTGATGTCATTTCGTAGGAAATCGCATTTTTCTCGGTGGAGGGTCAGCCCTTGCTCTTGGAGTCGGGTGAACACTGCCTGGAGGCGTTGGATGTGTTCGTCCAAAGTCGGTGCGTGGACCAAAATGTCATCACTGACATTCAGAACTCCCTCGAGTCCCTGTAGTACGTTCTGGATGATGTTTTGAAACACCTCCGCGGCATTCGAGATTCCAAAGTTGAGCCGGGTGTAGCGCCAGAGGCCCGCATGCGTGGAGAAGGTGGTGATCGGGCGCGAATCAGGGTGTAGGGGAATCTGGTGGTATCCTGACCTCAAGTCCATCTTGGAGAACCACTTTGAGCCAGACAGCTCTCCGACTATTTCATCAATAGTTGGCGTCAGGTGGCGTTCGCGCTTGATAGCGAGGTTGGGAATGCGCATGTCCACGCAAATTCGCACCGCGTCCGGCTGCTTCGGCTTCTTGGCCACCACGATGGGTGACACCCACGGGGTGGGCCCGCTTATCCTCTCGATGATGCCAGCCCGCTCAAGTACTCTCAGTTCTGCTTCAACCTTGGGTCGCAGGTGGAACGCAATGCGTCGGTGCCGGAGGGCCACCGGGGCGACCGACTTGTCTATGTGGAGGTGGATAGCAGGTCCTTTCAGGCAGCCTATCCCTTCGAATAGAGATGTGTGGTTCCGAACTAGGTGGTCGAGGCTGCTGGCTTGGACTGTGAGTGCGAAATGGATCAGCCCGAGGTCTTGGGCTGTTCGGCAACCAAGTAGGAATCCTGATGCCTCTTGCGACACGTAGATCTTGGTTTGTAAGCGAGTGGTGTCGTGGGACAGGTCCGTCCGGAACATCCCGCACAGGCGGAGTGGGCGACTGGTGCCGTAGGTGTACACTTGTACCCTCGTGGGACGGAGCGCCGGGGCATTTTCTAACGTCCGGTATACGCTGGCAGCCATCAGGTTGATTGATGCGCCTGTGTCGATCAGGGCCGCCACGGCTTGGTCCCGTACGTTGACTGTGCACATGGGTTCTGCGGATGGAGAGGCCGCCAGGGTGTGTAGAACTCTCACGACATGGACGGAGGCCACGTCTGCTTCATCGTCATCCATGTCGCTGCTGGTGGATGCGCTAGGTAGCGGCTCTACCTGCCTTACCCTCCTGGGCGGGCCACTCTGTTTCTTCCTGGGTGCCGACAGACATACACTCGCAAAGTGGTTGGCCTTTCCGCATGCGCTGCATACTTTGCCTTGTGCTGGGCACGCTCCTCTGTGGGGCATCGCTCCTCCACACCACGCGCAGGCGCGGCCGGGGGGGGCTTGCGCCGGTCTTGGGTTTCTCCGCCGAGGCTGCTTCGAGTTGTTCTCGCCGGCGTCGGTCTTGAGGGCGCACACTGGCTCTGTCTTGATTGCGACCATCGGCTTTGGCTCCATGTGCGCGGCACGTGCTTTAGACAACTCCTTTGAACGCCCGAGCGCGAGGATGTCCCGCATGGGCATGTTGTCTGTCTCTAACACCCTCTCGCGCAACTTTGATGACGCGCAACCTTGGATGAATTGGGCGCGGATCTCGTCGTCCACGTCGGGGAGGGTGCATGTGCTGGCTAGCTTCTTTAGTCTGGCGTAAAAGACTTCCACTGACTCCTCCGGGAGTTGGCGGGCTTGGCGCAGTAAGAATCGCTCATAGTCGGCACTCGCAAACGGCTCAAAGTATCCAGTGATAGCGTCGTGCAGCGTGGCATACGTCCTGGGCGGGCCAGCCTCCGTCACGTCCTTCGATATGTCGTGGATTTCTTCACCTCCTAAGTGTAGCAGCATGGCGCGCCGTCGCTCTGCCGCGATTTCCGCCGCCACGAAGTAGTTCTCGAGCCGTTCCACCCACTTCCTCCACCGTGCCGCCTGCGACGGGGGTGTGCCAGTGACTGCAAACGGCTCCAAGGGGGGTACATTGGCCATGGTTGTCGTGGGCGGGCGGAGAAGCGGGGGTAGGCTCACCTTCACCCTTTCGGGGCCGGCTCACTAGTCTTCCGGGCATCGTGCACTGATCCTCTGGGGCCTTCCCGGTGGCCAGGGGCGTCCTGGGAGGCAGGAGGGGCAATTCCGGGCTTCAGGACGGTCAAAAACGCATCTCACGCGAGATGCGTGAGAAACGGCAAGGCTGGATTGCCCTGTGCACGCGAGATGCGTGAGAAACGGCAGGCGGGTCCGGTGTTCCGCGTGTGCAGGCTCCGCAGGCTCAGAAGCTTCTCGGGCAGCCAGGAGGCGGGCGCTGGAGGCCGAGGGGGAATCGGAGGGCCTGGCCAGGCAAAAGATGGGCGCAGCATGGCTGGGCACCAGGTAGGCGGTCCGGAGGCGGCTGGGGGCCACGCTGGGTAGCACAACTCCTCACGCGGTGGGGAAATCAAAGCCGCTCCTTGGACAAGAGCGCAACGCGGCGATGCACGCGATGGGGTGGCGAGACCACCTCGTCGCCAGTGTAGTGTTGGGGCCTAGGGCCTAGGAATCATGGGGCCACAACACAGGTGTATGTAACTGGTGGCTAGAACACTGCTTGCCACGCCCGGTGCTCCAGGCTCTTTATTCCTTAACATCACGTGCCTCCTCCCTGGACGTCAGGCACGTCCACCGGAGGCACGTTCACAGGGGGACATTGCTTTCGCTTCAGCCAGGGACCCCCACGACCGTGGAAGGGTCCACCTGGCGACACTACAGGGGCCCCGGCGCTAGATGGTTTCCACTGTGCACGCACTGTGAGCAGGTGCCACGCCCGGAGGGGGCCCTGGACTTTGAGCCCCGTGACCCCCATCACCCATAGGACTCTGCAGGTATGTCTGCCCTTTCAGGGGCCCTCGAAACCCCCTTGTATGTTTGACCTTTCAGGGCCCCTGCCTCCTCCCCCCCTCACCCGTTTGACTCCAGGCCCCGGGACCCCAAGCCCACCTAGGTATGTCCTTTCAGGGGCCCCGGCGCTAGAGTCCTTCCACTGTGCAGTGACAGTGAGCTGGCCCGGCCCGACCCGACCCGAAGGAAGCAGATTAAGAGCTCTCCGTGGTGGGAAGAATGCGGCCATCCTCGCGCTGATCTGAGGGAATCAAAATGAAAGCAAAGCCACACACGGCCTAAAAAAAAGTAAAATAAGTAAATATGCTCTTTCTTAATGACAACAAGCAGTGATTTTTATGTTTTAGTCACTCCGCAGGCACTGCGTAACCACCACACGACGAGTTGTGGGGACACAAGCCGCGCCATGAGTGGAGTTCGGTGACAAAGCTGCAGGCCCTGGAGGGTCGCTCTGGCAAGAACCAGCTGACTGGACGCGCCATGTGGGCGCCATGAACAATCTATGTTCCTGTTTCCTTTACTCCCTCCTGCCGTCCGGCTTTTCATCCTCCTAAAGTCTCTAAATAAAGAAGCATTGGTGATAGTAATAGCAGGCACTGACAGCACCACACGACCCCATGACGCGTGCCACCCTGTGCCGGTGCTGAATTTATATTCGGCATTGGGTATTATTGTTGCAGTTATTAATGCGCTCCAGCGCCTCGAGGGGAAATGAAGCACTGTATAAATGAAACAACAGTACAATTCTATTATCATTATAAGATGCTCGAGACTTAGTTCATAACAAGGGTCAAGTTGCTTGTGTGTTCTCTCACTAGACTTTGTTTTAAACGGATATATTTGCATTTCTTGTAGCATATACATAGCACCATGTACCCTTTATGAGGCCCGAAGCGTTTTAGGGTATAGGAGTAAGGGTGGGGTAATCAGGTGACTCAAATCATCAGAGCACAATTTATCCAGTTCAACCTTTCTATTTGACAAGTCATTGCATTCTGGGAATTGTAGTCCTGTTTGGGGTTACTTGCACCACCACTCTTGCAATCTCTAATTAACAACAACGTTTATTCTAAGGCGTGCAAACAATAAATCGAGCTCCATTTTCGGGGGTAATATTATTAATAGCTTATTAATTGAGAGTGGCCTGCACTACAGAAACGGTAATGTTATCACAGGAAGCAGGATTAGGAAGATCAAAGCAAAGTGCCAGGCCAGGCGTGGCGTCTGCCTGCTGGCTCCCTCAATGAAAAGCGTGCACAGTGTGTGACTAATTTAGAAGAAACACGGCCGGGCCTTTCACTGGCTGCTGGCAGTCTGTCTGCCTGTGAAAGGCCCGGCCGGTGTTCCTTCTAAATTAGTTATGCATGCTTTCACTTTAATTCATGCTGCAGGCAGCCATCAGGTCAGGTCACTCGGCTTTGTTCAATAATTAAATTACACAATACTTACTTATTCAGTCAGTGGTACAGTACTCGCCTCTACCACCTCAATCCCACACGAGCTCGATATGTTCTCTTGAGCTAGCCTCCAACTCGTGACTGTGGCAATAAAGTACATTCCAAACAACAAACTGGAAAATTCTGGATTGACCCCTCCCCCTGACCCCTGCACACCAATCACTTCTGAACAACAACTGTTACTGGGTGGTCTCTCAAGTCTCGAGGAAGAGGCCGAGGAGGCCACTGCCACACCCCACTACTTGACCGAAGCTGGACTGAACTGCCCCCAGCCGTTGGAATTAATGGGGAGCTTCTGACTCCTCCCTGGGCTAAACAAAATTCGCTCAAATGAAAAGCTGTATTCTGGCAGTGATACACAGATCCTGCCCACCTGTGTGTCCTCACTGCTCTGCTCTCTGGCCTCAGGTTGAAGAAATCTTAGCCCAGCCAAAAGCATGCACTGTTACACACAGCAGAGAGCCAAGAGCCAATGCCATCACCCCCCACCCCCTCAAAGAAAAACTCAGATTTACTCATGTTTGTTCTGTGAGCAGCCAGCACAATTTATTGCTAGCTGCTCGGTGTTCCAGCTCATATTTCTTTAATCCCCCAAGGGTGGTAGGGCGGCCCCATCTCACCCATGAACACCAGCCGCCCCTGCTCTCCATTGGCTCCCTTTTGAGGAGAGGATCTCCTTCAAAGCTCTGGGCTATGTCCATCGAATAGTGCAGGGCAAGGGCCCGAAATATCTCCACCCTGTGATACATTCTTACCATCCCACTCGCTGTCTGAGATCAACTGAAACTGGACTGGTCTACATCCCTAAATTCAATAGAAAACGCTTTGGAGGTATCTCTTTCAGGCACCCAGCAGCTAAGAGGTGGAATTCTTTACCTTCGTACCTAAGACAGGAGACATCAGAACTAGCCTTTAGGAAACAACTTAAAATTTGGTTGTTTAGGAAACATCTCGCTCCCGGGAGTCTCATCGCCTACTCTCTCTCATTTATGATTCTAGCCTTGAATGGAATTCAGCACGGGGACATCTCCGTAATGGAGTAACCATGGCGCCATATACACTGCCTTGACATAACGTAACATGCAGATGGCACACAAATACTTCTTCAACTGGAATGCCTCAAAGACATTGGAAAATCACCAAATTACAGTTGTATCAGAGCCGTGAATCAATGGATGACATGAAGCCATCTCAAATTGAATGCTTCCAATACTGAAACACTCACGTATGGCGATTAGAAAAATTATGACCCACTCGCCACATGGCCTAATGACCTGGAAACACCACCTAAACTATCAAAGGAAGTAAGAAACCTCAGAATGACCATGGACTTTAAGCTATCAATGAATGCCCAAGTGGACAAACTAGCAAGATCAAGCTTTGTTACTATAAAAACTCTGCGATAGAACTTCCCACACCCGGGATTTCCACACAAGGTCCAAGCTGCCATCTCTTGTTTTGTCCAAACTCGATAATGCTAATAGCCTCTACCATGGATCATCTTTAATAACGATGAAAAGATTACAACGGATTCAGAACTCTGCTGCCAGACTACTCTTGGATATATAGCTGCAAGCCCACATCTCCCCTGCCTTGAAAGCCCTACATTGGTTACCGGTTGCCAGAAGACCCACATTCAAGCTACTTTGGATATCCCACAAAGCGATACATGGGATAGGACCACTCTTCATCAGGAATAAAATCACAAAATACATTCAACAAAGGAACCTCCGCTTTAGAGTGGCACCTCGCCTCAAAATCCCACCGTACAAGAAAAAAACCATGAGTGGCACATCCTTCAGCCAAACTATGGAACTCTTTACCCCCGAACATAAGATCAATAGATAACCATCTTATCTTCAGAATACTACTCATGAATTGCCCCTTCGCCACATAACCACCTTACTCAAACATAAATATAAAGCACGGTTACTCAAAGTACGGCCCGGCAAGCCTTCCTTGGCAGCCCGCGGACCTTGCAGACATCCTACCTGTGTTTTAAAAAAAAAAAATTAAATAGTGTTAGCAAACACTGCCGGGTGCAACAGCCCGGACTCCGAGACTCTGCTCTGTGGGGGCCGGGGGATTTTAGTGATTGTCAAAGTGGAGATGCAGGGGCCTGAGAGGTGAAATACAACAAAGCTTCATTAACATGTAAATGGTCTTTTAAAGACCTGTGAAGTACTCGAGTGCAGCTGTGTGTGCGCGCTGGGAAGCTGTCTCAGCCCGGGCTGAGGGCTGACACACACACGGGGTGAGATGACAGAGGGTGAGGGAGGGAGAGGGAGGGAGAGGGTGAGGGAGGGAGAGGGAGGGAGAGGGAGAGGGAGGGAGAGGGAGAGGGAGGGAGACAGAGGTTGACAGAGGGTGACGGAGAGAGGGAGACAGAGAGGCGCAGTCTGGGGCAGACAGAGGGAGAGGGAGGGTGGCAGAGGGAGGGAGAGGAAGGGAGACAGAGAGGGAGGCAGAGAGGGAGGGAGACAGAGGGAGAGGGAGGAAGGAGGACAGAGAGACAGAGAGAGGAAGGCAGAGAGGGAGGCAGAGAGAGGGAGACCGAGGGAGGCAGACGGAGGGTGACAGAGGGAGGGAGGGAGAGGAAGAGGGAGGGAGAGGGAGACAGAGGGAGAGAGACAGGGAGAGAGGGAGACAGAGGGAGGGAGAGAGACAGGGAGAGATAGAGGGAGGGAGACGGAGGGAGAGAGACGGAGGGAGGGAGAGGGAGGGAGACGGAGGGAGACAGAGGGAGGGAGAGATCGAGGGAGGGAGAGAGAGAGAGACGGAGGGAGGGAGACGGAGGGAGACAGAGGGACGGAGACAGAGGGAGACAGACGGAGGGAGACAGAGGGAGGGAGACCGAGGAAGACAGAGGGAGAGGGAGCGAAGGGGAGGGAGACGGAGGGAGGAAGACGGAGGGAGACAGGGAGGGAGGAAGATGGAGGGAGACAGGGAGGGAGACAGGGAGGGAGACAGGGAGAGAGGGAGGGAGGAAGAGGGAGACAGAGGTAGACAGGGGGAGAGAGACAGAGGGAGAGGGAGGGAGACAGAGTGAGAGAGACAGAGGGGGAAGGAGACAGAGGGAGAGAGAGAGAGACAGGGAGGGAGACAGAGACAAGGAGGGAGACGGAGACAGGGAGGGAGACGGAGACAGGGAGATGGAGGGAGATGGAGGGAGAGGGAGACGGCGGGAGAGGGAGGGAGAGAGAGGGAGGGAGACAGAGGGAGAGGGAGGGAGAGGAAGGGTGAGGGATGGAGAGGGAGACAGAGGGAGACAGAGGGAGAGGGAGGGAGACAGAGGTTGACAGAGGGTGACGGAGAGAGGGAGACAGAGAGGCGTAGTCTGGGGCAGACAGAGGGAGAGGGAGGGTGGCAGAGGGAGGGAGAGGAAGGGAGACAGAGAGGGAGGCAGATAGGGAGGCAGAGAGGGAGGGAGACAGAGGGAGAGGGAGGAAGGAGGACAGAGAGACAGAGAGAGGAAGGCAGAGAGGGAGGCAGAGAGAGGGAGACAGAGGGAGGCAGACGGAGGGTGACAGAGGGAGGGAGGGAGAGGAAGAGGGAGGTAGAGGGAGACAGAGGGAGAGAGTCAGGGAGAGAGGGAGACAGAGGGAGGGAGAGAGACAGGGAGAGATAGAGGGAGGGAGACAGAGGGAGACGGAGGGAAAGAGACGGAGGGAGGGAGACGGAGAGAGACAGAGGGACGGAGACAGAGGGAGGGAGACGGAGGGAGACAGACGGAGGGAGACAGAGGGAGGGAGACCGAGGAAGACAGAGGGAGAGGGAGCGAAGGGGAGGGAGACGGAGGGAGGAAGACGGAGGGAGACAGGGAGGGAGGAAGACGGAGGGAGACAGGGAGGGAGACAGAGAGGGAGACAGGGAGGGAGACGGAGGGAGAGGGAGGGAGGAAGAGGGAGACAGAGGTAGACAGAGGGAGAGAGACAGAGGGAGAGGGAGGGAGACAGAGTGAGAGAGACAGAGGGCGAAGGAGACAGAGGGAGAGAGAGAGACAGGGAGGGAGACGGAGACAGGGAGGGAGACGGAGACAGGGAGATGGAGGGAGAGGGAGACGGCGGGAGAGGGAGGGAGAGAGAGAGGGAGAGAGAGGGAGGGAGACAGAGGGAAAGGGAGGGAGAGGGAGGGAGAGAGAGACGGAGTGAGATGGAGGGAGAGGGAGAGAGACAGAGGGAGAGAGACAGAGGGAGAGGGAGAGGGAGAGAGACAGAGGGAGAGGGAGGCAGAGGGAGAGAGAGAGACAGGGAGGGAGACGGAGACAGGGAGGGAGACGGAGACAGGGAGGGAGACGGAGAAAGGGAGGGAGACAGAGACAGGGAGGGAGACAGAGACACAGAGGGAGACAGAGACAGGGAGGGAGACAGAGACACAGAGGGAGACGGAGACAGGGAGGAAGAGGGAGGGAGAGGGAGAGAGAGGGAGGGAGAGGGTAGGAGAGGGGGAGAGAGGGAGGGAGAGAGAGGGAGGGAGACATGGAGGGAGAAAGGGAGGGAGGCAGGGAGGGAGACAGGGAGGGAGACAGAGGGAGGGAGACAGGGAGACGGAGGGAGAGGGAGGGAGAGAGACAGAGAGGGAGACGGAGGGTGATAGAGAGTGACAGAGGGTGAGAGAGGGAGGAAGGGAGACAGAGGGAGGGAGAGGGAGACAGAGGGAGGGAGACAAAGGGAGAGAGACAGAGGAAGAGGGAGGGAGGAAGAGGGAGGGAGACAGAGGGAGGGAGAGAGACAGGGAGAGATAGAGGGAGGGAGACGGAGGGAGGGAGACAGAGGGAGGGAGACAGAGGGAGGGGGACAGAGGGAGGGAGACAGAGGGAGGGAGACAGAGGGAGGGAGACAGAGGGAGGGAGACAGAGGGAGGGAGACAGAGGGAGGGGGACAGAGGGAGGGAGACAGAGGGAGGGAGACGGAGACGGAGGGCGATGGAGGGGGGAGGGAAAAGGGAGAAGGGAGAGGGGGGAGGAGGGAGAGGGAGGGAGGAGAGGAGGGAGAGGGAGGGAGGAAGGGAGACGGAGGGAGGGAGGGAGACGGGGAGGGAGGGAGACGGAGGGAGGGAGATGGAGGGAGGGAGACGGAGGGAGGGAGACGGAGGGAGGGAGACGAGACAGAGGGAGGGAGGGAGACAGAGGGAGGGAGGGAGACAGAGGGAGGGAGACAGAGGGAGGGAGACAGGGCGACAGAAGGAGGGAGGGCGACAGAGGGAGACGGAGGGAAGGCGGGCGATGGAGGGGGGAGAGAGACGGAGGGGGAGGGAGGGAGAGGGAGGGGGAGGGAGGGAGAGACGGAGGGGGAGAGAGGGAGAGGGAGGGAGGGAGAGAGGGGGAGGGGGAGGGAGAGGGGGAGGGAGGGAGAGGGGGGAGGGAGGGAGAGGGGGGAGGGAGAGAGAGAGATGTGTGTATGCCGGGTCTGGTGGCTCGGTGGACGAAGGCGTCTGCTGCAGGGACCTGTGATCAACCTCATGGTCACAATTCTTTTTGCTTTAGCCCCGCCCCTCTCCCTCTGACCCCGCCCCCACCGGTGCGGCCCTCTGCCACAAACC
Organism: Triturus cristatus; assembly: GCF_964204655.1. Taxonomy (NCBI): domain Eukaryota; kingdom Metazoa; phylum Chordata; class Amphibia; order Caudata; family Salamandridae; genus Triturus; species Triturus cristatus. The sequence continues at coordinate 241,519,604 of NC_140579.1, forward strand.
ACACTGTAAATTTGGCCCCCGAGAGAAAGTTTGTGAGTACCCATGATATAAAGCATATCTCTTTGTATATAAGCATTTATTTGGACTATAGATGTGTACCTACATATGTGTATTGCTTTGTATAAGTGTGCATAATAATTATGTTTTTAAAGATATAGATATTTGTTAGTTCTGCTTAATAATTTACATATTTCTTACAGTTAAATTGTTCTATGTTTAACATGTATATAAGTGACTACATAAATAAGTACATCTTTTCATCATATCTATTTATCTAAAATTGCTTCACTATGGAATTACAAAAAATTCAAACAAATAAATTCATTTAAAGTACAGCAACATTTGATAGTCTGAGTTTATTAAATGCAAGTTTAATCTACATATATTACCTTCCTTATGCATATATATACCCTCCATTTACTTCTGCATCTTTATCTGTATTACTTTGCTTCTAAATCTCCATATCATGCACTACTCTACATCTCACCCTATATCTCTCGCAATGTATCCTCTACCTCCACTCTGTCTCATCTCAAACTTCCTTCTACTACTCACTCCAATGCACTGCCCTATTACTCATCCTATACCGATCTTAATATATTCTCTACCTCAACTCTCTGATTAATTTCAAACCTCATTCTACCACTCTTTCAAATGCACTACCCTATTTCTCTCCCTATACCTCTATCAATATATCCTCTACATCTGTCATTCATCCAAAACCCCATACCACTACTATGATCCCCCAAATAACCCTTTCTAGACTCTTCCCTTCTCTACCCCCCCTTGCATCATCTCATACCTCTTTTACTATTTAGATCTCCCAGACAAGCCTTTATAAACCCTTCCCTCTGACTCTTCCCCTCCACCTCCCCATTACTCATCCCAAACCCCCTCCTACTGCCATAAACACCAAAAAACAACTAACACTTTCTAGACCCTTCCCTCTTCTATCTCTCCACTATTCCTTTTCAATCCAAATAACAGACTAATATGTCCACCACTCACATTCATTTCTTATTTCCCTATACTAATTCCCCACTAATCCCCTCTTCAGCCAGGATAGCTTGATTCCAGTGGCATGGAGAGCAAGGGACCCACGTCTGGGCATACCCTTCCCACTCGGGGTGACAAATGCAAACAAAACAGTTGATGGACAGAATGCAGAACAATGTCATACATTCACCCCATTTCAGCCTGGCTGAAGACGGCTGAAATGCCAGAAACCGGTCCTAGGATGCTTGTTTCCTGTCCAGGGAGGACCTGGCTTGGCAGTTCGGGCTGGACTGTTCCCATGAGGCACAGGGTCAAGACTGATTTGCATATGGCTGGGTTCAAACTGGAACGGCATGGTGAGCAAAAAAACGATGGATTTAGGCCCAGATCTCTGTACTGGGGTGAATGTATGACATTGTTCTGCATTCTGTCCATCAACTGTTTTGTTTGCATTTGTCACCCCGAGTGGGAAGGGTATGCCCAGACGTGGGTCCCTTGCTCTCCATGCCACTGGAATCAAGCTATCCTGGCTGAAGAGGGGTGAAACCCTGAAACCGGTCCTAGGATGCTTGTTTCCTGTCCAGGGAGGACCTGGCTTGGCAGTTCGGGCTGGACTGTCCCCATGAGGCACAGGGTCAAGACTGATTTGCATATGGCTGGGTTCAAACTGGAACGGCATGGTGAGCAAAAAAACGATGGATTTAGGCCCAGATCTCTGTACTGGGGTGAATGTATGACATTGTTCTGCATTCTGTCCATCAACTGTTTTGTTTGCATTTGTCACCCCGAGTGGGAAGGGTATGCCCAGACGTGGGTCCCTTGCTCTCTATGCCACTGGAATCAAGCTATCCTGGCTGAAGAGGGGTGATACCCCGAAACCGGTCCTAGGATGCTTGCTTCCTGTCCAGGGAGGACCTGGCTTGGCAGTTCGGGCTGGACTGTTCCCATGAGGCACAGGGTCAAGACTGATTTGCATATGGCTGGGTTCAAACTGGAACGGCATGGTGAGCAAAAAAACGATGGATTTAGGCCCAGATCCCTGTACTGGGGTGAATGTATGACATTGTTCTGCATTCTGTCCATCAACTGTTCTGTTTGCATTTGTCACCCTGAGTGGGAAGGGTATGTCCAGACGTGGGTCCCTTGCTCTCCATGCCACTGGAATCAAGCTATCCTGGCTGAAGAGGGGTGAAACCCCGAAACCGGTCCTAGGATGCTTGTTTCCTGTCCAGGGAGGACCTGGCTTGGCAGTTCGGGCTGGACTGTTCCCATGACATTGTTCTGCATTCTGTCCATCAACTGTTTTGTTTGCATTAGTAAAATAAGAGGCAAGACAGTTGTTATGTGAACCCTGTCTGCATCCCAGATCACAAGCAAGCAACTTTGCGGTCAATTAAATCAAACACAGTAGGATTTTGTGCAGCTGGTATTCTGAAATCACATATTTGAAAGTGCTTGTGAAATAAAATATATGCCTAAGATCACAAAATGTAAGGAGGGAAGCCACAATTTATCCAGGCTTTCTGGTTTCACTTTGTAAAAATCAGTCACAAAATGTGTGTGATAGTGTCCCCTTATTAGGTTAAGTCTTTGTTTTTACCTCTTTGTGCATTTTTTTGCAATTTTTTTATAACGAAAACTCAACCCATAGGCATTGGAGAGCTTTATAGCAGCAATATTGACATTAAACAAGGTCCCATTTTTTTTGACTCAGGCGACCCCACTGTGGCATGGAATCTATGTGGCAGGTGGATGCGCTGCCCGGGTTCTGCGCTCGGGTTCTTATCGGACTATCCACACTAGGAGACATTATGAAGGGGGCAGTGCTCAAATCCTGTAAAAAGCTGCAGGATAAATATCAGCTCCAACGTAGCCAGTTCTATAAGTACCTACAACTAAGACATGCACTGACACCATATATTAAGGATCTGACAGATTTACCAGAGTTTAACCCATTAGAACGTCGGCTGTTAATGGTTGATATGGGAGCCCACTAGATCAGATCCCTATACCAAACTTTAGTCACACATATTCACACCACGTTGGGTGCGTTGCAGGTGACGTGCGAGGGTGATATCACAGACATAAACGACGATGACTGGACAGAAGCCTTGGCAGGTCCCCGAGGCACTGCCATTGCAACACGGTATCGTTTAATCCAGTTCAAATACCTACACCGAGTATATGACACAAGGCCCCGCCTCTGGCACATGGGAGTAATATCTTCCCCCACATGTCTCCGATGCAGCAGGGAGGAGGGGACTTTCCTCCACATGGTGGAGTTGTACCACACTCCTACCTTTTAGGCACATGGTCATCTCTTGGCTAGCTCAAGTGTTGTCCTGGAAGCTCCCCCTTGAACCCAAACTAGTTCTCCTACATAGCACAGATGGGATCAGAGGCAACAGGTATAAACAACACCTCTTGTTTTTGGGTCTAACACTTGACGAAAGAGATATTGCTCAACACTGGAAGGGAGTCTCCCCACCCTTGGTGGGTGGGTGGAAGCGACCCATGGACAGATGTATGAGGATGGAACTGTAAGTATTCCAGGCATGGGGTTGCCCTAAGAAACATAATAAAATCTGCAAGCGGTAGGTAGAGTATAGGGGTTTTGACCTGTCTTCTGCACAGCCCCTAGTATCCCTCACAGAGCAGGAAATACTGTCATATAGTCATGGACAGAACAACAGCTCATAGTTTTCACTATTCTATTCCATTCTGCGTGGTAAGGGGTGTAGTATCCGGGCTGTGCCTATGTTTTAGAAGGTCCGAAACATTGTTATTGCTCAGAACTGTGCTACCATTGATATGTTTCTATATGGGCCTTTCAGGCCATGCTGTACTGCCAATAAAATCTCAATAAAATTGGATATAAAAAAAAACAAGGTCAAATTTTGTTGCCATGGGGAGGTTAAGTGATTTGCCCAGAATCACAGAATGTTGAGCCGATGTTGAGACTTGAACCTGGTTACCCAGTACCAAAGTCGACAGCTCTGGATGTAAATGTCAGAGCTTTAGAGCAGAAGGGTAGAGATTGTGGTGCCTGCTGCCAGTGTCCTGAGTCACATGACTGTGAATAGCTAAGCTGTTCACAGCTCACCTACATTTTAAAGGGCCGCCACCAACACACAAACTAAGGAAGCTGGCACTGGCCTTTTTTCACCCCAGACTTCTTGGAGCCTTGGTAGGTTAAGGGAAGAACTTTTCAGAACCAGGGGGGGCAGCATAGGAAATTCCCCCACTTCCAAGCGTGGCAATAGGTATAAATATTGCACCCTCAGAACACCTCTTCAGTACACTTCTGACCTTTCGGAAGACTTCAGATGGACCCCTAGAGGATCGCCCTGCTGCTTGAGGCCTGCCTTGCTTCCCAAAGGTCTACCCTGCTGCTAGAGACCTGCCTTGATGCTTGAAGGAGAACTGTGCCATCTCCATGAATGCAGGACCACCAGACATGAATCCATGGGATAGTTGGCCGGCCTTCTGTGTGAGCTGCAGGGGCATAACAAGCTCCAGAAACCTTGAACTCTGCACCTCATTTTTCCTGAAGAGAGCCTTAAGCCTCCTAAGTCCTGCACTCTTGGAAGTGATGTTAGAGGTGCTGCTCCTGCCTAGCCCTAAAACTTTGGACTTTGAAAAAGTTTCACCGAAAGTACCAGAAGAACTGACAGAAGACATGGATCTACCTGACAGTCGATCTGCACATGGCCAGCCGTGGCCGCTGCAGGTAAGAGCGGTGGGGCGATGGGGCCGGCTGGGGGGATTTCAAGAGACGAGCACAAGGGAAAATTAATGATTTTTAAAATTTCTCCTTGTGGTCATCTCTCGAAATCCCCTGCCCCCCAGCCAGCCCCACCACCCTACCGCTTTTACCTGCAGCGGTCGAGGCTGCCCAAGGTGCATTGCCAGTTGGCCTGACTTTGCAGTAGCTCCTGCTATGTTATTCTACCCAGCTGCAAATCCTGTTCACCAGGACATCTCAGTGACAATGTCTGGCCTCATGGAGTCCTCTCCTGCTACAGCTCGCAGCTCTGTCCCGCTGGAGGTACTTGGCTTCCAAAAAGCTGTCTAAGTCTGAAGGTAAAAATCTTCACTGGACTTGATGGTGACCAGAACCCCATCCAAGGCGACAAACTCCTCAGCCTGGAAATCCTGCTTCTTCTGCTCAGAGCTTTTGCCTGCCATTGTCTATGCTTCACCAAGACTTTGTCAAGCGCTCCCCGGCAATGACAACTCCTCTTTGGATGCTGCATGCCTTTTTCAAAATTTCATCTCAGTCCGAAGGTCAGCCAAGACCAGGCCCAATCCACCTTGTGTATCTGACTTGTGCTCCATCATGGCCAACCTTAACTTTTGACCTTTTCCCGGTCTCACGCGATCAGATACGCGCGGTTGGCATTTTGGTCTTATAGGTGCTGTATTTCACTGAAAAGGTTAAAAAAATCTTGTTGTACTGAGGATTTAATTTGTTTTGGTATTATTTTATTTATTAAAATGTATCTTACTTTTCAAAATTGGGGACAGGATTTTATTTGTGTTGTGTTTTCACTTTATTACAGTTTGCTGCATAAATACTTTACACAGTGACTATAAGTTAAGCTTTAAAGCTTTTGCGTCAAGCTACCACAGGACTCAGCACAACTTAACTCAGTGACTTTTGTGGTTCACAGAGACAGGGTTTGTGGTTGTGCTTGAGTAGCATTTCATCCCCTCCACCAATAAGAGAGGATGTGGCCTTACGGCTAGAGCAGTCGACCTCGACACTGGGGAACCGGGTTCAAATCTAGGCAGGGATGCTCAACATCCTGTGATTCTGGCCAAATCACTTAATCTCCCCATGCCTAACAAAAATGTATGTGTCCTCGTGTAACACAACTGGTGCTCATGTAAAGTGCTCTGATACCTGAAACCTTCAAGTCAAGTTCGCGATATATATAACTCTAGGCAAAAAAATACATATTTCTTACAGTACTGTAACTCAGTATTTCAGACATTCTCATGCTGCTTCTGAAGAAGCAGGGCGATGACCTGTCCATATTTTTACACTAAAATATATTCTTCATTACAGCTTGAAGCCAACATGCTTCTTACTCACTGTTAGAAATGGGGTTTCTGGTTGGCTGAGGTATGCACCCTGTACAAGCAGGAACCACAGTCCCAGTCAGGGTAAGTGTAGTACACACTAAGGGGCTTATTTATGAGCCCTTGAGTCACTTTTGTGCTGCCGGTGCGTCACTTTTTGTGATGCACCAGCGGTGTAAAAATGAGCCTTGTTGCACCATATTTACAAAGTGACGCATTTAGGTAGATGTGTCACTTTGTAAACCCCTGAGCCACATTATACCTGCGCCAGGTATAATGTATGCAGGGGGGCATTCCGGCGCAAGAAAGGATCATAGAAGTGATGCAGTGAAATCTATAAGATTACATTGCGCCACTTCTAGGACCAAATGCGTCAATATCTTACGCCTACTGAATCACCGAATCAGCTTTATTGGCAGTGACGGAAGAAATCCGTGGTAGCATTGATGTTGGAAATTCTGCGGCCTTGGTTCTTTTGGATTTAAGTGCCGCCTTTGACACTGTCTCCCACGTGATACTTTTAAATCGTCTCAGGAGATAGGAATTAGGGGGTCCGCCCTGGCCTGGCCTCGTTCCTTTTTGGAGGGTAGATCTTTCCAGGTCCTGGTGCCACCTTTCCACTCTCTGGAGTATGCCCTGCAACAGGGGGTGCCACAAGGCTCAATATTGAGCCCCTTACTTTTTAACATGTATGTCCAACTCCTAGCGGCGGTGGCTAAAAATAGAGGGTTGTCGTTGGTATCGTATGCTGACGACACCCAATTGGGTATTGCCTTCTCTAAGAAATGTAACCCCAACCTCGTGAAATTTAAGGAGGATTTGCTGGTGATCGCGGACTGGATGGCTTCAAACTACCTGCAGCTGATTGCCAGTAAGTCAGAAATTCTGCTGTTCGGGAGAGACCGTGATATGTGGTCTGAGCAATATTGGTCAGATCGCCTAAAACCAGCACCCCTGCCTAAAGAGGCAGTTAAGAATCTCGGTGTTTTGATTGACAGTGACATCCTTTGATATCCAATCTAAATCAGTAGCAGGGACCTGTTTTGGGCTCCTGCGAGGATTAAAACCTCTACTTGGCTTTTTTGATTTGAAAATCTGTCAGACTATTGTTCAGGCTACGATTTTATCTAGATTAGACTATGGCAACTCTCTCTATTTAAGTGCCAATAAGTCCAGTATCCGGCGTCTGCAGAGAATACAGAACGCAGCAGCCCGCATTCTCCTGGCGCTCCTGAATCTTGTTCAGTGTCTAAATTTCTACCTAAACTACACTGGCTGCCAGTTGAAAAAAGAATCCAGTTTAAAACGCTATGTGTGGCTCACAGAATTCTGACTCAACAAGCACCACTGGGGCTGGCGGATCTGCTAGCCTTCTATGTTCCTCTGCGTACTTTATGCTCAGCTGACCAAGGGCTGGCTTGTATTCCCCAAGTCCTAAGAGCCAGAGCTGGAGGCCGCTCTTTTAGAACTCTTGCGGCCAGACTATGGAACTCGCTCCCAGCCTCCATCAGAGAGATCCAGAATCATCTTGCCTTTCGCAAAGCCATAAAGACCTGGCTCTTCCCGGTGTAACTCCCCTCCAGCCTTTACAGTCTCAAGTCTTTGGTTGCGCTGGGAAGCCCCGTTGCTGGGGCAGCCATGCGCATTACAAATCTTACAATAAATAAATAAACAATAAATAAATGGCAGGCGAAAGACTGACGCAGGCACATTTCACATGGGACTTGCCCATGTGTAATGAACCATTGCTGGAGTTGCGTCACTTTTGTGACACACTCCAGCCATGCTTCATTTTTGTGCTTACAGATACGTCAGAAATACTGACATATCTGTAACTCCTTGCGACATGATGCGTCATACTGTAAATATGACGCATCATTGGTGTCGCAAGGAGGGCGCAATGAAAAGTGACGCATCGCTGTTTTCTCGCAGCGATGCATCCCTTTTCATAAATGAGGCCCTAAAAGTTTACCTGAGCTCACCATCTGGTAGCTTGGCACAGAGCAGTCAGGCTAAACTAAAGAGGCAATGTGTAAAGTATTTGTGCACACACTGACACACAGTAACACAGCGAATACACCACAAAAGTACTCCACACCAGTTTACATAAATAGTGAATATTTATCTGAGTAAAACAAGACCAAAACAACAAAACTTCAAGATTCACAAGTCAAGATATGAATTTTTCAAGTTGAACTCAAAATGCAGTGCTTATAAGGCAACAACTCCAACTAGAGCTTTCTGGGCGCACTTGGCCAAGGCAAATTTAAAGGTTCAGTCCGACCGCAATAGAGCGCTGACCAGAGAAAGGAGTCACGCAGACCCACTGACAATCCTTGAATGCATCGATGCTTGGGGACGATGTGGTGCGCAACAGAGAGGATGCATCATGGGTGCAGGTGATGTGTCGGTTCCTGGAGGCGATGCAAGATCTTTGAGGCGTTGGTGCTTGGGGATGATGCGTTGTGCAAAGGAGGTGATGCGTGGGTTAAGGGAGCGAGGCTCTAGTTTCTGAAGGTGGTGCAGCATTGGTGATGTGTCAATGTCAAGAGCAAGGGGAGTCAATTTTCGTGGTGTCGTACTTGAACCGCCGGGCTGAAGGCGATGCATCGGTCAAAAGCCACTAAGGGCCGGGAATACGTTGGAGTCGGGATGGTGCACAATGGATATAGGTGATGCCGTGCCCGAGACTCATGGAGCAGTGGTTCTTCAGAGGTGCTGTGGAAATATCAGGCCTTTGTTGAAATTCGTGGTTGTTGCTTCATGAACTCGGTGAGCGCTGTCCATTGCTTCGGTGCAGGCAGCCGCAATGTGCCAGTTTTGCCGGGATGCACAGGTTCCAAAATGACGATTTGGAGTCGATACGTCGGTTTCTTGGTTGCAGCACAGAAACTCACTTCCAAGGGCCCAGGACTGGATGTGGCATCATTTGGCAGAACATGGCCCACAGGAGAGCGCCCAGGCAGGGCTGTAGCCATGGGGGATGCGAGTGGGGCCTGGCCAGGCCATAATGTGCTCTGGCCCCCCCCAACTGATAGCCCTTACCAATAGCCTGCCCAAGTGATCCCCCTCCACATGGAGAAGGGCAAGGCAGTGCCTATAGTCATGTTTTGCCAATTGTGCCTCTAGATCCTTGTGGCTTTCCGTCACCTCAGTCTCAAGTAGTCTCAACTCCCACTCCATATTCAGAAGCACCCTGCGCAGTGCCTTACGGACCCCCCATATAGTGGCAATGCATTGCCCTCTGATGACCACCTTGTGGGCATCCCACTCCAGAGCTCTAGAGGGGGTGATGTCCGTGTTAAATACAAAATATTGGGTAATATGTGTTGACAGGACCTTCCTGAAGGGGGGTTCTGTGGTATCTTGGTGTGGAACCTTCAGGTGCGTAACATCATCATCAGTGGGCAGTGCTCTGAGCGGGTACGTGCCAAGGACTCCGTCATAGTTATCTGCGTGCCCATTAGTTCATTTCAGAGAAAAAGATCAAGCTTGGTGTAGAGGTCATGGATCAGGCAAAAAAACAAGAAGTCGCTGGTGTCTGGATTGTGCAAGCACCACATATCGAACGCGCTCTAGTTAACCATTCAGCCCTCAAAAGTATTGTGCACCCTGACACACATAGCGCCGTTCAGCCGAGAAGTGGAGCACTCCCAGGCAACATCCAGAACACAATTAAAGTCATTGTCCGATATGCTGGGATTGTATGGGTCCTAGAAAAGAGCTGAGATGAGGAGACCTAAAAAACAGCAGAGTGATTAGTGTCGGGGGCATAAATAACCACCAGTGTGAGGGAGGTCCTTCCACCACCACGTACCTACCCTCAGTGTCAACTCTGTGTATGTCTTTCACAAATGGGACCCCCGTGGCAATTCATATCATGACCCCCTTGAATACATTACTGTTGTGGTTCCACACACCTGTCCCCCCATTTTGCAAGTACTTTTTGTAACTCTTCCCGCGTCCAATGCATCTCTTGCAAAAAAGCTATGTGTGTGCAGCTGCGATTAAGATATGTATGAACCAAGTATCTCTGTGTGGTAATGGCCATGCCCTTAATGTTCCACATCAGCAAGGTATAGTGTGGGGTAGTGTGGCCTGTAGTTGAGCCCATTGGGTATGGTGATAAGTTGGGATTCTCATTCCCCACAACTCCACTGCGCGGGTCCCCCCAAATGCCCCATCGGCGTTCAAGAGACCAGAACATTACAGGACCATGCCATATAATTATATGTAGGAAACCTCATCTGTGCGTCAAAAGAAAATGCAAGATTTATAACCTCACTCTCGCTGACCAGGACTCCTCTGAGTGCCCAGCCATAACCATCCAATGAATGAACATCAGCCAAAGAGAAATGCGTAATAAAATGCATGTCCTGTTTGGAGAGGTCAGTGGTCAGAGACACAAAGCAAGGCCCTCTCCAATGATCTGGGCGTCTAACCCTCTCTCATGAGGCTCCAAAGTGTATTCAATAGTCACCAGTGAGCAGCCACACCACTTATCACACATCAAAGAACAAACCCCCCCCCTCATAGCAGATCATCTACCAGCCGTAGCATCAACTCCGGCCTCCCGGAGTCCTCCCCAGCAGCGCCACGGAGCCATTAGTATCCAACTGTTAGAGGCACGGTCTGATCGCAATGCCTCAAAATATTAATTCTGACGATATTGTACCCCACTTCCCCTGCCTGTGCCATGATGGGGCGGCTCTGGGTCCCCCACTCCTCCTATGCCTCAGTTGCAACGTCAGCTATTTACCAGTGTTCCAGTCATCTCATGTGGGCTTCACAATTCCCTTGGCATGTTACCAGGTTTATGCATATCCAGGAGTCAAGAAATAATGGATTCACTCATCATCCATCACCTTAAGTTTAGCAGGATAGAGAAGAGCATACTTCAGGCCTAGCTCCTGGCAAGGTTGGATTGGGATCAAAATTAGGCCCCGGCACGCAAAAAAAAATGTGACCCACATTTTCGGATTGCCTTTCCGCAAAACACTTGTTCTGAGAAGTTTTATTAAAAGAAAGTGGAAGGTCTCTTGACAGAGGCATGTTTTGATAAATTCACTTAGATAAAAAAAAGGCACAGATTAGTTCACACTGGTGAACCATACCTGAATACAAGAGAGGCAACTTCAGCTCAGGCCCCCTTCCCCCACTCAATCTGCATACACTATTGGGCCAGTCCAGCGAGAGAAAGGGAGTGACACATCTGCCCTGTTGGTAGAAGGGAGGTAATAGAGGCCCATTTGTCTTTAGAACGGCCACTCAGCCACCCACTGAGCTGCTGGAGGCATCCAAACAGCATGGATACCGCCCAAATCAGCCCCCAGGCATGCGGCCCCTTGGCCATTGCCCAAGTGCCCGCCTTACCAATACGACCCTGGCTCCCGGAGGCGTTGCTAGACCACCCTATGTGAGTTGCGAAGATGCTGCACCTCTACAGTAAAACCTAGGTAAGCAGTGGTGCTGCTGCCCTTTAAGTGGACGTTTCATCCAAAACAACCGCAGAATCAAGTCTCTGTCCCTATAATTAAGCAGTTTCTCAAATACAGGACTCTGCTGGGCACCCGGTGGCGGCAGCCTCCAAGGTAGACAATGTGCTCTCTCTACAGAGCAGAATTGGGGTACATTGCCTGTCAGAACTGTGGTCATCAACCACAGTTTGAGAAAGAGTTCCATACTCAGGCCCTCCAAGAACTCCTGAAAGCCCAAGAAGTGGACCTTATTATGCCTCGAGCAGCCCTCTGCATCCTCAGAAGTAGAGAGGTCACCTCTGCCCTCATGTGCTTCAGTTGGTTTTGGAGTTTATGCAATGTGGGTAGTATTGTGGTTAATGTGGATTCAACATCGTCCACACAGTCCACCAGTTTGCTGTGATCCGTATAGAGCAGGTTCACATTCAAGGAGACTGCATGGACCTTGGACGCAATATCTTTTCAAACTGCACAGACTGACTGTGGAGAGTGGCCCAGAGTGTCAACTCCAATATCAGATGGGGCCGAAGGGCCCGCTGTATCCCCAGTGCCTGGGGTGGGGTTCTTAGCAGATTTGGGTGTCACCATCATGCCCATATTGGTATCAACCCCAAGTGGATGAGCCAGCATGTTCTAGACAGTGCTCCATCGCCCCCAACTCTCCACCAGGTTCAAGCTGCAAGTGACTGCAGTGCAGTTCTGGTGCTGTGTGTGGTGTCCATCAGGCCTCCTGAAAGGAACCGAATGTGAAAGCTTCTGGAATATTATCAAAAATGCACAAAAATACTATAAACTGCTATCGAATAAAAGACAACTTTAGTTGCACAATGGCCAAAGAGTAACCCATGAAATGTAGGGGATATGAGATATAGGAATGTGTGAGCCATAATATTTAGTATCCCTGTAGCAAAAGATATTGTAAAACGAAAGAAATGGTGCTATTTGGCATAAAAATACTCTGTTCTCCCCGTCAACATAAGAAATTGAATTCTGGTAAGTTCAAACCAGAGAAACATAGGGGATACCAAACGGTATAATTCGTATGGGTCATTATATTTGGTATTCCCCATAGGAACCGAATGTAAAAGCTAGTGGAATGAAGTAAAAAATGGGAAAAGAGACTGTAATCTGATATCAAATAAAAGGCAACTCCAATTGGTCAATGGCTGAAAGGTAGCCCTTGAAAGGTAGGGGATACAAGATATTACAGCAACGCATGAGCCGTAATATGTGCTATCCCCATAGTAAAAGGTGGAGGAAAACTCAAGGAAGGGTTCCAATTGGCAGAAACATGCTGTGCTCACCCAGCCAACATAAGGCCATGCCGAATTGAATCCTGGTAAGTTCTAACCTGAGAAACAGGGGATAGTAAGTATTATAACCCATGTGGGCAATTATAGTTGCCATCCCCCAAAGGAACTGTGAACGTTTGGTGAATGAAATCAAAAATGCAGTAGGATTCTGTAATTGGCTATCAAATACAAAGCAATTTAAGTTGATCTGATAGAGACGTCTAGACGCAGATTCCTTACCTTTGAACTTCCAGGAGCCAGTCTGGACCCAGAAGATTTCTCTTAGCAGTACCCCTGTGCACCGGTAGGGGGCGTCTGTCGACTCCACATGACATCATCGGCGTCATGTTCATGGTCGTCGTGACGTCTACGTCCCCAATATAACTGCCAGTCCGACGCACTGACGTCAGTACTTTTCTTTCCGCGCCAGCCAGTGACGATCCGGTGCAGAGAACTACCCCATGCCATCTTTGACAGACTTTTTCAACTTTTTGGCGACTTCTTTTGGTGTGTAGGAAATCATGTCGAGTAAGAAGACATCGGGGTCCAAGCTGTGTGGTACCTGTCACCACGCCATATCGGTCACAGACCCCCACTTAGGATGTGTCTCTGGGGCCTGGAGCACGACCATGACTTGAAGTCGTGTTCCGACAGCCAGGCTATGGCACCGAAGGCTTTGAGGGAACGGTCCCTAAAGTTGCTCGATGCCCAGCACCTGGCACCGCAGAAGTCAGGTAAGAGGCACCACAAGTATTACACGAAGTCGAAGCGTGCTTCGACTTCACCCCGCCTATCTCACGATGCTGCAGAGAAACCTTGGCGTTCGAGGCCCTGCTCCGCGGAGTGGGTGCCTGGGTAGACTCCGCGGTTCCCTGCCTTTCTGGGTCCGGGAGCCACCCCTGCCCAGCTTAAAGAGTTTTATAACACCATGTGCACCATATTCGGGTGGTCTGACCGTCCCGGCGTGCCTTCGGCCCGCAGGCTCAGATAATGGAGGAGTCCCATGGGTTCAGTGCCTGAGGCTCAAGCGCTACGGCTTCCAATTGGACCCATACCCGGGTCCGGACCGGTGCTGGTCACACCTGCATCGGTGACGCCGAGGTCCTCGGCGTCACCGGTGCCCACTGGCAGCACCTCCCCGATTCTTATACCAGACAACATGGAGCTGGTCGGGCTCCTCCGATGCCGAGACCAGTGCCTACGGAGCCGTACGGTACCAAGTCATTCAACCTGCCCAATTCTGAAGTGTTAGGGATGGATGAAGAGGATTGAGAGGGGGAGCAGGATTCCGTAGAAATCAAGCAACCACAAGAGATGGACTGCTATGAGGAACTGGGTGATGCAAGTGGTTCAGACACTTCCCCAGACTCTGACATGTTGTCTCCTGCTATCCTGGCTACGAAGAAGGTGGAATCATTTGCAATGGTGGTGCATAGGGCTGCGGAGGTCCTGGACCTGCAGCTCCTTATGGTGGCAGTTAAGACTAATTTCTTGAGAGAGGTCCTGCAGCTTGGGGTCTCCAGCTCGGAACCCTTGCTGCCTTTTAATGAGGCCTTAGTGGACATCCTTCTGGGCACCTGGTCCAAACCCTGCATAGGGCTCCTGTGAATAGGACGACTGCCTGCCGCCATCGCCCTCCAAGCTTCCACTTCCTGTGGTGCGCTCCCTTCCGCTGCCGTGGACAGGGAATCCAAAAGACTGTAGAATTATGGAAAGAAAATGTTTTTCTGCCTTTTGGGCCATTATTCCCATTCTATTTGGGACACGGTTGCGAAAGTGCTGCCCAGGACCTTGGAGGAGGACCAAGCTCTACTCTCCCAAGCTATTTCCAATGGGAGAGACGCAGCAAACTTCGACACTACAAACTTGCTGGGGAGAGCGATTTCCACGATGGTGGTGGCCGTCCATCGCCAGGCCAGCCTGAGAACATCTGGCTTTTTGGGGAATGTCCAAGCTAACCTCATGGATATGCCCTTCGATGGCTCCTGTCTCTTTGGAGACAAGGCAGAATCCGCCCTTGAGCGCTTCAAGGACTTGCGGGCCATGGCCAAGTCCTTGGGCCTCACCACAACTTACTGCCCGGCATCTTCTTTTCACTCCTTTCGTGGCTACGGAAGGGGCTACTAACCCTATTCCAGCCAGAGGGCCCGCAACAGCAGCCTCTGCGGGGCAGTGTACACGGTTCACCCGACCCCACGGGTCAGGAGGACAGAATTCACGCCAGGCCCAAACCCCTCCTCCACCGCATAACTTTCCTAGTCCGATCCCCAGGATCATTTACAGCCAGTTGGTGGCAGAGTACGCCATCATCTCCACCACTGGCAGGACATCACGTCAGGTGGGTGTTGCAAATAGTCTGAAGGGGTTACTCCTTTCCCTTCGAGACTACCCCTCCATCCATGTCTCCAGTATATAATTGGCCGACGGAGGATCACCTGGCCCTACTCCACGAGGAAGTCAAGACTCTCTTGGCCAGGAGCGTGGTCTGGCCACGAATGTGATGGCCGCTGAGTTTCAGAGCTCCGGGATGGGACGGACCGAGGATAGCGGTGGCGACATCTCTAATGTCGAGGGGTGAGGCAAATAAGCTCCTGATGTGACGACCTGCAAGTGGACTCAAACATCATCTTTGCCAAGCAAGTGGATTATGTGAACAGCATCCCTGGAGCGTGGCCCGAGATTGTGGCCTACACCGAAGCTGGTGACCGTGGCGCCTAGTTGGGCCCTGCATCTGTCCAAATGCTCAGGGGAGTCCGGCGCCTGCTGCCACCAGCATCCTGAGGTGGGGCACAGTGTCCTGGCCTCCCAATCCCCCCTACTGACTTGACTTCTGTAGAGCTGTGCCTTGGGGGCCGCAGGCTACACCCCTTCCTGCACGATCCTCCATGAGAGAGGAAATGCCCTCCAACGTGGCAGAGGCTGCTGGCACGCTGCTGGTGACCGCTGTGGCTGGGTGACTGAGGGGAGAACGCAGGAGCGTGCAGCTGCGGCCTAACTAAGACAAAAGCAAGAGGTGTCCTCGGCGGGATGGCCAAGGAGTCACATCCTCTACTTGGAGAAGAAGCGGGGCAGGCAACGCAGCGTTGAGTGCCCTCCCACGGCTGCAATTAACTACACGGATCCAAACAAGGACCTTGGGCCTAATCTCCAGCCTCTTCCCCTCCCACATCATTGGCCGGCGAACTCAGAAGGGGGCCGCATACACCTACCATGCCGAGGTAGCACCCCAGGGAGCGAGCTGGGAGACAGGGGCAACCTACAGCCACACTACAAGGCCCAGCCTGCAGATAACCCAACCCCTGGTTAACAGACACTCCTGGGGACTGTAATTACCAGGCCCCACTGGCAGAGGCCTAGTGCGCAGCGCTGTCCTCCTACTCTTTGCCAGGGGAGACATATCCTCATCAGGAGTGCTGACCCACGATGCCTCATCTGGTGGTGGTGACACCACCACACTGTATCAGAAGTAGAGGGTCAGGGTAGCACTATAACCCGTGCCCCGTTTACCCCTTATACACTGTGGGGGCACGGAACTTACCTCAGCATGGCCACGGCCGCTCTCGCCTGGCAGTGCCTATGAGACCCCAAACACCTCTACGTGCCCTGACTTACCCCGATGGCCTGTGCTACACCATGGTACCATACCTAGCTTTGGATGTGCACTATTGGGGCCTGTTGTGCGGGGAGACCTGATCACCTAAGGATGAGTACCGTGCCCCACCTGCTCAGCTCCCTTGGTCCACAACTCACAGATGCATCAAGCGAGGACCTTGTATCTACTACACACTGATCATCGCTCTGTGCCCACCCTCTCACTGATTCCAGGAAGACGGCCTTAGTGTCTCCAGATGCCCGCATGCTCCGAGGCCCCCGAGGTCATTGGGGGATGCCTGTCGGCAACTTGACTGGGAAGCAGGCGTGGCAACTCCTCTTCACTGAGGCACTCAACCAGGGTCGTCGATCGGACAGCACCCAGAACACTGCCTTCTCAGAACCCAACCCCCCTCTCCTGGCATGGCTGCCACCCTGGACACCACCATGGAGCACATGCTGCTTCGGCAGTGGGACGCAGACTGGAGGGCATGGAGAGCACCATCTCCACACTGGCCGAGACAAAATCAATACAGTCGGACATAGCAGGGTTCCATACGCTAGTGGAGGATCTGGCCCAGCATGTTTCATCAATTGAAGAGCGCATAAACATGATACCAGAGAGAGACCAGGAAATCATTTATCTCCGTAACAAGGTCATTGACTTGGAAGACAGAAGTCGGAGAGACAAATTCAACTTCTTTGGGTTCCCAGAAAATGTTGAGGGCACAGACGCCAAATCCTTCCTGAGGGACATACTCCCGAAACTCACAGGCCTGACCTTCTATCCCCCCCCTGGAGATGCAAAGGGCTCACTGTATTGGCCCCCCTCGGTGTGGAGCCTCCACCCAACCATGGCCTCTCATAGCCTGCTTCCTACATCACGAACATGCACGCCAACTTATCACTGCAGCCCGCACTCATGGACGGTATGTTTGAAGGGCATGAGATCCAAATTGCTGCGGATTTCTCCGAAGAAACAGAAGATCGACGCAAAGCCGTCCTTTCTCTGAGACCCATCCTTTATCAAATGGACATCAAATTTGGCCTCTTTGAGCCAGCACTCTTTCGTATCACAAGAGATGGAGTCACAAAGGAATTCTTCGATCCAGACAACCTTTGTCACTTCCTGGAGGGCTCCAGCCCTCAGGACATGGAAGCCCACGCCTCGGCTCCTGGAGACACTCTCAGCCCATTGGTCCCCGCGCCTCCAGCCTTTTCCAGGGGACCCCGATAGACCTCAGGAGGCTCAGATAACAGGGGAAGGCACTCTGATAGGGCCGATTGCTCCATGGGAGACCGAACCCAGGACATCCAGGCAGTGACGGCGCTGGCCCAGGAGCAGGACGGAGACAGATCCGAATCCCTCTAAAGCCCACATCCAATGAGGGGAGGGCGATCTGAAGGCAGTATTATGGCTCCTGGGGCAGACTAACAATACTGAGTACGAACGCCAGAAGTGGACAGAAGACCCAGATGGCTAAGTATCAGCTTACTTACTCATAGACTGTTCTGTAACTCATTCTCTTTTTTTCGATTATTACTGTTTAATCGTTATGCGCATGCATTGCATATGTCACTGAATTTGCATGCTAAACGTTGAGGTTCACAATAATCCAAGTACCCTACCCCTCTTACTCCCTGAGGTAGTTCCCCATGCTTTATGCTGTATATTCTATGTTGAGGGGCAGCTCGTGCAGTGTAGGGCCTTAGGGAATGGCTCAGTGTCATATCACACACTGCCACATCCTACTTCGTAGGATCGATCCCATGGACATTGTACCCTGCTCCCCTCCTCCTTTCTCACCAGCCCCAAACGACAAACCCCACCTCACACCTTTCTGATACAGGCTGCTCCTTTGGGATTGGGGGTCATGGGCGGTGCCCCCCTCTCCTTCACAATGCTTAACCGTGTCTGGGACCCCAGGGTATGGTCGCGACACCCACTCCTCCCCAACACTATTCGAAACATGGGTCCATCTCAGGCATTTAAGGCTCCCTCTGCCCTCACTCACCCCCTTCTTCATTGCCGTTGGCCCAACGGGCTTTGCTTTGGACCACCATCAACTGTGCTGTCTCCATGAAGAGATAACCCCCACTCTAAGCCTCCCATCACTCACACTTCCTTGGTACAGGCAGCACGGCAGTCGCCTGAGCGCGTCTCAACCCCGACCCGATCGAACCACAAGCCTAGACCCGCAGTAAACAGACCCATGCTCTCCGATAACAGAGCGACAATCTACCCACCACCCATCCCTACGCCCTCCAACCTCGGTTGTTATCTGCCATCCCCTCACCCCTCCCATCGACGAAACCCCAACTACCCCTGGTCGCATGCACCTGGTATCCTTGAGTGGCTGTCGGTGGCACCTCTGCCTAGGCGGCCACACCCTTCCTGCCTAGCATAGACGTCCTCCCTACCCCTCCATCCTATGACCCCTTTACCCCCTTTCTTTTCTTTATTCTTTTTTACTCTACATTCTGTCCCATCCCAAACCCCGCTTTCCTTTACTTTCCTGCCCCAATGTCTCTCCCCTTCTCCTTCTGCTGAACGTCCCTGTTTCCCACTCCCCCTTTTTAACCTATCCTTTCAGCTACCTCACTGACCCAACTTCCTCTGATCATCCCACACTCACCCCACAACACTCATGTGCACGGGTGCCTGGACAGCTCGCAAACATCCTAGAGTAGTAATGGCACCAACCAATGTTCCCAACCCACAGCCGCTATGCGTCCTCTCGTGGAAAAAAGTCCTCTCTTATCTGCAAAAGAAGAAAGTTGACATTGCTCTTATGCAGGAAACGCATCTAGACAGATTGGAGTTCGACATACTCCATCGGGAGTAGGTGGGTATAGTTGTCCACAGCTGCATAGTGACCCCAAACCCTACTGAGGGGGGCCAGCCACAGAAATGCAGAGTTGCGATTCTCCTCCTCAAATCGCTACCTGTAATGATTGCAAAAACATCGATCTAACTACTTATCTTGCAGACAATGAAGAGTCGTTGGACTACCACAGGACCTTCTGGGCAGCAGCAAAAGTGACCATCTGCGGGCAGCTCGAGAGAGACGTGGCAGCAGCTGTCGCGTAGAGACGACACGCATGGTTCTCAAAACCCTCTTCACTTCCAAAGCTGAATATGCCCTCCAGCGCCTTAAGGGAAGGCACTACGAACAGGGGGGGGGAAGGCTGGCCGCCTGCTGGCGTCGCAGTTATGGCAGAGGAAAGCAGCAATGGCCATTCCTGCCTTACAATCCAAGACAGGGGAGATTCTTATCAGGCCCGAAGACATGGTCAATGAGTTTGCGTCCTTTTACATGCATCTGTACACAACAGAGGCACCGGCCCCAGCGGAGCGGATCTCCGCGTACCTTGAAGGGATTGCCCTCCCCAGTCTATCGGACAAAGGCAGAGAACTCTTGGTGGGTGACATCAGTAGGGAAGAAAAACAGGCAGCCATTGCCAATCTGCCCTATCATAAAGCTCCAGGCGAAGACGGCTTCCCTGCTGAGTATTACAAGTGGACCGCAGAGGAAGCACTAGATACCCTACATGGGGCCCTACAGGAAGCCGACAGAACCGCTTCCTAGGGTCTTTATTGCGGTCTTGCCTAAACCGGGGAGGGATCCTCTCTTATGTGGCAGTTACCGCCCTATTTCACTTCTAAATGGAGATATTAAAATATTGACCAGTGTCCTTGCTGCACGCCTAAAGAAAGTCATCCCTTCTCTCATCCATCATGAGCAGGTTGTTTTTGTTCCAGGGCGATTTTCTAGAAACCACATCTGCACACTTGCTCATACGCAATGGACAGCAAAAGATCTGCCAGAAGATGCGTTAGGCCTCTCCCTTGTCACAGAAAAGGTGTTCAACCGCATAGATTGGAATTACCTTTTCGCCACAATGAAACGCTTCGAGCTCGTTGACAAATTCATCTCCATAGTCCACTTACTATTTGACTGCCCCAAGGCCCAGGTCAACTGAGGAGGGTTTCTGTTGGATACTTTTAGGATACAGAGAGGCACATGTCAGGGATGCCCACCCTCTCCCCTACTGTTTCACCTGGCCATGGAACCCCTGTCCTCTGTCATTCGTCACTCGTCAGGAGAAACAGGCATCCCAATAGTGGCTCGCCTCCCTAAAATATATCTGTACGCAGATGACATACTACTCACCCTCAGAGACCTACCACGCTCCCTCCCAGCACTATTGGAACTCATATAAGTCTTTGCGACACTGTCAGGCTATAAGATAAACTGGGATAAAAAGCGAGACCCTCCTGCTCTCCTCAGGAACCATGAATGCAGTTTCGGGTTTATCCTCCCAAATGGCGAGTCCAGGATACTCATGCTATTATACTAATGTTTCAGCCTCTATCCTGGATTTTGGTGAGAATGACTCTGAGGCTGTTGGGCCTCATGGCCACTTGCATCCTGCTGGTGAACCATGCACAGTGGCAAATGCGGGCTCGGCAGTCGGACCTGAAGTTCCAATGGGCACAGAGTTGACAAAATCTCACCAACCTGGTTCAGATTTCGGAGGGCACTGTGAAAGACCTGCAGTGGTGGCTAACAGACTGCGACTGGATCGAGGGTAGACCCCTCACCCTTTCTCACCCAGACCTTACAGTAGTGATGGATGTATGTGTCCCTTCTGGGATTGGGTGGCGATCTGGGAGAGGTGGAGATCAGAGGACTCTGGTTCACCGGCAGAAGCCAAGCTCCATATCAATCTGTTGGAGCTTCGGGCGATCCTACTGGCACTGAAAGCATTTTTACAGTCCATGAGGGAAAGGCTGATACGGGTGATCACAGACAACACTACCACCATGTGGTACTGCAACAAACAGGGTGGAGTGTGGTCTTGGATGCTTTGTCAAGAGGCCCAGTGTCTTTGGACTTGACTAGAACAACAGGGCATTTCCCTGGTGGTTCAACACCTGGCCGGTTCTCTGAATGCCAGGGCCGACGAGCTCAGCCGAAGGTACCTTGCGGATCATGAGTGTGACGTCTCCATCCGGAGGTGGTACAGGGTCTCTTTGAGTAGTGGTCAGAGCCTTGGTTAGATCTGTTCACTTCCGAACGAAATGCGCATTGTCAGCCATTTTGTACGTTGGAATTTCCAAGAGGGCTCTTGCTCGTCGACACTTTGCCGCAAGTGGAGCTCAGGCCACCTGTACGCCTTTCTGCCCATACCACATCTGTCCAAAGAGCTCAAGAAGATCAGGAGTGACCGGGCACAAGTTATTATTGTGGCGCCGGACTGGGCATGGAGAGTTTGGTATCCTGAGCTTCTAGACATGAGTATTGATCCTCCGATCAGGCTGCCCCTTTGGGAGGATCTTCTGTCGCAGCTGCAGGGGAAGGTCCTTTACCCGAACCTGTCCACTCCCCGCCTCTTTGCGGGGAGATTAAGCAGCAACAGTTGACAGCTTTTGACCTCCCTCCCGAAGTCTGTGAGGTTATTTTGGCAGCCAGCCAGACGTCCCTCCACGAAATTGGTTTTGTGCAGAAAGGTCCATTGACCCCTTGTCTTCCTCTCTGGCAGATATCCTTTTGTTTATATTTTCCTTGGTCCAGCAGGGTTCTGCCTGAAAGGCTATCTTTCGGCCCTCTCAGCTTTTCTTCGGCTACCACATCAGCCTTCACTTTTCTAGACCCCTCTGGTGCACAACTGTCCTCTACAGTTGCTCACCATAATAACAGCTTTCTAGGTGGCAATTACCTCTGCCTGGAGGGTGAGCGAACTGCAAGCACTGTCATCACAGCCTCCTTACCTGACAGTTTTTCCTGAAAAAGTGGTACTGAGAACTAGGGCATCCTTTTTGCCTAAGTTTGTAACTCCCTTTCATCTGGGACAGTCAGTTACCCTGCCCACTTTCTATGCACCTCCGCATCCTTCCAAGGAAGAGGAGCGTCTCCAACTTCTGAACCCAAAAAGGGCATTATCATTCTATCTTGATCGCACTAAGGAGGTGGAAGACCAACTCTTTATAGGATACGTGGGGCAAAGAATGGGCGTGCGGTTCAAAAGAGGACCACCTCCCATGGGGTCATCCTCTGTATAAAAATCTGTTACGCCTTGGCTAAGAAGTAGCCTGCTGAGGACCTTAGGGTTCATTCAAACAGAGCAAAGGCAGCCACCATAGAGCTTCAGCGTGGGGTTCCAATCAATGATATCTGTCAATCTGCCACAGGGGCGTCTCTGCACACGTTTACCAGAGAGTACTGCCTAGATTCTCAGGTTCTCAGAGAAAGCCTGTTTGGGCACTCTGTCTTTCAGGATTTTCTAGTCTAAAACTTTCCGCAGTCCCTCCACCGGGGAAGGTCTTGCTTAGGTACCTGTTCAAAGGTAAGGAATATGCAGCTAGATGTCTCTATCAGATGGACAAGGTACTTACCTTTGGTAACACCTTATCAGGTAGAGAAATGATCTAGCTGCAGAATCTTTACTGATCCACTCATACTCCCCGCACTGCAGAACTGTTTTTAGTATCAGGGCTTATCCCCTTCAGGGACATAGCTTATTTTTAAACACAACATGGTCAGACACTTCATGGCTCCATGCTTCTGGCGTGGTAAGTCGTGAAAAGTACTGATGTCAGCGCACCTGTGGCTGTTATATTGACAACAAGTACGTGACAAGGACGAAGAACACGACGCCGACAACATCACACAGAGTTGACCGACGTGACCGACCGACACGCAGGGGTACTGCTATGAAAAATCCAAAGGTAAGTAACTTGTCTGTCAATAGCTAAAGGATAACCCATGAAAGGTTGGGGATACGTGATATAACAGCCTTGCGTAAACCATAATATTTGGTATCCCCATTGTAAGAGATGATGGAAAACTCGAGGAAGTGTGCCAGTTGGCAGAAAAATACTGTGCTCATTAAGCCAACATCATACCATGTTCATTTGAATCCTGGTAAGTTGTAAACCTAGAAACTTAGGGGATACCACAAAGTATGGGCCACTATATTTGGTATCCCCCAAAGGAACCGGATGTGAAAGATTGTGGAATGCAATCAAAACTGCGAAAGGAGACTGCAATCTGGTATCAAATAAAAGGCAACTCCTGTTGGTTAATGGCTAAACGGGTAACCCTTGAAAAGTAGGGGATGCAAGATATTACAGCAACACGTGAGCCGTAATATATGGTATCCTCATAGTAAAAGGAGTTGGAAAACTCAAGGAAGGGTGTCAGTTGGCAGAACAATACTGTGCTCACCCATCCAACATTAGACGATGTTAAATTATATTTACCAAATATTATAGGCGTTGGAGGTCATTATATTTGGCATCCCCTAAGAGTACCGGATGCAAAATCTTGTGCTATGATGTGACAAAATATGAAAAGATACTGTGGCATCCCCCTTGTAGACGATGTTGGAAAGCAAAAGGAAGGGTGCTATTTGGTATAGAAATATTGTGCTCACCTATCCAACATAAGATCATGTCAACTTGAATCCTGGTAAGTTCTAACCCGAGAAACACAGGGGACACTAAATATTATAGGCGGTAGAGGTCATTATATTTGGTATCCCCAAAGGGTACCGGATGTAAAAGCTGTGGAAGTTGTAAAAAATGTGAAAAGATACTGTAGTCTGCTATCATATAAAAGGCAACTTCAAGTGGTCAATGGCAAAAAAATAACCCATGTAACGTAGGGGATACAAGATATTACAGCAATGCGTGAGCCATATTTGGTATCCCCATTGTAAACGATGTTGGAAAGCAAAATGGAAGGGTGCAATTTGCCATAGAGATACTGTGCTCATCCATCCAACATAAGACCATGTCAAATTGAATACCGGTAAGTTCTAACCCCAGAAACACAGGGGATACAAGATATTATAGGCCATTATATATGGTATCCCCTAAAGGGAACAGGATGTAAAATCTTGTGGAATCATGTAAAAAATGTGAAAAGATACTGTAGTCAGCTGTCAAATGAAAGGCAACTGGAAGTGGTCAATAGCTAAAGGGTAACCTATGAAATGTAGGGGATACGAGCTATAACAGAAATGCATGAGCCATAATATTTGGTATTCTCATTGTAAACGATGTTGGAAAGCAAAAGGAAAAATGCTAGTAGGCATAGAAATAAAGTGCTCGCCCATCCAAC
This sequence comes from Triturus cristatus, assembly GCF_964204655.1. Lineage (NCBI taxonomy): Eukaryota > Metazoa > Chordata > Amphibia > Caudata > Salamandridae > Triturus > Triturus cristatus. The sequence continues at coordinate 241,544,174 of NC_140579.1, forward strand.
ATAAGACCATGTCTAATTGTATCCTGGTAAGTTCTTACCCAAGAAACACCGGGGTTTTAGATATTATAGCCGTTATAGGCCATTATATTTGGTGTCCCTTGAGGGAACAAGATGTAAAATCTTGTGGAATGATGTAACAAATGTGAAAAACTAACTGTAGTCTGTTATCAAATAAAAGGCAACTTCTACTGGTGAATGGCTAAAGGGTAACCCATGTAACGTAGGGGATACAAAATATTACAGCAATGCGTGAGCCATAATATTTGGAATCCCCATTGTAAATGATGATGGAAAGCAAAAGGAAGGGTTCTATTTGCCATAGAAATGCTGTGCTCATCCATCCAACAAAAGATCATGTCAAATTGAATACTGGTAAGTTCTAAACCCAGAAACACAAGTGATACCAAATATTATAGATGGTAAAGGCCATTATATTTGGAATCCCCTGAGGGAACCGGATGTACAATCTTGTTAAATCATGTAAAAAATGTGAAACATTATTGTAGTCTGCTATCATATAAAAGGCAACTTCAAGTGGTCAATTGCTAAAGGGTAACCCATGAAACGTAGGGGATACAAGATTTTACAGCAATGCGCGAGACATCATATTTGGCATCCCCATTGTAAACGATGTTGGAAAGCAAACAGTAGGATACTATTTGCTATAGAAATACTGTGCTCACCCATCCAACATAAGACCATGTCAAATTGAATTCTGGTAAGTTCTTACTCAAGAAATACCGGGGATACCAGATAAACCTGGTATAGGCTATTATATTTGGTATCCCTGAAGGGAACTGGATGTAAAATCTTGTGGAATGATGTAAAAAATTTGAAAATCTCCTGTAGTCTGCTATCAAATAAAAGGCAACTTCAAGTAGTCAAAGGGTAAAGGGTAACCCACAGCAAAGTGTGAGCCGTAATATTTGGTATCCCCATTGTAAACGATGTTGGAAAGCAAAAAGAAGGGTGCTATTTGCCATATCAAATTGAATACTGGTAACAAATAAAAGGCAACTTCAACTGGTGAATGTCTAAAGGGTAGCCCATGAAACGTAGGGGATACGAGATATCACAGAAATACGTGAGCCATAATATTTAGTATCCACGTAGTAAACAATGTTGGAGAGCAAAAGGAAGGGTGATATGTGAAATATAAATATTGTGCTCTCCTATCCAACATAAGACCATGTCAAATTGAATCCTGGTAAGTTCTAACCCGAGAACCACAGTGGAAACCAAATATTATAGCTGGTATAGACCATTATATATGGTTTCCCCTAAAGGAACCGGACGTACAATGTTGTGGAATGATATATAAAATATGGAAAGCTACTGTAGTCTGCTATCAAATAAATGTCAACCTCAACTGGCCAATGGCTGAATGGTAGGCCATGAAATGTAGGGGATACAAGACATTACAGCAATGTGTGAGCCATAATATTTGGTATCCCCATAGTAAACAATGTTGGAAAGCAAAAGGAAGGGTGCTTTTGGCATATAAATACTGCGCTCACCCTTCCAAAATAGGACCATGTCAAATTAAATCCAGGTAAGTTCTAACCCGAGAAACACAGAGGATGTCAAATATTATAGGCGGTAAAGCCCATTGTATTTGGTATCCCTTAAGGGAACCAGTTGTAAAGTCTTGTGGAATGAAGTAAAAAATGTGAAAAGCCAATGTAGTCTGCTAACAAATAAAATGCAACTTCAACTGGTGAATGTTTAAAGGGTAGCCCATGAAACGTAGGGGATACTAGATATTACAGCAATACCCGAGCCATAATATTTGGTATCCCTATAATAAACAATTTTGGAAAGCAAAAGGAAGGATGATATTTGGAATAGAAATACTTTGCTCACCCTTCCAACACAAGACCTTGTCAAATTAAATCCTGGTAAATTCTAACAGAAGAAACACAGGGGATACCAAATATTATAGCTGGTATAGGCCATTATATATGGTATTCCCAAAGGGAACTGGATGTAAAATCTTGTGGAATGATGTAAAAAATGTGAAAAGATACTATAGTCTGCTATCATATAAAAGACAACTTCATGTGGTCAATGGCTAATGAGTAACAAATGAAACGTAGGGGATGCAAGATATTACAGCAATGCCTGAGCCATAATATTTGGTATCCCCATTGTAAAAGATGTTGGAAAGCAAAAGGAAGGGTGCTATTTGGCATATATATAATGTGCCCACCCATAGCACATAAGACCATGTCAAATTGAATACTGGTAATTTCTAACCCCGGAAACACGGGATACCAAATATTATAGCCGGTATAGGACATTTTATATGGTATCCCCATGGAGAACCTGACGTACAATCTTGTGGAATAAGGTTAAAAATTTGAAAAGATACTGTAGTCTCTTATCAAAGAAAAGACAACTTTAAGTGGTCAATGGCTAAAGGGTAAGCAATGAAACGTAGGGGACACAAGATATTACAGCAATGCGTGAGCCATAATATTTGGCATCCCCATTGTAAAAAATGTTGGAAAGCAAAAGGAAGGGTGCTCTTTGCCATAGAAATACTGGGCTCATCCATCCAACATAAGACCATGTCAAATTGAATACTGGTAAGTTCTAACCCTAGAAACACCGGAGATACCAGATATAATGGCCAGTATAGGCCATTATATTTGGTATCCCCTGAGCGAACCGGACGTAAAATCTTGTGGAAAGATTTATAAAATCTGAAAAGATGCCCGTAGTCTGCTTTCAAATAAAATGCAACTTCAAGTCTCCAAAGGTTAATGAGTAACGCATGAAAAGTAGGGGATACAAGGTATTGCAGCAATGCGTGAGCCATAATGTTTGGTATCCCCATTGTAAACAATGTTGGAAAACAAAAGGAAGGGTACTATTTGGCATATAAATACTGTGCTCACCCATCTAACATAAGACTATGCCAAATTGAATCCTGGCAAGTTCTAACCCAAGAAACTTAGGGGATACCAGATATTATAGCTGGTATAGGCCATTATATATGGTATTCCCAAAGGGTACCAGATGTAAAATCTTGTGGAATGATGTAAAAAATGTGAAAAGATACTATAGTCTGCTATCATATAAAAGGCAACTTCAAGTGGTCAATGGCTAATGGGTAACAACTGAAACGCAGGGGATGCAAGATATTAAAGCAATGCCTGAGCCATAATATTTGGTATCCTCATTGTAAAAGATGTTGGAAAGCAAAAGGAATGTGGTGCTATTTGGCATAGAAATACTGTGCTCATTCATCCAACATAAGACCATGCCAGATTGAATACTGGTAAGTTCTAACCCCAGAAACACAGGGGATACCAGATATAATAGCCGGTATAGGCCATTATATTTGCTATCCCCTAAGTGAACCAGACGTAAAATCTTGTGGAAAGATTTGAAAAATCAGAAAAGATGCTGTAGTCTGCTTTCAAATAAAAGGCAACTTCAAGTCTCCAATGGTTAATGGGTAACGCATGAAAAGTAGGGGATACGAGGTATTGTAGCAATGCGTGAGCGATAATGTTTGGTATCCCCATTGTAAACAATGTTGGAAAGCAAAAGGAAGTGTAGTATTTGGCATAGAAATACTGTGCTCATCCATCTAACATAAGACCATGCCAAATCGAATCCTGGCAAGTTCTAACCCAAGAAACATAGGGTATACCAGATATTATAGCTGGTATAGGCCATTATATATGGTATCCCCATAGAGAACCTGATGTACAATCTTGTGGAATAACGCAAAAAATGTGAAGAGATACTGTTGTCTCTTTTCACGGAAAAGACAACTTTAAGTGGTCAATGGCTAAAGGGTAAGCCATGAAATGTAGGGTATATGACATATTGCAGCAATGCATGGGCCATAATATTTGGTATCCCCATTGAAAACGACAGTGGAAAGCAAAAGGAAGGGTGCTATTTCCCATAGAAATACTGGGCTCATCCATCCAACATAAGATCATGTTAATTTGAATAATGGTAATTTCTAACCGCAGAAACACAGGGTATACTAGATTTAATAACCGGTATAAGCCAATGTATTTGGTATCCCCTAAGGTAACCGGTCGTACAATCTTGTGGAATGATGTAAAAAATCTGAAAAGATACTGTAGTCTGCTATCAAATAAAAGGCAACTTCAAGTGGTCAATGGCTAAAGGGTAACCCATTAAACATAGGGGATACGAGATATTGCAGAAATGTGAGAGCCATATTTGGTATCCCTATTGAAAACGACATTGGAAAGCAAAAGGAAGGGTGCTATTTGGCATAGACATACTGTGCTCACCCGTCTAACATAAGACCATAGAAAATCGAACCCTGGTAAGTTCTAGCACAAGAAACACAGGGGATACCAAATATTATAGACGGTATAGGCCATTATATATGGTATCCCCTAGGAGAACCAGACGTACAATCTTGTGGAATGATGTAAAAAATGTGAAAAGATACTAGAGTCTGCTATCAAATAAAAGGCAACTTCAAGTGGTCACTGGCTAATTGGTAACAAATGAAAAGCAGGGGATACAAGAAATTACAGCAATGCGTGAGCCATAATATTTGGTATCTTCATTGTAAACGATGTTGGAAAGCAAAAGAAAGGGTACTATTTGGCATAGAAATACTGTGCTCACCCATATAACATAAGACCATGCCAAATCGAATCCTGGCAAGTTCTTACCCAAGAAACATAGGGGATACCAGACATTATAGCTGGTATAGGCCATTATATGTGGTATCCCCATGGAGAACCTGATGTACAATCTTGTGGATAACGTAAAAAATGTGAAAAGATACGGTTGTCTCTTTTGACGGAAAAGCCAACTTTAACTGGTCAATAGCTAAAGGGTAACCAATGAAACGTAGGGGATACGAGATATTACAGCAATGCGTGAGCCATAATATTTGGTATCTCCATTGTAAACGATGTTGGAAAGCAAAAGGAAGGGTACTATTTGGCATAGAAATACTGTGCTCACCCATATAACATAAGACCATGCCAAATCGAATCCTGGCAAGTTCTTACCCAAGAAACATAGGGGATACCAGACATTATAGCTGGTATAGGCCATTATAATATGGTATCCCCAAAGTGAACTGGATGTAAAATCTTGTGGAATGATGTAAAAAATGTGAAAAGATACTATAGTCTGCTATCATATAAAAGGCAACTTCAAGTGGTCAATGGCTAATGGGAAACAAATGAAACAACAGGGATACCAGATATAATAGCCGGTATAGGCCATTATATTTGGTATCCCCTGAGCGAACCGGACGTAAAATCTTGTGGAAAGATTTAAAAAATCTGAAAAGATGCTGTAGTCTGCTTTCAAATAAAAGGCAACTTCAAGTCTCCAATGGTTAATGGGTAACACATGAAAAGTAGGGGATACGAGATATTGCAGCAATGCGTGAGCGATAATGTTTGGTATCCCCATTGTAAACAATGTTGGAAAGCAAAAGGAAGGGTAGTATTTGGCATAGAACTACTGTGTTCACCCATTTAACATAAGACCATGCCAAATCGAATCCTGGCAAGTTCTTACCCAAGAAACATAGGGGATACCAGATATTATAGCTGGTATAGGCCATTATAATATGGTATCCCCAAAGGGAACCGGATGTAAAATCTTGTGCAATGGTGTAAAAAATGTGAAAAGATACTGTAGTCTCTTATCAAAGAAAAGACAACTTTAAGTGGTCAATGGCTAATAGGTAACAAATGAAACACAGGGGATGCAAGATATTAAAGCAATGCCTGAGCCATAATATTTGGTATCCCCATTGTAAACGATGTTGGAAAGCAAAAGGAAGGCTACTATTTGGCATAGAAATACTGTGATCACCCATCTAACATAAGACCATGCCAAATCGAATCCTGGCAAGTTCTAACCCAAGACACATTGGGGATACCAGATATTATAGCTGGTATAGCCCATTATATATGGTATCCCCAAAGAGAACCGGATGTAAAATCTTGAGGAATGGTGTAAAAAATGTGAAAAGATACTGTAGTCTCTTATCAAAGAAAAGACAATTTTAAGTGGTCAATGGCTAATAGGTAACAAATGAAACACAGGGGATGCAAGATATTAAAGCACTGCCTGACCCATAATATTTGGTATTCCCATTGTAAAAGATGTTGGAAAGCAAAAGGAATGGTGCTATTTGGCATAGAAATAATGTGCCCACCCATAGCACATAAGACCATGTCAAATTGAATACTGGTAATTTCTAACCCCGGAAACACAGGGATACCAAATATGATAGCTGGTATAGACCATTATATATGGTTTCCCCACAGAAAACTTCACATACAATCTTGTGGAATAACGTAAAAAATGTGAAAAGATACTGTAGTCTCTTATCAAAGAAAAGACAACTTTAAGTGGTCAATGGCTAAAGGGTAAGCAATGAAACGTAGGGGACACAAGATATTACAGCAATGCGTGAGCCATAATATTTGGCATCCCCTTTGTAAACAATGTTGGAAAGCAAAAGGAAGGGTGCTATTTCCCATAGAAATACTGGGCTCATCCATCCAACATAAGATCATGTCAATTTGAATAATGGTAATTTCTAACCGCAGAAACACAGGGTATACTAGATTTAATAACCGGTATAAGGCAATATATTTGGTATCCCCTAAGGTAACCGGTCGTAAAATCTTGTGGAATGATGTAAAAAATCTGAAAAGATACTGTAGTCTGCTATCAAATAAAAGGCAACTTCAAGTGGTCAATGGCTAAAGGGTAACCCATTAACGTAGGGGATACGAGATATTGCAGCAATGAGTGAGCCATATTTGGTATCCCTATTGAAAACGACATTGGAAAGCAAAAGGAAGGGTGCTATTTGGCATAGACATACTGTGCTCACCCGTCTAACATAAGACCATACCAAATCGAACCCTGGTAAGTTCTAACGCAAGAAACACAGGGGATACCAAATATTATAGACGGTATAGGCCATTATATATGTGTAGAGATCTCCACATTGCTTATGTCATAGCCTTGTTACCTAGGTACATACGGAATGGATGTGAGAGAAAGTTCTGTGAAGAACAGTTGAAGAGAGTCACTGGTGTGGAAGAAGCTGCTCTCTGCTGGGATGCTGTTTAACCAATAAAACTACTGAAGAACTACAAAGAAACCTGTGAAGGCTCTTCTTTTCAATATGTTATCCCCTAAGAGAACCAGACATACAATCTTGTGGAATGATGTAAAAAATGTGAAAAGATACTATAGTCTGCTATCATATAAAAGGCAACTTCAAGTGGTCACTGGCTAATGGGTAACAAATGAAAAGCAGGGGATACAAGAAATTACAGCAATGTGTGAGCCATAATATTTGGTATTCCCATTGTAAAAGATGTTGGAAAGCAAAAGGAATGGTGCTATTTGGCATAGGAATACTGTGCTCACCCATAGCACATAAGACCATGTCAAATTGAATACTGGTAAGTTCTAACCCTAGAAACACAGGGGATACCAAATATTATAGCGGTATAGGCCATTATATATGGTATCCCCATACAGAACCTGATGTACAATCTTATGGAATAATGTAAAAAATGTGAAAAGATACTGTTGTCTCTTTTCACGGAAAAGACAACTTTAAGTGATCAATGGCTAAAGGATAACCAATGAAACGTAGGGGATACGAGATATTACAGCAATGCGTGAGCCATAATATTTGGTATCCCCTTTGTAAACGATGTTGGAAAGCAAAAGGAAGGGTGCTCTTTGCCATAGAAATACTGGGCTCCTCCATCCAACATAAGACCATGTCAAATTGAATACTAGTAAGTTCTAACCCCAGAAACACAGGGGATACCGGATATAATAGGCCATTATATTTGGTATCCCCTAAGCGAACCGGATGTAAAATCTTGTGGAAAGATGTCAAAAATCTGAAACGATGCTGTAGTCTGCTTTCAAATAAAAGGCAACTTCAAGTGTCCAATGGTTAATGGGTAACCCTTGAAAAGTAGGGGATACGAGATATTGCCGCAATGCGTGAGCCATAATATATTTGGTATCCCCATTGTAAACGATGTTGGAAAGCAAAAGGAAGGGTACTATTTGACATAGAAATACTGTGCTCACACAGCCAACATAAGACCATGTCAAATTAAATATTGGTAAGTTTCAACCCCAGAAACACAGAGGATATCAAATATTATAGATGGTAAAGGTCATTATATTTGGTATCCCCTAAAGGAACCAGATGTAAAATCTAATGGAATGATGTAAAAAATATGAAATGGTACTGTAGTCTGCAATCAAATATAAGGCAACTTCAAGTGGTCAATGGCTAAAGGGTGACCCATGAAAAGAAGGAGATAGGAGATATTTCATCAATGAATGAGCCATAATATTTGGTATCTCCATACTAATAAATGTTAGAAAACTAAAGGAAGGGTGCCAGTTTTGCAGAGAAACACTGTGCTCACCAAGCCAACATAAGACCATGCCCAAATGAAGCCTAGTATTTTTTATCCCAAAAAACCTACGGGATACTAAATATTATAGTCTGTATGGGCGATTATATTTGGTATCCCCAAAATGAATTTTATGTGAAAGCTTGTGAAATGCATTCAAAAGTACTAAAATTTACTGTAATCTGCTCTTAAATAAGAGGCAATTACAACTAGTCAATTGCTAAAAGGTAAACATTGAAAAGTAGGAGATAACATATAGTTTAGCAAAACATGAGCTGTAATATTTGGTGTCCATAGAGAAAGAGACTCAGAAATACACAAATGGAACCGGAAGTGAAAGCTTGTGGAATGGTATCAAAAGTGCTAAAAAGAAACTAATATCCAAGCAAATGAAAAGCCATTTCAGTTTGTTAATAACTAAAAGGTAAGCCTTGAAATGTAGGGGATTCAAGCTAAAGAAATCAATGAGCCACAATATTTGGTGTCCCTGTAAAAGAAGATGTTGGAAAACACAATAAAGGGTGTGACTTGGCGGAAAATTATTGTAGTCAACAGGCCAACATAAAACTGTTTCAAATCTTCTCAGGTAAGTGTTTACTCTTTAAACAAAATATTACAGCAGCGTACAGGTATCCTCCACAAGAACTGAATGTGAGGGTGCATTAAAAATACCAAAAGTAGATAGACCTACTGATAGACCATGCCAAATAAAGTAAGAAAATTTCATTTCAAATGGTCAGTGGCTAAAAGGTAACCATTGAATAGTAGGAGATACAAGATACTATAACAATGTGTAATTCATAATATTTGGTATTCCTATAAAGCAGAGTGGAAGTTACTACGAAGGGTGTGATGTGACAGATAAATATTCAGCTAAATTAGCCAACAAGTGAACAGCTTGTCATATTCTATGCCGGTAAGTGTTAACACTTGGTACGTAGGTGCTACTAAATACAGCCAGTATGGGCCATTTTTTTGGCACACGGCTAACTTACCTTATATTGCCACGTTGTGTTATCTACTAATTTAGAATTTTTGCAAAATGTCAAATACTCAAAGCTATAGTGCAAGGCAAGTGTGTGCTATAACCAGTGGCAGCCAGACTTGCTGCCAGTAAATAACACAGTACCATGAGCAAACCGAATAGACGATGCATCAAACACCAAAAACCAACAAAAGATCTAGACTAAGGATTTGTTTCTCATTGATTTTTTTTTTATTTGAAAAGGTTTCCCTCAAATTCGTATGCACTTCTCTTAACTCCTTAGGAAGTCATCTAGTACACCTGTGCTTGTAACAATGCACAGGTGTACTAGTTTACCTGTAGCTATTTTGTGTTTGACTGAGGTTTGCACTGCAGGTGCCTGGGAAGTACTGATTCTCCTCAAGTTGTTGACTAATGCACTGTTGATGCCCACAAAGCATATTCAATGTCCTTCTCATTTAGCCACATTACCACTTTACTTGCTATCATTTTTCAGCTGTACTGTCAAACTTAAAAGAGAAACTTTTCCAAGCCCAGAATGCAACATGGTGTAATTAAAAAGTGAAGACTACAATCTCACATGACATGCAGCTACTTGATAATCGGGTTACACTAGGTAAAACTATAATTTGCTTACATTTGCTATTTTGGAACAGCCAAGAGCTAGTAGGTGGAAACAAATGTGTAAAATGGTCAGTCCTCATTAGTAAAAATCATGCCTCCATTTCCTTTATTAAGTATTAAAACATTAGACACTTTTAAATGATTTATTCACATACATGCTGTTTTAGGTTTATATGTCAAAAGAAAACATACGGAATTTTATACATTTGCTTTGTAGTTCTCGCCTAGGCAGCGCAAGCGCTGTGAATTTGAGATACTTTGTTTTCCAAGAGTGGGCTTAGAGCCCGCTCATTGCTTACCATTCGTTGGCTTTTTTGTCACTCTCTTTTGTTTGCTTTTTATTGGTAAGCTGCAGTAGGCTTCCTTTGTTTTCGCATGTTTGTCCTTCCACTATGGACTATTTGTATCCTTCCACTGATCATGTTTTTTGATCCTTACTATTTCTTTGGGTTTAAACACTATACTAGAGTGCATCTTGGTCAGCTGGCTCCCTCATCTACTTCTCCCACTTAGGGTCCCTCACTCATCCATGTTGCGTACCCACACTCCCTCCTTCCATTGTTGTCCGCATTGTTGATTGCTTCTACCCGCCCACCCTACTTCCATTGTTGCACTTGTTGTTGCGTGCCCTGCACCCTCCCTCCTTCCGTTGTTGTCCATGTTGTTGCTTGCAACATCCACCTCCATCCTCATTCCATTGTTGCTTGCTTCCACCCACCCTCCCTTCTTCCGTTGTTACAACAGTTATTGTTGCTTTCCCCACCAATTCCCCTTTCGTCCATTGTTGCCTGTGTAGTTGCTTTCAACACCTAATAATAATAATAATAATCCACGTTTGTAAAGCGCGAACAATCACTCGTAAGGGTCTCTGGGCAATGGGGGCAGTCGGAAAGATTAAGCAAGCTATTGCCCAGAGTCACATGGTGCTGGGCTAATATGCCGCCGGCGCCGGGGATCGAACCGTGATCCCCAGATTCCGGAGTCAGTCTCCCTGGCCGTGGCGCCACAACTCTTCCCTACCCTCCTTCAGTTGTTGCCTGTGTTGTCGCTTGCCTCCACCTACACTACCTTCTTCTATTGTTCCTTGTGTTGTTGCTTGCAATCCCACCCACCCTCACTCCTTCTGTTTTGTGTGTGTTGTTGCTTTCCCCATTCACCCTCCTCAGTTGTTGCTCATATTGTTCTGTAACTTATCCATCCACCCACCCTCCCTCTTGTTGTTGTCCATGTTGCTGCCAGTGTTTGCTTCTACCCACTCTCCCACCATGCGTTGTTAATTTGCCTGCTCTGAGCCCCTCCCTTCTAGCATCCATTGTCCGTGTTGAGCCCCCCTGACTCACCCACACACCCATGTTGCCTCCATAGCTGCTTATGTGCTGCTTATGTGTAACATTTCAATGGTGACACCCGCTGTACTCTTTGCTAGTTTTACGATAATGCGGATGGTCTTCTGCTCCTCTAGACTTAAGGCAGCGGCCTGCACTTGCCTTGTTCTTGAAACTGACTCTAGAAGATGAGACCTTTTTCCCGCTGACCCCCAACTCCATAGCATGCCCTCCACTACGGCTGGGATCTGACTGCAGTAGTAGTGATGTGGCTTTTGGCTCAGTCTGTTGTCAGATTTCCCACCTTTTCGGGAATGTGCTTTCTGTTACCATTCTAACTCACGATCTGTTTTCTGCACCATAGCCCGTTAGCTATGTGAGAAAAAAAACATTTCTTCTCCGTTTGATTTTGCAAATAGAAGAGGACAGATGGTATCTAAAGCAGATTACCTGCTAGGTGTACATGTTGGTCTTACCATCAAATTAGAACCTGGTAATTTTTACAGTGCTTGCAAGTGTTTACCATTTATAGTGCTGCAAGTAACAAGTGTGAAAAGCTACAATGGTTCTGTCGGGAAAGTACAATTGCTTCACAATTATGAGCTTGATAATCAAACATTCATTAATGTATAGCAAATAAAGTTGGAACACAAAAAAAACAAATTTGCGTTGCGAACAAAGAATTTACTTTTTGTTCAATAAAGCAGTATTGATATATACACATTTTTGTTATAATCGAATCACACATTTAAGCAAATAATTATGAAAGCCCAAGGGTTGGATTTTATGTGCAAGGCGTTTTGAACTTTCGCACATCATGGTAATCTGTGATGTAATAACAAATTCATAGTAATTGCTTAGTGCGGGTGTGGAGGAGTACGGGCAGAATGAGGTGGAAAGGTCAAAAGACCTGTATTGTTCATGCTCCTTCACGATTATTAACGTGCTAATAATGGTTTGGGTAAAGGATGGAAAGGGCGTGGCTATTTCTTTAATATAGTGATGCCCACACTGGACGCAGACAGGTAGGCTATTGTCTGTGCACCAAGGTCTACAGCAAAATTATTCTCATTGAGGTTGTATTAATTTCCAATCTGGAGCCATGGTATCTCATCAACCAAATGTGTCCCAGGTACGTAGGCGAATGACCCACCGTTGTTCTCTCATGTGAAGGATCCTCTGGATATCAGGGCCTGTTCTTTTTATAACCTCAAGTACCACCCATTTCAGATCTGTGTCCTTGTGATTGTGTTCCAAGCAATGCCTTGTCAACTTTGTATCCATTTTTTACATCTAATGGTGATCATGTGTTCGTTGATTCGGACCTTGATTTTTTGGGTTGTCATTCTCACATACATAAGATTGCAGGGGCATGTGAGCAAATAAATAACATTCTCGCTGTTACAATTGCTAAAGTTTTTTAATATCCATGGATTGTTCGTTTTTATATCCACCATTTTGGTTGTGCTGGTAAATGGGCATGCCACACATCCTCCACATGGGTAGTGTCCAACTGGTCTTTGGTTGCCCCATAGTGTGGTTTGGTTCAGGTCCTATGAAGGTGGTGCCTTAGTGTGAACAAGTTCATCACGGATTCTCTTGTTACGTCTGAAAGCAAATAGTTGGGGGGGGGGGGGGGGGCACAGTTTGTTTGCCCCATTAAGGATATGCCAATGTTTATGTACAATGTTTTGTACTTTATTCGATATTGGGGCGTATGTGGTGACGCATACTACTCTTTCATTCATCTTCTTTTCTTGTTGTTCAAGTAGAGCATCTCGGTTATTGTTTTTAGCTCTTTTCCTTGCTCTTCGGATCATCTTTCTAGGGTAGTGTCGTTCAATCAACTTCTTCTCCAGAGTCTTGGCCTGTTCCTCATAGGTTTCCATACTAGAGTAATTCCTCTGGATCCTGAGTAATTGACCTACTGGCAAATTTTGTCACAGTGATCTGGGGTAGAAGCTCTCATAAAGCAGTAAGCTGTTTTTGTCTGTGCTCTTGTTGTGAACTTTAGTCTGGATCCATTCCTCTGTCATGCTTATCGCTAGGTCTAGAAAAATGGCTCCCTCCTTGCTGACTGCATGTGTGAATTTCAAATGTTCATCTCTAGTATTGATCCGTCTGACAAAGTCCTCTGCTTCATCTTGGCTGCCGCGCCAAATGACAATATATCATCTCCATACTTTCAATTGTGCTGCAAACGGGTTGTCTTGATGGAAGATGTGGTCCACTTCGAATTGGTGTACATAGAGGCACGCCATACTTGGAGCAAAAGAGCTTCCCATGGAAGTGCCTCTGATCTGATGGTATATTGTGTCTTCATATTCGAAGAAGTTTTCCAGGAGAGCCAATTCTGCTCACTCCATGATGAAATGTCTGGGTGTCATGAACTCCCAGTCTTTTTCCAGGAGAATGTGTTCTACCACGCTCAATGTGGGTCTCTGAGGTATGCTGGTGTATAATGCCTCGATGTCCATGGTAATGAAAAGATCTTCAGCTGGGCTGATCTCAAGGTCTCTAAGTAGGCACAGGACATCTTTAGTGTCTTAGGCAAGATGTAGACGGCTGTACGATAGGTCTCAAAAAACAATCGCAGAATTGTGAAAGAGGTTCAAGAACTGAACTTATTCCCAACACTATAGGTCTTCCTGGTGGGGGCCTCCTGTTTTTTGTGGATTTTGGGGAGAGTATAGAATCTGAGGGTGCAGGGATCATCACCCACCAGAAACCCAGCCTCATGTTTGGTTATCCAATCATTCATCAGGCCCTCATCTACCAAGGTTCTGATTCTGTTCATAAGTCTTGGAGTAGGGTCAAGCCAGTGGATTTCATAGCTGTTTTCATCTGATAGCAATCTGATGCATTCTTCGTGATCCATGTTTTTATCCATGATAACGATTGCGCCGCCTTTGTCAGCTGGTTTAATGACAAGTGTAGTATTCTCTATCAGGTCTACGAGTGCCTTCCTCTCACCTTTCTTCAAGTTCTGATAGCCTTTGATGTTCTGGGAGTCGATTGTTTGGATTTCCTTCAGTACTGCCTGTCCGAATGCCAGGACATGGCAAGGGATGGACTGTCACTATTGTTGTACTTACAGTGTCAGTTATATGTTTTGAAAACTGTTTTGTAAATTGTTCATTGTATATCATCTGAAATGTTTTATTTCTCCATTTACCTCTCCTGCTTTTTCCCATTACCTTTTTTCTATCCCTCACACTTTAATATTCCTCCCATATTTATGTGTTTTACCCTTTTAGGTTTTTTAATCTCTGCCATTGTTTCCCTCAGCTCTGCCAAGTACTATGCATCAGATGTTAGACTAACACATTTCAGTTAGGCCTGGGCCGTAAATTCCGTTCCGCTCGCGGAATTTGGGTAATTTTGCGTTCTGCAGAGAACGCGGAATTGCTAAAATTTCCGCGATTCGCGGCTACGCGGAATTATTTGCTTGTTTGTGCTTTAAAAATGCATGTTCGCAAGATATTTTCCCCACAAGCACGCAAACAGCGTTCGCGAACAGGAAAAAAGCATCGCGAACGGGCGGAACAAGCAATTGTTCACAGAACTCTGCGTGCTCGCAGAGATTTTCTACCGTTTCGTGGAGCTTTGCGTAGCGCGACTACGCAAATTACGCCCACCCCTAATTTCAGTGTGGTGGTCCGCATCACCGCACTGAAATGGAAGGTCATGCATTTGTAGCGCCTCAGTATCAAGCCAGAGTGCTATTAGTTCTACGTTAGAAACTGAAATCCAGGTTGCAGCGCGCGGTCCGCGCTGCTTGTGCCGGCTTTGGGCAGCTGGCTCAGCTCGTGACTATACTGGCTTAGGCAGGCGAGAGCAGAGGCTACAATGTAACAAAGTTTATACACTTCCCCTCAACTCCTGCAATCCATTCAGGTTAACCGTGTGACTCACTATGATACTCGTCACATGATGGGACCTCACAGTCAAAATTATGTCCAACAACTTCTATCAAGAGACTTGCTCTCTTTATACATTGGCGGACCGGCTTGGTGCGAAGGGGCTATGCGGCAGTCACTGACTAATGTGACAGGCTTGTGACCCATGGCCGGTCCCGTCCCAGTCTAGACAGCCATGGGATTGTGGTCTCTTACAGGCAGCACTTAGTTGCAACCAGGCAGCCTCACCTCAGAATGCATGCGGTGGCGCAGCAGGCAAGGAGTCGTCAACTCAACTCCTGGATGAGCACGGCTGCAGCCGACTCTGAAGACAGCAGCACCCAGGAGGGAGAGGCTGAGCTTACACCAGCAGCAGTTAAGGGAACCCGTGCCCCACCTTGAAACTTAATCTCGCTCCACGTGGGCCAGTACTAGCTTCTCCGGTCGGTTTGGTCTTGAATTCTCACAGAGCAGGCCAGGAGAACAAGTGCTCACGCACTCAGCAGGTAATGAGAGCCACAGGGATGTAAAAATGTAAATTGATACTTGTATAGCGCACTACTCACCCGCAAGGGTCTCAAGGCGCTTGTACGAATACCGCTGTGGAACCCATCCTGGCTTTCCCTGTGAGGCGTCCACTCCTGGGCACCCCCAAGGTGGGGGCCAGGCATCCTTAGCGTTGTGGGGGCCGTTGTGGATATTAAGCAAGCTATTGCCCAGAGTTGCAGAGTGGGACTCCATGATTGGAATGGCACCGAGGCAAGAATTATCAGGTCCGTGGAATTTTTGAGCCCAAGACCCGCCGAGGCGGGGAATTGAACCCTGGTCCCGGGTTAGACCTCTGCATCAGGGTCTGCCGCTCTAATCATGAAAGGGTCTGCACTTAGCACCTAACCCCGCAAATGGCATGATGCCCCGCTGGTGCTTCACAGCAGATAAACGGCAGTGATCTGCAGCGCCACAGGAAGTAAGGGACCCTGCGTGAGACACCTGTCTGCAACTGGAATCTTTCCCCCACACCCTCCAAAAACACCAGAGAAACCCATACACTCACCCCCCCTCCACCCAGCGTCCCTGCTTCCATACTTCCTTTCCACAAAGGACTACCCGGGTACACCCCCTGCACACTAGGCTGCCGCAGGTGAGTGAGGCCTACACATAAAAAAGCTGGAAGGTGAGCCCTGGGAAGCAGTCACCAGGATGGATGCGGTCTCTCTAGGGCCTCAGTCTGTTGGCACCTGCCTTGCCAAGTGAGTCCGGCCCCTAGCATCGACAACTTGATACCTGATTATTGTAATCAGGGGCAGCAGTAATGATGCTGGTCCAACTTTCAGCATGGCCAGCAGCTTTGTCACTTACGAGCCTGGTGTTTTTAGTAGCTCTGTGACAGCTGCAGCCTGCTGGTGTGATCTGGTGCTATGGGGTGGGGCAGGTAGTGGCGTGCCAACCGGGGCTGACACCACTCGGCTGAATTCTTCAGTTATCATTATTATTCAAATTTATTAAACCGTACTGTCTTTGAATTAAACAGCTTCCTGGCTGGCTGTAAAGGGTGTGCCTCACTCTCCTGAGCCTTGCCAATGCCCTTGTCTTTCTGGGGCGGTTCTAGGTTAGTGCCCTTCCATAACTGGTGCTTTGCAGTAATTTTAAGATCTTCTTAGAGTTTTTCTTTGGTGAAATGGGTGTAATTTCTGATATTTATATGTTTCCATCATCTTTATTACTTGACTTTGATTGCCAGAAAGTGTAACTCATAGTTGTTGAAATATCACGAAAATTACACTGAAATTATATGAATGTCACACATAGCAATCTAAAACCTTGCATGCTATGTTCCCTTCTCTGTCATTCTCTCGCCCCATGTTTTAATTTACGTCATTCCATCTCTTTGAAAATAAAAATTCCATTCTTTCACTCCGACTTCGTGCATATGTTTAATTTTTATTTATTTCACGTTTCCTTCTTTGTACAACTTGCGATTTGCTTAAAAAATAAAAAAAATCCATTATTTCACTCCCACTCCGTGCGTGCATTTATTTAATTTTCATTAATTTCACCTTTCCTTCTTTGTGTTGCGATTTGCTTAAAAATAAAAAAGAACATTCTTTCCCTCCGACTCCGTGTGTGCATTTATTTCACCTTTCCTTCTTTGTATTAGTTGTGATTTGGTTGGAAAATAACCATTCCATTCTTTCACTCCGTCTCTACATTTATTTTTTTCATTTATTTAAGCGTTCGTTCTTTGAACTACTTTAGATTTGCTTCCCGTCTCTTGTGCAGCTGTGGCTCCAGTATTAGAGAAACGAAACATCAAGTAATTAATTTATAGCGTGTGCTCAGTCTTGTGTCCCATGATATCGTGTATCCCTGCACTCAGCCCAAGCCGAGATCGACTATGGGAAGCCGTTCATGTCAAATTGACAGATCCCCATATAGGACACCTCCTGAAATGCATACCATGCTGAAAAATGAATATGACACACACCAGAATGAATTTAATATGTGTCAAAGTAAATATGATACCTGGCAGAGTGAATCTGACTTGAACCAAAACAAGTATGAAACTTGGCAGAGTGAATATGCTACTTAGGGATTATTATGAATAACACACACTCCAAATTGAATACGAGATATACTGAAATATATATCAATCATACTGAAATGAATATGGCCCTCACTTTAAGCGATATAGCAATCACTGAAACAAATACAATATGTATCAAACAGATTGGGACATTTCTTGAAATGACGGACATATGTCAAGAGGTATATGACATACATTAAAATGAACATGACAGATTAAAATGAATATATTATACTGAAAAGAATGTGATGCACACTGAAATAATATAACATACACTGAAATCAACATTACACATGTTGCAATAAATATGAATTGCGTTGAAATGAATGTTACCCAGATGGCAATGAAAATGAGATATGCAGAAATGAATTGAAGATGATTTAAAATGAATATGGCTTGTGCTGAAATGAATATATGCCCCATTGAATTTAATTAGACATGCCCTAAAATGAGTATGACCAAAGCTGAAATTCGCGTGAAATTTGTCAAAATGAATATGGCATGCAGTGAAATGAATATGATACATATACAAATGAATATGACATATGTTAAAATAGGTAAGTTGTATCTTAAAATTAATATGACAAGTGTTAATGAATATGACATCCATTGAAATAAATATAACTTTGATTGAAAGGAATATAACAGGTGCTCTTCTGGGGGGCAAGATGGTGGCCGAGTGAGGCTGCAGTAGCGGACGTGCCGCTCAAGCACCGTGAGAGGCTCTCTCAGAAGGATAATGGATTAGGGGGGAAAAAAGAAAGACTCTAAGAAGAGATTGTGCATCTTTCTTAACTCTTACCTGATGCTCTACCAGTGCAACGTGGCCCTTACGACATGGGCTGATCGGGGTCACGGAGACTCGTGCTGGGACGGATCGAAGCGGTACAGCGCAGCGGTAAAGTTGGTGCGGAGGATACTGCTGGACATCTGGGGCAGGCGCTGCCGCATGAAGGCACGAATGGCTCCCAAGCTGGCGAGCTCTACTAAGGCAAGGTCTGGGGTACCCGCCCCAGAGAGTACCGGTGCCGGTTTCAGGGGCAAGTACGGAGGAAAGCGCACACCCCAAACAACTCTTGCTGCACCTTCCAAGGAATCGGTCTCTGAACGAGGAAGGGGCGGAGCCTTGTCCGGGCGCCGAGCACCGGGTGGCTCAGTCCTGGAGATGCTGCATGCTTCTGGCCGGCAGTCTACAGAATCAATTACTGACGCTACGCCCGGAGTATTGGGAGTGTTGGGAGTTGAGCAGTGTGCAGGACTCTCTCTCCAGTAGCACGATAAGGATACTGATTTAGCTGGAAGTGGAGGGGTAGGAGAAGTTATACCGGACAAAGCTTCAGGCGAGGTGACCCAACCTGAAAATCTGCTCGTGAGTATCGCTCAGCAGGTAGCACATTTGGCAATCACAGGCGCTGGCGCTGAGGCTAAAGGGCAGAGGGAGGTCAGAACACTGGAGAGAACACTGGAGAGAGAGAAGGAGAAAAAGGAGGGGGGTGTCAGGCAAAAGGTAGGAAAAAAAGCAACACTAAGGGAACCAAAGACTCTGAAATTGATTCCGAATTTGAATTAGACAGGGGGGAGTATCCTTATCAAAACCAAGAAACAGAGACTCCCCCTACCAACACTGCATCTACCATGGACCCGGTTGACTGTTTTTTTTCCCTTTCAGATGGCCCTGAGTGGTCAGCAGAGGAATCTGGATTCTCTCCCTTGTCCAGTGAAAAACGACAGTGACTCAGAAAAAACGAGTGATTCTATTTTTCAGACTGCCCGCTGTATAGGGCGGAGGAAGTCCGGGCCTCACATGCAAAAAGCTGCCAGTCTGAAATGGGATTATTCAGCAACAGAGCCAATAATTCCTGCACAAAATGGTACAATTTTAGGCACTCCTGATTCACAACCCCCAACTCTAGAGACTGTCCTGCAGACTATCATCCAACATCGTGAGGAGACAAGGGCCGATGCCCCTAAAGCTCAAAGCGCCGCAAGGAAAGTCCAAGGAGCAGTGAGGAAACTCACGAAAACATGTAGCTCTATCAGGGACCGCCTTACGGAGCTGGAGACCCGCGTCAATACAGTAGAGACTGAGGTGGCTGTGAAGCTTGCACAATCTAGTGATCAGGAAAAACGTATTATTTATATCCAATGGAAATTGGAAGACCGTGAAAACCGCCAACGGCGAAACAACCTACGGGTCTTAGGTGTTCCTGAAGGGAAAGAAGGATCGGATATACGTGCCTTCATGCTAGATCTCTACCAGAAAGCATTTCCGGAACTTTCTGATTGGAACTGGCAGATAGAAGTACAGCGAGTACACCGGACACCCTTCACCCTGAGAAACCCTGGCCAAGAAGGAGCAAGACCCCGAGCTATTCTGGTCTTCTTTGGTAACTTTTTACTGAAACAAGCAATTTTTGAGAGAGCCAGACCAGAAGCCAGGCGCAATGTTGGTGATGTCTCTTTTTTGTCCGTCCGGACTACTGTCACGCCACCGTAAGAGGCGGTGGCGTTTGCGCCAGTTAATCAAACCTGTCCAGGATAAGAGGGCAAATGGGGGGGGGACCTGTGTTTTTTTGTTTTTGCTTGAACTTTAAAGCATATCTTTTTGCTTTTCTATATTTTTCTCCTTCTTACCACCTTTTCATATGTTATTTATATTCGTTAAGGGGCAGAGGTTGAATGAAAGGGTGGGAAGAGTAAGCTTATATGGTGCGGCAACCGCTCTCCATCTTCCAAACAGACCCCAACTTGGTCTGGATGCTCCCCAGCAAAGAGGGGGGGGACAGGTGGGGGGAGGGGGTGGGATGGGATAGGGGTAGGGGGCAATAAGAGGGAAGAAAAATCTGAGAAGATAATTTTAGAAATGGCTTAAGGCATATGAAATTGAGGATTGAGGATTGTAATGAGTTTGAAATTTTCTTTTCAGGGACGTAAATGGAAAATAATTATGGAGGTAGTGAGAATGAAGTGCATATCTAACTCAGATGGGTAAGCTAACTATTTGTTCAGTTAATGTGGGGGGGCTTGGGGATAGAGGTAAAAGGAGTAGAGTTATGGAAATGCTTAGATGCAATAACCCGGATATTATTTGCCTGCAAGAAACACATATGCCATGGGGGAAAAGGGAACTAATGTCAATACGGGGATATTCTCTAATCGGGTGAGCTACTCAAAACTCCAATTTCAGAGGGGTAGCCATTTTTGCCAAAAACTATTTGGGCTCTGCTTGACGGACGCGGGGAGATGTAGGGGGGAGATGGGTACTAGCTGAGTTGGCAATAGGACTCACTATCGTGTCACTGTATGGATCTAATCAGGATGAGGCTAAAATATTTGAGGATCTGGAAATAGAGCAGGCAACCTGGCCTACACCTCTGATCATGGCGGGGGACTTCAATATTCATTTGGGAGTTGGAGTCGGTGGTAGTAAGAATACTAGATACCAAGGTAGGAAACCCAAAACATTTAGAGCCCTGGAGTCACTTGTTAACAGCCACAGGTTAATAGATGTTTTGGACTCTGAATGTTCTCTCGACCCCGGATTTACATATTACTCATGCCCCCATCAGAAGTTTGTTAGGTTAGATTATTCTTTTATTTCAAAACAGATCATGGGAGGTGTGGCGATTGAGATACTTCCATTCGAAACATAACCCTTTGTGGCTGGAGGTTAGGTCACAGCAAGTAGTTAGACAACACCCACAGTGGACGTTTGACCGCAAACTATAGGTAGATCAGGAATACATATCCTATTTTAAAAAGTGGATAACCAATTGTTTTGATATAAACAGATTCAGTGCATCCCGTAATATGGTCTGGGATGCTTTTAAGGCAGCTTTAAGGGGTGAAATGGTTAGCTTTAGTGCCACTAAAAGACAAAAGCAGCAAAAGAAGACTAAACTATTATATGCTAAGCTCCAGGATTTGGAAAAAGAACATATATGTAAGATAGCCCAGGGGAAAGATGCTGCTACAACTCTATTAGATATTACCCTGACTAAAGCCGAAATTAATACACACTATTCTCATCAGGTTGCAGCAGGGTATCAAACACACAGGGCAGCGAGCTACGAATATGGTGATTCGGTCGGTAGGCTGCTTGCTCTAAAAATCACACAGAAAACAGCGCAGTCAGATATCTCTCATGAAATCTGGGGGAGTCTCTCATACAGATCCCAGGGCTATTATGGGAGTATTTTATGAATTTTTTCAAGAGTTGTATAAAAATGAAAAATCAGGCTCGAAGGGAGATCTATTTGTCAGGGCTAGTGCAGGATATAGGAGGCTAGAGGGGGAAGCACGGGCTGAATTTACACTAGAGGAGGTGTACATAGCAATACACCAACTCAGCTCTGGCAAGGCTACGGGCCCGGATAAGATCCCACTAGAATTCTACAAACTATTTCAGGAGGAACTGACTCCCCTCTTCTGGGATCTGTTCTTGGGGGTGCAACATTCAGGAAAACCTCCCAAATCATGGAAAGGCACGAATATAGTTATCTTTCCCAAAAAGGATAAATCACCTGAGAACCCCACTTCATACCGACCCATCTCTTTAATAAATGCAGAGGCCAAGATTTATTCTAAGATCTTGGCAAATCGTATCCAGGGGGTCATAGCCAGTCTGGTCTCACCTTGGCAACATGGGTTTGCTCCGGGTAGAGACACCACGGATCATGTAAGAAGAACTGTGGCATTATTTGATATTGCTCGGGAGACCGATAGTAGGCTGGCTATGATCCTACTGGATGCAGAAAAAGCCTTTGACAGGGTGGCACGGGTATATCTGTGGAAGATTCTAGCAGCTAAGGGGTTTGGCCCATTAATTATTACTGCAATTAAGGCTATGTATAACTCACCATATGCAAAATTACAGATGATGGGCATTGAGTCAGAAAGGATAAGAGTCAGTAGGGGAACAAGGCAGGGATGTTCCTGCTCCCCAATCCTGTTTGCCCTATATATCGATCCATTTATACAGATGATTATGGAGAACAATGTCATTACATCCGTGTCAACCCTGGGGTTTAACACTAGGGTACTCGTGTACGCTGACGATATCGCTGTATTAACCCCGAACCCGGAGGAAGCCATGGGGGAAATAGAAAATCTGGCTATTTTGTTTGGCGAAGAGTCAGGGTACTTACTTAATAAAAACCAAAACGCAAATAGTTTGTACTGAGAACATTATCTTTCAATATCATCGGCGAACCCCTACTGCTACCTACCTCGGGGCTAAGATCACCCCGGATATGGACCAGATAGCTCAAATCAATTTTAACCCTTTGATTAATAAAATAGACCTAGACCTTAAGCGTATGAACCCATTACACTTGACTATCATAGGGAGAATAAATGTTTTGTAAATGGTGATGCTCCCTAAAATATTATATCTATTCCGCACACTCCCTATCGAGAATGAAGGGTCTATATTTAAAGCTTTAGATTCCATTTCAGCAAATTTATCTGGCAATATGGTAAGGTTAGGATCTCACTGAAACTATTAACTTTATCACAGGCACGGGGTGGTTTGGCAGCTTCCAACCTCACTTTTTATTATTGGGCAGCCCTATTGCAACAAATGAGCATACTATTTTTTGACAATACGGGGCCTGGGAGAGGGCTGGCCTCTGATATTCCTACAATTTATGAACTGGCACTTGGGGACAAAGTAAGAGCTGTATTGCTTCGACAGGTAGAGCCTAGCTACTTAAAAAAAGTACGATTTAGGATCATCCTGAATGCTTGGAAAACATGGAGCAAAATACAGAAATTTATGAAAATTGAGAAATATAGATACACACCCATTTGGAGGTCTTCGATATGCTCCCCAGGGCTCTATGATGTCAAAGGGAGGCAATGGGAGCACCTTGGTGTGAAGATAGTAGGGGATATCCAAGCTAATGGCGTACTTTGCTCCTTCTCTGAGCTACAAAGGAAATATGGAATACCGGGTGGGCACTATCTTAAATACCTCCAAATAAGAGGATTTTTGGATACACAACAACAAGCAATATCTAATAATAAAATTACACTATTTGAGGTTCTCAAGAAACCAGTATGCAAACTTAAGTTTGTATACAGTATATTTACAGGGGCGGCACTAGATGATGTAGAAAAAGTAGAGGCAAAATGGGCTGATAAATTAGAAAATACTGATGTAGATACAGATATGTCATTATTGCTGGCAAGAAAAACGTTCCTCTCAGTCTCAGCTAACGTTAAGGCTCAACATTACAAAACAATCTATAGTATGTATTTCACTGCTTACAATTTATTTAAATGGGGGAAAAGGGAGGATTACAAATGCCCAAGATGTGGTAGGGGACCAGCAGAGGAGATTCATACGTTTTTCGGCTGCCCGCGACTCAATCTGTTTAAAGCGGAGGTAGTTAAGCAATGGGAGAAGATGCTGGGTAAAAGGATAGAAATGACCCCTACACTTATGATGTTGGGATATGATAGTAATGTCGGATTGGATCAGGCTAAATCTAGCATCTTATTCATCTCGATAACAATAATTAGGTTACTTATGGCGACTAGATGGAAAGATTCATTGCCCCCATGTTTCCATGAATATTTAGCCAGATTTATTGCTATATATAAACTCGAATCATCTTTATATGACTGCAAGGGACATCAGGCCAGGAAATGGGGTATGAAACTCTGGAGTCCTCTATCTAAATGGATAACAGGGGATGGAGATGGCTAAGGGGCATTAAGTGAGTAGGTTTATCTGCCCCCCCTATTTAACCCCATTACTATGCACCTTATTTCTCTCTCTTTCATAAGTCAATGATGTTTGCCGTATATAACTATTGCTGTCTTTTTTTTTTCTTTTCTTCTGTTTCGCCATAAATTTGAAGCAAAAATACCTTTTTTTTGTTGGACAAAAGCTGTAAACTTTATCGAAAATATAATGTATGAATATGAATTTGGCATATGTAATCAATATCTTCTCTGAAAAAAAAAAATGAAAGGAATATAACATGTTAAAATGAATATGACATGAGTTGAAATGAATGAGCCTCATTGAAATTAATTTGACATGTTTTAAAATGAATACAAGTAACGTTAAAATTAACATAACATTTATCAAAATAATTCAGGTTGCATTGAAAGTAATACAATACACATTGACATGATTATGATACGTGTTAAAATGGATATGATTTATGTTAAAATGAATATAAGATGTGTTACTATGAATGAGACATCCATTGAAAGGAATATGACATGCTAAGATGAATATTACATGCATTGAAATGAATACGAGCCCCTTTGAAATTAATGCAACATGCCTTAAAATGAGTATGACCAATGCTGAAATTAAAATGAAACTTGTCAAAATGAATGTTATGCTTTGAAATTAATATGATACACATCAAAATGAATATTGCATGTATTGAAATAAATATTGCATGTATTGAAATTAATGTAACCTATGTTGAAATGACTGACATGTTTTAAGGTGAATATGACATCCTTTGAAATTAATATGACATTCATGGAAAGGAATGTGACAAAAAAGTGATGGGGAGAGAGTAAAACAGAGTGTGAGCTAAAGAGATGGAATGAGGGATGTGGAGGGACAACTCAGGTGTGAGGGGTGAAACATAATAAGTATATTGAGTGATGCAGAGTGAGGGATGGGAAGTGATTATTAGAAATCAGAAATTAGAGATGACTTATGTATGGGGAATAGAGGATGGCTGATGGATGGTGAGGGATGAGGAGTGAGGGTAAAGGAGGAAGTAGGGCATTTAGGCCCTCCTTTATATTTTAACGGTGGGCCCGTCCTCAGTCAGAGTGACGGAGTAAATTACACCGTCACCCTGACGGAGGGGCCGGCCTCCAAATTTTGCAATGTCCGTTGGCCCGATGGACATTCCAAGCAGTGGCAGGTATCACTGTTCCCTCTCTACCAAAAATTTCAACCGGGCTCTAAGCGTGATAGAAGAGAAGTAAAGAATGAGGAGTAAAGAAGAAGGGAAGGGCTGAGGGATGAAAAGAAAGTCAGAAGTGAGGTAGGATGAGTAATGGGTAAGAACTGATGATCGAGAGTTGAAGAATGAGAGGGGATACATGAGGAGTAAAGGATGTGGAGATGCATGCATCGAGCAGGGATTGTATACACACAGTGAAGACCTGGTTGTGTGATATGATATACTGCAATGAATAACTGGAACTCTACTATTCCACCATTTCCCAGGCTCTGTGGCCCAAGAATATCCGGGGCCCCTTGAAAGAATATCTGTTAACTCACAACATAAACTGCATCAAAATGAGTTCAAGCTTGTGCTAAACATGCAGAATGGGGGAGGGACGGGCGAATTATCAAATGTATATACAGACTAGTTCCTGGACAAGAGCTCCAAATGCAATGGTACCTGAAGTACTCTTGTGGCCCCATTTCAGCTGTGATTAATGCCTCTGTACTTTGGAGGTGCCATCCTGATGTGCAGAAAGGATTTCTTTGACAAGGGGGACACTGCTGGACTGTTGATGTATTATACGTAGGGCCACTGGAATTATGCCACATAGGAGGGCCAAATTGTGTGGCAGGGTTGACTACATTATGCAGCAAGAAAAGGCAAATTATTCAGCATAATGCAGCAGATTTTGTGATAGTATTACTGCATTATTTTGTTATTTTTACCCATGTTACCGTCCTCCAGGAGCCCTTCCAGCCTTCTGCAACTTCTTCACCAACTTCATCGACCCCCTCGCCATAGACTCCATGAACTACATTTTCCTTGGTGACCTCAACTTCCATCTCAACGACAACAATGTCACAAACACTACCAACCTCCTTGACAGCATGAACAACATCAGACTCACCCAACTCATCCACGACCCCACGCACACCGCAGGCCACACACTAGAACCCATCTACATCTCCAGCTACTGAATTAGGTACAGCCACACCACAGAACTCACCTGAACAACCACTCCATCGTTCGCTTCAATATCACCAGCTCACAGACCACCACCCCCAGTCTGCCCAACACCCCCACCGCAGCTGGATCAAAGTCTCAGAGGACACATTGATCAATGTGTGGCTTATTCACTCTGACTGGCTCAGGTTTCAGTGCTACGGATAAGATGTTGATAAGATGTTGGCAGGTTACAAATACAAGACAAATGATGCAGTGAAACTGAAAGTAGGTAATATATTTTGACTTTTTATTGTGCAGGAGACTGGAGTGTTTGTTTTGCTACACATTAGAGACTGTAGTATTGTTACCACTATAATTTCAAGAAATTGAGCTTTGCTTTTGGGAAAAATTCAAGTTGTTTGCATTTTAGGCCCAGTGACAAAAGTGATTTTTTCCTTTTCTTTTTCAATTAAAAACACCTACATGATGTTGGTCAGATTTCACATTCCGTTGGATTGTGTACCACTTACACTTTGTTTCCTTGATTTCACAAACTGAACTTGCTTACATACTAAGTAATCTAAGTATTTGGCCTCGGTCTGGCTCAACATACCAAAGAACTCCCAAAATTTCACTAATAACATTAAGGTAATCTATGATGTCACAAATTTCGTTCCAATTTATATTTCACATATTTTACTTAATCTTGCATTCCCTAAGAGAGTTAGCTATATCCAAGATGTTTTTTCACTGTAACTGTTGGACTCTGCCCATTTTGGCTAAAGTTCCCTAAACTTTTTGCTTTCCCCCTAGACCTTTTTTGTGACATGGTGTTGCCAACTTAGATACTTTGTGCAGGTGCTCCCTGTGTAAAGTGTAATGGTAATTGGTTGTCCATGATTGGTATGTTTGCCTTACTAATAAAGTCCCTAGTAAAGTGCACTGTGTGTGCCAGGGCTGGTAATGCAAATGCTACTAGTGGGCCTGCAGTACTAATTGTGCCACCCACACAAGTAGCCCTAAAGAGAGAACTCAGGCCTGCCACTGCAGTGCCTGCGCGCAGTTTGTTAAACTGCCATGTTGTCCATAAAAGTGCACCCACTCGCCAGGCCTTACCCTTCA
Source organism: Triturus cristatus (assembly GCF_964204655.1). Classification (NCBI taxonomy): domain Eukaryota; kingdom Metazoa; phylum Chordata; class Amphibia; order Caudata; family Salamandridae; genus Triturus; species Triturus cristatus. The sequence goes on from NC_140579.1 coordinate 241,572,030, forward strand.
ATTGTTATGCACATTAGACACCCCTATGGTAGGTCCAAGGTACCCCCATGGGTAGTGTGCAGTGTATGTGAAAGGTAGGACATGTACTGAGGTGTGTACCATGTACTAACAGTGAAATACTCTCAATTTCGTTTTTCACTGTTGAAAGGCCATCTTTGCCCATAGGACAGACTGGGGAAGGCTGTGTACTATGTTTGCTGCCTATCTTCCCATAGGCTTAAGATGGAGAGGTGAAGTTTAGTGTGCCTGAACTCACAATTTATTAACACATCTTTTTGTGAAGGTGGTTTTTGCATTGTGTGTTTAGAAACCACCCTTTTAGAAGTGGCTGGGTTTTTGTGTTCTAACATTTCTGTGCATCTCTGCCTGGTTGTGGATTGACTGTCTGGATTTGAATGTGATAGGATCTGGGGAATGTCTTGACCCAGGGGAGGAGGTGCAGGCTGACCTGCATCTGGAGTGTAGGGAGGATGAGTAGCCCCTGGAGGTGATGAGGCCTGGGTTGCTGCCATTAAACAATGGCTCCATCTCCTGATGAGTGATTAAGGATCCAGACCCCCACTATCAAAGGAAGAATGCGTCACTGGCAGGGAGACACCCAGAACTGGTTTGGATAGGGGCCTGTGCCCCCCTAAACACAAAGACTTCAAAGACATTTAGGGGTATAACTATGAGAGCTGAAACCCCTGAATGTTGGAATGGAACGGTTCAAGACTGTAAAGGATTGAAACTACTTCGTGGTCAACCTCTGCCAAGGAAGAAAAAACTGAGGAGACTGAAGGAAAGGACTGACCCTTGCTGTGTGTTCTGGGGCTGACCTGCAGTTTACTGATTTAACCAAGGAGAGGCTAAAGGGACTTTGCTGTGTGCTGTGTCCCCCTGCTTTAAAGGACTTTGCTGTGTCCTGAAGTAACTTATCCCCCAGGGTCCGAGGAGAGCTGGCTCCCTGTTGTGGAAACTCAGGAAAAAAAATGTTTCCAGGTGTGTCTCAGCGACGCTGTGTGCGAGTGCTTTTTGCAGCCTGAGACCCTCGTAAGAATTGCCCTGTGATCATGGGCACCTGGAATCCAAGTGAGTCTCAGTGACGCTGTGTGCGTGTGCTTCCTGCAGCCTAAGACCTTCATGAGGATTATCCTATGATCGTGTGCACCCGGAATCCAAATGAGTCTCAGCGACGCTGTGTTCGTGTGCTTCGTGCAGCCTGAGACCTTTGTGAGCATTGTCCTGTGACCGTGCACACCCGGAGTCCAAGTGAGTCTCAGCGACGCCGTGTGCTTTGTGCAGCCTGAGACCTTTGTGAGGATTGCCCTGTGATCATGTGCACCCGGAACTCAAGTGAGTCTCAGCGACGTTGGGTGCGTGTGCTTCATGCAGCCTGAGACCTTCGTGAGGATTGCCCTGTGACCGCGCACATCCGGAGCTCAAGTGAGTCTCAGCGACGCTGTGTGCGTGTGCCCTGTTGCAGCCCGAGACGTTCATCATTGCCATCGCCCCGGACCGGCATCCCCAGAGGAGCTGTGCCGCCAGCCCAAACCTGCCTTTTCCAAGGAGGGACCTTGAACCATCCCCGGTATGGACCAGAGTTCCACTGCCCGAAATCAACGAAGTCGCATCGGAGGCCCAAGTCGAGAGGAGAGTAAGGTCGCAACCCCCAGGTAACGCTCAGCGTGCGTGCGTGTTTCGCCGCCTGGGGTGGGGAGCGGACTCCGAGAGAAACGTTCTCGGCCTTTCCCATTCTCGCAGCGCGAGCTTCCGCTCAAGCTCGTATCGCGGCCCGTACTTGCCGAGGAGTGGCTGTACCGGGGCCGGAGTGTGAAGCTGCACTTGTTTTCCACCATAGCCGTGTTGGGGGCATATTTTAGCGGAAGCTGACCGTGAGTCAGTAAGAGTGGCATAGAGACCCACCAGAGCACCGTGATCGGTGCCGGAGTACATTATTGTTGCACTACGCATTGCATTCGTTTTGCATTATGAACTGCCTGATTGTTGCATTACGCATTGCATTATTTTTGCATTACGAACTGCCTGATTGTTGCATTACATTATTTTTGCATTACGAACTGCCTGATTGTTGCATTACACATTGCATTATTTTTGCATAACGAACTGCCTAATTGTTGCATAACAAACTGCATTATTTTGACATTACAAAGTGCCTGATTCTTGCATTATGAACTGCATAGCAGTGCATTAGGACTGCATTGGATCATAGAGAATTGCTCATTAATACTGCAAGAACCTACAAGGGCTTGCTGGCCTAATAACCAGCAAGGTGAAATATTACAAATATGCATATGTTGGATTTTTAGCGTGTGGTCTCATCGTTTATCTTTCTATATAAACATGTAATTGTTTTATGAAACTTGTGTGGAGTCCATTTGTGGTGTTACCATTGGGTTACTGAGAGCGTGGTTGCAAATACTTTACACAAAAGTCAAAGTCAAAATACTTTATTCGGTTAAAAAGGAATAACCATAAAAGCAACAAAAATACAAATACAATTTAAAATAAAACAATATATAGTTATTGTTACAAGGGAGAAGTGCAGATGATTTCCATATGGACAATTCAATCAGTTAACAGTCCATTGATTTACGTAGTTTAAAAACATTTTTAAAAAATTCTGCCAGCGAGGCAACAATAAATACAGTGTCCATTCTTTGCAATTCTAAAAACGCTGGGCGGCATCTATTTAATTGAAACTCTTTAAGAATTGGGACAATAAATTTCTTGCGAGGCAAGGTATAAAATCTGCAGAAAAATAACACATGGATATCAGATTGCAGGGATAATTCATCACATGGACATAAACAGAGTTCTTTTGACCAAGAATTCATTTGTGGGAAAGTTAATAATCTAAAAACTATATTAAATCTAAAACGTGTGAGACGAAATCTATCATGGGCTGCCATAGAGAGACATAAATATGGTTGTAAATTTAGACCACTTAATATCAGCTGGTGGGAACACACAGTCTTTTTCTTTCTTTCCTCACACAGTCTTTTTTCCCTGAGATGTTCCATACAGGATTTTTTCAATATTTTTCTAGAGATGTGTACCATTGACAGTGGATCCTCAAAATATTGTTCACAATCTATCTCTGTCAAAAAAGTATTCACATAGTTTAACCATTTGAAAACTTTTACATTTTCCAGTTGTAACACATCCTGGATTATGGCTCGATTTACAACACATTCATTAACAGTCCAGACCCTGTGCCATAATAAAATGGGCTGAATTTTTATTATATCTGAAATATATGGCTGCCCTAACTCCTCATGGCAATTTAGGGTTGCAATACTATCAGGCACGGACAGCAAGTACCGCATAAACTTATTTTCATTTATTTGGATAGTATCTATGTTAGCATACCCCCAGAGTCCTGCTCCATAGATGGCCACTGATATACACGTTGCATTATAAATAGTTAAAATTTCTCTAAAAGGCTTCTTTCCCATTTTCTGTATAAAACTCTTTAGGGCCATTATAGTCTTTGAGAACAAAAGAGTTCTTGCCCTAATTGCAGTTGTCCACGTGCCAGTCTCATGAAATAGAATACCTAGATAAGAAAATGTAGGAGTGTTTTCTAGACTAGCATTAGACTAGCATTATTTATTGAGATGGTTTTCATCCTTTTCTTAGTTCGTATTCCACAGTTCATGGGAAAAGTTTTGCTACAGTTAATTTTTAAATCTAAACTGTTCATGAATTTATTAAAGGATGTTATTAGATTTTGTAGGGCATTTGGTGTTCGTGCCATTAAAACGGCATCATCCGCATACAGTAGTGCGGGAATGCGCCTATTGCCAGCAACTGGCATGTCCCCACACTCCTGCAATAGGTGATCTTCCAGCCCATTTATATAAATCAAAAACAGGAAGGGGGCCAGGACACATCCTTGGCGTACTCCGCGCCCTATCCCAAAGGATTTACTACATTCGCCTCCTTTTCCATAACGAACAGTTGCTGTAGCCCCAGAATACAGCTCCCTCAAAAAGGAGAGGATTGAGTCATCCACACCCATCCTTTGCATCACTTTCCATAATTTATTGTGGGACACGCAATCAAAAGCCGAAGTAAGATCGACAAAGACAAGATATAATCGCTCCTTCTTTATCGACGAATACTTCTGTTGCAGAAAAAATAAGTTTAAACATTGTTCTATAGTTCCTATGCCTCTTTGGAAACCAAACTGGAGATCGCTTATTATCCCATTTTCCTCCGCCCAGTTTTGTAATTTAGCTAAAATTACTCTGCCCAGGATTTTTATGGACGAATCAAGTAGGGATATTGGCCTATAGCAGGCACAGTTTTGTCTGTCTCCCTTTTTAAAAATGGGGACAATAATTGATGTAAACCATGACCGACTCAGGCCCTTCGCCAGAGCTGCGTTAAAAAGCTGTACCAGGATGGGACCCCAGATCTCACTGTTAGCTTTATACAGATCAGCTGGGATCCCATCTGGGCCCGATGCCTTTCCACCCTTTGTATCTTTTAAACTCAATAGAACCTCGGGCAATGTTACCACTAGTTTTTCAGATGTCCCCCATTTCTCCCATGGAACCTCCGGCCGTGAGGCTGGTATTTTTTGTGCCTCCAGCTCATTCTCACAAAAAGGGACATAGACCTCTTGCGAAGACGGCTCAAGACACATATAGAGGTTTGAAAAATGTGTGACCCAGTCCTCCTCATTAATTGCAATTTCTATACGTGCCTTAGTATTATCAAAAAGGAGCGGCGCATTTACCACCCCCCAAAATGCTGTTGTATCTTTAGCTTGTGAGGCATCGCATAATTGTTCCCAGGCCATCCTCTTTATGTTTTTCTTTCTTTCTTTTAATGCATGATTGTAGCGATTCCTTAGTTCTCTTATTTGAATGGGGTTTCGAGGTTCCAAATGGATAGCATGTTTGAGCTCAGTCAAGGCTCTGGTACACGCCTTATCAAACCATCTTCTAGCATTTTTTGTCCTATTTTTAAAAACCACCCTCAGACTCTCTTTGATTGTAGCTGCTATGATATTAAAATGTTCCATTATGTTTTCGTTCTTTGAATTTTCATCTAAACAAACTCTAAAGCTTTCTGAACAGCTATTAACTAGTTTAGCTAAGAATTCGTTCGGAACCACCTTACTCCACTTGAGGGAATACCCATTTTGTCTCCCCATCAGCACATCTGGGGCTGCCTGTATCTGTAAACAATCATGTTGGCATGCTAAAAATGGGCTATCAATTTCGAGTACTTGTGGGTAATGATCACTCAGTGGTAATTGGCGATTCTTATAAGTAGCAGCCCTAAATCCAGAAGTACTTTACACATTTGCCTTGAAGATAAGCCTGGTTGCTCGTACCAGGCTACCAAGGGGGTGAGCAGGGGCTATCTGAGAAGGTGTCCTTCCTTTCCCTGACTTAGAAGCAAGGGTCTCTATTTGAACGAAGGTACCTACCACAGTCACCTAGAGACCCCCATTTCTAACAGTAGCGTATTACACTAATACTGTGTATAATTTGAACTGAGCCCCCTCCAGATTTGTATAACTGGTCATGATTGAAAGCACAGGAGTTGAGGGTGAAGGCTGTGCAGGTTTCTCTCAGCGTCTGTCAGGGAGTTAAAACGGTGTTCAAGTATGTGGTCATCCAATTCTTGGCCTCAATACAGAGCGCACAGAGCAATGGTCATGTATTCCAGTTCCAATTGTGATTCTGTGCAAATGTGTTAAGGGGGTACACAGTTGTAATTGTATCTATATATATCTTAGTACCCCTGACAATGCGTCAAAGTGCTTCTCGGCGAGCAGCATGCTACTCCGGAACCCAAAAGGATTAGTGGTGGGTTAGTATAGGGAAATATGTGTTAATTTTAGCAGTGAAAATGCGAGTCTTAGTTGGATTGAAAAGGATAATGTAAAGACAGAAGAGGGAAGAGTCTAGAAGGTGTTATTTGGGAGAACATAGTAGTAAGATCCCTTATGAGGTATCATGTGCTTTTTGGCAAGTAGCACGCTGCTAGGGAACCCAAAGAAGATTAGTGGTGGGTTAGTGTAGGACAAAGTGTTAATTTGAGTGGTGGGCATGTGAGTCTGTTAGTTGTATTGAAAAGGATAATGAAGGGATAGAAGGAAGAGTCTAGAAAGTGTTATTTAGGGGATCATAGTAGTAAGATGAGGCTTGGGATGAGTAAAAGGAGAGATGGAGGAGGGACAAGTCTCTAGAAAGGGATTAGGCAAATCATAAATAGAACAAGCATTTGCAATGCAACCATTGTGTGCATTTGTGAAAGTTAGAGCTCTTGGCATTGAAAATGACAATGTTTTTTATGTTTGTTTTTGATATGCAGTCGAGTGATGATATTTGCAAAGTACTATTGGCATTCGTAGGAATTTGAGGTGCTGGGAGAACCAGAACATAGGGAATAGGTTATAAGGAAGGGCGGGACAAGAGTAATATGCTTGCTGAAAAAAACGTAACAGCTTCCTGGAAAAAGCCCATCTCATAAGAAATGCAAGATTAAGTAAATCATGTGAAATGTAAGCATGAGCACTTTTTGCCTGAAAAGTTAAGGACATGACTACAGCGCCCGGAAGGGACCTGTTTTAATGTCAATTGCTTTTATTCTTACACAACGTAAGCAGTAAGGCTGCGGTAAACATTTTATAAACTAAAACAATGAAAACAGCTGATACAATGTTGTTTAAAGAAAGACGAGAAAACGGAAGTAGAGCTTCATTGACAAACTGTGTAAAGTGGCGCTAATGTGTGTGGTTGTGAATAAAACCAATCTGGCTACTTGTTTTCTTTTACATTCTGTTTTTGTAGTCCAATCTTTTTTATTGACAAATAAACTACAAATACAAGCACTCCACGAAAAAAAGAAAAGATTTATAGGATACTTGCCTGCCATGGGTCAACTTAAGAGCTTCTATTTGTTTTTTCAGGTGGTCTAAATCTGAATGTGCCCCTGTCTTCCTAATGTCAGCTGCCTGAATGACTGAATAGTTCAGCGTGATGAAAGTTTAATGCTGGCCTGGCCCACCTTGACTCAAGTCGCCTAATTGTGGGAATGACAGTGTCTCACCATGCATGGGGATTTGGCATGGCCTAGTCAACGCCTTGCGTGCCACTGATACCACTGCTCCTTTGCTGTGGTAGATGTGACATTTTTGAAATTAAAATGTGTGCTTGTCCCTGGCTAATAATGCTGCTTAGCAACAGCCCTTTTTTTATGCAACATACACTACTTTCTGGCCACTGTTCAGTTAGTACAATCGTGACTGCAACCAGCTCTAATAAGTTGTTTCTTTAAAATAAAGGCAGGGTCCAGGCAAACACCTGCACAAATTAAGCACTGGATATATGTGCATACAGTTATCGCTAGAATGTCTTTAACTACTTGTAAATTCAGTTCTAGGGTCAGCACAACAGACCAAATAGAACTAAATTCAAAAGGAGGTCAAGATTATGCAAACCTAGAGTCACTGGACATAGAGATAAACTCCCTCCCTTCAGAAAAACACTTCAAACCTGCCTTTACTGAGTTCTCTGTGCACACTTCTACAACTTAAGTAGCACTTGGAGTAAATTCAGTTTACAGTTAAAATATACATGACTATTTATCATTTAATTAGACAGGCTGTGTTGTAGAAACATACCTCGCAATGCTAGATGTAGTAAGTTTATCCTAAATCACGTATATAGGGCAGACTGTAAAACTGGCTAGCTTCTAGTAACATGGTAAAATTCATAGTGAGAAGTACATGTTCGGCAAAGCAGGATAGAGGGGTGCTTAGTATTCAGATTTCAGGGTCAAATAAAAAATTTCCGGATGTATGCCTAGTGCTTACATTTTTTTTTTTTTAAACATACTTTATTGATTACCAAAATGGAATTGCAACGTGACATAGTTAGTACAAATGGCATTTTGTTTTTTGTTATTTAACCTTTCATGTATAGATTACATCTTTATGCTTAAGAGACAGTTCGGTTTTAAATGATCTTAGTTATGCATCCGCCATTGCGGTCAGGAGCTAAATGTGTGTTCACTTGAGATGCAATATTTCTCCTGTAGTAGTTGCACATAGTATGTTTAAACATTTCAGAAACATAACATTTGTAACTTCCCCCCTCCCGCCACCCTCCCTCCTGGTCTGCTGCTATTTATGTGAGTTGCTGCCTATTAGTACTGTCCTCATATCGTGACTTGTCCATCGCTGCCTGTGCACTGTTCTAATGTGTCTGGTGCCTATAGAAACATCCCTGACGCACAGTCCTAATTTAGTTGGATGTGTTATTCGGAGGGGTTACTATGTGTGGGTGAAAGGTCCAGCTGTTTAAAATCTTACATCATAATGTCCCATTCCATACAAATAGGATGTTTCCGCAACCCCCTTGCCTACTCTCTTCTAAGTGCCGCGCTATCGGAGTTGCCCCAGAGTATCACATCATCCTGCCATGTGGTCAACAAGGGACTTCTAGGGGATTTCCATCTGATGGTAATTGTTCTTACCGCCATTATAAGGGCAAGGTCCAGAAATCGTAGTTGTACCTTCTTCGCGCTAGTGCGTTTGCGGAGGCCCATGAGGCACTCCAGGATAATGTCCTGGACTGTTAGGTGCGTAACTTCTCCTAGGGAATGCTGGACTCCGCTCCAGTAGTCATGGAGGCGTGGGTATGCCCATAACATATGGACAAAATCCGCCTCTTCTATCTTGCATCTGGGGCAGCAGTGTTGTGCCTCCGGGAACATGCAGTGTATTCTCTTTGGGGTTAAGTAGGATCTGTGCAGTACCATTGTTTGAATAAATTTAATTTTAACGTTGCAGGATACCCGCTTGGGATGTTCTAACATGCTCGTCCAGGCTTTGTCGGTAAATTCTATGTCTGCGTCCTCCGCCCATTTTGTTCTAAGGTCAATAAGTGCAATAGCCGCATGCGCCCTAATACCTGTGTATAACCATTTGACTAGGTGGCCTCCTACCCCCATGTAGTATAGCAGGTGGACCAGGTCATGTTGTGGAGGTTCCCTGCGTTGAGGCGCCCATGTCCTCCTGATATAATGAGACACTGCTGCATGAACCAGATAAAGGCGTTCCGGCGCTCTAGTGGCCTGTACGAATGTGTTGTGATCTAGGAGGTTGCCATCACCAAAGAGCGACCCGACGACCTCCACGCCAACCTCTGTCCAGGCATGTAGCCTGCCCCTCGTAAGCCTACCCCAGGGAATTGGAATGCCCTCTAATAGGATATTATTAACGTAAGGGGTTACACCTGAAGTATATTGCAGGGCCTTTCGCCAACAATATAGTGCCGACTTAAGCAATGGGGGCCTATCCGAGGAGATTTTGGCTTTTGGCAGGAGTAGGGAATGTAGCGTACCCCGATCCAGGTCCTGAGGCGTATAACCTATTTCTTGTAGGTTCCTCCCCGCCGTCCAGTAAGACAGCCACTGGAGTTGGCATGCATAATAATAGGCCCTGAAATCGGGGACCCCCAGACCTCCCCTCTGGGTCTCCAGTTGTAGTTTCCGGAGGCTTACTCTCCGGCAGCCTTTACCCCAGTTGAGTTCTGTGACGATAGTGTTCAGGGTGCGGAAGATTGATTGCGCTACCACCAAAGGCAGATTCACAAAAAAATATAATAGACGGGGAAGCACCACCATCTTAGAGATGGCAATCCTCCCCATTAGTGAGAGCGGCAGGGATATCCAAAAGGCCACACTCGAGCGAACCGCAGTGATAGCCTTCAGCAGGTTGCCTTCTAGTTGCTCCGCCTGTGCCCTGTAAACTAGGATTCCTAAATATTTAAATGTAGTGTGTGCTAAGGGCAAAGTGTAATTAACAAAACGTATCTCATCTGGGTGGGGTCCGTCTCGGAAATAAAAGGTGTTCGACTCCCTTGGATTGATAGCCAGGCCCGAAATACTTTCAAAGGTGGAAAATATAGTGGGGAGGGGTTCAGCTCCAGCAGTCAAGTCGCGTAGGTAAAGGAGGATATCGTCGGCATATATTGAGATTAGGTGGGCATTTCCTCCGATTGGAATCCCTATCTGTTCAGCTGACCGTCTCAGGGCTATCACTAGGTGTTCCAGCGCAAGCACAAACAACAGAGGGGACAAAGGACATCCTGTCGTGTGCCCCTGTGTTTTGTGTACTCGCGTGAGATATGGCGACCGGTTCGAGCTCTAGCGGTGGGAGAGGTGTATAACAGGCACACCCAATTGAGATAGGCATCAGGAAGGCCAAAGCGTTGTAGGGCAGGAAACATATATTCCCATGTTATGGAATCAAATGCCTGCCGTAAGTCCAGTGCCAGACAACCCACCTCCTGATATTCCACGGGGGTAGCCGTCATAATATAATGTAAGCGTCTGGTGTTTAGGGACGTACTGTGAGCTGGTAAGAGCCCGCATTGATCCCTATGTATGAGGGTATTTAAATACGGCTATATGCGGTTTGCAAGCGCTTTGCTTAGGATTTTATATTCGGTTGCTAGTAAGGATAGAGGCCTATAATTAGATAGATCAGTGCCATCTCGTCCCGGCTTGAGGAGTCAGACGACCAGTGCCTGCATGGTGGAACGTGGCAAATGGGCAATATCCAGGGCTGCCCTATATACTTCCAATTTAGGGACCAGGATGTCCAAATATGTTTCGTAGAATTCTATGGGTAGGCCATCAAGGCCAGGCACTTTGTTATGGTTGAGGCCTTTGATCGCAGCTTAGATTTCATGTTGGGTGATAGGGCCAGAGTGTTCCTTTTGTGTATCCGCCGGTAAAGAGGGAATTGTTAAACCATGGAAGAATTCTTCTATGAACGTGTCATTATTGTGTACCGGCGCAGCATAGAGGTCATTAAAATAGTTACAAAAGGCCTCATTTATCTCGAGTTGCGTGTGGACTAGTCCCTTGCTCGGTATATGGAAGTGTATGATGATTAGCAGGTCTGGTCTGTCCCGTACTATGCGGGCCAGCAGTCGGGCTTCCTGCAATAATTCTTGTTTTTCTGGGTCCATCACCGCCTCGGGTTCCAAGGCAGTCATTAGGTTTTCTATGCTAACCAGGCGTTGATGTACCTCTTGTCTGGACCCACCTACCCATCCAATTGCAGAACCCCTCACCACCACTTTGAGTGCGTCCCAATCTACTAAATTGGAGGAAGCTGTATTCCAGTTTTCAGACATGTAATTATTAATGGTATTGGAGATAGTGGTGCAGAACGAGGCATCCTCCAATAACTGGGGCCACATCCTCCAGGTGGGTACTGGGGTCGGCACTCTTCCCCAAGTAAGTGTGAGCTGTAGTGGGTTGTGGTCAGAGAAGGTCTGGGCTAAGTATGTGGAGTGGCTGATAGGAACAATAGTTACTTACCTGTAATCTGTGGTTCTCCAGTATTGGTATCTTTCATAGATTCACATGCCTGAATCATTCCCCGTCGTCAGAGTGGGAGTCCCACGGTACATAAAAAAGCAATAATTATGCACATAATAACCATAACATAGGTAACCTAGAACCAGGAAGTAAAGTAGCCATAAACTACAAGGAAAAAAACGTCCACATCTACGACTTGTCAAGTCATTATATACAGTCCAAACTGCAGCCAATCAGGTGATAGCACCCTCTAGAATGCTCTCCTCAGAGGCTGAGGCTCTCCGATTTTCTCGCACAAGAGTGAACCAAGTGATAAGAGCATAAACCAGCCTCTGAGGGGAGGTGGGTTGCATGTGAATCTATGAAAGATACCAATACTGGAGAACCACAGATTACAGGTAAGTAACTATTGTTCTTCTCCAGTATCGGGGTATCTTTCATAGATTCACATGCCTGAATCAGAGTAGAAAGCAGTACGTCAATAATGCTCGTAAGACGCTATTTGTAACAAACATATGCACAAAAGACATTTTGCAATAACATACCTAGAATGCTATACTATGCATAAATACATGTATATATGTATATACAGGGCAATGCTATGATATTTAATAATCATGTCTGAAATGCGTCTGAGAAACGGTACAGAGGAGGAGGGAAGAACAGAGGCTCACCTTATTTAAAAAGATTACGGAGAACCGCTTGTCCCACTGACGTATCTGCATCACTGGCAGCTTCCAAACAGTAGTGCTTGGTAAAAGTGTGTCTGCTGGACCAAGTTGCAGCTCTGCAAATTTGATGAAGAGGCACACCCGCAAAGAGAGCAGTAGAAGAGGAGATTGCTCATGTAGAATGTGCTCTCGGAGTTGTTTGCAATGGTCTTCCTGCTTGCTGATGGCAGAGGCAAATTGCGGCAGAAATCCAACGAGCTATAGTCTGCTTGGATACTGAATGTCCCTGCCGCATCCTTCCGTAGGCCACAAATAGCTGGTCAGATTTACAGATTGTAGAAGTACATTGTAAATAGAACTTGAGACATCTTCTAATGTCAAGGGAATGCAAAGTTGTTTCCGCATGTGATTGAGGATTAGGAAAGAACTTTTTTATAATGATAGGCTCGTTGAGATGGAAGTCCGAAGGTACTTAGGCAGAAAACTGGGGATAGTGCATAGCACTACTGAGTTTGAGGTGAATTGAAGAACAGGTGGATTAACAGTAAAAGCTTGAATGTCACTGACTCTCCTAGCTGATGTTAAAGCCAATAGCAGAGACACTTTCCACAATAGAAATTTCAAATCCACTTTATGAATAGGCTCAAAGGGGTGCTGCATGAGTTGTGCAAGCACCACATTAAGATGCCAGGATGGAGGTGGGCGCCGGATAGGAGGAAACATCCGAAACAATCCTTTGAAGAACTGCTGAATGATCCTAGCTGAATAGAGAGAATTGGAACCGTCTTGCCGAAACCTTGAAATAGCTGCCAAAAATACGTTCAGAGTAGAATGGGACCGTCCTGATCTTGCCAAGTGTAAAAAGAACGGCAAAATCTGTTCCGGTTTTGCATGAATTGGATGAATTTTGTCAGATTAACACCATATGCAAAATCCCTTCCATTTAAGCCTGTACGTTTTAACAGTGGCAGGCGCTCAAGCGTTGGCTAACACTTCCTTACAATCCGTAGGAATGTTCAGATGTGCGAATTCAAGGTGTTCAGGTGCCAGGCTGCTAATTTCAGAGACGCAGGGTCCGGGTGGCAGATCTGTCCGTTCTGGATGGATAGGAGGTTCGGTATTGGTCGAAACGGAATAGGATCGCATTCTGAGAGAAGGAGAAGTTCGGCAAACCAGAACTGGCGAGGCCATCTGGGAGCGATGAGAATTAGGCGACAAGGTTCTCTCTTCATCTTCCGGAGAGCTCTGGGAACCAACGGTATCGGAGGAAAGGCGTAAGCATATATCTGCGACCAATTCATCGAAAACGCATTCCTGCGTGACCCCTTGTGGGGAAGCCAACTTGCAAAGAATGGGCATTTGCGGTTCTGATTGGTCGCAAACAAGTCCATGTCGGGACGACCCCACTCCTGAAAGGCCCGATTCAACGCTGGTTGATGTAACTCCCACTCGTGATTGGATACTGTCGATCTGCTGAGGGAATCCGCTAGGACATTGGAGACTCCTGGAACATGGATCGCTGATAGGCTGATTCTGTGTCGTATCACCCAGTTCCAGATTTCTTGGGCTTGAAGAGAGAGTAGGGCAGACTTTGTTCCTCCTTGTTTGTTCAAGTAGTGCATACTTGTAGTGTTGTCTGTCCAAATTAGTACTGAAGCTCCCAGGATGATGGTTCGAAAGGATTTTAGGGCTAAAAAGATGGCTCATAATTCTAGAAGGTTGATATGCCACGTCCTTTGCTGGTCGTTCCATTTGCTGTTGACCGTCATCCCTTGAAGGTGTGCCCCCATCCCTCGAGGGATACATCTGTGGTGATGGTGAAATTTGGAACTTCTACCAGGAATGCACAACCTTTTTTCACGTTCTTTCTTAGAGTCCACCAGAGTAAGGTTTCTCGCATCTGAGGAGTGATGCGAATGATGTCATTGAACGACCCCGAAATCTGCAACCATTGGTGGTTGAGTTCCTCTTGCAGGGGCCTCATTCTGAGACGGCAGTTGGGTATCAAAGGGATGCAGGAAGAGATCATCCCTAAAAAAGACTTGAACAGCCCGACTGAAACGCACCTTTTTGATTGTAAAAGGCAGACTACCTTGCAGATTTTTTGTTGTCTTTCGTTTGAGACAAATGCCTGGGTAAGCTGAGTGTCTAACGTGGCTCCCAAGAAGGTCTTTCTTTGTGATGGAACAAGATGAGACTTGTTGAGGTCGATGGAGAGACCTAGAGATTGGAAAAGTGACAGACATCTTTGAATGTGTGCGCTTGCGGTTGGAAAAGAATTCGCCTTGATAAGGCAGTCGTCCAGGTATGGAAAGATTTGAATCTCTTCCAGACGAAGGTGTGCGGCCACTGGTGCCAGAACCTTGGTAAATACACGGGGTGCTGAACGTAGTCCAAAAGGAAGGACTTTGAACTGAAAGTCCCTGCCAGCCACTCTGAACCGCAAGAATTTTCTGTGTCTGGGTAGGATTGGCACATGGAAATAGGCGCCTTGGAGGTCGAGGGTGGCTATGTGATCCCCCGCCGAGAGGAGCTGAAGGATTTCTTTAAGCGTTAACATCCGGAAGGATAATTTCTTCAGGTATTTGTTGAGGGAGCGAAGATCGAGGATGGAGCGCCATTCTCCCGACTTTTTCATTATCAGGAAAAATCTCGAATAAAATGTTGTTCCTCTTTGTAAATGAGGGACCCTTTCGATCGCTCCCTTTCGAATCATCAAATTTATTTGGGAAAATAGCTCCTTGAGATGAGCAGGAGGTGGGCCCTTGGGAGGAGAGTTTGGAGGAATCTTTATGACCTCTAGAACATGGCCTCTGGCCAGGATGTCCAGGACCCACTTGTCTGATGTGATAGCGGACCAGTTAGAGTAAAATTCCTCCAACTTTTAAAGGGGAAGGCGGTAGAAGTGGTGGCAGTTCTCATTGCTTTTTAGCTGAATCCCGTCCACGGTAGGAGGGCTTTCTTTTATTTTGAGAATAGGAGGTATTTTGCTGTCCGTATGACTGTTGTCTTTGGGACTAATATCGCTGATTGCCTTGAAAGGACTGGTATGACCTTTGTTGGCTGTAGCCTCCTCTATTAGAAAAGGATCCACGTCCCTTAGCACCCCGAAAGAGCGGCTTGCGAAATTGAAGAGTACCGAGAGATCTCGCTGTCTCTCTATCTTTTTTAATGGCCTGAAGGGCCTCTTCGACATGCTGGCCAAATAGTGATTCCCCATCAAACGGCATGTCAATAATCTTTGCCTGGACCTCCTGGAGAAAAGATGTCGATTTCAGCCAGCCTTGCCTTCGCAGTACTGCAGCACCCGCTAGCTGCCTAAATCCTGTGGATGCAGCATCCACGGCCGAATCTATGATCTCAGCAGAGATACGCTCCCCTTCTTGTAAGATCTTTAAGGCCTCAGACTTTGATGGTTCTGGCAACATGTTGATGTAGGGAGAGATGTCCGACCACATCTGTCTGTCGTATCGCCCTAATACGCCCAGTGAATTAGCAGCACGGAAGGTAGTCGCTGCCATGGTGGAAACCTTCTTCCCAATAGCATCCAGTCGTCTGTCGTCCCTGTCTGCAGGAGCTGTGATTGGAGAGGAGGGGTTTCTAGCTCATCTTTGTGCCGCTTGGGCAATAACAGAGTCAGCTTTCGGCAGGCCTATGAGGCATGCAGGTGAGTTATCTGGTGCCTTATACTTTTTGTCTAGTCGAGGCAAGACTGCAGGAATAGAAGCAGGCATTGTCATGACCTTCAATCCTTCCTTCCAAATGAAATCAATAATGGGAATGGTCCGTATCGGTTTCCTTGGCTGATCCTTAAAATCGTAGAGGAAGCACTCATCCTTCTCTGTTTCCATCGGTAGAAGGAACCTTTGTGTTGCCCTTTCCATAAGGAGATGAAAGCCTCCGATATCGACTGGAGGAGAGTCAATGAGAGCTGGAGTTGAAGGGGACGGAGTTTGAATTTGGTAGTCATCGCACTCCGTAAGAAGAGATCTATCGTCCACTTCTCCTTCTTCCCTATCATCATCAGTGGTGTTAGCATCATGGGAATGATGAGACGGTACTGGAGAAGGTGGTCTGGGAGACCTTAAAGAAGAGCCAGAAGCTTGAGGCATAGGTGTCGATGGAATGGACTCTGCCGATTCAGATGGAGGAAAACGGCGATAATAATCGTCCAACATGTATTGTAGATTGTTTAGCAGAGCTAAAGGCATCTGTGCTGTAGGTATCGAGTCAGGAGATGGAGCTACAGACTCCGGGAAAGGATTTTCCTCCTGGTCATCCTCCTGATATTTAATAAGCAATTCCGAAGGGCTCCTGGCAGTGTGAAATCTGTCATCCTCTTCGGACTCCTCCTCATCTTCTCCAGAGTCCAGTAATTGCTCTGGTAACTCAAGAGGTACTTTGGTAGGGGAGATATGCAATGGAGAGAAGGCCTCCAACGAAGAACCACGTCTCTGTAGTAAAGAAGATGTTGTCGTAGACGGTGCAGAGGAGGCCGTGGCCATAGATGCAGACCAAACCTGCAACTCTGTGCAAGATGACAATTGAAGTGTCGACGAGGGGGCCGTCAACGGTATCGTCGTCGATTGAGCTGGTGTCAAGGAAGTAACCGTCGGACGAGGCAGTTGTCGATGATGCGGTAATCTTCGACGACGAGGCAGTCTTCGCCGACGAGGCAATCTTCGTCAACGAGGTGGTCGTCGACGAAGAGGCAGTCTTCGTCGACGAGGAGGTCGTCGACGACGAGACAGTCTTCGACGACGAGGTGGCCGTCAACGATGCAGTTTTCGACAACGAGGTGACCGTCGACAAGGCGATCGTCGACGAGATCTTTCTAACCTTCGCTGTCGACGGGGCGTCGGCAGTAGATGGGCTTCACAGAGACAGAGACTAGCGTCGACGGAGATGAAGCTGATGACATGATCATTTTTGGTCTCGGCAACGAGAAGGTAACAGTCGACGTCGAAGTCGCGTCGACGATGATTTCCGTCGGAGGAGGAGCCGTCGTCGACGCCGTCGATGACGGGATTTTTCTCTAAGGTAAATCCTTCTCAGGAAGTCGTTTTGAAGCCAGAGACTTCACAGTCTTTCTAGGGGGCGTAGTAGGCAGAGGCTTACTCTTTGAAGGTTGAGGAGCCTTTTTTGAGGTAGGTGGAAGGCAAATCAGAACCCGTAGAGGGTTGTGTTTTTCTCGACACCTTAGCCCCAGGAGAAGACAGATCCTCCTCAGCCATCCTCTTCCTAGAGGACATAGATGAGCCAGAAGCAATACTTCCCACCTCAGATAAGGGGTTGTCTTGATCCTTAATCTTCTGTAGCCACAGAAGTAGACGCCCTTCTCTATCTCTGAGGGTTTTCTGAGGGAAGGTCCTGCATATCTTGCAATCTCTCACCTGGTGATCAGGATAAAGGCAATAAATGCACTTCTTGTGGGGATCTTCAGAAAACAACCGGAGCTTCCCACAAGATTCACAAGGTCTAAAGAGAGATTTCTTTGAAGATAACATCCTGGAGAGAAGAAATTCCAGAAGAACAGAAGAGTACTGAACAGAGCTCAGGGAGACTCCCTTCACACGATGTGCGGTAGAATATCTGAGAGCCTCAGCCTCTGAGGAGAGCATTCTAGAGGGTGCTGTCGCCTGATTGGCTGCAGTTTGGACTCTATATAATGACTTGGACAAGTCGTAGATGTGGAAGTTTTTTTCCTTGTAATTTATGGCTACTTTACTTCCTGGTTCTAGGTTACTTATGTTATGGTTATTATGTGCATAATTATTGCTTTTTTATGTACCATGGGACTCCCACTCCGACGACGGGGAATCAATCAATCAATCACTGCATTTGTAAAGCGCGCTACATACCCGGGAGGGTCTCAAGGCGCTGGGGAGGGGGGGTGCTACTGGTCGAAGAGCCAGGTCTTGAGGAGTCTTCTGAAGGCCAGCAGGTCCTGGGTCTGTCGTAGGATGGTGGGGAGAGTGTTCCAGGTCTTGGCGGCGAGGTAGGAGAAGGATCTGCTGCCGGCGGTGGTTTTTCGGATGCGAGGGACTGTGGCGAGGGCGAGGTTGGCTGAGCGGAGGCTTCGGGTGGGGGTGTGGAAGCTGAGACGGTTGTTGTGGTAGGTGGGCCCGGTGTTGTGCAGTGCTTTGTGTGCGTGGATCAGGAGCTTGAAGGTGATCCTTTTGTTGACGGAGAGCCAGTGCAGGCCTCTCAGGTGGAGTGTGATGTGGCTGTGGCGGGGGACGTCGAGGATGAGTCGGGTCAAGGCGTTCTGGATGCGTTGGAGTCGTCTCAGGAGCTTGTTTGTAGTTCCTGAGTAGAGGGCGTTCCCGTAGTCGATTCTGTTGGTGATGAGGGCCTGGGTAACGTTTTTTCTCGTGTCGACGGGGATCCATTTGAAGATCCTGCGGAGCATACGGAGGGTGTTGAAGCAGGACGCGGAGACGGCGTTGACTTGCCTGGTCATGGAGAGAGTGGAGTCGAGGATGACCCCCAGGTTGCGTGCGTGGTCCGTGGGTTCCGGGGCTGTGCCTAGTGATGTGGGCCACCAAGAGTCGTCCCAGGCTGATGGGGTGGGTCCGAGAATGAGGACCTCGGTCTTGTCTGAGGTCAGCTTCAGTCTGCTGTCCTTCATCCAGTCGGCTACGGCCTTCATTCCTCTGTGGAGGTTAGCTTTGGCGGTGTGGGGATCTTCGGTGAAGGATATGATCAGCTGGGTGTCGTCGGCGTAGGAGATGATGTTGAGGTTGTGTTGTCGTGCGACGTGGGCGAGGGGGGCCATGTATGAATGATTCAGGCATGTGAATCTATGAAAGACACCCCAATACTGGAGAAGTGTAGCTATGGTGTTCGAGCATAAAAACCTGTCTATACTGGTGTGGAGGTGATGGACCGATGAATAAAAGGAATATTCTCTGTGTGTAGGGTGCATCAATCTCCATACATCAGACAATCCCCATCCATCCAGCCATGTGTTCAGGAGGTCAGCTTGCCTGCAGGCACCTGCGCCACACAATGGGGGGGCTTAGTGCTTACATAAAGCAGCTTGTACACATACATGGTTTCATTTAGGGCATATATTGGGGGACGATTTGTCTGGACAGGTTGATCAGAGGCGAGCTGCGCATCATAAAGTGTAGGGGATGAACAGAGATAACAAAAGAAGGATGTGTGCTTCGCTACTATTATTCTTGGTAGTGGTTTGCTCCTGTGTGTTTAGTAAAGCAGGACACATTGTTCCATGCTTATATGTAGAAGCATATATACAGGGGTTACTCATAGTATGCAGCACACCAGCAGAGCCGCTTACGAGCACAGGTGGAATTAAATCAGACAACAGGAAGATAGGAGCAGACAGACAGGGAGTCTGCCATCTTTTTTCCCTGCAGCAGAAAACTAGATGAAATAAATGAACTACAAATGTAAAAGGGATGGCATTGGACCCTTGTCTTGTACCTGTGCTACCGCCTCGTGAACCCAGAATGGAGCTAAACAATGCCCAGTTACGTTTCTGAAGCTTCTGCTCTCAGGCATTCCTGGATCTGTGCCCTGGAGAATGGGAGTATTTCAGTAATTTAGTGTCTGCTTTAAAAAGTTATTTATATACTGCTTGGATATGGGTGCACAATGCACTGCAAACCAGAATGGGAGAAAGGCCAATAGCGAATGCAAATTGTGACTTTCTACAGGACGAAGACAGAGGCCACCAAATCCTTTCATATTCGTGGTCCAACACACAACTGTGCAAATAAGCCTGAAAATATACTCTTACATTTCGTATGTAATGTAACTGTCTAACTGCCAATGATGCTATAGTTATACCTAGCACATTACAGTGGTAACTGAAACTGTGAAGCAGGAAGGTCCAGAAGCAGTTGTAATTCCCTCAAAGTTCACCATTGCTGCTGTCAATTTTCTAAAAAGGGTAATGTGGTCTCAGTCTCCAATACTCTACTTCAGCCTCAAGTGAGAGCCAACAGATTGAGAGGCACCAGAAGTGACGGCTACTCCATACTTCTCAAGTTACCTTTGTTCGGTGGGCAGTCTTGTGCACCTCTTAAATAGCCATCCAAGTCAGTCCATCCAAATAAATGTAAAGTGCAAGTTGAAGCAGAGTTCTTACATTACAGGGCCAAGATCACACATAAAGGCATAAGGCGAGTTGTTTGCGGCCGTGGTTCTGACCCCCTTCTGTCTTCTTCGGTTTTAAAGGCATATCCTTGTGTATCTCCATGATATTGAGCATGTTTTGCCACGTGCTGAGAAGGGCGTAGGTCATGCTGTGCCCACTACGACTACCTGGCATTTCCTGATCCTTACTCATTGGAACGCCTATAAAGTCTTGCTGGGACCTCTATGCTCAAGCAGTAAGTCAATGCGATTTTCTCAGTAGTAAAGTGGATAAAATACTATTTGGAGGGTAACTGGCACAAAATTAAGAAGCACCTACTAGGAAATGTGAGTTACTTGTATGTGTCAAACTGTTAGGTGTGTCAGTCAAAAAGTTGCGTGTGTCTGTCAGAAGTGTTGCAGTATTTTTCCTGGCATGGCAGAAAGCACTGATGCACCGTGAAACTGCATGCACCACAGGCATGAGGCGTTGCACTTGGCCTGTCTTTGGTGTAGGATGCTGGCTCTGTATATACTATAACAAAGTGAGGTATAGTGTGCACAGAGTCCAGTGGAACCCTAAAGGTAGGCAGAGGTAAAGTTAGATAGTACCTCACTCTCTATTTGTGGTAGTGTGGTCAAGCAGTGAGTATTTATCAGAGGACTGTGTTAAGCATTTGTTGTACACACTCAGTCACTCAGTCAGCAAATGAATTCACACACTCAAAGACTAAACTTCAGACCAATTGTTTTTGTATAAAAATATTCTTTGTTATTTTTCTAGAACCAAGCAAGCCTGGCACAGGTGAGCAATACATACTTTACATTAGTAATACAGTTCGTAAACAGTTTGAATTGTAATGGTATATGCACTTTGAGTATGGTTGCAGAGAAATGCAATACTTTGCAAATACAGTTCATGGACTTGAATGGGCTTTTCAATAAAATATCAGGCAAGTTACTTTTTAGATTACTTTTCTTGCTCAGAGTAGTATACCTGGATAATACTCTGGGGCATTTCCTGTAAACAGGTAAGTAAAATCGTTTTGGTTAAATAGTACAATTTTAAAGAATTTCTTTAGGTTTTCAAACTCCACACTTAGAAACTTTTCCAAGAAAAACAGTCAATGTTATCCTATGGAGGACAATAGTGTTATTGGTTTTGAGGCAAGTATTTGGTTGGGGAAGTTGAGGTTCTGGGGGTAGACTCAGGGGTCCCCCAGGGTCAGGGATACACTCTAGTTACACCCTCAGTGGCACTTGGGCGGCCGGGTGCAGAATGCTGAGGCCCAATTTTATCCAATGGGGGATAGAGGGCCTCTGGTTGGTGGCTGCTGACGAGCAGGCCACAAGGTTGTGGGAGCCAAGCTCCTGGTGTTAGGCTCAAGGCAAAGGGGGATCCGGTTTAGCACACAAAGTGCACCCGCAGCGGCGGCTGGGTGCAGGGTGCTGTTTTGGCGTCTGTGCCCTGTTGTTTTCAATGGTTTTGGTTTTTAGCTGCAGGCTCGGTCCAGGAAGACTTCGGAGAGGAACCAACAGCTGGGCAGGTAAGTTGGAGGACTCAGGGACATAGGTGCACCTCGGGTTCTTTTCTCCACATCGCATGGCGACTGGATACAGAGGTGTCTTTTGGTCAGATTTCACCTTACCGGGCGACCCGCAGTTGGGGGGTCTCCGTGCAGAAGCTGCCGGGAATGTCGGGGAGTTCTGGAGGGGTCAACACACAGTGGACTCGGAAGCACTGGGGGACATCACTGGTACCAGTGGGCCACTCAAATTCGGGCCGTAGGTGACGGGTGCAGCGGTGGTTCCAGGCGTCGGGTTTCTTTTTCCTCAGCAGGCTCAGAGTCTTTCTTTGGTGTTTCTTCTGAACAGATAGTTGACTATGGTTTGATTGAAACCATTTTTAATTGTGGGAGCTTACAGCATTCAATAAAGTTACGTCAAGTTAGTAAGCGTTAACAGTTTTTAATGGTGAGAATTAGATTTCCATATTCTCACTGGGGTCCAAAGGGCACATATAAAAGCACCAGTCACTGGTAGTTCTTAATTTTTTCACTACCTCACTTCACTGGGGTTGAGATTTGCGTATTAAAACATTACACCTTTTTGTTTTTCACATTGAGTAAGAGCAACCTATGTTGATAAGTGGGTATGCTGGCGAGTACCAGCCAGCAACCCCCTTGGTGTTACTACCGTGAGGTGCTCTTTCTCTTTCCTCACATTTTTTCTAGCCAACTTTTTGGTAGAAGTAGTGCTATGATGGTTCTTATGACACTTTTAATTTGATACACCACGACCTTTTGAGTAGTGATAGGGAACACACTCTAGGGAATCAGAAAGAATTGGAAACCCTGTTAGTGTCGGTATTCTAGGACTAGGTGTACCGCAGGGTAGGCCACTTGTTGTTATAATCCATAAGATGCCCTCTGTGTGCATTTTTCATTAAATCCCACACTGGCATCAGTGTGGGTTTAATGTGTTGAGAAGTTTGATACCAGATTTCAGTGTAGCCATTATGGTGCTGTGGAGTTCGTAATGACAAACTCCCAGCACCATATACTCTTAATGGCAGCACTGCACTTACACTGTCTAAGAATGGGCTTAGACACTATGGGGGGTACAGGGCTCATGCACCTGTACCCTCCCCACTGGTATAGGGCACCCAGCTCGAGGGGTGACGGATATATGCGAGGGCAGTGGGTTGTAGGCATGGCACACAGGGATGTGTACCATGTCGACTGTTCACTTTGTTCTGCACCAAAACACGCAGCTTGAAAAGGCAGTGTGTGGGTGTAAATGTACAGGACCTCTAAGGGTGGCACAATAAGTGCTGCAGCCTTTAGAGGTTTTCCCTGGTCAGAGTGCCTGGGTACCTGTGGTACTATTTACCAGGGGCTGACCTGTAGCTAGAGATGCCAATTGTGTTAGTTTTTGGGGGGGAAACACAGGTCCTGGGAACCTGATTGGCAGGAACCCAGGGCACATCAAGACAAAGTGCATCAGTAGTCTGGTAAAAAAGTGTGTGTGGGGGGGTTACTGCAACAGAAACCCATGTTCCTACATTTGGTCAGACAGCCCTTCCCCTGCTGCTGGAATGAGTGTGGAGGGCGGGCGCAGCGGAGTGAAGCACAACAGGGCATCATGGCCAGAAGGAATGCAAACAATGCTGTGATTGTTCCAGCTCCATTCTATAGAGTAGTGTGGCACTGATCAGAAGGTTGAAGAGTGCAGCTCTCCGTTGAGGTGGAGATCTGTCCCTATAAACTGAGCAGGGCACATCTGCAGGACAGGTACTCAACCCCACCCAGAGTGCTATGAATCACCATCGACATGTGGAAGGTGTGACAAATTATAACTAGGCTGCGATGCCCAGATGGGAGGAGGGGCAATCTCGCTGAGAAGGAGCGTTGCAGCTGACCAAAATAAACCATTGGTGAAATCGCCATGGAGCGGAAACACACACACAAATGAGGCACCAACACGGACAAACACCAATAACAGGCCAGCATTTCTGAATGCCACAGATAACACAATCGGTGGGTGTGCCAAAAGCCTACTGAACAGATTACAACTGGTCGTGCAGACAGCGCAAACGCTGTTAAACTCGACCTAAAAATGCGGTTTGGGTTAAATTCAGAAAGGGTTGCTTGGAAGACCATAGTAGTAAAATAAAGTTTTGGTGAGTCAAGCAACGATAGAGGGGGAAGAGTCTAGAAAGGTTTATTATGGAGAACATAGAAGTAGATTGAGGTTTGGGATGAGTCAGAGAGTGGAGGTAGAGCATATATTGAGAGGGTAAGGGTGAGACAGTAGTGCATTGGAAAGAGTCAAGAGGTGTATTTATTTATTATTTTTATTTATTTAAAGTTTAGTACTTTTTTTTCCTTCTTCTAAAGTTTCAGTCAAGTAATACATGTATAGATACACAACTACATACAAAGGATATACATGTTTATTTTTTACTGTAGGAATTAAGTAATAAATAAATAGACAGTTATTAAATAGTATGGGTATACAGTAAGGTAATTTCCACTCTTATCAAAGACAACCAGGTTTGGAAATATAAGCAGACTTTTTGTCACCAAGCTTAAATTTTATAAACTTTTTCTATTTGCGATGGCAAATATGTGCGGAATTTTCTTTTGTAAGTTTACCTTTTGTGACAAACTGTTGCAAAAGTGAAATTTTCTTTTTTTTTTTTAGCACAAATGTGTCGGAAAGGATGCCGCTTAACTGTAATGTGAAGTTGCAAAGTGTTACATAGTCCCATCAACCTTAAGTTTCCTATTTTTGATAATACCAACATCATAATCTTTACGCATGTTGTTTCATTCAGATACAATGATAAGCTAAAAACAGGTCTGTTAACTCAATGGACTAATGCGTTCACTGCAGGAATCTGTGTTCGACTTCATGGTCACAGCCTCAAACTCAGTTGGATCATCTCAGCCTCTCATCCTTAGCCTTTGTTCAAGTCAAGGTTGGTCGAAAACTTTGGCAGCATCCAGCTGTGTGATCATGTCCACAATGTGTTGACCTGGATGTCTTTCCCTTCTGATTGCTCGGTTGGCTTGTGGCATAGTAACATGGTTTTATAGAAGCATAAAGTACTTCAAGTACCCGTTCCAACATTTTCTGTCATTGCTTAGTCCCCACAAAACCACTAGTGACCCTTTTTTGCAGCTCACCTGTATATTTTTCTTGCAATTCCTTCCAGTGCCAGCTTCCTGCTCTGCCCAGGAGTGCGTTCTTCCTGGACTGCCAATAAACACCAGTTCATCACACACTGTTTACCCATTCCAACATCTCACAATGTTATCCAGTGCCTGCTTCCTCATTGCCCATCGATACCAGTTTCTTATACTGCCAACTAATGTCATTTTTGCAAACTGCCCTTAAAGTGCTGTGTCCTCATACTGTCCACCAGTGCTTGTATTTTGCAATGTTAATCAGTGCCAACTTTCCACACTGCCCATGAGTACTGGGCTCTTCCTGCTGCCTACCAGTGCCAGCTTCTTACACTGGTTGCTAGGGTCATCTGCTCATACTGGCTACAAGTGCTGGGTCCTTGTACTGCCCACCAGCACCTGCTTCTTACACTCCTACTGCCCACTGCTCATGCTGATCCCACTAATAGCAATTCGCTACTGTGCTCACATAAAAAGTGCATGGAGCGAGGAACGGTTGAATCAAAGTGGAGAAGTGTGGCTCAATGGTTAGCGCGGCAGACCTCGATGCAGAGCACTGGTCCAGGACCAGGGTTCGATTCCCGTCGCGGCAGTGTCTCGGGCTATAAATTCCGCGGACCGGATATTCTCGCCTCAGTGCCTATTCTAATCATGGGTCCCACGCTGCAACTCTGGGCAATAGCTTGCTTAATCTCCACAACGGCCCCAACAGCGCTGGGATGCCTAGCCTTTACCATGGGGGTGCCCAGGAGTGGACACCTCACATGGAAAGCCAGGAAGGGTTCCTTCAGCGGTATGAATACAGCGCTGAGATACCCGTAGTGGTGATCGGCGCTATATAAAAAAAAACATACATTTACAAAGCGAAATATAGGGGAAACTGGGCATAGACACCAGCGCAAAATTAGCACAGAGGGAAAGAGTTGTTTGGGGCACGCTTATGGTGACCAACTGGCATGGGTGCAAACTCAGGACGGTAAGTGTAAAACTTCAGGACAAAGGGCCAAAATTTAGGACAAAAGGTAAGTTTTACAAACACATCAGAGGAAGTTGCGCGATATTGTATATAAGTGAGTAAATAGACAACCACTTAAGTACAAGTCAAAATAAGTTTATATTAGGTTGAGACAATCGTGCAATTCACGGTTTTTCGGTATTTGCGCAGCTGGGAGCAACTGTGCAGGTCTTTTTGTGGTATTTCATATGATAATAATCTATTTATATGGCTACTGCACTGGGTTGCCCAGTCATGGTCCTGAGCAGGCATGTTTGGTGAGAGAAGTGCAACACACGAACTTAAGGGGTAGGAGGAAGAGCCCCACTCTGCCCTCCTAGGTATACCTTTTCACACACATAGAAATGGAGCTACATAAGTATGGTCACTGAGAAGAAAAAAGAGGGGACAACCCACAAGTGTATTATTACTGCCCTCACCCACAGAAATCTGTGGCATGCTTCATCATAGGGCTGCTGAAACCCCCCCCCCTGCACAGACCAACGCTGCAGGTGGAGCAATAGGGAGGGGGAAGACGCATCACAACAGAGAAGAAACAATGTGCGGGATCAAGAAAAAAGTGCAGAACAATGTTAAAAAGTAGAACACGGGATCTCCTAAGTAATCCCTTTAATGATGGATTCCCTGGTCTAGTTAAAAGGTAATTTCAAGACCAGTGGATGGCGGTGTGGTGGAAAATAATGAACCACCTACCCCTCCACTCTGCTATATGGCGACATGTTTCAGCCGGCTAAAAATGAAATTCTGGGCTTTCATCAGGACTGAGAAAAGATCCTGTCAAAACTATCCCTACCTCCTTTTTTGTAGAGTAGAACGTAGTTAGACTCTAAGTCAATGCTCAGGTTTGGTGGTAGAGGAACTTACTCCCACTGAGTAACCTGTAAACAATGAGAAATGTACATACATGAGCACAAATGTCTCAAGTGCACATGGTGTAGAGTATAGAAACATACAGACATAAGTGAAGAGAAATGGTTGCGCCCCTCTAATTTATAAGTGAGACTCAATGGGTTCTTAAATTTAAGACTAGGACACCCCACATCAGGTCCCTAAAGCCAACAAGAGCGTGAGTGTAGCGCTCATGTAGTGAAAAATACTGCTAAAAGTGCCGGATTATCGTCACCAGGTGAAGTGTCACACACTAATTCTGGGTGTATCTTACCGAGTTTCCTAATCACACTGCTTGAACTGGCGGGGGAGCGAGGACAGCGCCCTATAGTCACACACTGTTTACATTGAAATAAAAGAAGAGAGAAAGAGAAATGTATATATATGTATTGCATTGTATGCAGTTCTGCAGGCCCTATCGGGGGTATGGTGTCCTGCTCTAACATTCTATAGAGTATGGCTCCCAATTGTAAGTAAACATCTTGATTAGAATACGGCAGCCAATCATGGGTTCCACATCTGGAAATCTGTACATAGTTCTGCAGGGCAGTATTGTGTCGTTTTGTAACATTCAGAAGTATGGCGTCCTAACTAAGTCTGGCACATTTAGATCATTGTGTCCTGCAGGCCGCATCAGGAGTATGGTGTCCTGTTACATTCTGGTGCACGGAGACCAGCTTTAATTGCACATCTGAAATATGTTGGCCATTTGTAGGGAGCAGAGACAGTATTGCTTGCCCTTCTGGAGCCACATATGGGCTTGAGCTCACATTTAGAGCACTCTGCCCTACTCTGCAGACCATGTCTTTAAAAGGAGCAAAGCCAGTCGGACACAGTCACAGAGCTGTTGAGACGGGCATTTACTTGAAATCTGCACACCAGGGAAACTATGAGTGCGGCTCGCAATGGGGGGGGGAGGAGTTGGCCTCGTGGCTAGGGCGGTCGACCTTGAATCTGGGGAACTGGGTTCGAGTCTCAGCAACAACACTGAACATCCTGTGATTCTGGACAAATCACTTAATCTCCCCGTGCCTAACCAAAACATAAATGAATGTGTCCTCATGTATCGCAACTGGTGCTGTGTAAAGCGCTCTGATACCCGATACCTTCGGGTCAAGTTCGCGCTATATAAAACTCTGCAAAATACAATAAAATTAAAAACCAATAAAGAGTGACCTTTATGTCTCGGGGGTATGCATGCAGTCAGATGCAAGCATGTTCCGAGATCCTGTGGCGCACATGGCTAGCACATACACCTTTCTGTGCACGTGAGGGGTGCACAGAGCAGGAAATATAACAAAAACAGGCTGGTGGCAGGCATTTTTTGCGGACTATAATAATTAAGTGTGAAAGTAATGAGCGCGCTGGAGTGAGGTGTTCACTTCTCATTTTGTTGTTTTCGTGTCAGGTATACATGGCTGGGTTACCCACTAACCAAAGGTTGAATCCAAGACTCAAAGAAGCCCCTAGTTTGGAATTCATTGCCTCCACTGGAAAAGAATGCCCTCTAGAAGCATTGGGGGTGGGGGAATAAGACTCCTGCCAGACCGCTAAGCCTGCTGATATATTAAACTCAGCAGTGTAGTCCCGTTTCTCCCTCCTCCTTCCTAATTGGAACTTCAAAGCCTCTGCCCGTGTCTGTTTATGCCCTCCCATTTCCTGAAATCGCCACCATAATGCACCCGCCACGCTACCAATTTGCCCACTCTCTTAGCTGCCAAGGTTTCAGATTCCTTCTGTGTGAGTTTCATAATTTCAGTGTAATTATGAGTGACATTCAACGACTATGAGTGACATTTTCTCGGGAGCAAAATCAAGCAATGAAGACGAGGGAAACACATAAATATCATAAATTACACTCATTTGAGCAACATGAAACTCTTAAGACGTTTTTAGAACTGCTGCAAAGCACCAGAACTGGAAGGGCGATTGAGTGGTCAGCAGTGAAAGCAAGAATTACTTTTTAAAATTCTTCAGACCATCCACAAGGACTGTTGGAATGAAGGCCGAGGCCACTTGTTGGGCCAATCCCTACTACATTCCCCTCAGAAACAAATGGTTGGACAACCCACATCTGATCTCCATACAACCCTTCAAACATCAGAAACAAAGAGGCACATCAGTGGGCATAGGGGCCCCAGGCTGTAAAATGTTTTAAACACCCTGTCTTTAGAACAGAACCTAGGCTCTATTTCTTCAGGGAGCTCTTGAAAGACAAACTCTTAAACACAACGTTCTGTTGAATATACACGACTACAATGGCAGTGCGTGAAAAATACCAAGTTGCAGTATGTTTCAGACTTGATATGTTTTTTTATTGCACTTTGCATTGTTAATATGGCGATATGTCTTACTTAATAGAAAGTTCCAAATAAATAAAGACCTTTGCGGTTTAAAGAAAGCGAAGAGGCAAAAACAAACAGTCATTTATTTGTTTTTTGCTATGAAGGTTGATTGCACAGTGTACTGCAACACTACCTCTCTTCTTTCTCTGTAAGCAACTAGTATTCGAATTCAGATGGGTTGACATTTCCCTTCCAGCCACTCCATTTTCCTCAAAGTTGCTTTGTCATGAATGCTCCTTTAAAATATATAGCAATGTCATCGGATGACATCTCAGTACACAGTGAGGTTTTGCTTTTTTGCTCTGCTTGTTCAGTTTTTCCTTTAGTGTTTTTAACATGTATAAATAATGCACCTCTTTCAGAGTCTCAGAGTTTCCTTTATCTCTGCGACATTTACATTCAAGAAACGCATGTTGCCCTGCATTTGCTTTTATGTAGTTATTTTATTTTGGTATAGCAGGGCTTCTGTCCTGTGGAGCTATTAATGTCCATTCGCTAGCCCTCCTGATTGTTCCACAGTGGCTAGAGGGTTTCCATCTCCAGTGCATCTATCAGCGTTGTGCAGTTCGTTCTTAATAGGACACCAACCAGGCAAATAAAAGGAGGGCGGGTCGCTGAAAACTACACTTCAACTGTAATACTCAGGGCAGGCAGCTAAACCGCTATTTATTATAATTTATTAAATCAAAAATGTATTAGCAGCAGAGCGAGAGTCGGATTACACACACCAGGGCACTGACAGACAGACATACTTACTTTGCAGCGAACTGCAATTCTCTGCCTCGCCACCACCTACTTGGAGGTTGCCGCCCAACCTAAGAACTCACCTTATACAATATTTTAGATGTGTGCCTTCGGACCGGTCACAATACAGAATGTTGTCAGCCTTGCGGCAGACAGAGCTGCAGGGTTTAGGAGTCAGGCTGGGACCAGTGTTGCCAGATTTTTTCACTAGCACCAGCAGTAGGCAACACTCCCCACCCCCCCCCCCCCACAATAGCATGCATGTTCTACGCATAAATAAAACACACCACACAATTTCTGTTTGGGAAAAAACTGCTGCAGGTTTATTACATAAACCGTAATGTAATATGGTGGATTATCTTACCGGCGATCCCAGAGCAGGCAACCATCTGGGCCGCCTGCCCGCCTGATGAGCCAAGCAGCACTGGGATGAAACCCCATCAGTGCTGCCCCTTCGGTGATCCTCTTCCCGGATCATGGTCCCTTATTACTCACACCCTTTCAGGGCGGAGCGTAGCAAGGCAAGCCCCCGGTTGTTCAGGCCCACAACCGCCCGAAGGACTAACGGGGCACTGACACGGTTGTCCAGGACCCTCCCATGAGGCTCCTGGGCTCTGGCACCCCCTATGGTGCTGTGCAGAGGTACCCTTCGGTACCCATTTGCTTCCGGATCGCCCTGTAACTCTGCCTGCAACGAAAAAGAACAACATTACAACATTCTATGCCTCCGCCGCTGCTTCCACGCCGGGTAAGCAGTAGGGTGGGAGATGGCGTGTCCAGGGCACCAAAGAGGAAGGCCAGTGGGTGGGGGAGGCCTATATACCCCCCCCGTTCCTCGCGCCCCGGAAATGACGCATCCTGCCCGCCGCAACCCCTGGCTGCCAGAGTAGGGGGACTCCTCCCCGAGGGGTCCTCACACTTGGAAGAAGGGGGGTGGGCTGGTGCCTTGCTGGCACTAGAGGCCCGCCCTCCTGAGGGCACCCTGCGGGCACCAGGGCAGCCGCATAGCACCAGCAGTAGGCAACACTCCCCACCCCACCACAATAGCATGCATGTTCTACGCATAAATAAAACACACCACACAATTTTTGTTTGGGAAAAAACTGCTGCAGGTTTATTACATACACCGTTATGTAATATGGTGGGTTATCTTACGGGCGATCCAAGGGCAAGCAACCATCTGGGCCGCCTGATGAGCCAAGCAGCACTGGGGCAAACCCCATCAGTGCTGCCCCTTCGGTGATCCTCTTCCCGGATCACGGTCCCTTATTACTCACGCCCCTTTCAGGGCGGAGCGTAGCAAGGCAAGCCCCCGGTTGTTCAGGCCCACAACTGCCCAAAGGACTAACAGGGCGCCGACACGGTTTGCCAGGAACCTTGCACGAGGCTCTTGGGCTCTGGATCTGGCACCCCCTAGGGTGCCGCGCAGAGGTACCCTTCGGTACCCATTTGCTTCCAGATCGCCCTGTAACTCCGCCACAGCTCTAGAGGCGGCCACCGTCTCCGCCAGAGCCCCCCCCCAAAAGAGCTAGTCTTGCCCGCTAACTCTCCTGTCTAGAGCCTCCTACAAATCTAGATAAAGAGAACATCCCTACTGGTTATCGATGCCCCATCTATATCCCAATAGCCCTAGATGTTAGCTTGGATCAGCTAGTGTCTGATGAAACAAAAACGCCCTTTGTACCTGTGAAGTTGTACCAAGCACTAATAACCTCACGCTGCAACGTTCCACTGCGTCATATGACTCAGCCCCGTCCCACTCAGGGCGGGACTGTTTCAGTAACCCTGGCACACGATGCCCCACCTATTTGCTGATCACACTGGCAGCCGCCCATCTAGCACCGTGTGTGACTGGACACATGTGTCTCACATCTCTGGGACAGCAGCTCACATGTTAGGAGACCGCTCCAACCACCGCTTGCCAGCTTAGGCTATACAGGCGAGGGGGATTATGCTTAACCCTGGCACGGTCCCTTTACTTGCTAAATCCATGCGCACAAGTGTAGGAGAGTGGGATCTGCACTTATGTTGCCCCCACTTTTTTTCTGATGTATACACTGGTTTCTGACTATAGTCTGGCTGAGTCCCTGCTAATCAGGGCCCCAGTCTCACTGATCTCTCTAACACAACTTGGTGTGCATATTAGATGCACTAGTGATTGGATACTGTGGTACCTTATGAGCCCCTAGTATATGGTAACCTAGGGCATTGGTACTTCACAGGCCTACCAGGGGCTGCAGCATGTATTATGCCACCCCTGGGAAGCATTCACAATCTGACACCACAGGCCTGCTACTGCAGCCTGTGTGAGGTAGTGTTAGCACTCCTCACTGAGGTATAGGTTCCTATATCTCACCATACACACATATATAAACCTATCAGTCACCCCTCTTGTAGGCCCTAACAATCCTGAGGGCAGGGTGCTTGGTTTACTATGTGAGGGGGGTGCTTCTGCATGAGCAGGACCCCTCTGCAGCTGGCAGAGTCTATTCTCTGCTGCTGTTTGTGGATGCGGTTAAACCATATACTCTTGAGTGCATTATAACCTCGCGGTAAATGCTAACTTTGGAATGACTGCATCAAAACATGTCGTGTTTGGTGTCAAACAACTTGGAATCATACCCCCACACCAGTAACTGGTGTGGGAGTATGATCCCACCCTTCTAGAGGGGACGGCATGTACCCACTGTACTAAACGGCAGAAATCTTCTAGAGCCCTGGCATCACAAAATGGATGCCACCAGCACAGACACTGAGCTGCCCTCCTGCTGCTGACCGAAACTCACAGTGGAGGAAGCCCAACCAAGGGTATCCTGTCACAGGGAGGTGTCACCACCTCCCAGACAGGATTTAGTGTATTGGAGCTGGGTGGGTGCACTCTTAGAGTGCTTTGAAGTCCTGCACTGGGCGAGCAGTAGGCTCCTCTGTGCATATGCCAGCTCAAACCGGTTCAGGGGCTACCTGCCCCTGCTCTGGCA
Source organism: Triturus cristatus (assembly GCF_964204655.1). Classification (NCBI taxonomy): domain Eukaryota; kingdom Metazoa; phylum Chordata; class Amphibia; order Caudata; family Salamandridae; genus Triturus; species Triturus cristatus. The sequence continues at coordinate 241,604,829 of NC_140579.1, forward strand.
CGAAACTGGACAAAGGGAAGTGGGTGTAACCACCCACTACCCTGACCCTCCTAGAGGAGTGGTCATAGAGCTGGTCCCTCCCCTATCTTCACTATAAGATACCAAGCATTGCCAATGCAATTCAGAGTACCCTGGACGACGCTCTACAAAGAAGAATCCTGGCCCTATGGCGTTCCACTATCTCTGGAAGACTGAAGAATCTCCCTTGGAGTCAAGGAGTGACTCCCCTGCTTGGCAGGCACCAGTAACTTTGATCAACAGTTGCAAACTTCACCGCTCCCGCCGGAGTCCGAAGTCCCTGTGTCCCCTGAAGCGGATTTCCTTACCTCTCGACAGCCATTTTGAGTCCCCAGCGAAGCTGTGGCATCTGGACCCCACGAGTGACGAGGAACAGCAATACCAGGGAACCGTGCACTGATTTAGAGTGCAAACCCTAAACAACGTTCTACGAACTTGTGCTTTGGACCATCTGTAGTCCAAGTCCCTAGCAGGTCTGGTACCGAAAATCAGCAGCCTACCCCGTCCCGAGTGACCGTGGGCTCCTGTGGAACTTTACCTGCAAAGGCGTCTTCGCGGTTGCTTGCCCGTTGGCTAGTGACTCACCCGAAGACTTTCTCATCGACTTCAAGGTCTCTCCTGGTTGCTCCGGGCCTGCCCTCACTTACCCTCGCTGGGTAAGTCCATCAGACCTTGCTGGTCTGCATCACCGTCCACCTTCATTCCACACGAGACTTGCAGTTGCCAAGGCTTGTTGGCTCCAATTCGGTTGCCGACACCGTCATCAGCTGCAGACGTCGTGGGACCCTCCGAATCCAGCTGCTGGTCATCGTCGATCTCTCCTGGACCTTGTGAGCGAAGAGACAACTCACCATCGACGACCTGAAATGACGCGACATCAGTGGTCATCCATCCTGCTGGCAACCGGTCACTGGCAAGTGACTTTGAACACTGTCCCCTCAATTTTCAGGTCCTCTTCAACTCCAATCCATCTTCGGATTCCAGCGGACACCTCTCCAGTCGTCACAAGCAGCAAGTCTTCAGTGATCTCCATTGAAAACAGCATCGCGACCCGACACCAAAAGACACCTATGCACCCGGCTTGCCTGGGTGAGGTAACTCGTGCACTCCGGTGCCCAAGTTTGTGTTGGCCCTCGAAATACTTACCCTGTAAGTGGCTTGCTTGTTGACTTCTCCGAAGTGCCCTAAAACTTTAATTTACAAACTGCGACTTGTGCCATTGAAACCAATAGGAAACCCGCGGCTGTTTTTAGATACTGCACGCGTCGCCCGTGGGCTGATTACTTACCTGCTAACACTGCAGAAGTGAAGCCCCAGCGATTCCCAAGGCCCTAGGCCTTTTCATTTTGCAAGTCGAGTTTGTTAAACCATTTTCTTAGTATATGGTCTGGTACGCCCCTAGGGCTACAGCCATATTTGTGCTTTATTTATTGAGAAGTGTTGACATTTAACTGTGTTCTGGGTTCTAATCTCATAAAGAGATTAGTAGAGTGTATCTAAGAATAAATACATATATATTTGATATATATACCTGTGTGGTGTCCTTTTCATTTGGTAATTCAAGAGATTATAAGGTAAAACAAGCTGCTTTACATTCCTCAGAGACTTAGCCTGAAGGCTGCTCTCCACAGCTACCACTAGGATAGCTTTCTTTAAAAGGTTGTCTTAAACCTATCTACCATAAGAGTCGAATTGGACTGGTGCAAGGTGGCCACTATAACTAGTGACCAGCATATGCCAGGCCAACTTCTCACAACAAGGATGTCCATAACAGCCGTATGAGACAATGAACACGGCTGCCCTCCAGCACTTGCCCTGCATCCCTTATGGGAATTTTGAACGCTCAGCTCCTTCTGGTGAAGCCCCCTAGGCCTACCCGCTCAGAGAATCTGTTCGATTCGATACAGGGCGCACTGTCTGTAATCCAGTGCCTAACACTTGATGTGGAAGATGCCACCCCCTGCCTATGTCATGGGAAACTAGGGAGCACACCAATTTTCCCCGGGCGTACCACTAAATGGGACTGGCTCCACCCAGCAATACTACTACTAGGCTGAGTAAACGCGGCCCAGGATGACCCTTAAACAATCCGCGTGGTGTGCTGCCACAAGCCGTATTGGTAATAAGAACCTTAAGAAGCACACAATTACCACCTGGGCGTACCCCTCAATGAGACCGGCTCCATACAGCTGTAGGCCAGAGGGACACAATATTCAACCGATATACTGGATTCTGCCACGTGGTACCCTACTGGTTGTAGGAGAGTAGGATCTGCTTCACATGGGTACCCCCACTTTTTGCTGTTTTTCGACCTTAGTCTGGCTGTGGCCCTGCTAATCGGGACCACAGCCTAGCTGCTTCCTCTCTAAAATGGTTTCCATGTACATTAGGTACATATCTAATTGGATTCTGGAGTGCCTTATAAGCCCCTAGTATATGGTATACTATGTACCTAGGGCATAGGTACCTCAGAGGCCTGCCAGGGGCTGCAGCATATGTTATGCCACCCCTGGGAAGCACTCAAAAATTACACCACAGGTCTGCTACTGCAGCCTGGGTAAGGGTGTGCTTGCACCCCTTACTGTGGTGTAGGCTACCTATATCACTACCCTATACAGACACATATAAACCTATAAGCCACTCCTATGGCAGGACTTGACAATCCTGAAGGCAGAGTGTTTGGTTTTATGTGAGAGGGTGCCCAAGCATGAGCTGAGCCCCTCTGCAGCTTTCGGAAATACTTCCCTATGGCTGTTCTGTGATACAGCCATACCATATACTCTTAAGTGCATTATAACCTCGCGGTAAATGCTAACTTTGGGATGGCTGCCTCAAAACAAGTTGTGTTTGGTGACAAACGCTTTGGAATACTACCCCCCCGCCAGTCCTGGCGGCGGGGGTAGCATTCCACCCTTCTAGAGGGAGAGACATGTTCACACTGGCTAAACCGGTAGGACTTTCCTGAGTCCTGGCATCACAAAATGGATGCCTCTGCCACAGACACGGGTCTGGCCTCCTGCTGCTGACCGAAACTCCGGCAGGGGAGGCCTGGACAATAGGTTTCCTGTCGAGGGGAGGTGTCCCCACCTCCCCAGACAGGCTGATGTGTACTGGGGCTGGGCGGGAGCACTCTCTGGTGCTTTGAAGTCCTGCACTGGGGGAACACTTGGTGTCCCTGTGCATACTCTAGTTCAAACCGGTTGCAGGAGCTACCTGCCCCTGCTCTGGCACAAAACTGGACAAAGGAAATGGATGTAACCACCCCTCTTTCCTGGCCCACCAATAGGTGGGGCCTTAGAGTTAGTCCATCCCCTAAACTCACTATAAGTATAGGAATCCAGTCCCTGGGACTTTAGATTACCCTGGATGAAACTCTGCAACGTACAACCCTGGACCCTCGACGTTCTATCCTGACTAGAAGACTGAAGAGATCTCCCTTGGGGTCAAGGAGTGACTCCCCTGCTTGGCAGGCACCAAAGAAGCAACTGACCGGTCTGCAATTCTGAAGCTCCCGCCGGTCGCCGAAGACTCTGCATCCCCAGAGGTGGATTTCCAGACTTCGCCGAGGCTACCCTGAGTCCACAGCAAAGCTGAGGCTGGTGGCTATCGTGGGTGACGTGGAACCATGACCCCTGGACACCGTGAACTTTTGCAACAACACTATCTTCCTGGTCCTCCTCGAAGTTGTGCTTTGGGCTCCGAGTAGCCCCAGCCTTGAGCACCTCCTGCACCGAAGATTGTTTGCCTCCACTCCACAAGTGACCCGTGGGCCAGCTTCAAGTGCGATCACTCGAGGCTCCTTCGCGATCACTTGCCCGTTGGTTTGCAGGTCCCCACGAAGGAGACTCCTTTTCTGATTGGGCTTACCTGGTTGCTCCAGACGTGCCCCGACTTACCCTCGCTGGGTGAGTCCCTCAGACCTTGCTGGTCTGCACCGCAGTCCTTTCTCTGAATTCCCGTGACTTGCCGTTGCCAAGGCTTGTTGGGTCCATTCTGGTCGCCGACACCGCAGCACTCAACAGACTTCGTGGGACAGCTCGAATCCGGCTCGTGAACTTCGTCGACGCCTCCTGGACCTCATGGCTGAAGAGTCAATACACCCATCAACTCACCTGAAGCAACCGACATCTGTGGGCATTGGTCCATCCTGCCCTAGGTCACTGGCAAGTGACCCAGACTCTATCCCCTCTCCTTTCAGGTTCCTTACATCCTAGATCCAGGCTTGGATCTCTTCGGACACTTCTCCTCTTCACGGCAGCAGCAGTTCTTTGCAGGCTTCCATTGGAATCGACGACACGACCCGACACCAAAAGACACCTATGCACCCGGCTTCCCTGGGTGAGGTAACTCGAGTACTCTGGTGCTCTCGTGGGTGCTAGCCCTAGAACTTCCTAAGTCTAAAAGGGTTTGGTCCAGACTCGATTAGAAGTGTCCCTAATCTTTAAATATCCAACCGCGACATTCCCTATAGAAGATAATAGGAACCCGCGGTTGTGTTTTCACACTGCATACGGCTCCCGTGGGTCCCCCGTGTCATTACCTTGGGTGGTTCCTTGGGGTCCCTGCGATTCTAGAGGCAATAGGCCTAGTGCCTATTCCAGTAGTGGTTCTTATACCATTTTTTTGGTATATGGTTTGGTACGCCCCTAGGGCCCAAACGTGTATTTGTGCTTTTACTGATGCTTGATCACTTGTAACTTAAGTACTTCGAACTCCAGTCTCATAAAGAGACTAGAGGGGTGTGTGTTAACCTAAATACATATATTTTAAATATATACCTGGTGTGGTTGTCCTTTCATTTGATCATTCAAGAGATTATAGACTGGTAAAACGAGCTGCTTTTCATTCCTTCAAGACTTAGCCTGAAGGCTGCTCTCCATAGCTACCACTAGGATAGCTTTCATATAAGGTTGTCTTTAACCATTCACCATAAGGGGTTGTTTGGACTGATACAAGGTGCCCACTAGAACTAGTGGACAGCATATATCAGTCCACCTTCTCACACTGGTTGCGGCTCTGTGTTTATGTGAAGCGCGCGTACCCTCGGGGCATGAAGTCGCTGATAACCGGGTATGTTACCCACTCGCTGATGTATCGCTAACTGCCCTTATTTGGACTGGAGGAAAGCTGGATGATTCCTAAGGACTGTGGACTTAATACTCCAAACCCGTTTGACCCCAAAACTTGGGACAGGCTGCGAAGTAATCACGTCCTTCAAGGTACATCTACCCCAGCAGTGACTATCAACATATTTGGGACACCGGTCGCAGAAGATGCCCCTTCTAGTCTCAGGTTCTAGCCCATAGAAGGATAACCAGGGAGCGGACAAGTCTGTGGGAACCGGGGGGGGGGGACAACTGTGCAAAAACCTGCCCTTTCCTGAACCTTGGGACACCAAAAGGTATATGATACCCTGTCGCCCTATGGCACTAATGCAGTGTGAACCAAACTTTACTGCGCCACAGCACACTTGTTAGCTGACAACTAATACCACCCGCCTGCTGCCCTGGTTAACGCGCGGGTGAATATATCTTAACTGAAGCGACCGGATACCTGCCCTTGGCTGCAGACGAATGCCCACCCAGTGAACATGGTACCTGATTCTATAAGGTGCCCGCAGGTGTTCCCCATGAAGGCCCTCGCAGCCAATTGCACAATGCAGTCATTATTTCTAAGTGCCTCTCTCTGCGTTGAAATTTCCTGAGTAAGTGTAAAATTATACTTTCCCACCATTGGGCAGGAAACCGGTGGCAAAGGCAGACTGTTAATTTGTGGCTTCTGACATGGCCGCTGTGTAACTACTACAAAACCACAGTACACCTACAACATGCCAATACCATTGGCTTTAACAATGCTTGTTAGTTCCATACAATAACTGACGTCACAATTCCGGCTTCGCTGCATAGCATATTGAACATGCCTCCATTCAGAACTGGTGGCACTGTCACCTTAACGTGTTGAACATAGCATGCATTGTCTCCCTACGAAGAGAGTGAGCTTAACCGCAAGTGGGACCATTCCACTAATCAAATTCCGCAACAGCCAGACAGGTCACCTGCACGTAAGCCAGGTACCGAAAGCGGGAGCCCTTTGGAAACGGGATAACGCGCACAATCCTCACGTTGGAGACAAAATTGACCTCGTTGTACTGCGAACGAGCCACATGCGGAGACAAAATAACTATTCATAGCCAAACACGGCCGGTCCGTATCTTTTGCCTGTATAGGGACAAAGATGAACCATGCTATTATCACTGACCAAGTCTGTGATGTCCTCTTCGCTACCTCTGGCATGTTTCTCATAATTCGCCATATATGACTGACACCGCACTCTCAGCCTGTGCTTTGTCTGATCTTGGCCCACTTTGGTGTGACCAGAGCCCCGTGAAGATGAAACCATACTTGCCGAGCCCCGGCCAGACCCGAAAACCATTTTGCCATTTGTCATCAGTAGCACATTCATCAATAGGACATTGAGAATGGCCACATGCATAACTCCTGGTGGCCAAAGGACCTTGCTGGCCAAGCGGCAAAATCTTCGTTCAATGCAACAATACGAAACAGACTTCTCAGGGCGCACGCCACCCAGGCGCCAAGCAGGAACTGAGGTTTACACCTAACATCCCAACTCCAAAGAAAAGGCACCCCAAACCCAAACCGCTGCACGAGTCACTCACCGAGGCACCGCTGAAGGATCCACCCCTGAACAATGCCTTCGATTAATATCAATCTCTACCGCAAATGGGACCATTACACTAAGCAACTCCACCAATCAACGGAAATCAACCATACCCCCCTGTAAAACAGGTAAAATGTGTGTGAAACCCAGCCACGGCCAGGCAAAACCATAGACGTAGTTTGCCTGGGGCAGTGTAGAGACGTGACCGATACCAGGCAACCTGTCCCTTCCATCTGAAAATCGATAATCATTAACCGAATGCCTGGTGACCTAGAAAAGGCATATCACTGTGACAGCTCCCCGCTGTGCAAATGGCTTATGCTGTAAGAGGGAACCTCAAATAAGGTGCTTTCTATACCTGCCTTTGCATCATCTGAGAGCGTAACGGAAAATGAAAAAACTCTCGACAGCAGCCATGAAAGCTAAATAAATTAATTAGCCCCACCCCGGGTACTCTGTCCAATTACCGCCAAGGAAGGCGCACCGCAACTCCAATTGAAGGCAGACTTAGACTTTAATCAGTGAAATGTGTTTGTTTCATGCAACCTCCATAAAACCTTGGTTTTGTTTGGGTCAAAACAGGATCACACCTATGAAAACTAGGAGGGTGTCAAAGAATCAAAGACATTTTTTGCAGTAATATTGGGGTGCTGCTGGTGTTTCCAAATTGAAAACCTACCTCACTATGCCTGGATATTAGCTGTAGACACATAAGGAGTTTGGACAAGTGTGCCTGTGCACTGTCAGTGTCCTGGCCACAGGGGGCATGGATCATCAATTCAGAGCTGTTCCGAACACGGGCCCCCTGAATAAGTTTGGCCCAGGGCCCCCAACATCCTTAGGATGTCCCTGGACGCACCGCAACGCCAACTGAAGGCAGCATAACAAGTTCTGACCTAGAGCTGCTCGCGGTGACGCCTACGTGGATGCCCAATATTGCGCAAAACTAGAATCAGCATACGCTTGCGCTACCTTACCGCAAGGCAGTGCAACAGACAACCTGACACTAGTGCCGCTATATGCCTTGCCTCACGTCCGGCGGCCACTTCCTTTGCACCATACCTTGCTCCTGCCGTGCTGCCCCTCCAATTATCACCACAACTACTAACCCTGACACCCGTGCAAGCATGACAAGTCCGCCTATTCCCAGGCCCTCGAAGCTATAAGAATGGCTTGGGCAGCAGGCCACAGTGATTTTAATGTAAATTGAATTGAACAATGCCTGTTGCGGTCATCTCTAAAATAGACAGACGGTGCCAACTCGTGGCAGGCTGTCACAAGCGCCGGTGTGACAGTTAAGTGAAGTGCACCGGTGCAACTTCCTTTCATTCTTCTCAGTGTGAGAGCCAAACTATCCAACGGTCGCACTACCGACCCACAGCGCTCGGCTTACCGACCCCAGTGTGCCTACCTGCAAGGCTTCACCCTGCGCCGCTAGGGCCATGTGTTCCACACTTACCACATCACTAAAATGTCTCTTTTAAATTGAGACAGAACCTCCTATCTGCTAAGTGGTGGAGTCACTTATTATTTCCCGTGATATTAGTGAGCGCCGGTGTGACAGTTAAGTGAAGTGCAAAGGTGCAAATTTCTTTGCATTGCCAGAGAGGAGGTATTAATCAATCCCTGTGTGCCCAGGCAACGTCAGGCGCGTCTTTGCTTCGTCAGCCGACCATCAACATATGCTGCGATACGGTAACTATACATCAAAAGCCCCTCGGTGGCAATGATGCAACCCGCAACGGGGGGAAGAGATGAACTTCTGTTCTACGTTGCCCACTCACCAGCATAATGACACCCGGCGACCGCGTGTCTGGGGGGTAACACCAGGGACCCGTAGTCTTAAAGGCAGTCAGGTGCGCCGCAAGCTGGGGGGTGGGGGCCCGAAGCAAGCACCCTGCCCTCCGGGTTCCCGGCCTGGTGGCGTGCATGTCTGAAAGGACCCACGCCGCTGACGATTGAACCCGGGGTCCAACCAAAGCAGAGTGTCACTGATTAGACCCACCTGTGTGAAGTCGTAGCCCCAATCCACAGGAACGACGAGAATACCCCCACACTCTCGTGTGCTATCCACTGAAGCGTGATCTTTTATACACTCTAACAGTAGACAGAACCCGAGAGATGTGGGGACAAGGTTTGGAAGCGCTCACTTGATTCCCCCAGCGGGTGTTTCCTAATGGGTACAGCAGAAAACAACCTGTAGCAAAGACAATAAAGACAATAAGAGTGATTACTCTCTATTCTCTCGCAGTTATGTAAGACTACCATACATTCTAATGTTAAGGTGAACCATGCGCTCCCCTGTTTCCCTCTTACCCGCTGGACATTTCGTTACGCCTTAAAAAGCGACTCAGCTGGGCCTTTGTAGAATCAGCAGGGCAGGTGAGTAATATCCGCCAGGAACAGAACAGGAGGGCGGAGTCACCTTTGGTCACGAATGAGAGGGGAATGCTACAAGCCCAATGGCCAGTCTTGAAGGTTCCAAGGAGAATATAACACAAGGGGTATACCAGGGGTTCGTATGCGATAATGCTCAAGGGAAGAGAATACCCAAAGGGAAAGGGGAACTTCTTCAAACATAAGAAACCCTACGAGGCATAACTACAATAAATAAAAGTGTGACCGAAAAGTCTGCCTTATGCACAACAAGTGTGCCAAGAAATTACAGTGAGGATCCTCAAAAGAATTTCTGTAACGCGCCCCAGCGCGTGTGACAAAAATTACCTTCAGCTGCTCACAACGCGGGTCGGGCGCGAATAATAGAAACAATGTATCCGACTGCCCTAGCACACACGCTTATGGCGCTGAGGAATGGAATCGCTCGAACCGAGCGTTGGGGAGCATTAACAAAGCAACAATGTTGCCGTTCTGCCGCGGTCGCGTTTCTTATAAACAAATACGCGACTGCTTCTGAACTAGAGACAGGGACTCGGAGGTCCAGGGATTACCTCCGAAATTGCATCCTAGCCCAGAGGAGGAGGTCGGAGAGGGGAGCAGGAACAAGGAAACTAGGCAGAGAGAGCAACAAAGTGGGCTCTGAAGGAAACAGGAACACTGCTAGGAGGGGCGTGGACTAAGGACTCTAGGAATCTGAAAGCCAAGCACCGGTTTGCTGCCGAGGAGAACTATTTAAGGGAGGGAACCTGTGTAACTCCCCCCACCTACCCTCAATAAGGGAGCGTCTACAAAGTACATGTTTCTACCATCTTTCTTCCCTGAATCCCAGCAATGACACAAGAGGCTTGTCGTGTAACAGTTCTCCCACCCAAAGGCCACCGCACAGGGCGAGGTTTGTCAGGATGTAGGGCATGAAATCTACGAACCAGAACAGGAGCATTCACGTTTTCTGCCGGTTCCCATGAACGATCCTCAGGAGCAAAACCTAACCAATCAACTAAGTATTGCAGTTTTCCCCGATATCTATGAGAATCCAAGATTTTCTTGATTTCATATTCTAGATCATCACCTACTAGTACAGGGGGGAGGAGGAACTTCAGAAGTCATAGGGATTTGATGTTCTTTCAAAAGGGACACATGGAAAACTGGATGTATTTGCATTTCGTCAGGTAGCTCTAGTTTCATAGATACAGGAGTGATTGTCTTGATTATTTTATAGGGTCCTATGTAACGGGGTTGTAGTTTACGAGGACCTGTATCTGCCTGTCTCTTCATAGCTTCTTGGGTTTTACTTAACTCTCTAGACGCAGCCCTCCAGGTCTCTAAAATGGTAGCATGACGACGATGAACTGCAGGTATGCGATCTAGATGCATAGGTACTGGTAAAGGCAGGAACCTAGGATTGTGTGCCTGAGCAAAAAAGAAGGGGGAAACCCCCGTGGAGGAATGCATGGAGTTGTTATAAGCGAATTCCGCTAAAGAGAGGGCATGCACCCAATTCGAAGTGACTGTTGACAGTAAACATCTCAGGTATTGTTCAAGTGTTTGATTCGTTCTCTCAGTCTGGCCGTCAGTTTGGGGATGATATGCTGTGGACAATCTATGATCTATTCCTAACGCTGTACATAACCCCTGCCAAAACCGAGAAACGAACTGGACACCTCTGTCAGTGATAATCACAGAGGGCACTCCATGCAATCTGATGATTTGATCTATGAACACTTGTGCCAAGCAATTTTTTTAAAGGAATGAAATGAGCCATCTTTGTAAATAAATCCACAACTACTAAGACTGTATTGTACCCCTGTACTGAAGGCAAATCAGTGATGAAATCCATACTAACTGTATGCCAAGGAATAGTAGGTATGGATATGGGACGCAGCAATCCTGCCGGAGCGGAATGCGAGGCTTTCTGTCTTGCGCATACCTGACATTGCGCTACATAAGACGTTACATCCTTACTCATTCCTTTCCACCAAAACCATCTTTGACATAACTGAATAGTTTTGTGAGCACCCGGATGAGCCGTTAAGGACGAGTCATGACACCATTTGATTATCTGTTGTTGTAGAGTCGTAAGAGGGATGTATATCCTATCATTGTGTAGGTATAACCCGTCCTTAATGGTTCGTTGATAATCTGTGGTCCACTCTAGTGGAGAGATCTCTCCATATGTTTCCATAAGCTGATCCATAAAGGGTGCAGGGGGTTGATTCGGAGCAGTAACTCCGACTATTTTATCGCAAGGAATGAGTGGAGTGGGTTCGCTTATGTGGATTCTATGATCTGCACCTAAGCGGGATAACGCATCAGCTTTCCCCTGTTGTGTCCCTGGCCGATAGGTTATGATGAAATCGAATTCACTAAAGAATAACACCCATCTCAGTTGTCTAGGGGTTAGGGCTTTGGCTGATTTAAAAAATTACAGATTGCGCTGGTCTGTGTAGATAGTGATCGTATGCGATGACCCCAGTAAATAATGTCTCCACTCCTGAAAGGCAAGTTTTATGGCCAGGAGTTCTCTCTCCCCTACAGTATAGTTCTGTTCGGCAGGGAGGAGTTTCTTTGAGAAATACGCTACAGGATGTAGACGCCCAGTGGTGGTGTTCCGTTGCGATAACACTCCTCCTACCGCATATTGTGAAGCGTCGGCTTCCACATAATATGGTTGTGAGTTGTCTGCATGACACATGATAGGTGCTGTAGTGAATCTTTTCTTTAGTTGCACAAACGCATTTTCTGCTTCCTCTGACCACCTAAATTGACTACCCTTACGCAATAACTTCGTAATGGGTGTGATGATATCAGAAAAATGATCGATGAAGCGTCTATAAAAATTTGCAAACCCAATGAACGATTGCACCGCCTTCACTGAGGTGGGACTAGGCCATTTGACTAATGCATCTATATTTTTGGGGTCCATAAGAATGCCTTCCGCCGAGATGATGAATCCCAAAAATTCCACTTTATCTGTGTGAAATGAGCTTTTATCTAACTTAGCAAAAAGATGATTGTCCATTAGTCTTTTCAAAACCTTTTTTTACGTGATCGACATGTTCGTTCTCAGATTTGGAAAATATCAAAATATCGTCAATGTAGACCATGACGAAGAGGTCAAGAAATTCACGTAGGATGTCATTAATAAAATACTGAAAGGCGGCAGGGGCATTGCATAGCCCGAATGGCATGACAAAGTACTCGAATAATCCAAACTTTGTACGAAAAGCTGTCTTCCACTCATCGCCCTGTTTTACCCTGATCAAATGATAAGCGCCTCTCAAATCCAATTTGGTGAATATCGTGGCTCCTCGCACTTGATCCAGAAGTACTGAAATGAGAGGCAATGGGTACTTGTTCTTGATTGTTGCCTTATTTAAGGCACGGTAGTCTAGACAGGCGCGTAGACCCCCTTCACGTTTTGGAATGAAGAAGAGGTGAGAGGATACCGGGGAGGTAGAGTGGCGTATGAACCCCTTGTCCAACATTTCCGCAAGATATTGTTGAAGGTACTCTGTTTCAGGTTCCATGAGAGCATATACCCGACTCACGGGCAATTCGACCCCAGGAATAAGATCTATTCTACAGTTGTAACTTCGAATACTTCTGCAAATTCGCAATACATAGGCAGAAGAGAGGACTCCGACGTCTCCACAGCACAACATAGAGGCGTCTCCCACTCATGAGCTTCATTATAACAATGTAGCATACAATATGCTGATTTAAGGGTGATTTTGCGGGAACTCCAGTCAATATAGGGGTTATGTGTCTGTAGCCATGGCACCCCTAGGATGGCCCCAAAGTTTAGTGTGTCTATAAGATCAAACTCCACTTGTTCAGAATGCCCATTACTGCACACCATAGTCAACTTAGGGGTATGGTATGTGACCAAACCAGAGGATAAATCCTTCCCATCCACTGATCTAATGGGTTCTGGTTTAGCTTTGGGCAAAAAAGGTATTTGCAGGGTTTGAGCCAATTGTATATCTAGGAAATTGCCAGCCGCCCCTGAGTCTAAAAGGATGGATAGGGTCTTTCGGCTTTGAATGGACACAATGAGAGTAACTGATAAGGTGAAATGGCGCGCCACGGGTGTGTGAATACCCGCCACCTCTCCAGAGACCTTCCCACCTATATCACTCGAAGAACCGGTCTCTTCTTTCTTCAAGTGCTGTAGTTTCCCGACAGTGCTAAATATTCTTGGCACATAGCGGCGGTCTTAGGGATCCTTCCTGTTTTACCGGGACAACCTCTCGCATAATGTCCCCCTTTTCCACAATAAAGACAGAGATTTTGTTACCTACGTCTGTCTTTTTCTTCGATGGTCAAAGGATTTCTCACACCTCCGATTTGCATCGGTTCACTAGTGTCTTAGATTTCTTTATTTTCTCTTTTGTCCCCTCGCACTATAAGTAAACTAGCTAGATTTCCACAGGATTTCTCCCCTTTTCTTTCCGTTAAACGGTGATTGAGTTTCACCACTAAGTCAATAAAGGAAGAACAATCCTCTGGAGGGTCCACGATATGATACAAAAGATCTTTCAAGTCATCGTTTAAACCTCTATAGAAGAGAGAGGTCCTTTTCTCTTCTGGCCATTGCGTTTCTATGATCAACCTATTGAATTCTGTCACATAGGTCAATAGATCCTTACTGCCTTGTTTCAAGCTTAATAATTCACTATCACTAGCTTGTACATAGGTATGCTTCGCGAACAGACTTCTCAATTTATCCTTAAAAAGCGGAAAATTGTATAGAAGGGGATCATTGCTTTCCACTAAAGGGACCGCCCAATTAGCAGCATTACCCCCTAAGTATGAAACTACAAACGCAACTTTAGCCGCGTCATCGGGAAAGGCATTAGCCTTACAAAGAAAATGTAACTGACATTGATTAAGGAAAACACGAAATTTAGCGCTGTCACCATAAAACCTTTCTGGGACCGCTAAAGGAACGGGGATTGGTGTATGCACATCTACCTGTATGGCTTGGGGAGTGGAAGTACTAGCAGTCACAGGCTCAACCAGCGGAGAAGGAACTTGAAAACGGGCAGGTTGTATGTATGTTCTTTTACTCTTCTGTGGAGTTTCTGACACCGTACCCCTATCTACATGGTGTTGTCTTTCTAGTTCTAGGTGTAGTTGGTGGTTTTCTGTCCTAAGTCTCCCTACTTCTCTCTGTAGGTCCAACAGGGCTGCTGCCAACTCATCTATAGTAGGACTAGGATGAGGGTTCTCAGATATTAAACTAGCTCTTTCCATATTCATCGTCGTTCGGGTGGACTTAATTCGTGGGCTTGGCTTTCTGTCACTGATTAGACCCACCTGTGTGAAGTCGTAGCCCCAATCCACAGGAACGACGAGAATACCCCCACACTCTCGTGTGCTATCCACTGAAGCGTGATCTTTTATACACTCTAACAGTAGACAGAACCCGAGAGATGTGGGGACAAGGTTTGGAAGCGCTCACTTGATTCCCCCAGCGGGTGTTTCCTAATGGGTACAGCAGAAAACAACCCGTAGCAAAGACAATAAAGACAATAAGAGTGATTACTCTCTATTCTCTCGACTACCATACATTCTAATGTTACGGTGAACCATGCGCTCCCCTGTTTCCCTCTTACCCGCTGGACATCTCGTTACGCCTTAAAAAGCGACTCAGCTGGGCCTTTGTAGAATCAGCAGGGCAGGTGAGTAATATCCGCCAGGAACAGAACAGGAGGGCGGAGTCACCTTTGGTCACGAATGAGAGGGGAATGCTACAAGCCCAATGGCCAGTCTTGAAGGTTCCAAGGAGAATATAACACAAGGGGTATACCAGGGGTTCGTATGCGATAATGCTCAAGGGAAGAGAATACCCAAAGGGAAAGGGGAACTTCTTCAAACATAAGAAACCCTACGAGGCATAACTACAAACAATAAATAAAATTGTGACCGAAAAGTCTGCCTTATGCACAACAAGTGTGCCAAGAAATTACAGTGAGGATCCTCAAAAGAATTTCTGTAACGCGCCCCAGCGCGTGTGACAAAAATTACCTTCAGCTGCTCACAACGCGAGTCAGGCGCGTATAATAGAAACAATGTATCCGACTGCCCTAGCACACACGCTTATGGCGCTGAGGAATGGAATCGCTCGAACCGAGCGTTAGGGAGCATTAACAAAGCAACAATGTTGCCGTTCTGCCGCGGTCGCGTTTCTTATAAACAAATACGCGACTGTTTCTGAACTAGAGACAGGGACTCGGAGGTCCAGGGATTACCTCAGAAATAGCATCCTAGCTCAGAGGAGGAGGTCAGAGAGGGGAGCAGGAACAAGGAAACTAGGCAGAGAGAGCAACGAAGCGGGCTCCGAAGGAAACAGGAACACTGCTAGGAGGGGTGTGGACTAAGGACTCTAGGAATCTGAAAGCCAAGCACCGGTTTGCTGCCGAGGAGAACTATTTAAGGGAGGGAACCTGTGTAACTCCCCCCACCTACCCTCAATAAGGGAGCGTCTACAAAGTACATGTTTCTACCATCTTTCTTCCCTGAATCCCAGCACTGACACAAGAGGCTTGTCGTGTAACACAGAGGATGTGCCCTACCACTGAGCTACATCCCCACGCACTTCCTGAATTGCTGATGCCTAACTGCTGCTGTGACCATAGAGCCACCATGTGAACATCAACACTTTGCCACAGTGAATCACATGGAAAATACATGCAATTAAAATCTTATTATTCTATATTACTATGCAGGTTGAGGTAAAGCACTGCTCTAACAGTCATATCAACCTTTAGTGCAAGTAGCAGAATGAGATGTTTAGCTCCATCACCTGTCTAAAATGGCTGCACTTATCATCTCACACCTTCCAGGATCGCATACCAAGCCACAGTGCGCGGATCCCGAACACGCTACATAGGAACCCGCTTGCGGCCCGGCCCCTGCCTGCAAGCCAGTGTCGGGTGCGACATAGTGTGACAATAGATCATTACGCTCCCGCCGTCTTGCCGGGCTGCTGAGGCGGGGCCCCGACGAGGCCAACGCAGAAGGAAGGAGTGATCGCCGCATCAAAAGCTGCATGAAACGTGCCTGCACATAAAGGGACCGTTTAACAACCACCCCCATCCGCGTCTCGCAGCACCAGCGGCACACGCGGACACCACGACCCTCAATCTCCGCTTGGGGTCTGTGCCGACCAAAGATTGCCCCAGCTGGCACGGCCATGTCTGCTGCGGGAACGCGCTGCCGATCCAAACAGCAACAGGCCCCGAACGCGCCCAAAACACTGCGCCGAGGCATCGACGAGCAGCTCGCCAGCAGGTCGGCACTCTCACATACGCAACAATGGGAAGGGCAGGGGGGGAACGCGGGAAAAGCATCTAGACATGCCCTGAAACCACCAGTTCATATCACCCTCGCTTCAAAAGCCACCCGATGGAACTCCCATTGAGTAAAAGGCACCACGGAAAGTGTCCCCCCCAGAGAACCCAGCAACACACCCCTGTAACATGCACACGTGTCACTTGTCCTCCCGTAACGCATCGTTTGCTAACTTTTGCATCCCATTTGCTCTTGGTACTTGCACAACTGTCACCATTGCCTCATGGCGCAACGTTTGCTCCTATAACATGCTCACATGCAATCTTCTCCTCCGGTATCAGCACTGTTCCTACAGTGAAGTGCTCCGACACCTACGGGTAACGTCCGCGCTACATAAAACGCCCAAGATCAATAAATAAATAAATTGCTGCCCCCATCCTAAGCCTGGATGGGAGAGGCTACTGCTGCGGCGGACCTGGGGGGAAGGGAAACACCGTGACAGCAGCACTGCCGCCGCCGAAACCACCGTCCATGAAAATTCGTGCGCATGCACCCCGCCGCGTATACACGGACCCGCGGGGCTGCTTCAAACAGCGAGCGAAACCCACAGCCGAAGCGCTGCCGCCCATACACTCTTGGGAGCCCCTGATGTGAGCGCGACCCCGAGGCTCTTACCCTAGTTTCCCGCACTAAAGTCGGCAGTGTGTAGTGCTCCAAAGTATTGGAGCGCTATACACGAGCCCCGTATTCACATTACACATTCAAGCATGGGGAGATTAGGTGAAGTGTCCTGAATCCCACAAAATAGCAGAAGGACTACAATTTACTTCAAGCGAGCACACAGAATGACGGCGCTCCTCAGCAGAGAACGACAGAACAGGCAGTAAGAACAAACATGAAAACAACTCTGAAACCCAGTAGCTTGCCAGTTAATCATTGCTGTCTTGAAACAACTGCTAACTATCCCTGCTTTTCAAAACACAAAGAAGCCCCTCCCGCCTTTTTTCAGTCGACTCTCCTTAAAACCGGGACATGAGCTACATTTTACGGAATCCGCCGGCGAAAACCCGGGACCGTCCTGGCAAGTCAGGGACGCCTGGACACCCCACCACTACAACACCGACGCCCCACGCTGGTGGTGTTTGTTTTTTGTTTTTTTTTATATTCTCCCTTTATTCCAAATCAAAGCCAACTCGGTCTCAGTCTCCCCCTGCTTAGCCCACGCGCCAACCCGAGCTTGGAACCATGCAGCCACCAACTCCCGCGGGAGAGGGGAGGGGAGCCGAGGCCAACACCCCAGCTGCGGCACAGGGGAAGGCAAACTCCGCATCTCCAACGGCGGCAATGAGCGGCCCCACGCAGGCGGCAGCTGCGTGCTCGAGCCCGCCCCCTCCGGTTTAAGTCCAGCTGCCCTTGGAGCATGCCACAAACCGTTCCGCTGAGGGAGGGGGGCTCGAAGCCCCGGAGTGTCCTGCCCAGACAATGTTCCCCGGACGGCCAAGGTCAGCACACCGCTCACGGACCCCGCGGCCACCCGGCAAGGAGACATGTGCCCAGTGGTGAGTACATTCACCCAATGGCACTCCACCAGGCTCTGTAGTCTTTGCCAGGAGGAGCCCCTCAAGTTTCGCTAGGCCACTGTCCCAGCGCTGTCCGCCAGCCCTTGGGACAAGAGATGCACCACATGTGCCCTGGCAAATGCAGCCGACCAATCTGCCCGCAACCCCCCCCCAGAGGGGTCGGTGGAGGGTGGACGCAATAACCGCAATCAAAGCGCAAGCCTGCCTGGCTCACAGCTTCCAGGACAAGCCGCTCGCATTGTCCCCCCTCCTTGCCTGGCCAGGACTGAACAATTTTTGAAGCCGCCTTACCAATACAACCACAGATCAAGACACTGTGCAGCGGTACTGCTCATAATAAGCCTGGGGCAACAACCGGCCCAAATGGTGCCGTTGACGCAGTCGGACTCTCACCTCTGTTCACCGCACAAAACCACGAACGCAGCTACCTGGCCAAAACGGCCCGACGGCGACACGGCCGGACCTCCCTCCAGCGAAGAGACCGAGGGCCAAGCCTTACAGATGGTGTATCCAGGGCACCAAAGAGGAAGGCCAGTGGGTGGGGGAGGCCTATATACCCCCCGTTCCTCGCTCCCCGGAAATGACGCGTCCTGTGCGCCGCAGCCCCTGGCTGCCAGAGTAGGGGGACTCCTCCCCGAGGGGTCCCCACACTTAGAAGAAGGGGGGTGGGCTGCTGCCTTGCTGGCACTAGAGGCCCGCCCTCCTGAGGGCACCCTGCGGGAGCCAGGGCAGCCGCAAACTTTCAAGCCCAAAAGCAACAGAAAAGTAGCCCAAAATAGCCCAATGTTGCCACTCCATTAACTTACGTGTAGCCTGACTACAACATTCAAATATACTTCTATTTCAAGGATTATAGGTTTAGTACTCACATTATTCAGATTACCTATATTTTGTACACTAAAATCAAAGTTGGTCAGTCAGGAAAGCTGTCACTCACTTGATCGCATGGTGTGGAGCAAGCTGCCCAAAAATGTTCTGGGTCCAATTTTGAGGACTGCAACTGCGGAAACGTTCTTCTTGGGAAAAGTGCACTTCAGCATAAAGTTCCTTTTGCATACTCACGTCAGGCCCCCCAGAGTACCGGCAATATAGGCCAATGCTCCATGTTTTTTCACACTTGTTTTAATGCTCCAAGAGCAATGCTGAAAATCTCTTTACATACGCATATTACGTATGTTTCATACTTTTTGGTACTCATCAGAAGAGAGCAGTCCATGGCATGGGGTGCAGAGCTTGCTGCTTGATGTTCCCATGAGCTAATACCCGATAACATATTTTTTCTTGCAGATTGCATATGTTTGCAAAAAATGAATAAATTAAAACAAATTGCAATCTTGCTCGTGCCAAGCAAGTTGGCTTTAACAATCCTTGCTTCAATTGCAGCTGCAAATGAGACAGCAGGATGAAAAAACTAATTTTGAAATATAAAACGGTGGACCAAGGTCTGGCGGTAATTTGTGTGGCACAGTTTGGGACTTCCATAATGTGGAATAGGTAACGTAATGTCAGACTGTGGGACTCCGGTTGCAAGGCGTTGTTGCCAAGAAAAAGGTCAACGCTACTCTACATGAGAAAATATAGCACAGATACAGCTTGTGCTTAGTTGCTGACAAAAAACCTGTGGGCGGGTAATGAAAAGCTTTACATCACATAGAATCGAGGTCTCTGGACCATGAAGTGTACATACAGGCAATTCCCAAGAGTAACAGTACGATGGCTGCACTCTCAGCAGTGTGTCGTGACCTGAAAAGACTATGCCTTTCTTCTCTCCTGAAGTCTGGTGACAGCACCTTAAATGTTTACTGCCTTAAAGACGTATACTATCATTAGTGCAGTAGGTGCAGTGCCACCGGGATCCGTGGGTGTGAGAGGCCTACTTCACTCCAATTAGGGGTGAGAAGCCTTTCCTCCAGGAGTGCGCCCATCTCACGGGCCACAGTGGTTGGAAGAACCTACCTACCTTATGACCCTTCTGCTTACAGGAAAGGGTATTTTAACCCACAAACTCATCACAATGTGAAAGGAACACGATTTTTAAAGTGTGCCAAGCTTAATACAAAACATAAACCTCAAATGAAGGTCTACATGCATTACAAACCTGCCAAAAAAGCTAGGAACTACAGACACTAATAACGAAGTATGGACGAATTTTATTTGGACATTCACATTGCCAATAGTCCCACCTCCAACAAATGTGGGAACAATTGAATTCCAATGCTTGTTTCACACAGCTAACACGGTTCTGTGTGCGCAGCGAGGTAACATGAAGTCTTGTGGCCTGATCAAAGAAAAATGCTGTGAAGGCAAAGAAAAATGGTACGAAGGTGCCTGCAGGCGATTCATAGCTGCAAGGTTTCAGATTGCTTAAGTGTGACATTTTCAAATTTTTGGTGTAATTATGAGTGACATTCAACGACTACGAGTGACACTTTCTCACGAACAAAAATCAAGTGAAGAAGATGAGGGAAACATATAAACATCAGAAATTACAGCCATTCCAGCAACAAGAAACTCTATGAAGATCTTAAAACTATTTCAAAGCACCAGAAATGGAAGGACACTATCTGATATGGAAAATAGACTACATAGTTGCCACGTTTTAAGAGTGCTTAGGTGAGCCATTTTCAAGGTTTCAGAGTACTTATGAATGACATTCAACTACTAATGGTATTACACTAAGAGTGACACCTAGAACAAAATCAAGAAATTAAGTACATGGAAACAGATAAAACAAAAGAAATTACACTGATTTGAGTAAGGACAAACTATAAAAGAACTGCTGCAGAGCACCTGATCCTACTGTAAAATGTTCGTATGCCCACAATCTACTCACATTCTACATGATTTTACTCTTGTGATCACTACTACTGCTTGCGAAACCACAGACAAATTGCACGAAGACCGTGACAGGAAGCTAGTCGAGTATTTCATATGATTTTGCCTTGGCCCTGCCAGCGTAGCGGCAATGGTGGGGGCCCAGCAGGATTTGTTAAAAATAAAACTTTATCCTGTCTGGTGCTAGTCACGCGCAGACCAGTGACAGAACCAGGCAGGCTGCTGAGGCATGAGTGCATTAAAAGGAGTCTGCCCTGCAAATAAACTAGTATTTCATACCGTGGGCGGTGCCTAAGCCTATTTTTTATAATCATCAATGTTATTGTTGAGTGTGATTGAGGAATGGCGTCAGGGGAATGCAAATAAAAAACACCTCACTCCACCTACTCTTTTCTCTTCTGCCCCTACTTACTCTCTGTGCCTTCTGTTCCCCTCCCAGTGCTGCTCTGCGTCTCCGTCCCTGTGTGTGTTTCCCTCACCCCCTTCCTGACCCCCTGCATCCCACCCCTATGTGTGCTCATCTGCCGCCCTGGCATCCCTCGCATTGCCCTGTGTTTTGTTATCACTCCCTACTGTTCCTGTGTACTCATATGCCACTCATCACCGCCCCAGCATTTCTCTGTTCTCAGCCCTCTCCTTGACTTCATCACCCTTTCCAGCCCCCGTGTTCCACTCCTATGTGCACACATCTGTCACCCCAGCATCCTTCTGTTCTTATCCCCTCCTTGCCCTGCATTTTAATGATAACGTCATGTGTTCCACTCTGTGTGCTCATCTGCCCCCTCACCCCTCTAGTCATCCCTCTTTTTGCCCTGTGTTTTCATCACCCCTTCCTGCCCCCAGTGTTGCACTCTGTGTGCTCATCTGCCACTCCTCGCCTCCCCTATTACCCTCTGTTATCATCCTTTTCCTTGCCTGGTGTTATCTCGCCCTTTTTTGCCCCCTGTGCTCCACTTCTCAGTGCACACATCTGCCACCCTCTGTTCTCGCCCTCTCCTTGGTTTTGTGTTTTCATCTCTCCTTCCTGTCCCGTTTTCCACTCTGCGCTCATCCGCCACTCCTCGCTGCCCCCTGCACCCCTCTGTTCTCACCCCTCTCCTTGTACAGTGTTTTCCACTATGTGCGCTTGTCTACCGCTCCTCGCGGCCCCCTGCACCCCTCTCCTTGCCATGTATTTTCATCACCCCTTCCTGCCCCCGTGTTCCACTCCCTGTGCTCATCTGACGCCCCAGTCATCCCTCTTATTGCCCAGTGTGTTCATCACCCCTCTGCCCCGGCTCTTTCCCAACTACACTAAGCCCTACAGCTGGAACCTCCGATGTCACCATACCTGCTGCTGCACACGCATGGGGGCGGGCCGTTAATGTGCCTGACAAGCCCATCCGCGAACTGACCTCGAAGGCAGGTCAGAGGTCACTGCAGGTCTTGCAGGACCCTAATTGGAAAGAAGCTTCCCGCCCGCAAATATTTATGGCTCTGCTGGTGTTACTTGTGAGCAGGGGCCGCAGGGCACAGAGCCACAGACGCACCTAAGATTAGGAAAGAGGTGTGGCATGCAAGGCAACCATGGGCTGCAGCGCGGCGGCGCCGCACAAAGCCTTGAATCTGCCGCACACTGGGCGGAATCTAGCCCAAGTTTCGGTAGTCCGCACAACTATTTTTCCTCTCACAATCGGGCAAAATATCGCCCAATTGTGCGAGAACTAGCCCAATCTGGCAACCCTGGCTGGGACTCGGCTTGTTGACTTGAGTGGCTTTTCGGCACTGGCAGGCAGTGAATCAGTGCCAGTGCCACTGCCAACAAAACCATGCACAGTTAGGGAAGCCCTATGGCTGGAAGCACTGTTCCTGACACAGGAGAGGTATGGGCGGGAGCAGGCCAAAATAGAGGGCCCTCATTGGTACGCTTTCATGCTCTAAGAGATTGAAAGCCTTGTGACGCAAACAGCAACGCAGAGAAGGGTGTGACTATGCAGCCTGTTGCTGCACGTTTTTTTCACCATGCTCTGTCCACAACCCTCCTCTTTCTGAGCAGCCTTGTTCAGTGTCCATGTGAGCTCTGCAACTTGCATTGAGCTTCACTGTGATTGGCTGTCAGTGTCATGTGCTTTTCAGTGTGTGTTATACACACAATTCACCATATCCAATTCATTCACATCCTTATCCAGC
The DNA here is from genome assembly GCF_964204655.1 of Triturus cristatus. Classification (NCBI taxonomy): domain Eukaryota; kingdom Metazoa; phylum Chordata; class Amphibia; order Caudata; family Salamandridae; genus Triturus; species Triturus cristatus. The sequence goes on from NC_140579.1 coordinate 241,627,802, forward strand.
TCATTCAGTATTCTATGCAACACAATGTGATTCATATCCATTTTCAGTGATGCCCAGATTCATGGAGAACAGTTTTATTTACCTCAATGTTATTTTTATCAATTTCAAAATGTGTCTTATTTAAACCATTCTTCTGGTTATTCGTTCAAATGTGTGTTGTTCATAAAAGCTTGCTTTTGTATGGTTTAGAGCCTTTATTTGTCCCACATTTTCAGGTCTCGCTCCTCTCCTAGAGTATTGGCATATTACATGCATCCTTTCTCTAAAGGCTTTTTACCTTTGTGTTTGAGCACTATTTTTGTGCGGGCTGCAGCATTTTGTAAAGAAAGTTCCTTTTTGGTCTCCTTAGTTACATAACCCTATGCATGATGTCCACGATGTATTGTACGCTAATGCCACTCTTTTGGTTAACATATACTATACTGTGCACTTTTTGTAGATAAAGTAATTTTTTTCCATTTTATTTAACACAACGTTGACGTGCTAATTGAAAGCCTATTAGTGGATGACAATCATTATTTGTTAACGCGCACTTTTTGTAGATAAAATCCTTTTTTCCATTTTATTTAAAACAATTTTCAAGCGCTAATTCAAAACCTATTAGCCGATGACAAACATTATTTGTTAACTCTTCACATTTTGTAAACGTGACCACTGTTTGCATCATGTTTATTTTCATTGCAGACTCTATTTTTGTTCTTGTAATGTTCCTTTATATTTTAGTTTGTTTAACTTGTATGCAATATGCTTATTCCAGATGCAACATTTTACTTAGTTTAATTAGCAGCGGGATGAATTTATATTTTGCTTTCTGTTTGTGCACTCTTTTATTTATGTGCAACCTTGACAAATTGTTTACGGAATTTCCTTTAGGGTATCTTTAATTACAGAACCTAGTGCACGGTGTATTGTACTCGATTGCCACTGTTTTTATTAACAAATTATATAGCGTGCTTTTTTTTCCAAAGCCAGTGTGCTTGTCACGATTAGAGAAGCCAAGACTTCAATAAAGGTATTCTCATTTGGTCTTGTACAAGGACTAGCTACACTGAGCAACTTGTACAGCGTTAAGACTGTGTTCATACACTTACTCGACTCACACAGCATTATTCTGTCATCCGCATACCTCAACCACCGCCTCTCCTTCCACACCCCCACCAGACATCTCCACTCTGCCCATCAGGTCCTGGCCACCATCCCACGGATCTGCAGGACCACCGCTGGAGGGAGATCCATCTCCTACCTCGCTGCAGGGACCTGGAACTCCCTTCCTCTGCATCTCAGGCAAACACCATCTCTGCCTCAATTCAGTAAGGCCCTCAACACCTGGCTCATCGACTGAACAGCAGATCCCCCCTCCCCCCCCCCACAGTGCCTTGGGACTCTTACGGTGAGTAGTCACGCTCTACAAAACACTGATTGATTGTTTGAACCTAACATTGTGTTTTAAAAAACAACCATTAACACCAAATAGTGGGTCACTTTGCACACAATAAAAGTTTTCCCTTGTGCTACATCGAACAACAGATGCATATAAACTGTGCAGGAAAAGCAGGAAAAAGTCAGTGCAAAACCACGTTGTAAGTGTGTATTATGCAGGATTCCAATAGATGAGCACCGTAAAATAGTTATTATGAAACCTCGCACATTTTGCACAGGACTCAGAATGAGCTCCATTCTATATTCCTTCTGTATAATAATGCCACAAAAATATTGTTATTTGAGCCTATTGGGGTAGAGAATGGTCCCCTACATGGATCGGGACATTCTAATCTCTCTAGGCTCCCATTGGTAATTCCTCAATCTAAGTCCTCTAGGCAGTGCTTCAGTTGTGTCTCTGGTCACAGTGCTAATTCCTCAATCTAAGTCCTCTAGACAGTGTTGCTAGCTGCTACTCTGGTCCCATCGGGTCTTCCTCATTCCAAGTCCTCTAGGCAGTGCTGCAGCTGCTTCTCTGGCCCCCAGCCCAGGGGTTATTCCTCATACTTAGTCCTCTAGGCAGTGCTGCAGCTGTGTCCCTGTTCCCAGTTGTAATTCATCATTCTTAGTCCCCTAGAGAGAGCTGCAGCTGCTTCTCTGGTCACGTTGGTAACTCCTCCATTCCTAGTCCTCTAGGCAGTGCTGCAGCTGTGTCTCTGTTCCCAGTGGTAATTCCTCATTCTAAGTCTTCTAGGCAGTGCTGCAGCTGTGTCTCTGGTTACAGTGGTAATTCCCCATTCTTAGTCCTCTAGGCAGTGCTGCTAGCTGCTTCTCTGGTCCCAGTGGTAATTCCCCATTCTTAGTCCTCTAGGCAATGCTGCTGGCTGCTTCTCTGGTTCTAGTGGTAATTTCTCATTCTGAGTCCTCACCAGTGCTGCAGCTGTGTCTCTTTTCCCAGTGGACGATGGGTCGATCAAGTTATGGAGATTTTTGACAAAAATGCTCCAAATGATCTCAAACTTCTGGATCTTCTTCCAGAAGGTCCTTTTGGGGGTTCAAAGTGTCTCCAAAACCAAATTAAGGTTCCAGAGGCTCTGAGTTGCTCCTTGGGAAGTTGGGACTACAACACCCACAATGCACCTGGCCAAATCCTTTAAAGTCCAGTTTAAGGTGGTCAGCTGGGTTCTTCTTAGTGGCGATTATGCAGTTGGAGCTCTTTTAACCTGTTGCTTTCAAGGAGTCCACTCCTTAAACTTTTAATGCAAGGTAAAGTCCTTCTTTTGGTGAAGTCCGAAAGTCTGCAGTAGGTGCAGTCATTCAGAGTGCAGTTCTCTTGGTGCAGTCCAGGCGTTCAGCAGGGCAGTCCTTTTTCTTGTTTCGTCAGGCAGGGATCTGAGCTGCTAGGCAGGTCTCCCATATTTATTCAGGCCTCTGGGCTGCTAAGCAGGTGGGCGCCCCTGACCAATGGATTACAGAGTGCCACTCTCAGGTACAACAGCTTCCAAAGTGTGGCAGGTCTGTGTCCCAGAAAGCACTGTTTACCAAAATCCAAAATAGAGAAAATCTCTCCTGGAGGTTCAGGTCTGGCTAGGCCAACCTACTGGTGTGGTTAACTTTCTTTAACCCACCCCTTCCAGCCCTTCTGCTAATTCGATTACTAGGGCTCCTATCTAGCGTGGTGGTGCAGGAAGTGGAGGTGAGCCTGATTTCTGTATTTACTGTCCTTCTCTCTTTGAAGTCCAGTTTGGCTACCCAGCCTCCTCCCACCCTCATCAGCCTTCATCTCTCCACATCCTTTACTCCTCATGTATCCCCTATCACTCCTTAACACCTGCTAGATAACTGGGCTGGTCATACCATTTATCCTGAAATTACCACTGCTAAACCAAAGCGCTGAATGAAATGAAGTCTTAATAGCATAAGGCATAGAACAAATTCAGTTGCAGCAATTCAGAAGATAAGGAATAGAATATGATGCACAGTGTACAGATGTTGATCCTCTTGTCAGTGCATAAATAAATATAAAATCAACTAAATTAATCCCAAACTAAAATTGCTAAAACTGGGAAACCCTAGTTATATCAGGGAAAGCAGGAAGGGGTCAGTATAGTGAAGTCTTCAGTAAAAGTTCTCCAAATCAGGATAATGCATAGCATAAAGCCACACAACTCTAATATGAGCAGAGAGGTTTATACCCCGCAGAGTCTAAAGGTAATCTGAATCCCCCAACCTACAGTGCAGACCCTAATTAAGCCACAGAACATTTGAGAAATCTATGTCATCAACTTCTGTAACTTTCCACCTTCTAACAGTAGGAATTGTCCATTGCTTGATCCTCCCATCCCACCGTTGGAACATCAGGACATGAGTGTCTCCTGGCTCCTGATAAATCATGAATAGGAGACTTCCCTTAGTCCATTAGTGCCACATATTTTTGTCAAAAGTTCTACTGCCGTACCTCACTATCTCTAATACACAGTAGGCCTTTCACTAACTGTGAGATCATATGAAAGCACCTGCAAAAGAAGAAACATTGCAGCGTAAACAAAACTTTCACATTGAATGGTTAAACATTGAAGACCAAATACTTAAGGCCATTGAAATAGTCTACCTTAGCCTTAGTAAAACAGTCAATGTCCACTTGAAATGCATAATTATATATACACAGGATTACAAAATGAATGCAAACATTAATAAATGAGTACATGAGTACATAGGAAATGCAATTTTAGTAAAGCAGTATAACTCGAAATACACAAAAATAAGTGTGAATGAGAACTACAGTTTGTGACAATAAACATTAACACACACACACACACTCATATAAATTCCTTATCTCTACAGTGAATACACTCCAGTAGTACGTTTGGTGCTTCACTTTACATTAATAAGGCTAAGGTACAAAGCAAATTTATTGTGCTAATACATGTAAATATAGCACTTTTGTGACATATAGGGGTAGAGCTTAAATTGTGCGTCTCCATACTTCCTCATCAGTCCTTATCCATTACTTATCCTATCTCAATCCTGACTACTCATTCATCATCCATTCCCTTCTTCTTCACTCCTCATTCTTTGCTTTTTTTTCTGTCATGCTTAGGGTCCAATTTAAATGTTGGCAGAAAGGGAACAGTGGTTCCTGTCAATGCTTGAAATGTCCACTGGCCGGTAGACATTTTTAAAATTGGCAGTCGGCACCTCTGCCAGGGCAATGGAGTAATTTACTCCGTCACCCTGGCGGAGGGTGTTCAGACTGCCAAAATATAAATGAGGCTAAAATGTTATGGACCATATCATTACTTGCACCTAGAAGATCGCTAGCTCTGAGCGTGCTGCGCTTATCTTTGATATCCGAACGCCGCTTTCACGCGCTAATCGCGTTATTTTAAATTTACCTGTTCAGATATTTCATTTAACCTTAGTTGTTTGCCCTGTTTTTATTGAAGCCCCTCACCTGCACAATAAATTGGAGAAACACCGCATTTGGCGGGCCCTTTTCCTGGCAGTTTTACATTTGGCGGCCATCTTGGGTGAGTAGGACGCCTGACGGCGCCACTTTTGCTTGATGGTCTAGACGTCACAAGGACGCTAGACCTCTACTTAAGGGGGACAAACTAGGTGCTCAGCCACTTATGGACCATATCATTACTTGCACCTAGAAGATCGCTAGCTCTGAGCGTGCTGCGCTTATCTTTGATATCCGAACGCCGCTTTCACGCGCTAATCGCGTTATTTTAAATTTACCTGTTCAGATATTTCATTTAACCTTAGTTGTTTGCCCTGTTTTTAATGAAGCCCCTCACCTGCACAATAAATTGGAGAAACACCGCATTTGGCGGGCCCTTGTCCTGGCAGTTTTACATTTGGCGGCCATCTTGGGTGAGTAGAACGCCTGACGGCGCCACTTTTGCTTGATGGTCTAGACGTCACAAGGACGCTAGACCTCTACTTAAGGGGGCCACGCTTCGCGCAGCGGATACGCGCAGCGGATCGCCGAACTTCCGCCGGAGTTACGCCAGAGTTCAGCCCGTCTGTGCCCGTCCGTGCCAGACCGGGACCAGGGGCCATGACTCCTTTCTCGAGTTCCTGTGGTAGATTCAATTATTCAGGTGAGGTCTTGGAATCCTTACGTCCCACTCTTCATACAAACTGCACTGTATGCTCTCTCCCGATTCATAAGTTTGAATGTGCTGGTTGTGGTTTTCTTACTGGTAGAATGTCCAACCGTAAAGTAACACGTCGTTCTCACACTCGGGGTAGACGGCGGAGACTGCACACACATCTTAATAGTCCTATACTCCAATTTAGGAGTATTAACTGTCGATCCCTCCCGAAACACAAACATCACATTCACGACTTTATTGTCGAAGAGCAGCCCGACGCGTTGTTTCTTACCGAAACTTGGCTTCAGGATTGTTCTGGTCCTGATGTCGCCGTTGCTGTCCCTAACAACTATGTAATGGTGAGACTGGATAGAAATTCCGGAAAGGGGGGAGGGATTGCTATTATTTTTAAGGCTACCTATACATGTAAGCTTGAAGCCCTTCCCATGTCTGGAAGTGAGACCGCATTTTTTAAATTAGTCATCAATCCCCAATTCACCTTATCGGGCCGTCTGATCTACCGCCCTCCTGGTAATGCCTTTTCTTGGATATCTTCATTAGCTGACATCATAGCTCCCCTACTCCTTAGGGCAGCCAATTTTACCATCCTTGGTGACCTTAATTTACATCTTGAAGACCCACAGTGTACTAATAGCAAACGCTTTTTGTCTGATCTGGAGGCTCTCAACCTTTCTCTGCTTAATATTGGCCCCACTCACTCTGCTGGACACCAACTGGACCCCATTCTTTCCAATCTCTCCTTTGACTGCTCTCAGAGTGCTCGCCCTTTGGAGTGGTCTGATCATTTTGCTGTCCATTTTTCCTTATTTTATATCAAGAACCAGGAAAATAGTGTCCTTGACAAGGGTGCACCAACTTATCGTTGGGGTAAACTTGATATTAATAAGTTAAACCAACACCTCTCGAATACCCGTCCTGAGGAATGCGAGGCTTCAGCTGCGGAGATGAACACCACTGTTTCCCATTGGCTCACAAATGCTGTTACTACCCTTCTCCCGCTCACCTCAAAACATTCCAGGTCACATCGCCTCCCGGCGCCTTGGTTCTCCACCGATTTGAAGGCCTTGCGTACCAAATGCAAGGCTTTAGAACGTAAATGGAGGCACTCTTACTCAGTCTCACAGAAGACTGTTTATAAAGAGGCTTTAAAAGAATACCACCTAAAATGTAAAATCGCGAGAGCTGCTTACACTGTGGACACAGTAACACAAGCTCAGAACTGTCCTCGTACTCTTTTCTCTGTCGTTAAAAAATTGACAGGAGCAGACACCATTCCGACACCTCTAGTTTTAGATGAGGCCCAGTGTAACTCTATAGCGAAATTTTTCATCGCTAAGGTTGAGCACATATACGATTCTATGAGCCCTCCCCTGAATGCAGAGGAACTTTGTTCGGGACAGGCTGTAGGGACCGAACTGCTTCTTCCTATGGTGAAGATGACACATTGGCAATTGTTTGATGACATCTCGTTCTCCACCTGTTTAAGCAGTATAAGATCCGGTTCACCTCGTGATCTGTACCCGTCAAAATTCTTAAACTGCTGGATCTTGAACCTCGGCGGGTTCTTATGAGACTTTTAAACGCCTCATTACTTGAATCCCAGGTGTTACAGGATTGGAAGCACGCAATGGTTGTTCCCCTCCTAAAAAAAGCTGAAGCCGATGTGTCCAATCTTGCCAATCAGACCGATATCCTTGCTGCCTGTACTTTCCAAAGTGCTGGAAAGGCATGTCAACACTCAATTATACCATCTAGTGGAATCTTCGGGATTTTTGCATCCATCCCAGTCTGGCTGACTATTCCACTGAGACCGCCCTTCTCGGGGTGACGGAAAGCTTAAGACACGGTATCGACCGCGGGGAAACATCTGCGCTCATCCTTTTGGATCTGAGCGCGGCGTTCGATACCGTGTCCCATTCCATTCTTTTGAACTCTCTTCGATCCCTGGGATTGGACGGTCCGGCTTTGGCTTGGATTGCCTCCTTTTTAAATGAGCGCACTTTCCAAGTCTTTTCCACGAAAGCCACTTCTTCCACCTGTCCATCGGCATATGGCGTTCCTCAGGGGTCTATACTCAGCCCTTTGTTGTTCAACATCTACGTGAGACCCCTGGCTTCTATTGCAGAAGACGCCGGGCTGACTATTTTTTCATATGCCGATGACACCCAAATTGTTTTCTCCCTTTCCAGCAGTGAGAGCAATGACATATCGGTTCTGAAAATTGGGTTGTCACGTATAGCCGAGTGGATGCAAAGGCATCTCCTCAAGCTAAACGGTGACAAAACCGAAATTCTTATCTTTGGGAAGCATAAAGATCTATGGGGCCCGCAACACTGGCCTAGCGAGATGGGACCTCTTCCTCAGCCATCTTCTGTGGTCCGCAACCTCGGTTTTCTCATTGACGACAAACTCTCCATGAGACAGCAGGCCACAAAGGTGGTCGCCATTTGCTTTACTATTCTGCGATGGCTCCAGAAAATTCTTTGGATGCTGCCTCTTGCTACCAGGAGAACCGTTGTCCAGGCGTTAGTAACTTCTCGCCTGGACTACGGAAATGTCCTCTATCTTGGCGCCAATGCGGCCACTGTAAACAAACTTCAGGTTGTTCAGAATTCAGCAGCCCGTCTTCTCTGTAATATCCCTAGGAGACTATCGGCCACTCAGGCTTTGCGCGATTTACATTGGCTCAGGATCCCCAGTCGCATCAACTTCAAAGCTATATGCTATCTTTTTAAAATCAAGCAGGGCTCGGCCCCAAAATACTTGCAAAATCTGGTCCAACCTTACAAGCCAAATCGCACACTTAGATCCTCTGCCAATTGCGACTTTGTTATTCCTCGATTCAAGCTTGTAAGAAGGGGAGGACGGGCCTTTTCCCATCTAGCCCCCAAATATTGGAATGCGTTACCCACCACCTTGAAAACGGAAACCAATTTTTTCACTTTTAGAAAAAAATTGAAAACTTTACTTTTCCAATGATTTGCATGCCGCCTTAGATGTTTCACTGTGCTGTTTTTGAGAGGTCTGTTTTCTTCTTGAGTCTATCCCTCGCGCCGGGAAACCCATTGCGGGTAGCTGTTGCGCGTTATAACTTTAAATAAATAAAAATAATGTTCTTCGGGTTCTTATTTTGTATGCCCACCCCTCCCTCCTCTACGCTCACTGTTCATCCCTCATCATCAATCAGCCATCCTCCATTCCTCATACATAAGTCATCTCACACCTCTCATCCCTTCACAACACTTACTCTGCATCACTCCACCTATCTGTAAATGTTTCATCCCTCACCCCTCATCCAGCAGTTGTCCCCTCACATCCCTCATCACTTATTCCATCTCTATATTTCCTACTCTTCCACTTACTCTTCATCACTTATTTGTCACACTTTATTCCTCACCTCTGCATAATTTTCTACCCTCATCCCCCCTTGGTCATACCCTCCACCCTTAGAAATGAGTGAAATAGCCAAATGGTGATTCCTTAAAATATATACCACACTGTCCGTTTTAAGACATGCTGATCACTTACATCTCATGCCTCACTTCTCTCTCCTCATTCCGTACCCTCTTGCCCTCACTCCTCATTCTTCACTTCTCATAATTTTTTAATCACTAACAGTCCTCATTAATATCCAGCAGTCCTCAATGCTCAACCCTGATATCTAACTCCTCATCCTTCATTTCTCATTTGTTAACTCTCATCCCTCACTTTTTATTACTCCTTCTTTCTGTCTCACTATTCATCTTTTATCTCATCCCTCACTCGCCTTCTCCCTCACCCCTCATCCTCATGACTCTAGCCTCACCCCATACTCCTCTATCCTAATTTCTCAATAACTCACCAACTTCCCTCAGTCTTCATCCCTCATTGAACAATCTTGAGCCTTGATTTCTTACCCTACAGCCCTCAGCCATCAATGCTCACTCCTCCTCTCTTCAACAGTGACATGGGAACTGGACAAATGAGGTTTCCCAAAAATGTCCCCCACCCTGACCATTTAAGGATATCTTTATCCCCACCTCATCATGACACAGATCTAAATATCCAACCCATGTTTTACACTCATCATGCATCTGTTCCCTAATTCTTCATCCCTCACTGCAGCCTCATCAATCAACCTTCAGTCTTCAGCCCTCACACTTCATCTCTCATTCTTTACTTCTCATCTCTCACTCCTCATCCATCATTCCTCACTCTTCATCCTTCAAACGAGCTGTACCTAATCCCTCATTGCTCAATCCTCATCCATCTGTCATCACCCCTCATTTTTCACCCTCATCCCTCATCCCTTAACCCTTATCTATCATACATCACTCCTTACTCCTCAGGCCTCATCTGTCACTCCATTTCTAATAACCCATCTTACATGTCTCACCTCCAGTCCCTCGTCCCTTAGTAGTTACTTCTTATTGCCTCCACTTCATCCTTTTCCCTCAAGCTCCCTTCATTCTTCCTCACCTCTTACCCCCAATCACTCATTCTATAACTCTTGGATTTCACCTTTTCTTTTCACTTTGTGTGATAAGTGAAACTGACAAACGATGATGTCCTTAAATGTTCACCACTCTGCCTATTTCAGGACAATCTAATTCCTCATGCCTCATACCTCTGTTCTTATTCCTCATTCCTTATCACCCATCCCAATCTCCAATTTCCTTTGTCCTCAAGACTCAGTGATCACCCCTCATTCAGTATACCTCCCTCCTTAACCCTCATTCTCCACTTATCACCCCTCATATCTTATTTATCAATTCTAATTCCTCACCCCAATCATGTATCCCACAATCTTCTACTCTCACACATCATCCCTCACTCTTCATCTCTGATTCATCTTCACTCACATTTTTCCATACTCACCTCTTTATTGTTTATCCCTCACTTCAGATTTCTAATCGCTCAATCTTCATCTCCCATTCCTCAATTCTTATTTTGTCCTCATTGTTCTTCATTTCTTGCTTCCTGTCCCTAAACCCTAATTTCTCATTTTTCACTTCTCATTCGTCATCCTCCATCCTTCACTTCTCATCTTTCCTTCCCCATACCTCATCGCTCATGCCTCACTCCTTACTTCTCATGCCAGATTCTTTGTCCCTCACTCTTCAGATTTTTCACTGCTCTGGCCTCAACCCTCGGACATCATCCCTCACCTCTCAACCCTCACACCTCATTCTTTCCCTCTCTTCTCTCGCTGCTTGTCCTACACTTATCTCTTACTCTTCATCCTTTACTCCTCACTCATCACTTGTCCCTCAGTCACCTTTCTTACCTCTTTCTTACCTAGCGTGCTCTATAAATGGAAATGATTGATTGATTGATTGTCTTAATCTCTCACTCACCATTTCTCATTCTCTAACTCTCATTCCTTACTCCTCATTCCTCTTTCCTCACCCTTCATCCTTGGATATGTGTTTTTACTGTTCAGTCTTACTTTCTCAGCCTTCACTCCTAATCACTTATCCCTCACTTCCCATCTTTCACTTTTCATCTCTTGTTCCTCATACCTCACGCAGTACTCCTCATCTCTCACTACTTACTCTTCATGCCTTAGTCTAAGTCCTTATTCCGATCCATCACCCCTTTACTTCTGATCTCTGTCTATCATCCCTGATTTACCTTTCACTACTGTTCCCTAACATTTCATCCCCACACTGTTGATATAGGCTCTATGATAAATTATTGAGTGTCGCATTCCTTTTAATATTTGTTTATAGTTAGACATTACAATGCATGCAAATACATCACAAGCCTTTAATACGCATATAATACAACACACTGACCTTTAAACACAGTGCGTGGCATTACATAATGGACCTCAACCACACATTTTTGTGGCATGTATATTTATATGTGTGTGTGTGTGTATGAATTGCACACACTAATATATATAGTTATATATGTATGCATATATATGTGTTTGTGTGATATATACTGGGTGCTCCATTGTGTCTCGACAAAGCTATACCTCTCTGGAGAGCGCTAATAAGATCGAAACATGTGTGGGGGTTGCTTTAATTGATTCCAGGTTGGCTTGGATGATATTTCTCCAATTGAAAACTATGATACAGTGCCAGGAGTGGTAAAAGACTTTTGGTATTTTTTAGCATGGCATGTATGGCACTAGCTAATCCTATGCTTTAATACTTTACCCTAAAAATGGGGAAACAGTCACTTTCTAGCTTGACGGGGATGGAACTGTACAAATCCAATGCTTAAAAACTTTGCTTGAAAAATGGACATTTGAGGTGAGCAGATTCGGTGGCCAGTGGAGTTATAGTGTGCGCCATAGAAAAGAGCTGCTCTTCACGTAAACTTGGGAACTACCCAGAGTTCAATGCTTCCTTTTTCGCATAATTTATGCAGCACTCTAATCCTGAAACGATAAAGATATATACATATGTGTGTGCGAATACACACATATGTATGGATATATATATATATATTTATATGTCAGTATTTTTATATATATATATTCACAGAAAAAAACATCGGTTTCAGGGGTGTTATAGTTAGCTGCCCATTTCACTCATACAAAACCATAGAAATTCCTCCGTTATAGTTAGTTCTGCTAACTATAACTCACGCGCCCGCAATGCACTGCTGATGATGTCACATATTGCATCATTCATGATATGGTCAGTGACATCACTGATATCACTGATGACATCTCAAATGACATCACTGATGACATCACTGATGACATCATCCACTGAATGTGGTTTAGTTTGAAATGTAAATATGTATTATATATATACCAATCTGTATTGAAGATTGAGTGGATATATAACTGTCTGGATGGAGGATTTAGTAGCTGTCTTTTTAAGTGAGTAATTAAAAGTGTCTCACTTAATACATGGATTAGTAACTAAACTATGTGAATGTGTGCAGCACTGTCTCTGTTGTTGTATAACATGCTGCATCAGTTGGTCACTAACTACACAAGTGTGTATATTATTTATTGATTAGTTGGGTGAGTATTTGTATGGGACACTGAGTTTGTGTGTGGTTGGATGGGGTGTGTGTAACTCTATGCATAGATGTGTGAATGGTTGATTGACTAGGTGTATGGGTTTAAGAGTGCATGTGGAAACAGTTGTTTGGGTGACTGAGTGTATTTATTTGTGTGTTGGTGAGCGAATATATGTTTTAGTTGTACATCTTCAACAAAGTAAAAAAATAAAAGGCATTGTATGTGAGAGTTGGTGTATATAAATAAGTATGTGTAAGAGTCAGTGATTGTGAGAGTAACTATATGAATGAGTGTATAATTGTAATGCTGCTTTTTTAACATATTAACGATGAGTTACTATGTGTTTGAATAAATGAGGTGTTGTTGGATAATTGTGTAAGTGAGTAAATTTAAGTGTGATACATTTTTTCATGAGTGAGTAGGATGATTGCATAACCGACTAAGATGACTGCTGATGTGTCAATGTCTATATATGTGTATAAGTGCATTTGATAGTGTTCTATTAATTAATGACTGCATGTATAGATGATTCTGTTGTTGAATGGGTAGTTGTGTGTGTAGACTTAGGAATCAGTGAGTGGGTATGTAGTAACTGGTATTGGTGTGCCAATGGTTTCAAATATGGTACTCTGTATTTTACAGTGAGTGATGAAAGGTTATACTACTGTATGATGAGGTGTATGAGATTGTCAAGTGGATGATGTCATCAGTGATGTCATTTGAGATGTCATCAGTGATGTCATCAGTGATTTCACTGACCATGTCATGAATGATGCAATATGTGACATCATCAGCAGTGCATTGCGGGCGCGTGAGTTATAGTTAGCAGGACTAACTATAACGGAGGAATTTCTATGGCTTTGTATGAGTAAAATGGGCAGCTAATTATAACGCCCCTGAAACCGATGGTTTTTTCTGTAAATTTCGAAGGTTTTTTAAATGCTAACTTTTAAGTGTGATAGTAGTTATATCTATTTTTTTGTACTGATTTTCTACAGTTTTTTAACTGTTTATTTATAAATATTTTATTCATTAAATAACATTATATATTTTTCTGAAAATTGCAAAAAAATAAAAAAATGTCATTAAAACTGAAATTTTGATTAATTTTCTTGTTTTAATTTTTTATTTTAATATATTTATATTTTCTTTTAAAAAAAAATTCCAATTTTTTTCGGAGTCGCGCACTCAAAGTGTACACATCACGGTGGGTGCGCGCATTCTAGCCACCATTTTAGAAAAGTCATGAAGGATAAACTTATATTATTTTTAAATATATTTTCGCGAAGTCGGGTGCGTGCATCGTGAGTGCAGAAAACCAGGTCAGCAGAGCTGCTGTAGAGCCAGAGAACCAGGTCAGCAGAGCTGCTATAGAGCCAGAGAAACCAGGTCAGCAGAGCTGCTTTAGAGGGAGAGAACCAGGTCAGCAGAGCTGCTTTAGAACCAGAGAACCAGGCCAGCAGAGCTGCTTTAGAGCCAGAGAACCAGGTTAGCAGAGCTGCTTTAGAGCCAGAGAACCAGGTCAGCAGAGCTACTCTAGAGCCAGAGAACCAAATCAGCAGAGCTGCTTTAGAGCCATAGAACCAGGTCAGCAGAGCTGCTCTAGAGCCTAAGAACCAGGTCAACAGAGCTGCTCTAGAGCCAGAGAACCAGGTCTGCATAGCTGCTGCAGAGCCAGAGAAACCAGGTCAGTAGAGCTGCTTTAGAGGGAGAGAACCAGGTCAGCAGAGCTGCTCTAGAGCCAGAGAACCATGTCAGCAGAACTGCTTCAGAGCCATAGAACTGGGTCAGCAGAGCTGCTTTAGAGCCAGAGAACCAGGCCAGCAGAGCTGTTGTAGAGTCAGAGAAATAGATCAACAGAGCTGCTCTGTAGCATAAGAACTAGGTCAGCAGAGCTGCTCTAGAGCCAGAGAACCAGGTCAGCAGACCTGCTGTAGAGCCAGAGAAACCAGGTCAGCAGAGCTGCTTTAGAGAGAGAGAACCAGGTCAGCAGAGCTGCTTTAGAGCCAGAGAACCAGGTCAGCAGAGCTGCTCTAGCTGACACTGACACTGACTGACACAGATTCACTGACACTGACTGACTGACACTGACTGACACTGACTGACAGACACTGACTGACAGACACTGACTGACAAACACTGACTGACACTGATTGACTGACACTGACTGACACTGACTGACACTGACTGACACTGACTGACACTGACTGACACTGACTGACACTGACTGACACTGACTGACACTGACTGACACTGACTGACACTGACTGACACTGTCTGACACTGTCTGACACTGACTGACTACTCTCTACTACTCTACTACTGACTCTCTACTACTCTCTACTACTCTCTCTCTACTACTCACTCTCTACTACTCTCTACTACTTACTCTCAACTACTCACTCTCTACTACTCTACTACTCTACTACTCACTCGCTACTACTCTCTACTACTCACTCTCTACTACTCACTCTCTACTACTCTCTACTACTCACTCTCTACTACTCACTGTCTACTACTACTCTCTACTATTCTCTCTACTACTGACTTTCTACTACGCACTCTCTACTACTCTCTACTACGCACTCTCTACTACTCACACACTCAAAGTGTACACATCACGGTGGGTGCGCGCATTCTAGCCGCCATTTTAGAAAAGTCATGAAGGATCCGCGTATGGTGTGCGACGGCTGCGTGTTTTTCAGTTACATCATATACATTTAATATCACGTGATATGCGCGATTGCTATGCGACCAGTCTGCGACTCCTGCTCCCGCGCATTCGCGACACATGCGCATTACGGTACGAGATGTTTGTGCGGTTGCGGGTCCCGCGTGACATCATATACGTGCTGGGGCGCGCTGGGTGCACGACTCCCGCAAAAAAAAATTATGTTCCAAAATGATATGTATGTGTCTTTAATATACATATTAAGGCAAGAGATTATGTAAGATATTCATCAAAATAATATATTTGTACTTATAATAAACTTATATTATTTTTAAATATATTTTCGCGAAGTCGGGTGCGTACATCGTGAGTGCAGAAAACCAGGTCAGCAGAGCTGCTGTAGAGCCAGAGAACCAGGTCAGCAGAGCTGCTCTAGAGCCTAAGAACTGGGTCAGCTGAGCTGCTCTAGAGCCAGAGAACCAGGTCAGCAGAGCTGCTATAGAGCCAGAGAAACCAGGTCAGCAGAGCTGCTTTAGAGGGAGAGAACCAGGTCAGCAGAGCTGCTTTAGAACCAGAGAACCAGGCCTGCAGAGCTGCTTTAGAGCCAGAGAACCAGGTTAGCAGAGCTTCTTTAGAGCCAGAGAACCAGGTCAGCAGAGCTACTCTAGAGCCAGAGAACCAAATCAGCAGAGCTGCTTTAGAGCCATAGAACCAGGTCAGCAGAGCTGCTTTAGAGCCAGAGAACCATGTCAGTAGAGCTGCTCTAGAGCCAGAGAACCAGGTCAACAGAGCTGCTCTAGAGCCAGAGAACCAGGTCAACAGAGCTGCTGCAGAGCCCGAGAAACCAGGTCAGTAGAGCTGCTTTAGAGGGAGAGAACCAGGTCAGCAGAGCTGCTCTAGTGCCAGAGAACCATGTCAGCAGAACTGCTTCAGAGCCATAGAACTGGGTCAGCAGAGCTGCTTTAGAGCCAGAGAAATAGATCAACAGAGCTGCTCTGTAGCATAAGAACTAGGTCAGCAGAGCTGCTCTAGAGCCAGAGAACCAGGTCAGCAGACCTGCTGTAGAGAGAGAGAACCAGGTCAGCAGAGCTGCTTTAGAGCCAGAGAACCAGGTCAGCAGAGCTGCTCTAGCTGACACGGACTGACTGACTGACTGACTGACACTGACTGACACTGACTGACACAGATTGACTGACATTGACTGACACTGATTGACTGACGCATGTCAGAATTTTTTAATGAAATAGAAGAGGATTTGAGAAGTCACTCAAAATGTGCCCTAATTTTCTTTTTTCCGCACTAATCATAATTTCTATGGCAAAATTAACCTCCTCATTGTGTTCCTTTTAAAATAAACTACTCACTCTCTACTACTCACTCGCTACTACTCTCTACTACTCACTCTCTACTTCTCTCTACTACTCTCTACTACTCACTCTCAACTACTCACTCTCTACTACTCTCTCTACTACTCACTCCACTACTCTCTACTACTCACTCTCTACTACACACTCTCCACTACTCGCTCTCTACTACTCACTCTCTACTACTCTACTACTCTCTCTGCTACTCACTCTCTACTGCTCACTCTCTACTACTCTACTACTCTCTCTACTACTCACTCTCTACTACTCACTACTACTCTCTCTCTACTACTTGCTCTCTACTACTCACTCTCTACTACTCCCTACTACTCACTCTACTACTCACTCTCTACTACTCACTCTCTACTACTCACTCTCTACTACTCACTCTCTACTACTCACTCTCTACTACTCACTCTCTACTACTCACTCTCTACTTCTCACTCTCTACTACTCTCTACTACTCATTCTCTACTACTCACTCTCTACTATTCTACTACTACTCACTCTCTACTACTTACTCTCAACTACTCACTCTCACCTACTCTCTCTGCTACTCACTCTCTGCTACTCACTCTCTGCTACTCACTCTCTGCTACTCACTCTCTGCTACTCACTCTCTGCTACTCACTCTCTACTACTCTAATACTCTCTACTATTCTCTCTGCTACTCAATCTACTACTCTGTACTACTCTCTCTATACTACTCTCTCTATACTACTCACTCTCTACTACTCTCTCCCTACTACACACTCTCTACTACTTGCTCTCTACTACTCACTCTACTGCTCACCCTCTACTAATCACTCTCTACGACTCACTCTGTACTGCTCTCTACTACTCACTCTCTACTACTCACTCTCTACTACTCTCTCTACTGCTCACTCTCTACTACTCTCTCTCTCTACTACTCTCTCTCTCTACTACTCTCTACTACTCACTCTCTACTACTCACTCTCTACTACTCTCTCTCTACTACTTTTTCTCTGCTACTCAGTCTACACTACTCACTCTCTACTACTCACTCTCTAATACTCTCTCTCTACTACTCTCTACTACTCACTCTCTACTACTCACTCTACTCACTCTTTACTACTCTCTACTACTCTATTTCTCACTCTCTACTACTCACTCTCTACTACTCATTCTACTACTCTCTCCTACTCACTCTCTGCTACTCTCTCTGCTACTCTCTACTCTCTATTACTCATCCTCTACTCTCTACCTCTCTCTACTACTCTCTACCTCTCTACCTATACACCTCTACATATGCACATATATGCATATGCATTTATATATGTATGTGTATATATATATACATACAAACATAAACATATATATAACCTGCATATCTATATAAATACAAATATAAATGCATGCATACATATACATATGTACATGAAATTTTGAAAAACACTAATAAAAGCAAAGCTAAAAAGCCACTTAATTACAAACAGAATTGCTTTAACTTAAACGTGGGCGAGACCTATTGCATTTTCAATGCTTGTTTACTTTGGTTCCATCAAGAAGGCATTCAGATGTGACACATTTGCCATAAATTCTGAATGGTAGCACTCTAGTTCCTCATTAGATCACTGTAGTAAAGCTACTGCTCACCAGGGAAGTCTGCTGCTGCTATTCAAAGTGCATCTTTCAGTCTGCATGTCAGAACGTTTTAATGAAATAGAAGAGGATTTGAGAAGTCAAAATGTGCCCTATTTTTTCTTTCTGCAGCACTAATCATAATTTCTATGGCAAAATGAACCCCCTCATTTTGTTCCTTTGCAAATTAAATGTTTTAAGTGTTACCACTTTATTCCAATCAAGATGGCTCCAGGTGTGCCTTACTTTTGTCACAAGTAAGACTGTTAGCGCTCTAGTTGTTCTTTAAAACACTCTGGGATTTCTGTCATTGGGCTATACTTGGGCTACATTTCGGTGATATTTGTGCTACATTTGGGCTCTTTTGTCTCTGGTGGCCATCTTGGGAGACTTGTTATGAAGTTTCCTAATTTCCTCATTTACTACAGTCTCCTCAGTAGGCATACTGTCAGTTTTTTACTTTGATTCAATGAAGAAGGCATTCAGATGTGTCACACATTTGCCATAAATTCAGAATGTTAGCATTCTAGTTGCTCATTAGATCACTGTAGTAAAGCTACTGCTCACCAGGGAAGTCTGCTGCTGGTATTGAAAGTGCATGTTTCAGTCTGCATGTCAGAATTCTTTAATGAAATAGAAAAGGATTTGAGAAGTCACTCAAAATGTGCCCTAATTTTTCTTTCTGCAGCACTAATCATACATTCTATGGCAAAATGAACCCCCTCATTTTGTTCCTTTTTAAATTAAATGTTTTAAGAGTTACCACTTTATTCCAATCAAGATGGCTTCAGGTGTGCCATACGTTTATCATAAGTAGGAGTGTTAGCGCTCTAGTTGTTCTTTGGAACACTCTGGGAAGCTGCAGTAGAACACAAAGGAATCAACTGACAGTCTCTGCCCTTGTTGGATGTACATGTTTTACTGAGAATGTCAGACTTAATTCTCACATGACTAAGAAAGATAATGTGAATTTACAGAAAATATGCTCTCAGTTTAGCTTATAGATCACCTTCCAAACCTCTGTGGGAAAAGCATGTGAAAATAGTTTTCTCTCAAACATGATTTATGATATCCCAGCAGAAGGCTTTTTCACATGGTAAAATCACCTTAGAACATACTACAATTCCTAAAATGAGTATGGTACCATCAACAAATGATTTATAATGTAACTAAAGGCTTACAACCTTCTATTAACTGCAATGCTTTTTAATGAGGTGCTATCATGTATATTGGTCCCAAGATGGCTGCCAACACTTCTTGGTTGAAGTGCTGACAGCCAATCAGATCTCACGATGAGATGTGTTGTTAGGCTCCGCCCAGATATACATGTGATTTTACTTTTGATTTTCTCAGGAACTACTGAACGGATTTACACCATTTAAGCAAAAGGCACGACTCTGAACCAAGGTCTACCTTTCTGCCAAATTTGGTGTAATTCCGTTCAGCAGTTCGGGCTGTAGCTGCGTCAACAGGTCCTATGGTAAATATCATGGGGAAAACGCGTTTTGGGACCCCCCTTTTTTCTCAGCCCCCGCTTGACGAATCACCACGAAACTTTCAGGATAGGAGCGGACCGGAGCTGGCCAAAAGTTTGGAAAATTTCGCGAAGATTCGTCAACCGGTGCCAGACTTATTGGGAATAGAATGTTGCGGATTTCTTATGGAAAATAGGTCCTAACCATAACTACCTACTGGCGACCGCCAGTAGGTAATATATATATTATCTACTGGCGGTCGCCAGTAGATAGTTATATAGTTAGGACTGAGTTCCCATAGGAAATCTGAAAATTCTCTTTTGAATAACTTTGGCGCCGGTTGACTTATGTTCGTGACATTTTCAAAACTAATGGGGCGCTCCGCTCAGCTCCTACCCTGAAAGTCTCGGGGTGATTCGTCAAGCGGGGGCTGAGAAAAAATGGGGGTCCCAAAACGCGTTTTCCCCATGCATTTTCCCATAGGACCTTTAGTCGAAGGTACAGCCCGAACGGCTGAACAGAATTACTTGAAATTTGGCAAAGAGGTAGTCCTCAGGTCAGGCATGTGCCTTTTGCATATATGGTGTAAATCCGTTCAGTAGTTCCTGAGAAAATCAAAAGTAAAATCATATACATATCTGGGCGGAGCCTAACCACACATCTCATTGTGAGATCTGATTGGCTGTCAGCACTTCATCCAAGAAGTGTTGGCAGCCATCTTGGGACCAATATACATGATAGCACCTCATTAAAAAGCATTGCAGTTAATAGAAGGTTTTAAGACTTTAGTTACATTATAAATCATTTGTTGATGGTACCATACTCATTTTAGGAATTGTGGTATGTTCTAAGTTGATTTTACCATGTGAAAAAGCCTTCTGCTGGGATATCATGAATCATCTTTGAGAGAAAACTATTTTCACATGCTTTTCCCACAGAAGTTTGGAAGGCGATCTATAAGCTAAACTGAGAGCATATTTTCTGTAAATTCACATTATCTTTCTCAGTCATGTGAGAATGAAGTCTGACATTCTCAGTAAAACATATACATCCAACAAGGGCAGAGACTGTCAGCTGATTCCTTTGTGTTCTACTGCAGCTTCCCAGAGTGTTCCAAAGAACAGCTAGAGCGCTAACAGTCTTACTTATGACAAACGTATGGCACACCTGAAGCCATCTTGATTGGAATAAAGTGTTAACATTTAAAACATTTAATTTAAAAAGGAACGAAATGAGAGGGTTCATTTTGCCATAGAATGTATGATTAGTGCTGCAGAAAGAAAAATTAGGGCACATTTTGAGTGACTTCTCAAATCCTCTTCTATTTCATTAAAGAATTCTGACATGCAGACTGAAACATGCACTTTCAATACCAGCAGCAGACTTCCCTGGTGAGCAGTAGCTTTACTACAGTGATCTAATGAGCAACTAGAGTGCTAACATTCTGAATTTATGGCAAATGTGAGACACGGCTGAATGCCTTCTTCATTGAATCAAAGTAAAAAACTGACAGTATGCCTACTGAGGAGACTGCAGTAAATGAGGAAATTAGGAAACTTCATAACAAGTCTCCCAAGATGGCCACCAGAGACAAAAGAGCCCAAATGTAGCACAAATATCACGAGATGTAGCCCAAGTATAGCCCAATGACAGAAATCCCAGAGTGTTTTAAAGAACAACTAGAGCGCTAACAGTCTTACTTAGGTATGGCACACCTGAAGCCATCTTGATTGGAATAAAGTGGTAACATTTAAAACATTTAATTTGCAAAGGAACAAAATGAGGGGGTTCATTTTGCCATAGAAATTATGATTAGTGCTGCAGAATTAAAACTTAGGGCACATTTTGACTTCTCAAATCCTCTTCTATTTCATTAAAAAGTTCTGACATGCAGACTGAAATATGCACGTTGAATACCAGCAGCAGACTTCCCTGGTGAGCAGTAGCTTTACTACAGTGATCTAATGAGGAACTAGAGTGCTACCATTCAGAATTTATGGCAAATGTGTCACATCTGAATGCCTTCTTGATGGAACCAAAGTAAACAAGCATTGAAAATGCAATAGGTCTCGCCCTCGTTTAAGTTAAAGCAATTCTGTTTGTAATTAGGTGGCTTTTTAGCTTTGCTTTTATTAGTGTTTTTCAAAATTTCATGTACATAACATGCATATATGTATATGTATGCATGCATTTATATTTGTATTTATATAGATATGCAGATTATATATATGTTTATATATGTATGTGTATATATATATATACACATACATATATATAAATGTATGTGCATATGTGTGCGTGTAGAGAGAGGTAGAGAGGTAGAGAGTAGTAGAGAGATAGGTAGAGAAAGGTAGAGAGGTAGAGAGTAGATGATGAGTACTAGAGAGTAGAGAGAGAGTAGTAGAGAGTAGTAGAGAGAGTAGCAGAGAGTGAGTAGGAGAGAGTAGTAGAGTGAGTAGTAGAGAGTGAGTAGTAGTGAGTAGTAGAGAGTGAGAAGTAGAGAGTAGTAGAGAGTGAGTAGTAGAGGGAGTAGTAGAGAGTGAGTAGTAGAGGGAGTAGTAGAGAGTGAGTAGTAGAGAGCAGTAGAGAGTGAGTAGTAGAGAGTAAGTAGTAGAGAGTAGTAGAGAGTGAGTAGTGGAGACTGAGTAGCAGAGAGAGAGTAGTAGAGAATGAGTAGTAGAGTGAGTAGTAGAGAGTAGTAGGGAGAGTAGTAGAGAGTGAGTAATAGAGAGTAGTAGAGAGTGAGTAGTATAGAGTAGTAGAGAGTGAGTAGTAGAGAGAGAGTAGTAGAGAATGAGTAGTAGAGAGTAGTAGAGAGTGAGTAGTAGAGAGTAGTACAGAGTGAGTAGTAGAGAGTGATTAGTAGAGAGTAGTGGAGTACTAGAGAGTGAGTAATAGAGAGTAGTAGAGTGAGTATTAGAGTGAGTAGTAGGGAGTAGTAGAGAGTGAGTAGTAGAGTGAGTAGTAGAGTGAGTAGTAGAGAGCAAGTAGTAGAGAGTGTGGAGTAGAGAGAGAGTAGTAGAGAGTAGTAGAGAGTGAGTAGTAGAGAGAGTAGTAGAGAGTAATAGAGTAGTACAGAGTGAGTAGTAGAGAGTGAGTAGTAGATGGTAGTAGAGAGTGAGTAGCAGAGAGAGTAGTAGAGAGTAGTAGAGTGAGTAGTAGAGAGTGAGTAGTAGAGAGAGAGAGTAGTAGAGAGTGAGTGGTAGAGAGTAGTAGAGTGAGTAGTGGAGAGTAGTAGAGAGTGAGTAGTAGAGAGAGTAGTAGAGTGAGTAGTTGAGAGTGAGTAGTAGAGAGAAGTAGAGAGTGAGTAGTAGAGTGTGAGTAGTAGAGAGTAGTAGAGTGAGTAGTAGAGAGGGAGTAGTAGAGAGAGAGTAGTAGAGAGTAGTAGAGAGTGAGTAGTAGAGTAGTAGAGTGAGTGGTAGAGAGTAGTAGAGAGTGAGTAGTAGAGAGTGAGTAGTAGAGTACTAGAGAGTAGTAGCAAGTGAGTAGTAGAGAGTGAGTAGTTTAATGTAAAAGGAACACAATGAGGAGGTTCATTTTGCCATAGAAATTATGATTAGTGAGGAAAAAAGAAAAATTAGGGCACATTTTGAGTGACTTCTCAAATCCTCTTCTATTTCATTAAAAAATTCTGCCATGCAGACTGAAACATGCACTTTCAATACCAGCAGCAGACTTCCCTGGTGAGCAGCAGCTTTACTACAGTGATCTAATGAGCAACTAGAGTGCTACCATTCAGAATTTATGGAAAATGTGTGACACATCTGAATGCCTTCTTGATGGAATCAAAGTAAACAAGCATTGAAAATGCAATAGGTCTCGCCCTCGTTTAAGTTAAAGCAATTTTGTTTGTAATTAGGTGGCTTTTTAGGTTTGCTTGTATTGGAGTTTTTCAAACTTTCATATAAATACCATGCATATGTATGCATATATGTATATGTTTGCATGGATTTATATTTATATAGATATGCACATTATATTTATATGTTTATATATGTATATATATATATTCACTGAAAAAACCATAGGTTTCAGGGGTGTTATAGTTAGCTGGACTTTTCACTTGTAAAAAACCATTGAAATTCCCCCGTTATAGTTAGTTCAGCTAACTATAACTCGCGCGCCTGCAATGCACTGCTGATGACGTCACATATTACATCACTCATGACATGGTCAGTGACATCACTCATGACATCACTGATGACATCTCAAATGACATCACTGATGACATCATCCAGTGAATGTGTGTTTTTCTGAAAATTAAATATGTTTTATATATGTATATCTCAAGGTGGATGGAAGAATAAATGGGTATATAAGTGTCTAAATGGATGATTTGTTTTTGAAAAATTGATTGTGTAACTGACTGATTAAGTGTATCATAGTGAATACATGGCTTAGTGAGTAATGTTTAAATATGTAAATATCTGTATCAGTCTCTCACTTTATGTATAAGTCGCTGCATGGGTTGGTGAGTAGCTACAGGGGTGTCTATATAGGTTATTAGTTGGTTTTTTGAGTATCAGTCTGAGTGTCTGCATGGTTCGGTGGGGGGTATTACGTAGTGCATAGGTGCATGAATGAGTGACTCACTGTTTGTATGTGTTGAAGACAGCATGTGTGCAGGACTGTATGGGTGGATGAGTGTGTGTATGGGTGTGTTAGTGAGTGAATGACTGTCTCAATAGTGTCTTTATGAGTAACTACATATGTTTTAAACTAGTATATGTGACTATTGGTGTATATAAGTGAGTATATGTGAGAGTGAGAGATTGAAAGAGTTCCTGTATGAATAAGTATGTGTTTCTTAAAGTGATTGTTTAAAAGACGCGCTTTGAAAATCACTCTGCCTACCGTGAGGGGAACGGTTGCTTCGTAGTGCCCTGGATCTTTTCCCTGCCTCGCCTGTAGCTGAGTCTCAACGGCCGTGAGGGGAACGGCACCTGCCTGCTGGCAGCCACGAACTACAACCCCCAGAAGGCCTAGCGCCATCAGCACATCACGAACAGCTGAGGGGAATCCCTCATAAGGGCGGGACGCAGACCGCAGCGCGGGACGCGCTTTGAAAATCACTCTGCCTACCGTGAGGGGAACGGTTGCTTCGTAGTGCCCTGGATCTTTTCCCTGCCTCGCCTGTAGCTGAGTCTCAACGGCCGTGAGGGGAACGGCACCTGCCTGCTGGCAGCCACGAACTACAACCCCCAGAAGGCCTAGCGCCATCAGCACATCACGAACAGCTGAGGGGAATCCCTCATAAGGGCGGGACGCAGACCGCAGCGCGGGACGCGCTTTGAAAATCACTCTGCCTACCGTGAGGGGAACGGTTGCTTCGTAGTGCCCTGGATCTTTTCCCTGCCTCGCCTGTAGCTGAGTCTCAACGGCCGTGAGGGGAACGGCACCTGCCTGCTGGCAGCCACGAACTACAACCCCCAGAAGGCCTAGCGCCATCAGCACATCACGAACAGCTGAGGGGAATCCCTCATAAGGGCGGGACGCAGAACGCAGCGCGGGACGCGCGCGGGCAGCGCCCGGGCGAAGCCCGGGCCAAGGGCGGGCCCGTCCTTGCCCGTCATCGCCAGTTGGAGCCAGGGCAGGGCCACCCCCCTTAATTTGTATGTTCTTGGACTCTGCCCTTCCACTAGGACTGCTGACTAAGGTACTCTTATTTTCTGTTGCCTCTCATTGTGGGAGCATTTTACACTCCTTTGTTCCCTTCTTCTTTTTGTTGACATTATTTCCAACTTTCTTCACGCTGTGTGGGCATCGCCTCATAGAGGGGCGCTTTTCTTCTTCGGTCGAAATCTCTGCTGGGATAAAACAGGGGTTGAGGGCTGAGGGCTGCGAGCAAGAGGGCTGGAACTCATTTTTTTCAAGAGCCCCAGGAACCCGTGCCCGCTCCATCTGGGCTGCTCTCCCTCTTTCCCCACCCCCGTCCCCAAAGACCGGGTGAGCAAACACTGGCTTACCTCGTACTCTGTGGGACCCCCGAGCAAACCTGTTATTGCCACCTTGGATTCCTTGAGGTCGTTTAACGCAATTTCGCCCACGTCTTGCGGAACCCGCAGCTCGGATTCCGCTGAGTAGAGGGGCACCTTCCTCATTGGCCTAAAGCTGCTCTTGGGGTAAAACAGGGGCTGAGGGCTGCGAGCAAGTGGGCTGTGACTCCATTCTCTAGGAGTCCCAGGCACCCGTGCCCGTTCCATCTGGGCTGTTCTCCCTCTTCATCCCAGATCTCTTATTTTAAACTATTTTAAACTGTTTGATTGTAAGTTATAGTATTATTGTTCATTTAGCTGTTTTCTAGATTCCACATGATGTCTTTGCGTTCAGGGAAGGGTAGACAGGTTACTGTAAAAACGAACAATGGGAAAGCTACTGGAACTTTAGACGATTTTATAACTCGGGCAACTGTTATCTTGGAAAAAGAAATAACCCTTACCGAAAAGCGCCTGTCCTTAGATCTAATAACAGGCAAACGCTCTTCCCTGGGAGATATTGCCTTTAAAATCACACCCAATAAGGCACCCACTCCCGAGAAAAATCCAGAGACTGCAGACAGCAACCTAGAGGCCAGTCCAAATCTAGTGGCACTTTTTGACTCCCAGATAATTATGACGGTAGACCCAGGGGATTCCCAAATTGAAGCATCTATACCCACTCTTATACCTATTTCATCAGGTACTATGGGGGATAACGCCTTAGACGGCAACTTGAGCAGTAATAGGCCCATCCATATACAAGATCACGTAGTAGATTGTGAGCGGGAAGCAAACAATCTGAACAATCGTAAAAGAGGGGGAAACCATAGAAAAGGAACTAGAAATAAGTTAGCGAAGCCAGCACCATCTAAAGTCCCGACAAATCTAACCAAACAAAAGGGCACCCACCCAGTTGACGCGGGACAGAAAATTTTCTCATTTAACACCAATAATAATGATCGTCTCTTGGGGGTAATTGAGAAATCGGTTCAGATGCTTTTGCTGCCTGTTTTAGAGAAAATTCAAACTGTTAAACTAAAACTAGACCAATTGGAACATCTTATCTCTCTTAACGCTAACTCCCTTGAAACTCTAGTAACTAAAAATAATTCACCTGAGGCGGGGGGTACTAATAACCATAATAAAAACAGTATCGCCAATAATAGTAATCCAAAGAAAGGGGGAGAGAATAAAAATGCCAGCAAACCATCCGAAACACCTATACCTGTCGACCCTAAGGCTGCATCGGTCCCCTTAGTACGAACAAAACCTGTTCTTTTAGCTCGTACCAAACCTGCAGTGGCGGGCATTGTGGGGCCCCCTAACCAAAATATGGGCAGCACAGTATTAACATCAGAAGTTCTTACTTCCAAACAGGGAACTACCCAAGGGTTAAAACAAACACCTTTGCAGGGGCCTACAGGATATAATGATAACGAGAGAGTACACAAAAGGAAACCACCACCTATAAACTTGCCCCCAGATTCAGCTCCTTTTATGGCAATACTCACAGGAGTACCCCCAGTTTTTTTTAATAAAATGGAATCGAACCAGGAATTAAAGAACAAAGTAATATACTGGCTCAATAATAACAGACCACTTCCTCCTGAATCTAAAACCAAAATACTCAGCGTACGCAGAGTCCCCTGGGTGGGCCCAAGTGATAAGGACCTAGAGGGGGACTGTATCCTGATCAACTTCAGTGATACTTGGGTAAAAGACATCATCTGTGGCAAACCAAGATTTGCTAGAGCCGGGGATATTCAATGTATAGGCCTAGAATATTTTTATCCAAACTTGTATTCTCCTCCCGCGACTTTGCTTTATAAAAACACTGGGCAGACATTAAACAGTGAAACACACCCAGGGTGGGCCCGTAGAAATAGAGCCGATTGGCCAATCCAAAACTACTGGGGCCCCCGGCAACAGTGTGACGGTTTCTTTAGGGGATTAATTCATAACAATAACAACTCCTTGCAAACCCGGCATAATGACTTAAGACCACAATTCCAAGGGGAAGACTATCTAGGACGGTTTCCTAGTAATATCCCGCTAAGAAACCGTTTTGATGCACTTGCAGGGATGGAAGAGATAGACTGACTACCATTGAATTCTCCCGGCGACACTAATGCCCTGATATCAGGAGAGCCGAGCCAGAGAGAGAAGGGTGAAAGCTGTGATGATAACCCACGGGAAATTGTTTCTGTTGATGACGATTGTACATTCAACCCCCAAGTCCCTGAGGCTGGCAATACTAAAGAAAGCGAATCAAGTCCAATCATCTTAAGGCACAATCCGGAAGTACTAACTGAATTAGGTAGACAAAACCAAAGTGCGGTAAGGATGCGCCTTATTTCCTGGAATATTGCTGGGCTCGCCTCAAGATTGGAGGACGAGGCTTGGCTAGATTCTGTGGGAAACTATGACATCCTGTGCTTTCAGGAAACTTGGAGCCGTTCCGCTCAGAACATTGAGGGCTTTCAAGCCTTCAATACCCTTGCGATACCCTCACAAGCGGGTAGGGCAAAAGGGGGCTTAATGATGGCAACATCTTTAAAATTATGCAAACTTGTAATCTCTAAGATAGTTGACTCCCCATGGTTTCAAGTGTTAATGTTGGTCAATTTGTTTCCTGAACCATTGCTGCTGATTAATTGGTACTACAATATCTTTGACAATAAAGAGACAAGCGTAATGTTGAATTTGGAGGAGGTTATAGCCAGGGCACGCCTCGAGCAACCCCTATTATTTGTCATCTGGGTGGGAGATTTTAACTGCTCATTATGCACCCATGGGGACTCGAAGGCGTGTGGTTTAAGTGACTCCTATGACCAACCCTTGTTACACTTTAAACACACACCCCAGGGGGACGCTCTAAACAACATCATTATTTTAAATGATCTATGTATAGTGGAACCCTGGGTTGGTCCAAATTCTGCTCCAATACCGACGTTTCAGGGCAGTAGAGGTATGATGAGTTTTATTGATTTCGTAATTGTCTCTAGTGGACACCTCCATCATGTTGACAAGCTGGAAGTAATTGCTAATGCTGCTAGTGACCACAATCCCCTAAACTTATCCTTGCTTTGTCCCGTCAAACCTAAACATTCTGTTTGGGAGCAACCTGTAAAGTATAGTAGGAACAAAGGTATTACACTTAAATGGGGTAAAATAGACGCGGTAGGTCTTGAGGCTGAGATCCTAAATAGATTTAGCTCTGAGTACGAGGCATGCTTAACAACAACAACCACACCTGAAAAGGTTATAGGGAATTTTTAATCTTTATGTGGGTATGTAGCCGAACGTCTCACAAAACCGAATGGTAAAAGCAAAATGCTTGGTCCTAGATGGTTTGATGCTGCATGCTCGGCAACACACAGATCTCTGAAAGCAGCATTAAAACAAAAACCCAGGGACATAGAAGCGGTTAGAGCATCTAGACTGGCATATAAAGAAGCCATAAGAACAAGGAAGCTGGACTTAAAAAACCAAGCTTGGGAAGATTTAGAGAAGGCCTCGGAATTGAAGGACAGCAGGCTCTTTTGGGAAGTTGTTAATCGCCCCCTTTTTACAGGTAATGGCAAGGATAACATTGTGATGCAGATTGCATGTGAAACATGGGAATCACACTTTGGTAAGATTTTTAATCCACATGGCACTTTACCCAATGAACCATCACTAGGAGACATTAGGGATTTGGTGGTCTCTCAGTCTTCCTTGTCCCTGAGTGCATCGTTCACTTTACAGGAAGTGGAAGATGCTCTGTCGAAAGGCACACCATTAAAAGCACCTGGCCCTGATCTAGTGCCTTTGGACTTTTTTAAACATAATATTAAGGTTTGGGCCCCCTTGTTATTAAATGTTTTTAGAGCAGTCGTTATTAGCCGTATTCCGGCATCATGGAAGGAGGCAGTAGTGGTGCCAATTTTCAAGAAGGGCGATAGATCAGATCCCCGATGCTATCGCCCGATCTCACTAATTGATGCATCGTGTAAGATACTGGGTAGGGTCATTTTAGCTAGATTGGAAACTTGGGCAGATTCGGTGGGCCTCATTGTGGACACCCAATATGGGTTCAGGAAAGGTAAAGGTACTGTAGAACAGTGCCTGAACCTGGCCCTCATCATAGGCAAATACATGAAGGCAAGGAAATCCTCCATCCACCTTGCCTTCATGGACCTTTCAAGTGCATTTGACACTGTGTGTCGGAGCAAGTTGTGGCAAATGATGGAGGTCATGGGTTTCGAGGAACCCTTGGTCACCTTGCTCCGTAGACTTCATGAATCAACCACCGTAGCCATAAGGTTTGGGCCAGGGGGAGAGAAAACTAAGTCTATCCTCTCAACTGAGGGCGTCCGACAAGGATGCATCTTAGCCCCTTTTCTATTTCTTGTGTACACCAATGGCCTGGAAAAATACCTGTTGGATAACTGTCATGACTTTCCAAAGGTCAACGGCAGGAGCATTCCAATGCTCTCTTACGCCGACGACACGGTACTTATGACACTCACAGGAAACAGTATGCAGCACTGTCTTGATGCCTTCCACAAATTCATGTTGGACCTAGACCTTAAGGTAAACTTTGCCAAATCTTTTGCCATGGTCTGTGGCCCAAAGGGCACAAAAACTAGAAAGTTTGTAGTTAACAACTTTACTATTGAAAAGGTTGAAAACTTTAATTATTTGGGTAACCTTTTTAACAACAAACTAAGTTGGGCCCCTCTAATGCAGACCCGAGTCCAAAGTGCTAGTCGCTCTATAGAGAGTTTGTTCCGTTTCTGTGGCAAACTAGGACAAAAACCTGTCATACATTTAAAAACTTTGTATAAAGCTAAATGCTTGTCGGTGGCTACTTATGGGGCAGGAGTTTGGGGGATCGAAAGCCCTGACTCACTACAGATTATGGAGAATAAATTTTTAAAGCGTGTATTGGCTACTCCATCAGGCTCCTCAAACAGATTTGTTCACAATGAAATAGGTCTAAGTTATGTGAGTGACACCATTCGCCTTTCTCCTTTATTGTTATGGGGCAAAATATGGCAATCAAAGGACTTACAGCTTACCAGAGATATCGTCCGGGATTGTTTAAGATTGGCAAACATGAAACAGATCCCCTGGCTATCATATGTTGATGAAATGTTTCATAAGTTAGGCCTGGGTGATATTTTTGACAACCCCGAAAACATACAGGGAAATATCAAAGCTGTAATTAAAACAACCTATTGGAAATCACCGTTTGTGAATTCCCTGGTTAGCCCTTATGCTCCTAAGGCTACTTTGTTGCACCAGTTTTATTTATCCTTTACAAACCATGTGCAATGGCGATTCTACCTGACAAGGTTTAGGTTACACACCCTGCATTTTCTCTTTGCGTTCCCTAAACAGGGGGGTTGGTGTGAGAGACTGCCCCCCTGTCCTTGTAATGACAAAGATACCCAAAGCACGATGCATATTGTTCTTTTCTGTCCTCTATATAAGGACCCGAGAATCAGGTTCATTAAGCCGATCCTTAAAGAAAAGCAACCATGCCATTATGAAGAGGGCTATGATTATTTACTATCTCTATCTTCAGCTGGTGTTTGCTGTGCAATGCTAAATTTTATAAGGGTGTCACTTCTGATTAGGAAACGTTACGGCTAAATCTGGCACCATGAAGCCGACTTTTGATTAACTATATTGTATATTATTGCATCGTGATTTTCTGATTTTTTTATCTGTTTTAATCGCCATTTTAATGTATGCCCTGGCATGAAGTACCAATGAAATCATTTAATTGATTGGAAGTAATAGCTTTGGGGTTTTATTTGTGATTATTTTTTAGCTAATGAACTCTAACAGTTTAGTGTTATAATTGTAAGAATGCTCTTTAAAATTGATTCTGAAATAATGTTTGTAAATGAAACTGTTTGACTTTTATGATTTCTTTGCTTTGAATCGAATAAAGTTTTGGAAACGACTAAGTATGTGTAAGTTTCTGTAGAAGTAAGTGTGGTGGTGTGTGTATAACTGTATATGCAAATAAATGTATGTTTGATTCTTTATTAGCATGAGTGACTATGTGTGTGAGTAACTCTATGGATGAGTGGCATTGTGTAACAGGATGTATAGGTGTACGAGTACATATGATGAGTGAATACATGTATGAGTGACTGTATAGGACTGTTGGTGAATGAGTGGATGTGTATGTGGATCTTAGAATTACTGAAGAGGTTGTTGTAACTGGTATTGGTATGTCCATTGTTTTGAAAAGTTTAGTCTCTATTTTTGAATGTGTGTATCAAAGGTTATATTAGGGTGAGAGGAGGTCTGCCACTCTATCACAAGGATGATGTCATCAGTGATGTCATCAGTGATGTCATTTGAGATGTCATCAGTGATGTCATGAGTGATGTCACTGACCATGTCATGAGTGATGTAATATGTGACATCATCAGCAGTGCATTGCGGGCGCGCGAGTTATAGTTAGCTGAACTAACTATAACGGGGGAATTTCAATGGTTTTGTACAAGTGAAAAGTCCAGCTAACTATAACACCCCTGAAACCTATGGTTTTTTCAGTGAATTTCTGAGGTTTTTTAAATGCTAATTCCTAACTATAACGTGCCTGAAACCTATGGTTTTTTCTGTGAATTTCAAAGGTTTTTTAAATGCTAATTTCTAACTATGCCTACAGAGATAGGACATGTGAAGAAAGAAGAAAAAATGCACAGAAAGAAAAAAAAGAAGTGCAGAAAGAAGCAACAGAAGTCCTCAAAGACGAAGAAAAGTGCAGGAAGAAGGATAACGTGCAGAAAGAACAAAAAGAAGAGCAGAAAGAAGCCTTGTTGCAAAATCATCCTGTACCCTCAACTTTTTCAGACGGATACTGGTGGTAACTGAGTCTGACTAACCAGTCCTAGAGCCAGTGCTATGTTAAAAGACACTTAGAATACAGTGAAAACACCTACATACACTAGGGAACATTATGCGTTGGGGTCCCCCTGTGATTAGCATGACCTCCTCTGTAAGCCCCTAGTATATAATAGGGCAGGGGGATTAAAACTACCTCTTAAAACAGGCCACAGGGCGTTTTTGCACACGTTAACTCAGGCCCCGTCCCCTCCCTTCACCACTGTGTAAACACGCCCTGTGTCCGTTTTTAGTTGGGAGATTAAGTTCATTTGAATCCTGAGGGTCCCTAGGGTCCAACTAGTCCACTAGGTACCTCCAGTAAGTGCCACAGAGCTGCGTTGCAGAGAGGTGTAAAAAGTGGCACGGCCTGGACCACCTCTCCGCAATGCAGCTCAGTGGCGCTTGCTGGAAGCACTTGGTGGGCTAGTTAGTCCCCAGGGGCCCTCAGTATTGAAGGAAAATTATATCCCCAATTTAAAACGTGCCATAGTGCGTGTTTGCACACGTCACCTCAGGCCCCGTCCCCTCCCTTCACCACTGTGTAAACGCGCCCTGTGGCTGTTCTAAGTTGAGAGATTAAGTCCCCTTGAATCCTAAGGGTCTCTAGGGTCAAACTAGACCACTAGGTACCTCCAGTAAGCGCCACAGAGCTGCGTTGCAGAGAGGTGTAAAAAGGGGCTTGGCCTAAGAACACCTGTCTGCAGCGCAGCTCCCTGGTGCATACTGGAGATGCCTGTTGGGCTAGTTGGCCCTCAGGGACCCTCAGTATTGAAGAGGAATTAATTCCCCAAATTACAACTCGCCAGGGGGCGTGTTTGCAGAGTGCTGAAAGGAGGGGGCGTGGCCTCCGGCACGATGCTAGTCTTTTATTTATTTTAATTTTTTAAGAAGGGGGACTGTGTGGTTCCCCTTCTTATTCTAATTTATTGGCCCTGATGACCCCATCCCCCAGGGCCTGGCTCCTAATTATATTTTTTTGACCCCAATCCCCAGGGCCGGACACTGTTTTTTATTATTTTTAAAAAATATATATTTATAGACACACCTAGGACATGCTGGACAAACCGTACGTACCTATCACCATGACGATTTGCGTGATATTCATTAAAAGGCGACTATGCATACAATGAATCCACGTGGAATGTATTTACACCACTAGTGAAGCTCTGACATGTCTGATGCCCTACCGTGCCTAATCCCGGTAGACACCCTTGTCGTTTATTTATACAAACATGGGTAGCTATTGACGGGCACATTTAATACACATGCACACCAAGCCATTCAAAGGGGATTCGACAAAAATTCGACCAAAACTATGAAAGAAACCCTCCTCACGGTTAATAAAACACACATCCACTGCCGGATGTGTAATACTTTTTATTTTACTCTCACGAAAGGAAACGAACATCACTTGAGAGTCACAGCGCGCTCCTGGCAGAGCCCAATACTGTGTTACACCCACCATTGCCTGCTGAGTGCCACACACCTCTGTGTTGTATTCCACTAGCTAGTGCATATGCTATGACACTCTCTAGCCCATGTGCACTGTAACACCACCCCGTGAATATGTCATGCCACACTTGTCTTCGCACGGGTTATATTGCCCCATCTAACGTGCCTTCCTCAATGCCTATGTTATAACGCACAGCGCTATGCCATACATATTACAATCTGGGATCCATATCTTTGTCACAGTGCATATGCAACGTTACACTCCACAGCACATATTTTATATTACAACTTTAGAGACTAGTTAGGTTACACAACACTGCCCAGTGCATATTACACTCCAGGGCGCATATCGCATAGCACGCGCTAGTGCCTGTGCTATCTCGCGCTCTTCAATGTATCTGTCATTGCGCACAATGTATTGCATATTATATTTCACGCCCGGTTCATCTTATATCACACTTTTTGGTGCATAGTTTATACCATACACTATATCTAGTTTTCATTTTCAATCGTGCTCTCAGGACTATGTTCTATATAACACTGTGTTCACCTACCCTTTTCACGGGCATTACATTTTGCGATAGGGGGTGGAGGGTCAGGGGGTGTTTCTGCCAAGTGAGCCCGGAGTCACAGTCACAAACGTCCTCTTCTTCCTGAATAAAAGTGAGATTATGCTGCATACTTGTTCATATTTTAAGTAGTTCGCACAGACACACGT
This sequence comes from Triturus cristatus, assembly GCF_964204655.1. Taxonomy (NCBI): domain Eukaryota; kingdom Metazoa; phylum Chordata; class Amphibia; order Caudata; family Salamandridae; genus Triturus; species Triturus cristatus. The sequence goes on from NC_140579.1 coordinate 241,662,463, forward strand.
TTTAAAAACAATAAAGTTCCTAAAACCCGCCTTCTCTGAACAGTTAGCTTGCTGCCCCATTCCCCTCCTCCCTATCCTCTGTTGTGTGAATCCATGGACTAGCCTCCTCCCTCCTGCCATGCATGGTCTGATGTGCTGCCACTGCCCTCAATTTAGTATGATGTACCAGTCCACTCCTCCTGCCCTCCATTGCCCAATTCTATGCCCATCATTGACCTCCTGCTTAAACTCTGTGCTTAGCTTGCTGCCCCTATTCTCCTTTCCCCTGCCCTCCGATGTCTTTGTGTATGTCCCTGCTCCATCCTTTTTGCCCACCATGTTCCATGGACCTGCCACTCCTATCTACTCTGAGTGTTCTGTTGAGCTGCCACTCCCCTCCCACCTGCGTAGCATTGTCAGATGACTGTAACCTGTCCCTGCCACCTCCACCCTGCCTGTCCACACGCCATGCCCCTATCCCCTTCCTACTGTCCTCCATGGTCCATTTTACTGCCACACCCCTCTGCCCTCCCTGGTCTGTTGTGCTGCAACTGCTCCTCCTGCCTGCCCCGTGCGGTCTGTTGTGTGGCCCCTTCCCCTGAACTTTCTTGTCTGTGCACAGGTCCTGACCCTCCCTTCTATCCTCCATCGTCCTTTGTGCATGCCCCTGCACCCTCCTTCTTGCCCATCATAGCCATTGTGCTACCACTAACCCTCCCACTTGCCATGCATGGTCTTCTGTGCTGCCATGGCCCCTCCCACCTTCCCTGTGTGGTCAGTTAGCTGCCCCTGAACCCCTCCCACCTTCCCTCCATGGTCTGTGTGTATGCCATCACAGTCTCACTGTTGCTCTTCATGGTGTGTCTTGCTTCTAGTGCCCATCCTGCCTGACCTCCATGGCTAACTTGCTGCTCCTGCCCCGCCCCCTTGCCCCCAGCCCTCTGTTTACATGTGCAGACCCCTACTCCCTCCCTCCTGGCTTGTCTGTTCCATTGTAATGCCCCTGATCCATCCCTCCTGCCCTTTATGGTCTGTTATGCTGCAGCTTTCTCTCCTGTCTGTCCATTATGGTCCTGCCTCTTGCCCCTCTGTTCTCTGTTGTCCATGTGCATGGTCCTGTTCCCTCCCTCTTGCTTTCTATGGATTGTTGTGCTGCATTCCCGTCCCGCATGCCCTGTGTGGTGTATTGTGCTACTGCAAACCCTGATGCCTGCCCTGCAGGGTCAGTTTGGTGCACCTCTCCATGTCCCTCCTGTCCTCTGTTATCCAAGTCCATGTCCCTACCCCATTTCCTTCCATGATCCAATGTACCATACTTGCGAACATTTTGAACTTGGTAAGAGGGAGATTTTGAAAAAAAACTGGGGTATTGATTTTCCCCTTTGAGTTACATTGAAAAAGAGGAGATTGTAGACAGGAGACAGATAAAATAAAGCCCATTTGAGCTTAAAAACATTGGACGTTTCCTGGCTGAATCGGGTCTGTTGGCATGTATGGTTGTACTACCATTGCCTCTTCCTTCTGCCCACAATGGTCTATTACATTGCCACAGCCTCTCTTGCAAGTCCTGTATTGTTGGTTTGTTGCCCCTGCCCCCCTTTCCACTGCCCTCCATAGTCTGTTGTGCTGCCACGGCCCTTCCTGCCTGCTCAGTGTGGTTAAATTGTTGCCTTTGCACCCTCCTACCTGCCTTCAATTTTCAGAGTCCGTGCCCCTGGCCTCTGCCTCTCAACAGTATCCTAATGAACAACTAGATTGCTAACATTCTATATTTATTACAAAAGTGTGGAACGCCTGACGTCATCTTGATGTAATCAAAACTGTAATACCTAGAGCATTTCCTTTAGAAATTACATATATGAGAGGGTCTTATTGGGATCAAAATTATGGTTAGTGCTCTAAAAGACTAAAATAAGGACATATTATGGGAAATGTTGCATATCCATGTTGGACTGTGGGTTGGTGTGCTGTGCGGGAGGGGGGGGAGGGTTTGTGGGTCTGATGTTCTTCAGACCAGGGGGGGGCCGAACAGGGATGCCAATTCTCACTATTCTTATATCCATATTGGTACCATGTATAGGGGCGAGTTCCCCGGTGTCCTTAAAATGCCAATAAAGTGTGTTGTCAAAAAAAAAAATAAGGACATATTTTCTGAGTTTTCAAATAGCGAGAAAGCACTTTTAAATTATTTGTTATCTTTATGTTTTTTTATCCAGTTGACCACTTGATTAAATGTTGCACTTAGGGGAGAGGATGTGGTGTTACTTCCAGAACTGCAGACTTTGCAACTGGGGAACCAGGTTGGAGTTTCTGCTTCAGCTCGACATTTTGTGATTCTGGTCAAATCACTTAGTCTCCCCATGTCTACAACCAAAATGAATTTGTTCTTGTGTGATGTAACCAATGCTCATGTAAAGCACTCCAATACCTGACAAGTCTGCACTATATAACACTGCAAAAACACAAAATAATAAGTGTTTTGCACACTTCTGTCATTGGGCTATATTTGGGCTACATCTGGGTGATTTTGGGCTACATTTGGGCTCTTTTGGGCTCTTTTGCCTCCGGTGGCCATCTTGGGAGATTTATTTGTTATGAAGTTTCCTACTTTCCTCATGTACTGCAGTCTCCTCAGTAGGAAATGCTTTCAGTTTTTTACTTTGATTCCATCATGAAGGTATTCAGATATGTCACACATTTGCCATAAATTCTGAATGTTCGCACTCTAGTTGCTCATTAGATCACTGTAGTAAAACTACTGTTCATCATGGAAGTCTGCTCCAGGTATTAAAAGTGCATGTTTCAGTCTGCATGTCAGAATTTTTTAATGAAATAGAAGAGGATTTGAGAAGTCACTCAAAATGTGCCCTCATTTTCTTTCTTCAGCATTAATCATAATTTCTATGGCAAAATGAACCTCCTAATTGTGTTCCTTTTTAAATTAAATGTTTTAAGTGTTACCAGTTTATTCCAATCAAGATGGCTTCAGGCGTGCCATACTTTTGTCATAATGAAGACAGTTTTTTACTTTGATTCCAAAGGCATTCAGATGCGTCACACATTTGCCATAAATTCAGAATGTTAGCACTCTTTTTGCTAATTAGATGACTGTAGTAAAGCTACTGCTCACCAGGGAAAACTGCTGCTGGTATTGAAAGTGCATGTTTCAGTCTGCATGTCAGAATTTTTTAATGAAATAGAAGAGGATTTTAGAAGTCACTCAAAATGTGCCCTAATTTTTCTTTCTGCAGCACTAATCATACTTTTCATGGAAAAATGAACCCCCTCATTTTGTTCCTTTTTAAATTAAATGTTTTAAGAGTTACCACTTTAATCCAAGCAAGATGGCTTCAGGTGTGCCATACGTTTATCATAAGTAGGACTGTTAGCGCTCTAGTTGTTCTTTGGAACACTCTGAGAAGCTGCAGTAGAACACAAAGGAATCAACTGACAGTCTCTGCCCTTGTTGGATGTACATGTTTTACTGAGAATGTCAGACTTCATTCTCACATGACTGAGAAAGATAATGTGAATTTACAGAAAATAAGCTCTCAGTTTAGCTTATAGATCACCTTCCAAACCTCTGTGGGAAAAGCATGAGAAAATATTTTTCTCTCAATCATGATATCCCAGCAGAAGGCTTTTTCACATGGTGAAATCACCTTAGAACATACCACAATTCCTAAAATGAGTATGGTACCATTAACAAATGATTTATAATGTAACTAAAGTCTTTAAACCTTCTATTAACTGCAATGCTTTTTAATGAGGTGCTATCATGTATATTGGTCCCAAGATGGCTGCCAACACTTCTTGGATGAAGTGCTGACAGCCAATCAGATCTCAGGATGAGATGTGTGGTTAGGCTCCGCCCACATATATATATGATTTTACTTTTGATTTTCTCAGGAACTACTGAACAGATTGACACCAGACCTGCACAAGGCACATCCCTGACCTGAGGACTACCTCCCTGCCAAATATCAAGTCATTCTGTTCAGCCGTTCGGGCTGTACCTTGGACTAAAGGTCCCTATGGAAAATTGCATGGGGAAAACGCGTTTTGGGACCCCCCTTTTTTCTCAGCCCCTGCTTGACGAATCCCCCCGAGACTTTCAGGGTAGGAGCGGAGCGGAGCGCCCCACGAATTTTGAAAATTTCGCGAGGATTCGTCAACCGGCGCCAAAGTTATTCCAAATAGAATGTTGCGGATTTCCTATGGAAACACGGTCCTAACTATAACTATCTACTGGCGACCGCCAGTAGATAGTATACACATACATATATATAAATGCATATGCATATATATATGTGCATATGTGTGCATGTACAGAGAGGTAGAGGTGTATAGGTAGAGGTGTAGAGGTAGAGAGGTAGAGGTAGAGAGGTAGAGAGTAGTAGAGAGAGAGGTAGAGAGTAGAGAGCGAGTAATAGAGAGTAGAGAGTGAGCAGTAGTAGAGAGTAGTAGAGAAAGTATCAGAGAGTGAGTAGTAGAGAGTAGTAGAGTGAGTAGTAGAGTGAGTAGTAGAGAGTGAGTAGTAGAGTGAGTAGTAGAAAGTAGTAGAGTAGTAGAGAGCGAGTAGTAGAGAGTGAGTATTAGAGTGAGTATTAGAGAGTGAGTAGTAGAGAGTGAGTAGCAGAGAGTGAGTAGCAGAGTGAGTAGCAGAGAGTAGTAGAGAGAGAGTAGTAGAGAGTGAGTAATAGAGAGTGGTAGAGAGTGAGTAGTAGAGAGTGGTAGAGAGAGTAGTAGAGAGTGAGTAGTAGAGTGAGTAGTAGAAAGTAGTAGAGAGTAGTAGAGAGTGAGTATTAGAGAGTGAGTAGTAGAGAGTGAGAAGCAGAGAGTGAGAAGCAGAGAGTAGTAGAGAGAGAGTAGTAGAGAGTGAGTAATAGAGAGTAGTAGAGAGTGAGTAGTAGAGAGTGGTAGAGAGAGTAGTAGAGAGTGAGTAGTAGAGAGTGAGTAGTAGAGAGTGAGTAGTAGAGAGTGAGTGGTAGAGAGTAGTAGAGTGAGTAGTAGAGAGTGAGTAGTAGAGAGAGTAGTAGAGTGAGTAGTTGAGAGTGAGTAGTAGAGAGTGAGTAGTAGAGAGTGAGTAGTAGAGAGTGAGTAGTAGAGAGTGAGTAGTAGAGAGTAGTAGCGTGAGTAGTAGAGAGTGAGTAGTAGAGAGAGTAGTAAAGAGTGAGTAGTAGAGTAGTAGAAAGTGAGTGGTAGAGAGTGAGTAGTAGAGAGTGAGTAGTAGAGAGTAGTAGTAGAGAGTAGTAGAGTACTAGAGAGTAGTAGAAAGTGAGTAGTAGAGAGTGAGTAGTAGAAAGTAGTAGCGAGTGAGTAGTACAGAGTGAGTAGTTTAATTTAAAAGGAACACAATGAGGAGGTTCATTTTGCCATAGAAATTATGATTAGTGAGGAAAAAAGAAAAATTAGGGCACATTTTGAGTGACTTCTCAAATCCTCTTCTATTTCATTAAAAAATTCTGCCATGCAGACTGAAACATGCACTTTCAATACCAGCAGCAGACTTCCCTGGTGAGCAGTAGCTTTACTACAGTGATCTAATGAGCAACTAGAGTGCTACCATTCAGAATTTATGGAAAATTTGTGACACATCTGAATGCCTTCTTGATGGAATCAAAGTAAACAAGCATTGAAAATGCAATAGGTCTCGCCCTCGTTTAAGTTAAAGCAATTCTGTTTGTAATTAGGTGGCTTTTTAGCTTTGCTTGTATTAGAGTTTTTCAAACTTTCATATACATACCATGCATATGTATGCATATATGTATATGTATATGTTTGCATGGATTTATATTTATATAGATATGCAGATTATATTTATATGTTTATATATGTATATATATATATACACATACATATATATAAATGCATATGCATATATATGCATATATATATGTGCATATGTGTGCATGTACAGAAAGGTAGAGAGGTAGAGGTGTATAGGTAGAGGTGTAGAGGTAGAGAGGTAGAGGTAGAGAGGTAGAGAGAGAGGTAGAGAGTAGAGAGCGAGTAATAGAGAGTAGAGAGTGAGTAGTAGAGAGTAGTAGAGAAAGTATCAGAGAGTGAGTAGTAGAGAGTAGTAGAGTGAGTAGTAGAGTGAGTAGTAGAGAGTGAGTATTAGAGAGTGAGTAGTTGAGAGTAGTAGAGAGTGAGTAGTAGAGCGAGTAGTAGAAAGTAGTAGAGAGTAGTAGAGAGTGAGTAGTAGAGAGTGAGTAGTAGAGAGTGAGTAGTAGAGAGTGAGTAGCAGAGTGAGTAGCAGAGTGAGTAGCAGAGAGAGAGTAGTAGAGAGTGAGTAGGAGAGAGTAGTAGAGAGTGAGTAGTAGAGAGTGGTAGAGAGAGTAGTAGAGAGTGAGTAGTAGAGAGTGAGTAGTAGAGAGAGAGTAGTAGAGAGAGTGAGTAGTAGAGTAGTAGAGAGTGAGTGGTAGAGAGTAGGAGAGAGTAGTAGAGTGAGTGGTAGAGAATAGTAGAGAGTGAGTAGTAGAGCGAGTAGTAGAGAGTAGTAGAGTAGTAGAGAGTGAGTAGTAGAGAGTGAGTAGCAGAGAGAGTAGTGGAGAGTAGTAGAGAGTGAGTAGTAGAGAGTAGTAGAGAGCAAGTAGTAGAGAGTGAGTAGTGGTGAGCGAGTAGTAGAGAGTGAGTAGTAGAGAGAGTAGTAGAGAGTGAGTAGTAGAGAGTAGTAGAGTGAGTAGTAGAGAGTAGTAGAGAGAGAGTAGTAGAGAGTGAGTAGTAGAGAGAGAGTAGTAGAGTAGTAGAGAGTGAGTGCTAGAGAGCAGCAGAGAGTAGTAGAGTGAGCAGTAGAGAGTAGTAGAGTGAGTAGTAGAGAGTGAATAGTAGAGTGAGTAGTAGAGAGAGAGTAGTAGAGAGTGTAGTAGAGAGTGAGTAGTAGAGAGTAGTAGCGAGTGAGTAGTAGAGAGTGAGTAGTAGAGTAGTAGAGAGTGAGTGGTAGAGAGTAGTAGAAAGTAGTAGAGTGAGTAGTAGAGAGTGAGTAGTAGAGAGTGAATAGTAGAGAGTAGTAGAGCGTGAGTAGTAGAGTGAGTAGTAGAGAGTGAGTAGTAGAGAGTAGTAGCGAGTGAGTAGTAGAGAGTGAGTAGTATAGTAGTAGAGAGTGAGTAGTTGAGAGTGAGTAGTAGAGAGTAGTAGAGAGTGAGTAGTAGAGAGTGAGTAGTAGAGAGAGAGTAGTAGAGAGTCAGTAGTAGAGTAGTAGAGAGTAGTCAGTCAGTGTCAGTCAATGTCAGTCAATGTCAGTCAGTGTCAGTCAGTCTGTCAGTGTCAGTCAGCGTCAGTCAGTCAGTCAGTCAGTGTCTGTCAGTGTCAGTCAGTCAGTGTCAGCTGGAGCAGCTCTGCTGACCTGGTTCTCTGGCTCTAAAGCAGCTCTGCTGACCTGGTTCTCTGGCTCTAAAGCAGCTCTGCTGACCTGGTTCTCTCTCTCTAAAGCAGCTCTGCTGCCCTGGTTTCTCTGGCTCTACAGCAGGTCTGCCGACCTGGTTCTCTGGCTCTCGAGCAGCTCTGCTGACCTAGTTCTTATGCTACCAAGCAGCTCTGCTGATCTAGTTCTCTGGCTCTACAACAGCTCTGCAGACCTGGTTCTCTGGCTCTAAAGCAGCTCCGTTGACCCAGTTCTATGGCACTGAAGCACTTCTGCTGACATGGTTCACTGGCTCTATAGAAGCTCTGCTGACCTGGTTCTCTCCCTCTAAAGCAGCTCTACTGACCTGGTTTCTCTGGCTCTGCAGCAGCTCTGCTGACCTGGTTCTCTGGCTCCAGAGCAGCTCTGTTGACCTGGTTCTTAGGCTCTAGACCAGCTCTGCTAACCTGGTTCTATGGCTCTGAAGCACTTCTGCTGACAGGGTTCACTGGCTCTATAGAAGCTCTGCTGACCTGGTTCTCTCCCTCTAAAGCAGCTCTACTGACCTGGTTTCTCTGGCTCTGCAGCAGCTCTGCTGACCTGGTTCTCTGGCTCCAGAGCAGCTCTGTTGACCTGGTTCTTAGGCTCTAGACCAGCTCTGCTAACCTGGTTCTCTGGCTCTAAAGCAGCTCTGCTGGCCTGGTTCTCTGGTTCTAAAGCAGCTCTGCTGACCTGGTTCTCTCCCTCTAAAGCAGCTCTGCTGACCTGGTTTCTCTGGCTCTACAGCAGCTCTGCTGACCTGGTTCTCTGACTCTAGAGCAGCTCTGCTGACCTAGTTCTTAGGCTCTAGAGCAGCTCTGCTGAACTGGTTCTCTGGCTCTACAGCAGCTCTGCTGACCTGGTTTTCTGCACTCACGACGCACGCACCCGACTTCGCGAAAATATATTTAAAAATAATATAAGTTTCTTATAAGTACAAATATATTATTTTGATGAATATCTTACATAATCTCTTGCCTTAATATGTATATTAAAGACACATACATATCATTTTGGAACATACATTTTTTTTGCGGGAGTCGCGCACCCAGCGCACCCCAGCATGTATATGATGTCATGCGGGACCCGCAAGCGTGCAAACATCTTGTACCGTAATGCGCATGTGTCGCGAATGCGCGGGAGCAGGAGTCGCAGACTGGTCGCATACCAATCGCGCATATCACATGTTATTAAATGTATATGATGTAACTGAAAAACACGCAGCCGTTGCACACCATACACGGATCCTTCATGACTTTTCTAAAATGGCGGCTAGAATGCGCGCACCCACCGTGATGTGTACACTTTGAGTGTGCGACTGCGAAAAAAAATTGATTTTTTTAAAGAAAATGATATAAATATATTAAAATAAAAAATGAAAACAAGAAAATTAATCAATATTTCAGTTTTAATTAAAAAATGTTTTTTTGCAATTTTCAGAAAAATATATAATGTTATTTAATGAATAAAATATAAACAGTTAAAAAACTGTAGAAAATCAGTACAAAAAAATAGATATAACTACTATCACACTTAAAAGTTAGCATTTAAAAAACCTTTGAAATTCACTGAAAAAAAACCATAGGTTTCAGAGACGTTATAGTTAGAAATTAGCATTTAAAAAACCTTTGAAATTCAGAGAAAAAAACATAGGTTTCAGGGGTGTTATAGTTAGCTGCCCATTTCACTCGTACAAAACCATAGAAATTCCTCCGTTATAGTTAGTTCTGCTAACTATAACTCACGCGCCCGCAATGCACTGCTGATGATGTCACATATTGCATCATTCATGACATGGTCAGTGACATCACTGATGACATCACTGATGACATCTCAAATGACATCACTGATGACATCATCCACTTGACAATCCGATACACCACATCATACACTAGTATAACCTTTCATCACTCACTGTAAAATACAGAGTACCATATTTGAAACCATTGACACACCAATACCAGTTACTACATACCCACTCACTGATTCCTAAGTCTACACACACAACTACCCATTCAACAACAGAATCATCTATACATGCAGTCATTAATTAATAGAACACTATCAAATGCACTTATACACATATATAGACATTGACACATCAGCAGTCATCTTAGTCGGTTATGCAGTCATCCTACTCACTCATGAAAAAAATGTATCGCTCTTAAATTACTCACTTACACAATTATCCAACGACACCTCATTTATTCAAACACATAGTAACTCATCGTTAATATGTTAAAAAAGCACCATTAGAATTATACACTCATTCATATATTTACTCTCACAATCACTGACTCTTACACAAACTTATTTATATACACCAACTCTCACATACAATGCCTGTTATTTTTTTACTTTGTTGAAGATGTACAACTAAAACATATATTCGCTCACCAACACACAAATAAATACACTCAGTCACCCAAACAACTGTTTCCACATGCACTCTTAAACCCATACACCTAGTCAATCAACCATTCACACATCTATGCATAGAGTTACACACACCCCATCCAACCACACACAAACTCAGTGTCCCATACAAATACTCACCCAACTAATCAATAACTAATATACACACTCATGTAGTTAGTGACCAACTGAGGCAGCATGTTATACAACAACAGAGACAGTGCTGCACACATTCACATAGTTTAGTTACTAATCCATGTATTAAGTGAGACACTTTTAATTACTCACTTAAAAAGACAGTCAGACAGCTACTAAATCCTCCATCCAGACAGTTATATATCCACTCAATCTTCAATACAGATTGGTATATATATAATACATATTTAAATTTCAAACTAAACCACATTCAGTGGATGATGTCATCAGTGATGTCATTTGAGATGTCATCAGTGATGTCACTGACCATGTCATGAATGATGCAATATGTGACATCATGAGCAGTGCATTGCGGGCGCGTGAGTTATAGTTAGCAGAACTAACTATAACGGAGGAATTTCTATGGTTTTGTACGAGTGAAATGGGCAGCTAACTATAACACCCCTGAAACCTATGGTTTTTTCTGTGAATTTCTAAGGTTTTTTAAATGCTAATTTCTAACTATAACGTCTCTGAAACCTATGTTTTTTTTCAGTGAATATATATATATATATATACATATATATATTCCACAGATAAGCTCAATTTTGTGGACCCCTCGTGATTCTTTCTTCGGTGCGGAACTTCGGCAGAGCCATGCCGTAATTAATTTGTCAACAGTTTCCTTCACAGGAGAACAATCAGTACGCACTCACAGGATTCTTTGTTGCCCCAATTGTCTTTATTTATTCAAAAGCATCCAGTTTCAAGGGAAATACCGAGGCGTTTCGTTATCTACAGATAACTTGGTCACGGTTACCTAACGTAGAGTGCGTACTGATTGTTCTCCTGTGAAGGAAACTGTTGACGAATATATATATATATGTTCTTTTTATTTTTTAAAGGAGAACCCCCTTTTTTAGGTCTCGCCTGACCCAGCGCATGCGCTGGTCTGGCGAGACTTATTGAGAGGGCTCCAAAAAGTGCTACCAGGCCAGCCTAGAGCTACAGTGCATGTGCGCGGGCGCGCGCGCGCCACGCTTTACCGCGATTACCTTCACTTTTGCGGCCGCTTAGATGTTTGATCGCGATTACTTTCACTTTCGTGGCCAAAAATTTGCGGCCGAAAATTACTTAATCTGCCTGCTCCGTTGAACAATTCTTCTTTAAACACTTAGAAGAGTTTAAACAAGCATTGGCATAGCCAATACGTCTCGCTTTTGAGACCTTATAAGTATTTAGTTATGCAACTGTTGCATGGCTAAACACTTATAAGGTCCCAAAGGCGAGACCTATTGGCTATGCCAATGCTTGTTTATTCCTTACCACCCTTTACCTCTACCCACACCCTAAACCCTAAGATCACTCTTACCTCCCTTTACCTCTAGCCCTCCCTAAAACCAAAATTAATCCTTACCTCTCATTATGTCTAACCCCCTTTAAACCCTAAAATCATCCTTACCTCCCTTTAGATCTGTGCACACAAATACTTGCCTGCCTGATAAAGTACTGTGTGACAGATGTAGAAATACTTAACTGGGCTGCAAATGGATGCATGTAATGGATGTGTAGTAAAGGCTGGTTCCTTGTTTTATATGATGTTAAATGTGTGTTATATTAATTTTAGGTAATTCGGTTTAGTCATTATCAAATCCTTTCAAAACATGTAATATTAATTTTGACTTGTAATATTAATTTTGAAGCAAATCAACATAAGTTCAGTGCAAGCCATATTCATTTAAACAGGGGTCATATTAATTTAAACATGGCATGTGTTCATTTCGATATGCGGTATATTAATTTCAAAGTAAACTACATTTATCTATAATAGTTTCATATTCATTTCAAAATGTGTCATATTCATTTTAATAAATGTCCTATTCATTTTGATGTGGACCATATTAATTTCACCCAGTGTCAAATTAATTTCATAGTGGTTCATATTCATCTTAACATGTGTCAAATTCCTTTCAATGAATGTCATAGTCACCTTAACACCTGCCATAATAATTTTAACATGGGTCATATCCATTTCAACATAGGTCATATTCATTTCAATATATGCAATATTTATTTTGATGTGTATCATATTAATTTCAGAGCATAATATATTCATTTTGACAAGTTTCATTTTAATTTCAGCATTGGTCATATTCATTTTAAAGCATGTTGAATTAACTTCAATGGGGTTCATATTCATTTCAATGCATGTCACATTCATCTTAGCATGTGTCATACTCCTTTCAGTGGATGTCTCATTCATATTAATACATCTTATATTAATTTTAACATGAAACATATCCATTTACACACGTATCATATCCATGTTAATGTGTACCATATTACTTTCAATGCAACCCGTATTCATTTTGATAAATGCCATGTTCATTTTAAAATTATTTGTATTAATTTTAAAACTTGCCAAATTAATTTCAATGAAGCTCATATTCATTTCAACTTATGTCGTATTCATTTTAACACTTGTCATATTAATTTTAAAATGCCACTAATCCATTTTAACATATACCCTATTCAATTTAATAGGTATCGTATTAATTTCAATGTATGCCATATTCACTTTGAAAAATGTCATGAGAATTTCAGCTTTGAACATACTCATTTTAAGGCATGTCAAATGTAATACAATGGGGCTTATATTAATTTCAACACAAGCCATATTCATTTTGAATCGTCTTCAATTTATTTCTGCATATCTCATATATTCATTGCATTCCGGGTAACATTCAATTCAACGCAATTCATATTCATTGCAACATGTGTAATGTTGATTTCAGTTTATGTTATATTATTTTCAATTTCATTATATCCTTTTCAGAATATAATATATTCATTTCAGTAACTTATATTCATTTCAATCTGCCATATTCATTTCAATGTATGTCATATACTTTTTGGCATATGTCAATCATTGCATGAAATGTCCCATTCTATTTGATGCCTATTGTTTTCGTTTTAGTGATTGCTATATTGTTTACAGTGAGGGGCATATTCTTTTCAGTATGATGGATATATATTTAAGTATATATCTTATTCATTTCGGAGTGTGTGTTATTCATAATAATCACTAAGTAGCATATTCATTCTGCCAGGTTTCATATTTGTTTTGGTTCAAGTCAGATACACTCTGCCAGGTATCATATTTACTTTGACACACATTACATTCATTCTGGTGTGTGTCATATTCAGTTTGCAGCACACTATGCATTTAAGGAGGTGTCCTATATGGGGATCTGCAATTTTGACATGAACGGCTTCCCATAATCGACTGCTTCTGTCTGATCCTGCCCGGGCTGAGTTGATTCTCCCGAAGACAGCCGAAGAGCAGGGGATACACGATGCCAAGGGGATGCCAGATATTACACAACACCAGCGAACACCGGTGCCATCCCTTTCCAGCTATGGCTGCGGGGAGGGCGTGAGACTGGAGCACCGCAGCTGCCCTGCGCGCGGGGGATCCCTTCCTTGTACCTAGGCTTCTCTCATCTCCCTCTTACTCTGGCCTTTCTTACCGCCCCTCTTTACTCCTCCTTCCACCCTCCCCTCGTTATTGCTTTCTCACCTTTTGGCCCTTTTGTCACACAGGAAGTTCCTGAGGCAATAATACATGTACGACCTTGTGCTCCTCCTGGCCTCTTGACCGACTGCTGGCTTTTGCCCCTTTTAATCCACTCGCTTGTTGCGGATACCATTCTTGCTAACACTTCCACCTGTCCTCAGCAGGTAGTAACCACCCCCTTGTTTAATAGGGTGATAGCAGTAGGACTAAATATCGCCACTCATCAGGGATGTGCTGATGGGCTAAAGTACAGCGTACCCAAAGTAGTGGTAGAATGCCACATGTCACGGACCTATTAAAGGACTACAAAAACAAATAGTTTAGGTGTTGTTCCCTTTGTTCAATTTTTTTTAAAAACTCCTTAGCCACGAATGAAAGGAGATCTTAAGTTGTCTCTCATCACACATGGTCGACTCATTGAGTAGGGATTCCTTTGAATTCTGAATTCGGATTTCTTTGGATACCTGGCTGTAGTATAAAACAAGACTGCAAGTAACAGAAAGCAAATTAAAACAAGCATTGGCATAGCCAATAGGTCTGCCTTTGGGACCTTATGTTTAGCCAGAACTTTTGGCTATGTTGTAGAGCATTGTGGCTGCTGTGCATTATGTTGAAAAGTTATAATAAAAAGTGTTAAGCATTTTTGCTACCTTTATACTGATGGAGCAGGTAGTGCAAAATTTTGTATACCTCCTCTATTTTTACATGAAAATACTAATTATATAATCTATTAACTATAATATTATTAAACGAGTATTGCAAGTATACTAATCAACATTATTAAAACTTGAACTACACATGGGATTTGCTATTTGCATGGCTAAATAACTCTTATAACTAAAATCTGTTTGTATATTAACAATAGTATATGTGGTAATAGAATATTGCATGATATATGTTGCTTTTGTGATGTTTGCGTTCCTGATTGGATCAAAAAGGTGAATATAATGGTTTTAAATGTCGCTATATGCTAGATAAATACAAGCACATAGAGGGATTAGCAAGGGGTTAACATTAGGATCACCAATTCCATTAATTAATTATTCTTTTGTGTTTGTTTCGCTTAAGTTGGCGTTTGGGCCTAAATCCAAGATGGCAGCTGACACCACACGCGGAAGTGGCCACTGACTCATGAGGCGCGAAGTGAGCTGCGCATGTGCAAGAAATTTCCTAAACCTCGTAGCGACCTTTGCACAGACTGTCCCCGGTCAAGGAGACTAAACGGGATACTCGCCAAGATACGGGAAGAATCAACCTTACAGTAAACCGGAACAAGCCGATACTTCGTTAACCAATGACCTCACCCCTCTAACTGTACTGAAAATCTTGGGATAGTGGTCGTACGATCTCAACCAGCTAATCACGACTGTTCTAAATTTGAAAATTGTATCTTCTTTGACTTAATCTATTATAAAAGAGGGTAGTAGAATAGGGAAACATAGCGGCTTTTTCTTTTTCCATTCATCATTTATCCACGTTCGTCGTGATGCCTTTCCCGAAGATCCAGATGCTGCCCGACTGCTTGATGACTACAAACTTTTTCTAAAAATCCACGGGCTAAGATATGTGCTTGCACGACTTCTGGTCCTTTGATAAATTGGGACTGTAGCGTGCTGAGAAGAGGACTTTGAGCTTTGTCCTGCCTTTTCGGACAATTTACGACAAATTTTGGTTATGCAGAGCCAATGAATTAGAGGACTTCAAATAACCAGATTAGGTCAATATGATGTTCTGCAATTTTATTTGAATTGATCTAAAACTAAACTTTGACAAGACAAATGCAAATAATAATCATTATGAAAATTTAGATAAACAAATATTGATTAACAAGAAATATGAGTTTGTGGTTTCATTAAGGGAAATAAGGATCCTGAGTCTTAAATTGTGTTTTAGCTGGTTCTAAATCACCATCAACCAATCCAACTAAAATAGTCCATTGACCAAGTGGGTGGAGTGCCTTGATGTTTGAGATTAGGGATCTATAGGCAAAGGATAATGATGTATATTTTGTAAAATAACTTTTTCTCCCTATAGGTTATATAAGGTATTCCCCCCACATGTCCAGCGCTTGAATTACTCATCGCTCCTGTGTGTGCAGACTTGTGAGAGAGACGTATGAGTGTTGGTGTTATGGGCCCCACCAATGTTTGTGTGTGAATGAGCTAGTGTGACGTCGGGTCTGCGACGCAGGGAGGGCATCGGTAAATGTTATTCTCCATTCTTCCCGGTCTCGTGCTGGATCAATACAAACGAAGACGACATTATATACAACTGAAAAACCTGATTAAAAAAAGATTTTAACATAAAAAATGTGTTCTAGTTTTTTTGTACTTGCAACTTGCTGGCAACTTCTTCCTGCCTGTTCTCATGCTTGTTTATTATAATTTTTTTCTGTTATGGGGGAGCGGGACATAAATAACGGGGGAGTGCAGGTTGGAAAACAGTAATTTAATTAGAACACGAGCAGCGGACGGACACTAGGGGAGAATCAACAGATGCCACATTCCAAGGGCAGACTAACGTGATGCTTAGGTGGTGCGCTGATACAAAATGGAGGTGGTGAAATGATGTTTGTGTAGTGTTGCTGCAGTGCTTTGCCATCTAGTGCTGTGTGGTGTATCACAAAGCACCATAGTGCCCTGTCTCACAGCACTGCACCAAGGGACGCTGCAGTGCGCTGCCATTGCCTGTGCACGTGGTTGTTTTGGTGAATAGCCGAGCATTGACCTCCATGCTGTCCTGTGAGTGGTTGTGCACCCGGCCAGCAGGGAGCGGGGCATCAGTGCACAAATTAACACTTATCGGCCAGTATCGAAAGTTGTGTCTAAAGACAGCTGAAACCGGGGTGGGTTGGGGGAGGGGAGTACCAGCATCGATATATTTGTTTTCTTGAGACGCTGTCTTTCGAAAAGTAAAAAGTCGACAACCCAACATAAAGTCTCAAATAATTTTACAATATCTCATAATACAACAGAAAATCCTTTTATAGAATACTTTCACTAAAATTCACATATAGCACAGATCGGTTACATTGGCAGACAACTCAGCAGCAGGTCTTTAAATGAAGCACACGTCGTTTATGGACATTAACAATCTTACTAGGGCACACGATACAGCCATCAGTTGCAATCTGAGTAAAAAGCAAAGTGCCACCAATATAGATCTAATACTATATTTTTTTAAAGTCAGCTTTAAAAATTACTGTCGCAAAGTAAAAAAGTAACGGCAGTCTGAAAGTATGTGTGACCTTCGTTGTTCCCCAGATGGGTGCACGTGGAGTGGGTGTAATCGAGCTCTAAATTAGGGTGTCGCATCTCAGAGCTCGGTAAACTAAACCGGTAAGGAAAGTAAGTGTTGGCTTCTCAGCTTTCACACATCAGAGTATCGTAACTTTGCTTCAGGTTCCCTGCCCCGCGACCTACCAGTTTGTAAATGAGATGGCAAGATAGAGGAAGAAAACAAATGTCGAAGGTCACACAATGAATCAATGGACTCGCGGGAACCAGACCTCCCAAACTCAGCGATAGCAGTCTGCCGTAACAACTGCAGACGTGCTGTGTGCAAAGACCCAGAATATGAATGCTGTAATGGTTGACAAATACAAAACGTAGGCGTTAAATAGCTTGATTGTTATTTTTAGTTCATTACAATCAGTGAAAGTGTGCAGGAGCAGAGTTCTCTACGCGTCCTTACATCTATTAATGTATCTGGTGAGTGCATGAATGGGTGTGCGCGTAAATGAACAGGTGGCGTGGCTAGCTGAGTAATTAATTGAAAGTGGGCAGCGCCTCGACATTACAACACGTCGAGAAGTGCCAGTACTTCCCCCATTAACAAGCACGGCCACGCGTGGTAGGACGGCGGCAAAAGTGAAAGCGCCGCGTTTGTAGCAAAAGTGCACCAGGGCCAGCACCAGCTTCATCTGTTTCCAATTAACGCGAACACGAGACGTGGGCGCTATAATTGAAAACAGATGGCGCTGATGCTCGCTCCGGAGCACCCTAGGCCAGGGGAGAAAGAAGGCGGGACATGCACCCGCCTTGGGCCAATTGCGTGCTGTCTTTCTTAGAAAGACGCATGCAAAGGCCAATACAGGGAGATAAAATAAAAAGCACATGCACAAGCGTGTGTTTCGAGTTTAAAGCCCTTACTAAAAGCCTTGCAGTGCAGCACATGCATGCTGGCTCTGGCGTAGAGATTCCCAGGGACCAGCGATGGAATTATTTTCAATCTGCAGTGGTTTTCAAAAACAAACGGGCCCCTTTTTCCAGCTGATTCATAGACTTGCTCCAGTGACACTGATTCACTCTTCCTTGGAACCTGCTGTGCTGCATGAGGGAGCTGTGGAGGCAAAGCAGGTCACTCACTCCTTGAAGAAGCATCGAATGTCCTCAGTGGGATGAGAGGGCTGTGGCAACCTAAGCCTCCACCCACCATGCTGTAATTAATGTGCACGGTCACCTCATCCTCTCAAAAACCAGGACATTTAATTAACCAAAACGTGTGAGGCACCGTGGCACTACACATCAGAGAACAGAGGTGGGTGTACAGGCTATGTACATGGGAAAAGGGACTCAATAATGAGATCCCTTGGTTACAATTGGCACAGTAATTTACGTGACCGCACTGTGGTCCACTCTACCTTTGGCTCACACCGACCAGAGTAACATATAAACACAGAACCAAGCACCTGAGCCCATAAAGAAATCGCACTTATCACATATATCATCCACATCTCTGGTACCCAAGAGCACTATTATGGGCAAGTCTGTGTTCTATTAAGCTTGTATAGTCTGGTAATTATGTCATCTGAATTGGACCCCTTTAAAGTCCCCATTATGACAAGGTGGATATAGACAAAATGCCACTTTGGTATGAAAGACGGTGCAAAAATACAGTGGCCCCTTTAAACTGGTAGCCGTTTAACATGACTTTTTTCTTTTTAATAAGGCACGACATGAGCATCCCACAGCGCCCACGACCGCACTACAAATACGACACGTTCTGCAATTTAACAATATTTATATATAGGATGTTGCGCTCACGCGTTGCATGCACATAGTGCCTCTATCATGCTGAATTATGCGTTGTGATAGACGCGCTGCATTAGGCGCAGTAAAGACTGAGGATCACGTCCTCGGCCACAAACGATGGTGCGCATGCATGGTAGGTAGACGGGTGCCACCGCGTAATGAAACACACTACACCAGTCCGCTATGGCAGCACCAGAAGTCTGCGCCCCCTCCACTGAGAGGTGGTGCGCATGCATTAGAGAAAGACGGGCGCCAGCAGCAACGACGGCCCCTCGCTATGCCGTGAACCTCAGGCAAACCACTGCTGGGACAACGGATGTTCCTTTTAAGGGCAGTACCGTTCCTTAACCATGTAACAGGCATGTCAGGCACCATTTAAGCAGCACTCGTTCCTGACACCGGATCTCTGCTAATTAGACCTAATTAGCATTCGCGTATCGGCACTAAGGGTATAAATAGCGTGTAGTTATGTTCCTCATTTACCAGCGAGAAGGCGAGGATATCGGACTTAGGTGCAGAGGCAGGAGATCTTCCTACTTACAGTAAGAGTGTGCATGGTGTGGATGGATGAATGTGTTGGTACCCCATGGTAGCATACTCCTGGCTTACTTTTTATACTTGGCATCTTTACGAGCACAACAGTACCCAGAACACCCCTTGGACATGTTCTGACCCCCCTAGATTTTTTCCTTTTCTCTCCTCCTATTATAGCGCTTGACCAAAGGGGTCTCCCCTCCTCAATCTCCTATGGGGCTAGTAGGTCCCATCAGTTAGGGTAAGCATTGGGGACTGTGTTCCCCACTTTTTATTAAGTGCACATATGAATGTCACAACTTGATGCACTTATAGCCACGCACGTCATGTCTGGTCACCATACTGTTACAGAGGCCAAGTCTGTTTATTGATTTTATACAAATCAAAGATCAGTGGACAATGAGTCAATGCGATAGTAACCCTTGTATGCAGGGCAACAACAGAAGTCATATTCCAGTGCCCAATAGTACATGCATATCTAATAACGCACTGACGGAAATGTGCATATATCAAAGTAATAACATTGTCACATCGGTCTAAGGAAACTATGGGAGGAAAAACAATAAGGAGATCGAACTTCACATTGAATCATGCAACAACAAAAAACAGACACCCCACCCAACTTCAGCAAGGCAACTGAGCCATTAGAATGCAAACCATCTCAGAACAGCCACCAAAAAATCCCAGCTTCTTCACTGCCACCAGTCAGGCTTTACGAAAGGTCACAGCATCAATCAACTGCGCTAGGCATGCACAAAACAATACTGGAAGAGTAGTCAATCACCCCAGTACTATTAAAGCTATCATTACCCTTACAAACAGTAGACTGCTTTGTGATGTCGCTTGATGCACTCCTCAACAACAGTTCAGGGAGTCAAGTTCTGCCCTCTCCAAACATACAACCACGCTCTGGACTGTGGAGTCCGCCTGGGCTCCTCGCTGTCTCCAACCATTTTATACACATTAGTAATTCCGATTACCAAATGAATCCAGCGCTTCTGGCTTGAAGGGCAGATGTTTGTCGTGGTGGCACATAGAGTGCCCTAAAGGCCTTGGGGCCTGTAAAGCATAGAAATGATGAGGACCTCGGATCCTGCATCACACCGCAAAGGTGGCCTGCGGGTGAGCACCTCTCCACTGTCACGTGGTTTTAGGCCACTCCCTATTTACAGTGCTAAGTTAGCTTAATCACGTTAGCTGTTGGAAAACCATCTTGTTGCTTTCGCTGCCTTTGCACCCGACACTGTTGTTACATGTTATTACTTTGAGAAATGCAGACTCGCTCTTGTCTCAAGTGAATGTTATTAATACATCCTTAACAGTTGCTAGTGCCCTTGGTCTGTACATCGAGTAAAGAACTGTTCTAGGACACTAGACGGTGCCGGCTGATTATGTTCAGGGTGATCGTACCACTGTTTAGTCACAACATGCACGCAGCTGCAAATACCAGAAAGTCGAGGGCTTTAATAACACAGCGCAGCATATTGTTAGGGCATTCGATAGAAGAGCTGTTGCAGAGAACACTGAGCTGATCCTGTGATGTGATACACCTAAGCTGATCTATACGGTATGGGGTCCCCTATGCAAGCCTATGAGACCTTCTAATAGTCTAATAATATTTTATTAGTAACTAGAGAAAGGAGGGTGGTTATTTTCCACTGTCATTATAATATGATCGCTCCTTTTATATTCTATGGTATTGTAACAATGTTAATGGTAATGATCTTAACCATTTGTCTACTTATGTTAGCCAAAGTATTGTTTAACAGGACTCGAGGTTTATGAATAAATTCTTTAAACTTTACTGTGTCTTAGTTATTCTGTTGTGGACTGATATATATGTGCAAACGGGTATTTCGGGTTCCCACCATTCCTGAGAATAACTAAGTCGCTTGTTCTGGGTTGTCTATACATTGGGACCGCCGAGCTAAATCTCGGATAACGAATGTGACACTAAGCTAGTCGGATAAGGGGTTCTTAGTTCTGAGGGGAGTTTCTGGTACACCACAATTCTCTAAGGTTCTGGTTTCCTGCGCATAGTTCTGAGCATACGCAGAATCCCTACAACATGGCGCACCTAACGTTTGGTCTTAATATCTGAGATGCCTTAGTAGTGCTTTTTATTAGTCCACAACGCCCTCACTCTGGTTTCCGGATAGCGGGAGTGACGGCTTAACCTACCTAGGTTTTAGGCTATAGGTTCTTTTAAGCTTGATAATAAAAAAGGTTATACTAATATAAGCCCAAGTGCTACTAAAGATCTCGTTGTATCTTTTATTTTAAGTCCTTATGGCGGTAGAAATTCCCGCTCATAGTAGGGTGTCTCTACGTGCTCATTTGAGGACGTACGGGGTACCCGATGACGGGCTGGCAGTGGTATTTGTCGTAAGTGCAAGTGCTACTTACCCTTATGAGTTGTTTTACTCTTGGGTTACCTTTGAGGCTGTGGAAGACGTTGATAAAACGTTCCACAAATACACTGCAACTCAGGTGCCTCTACATTATACCCCATATATGGCATTAGAAATTCCTATTTCTACCTGGCAACACACTATTTGGTTTAATGGCGCCCTCCCCCACACGGTCACCCCGGCGAGACTGGGTCCTTTGTCTATTGAAGGAGCTACTTGGCCGGTGCTGGCCGGACATACACCTCATCCACGCTACCTGACGGTAGGAGTGGATAGCTTACGTGTACTGCACACGACCCTGATTACGGTCCATAGGGCGTTAGTGCAGTATGTGTCGCGCACTGTACAGGTGGGGGCACCTACAGTGGCGGGACACGGGGCTGATCACCATCATGCGGTTCTGATCAGTCCTGTAATGGTAAACGCGGTTGTTGGCAAGCGCCCCCAGAATAAGGATGAGTATCCTTATTGGCTTGCAGAGAAGTTCGATCAACTAGAAGCCGTGTTTCCTAACACTAGTCCTGTGGATAAACACAGGATACTCACTATTACTTTGCCAAAAGAACTAGTCCCAGACATTGTCGATTGTGACAATTGGGGCAAGGTCTTTGCAGCGACCTATTCGAAGTGCTTCGGCACTACGTCTATGTCGGTACTACCTTCCGTTATCAAAAAAGTCCAGGAGGACCATGGGGCGGAAGCAGCTATTGAGTTGGGAATGCGGCTTATCGACAGCTTCGATGTAGTATGTTCCATGATCATGGGAAATCTCAAAGGAGATGCCATGCAGTTTCAAGTGGGAAACATGATGGCGCTTATTGCGGATGAAGATAAGCCGAGGGAGTTTGCAAAAGTTATTGCAAAGGCCTATAGGATGGTTGGACGTAGTGCCCTAGGCGTGAAACCCGTCATCAAGATTCCTGATGTAGTACAGCATACTAAAGTGAGTTCGTCTACAAAAGATGATAAACCCAACTTTCCAAAACAAAATTGGAGAAATAAAAAACAAGATAAACAGCAACAGAAACAGGAGACTCGTCCCGCGTCCCCAGTTCAGGCGTATGTTGAACGCACTTATGATTTGCGTGATCGTTCTCGTATTAAGTCACCTGATAGGTTTCAGGTTCCTGACCAGCGCTCTCCTCGTTCTTCACAGGAATCGGCGGCTTCACACTTTGTTGGAGGAGACCGTGGGAGAGGCAGGAGTGCTCAAGGACGTGACCAACCTCGACAAGCGGACGTAAAAAGCAAGCAGGAGGATTCTGCACGTCCGCGTCCTCCGTTTCAGAAAAAGAAAGTTGCTGCTATCTCAGCGAAGTATGCCTCAGATGGTGCGGACGCAACTTCTGAACATGAAATGGGCTTTGACGCTGCTAGACAGCGCGGCGGAAGTTACAGTAGTGCGGGGAGCACTGCGTCCATTTCTGGAGGCGACAGCAACTAAAATCTATGTAACAGTAGAAACTGCTGATACTCGCGTAGCCCCCCCTGAGAGATTATTTGACGTAGTTCTAAATATTGAGGGTGACATACAACGAAAAATTAACGCGGTATTTTGGGATAATCTAACGACCACCTATGATATACTTTTGGCGGAAAAAGATTGGCCCCCGGCTTTCGTTCTAAACGCTCCAAGGGGGGAAGAAGTTATTCTTCCTTCTTTTGGACACGTAGTGCCCAAGGAGGAGTCTGAGAAGTTAGCCGAGGAGTGGGCGCGGGTGCTTGCACCTGCGTTGTATCGTAATCAGGTGGGGTGGGATAAAAGTTCTACCCTCCACGAATTTCCATTGCGGTCCGACCCCCAGCCACAACCCCAATACCCTATGCGGCGTGAGGCTCGGCCTCACGTCGCGGCTATCCTTGAACAATTGGAATATCAGGGTGTAATTGAAACGTGTGTGTCATCCATGAATAATCCTTTATTCACTGTAACGAAGCCTGACGGATCGTACCGCCTAGTTTTGGATTACCGGCACTTAAACTCACACTGCCGGAATTGTGCGGTGCAAAATACCCATAGTTCGGCTCTCGTTGATAGTCTTGTGAGAAAAAGGTTCAAAACCACACTCGACTTGTCCAATGGTTTTTATTGCCATAACATATCCCCTCATAGTTATGAGTGGACCGCTTTTACTTCGGGTGGTACACAAAAAGTGTTCAAAAGGCTCCCAATGGGCTATAAAAATAGTCCTGGAGTATTTGCTGCTCGTGTGGTCTCTCTCTTAGAGATGGTAGACCCGGAGGCATACTCGTACGTTGATGACAGACTTGACTGACGACGAGTTGCTTCCACACCTTGCTCGCGTGGACAACATAATTTGTATGTTTGCGGACTTTGGTTACAAGTTTAACTTTAAAAAGTCCCACATTGCCGAGTACACAGTTTTATTCTTGGGGTACGAACTCAACAATGAGGGCCGAGGCTTGGCTCTGCAGTTCCTTGAGAAATGCGCACGCCTTCGTATCCCTACGACACTGAAACAACTTCAATCGTTGCTGGGCTTTCTGAATTTCGGTCGTACCTACATTCCTGAATATGCCCAGCGTATCAAGACATTATATGCCTTGGTGCAACCTACTTTTACCAAATCTTGCTGGCTGCCAGAGCATTCGGCTGCATTGCACTCTTTGCAGTCTGACCTTCTTACTGCGATTTATTTACAAACTCGTGATAACCACAAAAACCTGGTCATTAGAATTGTGCCGGGTGCTGAGGGGTTCACGTACTTAACATACAATGAAGGCGACACTGTCCCCATTGCTTACAAATCTCATTTATATACTTCGGCTGAAATGCGTTTCTCCACTGTCGAAAAGGTTTTGACAGCTGTTCAGATGGCAATCCTGAAAGAACGAGCGCTATCACAGGGGAAGCGCATGATGGTGGTAACACCATTTCCTGCCCTAGAGGCAGTCACTAAAGCAAGTGTGCCGAATTCTAAAGCTTTGCATCCACGGTGGATACAATGGGCGACCTCCTTAGCCTCGCCTGATGTCGAATACATTTTTGACGCAGGACTTCAGACTCAGGAGAGTTTGGAGTATGAATTAGTTCATCCGGCTCCACTTACATTGCGCCCGTTGGAGGAGTTCCATTGTGTCATATACACTGACGGGTCCGCACAACCCGCAACTGGATCAAGGCACGCTTATTCAGCGGCTTGCGCAATTGTTGTTGGTACATTCGTGAATGGTGAATTCGTTCAGGATGCGGTGCATACGCAGACTTTGGGTGATTGTACCGCACAATTGGCGGAGCTTAGAGCTCTGGTGCTTGCACTGGAGTTTGCTGATTATAAAGTCACAACTCTTATAGTGAGTGATTCTTACTATTGTGTACAATCATACAACGACAATCTGATGTTTTGGATTGCGAATGGATTTCGTGATTCAAAAGGTAGCACAATAAAGCATAAAACGCTTTGGGCTAGGGTGTCTGAACTGAAATGCAGTCTACCCCTTGTGAGTGTTATTCACACTCTTGGTCACCAACAAGTTGGTGTCCATGCTGTCGGTAACAGTTTGGCTGACGAGGCAGCTAAAACAGCAGTGGCAACATACTTAGTAGCAGCAGTTACAAGATCCAAAAGTAAGATCGATGATGACATCTTGGCAGCTATTGCTGCTTCAGAGACTGGGGAAAACTTCCCTAGAGGTTTCCCTTCTCGATACCATTATCATTTAAGTCCTGATAACGTCCCGTTAGTGAGGATTAATGAAGTTGGGGATAGGGTTATTCCCAATTCGGACTGCAGACCTGCATTGGTACAAGCTGCGCACGAGGGTGTTGCGTCAGCGCACGCCGGAGTGTCCGCAACTGTGTCACTGTTGCAACAACGTTATTGGTGGTACGGTTTGTACAAACATACACGGACTTATGTCCTCAATTGTGGAATTTGCCAACAAATAAAGCCGTCTACGGTGGCACGTCCACCACAAACGCAGCTGCACATTTCTAATCAACCACTAGCGTGTGTTTATTTAGATCACTGCGGTCCTTTTTCCTCGGACACTGCGTACAAGTATATCTTGGTTGCAGTAGATTCGTGCACACGTTTTCTTTGGGTGTGGCCACACAGGAGTGCTGACGCCAGGACTGTCATCAAAGCATTGCGTGTCTTTATAGGGAGTTTTGCATGTGGCACCCTTCACTCTGATCAGGGCCCTGCGTTCGCCTCTAAGGCTTACAAAGAAGCTATGAGAAGTTTGGGGGTCCAAGTCAAATTTTCGTCTCCATATCGGCCTGAGGGCAATAGTGTTGTGGAACGAATGAACCGTGACCTAAAGCAATCATTGACGGCCCAGGTGTTAGGCACTGGCAAAAACTGGCTATCCCATTTGTATGACGTCCAACGTGCACGTAATAATCTCCCTAGAAGGTCTCTGGGTGGGAGGACCCCGTACATGATGCTCTTCGGAGTTCGAATGTTTGTTCCAGACCTTGAGGGTCTCGACATGGCGGCGGCAGCCGCGCCTTTTGACTTAGATGACCACTGTACTGTCTTACAGAATCTTCAAGAAACAAGAGACACTCTAGCAAAAGAGCACGTATCTTCTGCGACCGAGGCTGGATTGCAGATTCCGGTAGTCGGCTGGCTACCCCGAGTTGGTGATCTGGTCCGTGAGAAGGTGGAGAAGAAAAAGGAGTTTGGACCCTCTTATCGTGCACCAGTGCCGGTGCTTGGAGTTGAGGGTACCCGCACAATTGTTTTGCCTCCACTTCCTGGTCACAGAGACAACAGGTACATTTCGGTTGACAATGTCAAGCTACACAGGGTGGCCGATACTCCATAGTCTGACACCTTCAGTTTCTTGCCCTTCAATGATGCGCAGTGCTGTTGTGGTGCGACCATCTGACGTAGTACCTGAGGTTGCCATTGAAATGCAAGTACTTTCTGATTCTGCTGTTTCACCTGCGGATGGTGCTTTACCTGATGATGCTGAATATTCATATCCTACTGAGGACCCATTGCCCCTTTTGCATTCAACTGACATTGTCCAGTCTAATTATTCCTTTGGAACTGAATCATTGACTTCCACTGCACCTTCCAAATTTTCTAAATTTTTTGCCTGGTTCAAGAGACAATTTTTGGTTCCCCCCTGGATTTACATCTGGCTGGTGCTCATTTGCATTTTTTTATTCATGTCCATTGGTTTTGTGGTAGTGTTTTTTAGGTTGATAAATGGACACTACCTGAATGAACGTGCTGCAATTAGATTGATTAATGGAACTTTGGCCCCACATTCATCGTCGCACATCATGAAGAGGGACCAGACATTTGTGAACATCACCGCCTGGCCTGTTCATGATGGAATAGCATGGGATACTGTTAAATTTCAAATTCATGGTCCCACGGAAGTGATAAATGTGCCATCTGTATATCGTGTTTCTATGGGTGATGTGGTTAAGCAAGACATTCGATCTGACGATTGGGATGTTAGAGTTATAGAGACACTGTTTTCTGATTTAAAATACTATGCCGCATTTGATGCTGAGGATTTGTATTTGAATAATGAAAACTATGCAGAACAGTTTTGTTATCAACATTATGGCACACATTTTCTTCATAGGGCCAACACATTTCGTAGTTTAGTCAATTTTACGCAGTGGGAACATTGCCCTGCCCCGAAGGTTGGTAGTTCAAAAACATTGGTCGGAAAGTTTTTATATTTTTCAGATTTCAGTGTATCCAATAATGCTTCTTTTTATTTTAAGCTTAAAGACGAACCTGTTTCAAAGGTGCGTTTGACCCACACAAAATTATTGTTTTCCAAGTCCTTTATGGACGATTTGGCAATTGGAGGGTATGACGTTTGGAAACATACTATTGATCTCAAGTCGGTCTGGGGAACTAAATCTTGGCAAGTACAAGGTACAGAAGCTTTACATCGTGCCTGCCTCATCCCAAACCACATGTTATTTTTAAATTCTACTATTTTTCAGACAACCTGTTTTGGATTGGCTATCTCTAAAAAATTAAATTCCCCCTCGATCCCCGATTTGAGAGCTTATCTTGGTTGGGAAAATCACACAGATCAGTCCCTTACTATGTTGCAGTCTTTAGTTTCTAATTCCACCTTCAATATTAGTGCATTAGACCCTGCAGGTTGGTTAATATGGCAAAAAAGTTCGGATACCTGTCAACGTAGATTTTTGGGGTTAATTCCCGGGTACATACAGGATAGAGTAGACCCACGTTTTCTGTCCACACACACTGTCACTACTTACTCGGTAGGTAAATTGTGCCAGTCATGGTTGCAACATTCCACATTAGATTCTGTTAAACTTCACTTGTCACGTTTACATGAAAAAGTTGATTTGAATGATTTTGTTAAAGGTCCAGCATTGGGAAGATCCAAAAGATGGGTGTATGCTGTTTACAACGAAGTATGGAAGTTGTCCCAGATTGAGGCTGCCTCTAGACTCCGTGCTATTGACCAAGCCAATATGGAAAAAGTGTTGGCAGTAATAGATAATAGTATTAATACCTTATCTTCAAGAATATATACATTAGATAACATTGTTTCATCTGTTGTAGATATTGTCCAAGACGATGTGTCGGTTTTAGATCATGGTCAAAATCAATTGCGATCGATTATGCAATTTGCTTGGACTTTGCAGACGTTAAAGGCGGGGAAAGTACCATGGGATTACATGAATATTTCGTCTTTATTCCGCCCATTTAATCTGTCGGCAAAACAACAATTCATGTCTATGAAAGATGCAACATATTCGCTACTGCATATAGAAAAATTAGAACCTGTGCCTTTTTCTGTTGCTGAATTAGATTATGCAGTGTGGCTCGTACATGGAATGGTAACTTTACCAATTTCTATGTATAAGTTTAGTTCGTGCATGAAACATTATGCCTTAGGCAGATTTGAAAAACTTGGTTCTGCCTTCTTGCATGAAGTCTGGTCTCTCCCGTTTACATATCGTTGTGAGAGAGACGGCAAAGAAGTTTATTTGAAGGGTGAGGAGTGTACGTCTGCTCCGGATCATTCTGTAGTATGTAGACATATCCAATTACATGGATCGTGTAATATGAATGCCCCTAAATTAGCTTGCGTTCTGAAAGGCATTCCTGTGCCAGTTATAACGCCGTCATTTACGCTGCTTGCTAATGGTAGTTATCTGCTTCTAAATAGTGAGGCTTGCTGTGGGATGTTAGCAGGAATTCCCTATATTGTTTCAGTTTCACGAAGAGTAGTTTGCTGTAATAACGTGCTGTTCCCACCCCCGCAAGGCCGACTGGATATATCCATCTGGCCGACGATTCCAACCTTGAAAGCAGAGTTCAATAGGATGAGCAGAATAAGGGCTCTTTTGTCTCAAAAGGAGGTTGCGTTGACTTCATCACGAGAAACATTTCTCCTTCAAGTTGCGAACACTCGCACGGAAGTTCAAGCGCTTTTGAATACTGACCTCCCCCTACATTTTGGCACACTAATACATACTATCTTCAATGCTTCTTCTACGACTGGTCTGGTGCACTTTTTTAAAATTGTAGGCTCTGGCCTTGTGACGTCTTTCCAGTCTATCTTTGGTGTAATACCAGCTGTTTTTCATTCTATTTTTTCTGGGGTCTTCGGAGGGTTTCCTCTGATACTCGCATTAATTGCTGGCATACTCCTGTTGGTCTGCGCACTACGCTATGGCTGCACGACTTGCGCTTCTCGACCACGGATCCAGCATGTTCCATCTGCGTAGCCGGATGTGGGAATCTTATGGAACTCTGCCACTGGCTACCTTGAGTGTCGCTTATGGATTATCCTTCCGATTCCCGTTTTTCACTTGTGTACAACCTGTCTTTCACTGTCTCGAATGTCCGTTCCAATGGGCTCTGGATATGTGTCTGTCAAACTTGGTGTCACCTGACCTGGATTTTGATCGACTGATGTATCCCTTAGTGGTTCATGAGTTTGACTGTTCTGGAGTCGGGTTTATGGCCTTGGGTGCGGCGCATGGAGTCCTCGGATTATGGGATATCGAGAAAGCAGCAGTTGATTTCCTGGCACGAAGTTACATCGAGATGCCTGCTTCTTGCCCACGTGGAGTGCTTGATGCTCATTTCCCTGTGGAACACGTGTGTTCTTTTTCTTTGCTGAACTGGATGTCCGACAATTTTGCGGATGACTCAAATGATTTTCTACTGGAAGCCGCAGCGGCGTATGCTGCTTATACTTTCCTTCATTGACTGCCTGATGGCGAGTCGAATAAAGTTTTTTTATTTTTTGGCTATCTTTTCACAAACGATCGTTGGCTTCTATGGACGATAGATTGTGTTTTAACATTTTTTTTTCTCTTCCTCTCATTTTTCTGAACTCTCATTTCAAGCTCTTTAGTCTGCATCATTGTTCTTGAACTCTGCGTTCTGTAAAAATATTCGCCCCTGGTTATACTGTGGTTCGATCAAAGGGGGATGTCACGTGGTTTTAGGCCACTCCCTATTTACAGTGCTAAGTTAGCTTAATCACGTTAGCTGTTGGAAAACCATCTTGTTGCTTTCGCTGCCTTTGCACCCGACACTGTTGTTACATGTTATTACTTTGAGAAATGCAGACTCGCTCTTGTCTCAAGTGAATGTTATTAATACATCCTTAACAGTTGCTAGTGCCCTTGGTCTGTACATCGAGTAAAGAACTGTTCTAGGACACTAAACGGTGCCGGCTGATTATGTTCAGGGTGATCGTACCACTGTTTAGTCACAACATGCACGCAGCTGCAAATACCAGAAAGTCGAGGGCTTTAATAACACAGCGCAGCATATTGTTAGGGCATTCGATAGAAGAGCTGTTGCAGAGAACACTGAGCTGATCCTGTGATGTGATACACCTAAGCTGATCTATACGGTATGTAGTCCCCTATGCAAGCCTATGAGACCTTCTAATAGTCTAATAATATTTTATTAGTAACTAGAGAAAGGAGGGTGGTTATTTTCCACTGTCATTATAATATGATCGCTCCTTTTATATTCTATGGTATTGTAACAATGTTAATGGTAATGATCTTAACCATTTGTCTACTTATGTTAGCCAAAGTATTGTTTAACAGGACTCGAGGTTTATGAATAAATTCTTTAAACTTTACTGTGTCTTAGTTATTCTGTTGTGGACTGATATATATGTGCAAACGGGTATTTCGGGTTCCCACCATTCCTGAGAATAACTAAGTCGCTTGTTCTGGGTTGTCTATACATTGGGACCGCCGAGCTAAATCTCGGATAACGAATGTGACACTAAGCTAGTCGGATAAGGGGTTCTTAGTTCTGAGGGGAGTTTCTGGTACACCACAATTCTCTAAGGTTCTGGTTTCCTGCGCATAGTTCTGAGCATACGCAGAATCCCTACAACACCACACCCCGTAACCCGGGGACTAGAGGAACACTACATTCCTCCCCAACTTTAACAAAAATCATATCAAACCAAAACATTCTAAACCATAGGTTTTTATTACAACAGAACATAAACATCACTGCATGTCAACACATTTCACACTGTTACCACTCCGCCGGCTCCACCTCTTCAACAGTGTCTTCTTCACATTAGAAAATCAGCCAGTCGGGAAGATGGAGCAGGGTTACCCGTTAGGGAATATTTGGAATAGTCCCTTTGGCCACAACAGGTCAGCAACTTGGAGTCAGAGTCTCCATTTTCAGGGAACACCCCTGGGAAACGGTCGGAGACTTCAGATGTCGAGTCTTCAACCTGGGGCAGTCTTGGAGATCCATTCTGAGACAGAGTCGGGCATTATGTCCTCCTCACTGAGACTAGTTTCATCCACATGATCTTGTGGCCTTTCACGTCCTCCCTGAACTTTTTTTTAAAATGGGACATTGCAAGTGACTTCTTCCTCACCTTGGCGGGCAGTGACCATTGTTTCTTTTCTGCCTGTCACCAACCATGGCGGTTTTCAAAAGGAAGGTGGAGCTTACTTTCTGGGATGGCGGTCCTTGAGGTACAATAGATCACCTTGGCAAATTGCTGCTTGACCGGCTCTCTGCCTAGCACTGGACAGATCATTGGTATTCTTTCTTTTGTTGAGCACCATTGCATCATCAATGGCATCTGAAATCCACGTAGTGGGATGGAGAATTGTATCCAGGACCACTCGCCCCATATTGGCGTACCGTGGGCCTGTTCCGGCAGTCACATAGCTAGTTCAATGGATGAGTGATCAGCATGGGCTATGCAGATCACCTTGTTAGGAGTCTGCATGAAACGCTTTACCTCCCCATTCGCCTGGGGCCACCTCGGGGTCAGCATGCGATGTTGGGTGCCCCAGCAATTCAGATAATCTGCAAATTCCTGGCCATGAAAGGGAGGAACATTGTCCGTCCTCACCAGCTTGATTATGCCATGGGTGGCAATGACTTTTATTACCTTGGCCATGACTTCTTTGGCAGTTTGGGATCCCACAATCTCCACCTCCGGATATTTGGTCTAGTCTTCAATGATGACTAGGATGTATCGCCCATTAGGGAGATGTCCAAAATCCATACTCACGTGTTCCCAGGGATGCTTTGGACTTTCTTCAGTGATTACTGGAGAAGGTCGATCTGGGGCACCAGACACCTGACACCACTGACATGACCAGCCCTTCTGTTCCACTATTTATCCATTCCCAGAAACCACACTTTGGCCCGGAGTCGACTCTTTGTTATGAAGATCCTTTGATGACCTCGATGTGCTAGCTGCACCACATGGAACGTGAAGCTTGAGGGTATAACTAGTCTCGGTCCTCTAAGGAGGGACCCGCTGTTGTCAGTCAACAAATCATGCCGCACATGTAATAGGGCCTTGAGCACTTTACTTGCCTCTGGAGTCCTCCTTGAGAGATCTCTCATGACAGGTTTCCAATCATTCAACTTAATGCCGGTTATTGCCATCTGCAAGCACTCATCTCCCGGTGTGGTGTCTCTCAGTGATTCTAACACCATCAGGATGGGGCGGGACCGTTCTGTCACTAGCCTCACATAGGCTTCCATTGCTTCTGGGTCTGCTACCTCGGCGGAGGTGGCAGTCCTGGGGTGGCGTGAAAGATAGTCAGTGGGATTGGATGAACCAGAGTGATACTTGACTCTGCAGTCGTAGCCTTGTAGATGCAAGAGCCACTTCTCGATACGTGGTGGAGGCTTGGGTGAAGATCCTTGAAAGAGCAGTATGAGAGGCTTGCAGTCTGATGAACCAAACAAAAGGGTGGCCATAATCATAGATGTGGAAATGCCTGCAGGCCCAGTGGATTGCTATGGCCTCTCATTCTATCTAGGAATAACGTTGTTCAGTCTCTGGTAACGACCGGCTGGCATAGGCCACTGGGGTCCAGCTCTCGTCCTGTTGTTGCTTTATGAGGACTGCTCCCAGACCATGAGGGCTTCCCTTTGTTGGATCAAAGTACAATAGGGTGGTGTCAGCAGATAACGCCTTTTTGGTTCTTTGGAACGACATTCACTATTCAGGGCCCAATTGCCAGAGTGTTGATGACTTGGAGAGTTCATGCAGAGGTCGAGTGAGATTTGTTAAATCCAGGATGAACCTTCCGCAGGAATTCACCATGCCAAGGAAACTCAGTGTTTCCGAGGTGTTGCATGGGGCTGGAGCTTCTTGGATGTCACGCACCTGTTCCGGGTCCAGGGCGATGCCGTTTTCCGAGAATGTGTAGCTGAAAAAACTGATTTTCTTTTTTAGGAATTCACATTTCTCCTTATGTAGAATCAGACCTGCCTCCTTGATACGTTGCAGCACTTCTCTTAGATGCCTGTGGTGTTCCTTTAGCGATTTGGCATAGATGAGGATATCATCGCTCACGTTTATTACCCCAGGTAATAAGCTCAGTAGTTCTCTGATGGTGATCCGAAACACCTCTGCCACACGGGAGATGCCAAAATTGAGGCGGCGATACTGGCAGAGACCTACATGTGTTGAGAACGTGGTAATATATCTAGAATTAGGGTGAAGCAATAGTTGGTGGTATCGAAATCTGAGGTCCATCCTGGAGAACCACATGGCACCGTTTAACTCACATAGTATGTTGTTAATAGTGGGAGTGAGGTGGCGTTCACTCTTGATGGCTGCGTTGGGGAGCCTCATACCCACACAGATGCTGACCTGTTCTAGCTGCTTTGGCTTTTTAGCCACTACGATTGGGTAGACGCAAGGGGTTGGTCCTGTGACTTTCTCTGTGATCCCTTCTCGATCTAGCTTTTCCAGCTATTCCTCTACTTTGGGCCTCATGTGGAAGGTGATGTGCCAATGTCTCAACGCCACAGGCTGAATAGATTGATTAATGTGTAGTTTGAATTCCTTGCTCTTGAGGCTTCCGATGCCTTTGAAGACTTCACCGAATTCTTATAAGATAGTCACAATCTCTTCTTTTTGTACCACTAAGGTGAACAAGATCAGCCCTAGTGTCTCCACAGTAGCTCTGCTCACAAACATGCCCTGTCCCACTTTGAGCACATATGCCGTGGTACCTGTACTCCATTCCTGGTGAGAAGTCATGGATGTGAAATAGTCCAGGAGAGTGATGGGTGACTTCTGCCCATATGCGAATACTCTGATCTTGGCTTCCTTTAGCGGGGGACTTGGGTCCATGGCGCAGTAGGTGTGTGGCGACAGAAGTTCGATAGGTGCACCAGTATCGATCGTGGCTGAGATTTGCTGGTTGTCTGCTTTTATCTGGTAGCAAGGTAGATGACGACGTTTGGAGGAAGATTTCCCCACTGCAAGGACATAGTGTACTGGGTAGTCTTCTGCGTCATCGTTCTTTTCCTCTGTCGGCTTTGTCATCCACCAGCACTTGTGCTGCTTCTTTCGGGGTTGTGGAGAATCTGCATACCTTGACGAAGAGATTGTACCTTCCGCAAACAGAGCACCGCTTCCCTTTTGCTGGGCATTTGCTCATCCAGTGCGGGGGCCCTCCACAATAGCCACATTCTTTCTTCGTTTCAGGTGGACACCTTGATGGAGCAAGTGGTGGTTGTGTCTTTGTGACGTTGTCTTGCTCTGTCTTGATAGGGTGGTGAAATGCAGCCACCATATGCAAGGCCCTTGCGTTAGCCAATTTTTTGGACCGTCCTAGTGACAGGATGTCTTGCAACAGTTTTCTAGATTCCTGAAGTATAGTTTCTCTGAGTTATGCAGTGTAGCACCCTTGGATTAGTTGAGCGTAAATTTCTTCTTGCTCGTCCTGGAACAAGCATGTGCTTGTGAATTTCTTCAGTCGCCCATGGACCGTGTCTAATGATTCATCTGATTCCTGGCGAGCCTGCCGGAATATAAAACGTTCATAGTCTGTGTTGGCCAAGGGTTCAAAGTGAGCATTAAGGCATTTAAGAGGGTAACATACGTCTTTCGAGTGGCTTCTACCAGTGTTTTGTATATTCTATTGATGTCCTTCCTGCCAAGGTGGAGCAGGAGGGCCCTCCTCCTCTCGCGGGCATTACCAGCCCCTTCGAAGTAGAATTGCAGTCTGTCCATTCTTTCCACTTTGGAGCTAAAGAGGACAGTGCATCGTCTTCTAGAAAAGGCTCAATGGCCAGTATGGCTGATATGGCCCACTGGGAATGAGATGTGGCCTCCTTGGGCGCCTCGCGGCATGAGCGCTATCACCTCTGCATGGGTGGAAGGTCAGCTGCCAGACAGACGGAGGTGATCCTAGGAGGTGCCCTTTGACACTGGCACCCAGAAGGTAGGGCAGCAAAGTTCTGTTTTGACGCCCGCTTATCGCTTATAGTAGTGGTGAGATGGGCACACCACACCTCCATGCAGCAGTGGAAATGGTAGCCTCAGGCCAGAAGCCTGCTCTGTCCAGCACCGACTGGTAGTGATTTGCCTTTTTTTCTTATGCTTGATTAATGATTGTCCTGTATCTCTCTCAAGTTATTCTGTGCCTTTTTATTTTGTTGTTGTTAATGGGCCTCCATGAGGCATGACACAGCAATCACCCGTGGGGAATGGCAGGCCTTGGGCACAACTCACTGTACCATCTGGCGTCGGGCCACGGCAGAGAGAGCCACACCCTGTCCGGCCTTAGTGTGGGGAGACATGCTCTTCCTTTTGGGGCCTGCTGTAATCCGGCTGCGCTGGCTGACTCCTTGTAGTGATGGCCACTTGACCGAGGGGAGAGGAGCGCTACCGGGTCGCGTGGGTGTAAGGTGCCACCCGCACTGCGACTCACAGGATGCGGGCGCTGCGGCTTGCCAGCGGCAGGCAGGGGCACCCAGGTGAGCAGCTTACCGTACTCCGTGGCGGGGGCTGAGCAGCAGATTTCACCCATGGCCAACAGGCACCACCAGCCAGTGGGTGCTTGACTTCGCACATGGGGCACAGCGGCTGTGGGCCACTTTTGGACGCCAGTGTACACGTTTTTAGGTCTCGCGCCTAGTGATGCAGTGCACAGCACTGCTCGCGCAGCGAGAGTCCTTTTGACCGGGGTCTCACAACGAAGCCTGGAATCGCACACGCTCATGCGTGTGCTTTTCTTTTTGGCTTCCGCAATTGGGCTTTGATTGCTTGTTTTTTTTAAACAGAGCACGCAATAGACCAAAGGCGGGCGCATTGCTCCGCCCATGGCCTATTGGTGTCAGTTACGCACACCAAAGCCCATGTGGTTTCAATTATCGTGCCCAGACACAGGCGCGATAATTGAAAACATATGGCTCGCGCGTGCACCACTCGCAGGCGTGTTTTTTTTTTTTTTACATTTCACTGCCGCTTGTTTTAGATTGCCTCGGCTCTTGTTTGGAATGTTGTTGTTTTCAGATGATGGTATGTAAGAAGTGGCAAAGGTGAGCACAGCGCTTTACCACACAGCATGGCCTCACTTCTTTATTATTTTTATTTGTGAATGCCACCGCTTTCACCTTGTGCACCTTTGTTTGTGAAGGGCGCTGCTTTTACTCGTAAGTACGCCTTAATTGTTTGTGAATGGGGCTGATTTCACTTTGTGAGCGCTGCCGCTTTCACTTTAAGAGCACCTTTACTTGTTTTTAATCTTGGGGGGGAAAAGAAATCATTCCGTTCACGTCTAGTCCAAACAATATTTTTTCTAAAGCGCAACCCCAGGGCGAAGACAACACAAGATGCGCCTTCCTGTCTGGGAATGGTTTCGATTTGAGGGAGAGCTGCCAAGTGGGCCTACAGGCCATGTGTGACACCTTCAGACCGTCCAAACTTTATAGCCAACAGGAGGCTGCATTCTGGGACTTGTAGTCACACTTGTACATCTACGTTTGGGCTGAATATTTCAGTGTACACTCTGATGACACGTCAGACATATGCCACACGGATGCCAAGACTAAAGGTACTAGAGGAGTGCTGCAGCCTGTCTACAAGGAGGAGTGCAGTTCATGTTTTTTTCCCAGGATGCCTGGTTGTAAAGTAAAATGGGTTACAGGTAAATATTTGAAGAAAATTAGGCTATTCAAGAGGGCAAATCAAGGGTTACCATAGCCTACCTGCGATTACTGGGTAAGTCGAGGTCACCAGAGGAACCAGTCTCTAGTCCAGAAATGTATTTTCACAACACAATGCATTCTGGACGTTGTAGTCCAGGTTTCCCAACAACTGAAATAAAGTTTGATAGTGCAGTGGTTTGCAGAAGGAAATTCTGGTCTGGAGTATGGTGTTCCTAATACCAGGGAGCCATCAGCTAAATTTAGGTCAACTAGACAAACACGCATGGTTCTCCAACAACATCGTCAATTAAAATGTGACTGAAATGTTAGCTTTATCAGGAGAATCCCACCCAGGGAGAGAGCAAAGCCATCTGTGAGCAAAGCATGTGCATTAGGCAAAGCTGAGGCAGGGCGGTGGTTCATACTAGTGGAACACACGCTGAGAAGCGGAGAAGGCGGCATGGCCCTGGGGCAAGGAGGGGTTGAGGCCGAAGGAGCCCAAAGCGTGCAGCCAAGGAAGTGAGCAAGGCCAAGGCGTTCATCGATGAGGTAATGGAAGGGATTATTTAATGAATGTAAAAGAAATGCAATGATAAGGAATGCAAGGCATTTAATTGGGCTAGTGATTTAATTTTAATTAATGCTTAACTGAAATTTGGTAGTGAGGGAGTATGTTGTGGCATGTTGTGTTTTATATGCAAGACGAAAGGAGGTCCCAACTAAGGCGGACTCTTCCTTTTCACCAGTCTGCTGGCGGGTGCCAAGCGATGTTCTCAAAAAGGCATCACACCTGTTATGTTATATATTTTGTTCAAAGTGTTTAAACATTGCAATTTTAGGTCTCTATACAGTAGTTCACATTCCCATAAAATCATAATACAGATGGTTTCCTAGGGGACTGTAAAGTCTATTGGAAAACTCTTAGAAGATGAATGTGAGAATTTCCCAGTAGCTGCTATCCTGTCAAACTGGTTTTTCACGATTAAGTGAAGCTACTTCTCTATGGAAATTGTCATAAGGAACCCAGGAAAATTCAAGGCGACACTGTTCGTACCGTTCACCTAGAGATTGCCAGGTCTTCCTGTAGGAAACCTTACAGGACTACAGACAAGACACAGATCAGACCATGACCACTTTGAAATTGAAGGCACAGTTTTGCTCCAGTCCTAAAAATATGTTTTTCCAAACACAGAGTCCTTAATGCTCAAACCTCTGGCCCGACTCTGGTAGGAGTGCAGTCTAAACAGTGTGCCCAACAGTCGCGCCAGGTAGATAAGGACAGAGAGGAGGATGGAGCCATGAAATCAGATCCTGAAGGGTCCTGCTCACCACCGGGAGCCATTGACACCATTATGCAGTGGGAGGAGACGGACGCAGCTTGACTGTAGGGCTGCGCTTAGTATCTATTACGTAAGCGTAATCGTGTGCAGAACCCGCCACATGAGTTTACCATAGTTCACGGAGTTACCATCACTTGCTACACATACACATCTGCATAATTTTATCTCATGGCAATTGTCAGATTTGATTGGTTCTCACACATTTTTGTCGTGAGGAAGTGATGAGACAATTGTGTGGCGCTTACAACACATTTTTGCAAAGTCTTGTAATTTAATCAATATTTCCGTCCATCTCCCTCGCCAGAAATGGCATTTATCTGCAGTGAGGGATGTCATGTAACTACTACCTATAAAGTAAAAGAGGCTTAGACTACACGCATCCCAGACATTTTCCAAACAACTGAGAGGACAGTAAAAAAGTGCTGAGAAGATGCCCAGGGTCACACTGATGCGCAATATTGGTCAAAAACTGATAAAAACACCAGAAAATCCAGATTTTCACTCAACAACATACATTTCACATACTACACATAATAAGCATATGCCCTGCATGAATTATCCCACATTGGGGACAGTCGTGCATAGATGTAGCTTTTTAACACTTCATATGTCGGACTCTCTCGTGACATAACCGGATCTAGAAAGCAGCTCAATGATTCTGAGCAGAGACAATGGAGAGAAAGTTATATATCCATAGAAACATGGTTATCTGTGAATTCAGGGTCATTTCTAGAGTTTCGACTCAAGAAAAGTGACACCTAACGGGTATTCACCCTTCCTAGAGTCAATCAAAGACACAATCTGTTGACAAGGGCACTCCTGATCGTTCTGCTTCCCTTCCATGAAGGCTGTGCACTGCCAGCACAGAAACCAAACACACCAAAGAAGAAAGATGTCCATGATGCCTCCTCACTAAGAGAACAAGCATTTGCAATGCAATAGGTCTTGCATTTTCGAAACTTTGACATATTGGCTATGTAAATGACAATGCCTTTTATGTATGCGCACTTTGTACTTCTAGTGGTTGCTGACAGGTTTTCAAAACACATAAATAAAAGGGACTGTCATTTACAATGCCAATAGTTCCAAATCTTGCAAATGCGAGACCTATAGCATTGTAAATGCTTGTTTGGGTGGCAGCGGAGTACACAACCAGCCTCGTCGCCAGTGTCGTGGTGGCCCACATGTGCGAAAGGCCCTGGGGCCTGTAAAGCCTAGAAATGATGAGGACACATATACGCCATACAGTTAAAGGGGCCGCTACGTAACTACCCACCTTTATTTTAAATCCTCAGTTCCTGCGTCACACCGGGCGCAACCACTAATGGTGGCCCGCGGATGTGTTCTTCTCCACACCTCCGCATCCTGGGGAATAGTACACTACACTGTTCACCGAAGGCACAGCTATTCATTCATGCGCGCCTTGATCCTAAATACAACTGATAGTCCAACTCCCGATTTGTCTTATTGATCACTGAAAACTTCAAAGCAATCCGAGGATGGAAGGAACAAAATCAAGTCGCCTCAGTGGACAAAAGATTTAAGTTGTCCATTGTGCATGGCAAGACTATTTGACTTGCCATTCTTATGGCCTAGATTGCTCGGCTTCCCACCCTTGCATTCTCTGCCACTTGAAACCTAGGTATATGGTTTAATGATAACGTATCCTTCAAAAGAGAAATCAGGTAATTAAACATTGCGAGTCCCACCCCTCCTTCTCCAAAATCTCACACCTTTCTTACCGTCTCGCCATAATATCTCCTAGGTCATAGCAGCCATTTTATCTACACTGCAGTTTGATAACCCCCTATACAGTGGTAGACCACCACACAGTATGGAACAACTTCGAAAGGTTCAAAACAGTTTTCACCGGCAACAAAGCTCTTCATGACAACGGCACTTGCCCTCTTCATTTCAAAATCGCCCAGTGCATGCCTCCCAGGCCACTTGGATGATCCAGCACCAACCTTTTAGAAGTGCTAGGGTTCCACCACTAAAGACAGGGCAGCAGAAGCTTCTTGTACTTACGCCTAACCACATCCTGCCAATCCACGACTCAAAGACCACCTTCTCCGCTTCAGAGTCAATGCTAGGTCTAACCAGTCAATCGGTGGCTCCAGCCTGCTTTCCACTGCAGCACCCTTGGAAGCAGTTCAAACTGAATAGCATAAGTAAATTGTAAATGTCCGGTGAATAAATCACTTCAACCTTCCCTCTGGCTCCAGGCCTCTGTCTCGTTTTGCTCCTTCCATCTCCTACCATAGGAGTGTGTGTCTTTTGTGTTTGTGTATGTGTGTACAGCAGTGTACATGCTTCTCTGCATATGGAGGTGCCCATCTATGCAGTGGTGATGACGACTAGGAGTGTTTTGTATATCTACGTGTTAGGGCTTCTGCAGTTTTTTTGCAATTGCTTTTGTTCTAATGTGCGGTGAACACTGGGCGCAGCTTCACAGGGATGGGGTGACTATACTTACCTACAGTTTATGTCTTCTGTGCCCCGGATGATATATGTGGTCCTGTTCATTTTGAGACCTTCTTTATTTGCACTGTACAGGCCGATATACCATATGCAAGGAAGTGCTGTTGGTTATAAACCGATGCAGTCACAGGGCGTTGTGCTGCCTATGCTTATACGCTCCTGTGTGCTTGCCACCTGCATACTACGGGCAGCACTCTACTGCCGCACCTGTCTCACATGTTCCTTACATCCCAGGAGCTTCCTGCATTTAATGTAGCCTGCTGGTTGCATGCTAGAGCAGTATTCGTGCCAGTGGGGTCTTACTGGAGCGGCTATTTCTTAAGCACCAGAAGGGGAGGGAGAGAGGTACATGACTTGGTGTAGGAGT
Organism: Triturus cristatus; assembly: GCF_964204655.1. Classification (NCBI taxonomy): domain Eukaryota; kingdom Metazoa; phylum Chordata; class Amphibia; order Caudata; family Salamandridae; genus Triturus; species Triturus cristatus. The sequence continues at coordinate 241,703,517 of NC_140579.1, forward strand.
GAACTGACCCCACAGTGCAGACAGAGGCCCAGTCTAAAAGCACTCAAAGGCATTAGGAGCCCATGAGGCACATCCGTACCAAGTGCTGATGCTGGGACACCCAAGCCAGTGCAATGTCACATTCCTCAAACCCTTGCCACAAGAGTTGATGGGGTTGGTAATACAAGTTACTGGCTCCATCGGGATTACAAGATCTGTGGTATCTCCACAGATCAGAAGTATTTCACCCGGAGGCTTGTTCCCTGCGAGTATCATCCCATAATCTTGTAGCTGGAAGGATTTATTGGGCGTATTTATCGGTTATTGTTGGCCTATGTGGTTTCTGTTGTATTGGTGCACTTAGGAGCAAGTGTCATTTGTAGGGGAGAGTGAGAGGGCAGAAGAGTAAACTAAAACATTTCCAAGGGTTTAAAGCAAGGGACTAGGTGTGGGGAAAGTACAATCTAATCAAAAGGCTCAATTCGCACATGTGAAGCAGCAAGCTCGGTGGGTGCCTACTGTGTAGAAAATACATTTGTGGGTGAGGCTGGATGAAATGTGTACCCAGACAATAATAAAGGAAAGAGGCTCTTTGGAGTGGATTTCTCTTATCATTTTGGATAGCAAGGGTGTTGGCAGTTTGTAAATAGCCTTCCCAATAACAATACAATTGTCTCTGTTTGGAGGGGCTGCAGTGTTGTCAACTTTGGTTTTACACTCAGCTTACCACCAGAAGCAGCTGTATCCATAGTTGAGCATACCAATGACGTTCACAACATTCAAGGTCTGCACCAATGTAAAAGAATTCCATTTGGTCTGGCATCCGTTGCCTCGGTATTCAAGGATGAGTGAGAACATTAAATGTTTCCAGCCTAATATTATTGACAAGGGTTCATACAAGGCTCTGTTGGTTGTTGCTTATCTTCACAACATGAGTGTATGGTGGAATCTGTACAGAATGCCCAGGGTGTTGGGGAATCAGAGAAGGAAGCCAGAGAAGTCAGAGGTCCTTGTGCGGATGATTGTGATGCCTATTGTTCTAGTGATTTTGTAAAGAAACACTTTTTGGTGAAATGACTGCATGCTAAGCAATACCCTTGTATGGTTGTAGTCCTGAATATTGACAATGAAAATAGCCATCTACTAAAATATTGACTACCGAAATATTGTGAATCATATACTTCTCATTAAAAACATATTGAATCCAATATATCGTTGTACAAAAATATTTAAAGCTAAAAAATATTGAACACAAAAATATATATGACAATAATGCTAAGTTCCCAAACTAAGCAACATTGGGGAACATATTGGATTCTTTAAGGTGGGATAAGGGCATATGAAGTATTCCCAATCCAAAATAAACAATATTGTACAACATTTTTGCCCCTGGGAGGATTAGATTGACTATACACAATGCACGTTAAAGGAAAAAAAAAATAGAAATGTTTTAAATAATTTTAAAGTGAATAAACATATAAATATCAGTAATGTATTACTTATTAAAGTCAAAAAGATAGAAAATTAATCTTAATTTAAACCTGTAAAAGTAATAAACATACATTTAGAATAAATAATTTAGAAATTCTAATATCTGACATATATATTAATATTGACACAATTCCATTATCAAACGTTAATTTTAAATATATCACAATGAATTCTAATGAACAAGTTACTTACCTTCGGTAACGATGTATCTGTAAGAAACATTAGTTAGTTAGATTCCTCACCTTAGAATATCCCCAGGCGTCAGACTGGATCCGGAAGATTTTTTGTCAGCAATACCCCTTGCGCGTCGCTAGGCGTCGTCTGCGGCTCCGTGTCCGTCGGCGGCGTCGTGCGCCGGAATGACGTCGTTGGAGTACTTAGACGCCGCCCTCGCGCGCTGACGTCAGTTCTTGTACATAGCTTTCCGCGCCAGGAACGCAGAGCCATGCAAAGACCGACACTGGTGCCAAAAATAAAATCTAGGGGCCTGAAAAGGATAACCTTAACCCTAGATGTCAGTTCGCAGAACGGGGAGGATGGGTGGGTCGGTGAGGAATCTAACTAACTAATGTTTCTTACAGATTGAATATGCTACTTACCAGTATGCATCTGTTCTTGGCATGTAGGGCTGCTGACATTCATATCTGTGCATAGATCGCCGCCTAGTGTTGGGTCCGGATGTTTGCACGTTGTTGTCCTGGAAGAGTCTTCGAAGTATCCTGAGATAGGTGACTCCTCCCCTGGACCACAGTGCGCATGGGCATCCTCTCCATCCTCAGATTGTTTTTCGCCATTGTGGCAGTGATGGAGTAGATATAGAAAGTGATGACCATGCTATACAGTAATTCTGAGAGCTGCAGCTGCTACAGGCGCCGGGGAGGAGGGTGGGCGATATGAATGTCAGCAGCCCTACATGCCAAGAACAGATGCATACTGGTAAGTAGCATATTCAGTTTGAGGCCTGTGGGCTGCTGAATTCATATCTGTGCATAGAATACATAGCAGTACCTCCCATTAGCGGCGGCCACCAGTGCCAGCTGCAGCGGTCTGAAAAAGAGTTTTGAGAACAGCCTGTCCTACAGCTGCCTGCTGTTTTGAGTGTACATCTACACAATAGTGTTTGGTAAATGTATGTATAGTGGACCATATGGCTGCTCTACATATATCATGTAAAGGAATGTTTCCCAGGAAAGCCATGGAGGCCCCTAACTTACGTGTTGAGTGGGCCCGTGGGGGAATAGTTAATGTGCGTTTAGCCTTTTGATAGCAAATTTGAATACATTTAACGATCCATCTGGCTATACCTGCTTTGGAGATTGCGTTGCCTTTGTGTTGTGGGGAAAAGGCGACGAAAAGTTGTTTCGTTTTCCTAAAGTTTTTAGTTCTGTCTATATAGTACATGAGGGCTCTTTTGACGTCTAGTTTATGGAGCATCCTTTCAGCGACATTTTGTGGATTCTGAAAGAAAACAGGCAGTTCAATGGTTTGATTCATGTGGAACTGCGATATTACTTTAGGCATGAATTTGGGGTTGGTACGTAGTACGACCCTGTTTGCGTGAACCTGTATGAATGGCTCTTGAATGGTTAGTGCCTGGAGTTCACTAACTCTTCTCAACGAAGTGATTGCTACTAGGAAAGCTACCTTCCAGGTGAGGAATTGAATCTCACATGAGTGGAGAGGTTCGAAGGGTGGACCCATCAGTCGGGTGAGGACCAAGTTGAGGTTCCACACTGGTGCTGGTGGGTGTCTTGGGGGAATTACTCGTTTAAGTCCCTCCAAGAAGGCTTTGATGGCAGGCACTCTGAATAAAGAGAGGTGCTGCCTGTTTTGGAGATAGGCTGCTATTGTGGTTAAATGGATACGTATTGAGGTGTATGCCAGATTGCATCGGTATAGGTGTAAGAGGTAACAGATTATGTTTTGAGTGGATGAGTCTAGCGGGTTAATGTCATTGTTATTACAATAAATGACAAACCTCTTCCATTTGGCTGCATAGCAAGCTCTGGTAGTGGGTCTCCTAGCTTCCTTAATGATCTCCATACAGTCAGGTGGCAGGTTTAGGTAGCCAAACTCTAGGACTTCAGGAGCCAGATTGCCAGGTTCAGCTGTTGCGGATCTGGGTGCTGAATTTCTCCATGGTTCTGCGTTAAAAACGCGGGTTTGATCCGCAGCCTTTGATGCGGCACCACGGAAAGTTCCAGAAAGGTGGTGTACCATGGCTGGCGTGCCCATGTTGGAGCAACCAGGATGAGTGTTAGTGAGTGCTGTCGCAGTTTGCGTGCCACTAGCGGTATCAACGGCGCTGGGGGAAAAGCGTACGCAAATCTGCCGGACCAGTTCATCCATATCGCATTGCCCTGCGACTGTGGATGTGGGAACCTGGCGGCAAAGCTTTGGCATTTTGCGTTTTCCCTTGTGGCGAATAGGTCTATCTCTGGATGACCCCACTTCTGGAAGTATGGTTGGAGTACTGATGGGTGTAACTCCCACTCGTGCATCTGGTGGCTGTGTCTGCTGAGCAGATCCGCCATCTGGTTGTCCTTGCCTGGGAGGTGTTCCGCCATGAGGAATATGTTCCTCTGGATGGCCCACTTCCACATGCTCTGAGCCAGATGAGACAACTGTGGAGAGTGTGTTCCTCCCTGCTTCTGTATGTAGTACATGGCGGTCATGTTGTCCGTCCGGATCAACACGACCTTGTTGCACAGGTGTACTTTGAATGCTTTCATAGCCAGGAAGATTGCCATCAGTTCCAGAAGGTTGATGTGCATCTTCTTTTGTTGTGTAGTCCATAGTCCCTGCACTGTGTAATTGAGTACATGGGCTCCCCATCCCTGGAGAGACGCGTCCGCTGTCAGTATTATTTGTGGAACAGGCTCTTGGAACGGTCGGCCCTTGCAAAGGTTTTGTGGATTCCACCAATGCAGAGAGTTGTATGCCCGACCGCTCACCAACACTAGGTCTTTTAATTGCCCGTGAGCCTGATTCCATTGACGTGCTAAGCACTCCTGAAGCGGGCGCATATGTAGTCTCGCGTGTGGGACTATGAAAATGCAGGAGGCCATCATGCCTATCAACTGCATGAACACTCGCGCAGGAAGGGAGTGTTGGGGTTTGAACTTGGAAATCAGCATTTGCATGCTGTTGATCCTCACTAAATTTGGCTGAGCTGTGGCTGCCAGAGTGTTTATGGTCGCACCTAGGTACTGTTGTACGTGTGCGGGTTGGAGATGTGATTTCGGGTAATTTAGTGAGAATCCCAGACTGTGAAGAAGGTGAATGGTGCGGGACATGTGGCTGGCACATTGCTGGGCTGACTTTGCCTGAACAAGCCAGTCGTCCAGGTAAGGGTAGACGTGAATGTGTTGCCTTCGTAGATGTGCAGCCACGGTAGCTAAGCACTTTGTGAAAACTCTGGGTGCTGTTGTCACTCCGAAGGGGAGGACTTTGAATTGATAGTGCTGCCCCTGAATGGTGAACCGGAGATATTTTCTGTGTGACGGGTGTATGGGTATGTGGAAATACGCATCTTTGAGGTCTAGCGTGGCTAGGAAATCTCCCTGTCGGAGGAGCGGGAGAACCTGCTGTAGGGTGAGCATGTGAAAATGCTCTGAGAGAATGTAGTGGTTGAGGGGTCTCAGGTCTAGGATAGGTCTGAGTGACCCGTCCTTTTTTGGTATTAAGAAGTACAGAGAGTACACCCCTGTTCCCTGCTGGTGTACGGGCACGACCTCTATTGCGCCTTTTTGCAGCATACTTAGCACCTCCTGCTGTAATAATGCTAAGTGCTCTGAGGACATAGGACGGTGCCTTGGCGGTATGGTGGGTGGAGTGGAGGTTAATTCGAGACAGTAACCGTGTTGGATAACATCTTTGACCCACCTGTCCGTGGTGATGGAATCCCACACGGACAGGAACCGCTGGAGCCTTCCCCCGACAGGTGTTATGTGGGCGGGGGGAAGGGAGAGGGCGTCACTGTTTGTTCTTGGGGGAGGACCTGGTATTGCCGTAACCACGTCCTCTGCCCTTGGTGCTGGAGCCACGATATCCACCTCGGGTGTTTTTATCATAGGAACTCTGTGTGCCCCCTTTATTGTAGGTTTGCTGTGCCCCCTGTCCTCTACCTGCACCTCTATTTCCGGGGCGACGAAAGGAGCCACTACGAAATGTCTGCGTTTGCAGAGCCCCCATTGACTTCGCAGTGTCCGTGTCTTTCTTTATCTTTTCTAAGGTGGTGTCAACCTCCGGTCCAAATAAGTAGTCGGGGTTGACCGGCTGATTGAGGATGTTATTTTGGACCTCAGGTTTGAATCCGGAGATTCGTAACCAGGCGTGTCGTCGTAGCATGACGCTGGTGTTTATTGCCCTTGCAGCAGTGTCTGCGGCATCCAGTGCACATTTGATGGATGCGTTTGTGAGCAGTTGTCCCTCCCTGATGAGGAGCTCCGCTGCCTCTTTGTACTCGTCTGGCAGGTGTTGGAGTAGGGTCTCTAACGTGTCATAGTGTGAGCGGTCGTAGCGAGCTAGGAGGGCCTGTGTATTGGCGATGCGCCATATGTTTGCTGCCTGGGCTGCAATCCGTTTGCCGGAGGTCTCTAGAACCTTGGACTCTTTGTCCGGGGGAGGAGCATCACCCGTTGTCTGAGAGTGTGCCCGTTTGCGAGCATTGGCAACTACAATGGAGTCCAGAGGCAACTGGCTTCTAATGTACGTGGGGTCCCCAGGTGCGGGTTTGTACTTCTTCTCGATCCTGGGGTTTATTACCCGTGCCCTGGTGGTTTCCTTGAAAATGTCCTTTACTGGCTTGAGGACACCTTTTAACATGGGCAGAGTCTTTACAGTCCTCTCGGAGGATGCGAAAGTGTCCACCAAGAAATCATCCTCGATAGTGTCTGAGTGGAGTTGCACTCCATGATTGGCTGCGGCACGTTCAATGAGGGCGTTGAATGCAGCAGTGTCCTCTGTGGGGGACGTTTTTGCGCCATAAAGTTGCGTGTCCTGTGTATCCAGAGCGGCACCTGGGTCTACAGGGTCATCCCAGACTTGATCAGGGTCTTGCTGCCCCTCAGGGTCTATGTCCTCGGGGTAGGTGGTGTCGTCACCCATGTAGTCCTCCACTGCATCCGTGTCGGAGTGCGTTGGAGAGAATGATGGATCTGTGTAAGAGGTGTGGATGCGTTCATAAAGAACTGGTTCCGATTCCGCCGTCATTTTTTGTTTTAGCGGGATCCTGTAAGAGTCCAAAGCTTGCCCTGAAGTGATCTTCCGCTTTCGGAGCATGAGCCTGCCGGTGTCGGCGTCGATGAAGTGGGACGGCGATGTCCCAGTAGTCGAGTGTTCGGTAGATGGGGACCTTGTCTGTGTAACGCGGGTTCGGATTTCGAACATTTTCGGCGCCGTGGATGGCGGCAAACCAAAGGTGATGTTGGCTGGTGCCGAAGGTGCCTTCTGTGCACGTGTCGGTTCGGAGGGCTGCCTTTTCCCTGATGCGTTGCAAGGACGCTGCCACTTGTCGCACCTGGAACTCCGACGGTTCTTTGGCGCCGAGTGGTTCCGTAGAGGCAGGCGTGGACTTCTTCGAAGTGACCGGGTCATCGAGTCGAGGAGGGGTAGGAGCCGTCGACGGCATCGATGAGTGTACCGTAGTCGCTGCCTTCGAGGTGGATAGCGATGCAGTGGCTATTTTCACCTTGGTGGTCGGTGCCGATTGCTTCGGTGCCGGGGGCCGAGGCGCTTTGACGGTACCGACGGCTTTTCTTTTTGGGTCGGCGCCGACATCGGCTGCAGCGAGTTCGGCACCGAAGTCCCTTTTGGTGCGGTCGGAGCCGACGGGTTTGGCTGGCGTCGAAGGTGTGGTGGTCCTCGAGCCGACCAGTGTCAGTTTCACTTTCGGTTTCTGTTTAACCGGTGAGATGATTGGTTTCGGTTTCGTGGTAGGGAAACCAGTCTTTTTAGGTAACAATGGCTCTTGCTGTATGTCCGTGGCCGGGCCGGAGGGCGGGGCCGAAGAACTGCGGGATTGGTCTTGGGTAAGGCCCGAAGGCGATCCCTCGACCGGAGCCGTCGACCGACACACTGGGATAGCCTCAATTTGTACGGGTAGACCTTGCTCCTCACCGGAGCTACCTTCTTCGGCCCCTAAGGCCTCATCGTAGTCTCCTATCTCGTCGTCGGCTTCTTCCCTGTGAAAAAGCTCTTCATCGACATCTTCCGATCGGGAACCGTTTTCGGAAGTGGGGCTGGAGGGTATATTTTCCACGCTTTCCACATCTTCGTCCTCGGTGCTGAAGATGTTGGTCGGGGCCGGGGCCGCTTGCTGAGCTTCCAGTCGCGCGGCGCGTCGATTCCGGAGAGTCTTCTTGGATCTGAATCGGGCACAGGCCATGCATTTCGATTCGTCATGATCCGGTGAGAGGCATTTGTTACACACCGGGTGGACGTCGATATGGGGGTATTTGGCGTGGCAAACAGGACACCGCTTGAATGGGGTCCTCGATTCCATCGTCGAAGTTCGGTCGATGGTCGGATTTAATGGATCCGAAAAGTTGTTAAAGCCGTGAAAAACTAGCCTGTAAACTGTCGATACCGATCGGGAACAGTACCGTCGAAAAACTAAAGGCCTTTTGGCCTGAAAAATAAATTTTCCTAACTTGAGTCAAGATGAGCACATCCGAACCCAATGGCGGAAAAAAACAATCTGAGGATGGAGAGGATGCCCATGCGCACTGTGGTCCAGGGGAGGAGTCACCTATCTCAGGATACTTCGAAGACTCTTCCAGGACAACAACGTGCAAACATCCGGACCCAACACTAGGCGGCGATCTATGCACAGATATGAATTCAGCAGCCCACATGCCTCGAACACATCGTTACCGAAGGTAAGTAACTTGTTCATCTGAAAGAAACACGTTAGTTAGATTCCTCACCTTAGAATAGATACCCAAGCAATACCATCCCCGGTGGTGGGTCTGCGAACCAAGATCACACCAGAAAGTCCTGGAGGACAGAACGGCCAAGGAAGCCATCCCTCCGGACTTGGCTGTCAAGGCAATAATGCCTGGCAAACGTGTGTAGCAAAGCCTACGTTGCCGCCTGACAGATGTCCTGCAAAGGGACACCTCGTCCCAAAGCAGTAGTAGCCGCCGTGGCCCGAGTAGAATGGGCGCGCAGCCCAACAGGAGGGTCCTTTTTTGCCAAGGAATAACAAATTTTGATGCACAAAACGACCCACCGAGAGATGGTCCGTTTGTGCACAGCTTTCCCCTTCTTAGCACCCACGTATCCAACGAAAAGTTGGTCGTCCACCCGGAACTGCTTTGTGCGGTCCAGATAAAAGGAGAGCGCACGTTTTGGGTCCAGACGGTGGAGCCTCTCTTCCTCTTTGGAAGGATGCGGAGGCGGAAAGAAGGTGGGCAAGGTGACAGACTGCCCAAGATGAAAGGGGGTCACCACTTTCGGAAGAAAGGAGGGACGAGGCCGAAGGACAACCTTGTCCGGATGAACAGAGAGAAAAGGAGGCTTTGAAGATAAAGCCTGGAGCTCACTCACCCGTCTAGCCGAGGTGATGGCTACCAGAAAAGCAGTCTTAAGCGTCAGCAGACGAAGAGGACAATTATGAAGAGGCTCAAAGGGAGCGCACATTAGAAATGTGAGAACAAGATTCAAGTCCCACTGAGGCATTACAAAAGGAACAGGAGGGAACGTGTGAGTAATGCCTTTTAGAAAGCGTGTAACGACAGGGGACTTGAAAAGAGAAGGCTGATCAGGAAGCCACAAGAAGGCAGAGATGGCAGCAAGATAACCTTTCAAGGTGCCCAGGGCAGAGCCCTGCCGGGCCAAAGAAAGAAGAAAGAGGAGAACCTCAAAAAGAGGGGCGGAAAGGGGATCCACAGCCTTTGCTGTGCACCATGCCACAAATTTGTTCCACCGGCAGGCGTATACCGTCTTTGTGGAGGGACGCCTGGCTGCCAGAATGATATCACAGACTTCAGGAGGCAAGTCAAATGGCATCAACTGCCGCCGCTCAATCTCCACGCATGGAGGTGGAGGCTGGACAGGTTCGGGTGGAGGACCGTCCCCTGCTGCTGCGACAGAAGATCCTCCCGAAGGGGCAGACGTATCGGAGGATCGGTCAACATACTGAGTAGCTCGGGATACCAGTACCTTCGTGCCCAATCCGGAGCCACCAAGATGACTTGGGCCCGGTCGTGCCTGATCTTCTTCAGCACTCTGGGCAGAAGTGGTATAGGCGGAAAGGCGTACAACAGACCGCAACTCCACTCGTGACGAAAAGCGTCGCCGAGCGAGTGCCGCCTTGGAAATTCCAACGCGCAGAACTGCTGACATTACGCGTTTTCTTCGGTGGCGAATAGATCTAACCAAGGCTCTCCCCACTGCTGAAAGAGACCTTGCGCCACTTCGGAGTTCAGACGCCATTCGTGATCCATCATGCACCGGCAGCTGAGTTCGTCTGCTCTGGCGTTCAGAGAGCCCGCCAGATGTTGAACCACTAGGGTGACGCCCTGGTGTTCCAGCCACGTCCAGAGGCGCAGAGCCTCCTGACAAAGGGTCCACGACCCCACCCCGCCCTGTTTGTTGCAATACCACATGGCGGTGGTGTTGTCTGTGAACACCTGCACGACACTTCCCCTGACAGAGGGAAGGAAGGCTTTCAGTGCAAGTCGGATCGCTCTCAACTCCAACAGGTTGATGTGGAGACGAGACTCCGCCGGAGACCAGAGGCCTCTGATCTCCGCCTCTCCCATATGGCCACCCCATCCCAGGAGGGACGCATCCGTCACTACGACATGCTCCGGTTGGGGAAGGGAGAGGCTCTTGCCCTTGACCCAATCGCAGTCCGTGAGCCACCACTGCAACTGCTGTGCAGTGCCCTCCGAGATCAAGACATGGTCGGACAGGTTACCGTGATGCTGGGCCCACTGAAACTTCAGGTCCCACTGCAGAGCCCGCATGCGCCGCCTGGCGTGATGCACTAGTAGGATGCAGGAGGCCATCAGCCCCAGAAGCCGCAACACTAGCCTGACCGAAACCCAGGATAGAGGCCGAAAGATGGGAATCAGGGCCTGAATATCCCGGACACGCTGTTCCGGCGGATAGACCCGGAACTGCACCGAATCGAGAACCGCTCCGATGGAGAGGAGCTTCTGAGAGGGACTCAAGTGTGACTTCGGCACGTTGATGGAAAATCCCAGCAAATGCAGGAGATCCGCCGTAGTCTGGAGGTGGGAGACGACTGTCTGGGGCGAGCCCGCCTTCAACAACCAGTCGTCGAGATAGGGGAAGACTGGAACCCCTGATCTGCGCAGATGAGCTGCGACCACCGCCATCACTTTCGTGAACACCCGAGGGGCACTGGTGAGGCCGAAGGGGAGCACGGTAAACTGAAAGTGCTCTTGGCCCACCGTGAACCGCAGGCAACGCCGGTGGGCCGGCAGGACGGGGATGTGGAAATATGCGTCCTGCAAGTCCAACGCTACCATCCAGTCTCCAGGGTCTAGGGCAGCTAGAACCTGAGCCAAAGTTAACATCTTGAACCTTTCCTTCCGGAGGAAGGCATGGACGTTCCGGAGGTCCAAGATAGGGCGTAGGCCCCCTTTGCCCTTCTTGGGAACCAGAAAGTAGTGGGAATAACAACCACGACCTACTTCTGGGCTCGGAACGCGCTCGACGGCCCCCTTGGCCAAGAGGGCCGAAACTTCCTCGTGGAGAAGATTCAAATGATCCCCCGAGATACGGTGGTGCTGCGGTGGCTTGGCTGGAGGGGTCGTCTCGAAGGGGAGGGAGTAGCCCCTTCGGACGATTTGCAGCACCCACCTGTCCGATGTGATGGACCGCCAGTGGAGCAGGTGATGGCGAACTCTGCCGCCCACTGGCGTGGAATGGGCCTGAAAGCTCGGACTAGGAAGGCTTTGAGGCGGATGCTGCCGGGGTGGATGTGGGCTGACCGCGACGTCCTCCAGAACCGCCTCGGCGGAAACCACGTCCGCGCGCAGGTTGGTTCTGCGGCTGGTGGCTAGGCGCACGTGAGGAGGCACCCCTTCCTTGGCCACGAAAGGGGTGAAAGGCGGAAGTTTGCGACCGCGGGGCCGAGAGGCCCAAGGACTTGGCCGTAGCCCGGGAGTCCTTAAAGCGATTCAGCGCACTGTCCGCTTTCTCGCCGAAAAGGCGAGTGCCATCAAAGGGCATGTCCATGAGGGTGCTCTGGACATCGCTCGAAAAGAACGTGGACCGCAGCCAGGCGTGACGTCTAAGCGCCACTGAGTTAGAAATCGCCCTACCCAGCGAGTCCGTAGTGTCAAGCCCACATCGGATAGCATGTCGTGCTGCATCCCTCCCATCGGCCAGAGCCTGGGTAAGTCGTGTCTGGACCTCCTCCGGACACAGGGGCAGCACGTCCTCCACCGTATCCCACAGAGAGTGGGAATAACGGTCCAAGAGGCAGGCGGTGTTCAAAGACAGCAGACCCAAGCTAAGGGAGGAGAACAGCTTCTTGCCGAACTGTTCCAGCATCTTGGAATCCCGGTCCGGCGGAGCGGTCGGGAAGGAGGATTGGGAGGTAGAGGCCTGGATAACCAGGCTCCCGGGGGTAGGGTGTTGGGACAGGAAACTGGGGTCGTCCGGAGCAGGGCGGTGGCGCCTGGCGACGTTCCTATCCACAGGAGGAACTGTGGAGGGCTTGGACCAGGTGCCCTGCAGAACGTCAGTGAGGGCCTCATTGAATGGCAGCAGAGGCTCAGTGGAGCTTGCTGCAGACTGAAGCACCTCAGTGAGGACGTTAGTCCTCACAGCCACGGCAGGTAGCTCGAGCCCAAGGGCTGCGGCCGCCTTGCGCAGCACCACAGAGAAAGCAGCACCCTCCTCCGAAGCCACAGTCGGAGGAGAGATGAATCCAGTGTCCGGAGAGGTATCCAGACCACTGGCCTCCCCCAGTTCATCTGCCCAGTCCTGTGACAGTTGAGCCTGAGCGGCCATAGGATCCTCGGATCCCTCCCAGTTGTCCCCATCATCCGATTCCTGGTATGCAGGAGGAAGGATCGGAACCGGGCGATAGACAAAATGTGTCTCCAGCGCCGCCGAACGCAGCGTCCATCGACTCCGTATCGGCGCCGAGCCCGGACCGGGGCTGAACCGGGGCTCGACGTCGAGCAGAGTCGGCGTCGGAGGTGGTACCGGTGTCGACGCCGGCGGAGGAGGCGTGACGAGGTCGACTGGCGTCGGCGGGGACTCGGGAACGGGTCCATCGGGCGCTTGCGGTGTCGAGGCCAGAGCCGTCGACGGCGCCGGGGCCGGAGCCGCCGGCAGGCAAGGTTGCCCAGTCGGGTCCGCGGGGCCCGAAGGCGCGCCAGCGGGCGTCAACGGCGGAGCCAGGCTCCTCATGGCCGAGAGGAAGGCACTGACTTCCGCCGGCGTCGCGTCAGTCCCAGGGACCGGTGGGTATGGGGACTTGCGCGGCGCCTGCGGCTCCGCCGGAGCCGTGGGGGTGGAACAACCCGCGGCTCCGCCGGAGGCGCGGGGGTGGAACCACCCTGACCCTCGACCGAGTCGCGCAACCGGCAAGGGGAGTCCGAAGAGCGGTGTCGCCTCTTGGACTTCTTGGAGTGCTTCGACTTACCCGAAGACTTGGATCCCGACGACCGATGATGACGTCGGCTGCGGCTCCGCGACCGATCCTTGGACCTCCTCCTGGACCGGGATCGAGAGGGGCGCGGAGCCGAGTGGCGAATCTCGAGAAGCTTACGGGACCGCTCCCGTCTAGGCTTCGAGGTCAGGGCCTTGCAGTCCGAACACGACTCCGCGTCGTGGTCGAGGCCCAAGCAGTAAAGGCACTGGCGGTGATGGTCCGTAACCGACATCAAGCGGCTACAGTCAGCACAGGCTTTAAAACCAGGCATCCTACCGGCACCGGAGTCGAGACAAGATCAAAAAGGATCGAAAAAGTTAGTCAAAAAATGACTAAAGGGGTAGCTCTCCCGGATCTGCGCTTACTGGCGCGGAAAAAAGAAGAACTGACGTCAGCGCACGAGGGCGGCGTCTAAGTACTCCGACGACGTCATTCCGGCGCACGACGCCGACGACGGACGCGGAGCCGCAGACGACGCCTTGCGACGCGCAAGGGGTATTGCTGACGAAAAATCTTCCGGATCCAGTCTGACGCTTGGGGATATTCTAAGGTGAGGAATCTAACTAACGTGTTTCTTTCAGATTAAACATTTTAATTTTTAAAAAGTAACCACATACTGAACAATAAATAAATAAATAAATAAATAATTTCTTAAACAAAAAATGTAATTTTTAAACACAATAGAATGCATGTTTCATTTTTTTAAAACACAAAATACACAAATATTTCATTAAAAATGTAATTATGTAGAGGTTTAAACACTCCCCACCCAAACTACTACAAAACCCAACATCCCAAAAATAAAACAAATATACTAAATATATATATATATATATATATATATATATATATATATATATATATATATATATATATATATATATATATATATATATATATTCACTGAAAAAACCATGGGTTTCACACACGTTATAGTTAGGAATTAGCATTTAAAAAACCTTGCAAATTCAGTGAAAAAACCATAGGTTTCACAGACGTTATAGTTAGCTGGACATTTTACTCGTAAAAAACCAATGAAATTCCCCCGTTATAGTTAGTTAAGCTAACTAACTCGCGCACCCGCAATCCACTGCTGATGACGTCACATATAACATCACTCATGACATGGTCACTGACATCACTCATGACATCACTGATGACCTCATCCAGTGAATGTGTGTTTTTCTGAAAATTAAATATGTTTTATATATGTATATCTCAAGGTCGATGGAAGAATAAATGGGTATATAAGTGTCTAAATGGATGTTTTTTTTTGAAAAATATATTTTGTAACTGACTGATTAAGTGTATCAAAGTGAATACATGGCTTAGTGAGTAATGTTTTAATATGTAAATATCTGTATCAGTCTCTTACTTTGTGTATAAGTGGCTGCATGGGTTGGTGAGTAGCTACATGGGTGTCTATATAGGTTATTAGTTGGTTTTTTGAGTATCAGTCTGAGTGTCTGCATGGTTTGGTGGGGGGTATTACGTAGTGCATAGGTGCATGAATGAGTGACTCACTGTATGTGTTGAAGACAGCATGTGTGCAGGACTGTATGGGTGGATGAGTGTGTGTATGGGTGTGTTAGTGAGTGAATGACTGTCTCAATAGTGTCTCCATGAGTAACTACTTATGTTTTAAAGTAGTATATGTGACTATTGGTGTATATAAGTGAGTATATGTGATAGTGAGAGATTGGAAGAGTTCCTGTATCAATAAGTATGTGTTTCTATAAGTGATTGTTTAAAAGACCAAGTATGTGTAAGTTTCCGTAGAAGTAAGTGTGGTGGTGTGTGTATAACTGTATATGAAGGTAAATGGATGTTTGATTCTTTATTAGCATGAGTGACTATGTGTGTGAGTAACTCTATGGATGAGTGGCATTGTGTAACAGGATGTACAGGTGTATGAGTACATATGAGTGAGTACATGTATGAGTGACTGTATAGGACTGTTGGTAAATGAGTAGATGTGTATGTGGTTCTTAGAATTACAGAAGAGTTTGTTGAAACTGGTATTGGAATTTCCATTAATTTTTTATTTTTTAGTCTCTATTTTTTAATGTGTGTATCAAAGGTTATATTAGGGTGAGAGGAGGTCTGCCACTTTATCACAAGGATGATGTCATCAGTGATGTCATCAGTGATGTCATTTGAGATGTCATGAGTGATGTCATGAGTGATGTCAGTGACCATGTCATGAGTGATGTTATATGTGACGTCATCAGCAGTGGATTGCGGGTGCGCGAGTTATAGTTAGCTTAACTAACTATAACGGGGGAATTTCATTGGTTTTTTACGAGTAAAATGTCCAGCTAACTATAACGTCTGTGAAACCTATGGTTTTTTCACTGAATTTGCAAGGTTTTTTAAATGCTAATTCCTAACTATAACGTGTGTGAAACCCATGGTTTTTTCAGTGAATTTGTATGGTTTTTTAAATGCTAATTATTATATTTAACGTGTGTGATTTTTTTTTTTGCAAGGTTTTTTACATCTTTTTATTTTTACTTTATATTCTCTTTAAACACTATTGTAAAATTAAAAAAATTCTGCAATATATTTTTTTTTCACCTTTTTTTTAACCAAACAGGTAAGATATATTAGTATAACATAGTGATTCTTTTTTTCCAATTTTTTTTTTTTACGTACGCGTACGGTAAGCTTACCGTAAGCGCACATTTTGCTTTATGTACGTAATATTTCTACTCTGTTTGCGTATGGTTACGCAATTTACGTAGACGTGCGTACTGCGTACGCGGCGCGTAAGCGCATACGTTACACGCGTACGTTACGCGGAAGTGTTGGGGCGTGCCTGTTATGCGCATGCGCGTGTCTTTTATACGCGCATGCGTACTTTTACCGTAAGCGATCCGTAAGCGTAACGTACGCGCACGGTGGGTCATGTGATCAAGAAACAACACTTTTGATTGGTTTAAACTACTTTCAGTTCTAGAACTCTCCTACACCACACCCATTCCCCTCATTTCTGCTTGTGATCCCTTAGGAGAAGGAGCTGAGTTGTCTTTGGGATACAATGGCAGACCAGCAGTCCTCTTCTTCGAGTGAGGCTAGCAGCACCACCATCACCATCAGGCAGAGAAGGAGGAAACAAAAGAGCTCTTTTATATGGGAGTATTTTACGTTTCCAGAGGGCGAGAAAAAGGTAAATGCTCCTTTAGTGACTTGCAAGCTTTGCCAGCGTGTACTATCTAGAGGTAATCCTAACAAGAAGTATTCCTTCGGGAATCACACTATGTTAAGACACCCTAGGACAAATGCTCGACATACTGGAGAAAACCCTTCAGTTAGTCGACCGAGCACATCCACAGCAGCTCAGCCGAGTACATCTTCGGCAGCTCAGCTGAGCCCTTCATCTGTGGGGGGAGAATCACCTTTTTCTGGTCCTCTGGAAACTAACCCTCGATTTGCGAGGGTTACAATGCGGTGCTCAAATTGTCATGGTCTAATTGTTCGTGGGGAGATCAGTGTTCCCCTAATTAACAGAATAGACCAGCACATTTGTCCTACCAGCTAATATTCCCATTCTTTCTTTCCTCTGTCCCTGTATGAACACAACGGCTCTTTTAAGAGCCAACCTTACCTTTCAACTTTTTTTATTTTTTTTTAAAAAACTTTATCTTTTTTTTTACCGTAAGCGTATATTTTTTTTTTTTTTTATTAAAAAAACACTAAAAGAAATTACCACATTACAAGGTCCTTGAGGGATTATAACGAAAAACTGAAAATCTGATTGAGGAGAAGTGGAAAAAAGGGACCATGAAATTTCTGACTTACCTGACCCAGCCAAAAAATTAAATATCAATTAAAATTTTATTTAAATTGCTAGAAAAATGGTTTAATTTTTCGATAATTTTCTTTCTCAATCTGAAAAAAAAAAGAAAAAAGTATTAATATTTAATAAAACATTTTATAATACAGTACACGTATTTACATATTTTCCCAAAACAATTTTTTGCCATTTTTTTGCTGTTTTCAGAATATATTGCATTTCACTATAAATCGTGAAAGCAATTGCATTCATCACTTAACAGCGGGCAAAAAAAAAAATAACAATCTCAAAGATTGTTTTAAAAAAGCCCAGAATCTCTTCTCACTTAAACATAACATTATAGAAATGCAAAATATTCAATAAAAATATCATCTAATAACAATAACTATTTCTAAAAAATACCGTCTGACAATTTTGTTACAGAAGCATAATCACAAAAATAATATATCTCAAATAACTCCACAATACATCTGGTTACCTTTCCTTTAGGCCAAATGGTAATTTTTAAATTCTTTTTTGATTAAATTTCCAATGGTAATCCAATAAAATTCCAAAATTTGATTTGTACAGATGTTGCCAATTCTCTCTAAAATTTAGGTTTCAGGAAGATTAGATAGGAATTTGCTAAATCAAAAGGCAAACGTTGCTTAAAAACCAACTGACAATCATTACACATTGTCCAGCCTTTTTCACATTTTAGATAAACTCTGTAATGACCAGAAGTTACAGTAGGTCCATCATGGAAAATTATTGCAACTGTTACAAAAGTTTTTCCTGAAATTGATAATTGCTGTCCTGTAAACTTCTTTATTAAAGTATCCAATTTTGAACCATCAGCTCTACATCGCTGCATCATTAAAATTACATACTGTCCGTATTCCTTTAAAATTAACGTTGAAAACATGTCAGATTTACATTCACCGCATTCCATGCTATGATCAGCATCTTTAACTAATTTAGTAAAAGTGACTGATTTACTCTCTGGCAATGTTAAATAAATAAACCTTTCAGAATCAACATTAGAGCCACGTGTATTGAAACAGTTTTCACAACTATGTTCCCATTTATAAGAGAGACCAAACATATTTTCTATTTGTACCCCTTCTTCTTCCAGTACCTGAAGAAAATACATCAAGAATTCCTGTGCATCTTGCTGTACATTTTGAGAAAACTGTGTACATCCTGAACATACATCTAAAAGTTTTCTAATTTCAGTAGCACTTTCTATTTTAGTTTTATCAATACTCAGCTTTTCAAAAAGGAGACTCAGCACAGAACAGAATCTTTTTCCCTGATTTACTATTATCTGCTCTTGCAAACTTTCAAGATAAAATACAACATTCAGCACTACATTAGCGTAGCAGTTGACACCAGAGCTATTTTCAAAATGACAACCAACAACCTCTTCAACATTGTCCTTTTTCTTTTTGCTTGCAATTACATCACTCTTCTTTTGTTTTCTCTTCTCTACATCCTCATTACAGATATTCTCAATTCTCCTTTTTATGAGAAACAACACGTTTTTCCAACACAGGATACTGACCTAAATGAGGAGCATAGGTTCTTCTTAATCTATTATACTCCTTTACACAATTTGCATCAGCACTAACTTTTGAGTCATCAAAGTCTATCATGAATAAACCAGATAATGTTTTCACTCGTGACAAAGCAACATAAGCCATACCTTCTTTGAACACAGTTGAACCAATGTTCACAAAAGCACAATCTACAGTTAATCCTTGAGACTTGTGAATAGTTACAGCATATGCTAGAGAAAACGGAAACTGCTTCCTACGTACATATAAGTATTTCACAAGCAAAAAACGGACTGAACAACGACAAATTTCTTTAACCTCTTCAATCTGATCAAACTTTATTTTTAAAAATTCAATCCCATCTTTTTTCTGGTAGTTCACAAAACCCACAACTTTACCCATAGCTCCATTCACTAAACCTTTTTCAACATCCAAATTTCTCCTTAAAAATACTCTACAGTTCATGCAAACATATAGATTTTTTTCTAATCCAGCTGTTTTCGAAATTTTCTTCTCTAGAGAATCCAATTTTTTTCTCAGTTCGCTTGTTAATGTAATTGTAATTCTTTCATGCTGAATTTTGTCCACTGCTTCCAATTTCTTAATCTCTTCCTTTTCCAATTTCAAAAGTTCCTCATTGAATATTGAGCATTCACGTAGAGTTGGCATTAAGCAGATTACACTTTTCTTTTCTGCAATGTTCTTGTATATTTTCTCTGCAACTATTTCTTCCTTTGGGAATAAATTATGTAGCAACCGACTCTGTAATGCTTTCCTGCCAACTTCAGTGAGTAGTCCAATTCTGATATCTTTCAGAATACTTGCATAATCTTCATCGTTTGCTTGCCTCAGTAGTAAGTTCCTTGTACTCAAAGAAGGACCAAATATTTGCATTACCAATGCTTCCCAATGACTTCTTTGTGTCTTCATGTGTCACAGTATTAAACACTGATTGTCCTTTAACTGGAGTAAGCTGTAGAAGATCCCCAAAAACTATGACATGTTTTCCACCAAATAACACGTCATAGTCTCTCCTTAGAATTTGCTGCATTCTTAAATGCACAAAGGCAAGCATTAAGTTTGATACCATGCTCACCTCATCAATAATGAGAACTTGCATCTTCTTCAACACTCTTGACACTTCGAAGCATGCTTCTCCTGTTAGCTTGTGGTATTCTATTTTGTTCTCATGCTCCACTGGTAACATTAGCAAACGATGTAAGGTAATTCCTTTTATGTTATATGCTGCTAACCCAGTTGGAGCAGTAACAACACAAGACAAAGTTGAATCCGTTTTTTGCTGTAGGTAGCTTCTGATGACTTTTATTAAGAAACTTTTTCCAGTTCCAGCTTGTCCGCTCACATACATCCTGATTGGTTCAAATGATGTGCATGAGCACTCTTTTTTTCCATGTAGTAATCCGTGATCAATTTTGTTTCTGATCTCTTCATAAATTTGTTGCCGTTCTTCATTCAGTTGTTCTTCCAAATTTGGTAAGTCTATTAATTCTTCTTGAGCTTGATTCATAGCCGTTTCCACTTCAGTCATGGCTATTGCAGCTTCATTTTCTACGATTGGTTGTCCAAGGGGATCTTGACTGAGCGTTCCTGAACTTTGGCTGTCTTGAGAACTGTCTCTAGCTACTTCAGCTGCAATTGTAGCTTCCTGTTCAATTTCTTCATTTAACATTTGGACATAATTTGTGAAAGTACTGCATTCAATCGTATCTTTACATGCATTAAATGAGTCCTCATAGCTCTGGAATTCTCCAAGTAGTTCATCCTCTGAACGCCATGGTTTGAACAGCTGTAAAAGTGCCAAGTAGTAAAATCCCTTTTTGTCAGTAGTGTCGCAACTCAGCTTCCGGTGATTTATCAAACCTCCTTTTGTTTGCTTCAGCAAACATCCTTCCTCACCACTGACTTTATATTTTCCATTGTTGATGTCTTCTGTGGCATTCCGTTTAAAAATGAAGTTCTGCAGCACTTCATAGAGACACATGTTTTCAAGGTGATGACTTCTTTTTGGGTAATATGTGTCCAACGTGTTTGTTTTTAAAATGTCTGTACTTTCAGGTTCGAACTGTGCTAAATATTCAATTTCTCCAACAGATTTCAGTACCCGATTTCTCATTGCTGCAAGGCCTAAACTTACCCAAATTATTCTTCTTGATTTCGAGTAGAGACTTGCAGAAGATAACCTATCTGAACATTCGTAGGATCCAATTTCTCGATGCGATAACATCTTTAAACTGAAACTGTATAACTTCTTACTGACAGTCTTCTCGTGAGAAATCTCTTCCCACATTTCTTTCAATTCAGTCTTTTCTGATTTAGTAATGTAAGACGTTACATATCGAGCATCAGCAATGGAATTGTCAGCTACATACTGTATATCCATGTTACCATTCCACATGGATAAAATGACTGGGTTGTAGTCATTTATATATTTTGACTCTTCTTTTCTTTTTAGGTTGTAGGTATTCTTAGGTGATTTTCTTGTAATAGTATGTCTCACAGCTGACGTAAAACTGTTTACTCTTCCTTTTGAAAGCACAGGTCTAGGAAATCCAAATCGATATTTAGTGTACAATTTATCTTTGCTCTTGTACTTCCGTCGACCGTATTTTCCACACCGATGACTTTGGAAACGTAAAACTTGCTCCTTTAACTTTTTCTCTTCTGTGCTTTTTGGTATAGCACATGTTGCATATTCTTCGATGAAACTTAAAACAGCATCATCAGATTCTGTTCCAAATTTGGGGCATCCTTGATCCACAACAGCATATGAATATGAGGAGCACCTCTTGCTTGGTACTCTTTTCTCCAAAAGAAATCCACAACTTCTCCAAGAGGTGGATTTTTTTTATTGCAGATGAAGCACATCATAGCCTCAAATCTATGATTGAAATATCTGCAAACATTAACCGGATCCAATGAGCACAATTCTCCTGCTGTCTTGTATTCGATGTTTTTAATGTTTGAATTTGCCTCTCGAAGAAAATCCAGTAAATCATCCCAAGCGTACTCGGCACAGCTTAGGGTAAGGAACCATGTTGGAGTTCCTAAATTCCGTAACATACATTTCAATTCTCCATGGCGTCGGTACCAATATTCATTTGTCCCACGCTGGCAAGCCATCAGATTGATCAATTGAGATTCCAAATGATCATCTCGCTGCTGCACTTTATTCATAAAATCCTTAGCAGACACATTATGTAGATGTACTCCACTTTTTAAAATGTGATTTACTGCATAGGATAGTGCTGACAAGTCACTTTCAAATAACAGATGGAACAAATAAGGAATACTTTGTCGAAATCTTGGATCTTGTGCATATAATCTTGTAGTCCGATACTCAGAAGCAGGAATCTGTTCTGGGCGTTCATCGTATCGTCCACCTTCTCCTTTAGGAAACAGCTGGGGAAAACAACGAGCTTCCAAGCTCTCCTCCCATACACTCACGGGAGTTCCTTTGGCTTTTTTCATCTGAAACAGATCAATACTATCTGCCATAACTTCTTTTGAATGAAGAGGATGTATGCTGAAATGTTCATAAATTTCTTCTTCTTTTGACTTGTCCACCTTTTCAATTTGCCCAGTTGGTGTTTCTGTGGCTCCACTTAAATCTTCTTCATCTTCATCCATATAAATTGATTCATACCATTTATTATTCTTTTTCAAATAAAAATTTGCTCTTTGTACTTTCCGTACATCCACCAGCTCCTGAAAATTTTCTTGTTCTTTGTAGGTACACCATTAACCATAATAACTAATGGTTCAGTTTCCAAAGTATCTGCATCAATAGTTTCCATATTGTTTTTCAAATCCAATGGCAAATAGACAACTCTACCTTTTAAACCTCTCTGTAAATCTGAAGGAGGTAATTTACCGTTTTTTGGCTCCATACGTACTATAGTCTGGAACGGATGGACACATTGAATGAGTATCGACTCATAAGTATTTAAATCAGAAAGTTCAGCAGGAATATCATGCAATTCTAAATTATTATGTACAGCTCTTGCTGGCATTCTATTTTCTTCTAACTTGTTATAACAGTATTTACAAATACGCTGATCTTCACCCAAATCAAAACAATTTTCCAGAAATATATATGTTGCAAAATCCTTCCACTTATAATTATCTTCTTCTTCACTTTTTCTGTAGAGATCAACATTCCTGGTTTGATTTTTATAATGAGTTCTGCGGCAACAAATACAAGTAATATTTGGTCTTTCATTAGAGATGATTGCAAATTTTGTCATTTGATCATCAAATTTCTTACTTACAGAGGGTTCTACATTCTCTTCCACATCTTCCTCGATAACTGTGTCATTACTCTCTTGTTCTGGACCAAAGTAACTAAACTGAATTTCATCAGTAACCTTCTCTACATCTGATACCGATCCCCGGAACAGAGCCCTATTCAATTCATCTAACTTTATTGCTGGACTTTGAGCAAAATACAATCGTCTCACAAACTTTCTCATTTCAGTATGATGAACTGCCAGCATCCTAAAATGGTGAAAAACACTTTGACACACTTTCCTAGATAGACAAGCCAGAGAGTGTCCTTGCAAACCAGTATTCTCTCTCACTCTGCATGGATCTAGACTTTGAAGCACCTTAATCTTCTGTTTAACACTTTTTTTTACTATATTCTCTTAGAAACTCACGAAAATTATCAATAGATTCCTGACGCACAGTGCAAATACTACTACAATTCCAAGTATACACTGGGGCTTTAGGACGTCTCCCCATAACCTCATCCGCCATCACTTGTTCCTCATCTCTTGGAACCATTTTCTCCTTCTCCATTATACAACCATTTTTTACTTCATAAGCACGACCTCTGGTGTCAACTGCATGCAGCAAACTATTACTTTGAAGATAACTCTCTTCATTAAAAAAAGGTTCACTACTTGAACTATGCATCCATTCTCCTAAAAACACTTTACAAAAGTTTGTTCTTTTCACTAGTCTTTTCCTTTTGCTTTGTGATTTCAGTACATTGACCATTTTATCTAATGTACGCATCCTGTTCAAAATTAAAATGAATAGTTTCCTTTTTAATTCTAAAGCCTTTGCTACAATGGCTTCAATTTTTTTTTCTCTTATAAAATTTCGCTTTTTTCTTATATTTCTTCACATCCTTTATCAAATTGGACATAACTCTTATCTGAAACATTTTTCTACGAATCTCTTTAAACGCTGTTTTTCTTTTTAAGTTAATCTTTATTGTTTCTGAAGGTACATTTGCATTAACTAAATGCTCAATTTTTTCCTGTAGTTTTCTATTTAAAACATTCTTTCCAGTACAGACATTTTGTACATTTTTCCTTTTTTTGAAGATATTTTTAAAAAAATCTTTTGTCTGCTTACCAGAAGACTTTCTCTTTTTCCCAACATGAGCATCTCCAACTAACTCGGGTCCTCCAGTTGTCTTCAAATATAGATTTTTTTTCTGGTTTTTCCTTACTCTGGATTTTGTAGGCATCTTAAATTTTGTTCACTGCTCTTCAGCAATACCTGAAAGAAACTAAAAAAAAAATCCTTTATTTTATTTAAATATATTACTATATTTTTTATGATCTTTTCAAATCTTAAAATACTATGTACCCCTTTCCTACAAGTGAAAATCACAATAAAACCATCACGAATTAAATATCTAAAAACAATTCCTGTGTGCACACAGACTCATGGTGTGATTTTATACAGAAAAAGAAATTTCTTTGCCAATTTGAAAGCACACTTACTACTCTTTTTTTGGCAAGTGAGAAGTACTTTTACAGTCTGACACTTTTACAATCCACTTTTCAGAATCTGAAAACAGCACATGTCCAAACAGCTTTTTGAGACCAGGAACATGTGTAACCTGGGTGAATGACTACACTCCAGCAAAGGCAACCAGCCTTAGTGATGTAGAATGTATTTGCATTACTCACTGCAACCTCAAATACCACTCGGTTGTGAATACTATGCATGATTCTACAGGATAAACAGCTGGGTGTGTGCTAAGAGTCCGCTTCTGCTGAAAAATAGCTGCCCCTTTCCTACTAATGCAAATCTAAAATTACCAGAGTAATACGCAATAAATCTCTGTCAACAATTCCTCTTTGCACACAGAGTCATGGTTTGATATTAGGCAGAAAACAAAATTTCTGTGGCAATTTGAAAGCACACTTACTACTCTTTTTTTGGCAAGTGATAAGTACTTTTACAGTCTGACACTTTTTCAATCCACTTTTCAGAATCTGAAAACAGCACATGTCCAAACAGCTTTTTGAGACCAGGAACATGTGTAACCTGGGTGAATGACTACACTCCAGCAAAGGCAACCAGCCTTAGTGATGTAGAATGTATTTGCATTACTCACTGCAACCTCAAACACCACTCGGTTGTGAATACTATGCATGATTCTACAGGATAAACAGCTGGGTGTGTGCTAAGAGTCTGCTTCTGCTGAAAAATAGCTGCCCCTTTCCTACTAATGCAAATCTAAAATTACCAGAGTAATACGCAATAAATCTCTGTCAACAATTCCTCTTTGCACACACAGTCATGGTTTGATATTAAGCAGAAAACGAAATTTCTTTGCCAATTTGAAAGCACACTTACTACTCTTTTTTTGGCAAGTGATAAGTACTTTTACAGTCTGACACTTTTTCAATCCACTTTTCAGAATCTGAAAACAGCACATGCCCAAACAGCTTTTTGAGACCAGGAACATGTGTAACCTGTAGAATGTATTTGCATTACTCACTGCAACCTCAAACACAACTCAGTTGTAAATACTAAGCTTGATTCTACAGGATATGCAGCTGGGTGTGTGCTAAGAGTCTACTTCTACAGTAAAAAAAGATGCCCCTTTCCTAGTAATGCAAATCTACAATTACCAGAGTAACACCAAATAAATCTCTGTCAACAATTCCTCTTTGCACACAGAGTCATCTTCTGATTCTATGCAGAAAACAGTATTCCTCATTCATACCAGTACACCTTAATTTATGGTGAAAACATAGTCCATAATATTTTACATGTTCCTTACATTTAAATTTCTCCCAAAACACAAAATGAAAAACACAACTTCAACAAAAGGAATCCCAATTCTATTATTCATTTCTAAATTTACCACATACATCCCCTCTCAAACTCATAACTCACCTTTAAAATTAGTTAGTTGTGAAAGAAATGTGGCACTCAAACAGCAGATTATCAGAGCCAGGATCTCTGTTCTGTACACCTCTCTCCTCTCAGCAGAACCAGATAATGGCAATGTTTCCCTCTCTTTTTCCACACATATACATGTTAACTTCAAATAACACTGCTTCCCACATTTTTTCAAATGGAAACACACATTTCTATTGGTTGAAAATGTCAACCCTTTTCCAAATGCACCCTTCCCCCAACATGACTTCTACCTCCTAGCATAGCAACAGCTCATGGAACACTGGTGTGAGCAGAGAGGTCAGAAGTTCATCAAACAATGTTTCTATTGCTAAGAGCAAGACTGCTTGACCTGTCAAACCTTACAGCAAATCCAATGTAATCTTCTGTGGGAACACAATTTTCTGAACCAATACAAAACATGTTTCTAAAAATGTAAACATGCAGCCTAGTTTTGAGTGTAGAATGGTTTGAAACAGCCAATGAGTTCTTTTTATTAAAAAAAATATGTATGCCTCCATTTTCCAACTGTCTTTCATTTCATTTTCCCATTCTACTGAAATACACCTCCTGAGTGCATCCAGATCTCCTTGGAAGATGTTCACAGTGTGGATTGTAGGGCACAGCTATGTCTTCTGGAGTGAAAAGTATGCAGAGAAAACAGGTATGGTGAGAGACCTTGCTTTGCCAAATGTAGACATTAAATGGATTGGTCAGAGAGGGTTAAAGTGGCACCAATTGATGCCATTGGTGAAATCCTTCATGCAAATCCAACACCCTGACCTCATAATAGTGCACTGTGGTGGCAATGACCTAGGCACTTTGACTGGGGTAGGTCTGGAAATGCTTATGAAGGAGACCTTTACACAACTGTTTTCACTTTTCCCTAAAACTGCCTTTGCGTATTCTAACATATGCCAAAGGCAAAAATGGAACTGGTCCAATCAATTTTGTCCACAGATTGACAAAGCAAGAAAGCACGTCAACAAATCTGTTTCTGCTTTCCTCCGAGACTATGGTATGGGTTCCATTTACCACAACAACTTGCGTTACAACATGCAAGACATTTATAGAGGAGATGGTGTACACTTCACTGATGAAGGGAACAGAGTCTTCCTCTTGAACCTTAGACTCTGCATCGGTACTTACTTGTAGGTACCACTAAAAAATCACTTCATAAACACAACGGCTCTTTCACTAAAAAATCACTTCTTAAACACAACGGCTCTTTTTAGAGCCC
Organism: Triturus cristatus; assembly: GCF_964204655.1. Classification (NCBI taxonomy): domain Eukaryota; kingdom Metazoa; phylum Chordata; class Amphibia; order Caudata; family Salamandridae; genus Triturus; species Triturus cristatus. Next base: position 241,730,369 of record NC_140579.1, read on the forward strand.
CCTAATATCTAAACACTTAAATCTGAATTTTATTTCTTTTTTTATTTTTTTTTTCTGCCGTACGCGTACGGTAAGCTTACGCGCACTCCGCGTTTTTTTTTTTTAAATTAATAAATGTATTTTTCGTACTTTTGTGTCCTTCTTTGACCCCCTTTCAAATGTTAGGGGGTCTGTAACTCTCTTCCTTGCCCCCTTTTCACGTTATCTCCCTTTTTTTTTCTGTGTGAAACACACAAAATGGCGGCCGACACTTCCTGATTTCGTCCGATTCGAATGTGTACAGTCATGTGACAACCAATCAGATTTGAGCTCGTGCACGGCACCGTACGCGTACGGTAAGCTTACCGTAAGCGCACGGAGCGCGCTTACAGATATATATATTGCTTAAAATGCTATTTTCTCAGGAACTACTGAACAGATTTACACCAGACCTACAAAAGGCACATCCTTGACCTGCGGACTACCTCTCTGCCAAATTACAAGTAATTCTGTTCAGCCGTTCGGGCTGTAGCTCGGACTAAAGGTCCTATGGAAAAATGCATGGGGAAAACGCGTTTTGGGACCCCCCCTTTTTCTCAGCCCCCGCTTGACGAATCCCCCCGAGACTTTCAGGGAAGGAGCGGAGCGCCCCACCTATTTTGAGAATTTCGCCAGGATTCGTCAATCTGCGCCAAAGTTATTCAAAATAGAATGTTGCGGATTTCCTATGGAAACACGGTCCTAACTATAACTACCTACTGGCGACCGCCAGTAGGTAATCTATATATATATATATATATATATATATATATATATATATATATATATATATATATATATATATATATATATATATATATATATATATATATATATATATATATATATATATATATATATATATATATATATATATATATATATATATATATATATATAAAAAAATAAAACTATCTGAAGAGGAATGCACTCACTTTGGACAATCTTTTCCTTAAATTCTCTAGCTTAATGGAAACATGTAAAGCTTTTTCAGGATGAGCACTAAAGATATCCTTCCCTCCTCCCACAATTAAGTACCAATGCCTTCTATAAAGCATTAAAAAAGGAGCAGAAATTCCTTCTATTGCAATGTCACTACTAACCTGAATACTCTAGTCTGGATGTTCTGTCAATGCTTCGACTCAACGTCTTGAAGCCAGACATCTGATGACTATGATGTCTTTGCAAATAATACATAATTGTATTATTTTCCACACTCTATACAGATGTGTGCTTCTGGATCTTTTTCTAAGTGACTGACCATTCGTGCTACCAACACTGTTGCTATGTTTACTACATAAATGCATGCATTGCTACGGACATTCCTTATGTTACTTATTTGTGAGTCTTTATACAATTTTCTGTTTCCCATTTTGGGTCTAGTACGTGCTATATAAAACCTCTAAATAAATAAATGTGGAATAGGCCATCTCCTTGTGTTTGAGTTTGGCAGCTAGGGCTGACGCTGGGCTAAATTGGTAACCTGTGTGTGTTGCTGTAGTAACATTTAAGTAAATTCGAATCCTCAGCTGGAGCGCACTGTTTGTATGCATCCTTATTCGTTCGGCCTGTCCTACCACATCCTCCTTCTATAAGCCTCTTTGACTAGATGCCCTTGCTTTGGGCCTTTTTTACTACTCCCTTCTTCTCTCCCCTTTTCCTTTAAACTCCCTCCCTCTCTGGGCCTCTGTTCAGTTACTTCTCTATCACCCCAGAGTGGAATTGCTCGGCCGGACAGCTAGTGTCACCTGAAGGGCGGATCGTGTTCCCTATCCCAATCTCAGAGGTTTTACTGAAAAGCTGGGATCATGTGGATGGATTTATTTATGAGCATATTGGACAGAAATGGTACTCAGGGCGCACGAAACGGTGCACTTACAAAGTACAATAGGTTGCAAAGGAAGTCGTGGAGAGATTATGTTGAGTAAGATTTTACAAGATGTTTACAGCTGTTGCATGAGCATGATGCATCTCAGCCCAGTATAAATGTTTATAGAGTCCTCTGTGCCCATGAGGTCAGATTGGGAGGGTAGATCTCGCAGGATGGTCTTGAAGCAGTGAAAGTGTTGGCTTTTTTAATGCAGAGTCAGTCATTGGTTGTAAGTGGATCTCCCAACATCCAGGGCTGGGCTGCCCATAAAGGACACCGGGCAATCTCCGGTAGGCTGTTAGCTTGACCTGATTTCAGGGTTCTACACTCATGCTTGAAAGCTGCCCTCCGGAACTGTTGCTCCCTCTCAGCCCTGCAGTCTACACCAAGCCATTCGGCTAAGCTCCTTGCTGAGTTCCTATGCAGGTTTGTACTAGTGCTTTAGAGTGCATGAGCCACGTAGGAATGAAGTGATGCTTACACAGGCTCATTGTGACTGCAGTATCGGGCTATACCACGAGGTAGAAGGTTAGCAGACTCCATGGACAAGGTGACCCTGCTGAGAGGGGCAGAGCAAGGTCAAAACAGGGAGGGGGGCTAGGGCATTTTACTCCATGCCACACTCCTCTGAAACACCCTGAACACTGCTGACTAGTTGCGTAGATTACTCCTGAAGGAAAACAACATGTTTGCACAGCAAGGCAGATAAAGCAGAGTCCGAACAGGCACCGCCACTTTGCATTACATTGATTGATTGGCCTGCCCTGAGTGGAGAACCAGCCAATCTATTCCATTTACTTCTCTGGGAGCCCAGCGCAGGAGAGGGAGAAAGAAATCTCCATGGAACCAGACAGCGGGAAGAGGAGGAAGAAGGGGGTAGAGAATAGTAAGCATGCATGTGGATGCACGGTTTGCGGCAGGGTGGAAATTGACAAGCACTGTCTCATTTACATGTAGGGTGATGTGGAAATTGACAAGCCGGTCTGCTGTTTACATATTCGAGTAATAAATAAAGGTAGCAGTGTAGCGTGCTTTATGTAAGGAGTATTGTGAAAATTGGCATGGGTTTGGTGCTTTATATATTGAGACATTGTAAAGGCTGTCCTGACTCCTGACTGTGATATTTTGCATACTAAACCATCGTACAAACTAGCCTGCCACAGTACTTTGTATATACTGTAAAAACTGGCCATGGTAAAATGCCTTACATACCGGGTGATTATTAATACCTCCTTAGTTGGGGTGTTTTACATTGTGGGGTATTTTGGAAACTGGCCTGACTATGGTGCTTTAAATGCTGACATATAACAGCAACAATCATATTTTATTTTCGGACACATCAATTTTGATTGTCTACTAACTGGCAGAGGACTAGCGATGGGAAGTGAGTCATGGCATTGGTGTTAGACGCTTGAAATATGATTTTCAATTTGTGGATGTACCATTGGGCCACAGCGTCAGACAGGCCCTGCTTCTCCTGCAACTCAGATACGTGACTGCTGTGCATCAAGTGTTTTCAATCTGCCACACGATTCTTATATGAAGGCATGGATTGCTGCAAGAGGGAAATGTTTCTCTCGGGTCCTATGGAAGAATTACATTTGAGTATTATATCAGTCCCTCTTCAGAGCTGCCTGTAAAATATTTCATTTATGATCAACGTTTTTGGTAGTCTGAGCTGTACAATCATATTATTGTCACATTTCTCCAGGTGCCACACATTTATTTGGGAGAGCGCCCACCTCAAAAAACCCTGGAGAGTTGTGCCTGCTCTTCTTTGTGAGGTTGGTGTTACATTTGTGTCCATAACTGCGGTGGCTCTCAGTCCAGCCACGCAGGCACCATTGTAGGTCTGCTCCTCCCCCACGTCATGGCTGGCAAGGGTCACTCAGAGTCAGTGAAGGGATGTAAAGGAACCATTCCTATGTCCTCTTAGAGCCAGTTGCCTCTCTTTAACTCTTCTAGTGTCATATTGGTACACTGGGATCAGGGTCGGATTGGGAAAACAGGCACTCGGGCAGTGGCCGATGGGCTGGTGCCTGAGGACCATCTGTGGGTCGCTTTTTTATGCACCCAATCCAGTTTTAACTCTTAATTTTTTATTATTAAAAGGGGATTGGTAGGCTTATGACAAAGTCCAAAGGCTGCAGCGGCCCCCTCGCCCCACCACCTCCCCAAGCAAGCACACTCAGACAGCCCATTTTCACCTTCTACAGAATAACAATGGTCTTTGGGGTGACAGCATGTAGCACGCCTCCTACATTCCTGCCTCAGGGCACTACAGGGAGTCTCAACCAGGTGAAATTCTATGAGCAGCAGCGTTCGCAATCCTCTACCAAGGGAATAAGAGGCATGTGTATGACGAGAGGACTTGAGGGGGTTCTTCTATCACCCCCCACAACAAACTTCATGTTGCAAGATGGCAACCACCCATTCCAGGTCAGGTGAGGAAAGTGAAAAGGGATTGATTACGCCAAATTGGTCTTCCCTAATTATTCTACTAAGTTACGACTGATGGTCTTTTATTTGCTTGCTAAAAGTGGTAGAGGGGAGTAAAACAAGTCATGGTTACACTTTCAAATTTAGTCGTAGTCTAAAGTACCACAGACTCCGAATTCCAATTTTGTGGATTTATTATAAGACCAAAAAAAATTTAATATAAACACATCTTAGTATAAGAGTATACAGATACATGAAAATCAATTCAGAGCCAATTTTACTAATATAGTTCATCCGGCATAAAAGGCATAATATGATGAACTCCAAAATCAATACACAGCAAAGAATAGAGGCAGAGTAGAGTTCTCTTTTCATCTGGGAGGAAAACAAAACAAAGACAAATATCTTTCCCTACACCGCTTTAAATGAGGGTCCTACTTATTTCTCTTATATCATTTCCCAAAGGTGTCAGCACGTGTTGACTTCCTAAGAAGTACTCACGTCAAATGGGTTTCCTAGCTTAAGGCTATGGAGCTCGCTCTAAGATGCTCCTTCTCCTCCGAGAATCAGCAGAAATCTCCAAACTTTGTCCCTGCGCATCATATTAAAAACAGAAAAAGTTTAGCCCCCAATGAATCATGTGGTAAACTTCTCTATTGTATCATTTCAGTAACTTTCCAGTAGCTTTAATTAATTCTCCTTCGTCTTCTAGTGGCCTTGGTTCCCAGACAGGCCAGGCACTAAAGGAGTCATCCCTTCTCGCCTTCCAGTCTTCAAAGACATTCCGGGTGTCTCCTTAAATCTAAGAATAAAGAGGCTGAATTCCTGCACCTGCAGTAGGATGAGAACACGCTACTTTCGAATACAAAAGAGATTCATTTAATTAATGTTTTGAGCGGCCAAGGAGAATCGAAATGGTCAACAACTTTACAAATGGAGCCTACAATTCAGGCAACTTAAACTAAACATGGTTACATTGCACAAATATAATTTAATCCTGCACATTATATATACAGGAATTTTGAATGTTTCTAATACAGGTAAAATCCTACTTGAATGTGCACACTACAATTTCCTTGCTACTAGAACGTGAATAAATGCATCTTAATAATTATAAAGCACTGCAAATGACAAAATGCATGTGAGTGCGTTTCAACCATAAGTATAGTGCACCCATACAATTTAGAGTGCTGTAAGTGCTCTATCAGTTCCCCCCTCTTATGACTAGCGTCATAACACCAACATTCTATCCTCTCACAGTTTTCTCCTTGTAGAAAAGACCGGCCTAAACAGAAGTTCTAGCTTGCCGTCCATGTCTAAATCTTTCTAACCCTTTAAGGTGCAGATAGTGACTGTCCTGCAGTTGTTCTAACTGCTGCTCACGCTTTTTCAGGGAATTTTCTTTATGTCGGGCCCTTTCCATTTAAAAGCCTTGATGGCTCCCAATAGTACGATTATACAAATGACATCTATTATAATAGGTTTCAAAATGTATCCCATTATTCCCTGTTCTAGACTTCCAAACCAGCTTCCAACCTTCCCAGATCCCTTACCAATTTGTTCCCAGAGTCCATCAGCAGCCTGATCCTTTAAGTCTTGATGTATCTCTGAAATGTTACAGATGTACTTCCTTATATCCCGACTATTGTCAGGAATATAAGTACAGCACTGTTGAACTTTCAATAATTTACAGCCTCCTCCGGCTTTTGCTAATAACACATCTAAAGCAAGATGATTTTGAAGAACCATAGCCCTTATCAAAACCATCTCCCCATCAACAAGTAATAGAATTTGGGCCGTATTTATAGAGAGCTTATCCACCAATGTTGCCAACTTTCTAATTTTCACATCGTTCAAAATCACACCCAGACTAGGTATCATGGCTCCAAATACATCCCCAACAATTTCTCCCACACTTACATCATGTTTTCCTCTGTGAGATCTTTTCCCTTCTAAAGGCCATAAGTCATCTACATGGAAGATTTTGGGAAATACCACAGCCAAATAACATGTACCATACCAATTCTTAGACAATTTCACATAAGCATTTTTGCCACACACAAAATACACATTTGGCACTATCGTTAATTTATCCAATAGCGCCTTTCTAATCGACTCCTCAATCAGGAAAATGTGTTCACAATCACTCTCACCCACAAATATCTTGTCATAATATGTTGGCAGATGTCTAATGCACAGTTTCCCTTTTTGCTGAAAGTCTAAAGCTATTGGACCAGAGCTTCCTTTTGACTTATGATCTAAATCTTCCTGAGTCCATGGAATAACTTTATGATTCGGGTCTGGTCTAAATAAAGTTTGCCTATGCCGATCTTCTATTTTATCTAGAAACTTCTTCTCGATGTCAGATAACATGCAGGTCAAATTAAGTCTATGGGCATATGATGTATCGAATGTAATAGCAGGCACAAAATACTTAGACATCCTCTCTACTTCCTTATAGTAATCATATTTATTTAGGTACTTAAGCACTGGAACTTCTGAGAGTACCGCATCATAATTTGAGAAGTAGTACTCCAAATGTGCCTTACAATAAAACATGCTCAACAATACACTACATGTGATGCCATATGTCACAGCTAAATGATGGTATCGAATGCCTTCCTCTGCTGATGCTGGCAGTTGCATACACACATAGCAGTCTTTCGCTTCCATTGTGTCAACATACTCATACAACAAACGAGCATATGCATTTAGCGTGAAATCACCTTTTGACAAATCTACGTGTAACATCCGACTAGTTTCCCTGATCCTCTCTCTATCTTTTGCGGATGCACCCCCTTCTAAATCTGAGACAGGTGGTGTAAGTGTCGCCTGTTCCCCCTTCCCTTCAGCATTTTGAGACTCAACCAAAGATGTAACAATCACCACAGTTATGACAAAAAGAACCACAACAATAAGGGTACCAATTATGCATTTCTGTTTGCGTCCTGAGTTTCCAGATTCCATCTTTTGAACCACTGCTTGGTCTTGAGGCGCAAACGAAATCAACAAAAGTCTCTTTTCTTTGCCTTATCCTATTATTTAAAATGTCCTTTTATTTTTCTTGTCCATTCGATCATTGCAATATTCAGTCCAATAGTGCTAAACTTATTGTAGAGATGTTAATGTTACTGGGTATTTATAGAGCACACGGCTACTCCCAAGAGTGTCCCGGCGCTGACATAGAAAACCCGCAACAAGAACCCTCAGCAATCAAAACCCATTTCGCCGATCATAAGAACAGCAACGTTCTTAATTTGTGGCGAAAGCGCAAAAGATAATTTTCCCGGCGCAGCTCAATATGTAGATTATTCCAGAGTGCAGGTGCCAGTACCTGAAAGGAACGACCTCCCATCCGGGCACGATAAAACCTTGGGGTAAGTAACAGACAGGAGGATGAGGACCGTAGATTACGTGCGGGTTCATACTGCTGGCATCTAACCCTCAAATAAGGAGCGCCGATGTTATGATAGGCCTTAAAGGCCAGTACCAGTGCCTTGAAAGACACCCTCTTACGCACTGGAAGCCAGTGAAGTGTTCTAAGGAGAGGGGTCGTGTGAGTACGACGACCAGCTAGAAAAATCGCTCGGGCAGCAGCGTTCTGAGGGACCTGAAGCCGATTAAACAAATACTCAGGGAGGCCTAAATATAGGACATTCACATAGTCGAGCCGAGATACTATTAGGGCTTGCACGACTGTCTTCCTGTGAGATATAGAGAGTAACGATTAGAAATTTCGCATCATCCTTAAAAGACCGAAACAAGTGCCTACCACCGATTGAACCTGGGCATTCATAGAAAGGTTATTGTCCAATTTGACCCCCAAGTTCTTGACCGTAGTGGCCAGGACAGTTGGGGGAGACATATTAGATGGCCGCCATTCACGCCATTCATCGTCCGGTGAACAGCCGAAGAAGATCATTTATGATTTTTCAGAGTTACAGCGTAGTTGGCTTACGTTAAACCAATTAAATACCGCTGATAGGCATAGGTTAATCATCTTCCCATCTAAATCTTCGCCCTTGGCACATGTGAACAGCAATTGCGTGCCATCGGCATAGGAAACGATTCTAGCACCAAAAGGTTCAATTAACAATGCCAGGGGAGCCACATGCACATTGAACAATGTGGGGCTAGTCAGCCCTAGCCCTCAGTTCTTCTTCTACTGAAAGTCCCTAATGTAAACTCTTCTTCCACTTGGGTCTAGGTTATCTTCTTTCTAAAGCCTAACAAGTTCTTTCACAGTTCAAGCTTCATCATTAATGATATTAGATCCAAGTACGGTAAGAACAAGCTGCAGAATCTCTGCACAAATTTCTCCCAGTTCCTGTGCAGTGAGCTGTCGACCAAAAGTAGGGAAAGCAACCTGGTTAAGGATCAAAAATCGCAAACAACTCAGCCTTGGTGGATCCCTGACTGTCAGTGTTAGAACTCCGAAAGCCTCAACTCCAGGTACCAGCAACTGAATATCAATCGATAGGGTGTCCCCTCCGTAACTCACTGTGCCAGTCCCCAACCTCCTGGAATTCCTCGGTCTCTGCATCTGCAACCAGATATGTCCACTCAGGGAATGCATACTTTTGAGACGGTACCCTCTCTCTTCTGGATCGTCTTAGGCCCTCCGATCTCTCTTCGGTTTCACTTCGATCTGATTCAGACGTTTCAGGAATTGGAGCGAGATTTTTCTCAGATGCAATCCTTATGTTTAGCCTTTCTTTTCTTGTCGGCCACTTTTCTGCTTCAGCACCTGCTCTCCTCTCTTCTCTTCGATCTGATCCTTCTGCAGCAAGCTGCTCACTCAGATCTGGTTCAAAGTTGACTCCTGAAATCTTGTCTATTTCAGGTTCTGAACTCAACTCTGAAACAGCGTGATCCCTTCTTTCTTGCTCAGTTGATCATTCAGACTCATCATGAATGCTCACAACTGGACCAGTTCCTTCATTGTCTATTGCATTCTCAGTCGCTCTTCTTGGGACAAGGGGAGTTGTTTCCTCCACAGGCCCTGGAACTCGACGAGCATGCGAAGCGTGAATCCAGTTCGTTAATCCTCCACACTTTACAGCTGTACTTGTGACAAAAATCACCTGATATGGTCCTCGCCAGCGAGCATCAAGGCAGCTCTTCCTCACGTGCTTTCGGACCAGCATCCACTCACCAGGGTTAAGATCATGCAGCAGGTCTCTCGAGGTGGATGCAGTCGCAGCCTCGACCTGAAGGGACACAGAATTAACCACATCAGCTAGTCCTCTACAATAATCCATTACCAAATCATCTGTGATGTTTATCAATGCTGTAGCTGGCACCGTAGGCAATCGCATAGCTCTTCCCATCAGTATCTCGTGGGGAGAGAGCCCGGTCCTCCTATCAGGAGTACTATGCAGACTCATTAATACCAGAGGCAGCGCATCTAGCCATTTCAGTGAAGTTGACGAACACACCTTCGACACCCTCATCTTGATTGTACCGTTTATCTGCTCTACAAGACCAGAAGCCTCGGGCCTGTAACTACAGTGCAATCTCTGATCAATGTTCAAAGCTGTACACAACAACTTCATGATTTCATTATGGAAGTGTGTTCCTCTATCTGTCTCCACCGAGGTCGGAAATCCGAACCGCGGTATCAGTTCTCTTAAGAGCAGTTTTGCCACTGTGAGACTGTCACATCGTCTAGTTGGATATGCCTCAAACCAACGTGAAAAGATACACACCACCACCAAAACATACCTCAACCTATTGCACCATGGCATCTCGATAAAGTCCAATTGTATCCTATTGAAAGGACCTCCTGATCTTCCAATGTGACTCATCGCCACCAAAGTTCTCTTTCCAACATTCATTTGTTGACACGTAACACCTGTGACACACTGCTTCCGCACTCCCGCGAAATCGTGGGTTAAACCACGTTTGCCTAAACACTCGCACCATGGCATCTCTCTCAAGATGAACTGCTCCATGAATTTGCCTTGCCATTGGGCTCAGTAAATAATTGGGTAGTACTGCTCTGTTATCTGTTGACACCCAAATGCCATCTTCTCTCTGCTCACAGCCTGCTCTAACCCATGATGCAGCTTCCTCCTCTGGGACCTCATCCTGCAGCCGCTTCACCTCATCCCAGGCATCGGCTACAGCTAACATCATGCTGAGCTCGGTCTCTTCTGTGCTCTCTCCTACATATTCTCCATTGAGAACACAAACATGTATAGCACAAAAACTAGCCACTTCATCGGCATAGTTGTTCCCCTTTGTTACAAAGTCCTCTCCTCTCCCATGGGCTGCGCATTTAACCACTGCGATCTCTTTAGACTTCTGCAAAGCCTCTAGTAGTTGTCGTACAAATTCTCCATTACGGATTGGAGATCCTGAGGACGTCAAAAATCCTCTCTGTGACCACAACTGCCCAAAGTCGTGAACTACTCCAAAACCCATATTGGCTGTCCGTATAGATAGTCATTCAGACACCATTCAAGATTGTACAAGCACGTATCAGAGCAATAATTCCGGCCACCTGAGCAGAGTATCCTCTTTTCAAGCAGGCAGCTTCTACCACCCCTAGGATGGTGCACACAGCAAATGCTGCTCTCAAACACCCTTCATTATCTCTTAAGCATGAACCATATACAAAAAGGATCAAATCAGATTCGGGCAGAGGTTCATCAACAATGTCAGGTCTGGGTTTGGTAGATAGTTCAGTCACATCCAAGCAGTCGTGCTCTCCCCAATCCTCTTCTTCCTCTTGCGGAACAGGTAACAATGCGGCAGGATTCAAGGTGGTACAGCATCTCAATGTAACATTTTCAGAAGCCAATGTAACTTGCTCATACTTTGTAAGTCTGTTATTCGTTAGATACTGTGTCTTGGTTTTTGTCATTAACAGTTCTACTGAATGTGGTACATAAACAGTAAGTGGATGACCCATCACTATGCTTTCACATCTCTCAATGCTGACACCTGTTGCAGCAACGGATTTGAGAAATCCGGGCAACGCAGAAGCAACTGGATCTAATGTAGCTGAAAAGTATGCCACTGGTTTACGGGAACCTCCATGTGCCTGTATTAGGACTGCTAAAGCACATCTCTCCTTCTCACAACAAAAGAGCGAAAACGCTTTGTTATAATCTGGCATTCCCAGAGCTGGAGCGCGACATAGGCTCTCTCAGCTCGTGGAAGGCCCTCAAGCAATCGTTATCCCATGGTACCGGATCACTAATGTCCTTTCGAGTCATTCTCAATAGTGGCTTTGCTTGCAAGGAAAAATCTGGGATCCACTGGAGACAATAGCCGACCATTCCCAAAAACATGCGGACTTCTTTCTGTGTTTTCGGAGTACCCATTTGCAGAATCGCCTCAATGCGATCTGGTGACACTCTTCGTTTTCCCTTCTCACTCCGGTGACCCAGATACTGAACTTCAGTCAAACAATATTGGAGTTTGTTTGGAGACACTTTGTGTCCATTCTCTGCCAGATGATTCAGCAAAGCCACAGTTTCGATCCTGCAAGCATCTTCAGTCTCAGAGGTGACCAGAAGTTCATCAATGTACTGCACTAGGACTGACCTCTGAGGCATCACCAGCCCTTCAAGGTTCTTTTTCAGACACTGGCTAAGGATAGAGGGGCTTTCTGTATACCCTTGAGGGATACGACACCACGTTAACACACGATCGTCCATCCTAAATCAAAATAAAAACTGTCTGTCTTCATGTAATGGTATGGAGAAAAATGCCTGGCATAAATCTGACTGTAAACCATTCTGCCTCACATGGTATCTGAAATAATATAACAGCTGGATTCGGTACCACAGGACAACATGGGATCACGATTTCATTGACCCTGCGCAAATCCTGCACTATTCTGTACTTGCCACTAGGCTTCTGCAGTCCCATAATGGGTTAGTTACAGGGACTTCCTCTTATCTCTTTAAGAATGCCTTGTGCAATCATAGACTCAATCACAGGTCTTATTCCAGCCACAGTTTCTGGAGACAATTTATACTGCGGAGTTCGTGGAAATTCAGCATTTGGTTTAATCTGTATCTTTACAGGTTCAACCCCTCGAATCAATCCTATTTCCTCTCTTGTAAAATCCCACACCTTCAGAGAGACCGAGTCTTCTCAAGTCATGTGGCAACTCCTCTGTCGTGAGTACCACAAATATTTCTGCACACATGTTCATATTTGCCATTTTAAAATCCGCATCATCATCACAGGTTTGCAACTCCACACCTCTCGGAGTGCAAGATATAGTACAATTTAGCTTACACAAAAGATCTCGCCCCAAGAGACAGACTGGGCTTGAATTGCACACCACAAATTGGTGTCTATCTTGGAATGGTCCCATTCTCACAGGTAACTTGTTTGTCAATGGGTTAGTCATTCTCTGGTTAGAAACTCCTACCACTTGGATCGATTCTCCTGAAAGAGATACATTTGGAACCACTTCTGTTCTTACTGTGGAGCGCGCTGCTCCAGTGTCTAATAAAAAGGTAACAGTATGTCCATTCACTTCGGCATCAACAAACGGTCCACTCTGATCTACTGCTAAGGCCGATCCCAAAGTGCAATCTCCCTGCACCCCCCCCCCCCCCCCCAACACTCCTGAGGATCTTGAGTTCGGTCAAATCTGTCATGAATTTCAAAGTAGGGCATCTGATGATACACCTGATTATTCATAGGTATTCTAGGAGGATTAGGTACTTGCATTTGCAGCTCAAATCCTCTCTCATACATGGACCTAGGTCTAGTCACGATGTTCAAAGTCTCGGACATCTGTCCCTCTCCTTCATTCTGTATTTGATTTGCCGGATTCAATCGACACTCGCGCTTCCAATGCCCAATTTTATGACAATAATGACATGCAGTGACCCTCTTTTGATTTGCTACCCAATCACCTCCTTTACCGACGTCCATTCCCCTTCCTCTACCCTGTCCAGGTTGGGGTACCATCTGTTGACCCATTCTTCTACCACTTCCTCTACCTCAACTCATTCCTCCTCCAACCCCATACATCTGATCAGGCCTTTCGGCATTCCTTAGTTGTACCAACATCAACTTGTCTTTCACTTTCTTTTGTGTCGATTCCACTTGATCACTACAGTATTTTGCATAACGCAGAATTTCATCAATCGTTTTATTCTGCCAACAGATCAAGTGGGTCTGTATCATCAAGCTAATATCAGATTTCAATCCCAACACAAACCTCGAGACAAACTGTCCCATGTCTTTCTGCTCAATTGCGTCCAATCCACTATGCTGTTTAAAAGCCACTAACAGTCGCTTAGAATAGTCATGCACTGACTCTTTAGAATCTTGAGTAGTACAATCGATTTTAAGCCAATCAACAGTTTGGGGAGCTACCTTGGATTGTAACCAGGTAATCACTTGCTCATATTTCTTCATTACCTCGGGTGAAGGACCATTATTCGCCAGATCTCTAGCTGGTTCTGCAGTAGGCCATTCAATGGCAACTTTACATGCCGACCATAAATCACCTGGAACCACTATATCAAACAATGTATTCAAGTCAATCCATAACACTTTGGAAATCTTAACAAACCAATCCAATTGTTTGTACCAATCAGCAGGATTTCCCTCAGCCAAGGAAAATCATTAGTGAAAGCTGCCAAATCACCTCTACTCCATGGCACGTGTACATACCCTCCATTTTGTACTTCTCTCAAAGGGAAATTCCCTGTTGTTCCCATCCTTCCACCCGGAGGTGGGAGTATTCCCAACATTATTCCTGGTGCTTTACTTTTTGGCCCACCTTTCTTCCCATTTGCCTAATTCTTTCCAACCTCACATCCCTATCACCAGTTCCCTGATGTGTGCCTTTAATCCTATCATTCGCTTCTCTTCCAATTTCTTATCTGTGTAATTCAATCGGCAGGTTCCCTACATCCTTTTAGTCTTTGTCAAATCCACTTCATACCTTCGAGCCAATTGTGACAAGGCATCATGAGCTCTCTTCGCCTTTCTGGTGATGTCCTTAGCTATGAATAGCAATTTGCTTGGGTCATAAGTATCAATTCTTTCTAATGGAAGATTCCCTTCAATTAACTCATTGATTTCTGCTTTTAATCTCACCACATCTAACAATGGTGCCTTCAATGCAACCTGTATCATCTTCTGGTCTCTTTCACTTCCCAATTTCTCCCTGTCGCAACTTTGTGTTCTCCTTGGACCCCCACTTTCTTCCATTCTCACAAGTGGGCGACTTTCTCTCTCCCAGCTTCGGCTTCTCCAATGATTCCCTGGACACACAAAATGTGGCTCCAACGGTGCTACTCCAGGTGTTCCTCATCTCTCTTTCTTCATTCTGTATCATTGATTCCCTCACCGGTGGAACCCACATTCTGATGACTGATCTAGAATTTGCCAAAGTTCCTGTTCGCTTTCGCTCTGACCCACTATCCATCCTTGATGGATCCGCTGAAGCTGGCAGTGAGGTACTAGCTTCCACCGGTATCTGAACCATGCCAGTTCCACTCATTGTAAGACTTCCCCCAGATATATCTTCCCTTTCTCCTGTCTGCTGTTGATGTCCACTTATTCTCTCTCTAGGGTTATATATCGAAACCACTGGTCCAATAGTAACTCGTACCGAAAGTGCTTCCGGCAACCACATATTACATGCAGTGTCTTCTGGTTCAGTAGCTGAACACCCTATGCCTCTGGACCCTGCTGGAATTAGTGTTAAAATCCTCCCTCTTACTCCGGTGGTCTGATTCTCTGAACCCATTCATCCCACTCCTGACATTTCCTCTATTCGTGGTATCTGTTCCGGCTCTGACCTAGATTCACTAGGAGGAGGATGTTCTGCTAGCAGTCTATCAAGAAAACTGTCATCTGTATCACTGTCCTCTTCTTTCTTACTTTTTCCTCCAGACCCCCCTTCTAACAGCATAAATGGATTTAATCTTTCTCCTTCTATGGTGTCTACTCTCCACCTCTTTAACTGTGCATCCCACCTGGCGTCATGATATGCCTTCATTGCTTTCTTCATTCTTCCCTGCGAAGCTTCTCTTTTCTTCACTATTGATGCTCTCATCCATGCATCTAATGCCTCAAATTGTGTTGGTCGAGGCGGAGGTTTCACAGAAGACATCACTCCCCTCCGCGGATACAGCACCTCCATCCGGAATGACCCATAGCGAGGGAAAGCCAAATCACCCTTTTTTGTCTGTAATCTTGTGCCAATTTTGCAACCACACTATAGTATGTAATCCTACATTTGTTGCCATATAATGTGCCGAGGTGTCCTCTGGCGGCGCTTCTTCTCCTACTCGAGTCACCACCCCTGTGTCGCCTCTACACAAATCTCGCAACACCTTAAAACATCTCATTAGGAAAATCAATTATTTGCAACCCAAATGTCAATATTGGACTTCGGACGAACTTCGACCAATCCCAGCGCGGCGTTACACCAACCGACCTACCCTGGCGGGGCGCGCACTGATGTCACTGCTCACTCCTTGCAGCGGCTTATCCGCCTTTACAATTTCAATTCATACACTCGCTTGCACATTCACACTACCAGTAACTGTATATCTAAGGGTTATTAAACCAAGTAACTGCTCCTACACAGCCACAATAACTTAGTTACACAAAACAAATTGTCTGTCTACTAAAAGATCGATAGAACACGCTCACAAGAACATTCGTCCGTTGTGACCCCGAACCTGCGTTGATCACCCAATCGCCATAGTCTACCCCCGGTACCTGAGGCTTTCTACCGCGACTTACTCCTGCATGCACACAAAGTTCCCTGTCACAAAAGGATCGTCGATAGCGCTTCACGACACCCACACTTTTGATCAGACAATTACAAATACAAAACTATCCCCGGATCTTGGACTTCTCTTGAGTCCGCTAACCAAACTTCCTGATCTGCACGTGTCCAGACCAGTAAACCGATAAACCCACACTCACTAGCATTCCAACTCCGCAAGACATCACACAATTAAGTCATCACCGCAATCAAACACACCACACAGATTCATACTCACGCTACCACTGTTTCCGCCGCACCGTCAATTATTATTATTATTATTATTATTTGGAGTTTTATATCGCGCACGGTTACCCTTGAGCATCCCAGCGCTATCCCTAGATCAACCACCGCCAACACATGACACACTAAACTGGGAAAAGATGAGTTTTTAATAGTTTGCGAAAGCGCAGAGTACTGATCTCTGCCCGCAACACGAGTGGAAGCGAGTTCCAAGCGGAGGCCGTATTCACTGAAAACCTTCTCCCTCCAGTACGGGCTCGCCTTACTCTAGGAGACTGGAGGAGGAATTTATGATCCGAACGGAGAGCCCTTACTGCTTTATAGCGTTGGATCATATTCCTTAGGATCGCTGGACCCTTCCCCTGCAGACTCTTCTGTGCCATGCAGAGTGCTTTAAAGGTTACTCTTTCCCGCACCGGAAGCCAGTGAAGCGCCTTCAGTGCCGGTTTGGCGGACTGCCTTCTGGGGACATTGGTCAGCAGTCTAGCCTCTGCGTTTTGCACCTGCTGCAGCTTCTTGAATGTAGATTCCGGCGCGCCCAAAAAGAGTGCATTGCTGTAATCCAGCCTCAAAATAATGAGCCCCTGAATAAGCAGCTTACGGGAGGTTTCAGGGAGGAGTGACAGAATCCTGCGGGCTGACCGGAGCATACCAAAACATACACCTGCGATCTTTTTGGCGTGTGTTCTAAACGTCAAGTCCTGCTCCAGCCACACCCCTAGGCTCTTAATCTCCTTCTTCGGGCTGGGAGGAGCTCCCATGCAGTCAGGCCAGCTACTGGGGGGACAGGGAGAAGGAGGATTGACCTAAGATCATAAGCTCGGTCTTTGAGCCATTCAGTTTAAGGGATGAATTAGACATCCACCTAAACACTTCCTCCAGACAGGAATGAAGCACCCCTGGTTGCTTCTCTAACTGAGAGAGCCCCACTACTATCTGCGTATCATCCGCGTAGCTAATGATGTTGAAGCCGAACGGAGACACCACATCCTCCAGGGGGGCCATATATACATTAAATAAGGTCGGGCTCAACGACAAGCCCTGAGGGACCCCATACTGGAGGGCAAAGGGGGGGGGGGGGACTTCTCGTTTCCTTCCCACACTCCAAATGACCGTCCTCCTAGGAAGGAGGCAAGCCATCTCAGAGCCATCCCAGTGACGCCCAGCCCTTCCAGACGCTGGAGTAGTACCTGGTGATTTACGGTGTCAAAAGCCGCACTCAGGTCCAGGAGGATCACTGCCACTGACCCTCCTGAATCCAGAATGCACCTGGCTTCCTCCACCACGGCCAGGAGGGCGGTGTCTGTGCCCTGTCCAGGACGGAATCCCGTCTGGGAATCCCGTAACCGGCCATTGGCCTCCAAGAAATTCGATAATCGATAGTTGACCAGTCTTTCAGCTATCTTGCTCACGCCAGGGAGCAGCAAAATCGGCCTAAAATTAGCCAGGTCAGAGGGGTCAAGGCTCGGCTTCTTCAGGAGGGCCTTAACGACCGCTCCTTTCCATCCAGGTGGCACCACTCCCTGCGATAAAGACAGGTTGATCAGCTCGGTTACTGGGGCCACAATGGTCGGCGCTACCTGTTTTAAATATCGCATCGGGACAGGGTCCTTGGGGGAGCCACTCTTCAATTTCCCAAGCACACTCAATACTTCCTCCGCAGTCACAGGGCCAAAAAGGTCCAACTCCACTGCTCCTACCCTATGCTGAGCCGTTGGCTCTGCCACTGCGGTTGGATGGGGGAGTGAGCGTAGGATGGTCTCAATTTTGGAATTGAAGTAAGTAGCCAACTCCAGACATTTCCATTGGGCATTGTCGTGAATAACCGGTGGGTCGGGGGTTTTTAGCAACTCTTTCATCACTTTGAAGGACTCTCTCGAGGAACAAGTGGCTTTACAGATTCTTTCATCAAAGTATTTGATCTTAGCCTCCCTTATCGCGTTCTTGTACAATCTCATGGCTAAGCGATACTTGTTCCTACTTGTTATCCCCCAATCCTTCCTCCACCCCCATTCTAGCTTTTTGCAGCTCTTCCTCAGTGCCCTTAGCTCAGGAGAGTACCATGGGGCCGAGCCCGCTCTCTTATCCCTGATGAGCATCTTTTTCTTTGGAAGAATGACGTCTAAGGAGCTACTCAACCAGCTCTCCAAGCTAGCGTCCGCATCCACCTGGTCAGAACCCCCTTGGGGGCATGTTGACTCCAAATGGGCCACCCATTTATCCATAGGGAGCATGCCTCGACCAAGCTCTGTCCGTCCTGAATGTCCTGGGTGTGGGACGATCCCAACCCGCAGGAGCCCAGCTGACTAAAACCAAAAAGTGGTCTGTCCACGGTAGGGCAAGGGGAGGTAGGGCGGTTAGCTGCTCCATATTAGAAAAAATTGGATCAAGCAGGTGAACCTTTTCATGGGTCGCGCCTGAATTAATTCGTCTCATCTGCATAGCGCCCAGGTCAGACTGCAGGTCAGTAGCAGGCAAGTCCAAAGAGTCCTCAAAATGTAGGTTCAGGTCTCCTAACACGACAAACTTCGTAGTAGAGGAGGCTAGACAGGTAACAGATTCCATTAGTGAATCAATGAAACCGGCCACTGCCCCAGGGGGGCGATAGACAAGGAGCCCTGAGATAGCGACCGTGGGGGACAGCCGGATGCAGAATTGACAGCTTTCGCAGTCCTTAACCCCGGCCTCCTGTGCTTTACAACTAAGCATATCCCTGTACAGAATACCCATACCCCCTCCCCGCCCAATGGGTCTGTCGAGATGGAAAATCACAAATCCCGGCGGGAGGGCTCGGACCATATCTGGGCCGGAAGTGGGCGTGGTGCATGTCTCTGTTAAAAATAAGATATCAAGATCATAGTCCAAAATTAGTGAGTTAATTTCCGTGGAGTGACAGGGAAGTGACCTACAGTTCAACAGACCAAATTCTAACTTTTTTCTGGCCTTATGGGCCCCAAGCCCTGAGCTACACACCTTACAACTTACAAAAGGTTGCCCATCCTTCACAAAGAACCCACATGCATCCGATTTCGGTGGTCGCAATGACAAAATATCAGTCGTGGCATACCTGATGAGACTACCCTGCAAAGATGGAACAACGGGCATGATGGCCGGCCCTAGGCCCGTCCGGGCCCGGACGGGCACAGACGGGCTTTCCTCTGGCGCTCCTCCGGCGCGACGCTGCGCGCGTGCGCTGCGCGCTTGCATACTGTTCACCTAAATAGTGTGTGGCAGATAACTCGTGTAGCCACTAGAACGCTAACCCCAGAGGCGTCCTTGAAGCGTCACCAACACACACACAAGATGGCGGTCGGGAGCAGAAACCGCATGTAAAACACCCAAATGGTGAGTCTTGTGGGTTTTAGTTTTAAAGTGCGAGCAGTGCGAACATGAGGGGGGATGGAGAAAATAAAGTGGCACAATTACAATACAAATACAATCTAAATGTTAAAAAGCGAAATGATCTAAAAATACTAGAAAGTTAAAAAAAACGAGCAGCAGTGTTTCAAGATTAGCAGCGGTAACGTAATGGTCCTCATCCGTCAACATCCGCCGGCCTCCATCAACTTCACCGTCTTCTACTTCGTCCAAAGCTCCATTATTCTTCCGATCCTACTCTAATTTCTCTTTTCTCCTCTCACTTTTAGAAGCAAACCATCCACTGCTACTATTTGATTACGCCAAATTGGTCTTCCCTAATTATTCTACTAAGTTACGACTGATGGTCTTTTATTTGCTTGCTAAAAGTGGTAGAGGGGAGTAAAACAAGTCATGGTTATACTTTCAAATTTAGTCTACTCTAAAAGACCACAGTCTCTGAATTCCAATTTTGTGGATTTATCATAAGGCCAAAAATAATTGAATATAAACACAGTAGCTCCTTAGTATAAGAGTATACAGATACATGAAAATCAATTTAGAGCCAATTTTACTAATATAGTTCATCCGGCATAAAAGGCATAATATGATGAACTCCAAAATCAATACACAGCAAAGAATAGAGGCCGAGTCCAGTTCTCTTTTCATCTGGGAGGAAAACAAAACAAAGAGAGATATCTTTCCCTACACTGCTTTAAATGAGGGTCCTACCTATTTCTCTTATATCATTTCCCAAAGGTGTCAGCACGTGTTGACTTCCTAAGAAGTACTCACGTCAAATGGGTTTCCTAGCTTAAGGCTATGGAGCTCGCTCTAAGATGCTCCTTCTCCTCCGAGAAACAGCAGAAATCTCCAAACTCTGTCCCTGCGCATCATAATAAAAACAGACAAAGTTCAGACCCCAATGAATCATGTGGTAAACTTCTCTATTGTATAATTTCAGTAACTTTCCAGTAGCTTTAATTAATTCTCCTTCGTCTTCTAGTGGCCTTGGTTCCCAGACAGGCCAGGCACTAAAGGAGTCCTCCCCTCTCGCCTTCCAGTCTTCAAAGACATTCCGGGTGTCTCCTTAAATCTAAGAATAAAGAGGCTGAAATCCTGCACCTGCAGTAGGATAAGAACACGCTACTTTTGAATACAAAAGAGATTCATTTAATTAATGTTTTGAGCGGCCAAGGAGAAGCAAAACTGTCAACAACTTTACAAATTGGGCCTACGATGTCAGGCAACTTAAACTAAACATGGTTACATTGCACAAATATAATTTCATCCTCCACATTACATATACAGGAATTATGAATGTTTCTAATACATGTAAAATCCTACTTGAATGTGCACACTACAATTTCAGTGCTACTAGAACGTGAATAAATGCATCTTAATAATTATAAAGCACTGCAAACAACAAAACACATGTGAGTGCGTTTCAACCATAAGTATAGTGCATCCATACAATTTAGAGTGCTGTACGCGCTCTATCAAGATCAGACAATCATCAAGTCTATAGAAATAAACATGTAACTGTGACCTAGAATGCAATGGAGACAGGGTCAGTAGGCTTTCCCCTACAAGTAACTGCATATAAAATATTACGCACACACCTTAAATTAGAAATAAAGACAAGTTAAACTAATCTGTGGAATTGCACTCTGTTCGGGTAGTAAAGCTCAGTTGGTGAAGTAACCACTTTAGATGTCTGTGTGTAACAGGAGGGTCCCAGATATAAATCCTGGTTGGGGCACTGGTGAACAGTTACATGTTTTCATAGTGCCTCCAGGTTCAGCTGGTTACAGAAAGCACAGAGAATAGGTAATTATTTTAAAACTGCTTTATGTGCAACATAATATAGGCTACTGCAAAATACACAAAGATTTTGTTGAAGTTAAAACAAGTACTTTGAAAATATACATTTATAGTATGACTCATGTAGACTATAGCTAATGCAAAACATTACAAGTTTCCATTAAAAGACACTTCCAAACTCAGGTGCTGAAACACCTCCACTGCTCTTTAAGAGAATACGTCTTTGCCACCTTGAAACTCAAATATTTCTATTAATGAAAGCCTACACTTGCTAACAAGCATCCTTTAGATTAGCAGATTAACAAACTGCACACATTTTTTTTTAGGTAGCAGGTACAAATCGAGAGAAGGCTTCCTTCTTCGCTTCCTTCTTCTTTAACTGTCTATTCCTCTGACTTCACAGTACAGCAGACCAACTCCCACTCTTTTAACCAGAGGCGCCTGGCACCTCAAGGGCAGCAATTAACCTTTCAGGGACAGATGTTTTTTTAACAGAAACTAGAGGAACTATTTTGGTCAAAATAAAAAACTGCTGCCCCCCCTCCCCGCCCCCCCCCTTTAACCCCACCAAGAGATCACCTCTACTGGAAGCTTTGAATTGCATTGGTTAGTTGCCTGGAGCCTGTTGCTGTCCAGAGATGACACAGGTAAGATCAGAGTCCCAGATCTATCGGTAGGATGGATCTAACACCATCAGCCACAGAGGGATCTTTCCTGAGAAGGTCGCATCCTTCTTGCTCCCAGAAGCTGGGGGTGGTTGTGGTTCCCACTTTGGGAGGCAGGACCTGTTGCAATTAGTCTCCATCTTGTAAAAGTCGGGTTTTCAGCAGATCAGGGTATTTTGTATTTCATGTAGCCTAGGAATACTGGATCCTAAATGTATTTTGTTTGGCCTTTACTGCCCCCTCTCCTACTTTGCTTGCTCTTCTAGGTTTTGCCATGGAAAGTTTGTTGTAACTTAGTAATAGTACAGAGGAGCTCAGCATGCGCTTATTCAGAGGCTGCAAATAAAGACTGTTAACCATTATATTAAGTGGGTAAGTACTTCTAACCTAGAGGAGACCCTAGAGCAGTTTTGGGTTTAAAGCTATATAACAGCCAGCCATGCATGAAGTGGACTTGAATGGCAAACTACAAATTCAAGTATAATTTTACAATTATCAGGGCATATTGAACAAGCATTTACAATCCAATAGGTCTCGCATTTAAACAAGTTTGAGCTATTCACATTGCAAATAACAATGCCTTTTATTTGTGTTTTCGTTTTTCAAACATAAATAAAAGGCATCGTCATTTACAATGCCAATAGCTTAAACTTGCGTAAATGCGAGACCTATTGCATTGCAAATGCTTGTTTTACATGCGGATGGTTTATTTTCCCATGAGCACCCAGGCTCAGACATGGCGGGTATTGGGTTCCCTCCCGCTCCTCCGTTTCTCTATCCATCACATTTAACACTCTGACAGTAACAGTCTATAATGTTTCTATTCTACAAAACCGCTCTGTCAACTCCAGGCTTCCAGAGCAGCGACTGAGGAAAATAAATAACAGCAGTGCCACAACCGACAGTGTCAGGGCTACCACCAAGCAAGAAGGGGCTTTCCACCGCCCCTGTAAGAGAGCTTTGTGTAGTGTCAAAACCACGTGTTGTGCGCTTCTATTTGTTCTTGAATACGACTGAGCATTTCTATGAGTGTCTGCTTGTGTGCATATCCAATTGTCTTTTTATGTGTCTGGGTGCATGTGTACTTGTTCTTATTAAAGAGTGTGTGTGTCCCATTGTTCTTGTGTGTGTGTGTGTGCGTCTATTTGTTCAAATATAAGTATTTGTGTGCATGACCAATGGTTCTTGTATGTGTGCATGTATTCTTGTTCTTATATAAGTGTATGTGGGCATGTGCAAAATATCTTGTATATGTGTGTCAGTCTGCATGTCTTTGTTGTATGAGTGTGCATGTCTGTTCTTGTGTGCATCTAGGTCTGTGGGCATGCCGATTTGTTTTTGTGTATATGTATGTTTCCATGGCACGTCTGTCTAGTCTTGTAAAATTGTCTTTGTGTCTGTGTGCAAGTCTATTCGTTCTCCTATGTGCATGTGTTGCACTTGCTCGTGTATACATATATTTCAAGGAAGGTTAGTGTGCGCACAATAGTGTCTGTAACTATGTGTGTCTGCATTGCTGTTTGTGGGCACGTGTATGTACGTGTCTGCTTTTTCCTGCGTGTGTGTGAGGGAGGAGGTAGGATGCTTGAATCTCTAATGTTAGAACATGTTTGTTTGTGCATGAGAATCTATTTGTTCCTATGTGTGCATCTGTAATGTGTGCTGTATGCTCATAAGTGCGGGTCTGAAAGCGTGCTTTTGCACATGCGTGTGCACGAGTTCGTGTTTCTGAAGTGGCGTTGGCACGTGCATGCGCACCCTTGTTTGTGCGCGTGCAAGAGTGTTAAGTTTGACAATGTTTAAAACATGTGGTCAGTCCATACCTAGTCCGTTATTGTACATTTATAAAGTCCTTCCAATGCCAAACGCTATCCAGGCAGCCAAGCTCCGAAAAGCAAATCACTGTATAAATAAGCGCGTTAACTGCGTCATAAGCCGCGTGTCAGGAAGTCCATGAAAGCTTCTCGAGTATGAGAGCCACACACAATCGAGCTGGTTAGGCTGGAAGGAGAAAAGAAAAAGAAAACAGTGGAGAAAAAAAAGGAGTGAAAGAAAGAGAGGTAAAACATGAAAGGGGGTAAAGAAACGAAAGTCTAAGGATGAAATGAAAATGGAAAAAGGCACGGGGTTTGAGACACAGTCATTATGAAGTGCAGGGAGAAGTGGGAGAAAGGAAGGAGCCACAGACATGACAGAGGGAGGGGGACAGGAACAAACCGAGCCCAACAGGACCAGAGGGAGTGGCGACAGGAAGAAAGGCAGGTAGATAGAGCCCGTGGGATGGGAGATGGGAACGAAGCAAGACAGGAAGTAGAGAGACAGTGAGGAACGAGTAAAAAGGTGTAAGGGGAGGGGTGAGGGAGAAAGGAAGCGAAAGCTGAGAACGTAGGCGCCAGAAGGCTGAAGCGCTTCCCCAAACGGATTGCATGGCGGCACGATGCACGTGCGCGTGCTCGCCATGCAATCCACTTTTGGGAGCACTTTGAAATGCCCCTCTTACTAGAGTCTCGCATAGCGATTGCGTAAACGCAATAGCTAGGCGAGACCTAAAAAGGACTGGTGGTGGAAGAGCAGATGGATGACACAGGGTCATGGCTAGTATCAAAGAGTTTAACTTCCATCTTTTCTCTCTTCCTCCCTTTAATCACATGCATTATTCCCTTTACCTCTTTAAACACACAGAGTAGCAGACTCCCTCTCGAGTCACCAGTTTAGCCTTCCTTTCAGGTTAAAAACCCAGGAAAACACACTCAAAGCCTACGGTGTGGCGTGTTGTATACAATTTTAATAGATAATTGAGAGGAGAATTTAAGTGTAGTATGGGAAAAGATCACTGAGAACAGTTATATGAATCCCCCTTTTCTAGAGAGCAGTGGTGATGCAGCAGAAACGTCACTGTTTATTTGCTGTGTTGCTGTGGCTATGGTTGCTGGCTTGCTACAGCTAAGCCAACTAGTGACTTTTTTTTATTTCAGCCAGGAACTGCAATGTCTCTTGGTTCTAAAATAATGGGTGTTTTCATTACTTAGTGCATTAGTGCCCACTTAACAGTCTTCAGATGATGAAAGGCTGAGTTGCACTTGTTATTGTCCAGTCCCCTGGCCTGTAGTTTGCACATAAGCACTTACATTACTCAGTGATTTTGTAGACTTGCTTCAGCTTATGTAATAGAGCTAAAGAAGATTTGGGTGGAAAGATGGCCTTCAAAGTCTTAGCCAATCTCAGTGCTCGACTGAATCGGGTCTTTGTTTTGAAAACCATCAGTCTCTAGGCAGTCATGCAGGAGGGAGCTAGCGGTTTAGCTCTCTGTGAGAGGAGGGAAAGGGTGAGATCTTAAAGCATTGCTGCATTTGTGGATGGTCAGAAGTTAACCTCATTCAATGAGGTCATGTGTGACTCAAGAACCTAAAATTGACAAAAAGTAAACCTGGAGACCATGTACAATAAACAGGTAAGCAGGGATTTTGGGACCAGCAGCAGGTTTGCAGGGGCTTCAGGGAACTGAGAGTGAGGCCGCAGTCATCTAGACTTGAGTAAGCTGGAGTCTTGGAGAATTAAATTGAACAGGGCCATTACTGGAAGCCTAAGGGTTAGAAGAAGCCGGTGGGGCACAAGGACAAGCAGGAGCATTGGTGATCTGGTGATGAGTGGAAATCTCATGGCTGTAGGTGTGTGCAGAGCACCAGGGCAGCTGACATTAAACAGAAGCCTTGGGGAATTCTCACTGTAGAGATGGACTTCACTTTCCTGGTTGTGTGCATGGCTCTGGGTGCAGGGAATATCATATCAGAGGGTAAGTAGGATTCCAGTTGTACAGTAGCCTCTGGAGATCTGTGAGAGCAGGAGACTCAGGGATGTGAATCTGTGTAGGAGCCTCTGGGGATCTGAGAGAGGAAAAGAGCTAAAGGGTTGTGAGGGAGAATGGGTGGTTTTGGACACACTGGTAATGAGCAAGATTCTCTCTGTGTTAGGATAAGCAGGGCATACAGTTCCTTGAAAGCAAAAAGAAGCTAGACCTACAAGTAAACATGATCCTCTGAGGACCTGTTGGCCAATGGACAGTGAGAATCCCGATGAATGAGCTGAAGCTTTATGTAAGGATAATAACCGGTGGAGGACGGACACTCATGGAAAGGCCTGGGGCAGAGTCGGAACATCCCCAACTAGAGCATGTGCCCTTGTAGGCATCTCTCCCTAACTTGCAGGGCCAGATAATTTCCCGTATGCACTCAGTGCCACCAGCAAGTTAGGTGGTCTCTCATAGGTCCTACCCCTTTTACCTCGCTTGCGTCATCTCCTGCTTCTGCCGCGCCGTTGTCTCTGCCCTCTGCGCCGCGTCCACCGTCCTCTCCACCTTTTCCTTGATCTTGCTTCGACGCAGCGGAATCAGGTTCTTCACCTTGCCGCTCACCAACGCGTTCATCTTGTATTTGCCCTCCTCCCGCGTGCCGTCGGGGAAGGTGGTGCGGCCGTAGCCGTGCCGCCGGTTGCTCAACCACTCACCCTCGTAGTGCAGCCCGTTGGAGCGCCGGCTCACCCCGAAGCCCGTCCGCCGGTCGCTCTTCCATTCCCCTGCGTACACCTCCGTGGACGAGTCCTCCAGCGCCAGCTCGGGAGGTTGGAGCACCGGCAGAAGCGCCTCCGGCTCCGTCTCAGCGAAGCTGGTGGTGGAGTTGACTTCACTGGCCGTGGAGATGACCGAGCTGAGGCCCAGCTCGCTGCGCACGGAGCCCCGCTGGCTGGACAGGGAGCCTTTGGATTCTACCCGCCTCAGTTTCAAGCCGTGCAGGATGAGCGTGCGGCAGAAGAAGCCTTTCTTCTTTGATTTGGTTGCCCTAGCCAGGTCCGACGGGCCCTGCACCTTCAGAACAAAGCCACCTCGGGAGCCAGAGGCTGGGCTGCCAGACAGCACCACTGGGTCGAGATCGGGCGTGTCGGTGGTATGGACGGTGTCACTTCTCAGGGAGTTGAGGGAGACCTTCCGTGGGGAGCGCAGCAGGGCAGCTTGCTTGTAGGGCACGCTTTGGCGTACGCCGTAGCCGTGGCGCTTCCCTGCCTGCCACTGGCCTTGGTATTTGCCTAAAGAAGGGAAAATAGGCATAATTAGATCAGACAGTTACACAAACTATCAGACGAGGCAGAGGCATCACAAATAGGAAAGAGTCAGAGTTGACACAAAAAAGCCTTAAACAAAGAGGGCACATTTTGAACAGCTTACTGTACCTCCAATGTGGTGCACTGAGCCTGTAAAACATGCACATAGATGTCACCTGTGAGGAGGAAGGAGGCGACTAAATGAACAGCACTGGTCTTCAAAGCCTCAATAGCCAGGGTTTGGAGACCTTCAGCGTTGACAAGAGACTAGTACAGGCTTTAAAGGTCTTTGTTCAATGTAAGTAAAACCTGATGCCTAGGCTAAAGTCCATGTCATGAAGAGCCTTTGCAGCACCTACAGTGGCGTAACGAACCTTACAGTGGTGTAACGAACCTTAAGGGGGCCCCCCTCCAGACTTAATCAGGAGCTCTCAGGTCAGGGCCCTGTGCTGAGGGTGTCCCTGGAGCTTCGGGGCCCTCTGCACCACGTGGGCTGCGAAGGCCTATTGTACGCCGACGAGCACCTTAAGAAAACTTAACAATAAATCAAGATGAAAAATGTCTCCATTTGTCTCAAAATCTGATAGAACCCGGGCAAGAAAAAAGAACGGTCTTTGATACACAAGTTAACTTTTGGAACTCTAAATAGTTTGAGAAGAAATAGCCTGATTACTTACCGGTAATCTTCATTACTCCGAGTATCGTCTTCCTCGCCACATGATAACAAGTGAGCTTCAGCTCCACACCAGAACCCTCCAAAGCAAAAAAGTCAGCCTCCCATGCCTCCCAACCCTTCCCAATATGGCCGACCCAGTATACCCATGACCTCTATAAGAGGTGGGCCGGTCCAACCCATCAGCCTGAAACTACCAAGCATAAACATGAAGCCGATAGCCAGACAGGGAGGGAGGGATGGGAACTCATGTGGCAAGGAAGACTATACTCTGAGTAATGAAGATTACCGGTAAGTAATCGGGGCATTACCTCCTCGTTAGTCTTCCTCGCCACATGATAACAAGTGAGCGCATACCAAAGCCAAACGGCTTCATGAATACGCACCAGAAACCAACAGACCTGAAAGGGACGCCCAGAAAAGAGGGAAACCCAACAGATCAGATGAGTGGAAGGACCGCCCAAGAGAGGCAACCACGAGCTGGAAGAACGAGCCCGAGACAGAAAAACACCGGGAAGTCCGAAAACCCGGACCCCCGAGACACGAAGTGTCGCCAAAAAAAACCTCCCCAACCAAAGGACGAAGGAGGATAGAGTAGGCACGGAACCAGACCGCACGGAACCAAAAGCAACAGCAAACAGGCCCCAGAGAGAAAGTAGCAAGCCGGTCCAACACACCAAGACCGCCCAAAGGACAGCCAAAAGTGAGAGGGGATCAAAAGCCCAGACAGAGGAACCGAAGAAACAGAGGGCATCCCCACCACAGCGACCCAACAAAAAGGCCATGACAGAAAGAGAGACGCAGGCCGCCAACACAGCAACACCGCAACACCGACCCACATAAAAAGACCTCCAGGACAGGATCGCAACACCAACAAGAGAACCCAGGCAGGCTCAAGGCAGAAAAGACCCAGGAAGACGCCGGAACCGACACCGAAGAGAACCGGCCATCAAGGGAACCCAACCGACCAACCGCGAAAAGCAAAAAGCCGAAAGGACCGCCCACGTAGGCCGTAGAGTGGAAGGGACCAGGCCCATGGTCAAACCACCAGAAAGGAAGCGAGCGGCCACCAGAGGACCCCAAGCAGAAGAAAACCCACAGAGCCCGGAAGGAAGGGAAAAGGCCACGAAGCGGCCCAAGACCACCCCGCACAGGCACCAAGCAACCCGACCCAGGAACGTCCCATAAGAAGGAAGCAGGCCGCCGAAGCGAGCACCCAGGAGGGCACACAGCCCACCAGCAAACAACCAGGCCCCGCCCTGTCGAACAAAGAAGAACCAACAGGAACAGGAGCGCAACAGAGGGGTAGGGCGAAAGAAGCCCGAGCCCAGACAAAACACCCAGGGAGCCACCGAGCCAACAGGACCCGGAACCCCAAAACCAGGGACAAAAAACTATGAAGACAAATCCACACCAGAAACACAGGGCCCCGTCAGGGGGGAAAAAACCGGGAGTCCCAGCCCCCCGGGCACCCAACAACCTCGGTGGGAACAAAAGCCAGCCAGGGAAGCCATAAAGCAGAGGCAGGACACAAACCTGCGCCCACAGAGGCAAAACATGGACCAAGAAGGAACAATGCCCAAGAGAACCACCGCAGCAGCAGCCGCCAAAGGAAAAGCACCCAGGCGAGAACCACCAACAGGACAAAAACCCCGGCCAGGCCAAACAAGCCCAGAACCCCTGGGAGAAAAAAAGACCCCAGGAAGCGCAAAGCCAGGAGTCCAGACGAGAAGGCCGAAGAGCCAACATCGGGGACCCAAAATGAAGCAAACAGCATCAGACGCCCCCAGGAGAACTCCCATCCAGGCACCAAAAAGGGCCGACCCACAGCAACAGGAAGAGAGCAGACGATAACAGGAGTCGGCCGGACGGCACGGCCGCATCCAGAAGAAAAGTGACCTCGCAAACACCCCCGAGCACGAAGCAGGGGAGAAACCGCCCAGGAGAGCAACAAGAAGCCCCCACAGGGCCGGGACAAATCCCAGAGAGGCCAAGGAACGGGCGACAAAAAACCGATCAACCGAAACACCGGTCCAAGAAAGAATGTCTGAAGACCACAAGACAAGGACCCCACCGGAGAGGAAGCCCAAAGCACCAGGACGAACCAGGTCGCCAAACAACAAGGCGCAAACCAGCCCAGACCCGGCCAACCACCCAGAGCAGAGGAGGCCAGACGCACACAGCGCAAGGTCAAGGGGCCCGGAACGCCAAGTACGGGAAGCCGGAGGAGCCAACCAAACGGCAAGGCAGAGCACCACAAAGGCTGCAGCAGCCAACCCAAGCACAGCAAGGAAAGAGACCCGAGAGGGCCCCACAGAGAGGACGCAAAGGTCGCCAACACCACCGCCATCACAGGCGAAGACGGAACGGAACCGGAAGCAAGGCAGGCACAAAAAAAGTCCAGAGACCATCAGGGTGGGAAGGACTACCACCGGACAAACCGGGCAAGTATCGCCCGCCCACCAGGACCACAAACACTCGAAACATACCCCGAGGATGGTCCCACCAAAAGCAGACAACCCAACATGAACAGTCAGGGGTGACACACAAAAAAGAGCCCACAAAACGCACACCCCTGCAGTGGCGGGTGCCAAACCTCCGGCCAGACCAAGTCGCTGCTCCCCAGAGGCCAATAGCACAATGGACCCGAGAAGGGCAGCCCAGCAACCAGGGAAGAATGGAGCGGCCCGGCAGCGGGCACATGCCCGGAACCGAGAGGAGACCACACGGACAGCTGGCCGGAGCCGAGGAGAAGAACGACCCGGACAGGAGGCGGCGCAGCTGCCGGACGAGCCAGGGAGCAATAAACGACAGGGAAGCCACGGACGGGGCCCCCGACAGGAAGAAAAAGGGCAAGCCCCCCAGGAGCAGGAGGAGCGGCAAGAGCCGGCATGGAGAACACCGAAAACAGCCCAGCGAAGAGCGGACAGGTGCCAGACGCCCGGCCCCAGAGGCAGAAACCAACAGCATGGCGAAGGAGGACGCCCAACCATGAACCCACAGACATCGCCACACAACGGCGAGCAGGAGCCCACAGGACGGAAGGACGGCAGGCCCAAAGCACGGAAAGGAAGAAAAAGCCAGGGACAACACAAGAAACATGAATCCAAGGCCCCGGGACAAACCCCCAGCGGGGCAGGAAACATAACCTCCAGGGCAAATGGACATCGCCCTTCCAGAGCTTGAGCCACCAGGGACACAAAACCAACCAGAGAGCAAGAGCACCCAGGTCGGAACCAAACCCCAAGAGACCCCAAACGGAAAACCAGGAAGGGACAAAGCCGCCAGGACAACGAGCGAATGCGCCCGCCAGACGGGGACATAGCACCGAAAAGGCGGAAGGGACACCGAAAACCAAACCAGAACGGTGAAGAGCAAGGCAGAAACCGAACTCGCCAAACAACAAGCCCAAGTAGGAGTTGGAGCCCACCGTAACAGGACCAGACACAAGACAAACCCATGAGCCACAGCACTGGAGACCATCCACACACAGCGCATCGCAGCAGGATCGCCAACCCCAGGACAGCCGACTGGAGGAAATACCATCGCCTACCCTGTAGACTGAGCCAACAGTGACAGTGCAAGACCAGGGATGGAACACCAATCCCCCAGAGTAAGAGTTAAAGACCCTAACCATTAGGCCAGAGAGACCCTCCGCGAAGGAGGAGACAAAACGTGACAACAGAGCGACAGCACAAAACAAAACACGGTCCGAGACACCCATAGGTGAAAAAAACACGGACCACAGGCACGTCGATACAAGGAAAACCCGCCAGCCAAAGAGGAAAGCAGACCTATGTAGAAACGCATACATGAAAACCATGCAGCCGCCCCAGGGGAGCGCAAACGCGCGGCACCCGACAAGGGGCATCGATCCGGGCAAAACTCACCAGACGCCCGCCGTCAGGGGAAACAAGCCAGCATGGTACCACCAGGATCAGGGGAGCCGAGGCCAAACAGCAGTGTGCGACCTCAGGCCGCCTGGAGCTGCGCGCGGCGCCCTGCAGTACACGCGGATATCCGCCCAGGAGCCGGAAGCAACAAAGGAAAACCCAACGGCCATGACCGGGATACAGCCAGGGGAGCCGAGTTCCAACCTCACCGAAGGCGGTAGGGACACCCGTGGGTCACACGGACACACGCCCGGCCGCGCACAGCAGCAAGCATCACGTAGCAAGCGATAGAAACAACAAGCGCCAACACCGGGGCGCTCAAAGACAAATCCAGTGCGCTTCACAAGAGCACCAGATCCATTACATACGGAGGTAGCCAGTGTTGTCAGGCACGGGGAGAATAAGTGATTCGCTCAGAAACACATAATGTTGAGCGTCCCTCCCGAGACTCGAACCAGGTTCCCCAGCTCTGAGGTAGACCACCACAGCCATTAGGCCACATACTCTCCCTGCGAAGGACAAAACGAGGCGACCAGCGCAGCCCGGCAACCCACCCTCGCAGGGAACAAAGTGGGAAGCCCATCTGGAGAAGTGCCCCACAGAGACAAAACAACACCGGGGACCCTCCACGACCACAACCCACCAGAGCCCCCACACCCGGCACTCAGGAGGTAACAAAGGCGGGGGGCGGGAACAGAGGATGAGGCCAGCGACACCCCAGAGCCATCAGGATCGGGGAGACCCAGCAAGGAGAGCCCGCTAGAGCAGGGCTGGACAAACACCCAGAGCCCCCAACCTGAAACCCGCTAGAGCAGAGCAGGCAAACCAAGGGGGTAAGGGAAGGGCACCAGGCGGGGGAAAACACCCAGAGCAGGAGCCCGCTAGAGCAGGGCCTCGTCCCCTGGGCCGTAAGACCGCTAGAGCAGGCCCAGGCCCCAACTTACCTGTTGAAATGCTCAGGAGAATCTGCAGCGCAGAACGAAAAAAACAGGCTGATGGGTTGGGCTGGCCCACCTCTTATAGAGGTCATGGATACAACTGGGTCGGCCATATTGGGAAGGGATGAGAGGCATGGGAGGCTGACTTTTTTGCTTTGGCGGGTTCTGGTGTGGAGCTGAAGCTCACTTGTTATCATGTGGCGAGAAAGACTAACGAGGAGATAATGGATTACAGCTCATATCCTCCTTGCTGATGTCACTGTAATTTGAAATACAGCCTTCAGGCAGGCCAGATGTCAACTAACCAGAGGGTTCAGCTGGGGGAAGCTATCTAAATGCCTTTAAATACAGTTTCAAAAAGAAACAAGCATTTACAATGCAACGGTCTCGGCATTGTTAAAGTTAGAGCTATTGGCATTGCTCAGGACATTATTTTTGTTTATGTTTTTGTTTTTAAAACATTTAAAGAAACGGCATTGTTATTTACAATGTCAATAGCTTAATCACTCTCAAATGCGAGACCTATTGCATTTGCACCCACACACACAAAGCCACCCACACACACAGAGCCACCCACAGAGCCACTCACATAAAGCAACCCACACACAAATAGAGCCACCTACACACATACACGCAGTAGCCCACTGACCTATTTACATTAAGTGCACTTTGTGATCTGCATGGTACATGTTCTTTGCTGCAGGCACATTAACCCTATGTGCTACCTTTCCAGGAGTCTCAACTTCCACTAGACAAAACTCCGATCTCTCTCTAGGAAGAACATTAAACACCAGAGTCATCACAACATTTTTATTGTTGCCGAAAATAGCTGGAGGCCAGGAAGGAGGCATCAACCTTAATTTAATTGCAAACATAATGTCTCCACCCAAAGTCAGCGCCCGGTCTCACCTGTTGCACTGCCCTAGAGCTGGCCCTTCTCAAGGGTCCTGTGACCTAAGTGACAGAGTCACTGTTGTTCTTGGCTGTGCTGCTTCATAGGCCTGCTAGCAAGACTGGAGGTGAACTTCAGTAAGAGAAGAACTGCTAGACAGAAAGAAAGGGAGGAATGAAAGAGTGGGGGAGGGTTCTAACTGCAGCCATTTAAAACCACTATATGTTATACCATGTTTAGTTCCAATGTGCATTTTGCAAAACAGTTTGGAAGGCTCTCTGCAACAGTAACCAAAGTATACACGATATACTTAAATAGACAATTTTGAAAATGTAATTGGTGCCTTTCTTTAGCATCCATCAATTAACAATAGCTGCACGATTTGCCTTGAGCTCTGAGCAGTGTGATGAAACACGTATTTTCTAACATGATCGGCTTTCACAACACAGTAAACAGGTGTCCATGCTACCACTGCGCCTACTAAAGTCGGCTGAGACTTGACATGATCTGGTCACTTATAACTGTAGTGTATCTACACAGAAACCATACATTTGATGAACTATGCCAGCAGCAGCAACAACACAGAATAAGAGACAGCATAAACACTTAAAGAAAAAATAAAGTCCACAATATAGTCTGGTCGTAGGCAAGGGGTGGGCTTTTTGGGAAATCAGTCAATATGGGACCAACTCGTTTTATGCAAAAACAAGCACACAAAAAAGCAAGCATCTGCCTACCTCGCAATTGCTGGAGCGTGGTTCTTAAATTCTGGTGCTACTTGCAGTCATGGGGTTTAGTGATGGATGGAGTAGAGGATCGTGTGCCCGGATAAATTGCAAACAGCCACTCATGTCTCCTGAAAGCAGTTTGCACGTTTGGAATAAATAACATTAACAACTAAGTCCCTAATATAAACAGAGGGATTTATCTTATGGCCTATCGTATCAAACTAACTCCATCTCCGCTCGACACTGGCCCGGGCACAACAGTTGGGCCTCACTTGCTTCCTCTCACCCCGTCGCCTGTCGCTTCTCCTGCCTTGCCTGTTGAGCTCGAGTTTCTTGCTCTTGTTTGCGTAGCTCATTAAAGTTAAGGACACTGTTATTTTATGTCAGAGGCTGCCGTTACCTTTCAAGCACAAGCAACTAATAGAGTCGATGTGTGTCCTTATTCTTCGAAAGTGCAAGGCAATATTTGCTTTTATGTGCAGTTATGCTTTCGGTGCCTCAGGCAGCTATGTGCACGCCTTAGGTTATTTTTTGTCTTCAAAACCTCTAAAGTCTAATAGATCATTCACCTTTGAGGTTAAGGGGGCAAGGTGTAGGTGCCAATTTGCGGTTGTCGCTGCAGTCGGACAGACCCTGAAAGTCGCCACCATGGACCTGTGATCGGAGAGTTACCAGGGATAGCAGGAGTTATACCACCAGATTGAAGAGGCAACAACAAAGCCGTTTTCAATTAAATGCACATTTAGACATTGGTCTCATCAGTATAAACATGCAGGTGCCTGCAGGTAATCTGACCAGTTATCTGACTGCACAACAGCAAAGCTGAGGGAAGGTCACCAGAGGAAGTATCGGCGGTCCTGAGAACCACATGCGGTGTCTGTGAAGATGTTCCGGGCTGCCCCCACTTCTGCACTAAACACTGGGCAGGAATGCTGGATCTGGCGGTCTCGTCTGTTAAGAGTCCTTGACACCAACTTGAAGAGAAGAAAACAGGTATATACAAATGCACAAGTGTTCTGACTCCACACAGGTGCAGGGTTTCAGTTGCGACCCTCTAGTCCTGGTGGAAGCGGGAGGTCATATCCGGTTTTACAAACATTAATTTTGCTTACATTGCCCGTATACCTGTGCTGTTGCCTAGGATACCCTATAAACCACTCTTATTTGTATTGTATAGGTGAAGGGCATATCCTTATTGCTCGTTAGTTTGTCTGCTGTGTTTAAACTGTAAGATAGTTTGTAATTATGCAGTGCCAGGTGATTACATGGGTCGTGAAAAAGAGTCGGTCTAATTCCAATCACTTTTCAAGCGGTGGTTGTCTGTCGTTAAATTGGTCTGTTTGACATGGAGAAGTATTAATCCACTAATATCCATATTAAACAATCCCTTTATCCCTCATGGACGTCTGGTCATTCCGTTGGGGTGCCTTATTAGCACACTCGAAGCAAGCAGCGCCCTAAGGCCTAATACGAGTTAACAAGACGCTTCGGGAGTCCCTCACACCTTTCCGTGCTCAAGCCCTTAAAAAGGCAGTATTCTCGGAGGGAGGGCGTTGCGTTTGCAGGCCGCCCGCGGTAGCACGGCTTGTTTTACTTTCCTTCCATGTCCATGGAATGCGCCTCTGTTTGAATGCACCGGGGGAGTTGGAGGAGCGCCACAGAAAGTTCAAATATTGGTGCAGGATAAACAGCCAGAAGGTGTGTGTGCTTAACGGTGTCTAGCTTAGATTGTAGCACTTCACAACAACGGCAAAACAAACACCTCCGTGTGCCCAGCGCGAGCCGCAGAACGTCTCGATCATGGCAGGAGCTCGATGTAGTCCAACTTTCAGTGATGTGGAAAGGATGCGCCACATCGCATTAAATGCGCGCAGTATCAGATCAGGTCTTTCCATTTCTTGCACCAACACTCGAGCCTGTATCATGAGAAATGTTAGTGCCTGTGAACGGTTTTGATTGTAAGGACATAATGGTATGTCCTTATGATAAAATTAATGAATACGTGCATAGTTTTGTAACAAGAAGTTTGAAATATTTGAGTACAGCCTTTGTTACGCCCCTGTGGCGAGAGCCATGAACACCGCCGCCTTTCTCCGAGGTCAAGCAGAAATTCCTCGGAGAAACGCAGCGGCATTTTCAGATTCGGGGGCGTGTTTTTCTTTCTCTCCTCTTGCCATTGGCTGGAATGTTTACATTCCAGAGGAGAGAAAGAAAGTAAAAAACACGCCCCCGAATCCGAAAAAGACGGGGCTTGTTTGGAGAGACAAAGCTCTTCTCCAATGGCTGGCCAGCATTTAAGAGGCCAGCCAATGGAGAAGAGGGGAGAAGAGGGGCGGGTTCAAGCCCCTCTTCTGAAACATTAAATCTCGGAGCTAGACTGCGCAAGCGCAGCCTTCGCAGCCGAGACCTAAAAACACTGGGAAAGTTCGTATGGGTGCCTACTGCAGCCAGATGGGGTCCATTAAGCTAACCTGGATCTCTAATCCAGCCTAGTACAAAACAAACATAACATTTTTATCAAAAACTGCATGAAAGTTAATCTATTTCCCTTTTCAATGTCGGTGTTACAATCTAAGCCCTTTGCAGTTTTACTGATATTTAGTGAAATACCATTGTCGACCCAATAAAGATGATGTTCCCAAGAGATAAGACTAGGGTTACTAAGGTCAAGGTGTGGGACCCATGTAGAGACGCTCATATAATGATAGCAGTGGTGGAGAAGCTGATGAGATACAACACCCCCTTTCCCAAGAGGCATTGGGTGTTTCTTTGCAAACTCTTACACATGATGATGGAAATTTATTAAGTGCGACCATCACCCAGTGGTAGGCCCGGGCGGTAAATTCCATTCCGCTCGCGGAATTTGGGTAACTTTGATGGAGCAGGGTTTTTACTCCAAAACGGAATACCTGTTTCATTTTCGCATGTTATAACTAAAAGTACTACTGATTAATTATTAAAGTATTAAAAGTTTGTCGAATGTTGACTAATCAACCTTATTAACAAGAGAATTACACGTGGGAATGCTATTGCATGGCTAAATAACAAGTGAACTAAGTTGGTGAGCAAACTGACAGAAAACGATGTTGCTTATGTGATGTTATGGTGTTTGCGCTTATAATTAATATGCATTAATGGCTTCTGATGTCGCAAATGGCTAGATAAATACACACACATAAGGGTATTAGCAGGGGAATAACACTGTTCAATCATTTCTATGCAGTAATTCTGTTTTATGTTTACTTTGCTTTAACCCCTTCACTGCGGCGGGAATTCCGCCGCAGCGCTAGGGGGTGTGGGGGGGCAGCGCGGTGGCGCTGTGCTCATGACGGAGTGGTTCTGTCATGACTCCGCCCAGTTGCATTGTCCCCCCGCACAGGCGGGGAAACAGCGCCGCGTGGGCGGAGCGGCCGCCAACGGTCGCGGCATGATGGAACCGCTCCGTCATGAGCACCTGGCAACCGTGGCTCATGACGGAGCGTTTCCGTCATGAGCGGGGAAGGGGTTAAGTTGTCCATTGTGGCCTGCCACAAAATGGCCGCCACCCGCAGCCTGCATTGGAGTTGCTGGAAATTTACAGAAAGGCATCGCTCTGCCTGTGACCTTGCACCTCCGGTGAACTGAAAAGCTATAAGCATGATGACAAGTCTGGGACGTCAGCCAAAAGCCCCTGAAAGACGGAAAAGTTGATACGAACTGAGAGTGAACCCATTTTTGCAACAAATTTACC
This sequence comes from Triturus cristatus, assembly GCF_964204655.1. NCBI lineage: Eukaryota > Metazoa > Chordata > Amphibia > Caudata > Salamandridae > Triturus > Triturus cristatus. The sequence continues at coordinate 241,768,497 of NC_140579.1, forward strand.
TAATAGAGACATCCGTGGATGTTACAAATTAGTCATGAACATTCAATTCTGCTATTCATTAGTTGGGACAATCTATGTGAGAACCTTCCGTAAAATATCGAAAAAGTACTAAGATGACATTATTTCCGCCATTCATCCGTTCTGAATAAAGAAATGTTACTTTTTAGAATGTAAATTTCAGTATAAAATAAGTAGACTAGAGAGGTCTAGCACCACTTCTTCCTGAGCTGATGATGCGAGGTCCCTATGCTGACGGAGAGGACGATGACTCTACATGACGACAGAAGACTCTAAATTTTCTACAGAGGGCCGATTCTGACTTAGGATCTGACATTTAGACAGAATAGGTAAATATGAGAGAAATGAATTTGCATTTAATTGGCTTTTCTTGAAATTTTAGATAAATGAACAATCTGTTTGAATTCCTGTCTCGGGTGGTTATTTCTGGTCATGTTTATTGATTTTAGTGTGACTTCATTGAAATGTATTTTGCTAGATCTACAGCAACTAGCTAGTCGCATTGACCTCAAAGTACAGGCAGATTAGACAGAGCATATGAGAAAGGTGGTTTTCTCCTTTACAGGGCACGGATAGAGTGATTTAGGGTGAATGTTGGTGTAATGGGCCCCACCAGCGTGTGATGTGTGTATGCGTGTGTGACTGTGAAATCATTCCGTCCGTGGAAGTAGAGGGGATTTGGAAGCTCTGATCTGCTCCAGTTTCTTGGTAGCAGATTGATGGTTAGCTATTGTCTTGATCTGGCGAAATTGCGTGTATATAGGCTTATTGATTGACATTTGTACTAACACTATATGTTGAAGTCGTGTTGAGTTCTATGTATTGTGAACGGCTTCTGGGATGTAGGAAGTCGGTGACAGTTCCGTAGTAGAGCAGAGGGAGTGTTGCTCTCGGAAAAAGGCGGGATTGTTGGCCCTGTATGCAGACAGGGAAAAACGTGTGACAATTGAAGTTGCGCGTCGTATTGTCTGGGTTCGACAAGGTAGCATCGCCGTGTGTTGCCATTAGAAACGTTTTCTGTGTGAGAGAAGTGTATATGATAGCAAAGGTTATCTGTGAAACTCTGGTCTTAAGTCCCAGGGATCCGTAAGGTTTTCCGTTAAAGCTTACCGCTGGAGAAGTAATAGGTATTCTCGGAGCTTGTTAGAAGGACAGGGCAGAGGTAAGCGCTGCTTTGTTAACGTATGATAAAATTCTGTAGTAGGACAGACTGTTCGCTGTTCTCTGGAAAGACAGAATTCTGTGTGAATGTACTACATTTTCTGGTGTGTAAGTGCGTGAATGAGAAGGCATTCTGGTTAATTGTGAAACTCTTAGGAGCATTCCGAAGGGAAACAGTTAATTGATGCTTGTTAGAAGGGTAAAGTAGAGGGATGTGCTACTTTATCAACGGAAGTAACGATTCTGTAGTAGAGCAGAGGTAAGCACTGTTCTCGGGAAAGGCAGAATTCTCGTGGGAAAGGTCTTTTGCTGCTCTATGGCTAGCGAAGCAGACAATGGAGATGTTTGTATGTTGTAACTAACAGACTCGTAGAAGTTGAAACAAAGTCTACCGAGTAGTCTTGTAAAGGAGGGGTAGACGAGAAGGACAGGAGACAGGAGCAGAAGTGACTGCAACGACTGCTGACGTCAGGGAGACCGCGCTGTGATTGGACAGTGGGCTAGAACAGAGGAAGCGCAGAGATTGGTGCGTTAGAGTGAGTCGCGCTGGGATTCGCGGACTGAGTCAGTGACGTAGACGCTCCAGGATTGGTGCGTTGGTGTGAGTCGCGCTGCAATTGGACAAAAGATCGTACAGCTGTAGTAAGAGTAAACAGCTAGTGGAAAATAAGAAAGATGTATTACCATGCTGAGGAAAAGAAGAAAAAGTCCTTGTTCAGTAAGGTTAAAACCTGGTTTGACAAGGATAAAGACATAGTGACAAGGGAAGGACAGTTATTGCCCCCGATAAGAACCCTGGCATCCTTCATGGTTGCGAAGTATGGGTATCATACCTGTATTTGGTTAGATAACTGGGTGAAATACACTAAGGATGACAGAGTGTTAGCGTTTCCAGAACATGGTTCATTTAATCTGGCCATACTGAGGAACTTACGGGAGCAGATGATGAACCTAGAGCCTCGGCCTAGGCCGACGCAGTTTGAGGCATTAACTGAATGGGAAGACGAAATGCATGAACGAGAAAAGCAGAGGGGTGGGGGTAGCTACCGATATATGTTCGGGCGAAAGTATGATCGCGAAACCCATCATGACAGAATGAGAAGGTGGCGTGATGCCAGTATGACCGAGGGGTTATATCCTGTAAGAACAGCAGAGGAAACAGGAGGGAGAAAGTGTACAGGAAAAGAACATAATGTAGAGACCAGAAGATATGGGGCAAATGAGTCTGATGATGATATCTTAGAGGACATGCTCTACAAAAGACCACCCCCGTATAGAAGAGAACCAGAGGTAGGAACAGCAGTCACCCCAGTGAGAAACACCCTGCGGATTATAAAGACAGAGGCTACAGCGCCTGAGCTGAAAAGCGGATGTTCTCTGGCAGAAAGAGAAAGGGAGAGAGAAAGGGAGAGAGAGAGAGAGAGAAAGAGAATTAGAGAGAGAGAGAGAGAGAGAGAGAGAGAGAAAGATAGAGAGAGAGAGAGAGAGAGAGAGAGAAAGAGAATTAGAGAGAGAGAGAGAGAGAGAGAGAAAGATAGAGAGAGAGAATGAACTTGAAAATGAAAAGACCAGAGAACTAGCAAGAACTACATCTGAACTAACAGAGAAAATCAGGGAGCTGACTAAGAATCTTGAGGCTGTTACAGTGCCTGTGACAAAAGGCCCGGTTATGCCGATTTTTGACAAGCAGAGGACGGGTGAAAATGGTTTGACGGTGCCATATGTGGGCAATAGGTTGATTGTACCTCCAGAACAGGCAGAAATGAGAGCGGGAGAAATACAATGGAGAACAGGAGAAAATCAGTGGAGACATACTGTATGTGGAGGGGAAATGAGTGTGCAGACTAACTCAAGTTTGAATTCTGGATGTATGGAAGGGACCAGTGGATCAATTTTGGAACCACAGAGGGTGGCAGAACCAGGGGGTGCGGAAAAATCTGTGATAACTGCTGAAGATTTGAATGACTGGCTGAAAACATTACAGAAAAAGGAGAAAGAGTCACAGGGAATGGATGTAGCTAGGCTACGTATGGAAATGGAAGAATTGATAGTAGGAACCATACCTACAGATACACTGAAGAATTACCAGGAAGGGGAGATTCTCTTTTTATGTAAAAGTATCACATGGAGAGCAAAGAACATACACGACAGGTTGAAAGGAATAGCCAGTGAAGTGGGAATTAACATGGATAAGGTGAAAGCTTTACAGAAAACATACCGAGTGGATTTTTCAGACAAAGATATTGAGAATCTGAACAATGCAGGCCGAACAGGACAGATTAAGGAAATGATTGCCTTGTTAAGGAAATGGGGAGATGTAGAAAGGTGGAAAGACAGATGGTATCGAAAGCGAGAGGATGGAGTGGATAGAACCTACTCAGCATTTCCCCTAACAGAGAAAGAGAAGGCAGTGACAGCTTACCCTATGAGAGAGATTCCAGGAGGAGGGTACGTACATGTCCCATGGACCAGACAGGATATTTTATCATTTACGAATGATTTCCCTCGACTAAGGGAAAAGCCTGTGGAGTGGTACAGACAAGTTGATAGATTTGTAAAGCTGTCAAAAGTACTGTGGATTGACCTGAATAGTCTGTTTGATATAATTGTACCAGCAGACCTGTGGGCCGAATGTAAAATAGTCATAGACTGGCCTACTAAGGAATACCCGAGAGATCCAAAAACAGGAGCTCCAGACCCGGAGGTCATGAAGAAGTACGAGCAGGTTATGGCCGTCTTGAAAAATAAAGTACCCCCCAAGGAGACAGACTGGGTTAAAATAGACCGAACACATCAGGAATTGAAATAATCAGTTCATGCTTACTATGAAAGACTGATACTAGCTTTTAAGCAGTTCAGTGGAGATGAACACCTGGGTGACAAAGATCTGAGTCATTTTGTGTACTGATTTGTGTACGGCTTGCGGCCTGAAATCAGTGAAATGATACGGCAGCATACCGTGGATTGGCAGAGTAAGAAGATTGATGAGATTTTGAGACATGCAAAATACTTCAGTGATGAGATTGAGGCAAAGCAGAGAAAGCTGAAAGAAAAGGCAATGTGGGCACAGGTGAAAGTTGCAGAAAGACAGGAAGCTCAGCTGGTTGAACAGGCAAATAACCCAGGAAATAAACCTAGGTTTGGTCAAGGAAAAGGAAATGGGAATATTGAAGAAGCAAAGAAAAAGTTCCCCTGCCACAACTGTGGAAAATTGGGGCACTGGAAATCCGAGTGTAAGAATCCACCATCCACTAACGATGATAATTCATCATTGAATTCACAGGTGCAGAGCGAGGGGTGTGGTCAGCATTGGCAACAGCAGAAGGCTGATAAGCAGCAGAATCAGGTGCCAAAACCACCCTTGCCACAGAGAAAAGGATCCCAGAAGTACAGCCAAGAACCGGGGTTCTACGATGAAGAGCAGGTAATCAAACCAAAACGCGCAAGCGCTGTATCTCAGTACTGGCTGAAAAATGAGGGAAGTGACTCTGAGGGAGACTTCTGACGGTGCCGAAGAGAGGAGGAGGAGTGCGTACTTGGCGCTACTCTGGAAATAGACCAGGCAGGACCTTTTGTAGATGGGAAAATTAATGGTGAAAGCATCACTTTCCTAGTTGATACTGGGGCTACGAGATCAACTGTCAGGTCAGCTGATATAAGGAATCTTCCTCTCTCGGACGAAGCGATCCAAGTGGTTGGTGTGTCCAACACACAGATCAAAACACTACTTACTGAACCAGTAAGGGTTAGAATAGGGAAATTTTCAGACATGCACCGATTCGTGGTGTGTGACACCAGTCCAGTGAACCTGTTAGGCAGGGATCTGCTGTGCAAAATGAATTGCACTATTTTCTGTACTCCAGATGGTATAACTTTTGAAACACCTGATGAGGATGTGCTATACAGAATGACCATGGATAACAGAGAATGTGAGGCTTTGGGAACATATGCAATATTTAATCCTGATGCATTACCCCCAGAGTTGAAACAGACAGTGAAAGCAGCAGTTTGGGATTTTACTGGAGAAGATGTGGGCCTGATGAGAAATGTAGATCCAGTAAAGATTACTGTAAAAGAGGGAGTGGTTTACCCAAACATACCACAATACAGATTGACACCTGAAATAATTGAAGGGATAACACCCTTAATTGAGAAGATGATCCAGCAAGGGGTGTTAAGAGAAATATTGAGCAGCCCATGTAACTCACCGATAATGGGACTGAAAAAACCTAATGGAAAGTTCAGAATAGTACAAGATTTGAGAAAGATTAACAAGATTGTTGTGCCATGTTGTCCTATTGTGCCAAATCCATCAGTGATTTTGTATCAGATTCCTCATGATGCAGAATGGTACACGGTAATTGATTTGTGTCATGCTTTCTTTTCAATCCCATTGCATCATGACAGCCAGCCAATATTTTCTTTTAGATTTGGAGAACGGATTTTGGCATGGTGCCGAATTCCACAGGGGTATACAGAGAGCCCCTCAATATTTAATCAATTGCTAAAGAAATCTCTGGAAAGTCTGACAATGCCCGAAAATTCAGTCTTGGTCCAATATATTGATGACCTACTTGTGGCATCAAAAACACGTGAAGCTTGTGAAGTAGATACCATTGCATTGCTGAATCACTTGGCAGATGGAGGATTAAAGGTATCTCCAGCCAAATTGCAGTTCTGTAAGAAAGAAGTCCAGTATCTGGGACACAATATTGAGAAAGGCCTGAGAAAAGTGACCATTGACAGAATCAAAATCATTAGGGGAATGAGAGCACCAATGACACAAAGAGAAGTGAGAATGTTCCTGGGAATGGTGGGTTACTGTCGTCAGTGGATAAGTAATTTTTCCCTGATTGCCAAACCATTGATTAAATTGACCAAAAGTGAGGTGAAAGACCCATTAGAACTAAACCCAGAAGAAATGGCTGCATTCAGAGAGCTGAAAGACAGACTTTGTGAAGCTCCCGCCCTAGGGATGCCTGATTATGAAAAGGAATTTGAATTGTACTGTAGTGAGAGAAATGGATGTGTACTTTCAGTGTTAATCCAGAAACACGGACGTCTGAGAAGGCCAATTGCCTATTTCTCAGCAACCCTTGACCCAGTAGCTGTGGGTTTGCCAGGTTGCCTAAAAGCAGTAGCTGCTACCTGTAAAAGTCTGGAACAAAGTGAGGGAATCATAATGGGATACCCTGTACGGGTATTCGTACCTCTAGATGTGGCAATCCTTTTAACAAGGAGCCGGACACAGTTCATGTCTCATAGTCGGCTGACTAAATATGAGAAAGTCATTCTTGGTGCAACCAATGTAAGTCTGGAAAGATGTGTAAATGTGAATCCAGCGACACTGTTACCTGATGCTGAATGTGTGGGAGTAAGAAATGATGTTGATCATGACTGCCTGGATGTACTTGATTACTGCACAAAACCAAGGCCAGACATAAGAGATCTGCCACTGCCTGAGAGTGATCATGTGTTGTTTGTGGATGGATCTTGTCTGAGAACAGAGGAAGAGTGTTGAGTGCTGCATATGCTGTGTGCAAAGTCTCGGAAGTTGTGGAAGCATCACCCTTGAAAGGAATTAAATCCGCTCAAGTGGCAGAATTGGTGGCACTGACAAAAGCATGCAAGATTGGGAGAAATGTGAGAGTGACTGTGATGACTGACAGCCGGTATGGCTTCGGAGTTGTCCATGATTTTGGCCAGCTATGGCTACAAAGAGGTTTCCTGACCTCAAGTGGAACTCCCATAAAGAATGCTGAAGTGGTTGGAAAACTGCTAGAGGCGATACAGCTGCCTAAAGAACTAGCAGTTGTAAAATGTGCTGCTCATGGTCATGGTGACGATTTTGTAACAGTTGGTAACAAGTTTGCCAATGACATAGCACAATATTGTGCAAGGAACAATCACTCAATTAACAGGAGCAAAGAACGGGAAATGTCTTCTTGTTCATTAATGTTTACTAATGAAGTGGGGACATGGGAGGAAGTAAAACAGCTGCAAGATGAGGCAGAAGATGATCAAATGAGAGATTGGGTGAAGGCAGGCTGTGCACCTAGAGAAAAAGATCATGTGTGGGTCTATAGGGATGGAAGACCAGTCATGCCTAACAGCATGCTATCAACAATGGCAAGGATGTATCATGGCCAGGGGCACCTGGGGAGGGATGCTATGATAAGAGCCTTTAAGCAAACCTGGTACAGTCCAAAGTTCAGACTGATAGCAGAAAGTCTCTGCCAGAGATGTCTGATATGTCAGCAATTCAATCCTGGAAAGAAAACAGTGGTAAGCCTAGGAACAATAGGCAGAGAGGGAGGACCCTTCACAAGAATGCAGATAGATTTCATTGAAATGCCCCCAGTCAACAGGTTGAGGTATGTCCTGGTGGTGGTCTGTTTGTTCTCAAGGTGGGTGGAGGCATACCCAACAAGAAGAAATGATGGGATAACAGTGGCCAAATTACTGTTAAGAGAATTCATCCCAAGGTACGGGTTCCCAGTAACCATTGAATCAGACAGAGGAGGACATTTTTATAATGAAATCAGGAGTCTGATTTGTGAAGCATTGAGTGTACAGCAGAAGTTGCATTGTGCTTACAGACCAGAGGCTTCTGGGGTTGTTGAGCAGATGAATGGGACTATCAAGAACAGAATTGGCTTAGCCACAGGAATGAAATGGCCCGATGTCTTGCCTCTAGTCCTGATGACCATTAGGTCTACTCCAGACAGAACAACAGGTTTAAGTCCACATGAAATTATCATGGGACGTGCTATGAGGCATGCATATGTACCAGTGAACAAGCTGATGACTATAACTGATGACATGATTTTGGATTACTGCAAAGGCCTGGCTGACGCAGTTCATTCTGTGTTTCACCAGGTTGGAGAAGACGCCACCACACTTGAAAAGAAACCAGCCCATGATCTGAGCCCAGGGGACTGGGTAAGGATAAAAGTCCACAGAAGAAGGAATTGCCTGGTTCCAAGGTGGGGAAGGCCAAGACAAGTCATCTTGACTACAACGACAGCTGTGAAGTGTGCAGGTGTGAAGAATTGGATACATGCAAGCCACACACAGAGTTCCAAATCCAAGAGATGGTACTGGAAAAGAATATTTTGAAGAATCTGATTCCAGTGATGATGCAGACAGTGAGGCAGTAAGAAGGAAAAAGAATCCTGAAAGTGGGGAGAGGGAGTCAAGAGATGCTTTCATCCCACCTGAAGAGGTTCTGAAGAGAACAGTGCAAACTGCAGAAACAAGTTCAGACTCAGAAGAATTGCCTGAGGTTCTGATTGACAGTGACCAACACAAAAAGAAAGAAAGAAAAGAAAAGAACATTCCAACAGAAGAGACATCTGAGTCACATGAAGGAATTGGACAAGTTCCACCTGAGATAAATATTGAAGAAAAAGGGACAGACAAAGACAGAGAGGGACAGATTGCGGAAAAACCCAGAGGAGGTGTAGGGAACATCAACAACAAGCTAGGTGAAGGGACAAGCAGACAGCAAGAAGATTGCGTGTCAGAGACCCGAGGAGGGACAGAAGCAGGGAAATCTCAATTAGTGGAAAAAGAGACTGTTGGAGAAAAAGAGGTTGCTAAAGAAAATGAACCAGTAGCAACTGAAACAGAGTCTGATGAAAGTGACAATGAGACACATGGAGGACGAGTTCTGAGAAAGAGAACTTGGCTTGGAGAAAGAAACAATAAAGAAGGAAAGCAAAAGAGAAATGCTAAAGGAGACCTTTGGCCAAATAAGATAAAGAGACTGAGGTACAGACTGACACGAGTTAACTCTTCGAGAGCTGAGCAGGTGAACGAAGTGTCAAGTCAAAACCCAACCAAAGAGGAAGAAACAAAGATACCTGAAAGAGCAAAAAGAATAAGAAAACCAAACCAGAGGTACAAGTCACCGGAATGGACGTATGTGGCACTGCCTGAAGAAGGAGAAGAGGCGGACAGCCAAGGAAGTCCAGAGGAGGCTTTGCTGAAGGAGGTTGCTGAAGAAGAAGCTGTGGGAATCCTGAGAGTTATCTTGTCCGACATTGGAGAAGAGACGGATGTTCAGGACCTGATACAGTTTGATGATGAAGAGACAGTGAACAGTGATGAAAACCCAAATTGAGTAAATCCAAGGAAAATCACTTGGAGAAGAGAAGAAGAAGTAGTACTAAAATTAGTAGAGTTTAATAATCTGGTGGGTACTTGCTGCCCTTAAAAGTTCAGTAAAGGAGTAGAAGAGGCTAAGTCAAAAGACACGGTCAAATTAACAAAATGGCTAACACTGAGAATAAAAGTAGATGTACCTTTCTGAAAAGATGGTGCAAAATGTGCTGCTGTTGTACAGGTTTATTAATGCTACTTTGGAGCGTGCTTGCTCTACTGATTTCATTTAGAGTCACTATAGACACTTTAGAAGGTCATACTGAGAACAAGACTAATATAGGGAAGAGTCCATTAAAGGTAGTTCCGACTAGAACTAGTAATATACATATTCACAAAGATAGGTCAATTAACGATTTTTCTAGCAATGTTTTTTCTAAATTGTTGTATGAGTACGTAAAGACAATGGAAGTAAGGGATTGCTACGTCTGCATGCAATTACCTGCCTCTGTTTCGGAAGGAGTGACTTATCATCTTCCGGCTACGTATGGAATTTCCTGTAGTGTGTTGATTAGTATTTTTTATCAATTAGGGAAATTAGATTACAATATGTCTAATATAGATAATATTCTTGGGCAGTTGCCTATGAATAAAGCACTGAATCCTGCAAAAGATGCTAACACTTTAGGTGAGATTTTTCTAGAAACCAAATAATTAAGCTTAGACTATGTTTTTAGAAACAATTTAACTTGCAAATTAAAAGGAGAAGAGAAGAATTTTCTAGACATGGTTGAGAGAAGAAGGTTGAACATGCACAAGAAAGCAGAAGGGCATAAAATAAGTGACACAATGTGGGATATTGAGAAAGAAAAGGAGTTGAAAAATGGAGCCAGTCCAACTATGGCTATAGATGCCCCACAGAAGGGAAAACTGTGCATTACCAGGAAGAGATCCCAATATGATTATTATTTCATAGGGACTAGTGAGTGCCATGATACATACTTTATTGCAACCGGATGGGGATTTAGAGGAGGAGAAGAACCAGGTTTTCCGGGAGTATATTATATTTGTGGGAACAAGGCTTATTACCGTTTGCCTGATCATTGGTTTGGTACATGTTATGTTGGCCTGGTCTTTCCAAAGATTTTTCACATGGATAGAGTAGATGATGCTGAACATTCTAACACATTAACACGCTATAAAAGAGAAACATGGACAGAAATTGTAGGAGATATTTTTGGAGCTTTAATTCCAGCAGTGGGAATTTCTTTAAATGCATATGGCATTCGGAAGCTGTCAACAGTGGTGGATCGCTTGTCAACAAGCACCGCTGGAGGCTTTCTTTTGGTAAATACGGAAATGGTTGCTTTGCGCGCTATGGCGATGCAAAATCGACTTGCCCTTGACATTCTTTTGGCAAAAGAGGGTGGAGTCTGTGGAATGCTGAAAGTTCAACATTGTTGTACTTACATTCCTGACGAAAGTAAAGATCTAAAAGTTTACATCAAAAATATTACTGATTTGCATGAAGAATTAGTACCACTGGAAGCTGAAAGTATCTGGACTAAAATGGCTAATAAGATGATTGCTATTAAGAACTTTGTAGCTAAAATGGTAGTACCATTTTTGGAAAGATATTATTTCCATTAACTTGTGTAATAGTTGCATTATTGATTCTTAATTAGGATGTATGTGTTGTAGATATAGAAGAAATAAAAAGAAAATCATAAAAGAAAATGTTAAAAAGAGACAAAAGAAATCAGAAAGAGATCCACAAGAAATAGAACTTGAAAAATTAAGAGAAAGCATGTATATAGAAACTAAAAAGGAAGATGAGATGGAAACTAGGGTCTAAAAACAAGAACAAGAAGACATTTCAAATTCTTCTAAAAGGGGAAACTAAATTTTTTTGGGGGTTTTGATTTTTGTGGTGATTATATATCACCAAAGGGGGGATTGATGGAGCAGGGTTTTTACTCCAAAACGGAATACCTGTTTCATTTTCGCATGTTATAACTAAAAGTACTACTGATTAATTATTAAAGTATTAAAAGTTTGTCGAATGTTGACTATTCAACCTTATTAACAAGAGAATTACACGTGGGAATGCTATTGCATGGCTAAATAACAAGTGAACTAAGTTGGTGAGCAAACTGACCGAAAACAATGTTGCTTATGTGATGTTATGGTGTTTGCGCTTATAATTAATATGCATTAATGGCTTCTGATGTCGCAAATGGCTAGATAAATACACACACATAAGGGTATTAGCAGGGGAATAACACTGTTCAATCATTTCTATGCAGTAATTCTGTTTTATGTTTACTTTGCTTTAAGTTGTCCATTGTGGCCTGCCACAAAATGGACGCCACCCGCAGCCTGCATTGGAGTTGCTGGAAATTTACAGAAAGGCATCGCTCTGCCTGTGACCTTGCACCTCCGGTGAACTGAAAAGCCATAAGCATGATGACAAGTCTGGGACGTCAGCCAAAAGCCCCTGAAAGACGGAAAAGTTGATACGAACTGAGAGTGAACGCATTTTTGCAACAAATTCACCTAATAGAGACATCCGTGGATGTTACAAATTAGTCATGAACATTCAATTCTGCTATTCATTAGTTGGGACAATCTATGTGAGAACCTTCCGTAAAATATCGAAAAAGTACCAAGATGACATTATTTCCGCCATTCATCCGTTCTGAATAAAGAAATGTTACTTTTTAGAATGTAAATTTCAGTATAAAATAAGTAGACTAGAGAGGTCTAGCGCCACTTCTTCCTGAGCTGATGATGCGAGGTCCCTATGCTGACGGAGAGGACGATGACTCTACATGACGACAGAAGACTCTAAATTTTCTACAGAGGACCGATTCTGACTTAGGATCTGACATTTGGACAGAATAGGTAAATATGAGAGAAATGAATTTGCATTTAATTGGCTTTTCTTGAAATTTTAGATAAATGAACAATCTGTTTGAATTCCTGTCTCGGGTGGTTATTTCTGGTCATGTTTATTGATTTTAGTGTGACTTCATTGAAATGTATTTTGCTAGATCTACAGCAACTAGCTAGTCGCATTGACCTCAAAGTACAGGCAGATTAGACAGAGCATATGAGAAAGGTGGTTTTCTCCTTTACAGGGCACGGATAGAGTGATTTAGGGTGAATGTTGGTGTAATGGGCCCCACCAGCGTGTGATGTGTGTATGCGTGTGTGACTGTGAAATCATTCCGTCCGTGGAAGTAGAGGGGATTTGGAAGCTCTGATCTGCACCAACTTCACGTTCCGCGGAGAACGCGAAGTTGCCAAAAATGTCGTGGCTTTGCAGAATTTTCTGCTTGTTCGCGCTTTCAAAATGCGTGTTTGCGAGATATTCTCCCCCCCCCCCCCCCGAGCACGCAAAACAGCATTTGCGAACAGGAAAAAAGCATTGCGAATGGGCGGAACAAGCAATTCCGCGTGTTCGCAGAATTCTGCATGCTGGCCGAGATTTTTGACCGTTTCGCGGAGCTTTGCGTAGCGCGACTACACAAATTCCGCCCACCCCTACCCTGCGAAGTATCTTGGCACTGAAAAATCTGAGTCGATTAACTGGATGTGACATGTGGCAGCAATATGGATCAGTGTACAATGTGGACCTCATCATGACTTGTGAAACAAGCAGCGGGGAAACAAAACTGGGAAGATGGCATGCCGTAGGAAGAGGAATGGATCTCTAAGGGAGAAAGGGTTTATGGCCATACAGGGATTGATCTCACAGCATTGTGCAATTCTCTTGTATGCAAATCTCTTTCATGAAGCATGCTTCTATGGTCGAGAAAGTTAGAGAGAGGTCCCTGATCTGAACTTTCTTATCTGCAGGAGTGCACAGAGAGTGCACAATTAGACTATCCATGGATGCTCACCAAACATACTCCGACGAATGGCAGCTGAAGCTATGTTTATAACCCTGGATGAACAGAATGCCCTACTGCAAGATACAGTTTCTTCAGCGCTGCCTACAGCACTGCGTAAATGAATGAAAAGTGTCAGGTGGGAGTACGGAGTCTGTGGGATCATTCACCAGAATGCATAGCCGAAAAGTAATGAGGCCCTCTAAAGCAGTGCTAGTTGCCTAGCAAGGACAGTGTGCCCTGGTGCAAGCAAAGACATTAGACACTCTGATATCCTCTAATATTTTGGTTGCAGTGTTACTGCACTTGCTGCACCAATGATAACTATGCGCCTCAGGAGACACTACCTGACATCCTGAAGGGAGCAGATCCTCATTAAGCGATCATGTAGGATGTGCAACCCTGTAAGGCGTACTGGATGTCAGCACTTGTTACTTCATCCCCAGATCTGTGTGTGTGTCCCACTTCCTTGTGGATCTCCCTTAGTTACTGCTTGTCTACAGCTCAACTCTTTTTGTGACAAATTACTAGTGAAGGACTGGTGAATTTGTGCATGGGTGTCTGGGAGTTGGCGAGTGGGGATCCTTTCCAGAGGACGCACCAGGGCTCCAGTCTGCCTCTACCGAATGCTCACTATCATTTCCAGATGTGCGCCTATAGTATGTAGCTTTCTGACTTTCATCATTCAAACACAGAGAACCATCCATGCATTCCCGTGGCCAGATGCTTGTGGAAGATGTTGAAAGGTACCACTTCTATGATCAAAGTCACCGAAAAGTGAAGTCATCCAGTAATCATTAATAAAGCCTTTTTGAAACACAATTAATAGTCCTAGTGAGTCTTCTTCTTGATAGTTGGGAATTGGAGTATCAGTTGTACATTTTCCTTGCTTCGTCATATCACTTCTTTCTCCAGTGTGCTCCAGAGTTAACATATTTACATTTGGAATGCTGTCATTGTAAAAGCATGGATGAAGTTCCAAACTTTGCAGTGCTTCAATACTTTTTTTTCTTTGCAGCTCAAAATTGAAGAGAGATAGAAGAGGCAGCTGGTTTATGAACTGTTAATGCATTATGATCTAGTGTTCTTTAACGTGGTACATTTTTAACTCTTTCTTGGAGTTCCATCAAGATGGGGTAAAGTGATTATATTTCTTGAGGTTCTATAAGTGGCATACTGCGGTGTTTTAGATTCCAATAAGAGGTTCCAGTTTGGAGTCTGGAACGCCATGGGGCACAGCGGTACAACTGTCCAGAAGGGAGACTATGAAGACTTGAACAGCAGTTAAAGTCACTTTCTGAAAGAAATTGTATCACTTGCTTTAGAAGAGAGAGCTGGTACCAGGCTGCCTTTGTTTCTGAAAGTGTCCTCCTTTAAGAGGAGGATGCTGCCCAGTGACTTGGCATTTAGTGAAAGTCGGGGTTCAAAGCTGTAAAGGTGGATGTCATTGAGCAAAATGTTTACTATTTTTTGTTTGATGTTCTTTGCAAATGACAATTCTATCTTGGTTGGGTTGCACTTTTGATAGGAGATCAACATTCAGGTCAGGGTGGAGTGCAGTCAATGTTTGAGGCCTTGGGTGTCTGAAGCAGAGGAGACTTTCAAGTAGAGTTGTGTATCATTGGAATATTGGTGAATCTTGATGGTGTTATCTGTGAGTAGAGCGAAAACACGATTGAGAGAAGAAAAGGGTAAGACACTGTACTTCCCTTTTCGGACAGTAAACACACCACAATTTGTACGGTGTCTATGAGACACAAGAAACAAGGGTGCCTCAGAATGTAGACTCTGGTGCGAGAGTGCCCAATTTTGAGCAGCGACCTCAGATTCCTAACTTATTGGGAAGTCATCCCTAATGGAAGAGGAAACACTCACACACTTATTTGTGTCATGCTTTATCATAGGAATCCTCTCCCCACCCTGGTAGGACAGTGTCACCCGGGCGGACTCGACCTCCTTGAAGACTGACTAGCTAGGAGGGAGTTCTTGTATAAATATTGCTGGAAAACTCCATAAAACATGGGATCCAGATGAAAACTTAAAAAATACCTCGGAGTTCCCAGTGGAATATTACCTTTATTTGAGGGACACTAGGTAAGATTAAAAACAAAAAAAAAGTTTGGGTGTTGGAGTACAATGCCTCACCCCCAAACTATTGCCAACATGTTTCTGCCCACTAAAATTAGCCTAAACCGTCTGGGGCATTCGTCGGGGCACTGGATCCCTACAGAAAGACCTATCTTAGGTTCCTATTGGGAGTCAATGGATAGTGGTATGGTGGAGTACTAATTTAGTCCTATCATAGTTATCTGCCCGTACGTGGAACACTTGTTCTTGTTTCCTAGAATTGGTAAAAAAACAGTACAGTACAAGGTACATTAGTTATTTTCAAACTTTAACCATACATCTAATTGTTTGTGTCTAATTAGGCTCTCGACATCTAAGATTTTTTATTTATTTTTTATTTTAGCGATTTCTAAAGCGCCTGGTGACCCATGGGCATCCCCGCGCTATAAAACTTGAATTCCTATTGAGAGGGGAGGTGGCAGAAGGGTGTTATTTGGGAAACAGATGGGTCTTAAGATTTTTGCGGAAAGCAAGGTAGTTGGATTCCAGTCTGAGGGCGCGAGGCAGTGCATTCCAGCCCTTAGCTGCCTGAACGGAGAATTGTCGACCTCCTGTGCGGGCTTTTTTGAATCTGGGGATGCAGACTAGATTCTCCTTTTGAGATCGTAGTGATCTGGTTGCTGTATAAGGTGTGATCATTTTACTTAGGATCGCTGGACCAGATCCGTTGTAAAGCTTGTGTGTTGCACACATTGCCTTAAAGTGCACCCTTTGGCGCACAGGGAGCCAATGCAGGGTTTTGAGGGCTGGCTTGGCGGATATTCTGGAGGGGGTGTTGGTAATCAGGCGTGCTGCCGCGTTCTGAGTCCGCTGGAGTTTCGTGATGGTCGCCTCGGGGGCTCCCAGATAGACCAGATTGCTGTAGTCCAAACGGGACAACACTAAGCCTTGGATAAGGAGCTTTCTGGACATAGGTGGGAGTAATGGCAGGATTTTACGGGTCGTGCGCATGAGTCCAAAACATGTGCCTGAGGTCTTGGTTGCCTGGGTTTTCATCGTAAGCTGTGGCTCAAGCCACACCCCGAGTGTCTTGATTTCAGATTTAGGGGGGGGAATTTCTCCGAACACATCGGGCCATATTGTCGGCGGGATAGTTGTCCATTGCTTGCCGAGTAGCATTACCTCTGTCTTAGTCCCATTCAATTTTAGTGATGAGGCAGTCATCCAGCTGTGAATGTCTATGAGGCAGTTAGTTAGATTTTCAGGGTGGTCAATCAGCTGGGACAAGGAGACGACTAGTTGGGTGTCGTCAGCGTAGCTCACCATTTTGATGTTGAATGGTGTTACCACATCCTCTAGGGGGGCCATATAGACATTAAAAAGCGTCGGGCTTAGGGAGGAGCCCTGGGGGACGCCGCTAGTGAGTGGGAGGATGGATGAATGATGGCTGTTGTCCCACACTTGAAAGGTGCGTCCTGTGAGAAAGGATTCGATCCATTTGATGGCTGTCCCGGTAAGTCCTGCATTTGTCAGTCTATGCAGAAGGACACGGTGGTTAACCGTGTCAAAGGCTGCACTTAGATCCAGGAGGATCACTGCCACTGATCCTCCTGAATCTAGTAAGCTCCTTGCCTCTTCAATAACTGCGAGGAGTGCGGTGTCTGTTCCATGGCCTGGGCGAAATCCCGTTTGGGATTGTCGAAGCAGTTTATTTGTTTCAAGGAACTGGGACAGTTGGATGTTTACCAGTTTCTCGGTGACTTTGCTAATGCCCGGGAGTAGGGATATTGGCCTATAATTGGACAGGTCTGATGGATCTAGCTGGGGTTTTTTTAAGAGTGCTTTGACCACAGCACTCTTCCAACTGTCGGGAACGATTCCGTGGGTGAGTGAGCAGTTGATAAGGTCCGTAATGGTGGGCACAATTACTGATGCTACGGTCTTGAGGAACCTTATAGGGGCTGGGTCCAGAGGGGATCCACTTTTCATTTTTACTAAGGTTCGCTCAACCTCTACGGGGGTGACAGGTCGAAAGGTCTGAAGCGATGGACGACAGATGCTTTCAGTCTGCTCGATGGAGGTGCTACTTTCCGTGGGGCTGAGCGAGATGGGGGGTGGGAGGGAGGCCAGGATGCGGGTGATTTTCTCGTTGAAGTTGGCTAGCTCGTTACTTCTATCAACTTTGGGGGTGTTGGAGGGGGAGGTGGTGGGGACCTTGGTCAGCTCTTTGACGATTAAAAAGGATTCTCGGGCTGAATTGGATGCTTCTTGTATTCGTGTGTTATAGTAAGAAGCTTTGGCTGACTTAATGGCCTCTTTGTAAAGTTTGACCGTGGCTTGGTAGGCTTCTTTGCTGGCAGATTGCCAGGTCTTTCTCCAGAGTCGTTCGGCCTTTTTGCAGTTTTTGCGAAGTGTCCTTAGTTCTGCGGAGTACCATGGTGCTGAGCCAGGTTTGCCGTTTTTATTTTCCCTATTTCTGAGAGGGAGTACTAGGTCTAGGGAAACGGTGATCCATTCCCTGAATCTTCTGTCTGCCGTATTTGGATCTTCAGCGTGAGCAGGGATGTTTTTTTCAAGGGTCTGAGCCCAATCGTCTATGGAGAGTTTGGGCCAGGTCCTATCCTTACTAAAGGTAGGGGGTGTACGGTTTTTTGTGAAGGTTCCAGGTAATTGGAAAGGGACCAAGAAGTGGTCTGTCCAAGGGAGGGGGAGAGCCTCCTTTGCTAGCATTGAGAGCGAGCTGGTAAATACGGGGTCTAATAAGTGGCCCTTGATATGGGTGGCTCCGGAGTTTAATAGACGGATATCGAAGGCCGCTAGATCTTGAATCAGGTCATTGGCTATCGAGTCGGCCGGGTCTTCTAGGTGAATGTTCAGATCCCCAACTATCAAATAGTTCGATAAGGAGTGGGCCTGAGTTGTGACTAGGTCCAAAAGAGAGCAGGTGAAGGGGCCTGGGATGCCGGGGGGGCGGTAAATGAGGAGTCCTGTTAGAGAAGTAGTTGGGTTGAGCGTGATGGTAAAATGCAGACTTTCAGCGTCGGTAATCTGTGCGTCGTGGGTTTTGCAGTGCAGGTGTTCTCGATGGATGATAGCTACACCGCCTCCTCTACCTAGAGGACGGGGTAGGGATTGAATACAATAGCCCTGTGGTGTTGCTAGTGCCATGTCTGCTTGTGAGTGGGGACCGAGCCATGTCTCCGTGAGGAAGAATATATCGATTCCATGATCTTCTATGATGTCGGCAATCTGAGTCGCATGTTTTGGGAGTGAACGACAATTTAGAGAGGCAAGGTTAAGGGTGGCGGATTTGCTGGGTTTAGTAGGTAGGGTGAGCTGGACTGGTTTGCATAGGGAGCAGCGAGTGAAGGGTCCCTTGAGATTATGGATGTAATCACAGGAGGGTAGGGGGGGTCTGAGGCTCAATAGATCTCTACGGGAGTACCTTATGGTTGGGTGAGGAGAATCGGGCAGGGGTTCGGGCCCTGGGCCCGGTCGTGCGCGGACGGGCGCAGACGGGCTTGCCTTAGGCGCGCCTTCGGCGCGCAAACGGCGCTCCCGCTGCGCTCGTCCGCTGCGCTGGTGGGGGCGGCACATTTGTCGTAAGTGGTAGAGGGCGTGGCCTCGCAGGGGGCGTGGCTACACCTTTGCCGCGCTGGCGGTGAGGGCGTTGCTCGTGTCTGAGGGTCTGGCTGGCGCTAGGAGTCCGCGCTATAGCACAGGTGAGCCTGGATGATTTTTGTGAGGTTAAAATCAACTAAGTGATAATAGATTTTAAAAGCAGTGCGTAGTAGTTACAAAAAACCTCCGGCTTTCCGCCTCAGAGGGAGTTCAGGTCAATGAGGATTCGTTGCGCTATCAAGCATTTTTGTACTCGTTCTAATAGGTGGGCGTGGCCTCGCAGGGGGCGTGGCTACACCTTTGCCGCGCTGGCGGTGAGGGCGTTGCTCGTGTCTGAGGGTCTGGCTGGCGCTAGGAGTCCGCGCTATAGCACAGGTGAGCCTGGATGATTTTTGTGAGGTTAAAATCAACTAAGTGATAATAGATTTTAAAAGCAGTGCGTAGTAGTTACAAAAAACCTCCGGTGCTTGTGATCGCTATTACCAGGGGACCACGTCTGCATTCGGTTAAACATGGTTTTTTGGGAAAAGAAGGAAGAATCCTTCGTGCTCTATAGTTATAAGGCCACTAGCCTATGTGTCACTACTTCTAATATTTTAATATGATTAGTATCACTATTCTAAAAAAACCATATGTCTCTTACCAATTAGTCAGGGTGCTACCATCCTCAAGGACACAGAGAGGGTGGGGGTCCTTTGAAGTCAAACACTGTTACAGGACAATGAGGAGAAAAAGAAAGAAACCAGCAATCTAGTGAACCCTTATTGCACACGGTCATGGAGACATATAATTAGAACAAGCATTTTCAATGCAATAGGTCTCGCGTTTACGCGAGTTTAAGCTATTGGCATTGTAAATGACAATACCTTTTATTAATGCTTTAAACACCAAAACATAAATCAAAGGCAGTGTCATTTACACTGCCAATAGCTCAAACTCGTTGTCAATAGGCTTAACCCACTGGTCTGTTAAATTATCACTCACATTTTGTTTCCGGCTACCAGAGGATACAACGTGGGGAAATGGGTCAAATTACTTTACCCATTGGCTCCCTTGACTTTGAGCGACCACACAATGTCTGCCTGTGTGTCAACGGGTTTAAAAAATGTACAAACTGAGCATTATGCGAAAAGTTTAAAGATAAACAAACACCAAATAAAAGATAATCAGAGTTAATCCAAAAGCACATTCAAATAGACACTAGCATAGCAAAAAACACATCAAACACAACTGCAACATAAACTGTATTAAAACTTGCTTTCTACAAACAAGCACCGACAAAGCAAATAAGTTTCTCCTTTGAAAAGTGTTAGCCAACTCTTTAGCTTTACCAATGCTTTCCGCTGATGCGGACTGCTGAAAGTGAATGCCATTAGGAAAGTAAACACCAGCATGCTCATGTATATGCATGCATGTGTCATTCCGCTGCAGCGGCCATTGTTTAACTTTTTATTTAGTGTGCCAAGATGGCTGACAACCCTCTTGGAGCAGTTAATTAAAAACATAAAGTGAGTGAAAGTGCATTATGTCAGGTACTGAAAACTATTGTTAGAGCCAACAGGTCTTACCAAAGGAGGTCTATGTAACAATGCAAGCCTCCATTTTGAGTCGAGGCATACAACACACATGGCCCCCCCTCAAAAGGGCATGGTGGAAGAGGAGTAAGCAGCACTTCTCAAGGACTCTCCCAGCACTTTCCACTCCACCTGCAGAAAATAATGCAGGAAGACCTGAATCTTAGTCACCATATTGACAAGCTACACTTTCTTAATATGTAAATGAAGTTAATATACTACCTGGGTAGTCTATCATGCTTTGACATACTAAAGTACCACATAGGGTATCTAGCGCATGAAAAATAATATATATTGTCACTAGACTTTAACCCAAGCAGCAACAACCACCCATCACCACAACACCCAAATCACACTAGAAGCAACCCTATCATCATTGCAAGCAAACAGTAAAGCACCAGGACCGAATAATTTTTGTCAAAATAGTGACGTCCAATCAAACAAAAAAGAGAAAAAAGAATCCGTACCAGAATATGCCTAAATCTATTAGCAATATGAATATTGCCATGATCCCTAGTACTATCACAGCCGGACAGACTTCTATCAACACCACCTCACCTACATACTCAAGTAGCATTAATAATATAGTATAGAACAACAAACACAGCCAAGTGCCACAGTGAGGGAAGGATATGTTCTAACCTCAAAGCGAGCATACCAACACTACCCAAATCCCTACAGCATGACACAGAACCTGGACCAACACTCTCGATAACCGAGACATAATGATACACCAGTCCACGGTCTCAGCATACCATGATGGCACGGGCCACGCGGATCGGAGCATGAAACTCCTAAGAGCATTTAACAGTAGGAAACACTGCAAAACTAACAACACAGCAGCTGGTTCATGCTTCAAACCTAAGCAACGCAAATTACAAAAAAGACATCATCTCACCACAGCCATACCCGAGTCAGCAGAACACACCAGATGCACCCACAGCAACCTTGTTCATCTGGTGTGTTAATTCAGTCTAAAGACTCTCACATTGGGCTCCTAGCCCGTAACATAGCTTAAAAATATTCAGAACTTGCTCGTATTCATAACAGTGAGCACCACTACGAAGTATAGAGAGTGAAAAGGAAAGCCTGCATCTAATACAATCACAGAGGAGCAGCGCTCTGATAGTCTTGGAGGATTCATTTACATCATTGAGATACAAGACGCAGAGCTGGACCTTGGTTTCAAAACATTTAACACAAAGATTTTAAGCCTAGAAAAAGTGGACATCGGCGCAACATGTGTCAGAAGAAGACCTAATAACTAAAGAACCCTTTTAGTAGAGACAGGCCACTTTTGCTCCTCTTTCTGTGCATGTACTGTAATTAATGTATGCGGATGCTGTCAGTACCCAACTCTTCCTTCATATGTTTTTCTTTTGAACCTCAGGTATATTATTTTAACAGCAGCCTCAATTTCCATATTTTCAGCGGAAGCTGATGCAGGATTTCTTGTGTTTTTTTATGTACTTTACAAATTGCAGTTATTTATGCACACTCTGCATATCAGGGGCGGCTCTAGGCTCATGGTGGCCCTGTGCAGGGAGCGCAGGTAGGGGGCCCCGGAAGAGGGGGTCCGGGCGGGGCGGAGCTCAGGAAGGTGTTTTAATAAAACGTCCAGAAAAGGCGTTCGATGACCAGTAACATGGTAACAGAAAAACTACGTTTACTTTTTGAGTGCTCATCACTTGGATACTTTGTTTTAGAATCTGGGTCTCTGGAGGGACCCCTTTCAACAAGAAAAACACGTTGCGCGTCCGTAAGAGAGTTCGGCCACAAAGTAGGATCCCTCCAATCACATAAATCATATTCAGAACACGGGTCTGTAACATGGTCTTGCTCTTTGGCTTCCTTTTCAATACCAGCATCATCCGTCTGTAAACTCTGAACCTCCTTCAGAATGCCAGATGTTGATGGACCGATGAATGATGTTTCAGTTTCTCTGTCTGAGGGTCTTTTGTAATAATCCTCATCCTGAGTTGGTAATTGCTGCATGTTTGTATCAATTTCAGAGTCACCTTGTTCATTTTCATTGGTCTGCTCATGAGTATCATTCTGCTCATGGATATCATCATTTTTTTGTTCTTCTTTATGGTCGTCAGCGCCTGTTTTACCTAGTGCATCAGCAGTTCTCTGGCCAGAGGATTCTCCATCTTTAGGTTTCCCTTGGGTGATAAAGTTCAGGATTGCTCCTTCCTGTGACACTACGAAAGCCTGCTGAGCCACCTTTCTCTTTCGTTTCGAATAACCAGATTTGTGTACTCGAATTCTCTTCATTTTGCTTGCAATGCAGCGGGCGAGGCTAGCAGTGGGTAGGGAAAAAAAGAAGACAATCAGCAGTGGCGGCTGCTGAAAGATTTTGATGCGTCATTTTTATTTTCTTGCAAAAACAACAGTTGATGGACAGAATGCAGAACAATGTCATACTTTCACCCCAGTACAGAGATCTGGGCCTAAATCCATCATTTTTTTGCTCACCACACCACCCCAGTTCAGACATGGCCATATGCAAATCAGCCTTGACCCTGTGCCTCATGGGAACAGTCCAGCCTGAACTGCCAAGCCATGTCTTCCAATGGACTACACAATGAAGGACCAGCATACCTTAATGAACGAGTGAATTTCCACCAACCTACCAGGAAAATATGTTCCAGAACCATCTCCCTAGCAGCCACCCCATGCAGCCGCTGATAAAACAGTGGAGGCCGCTACTTCTCCCACCTGGCAGTGAAGACCTGAAAACCCTCCCCCTGCACCTCAGAGCCTCACCATCGCTCCAGCAGTTCAGGAAGGACCACAAGACCTCGCTGTTCAACCAACAAGCAGCATGATCCAGCAGCATGAATCCCACACCGCCTCGAGACCCTTATGTGTGAAGCAGCTGAGCTTTACAAACCCTGACTGATTGATAGTAATTACCCTTCCCACTACATGTATGACACATTATGAGGACTAGCCACATATGAAAGGTTTATTTGAAGAGTGTTATAAAACTATAGGGTAGATCTTGTGACTTGGCATACAAGGTCTGTTTTATCAGTCCACTGAGAACAGTAGAGCCTGGAGAATAGTTCATGATCTATTTGGGAAGTGACCTTAGCAGGAAGAGAGTAAGCTACCTTGAAATCATGGCACACAGAGACCTGTCTCAGTCCGTCACTAACTGATCCTGAAGACAGCCTACAGGTAACCAAAGACTCGTCCACTTTACCACATTGTCAAAAGACAAAATACAATATATTTAATTAAGGTTTCTTGTATGGTGCCATATTCCAGCAACCAGTTCTGCTCGCTTTACAGAGCACCTATTAAACAAGGATTAATTACAGTGAGTCCTAAGGCTATGAAAAGGCACTAGAGGTTCACTGAAGCAAAATTAATGTGCAAGGAACATCCAGTCAGGAGACAACTTTCAAGCAGACGTACAAATCACTAGCACAGCGTACCAACGACCCCATGGGCCGTGGCATAAGCAAGGAAAATGGCCCCTTTGGCTGCTGCTCAGGAAGTAGAATATAGCAATTATCAGGGTTCAATGGGCCCCTGAGGGTTTTGGGTCTCAGTACCACTGTACTTGCTGAACCAATGGTAACTATGCCCCTAGTATGGACAGAGAAGGCTGCCACACCAATTGCAAACTGAGGACTAGTTAAACTAGTTTTCTCTGCTAGTCACATGACAAGCACCGGAATGTAATTAAAGAAATGATCAAGAAGCCAGTCTCCTACCAAGGTCTCTGCAAAAGGGCATTAGATTGAGTTAACATGGGTAGGCACTGCCATCCTATTCCAGGCGTCCATCCATAGGTGCTTGCATTTCATGTCTGCCTCAACACCATATAAACAGACATATCCAAATGCCAAGTACATTCGAACACTCGATGTTTTAAAAGATTTGTGCAGGCAGATCCACTCATTAGATCAC
Source organism: Triturus cristatus (assembly GCF_964204655.1). Classification (NCBI taxonomy): domain Eukaryota; kingdom Metazoa; phylum Chordata; class Amphibia; order Caudata; family Salamandridae; genus Triturus; species Triturus cristatus. The sequence continues at coordinate 241,792,858 of NC_140579.1, forward strand.
AAGTATCAGCTTCATACTCTGTTTTCATGATTGTTGATAAGTAATTGTAATCATTTTAATGAATCCTTAACATTACGTCTAACACCTCGTACCCTGCTCTCCTCTTCCCCCCAATACGACCGTGCCTCCAAAGTTACACCTCCAAAAGTCACCATGCCTCCCCTCAGCCACAAGTAAACACCGCCCCTGCACTCCTGACTCACATTTCCCTCAACTTACAGCGCCGATCTGTACCACTCCCTACCCCTGGCGCACAGTGACCACCTCTCCAACCCGCGCCCTCTCAGAGACGAATCGTGAGAGAGAGGCTCTCTCTCACGATTCATCATGCCCTCCCTTCCCATGACCACCAGAATACCTCCAGCTCGCCACCTCACATGGCTTACCTCCACCCAGACCCAAAGCACACACCATCTACAATAACATCCTCACCCAACCTTCCCCACGCCCCCGGCTCCTCACCCCCACGGGCTGGGATACATTCCTATGCCTGATCTGCCCTCCTCCCCAGGGCTCCCCACACCCTCGTCCAATGGCTCACCTTCCCTCGGGTTCACTCTGCAGTGGCACACGCTGACCTCCGCACTCCCCCTCCCCATGCCCTGACCCTCGGGCTGCTCACCTCGCAGCTGGCACCAAAGGTTGCACACTGGCATGCTATCCTCTGCAAGGCGGCCTTTCTTGCCCAGGGTCTCTAGGCGCGCCGGTGCATGGCCTCGGCCGGTCTCGGTGCTGCTCGCTGCACGCCGGGTACGGGTGCTGCCACCCCTCCTGCCGCCAGTGATGCATGGTGCTTCTGTAACCCCTTCGCTGCAGGACTCGCGGGCACTGCGCATGCGCGTGCATGCGAGCCTCCGGAGGTGCCAGATCTGGACTATTAAAACAAGCTCGATTCTCCTGGAAAAAAAGTTCTAAACAAGCACAAGACCTACCAGAAGAGCCCGAAACAAGGCCGACCCCACACAAAGACGAAACTGGGTTAGAAAGGAAAAGAGTATAAGAACAACCATTCAGCGTGCATCACATTAGATTTACCACGCCTCAGTCGTTCATGCGCCAAATCCCTGCCAGGGGCCGCCACGAATATGTATTGTATCCGATTCCTCGTGGTGGCCCCTGGGGTTTGGTGGCCCTGTGCAGGTGTACAGTTTGCACATGCCTAAGGCCGCCCCTGTGCATATGTTACCATAAAGTCATGTGTGACAGCTCCAACGTGTTGATTGTAAGATTCTGATAAGATACTCAGATGCTGAAGTTATCCCAATAACATTTTATCACAATACTACCAAGGTGTTCTTACGCCATTAGGTCATTGCTTCGTCCAATATAGAACTACAAAAAAATGAAGTGATTTTAGCTAAGAGGCAGATTAGAAGAAAAAAATAGGAGACACCTTAAAAAGAACACAAGACCAAAGCAAAGTCCAATTTTATAAATTGAATTAAAGTTCCTACCCAATAAAGAAAATGATTACAAAAATAGTAGAATTGAATTAAAACCAAGAAATAGTGTAATATGCAATTTATAATTCACATTCTCAACCAATATTTGTTCACGATCCATTGATTGGTTTTTCAAAACTGAAAATCGTCATGGTACGAGAAGGTAAAGTAAATACAGATGTAAATTTAAATGCAATACATTTAAATTAAAGAGTATGTAAACAACCTATTCAATTAAATATCACAGAGACGAGGCTCCAAGCCAGGGTGTCATCAATATCGAACGAGGGGTCAACAGGCCATCATCTCTGCTTTTGATGCAGGCGCAATCATATGGGACTCCAGGACATAGTTTATGGCACTGAGATGGCGTCTGCCCGCGGGCATCTCTTTTGGCTCCTCTGTGTTGCCGTTGTTAATCAGAGCGGGAAGTTATTGTTCATAACATGGTCCTGACTGGACCGCTGAGCCAGGGATGTGCACCGACCAGGGCCCCCAATCAGAGAGGGGCAGCAGCGTGTACCCGATGCTACCACCGGCCACAGCTTGCAGTGCATGTGCGCTAGTAGTGCGCGCGCAGCAGTAATCACGCCATATGGCGCCTCTGCTCAAGCAAGCGCCCGCGCACATGCACTGCAAGCTGTAGCCGGCGGTAGCATTTTTTGAAGCCTTTACTTTATGTCTCGCCAGACCAGCGCAAGCGCTGGGTCAGGCGAGACCTAAAAAGAACGAGAACGGGAGAGAAGCCACACTATTTCTGCTTGTTCTGGTTATAATGCTCCGCTGCCATAGGGCTCCCACTCATCCAAAAGAGCCCATTATCAACTCAGCTGTTACATTTGCTAATAGTTTAAGAACTCACTGGCTTTACAGAGCTCTAGTGAGTATCCTGCCCCATAAACCCTGTCGTTAACGGGGTACATCCGCATATGAAAGGATTTTTAATAAAAAAATGCCAGTTAAGCCATAGACTGCATCAAGTTTACTTAATAAATTCACGCAATTCTGGCCGCTCGTGATTGTCTAATTTTAGATTGCTCATCGCTATGCCACATCTTGCATTCATTCGTAAAATCATATCTATGAGGGATGGACTTGTTAAGCGTTCAGGAGTAAAATTTCGCTGTCACAGTTTAACATAACCCGCTACAGTCCCCTCTGCTTAACTGGCCCCCACATACTTTGTCAAAAGGTATCTCCTGGCCATTGTACCTCTCATTGTCCTGCTCTGCACCGAAATGCAAGTGAGTGGTATGGCGGGCTGCGATATAAGCAGACGCTTCCACCCACGTGTCTGCAACTACTGGCCCGACTTAGTCATTACACAGGGATCACTGAGAAGAACTCACAGATTCTGGGAGTAGTAGTCATAATGTTTGGCGGATATGCCAAACGGAATAAAAAAATGTTAAGTGGAGGACAAATGAGGTCATACAGCCTTGTTTTTAACCTTGTGTGCCTTGCTGATTATTTTCAATGATAGTCATGATATAAGTTGTGTGCGAGCTTCATGGTTTTACTGGTGCATTACAAGGGGTGGTTGAAGTATACAGCACTCTTGCCTCGCATATTATGTATCGTTTTAAAAGGTAGCAGTTTTATATTGATTATGTGTTACAGGTTGAATCGAGCTGTAAATTAGCCATAGGTTTTAGGCACTCTGTAAGACCTGGGGTCACCGGGCCCTAAGGGGGTAACGTGACTCGAGCGGTTGGGCACCCGAAGGCTTAAGTGTAAAGCGACCATACAACACACACATCCCCTGAAGCAGGAAACGCAAACAATCATGGACGCCACACAGTAGGTTCAATGCAAATCAATCAGTTTTAACTAATCAAATTATCTGCAAGTACAGTTCCTGAGATTGCAATGGGCATCACTTGAATACATTAGCGTTAGATTCACCAGCATTTCATTATGGTGCCATAGGCAGTACCTGAATACATTAGCGTCAGATTCACCTGCACTTCAATACGATGCAATGGGCAATACCTGTATACCTTAGCGTCAGATTCAAGAGCACTTCATCATAGTTCCATTGGCAAAACCTGGCGAACCTGGGGGAGCGGTAAACATAGCTGTTAACCAGAGCGCTGCGCCCCTCCCACCACTAGCGTTTCTATCTGCCGTGGGCACCTCGCGCGGTATCTAGCAATTATCAGCAATTTGAAATAGGACTGGAAAACGTAGCGCCACACCTGGGAAACTACTAGCGCTTCAGGGCAGGACTTGCAAACATATCGCTACTCAGGACATGACTAGCGCTTCAGTGCAGAACTTGAGGACCCAGCGCTACTCGTAATAACCTGGCATTAAGCACTTCAGAGCAGGACTTGAGAACACAGCGCTACTCGTAATAAACAGACATTAAGCACTTCAGCGCAGGACTTGACAACACAGCGCTACTCGTAGTAAACAGACATTAAGCAAACGGTCCCCTTTTTCAGGACGGGTCTCTTCCCTGGAGGTGAGAAGTACGCAGCAGTCAAAAAGCAAGGGGGGCAATCCCACGGAGGGGAACCAGAGTCTCAGCTGGGCACCGGGAAGCGGCCGCCAGTCGGTGCGGTGCTGCTCCCGATCGTCAGGGGGCGCACCGGGTCCTCCACAAGCCTCCCGGGGGACAGGGGGGTGAGTCCCAGGCCTCAGCACGGCCATGCTACCTCCCAACCCCGGGGGTTACCTTGATCTCGACGTCCTCTGTTGCGGGCAGACGCTCCGGGGATCCTCAGGGGCCCGCGCCCGCCAATGGCAGTGCGGCCTGCGGGGGCGCGGCCCAGCGATCGGAGCGCTCAGCGGTGGGGGCGGCGACGCGCAGTCCGCCCTCGTCACGTGGGGGCAGAAGACGGCTTCACAGCCTTCCCAGGCCTTCCACGACTCCGGCAGTAGCTGCGACAGCAGCGGTGGGGCCCCGGGCTTCTCCACGGGCCCGACTCGATGAGGGGGAGGCTTCTGGGCCCTGGGCCGCGGCGGTGAGTGCGCCTCTGGACCCCACGCCGGGGGGTGGTACAAATTAAGGGGTCAACGGTGAGCTCAGCGGAGGACTGACTCGGGGGATCCCAGGCAAGGTCAGGGAGTGCAGGGGTCACAGCGCTAGTACCTGGTTGATCCCCCAGCAGTCCAGCGGTCACTTTCAGCTCGGGTTTCAGTAGTGAGTGTCAGCATTCAGTTTCAGCATTCAGCTTTAGCATTCAGCTTTAGCATTCAGTTTCAGCATGAAGTTCCAGCATGAAGTTTCAGCATTGAGCTGTAGCATTCAGTTTCAGCATGAAGTTTCAGCATGTAGTTTCAGCATTCAGTTGTAGCATTCAGCAGTCTTAATGGCGCAGATGTCTCTGGCACCCTTAGGGGTTCTGTTCCTGGGGGGGGGGTTGAGTTGGTGACTAGTTCACTCCTAGTCAAGCTTGGCAGACGGCCCCTGGGTTCCCCAACCGCTGGGCAAGATCAGTGGGCTAGTTACAGGATCCCTCACTCACTTAAAATGCAGCACCTAAGCCCTGTCACTTCCAGAGGCATAAGTCCCTGACTAGGCCCTACCGCCTAAAACTCCTGCGTGGGTTCCCCAAGTCTGCTTTACCCCAACTGCCTACAAAATGTTCCCTCCCTCTGTTAAGTAGCCCTAGGTCAGGTGACCACTATCCAAGGCGGCAAAAGTAAAAAACCCCACCTCCCTTCTAGAAGGTTCCAGCACATTCCAGGAGCTTCCCCATTCTACCTATGGGACAAAAAAAAAGGCGGGCTGGTGTCGCAACATTGTTGTGGGGTTCCAGTCAGCTCCTGGCAGCTAGGGTGCTACTAGAAAGACCACTCTGCAGTAGCAGGGGCCTGTGGCAGCCATCTTGGGAGAAGGGAACACCTGCACCTAAACACTGGTTATTTGATCTAACATGCATTAAAAAACGAAAAAAGTCAGGGAAAAAGGGCCAAGTCCAACACACTCGAAATATGAGATAAGTAAAACAATACACTTCTGTGCTGATTTGGTGAGGTGTAGAGTTTTGCATGGCGTATTTTGCACAATGTCTGTTTTTTATGTGCCTTTTTATATATTGTATCTTTTATGGTATTTTTATATGCCGAATAAAGATTGTATTTGAAAAAAAAATACTGGTGCATTTATTATCTGGATTTCGGATTCAAAACATTATTAATACATTGGAGACAGACACTGGTTACAGTGCAGTCTGGTATCACAGCATCTTGTGCATTAAAAAACGAAAAAATTCAGGGAAAAAGGGCCAAGTCCAACACAACCCCCTTCCAGCCAAAAGCCAGGGTAGACCGATCAATGCCTTGATGGGCTTCCCTGCTTGGGGCGAGAAAAGGTGGACGCAGGCCCGCAACTGCAGGAGCACCCGCAGGTTCTCCTCCACTCTGGAACCCGATGGTTGCCTCTCAAACCTCCCTGGACCAACGAAGCCACCCCACTGGGGCTCCCTAGCTGGTTGTGGCCAGGACCGGCCCCTGGGCCATCCAGATGTCTCTGGCCCTTGTGGTTTCGCAGAGTGGGGGGCAGTAGCCCCAGGCCTGTAGTGCCCATTGACCACTCCCCTCCTCCTCCTTCTGGGGTTCCTCACCCTACCCCCATGCGAGGTAACCTCAGACCACCACTCTCTCCCTAGTCCAGGACCTTGACTCCTCAACTGGTTCCCCAGCCTAGGGTCTAAACCCTTAGGCTGCACCGGTGCCAGGGGTGAGTCCTCCCTCCCCCTGCACCCCCTCCCAGAGTTCCGCATCCTCCCACCTGGAAAAGTACCCCTGGAAGACAATCCTGGGGGGACACTGTTTACAGATGCCCCACCCGCCAGGTCAGGCAACCCCTGAACCTGGCATCCCAGCCCAGGATCTAAACCCTGCAGCTGGGCCAACCCCAGAACCTCAGGTGCTCTGATTACCGTTGCCCCGGGTCCTCCCGACACTAGGGGCTCCCCCTTACCGGGCGGCACATCCGGACAGCCTAGGATCTCCAACCTGGGGCTCCCTTATGGAACTCTCCAGGCCCTGAGACTGCGGTTGGGGCACCTCGGGACACCTCCCCGTCTCACTCCTTCCTATGGATAGGACGTGAGG